>NC_132909.1:41956930-43255430 GCF_047675955.1 Chlorocebus sabaeus
TCCCGGGTAGCTGGGATTACAGGCACCCACCACCATGCCTGGCTAATTTTTGTATTTTTAGTAGAGATGGGGTTTCACTATCTTGGCCAGGCTGGCCTTGAACTCCTGACCTCGTGATCCACCTGCCTCGGCCCCCAAAAGTGCTGGGAGTACAGGCGTGAGCCACCACGCCTGACCATAAAGCTGAATCTTAATATACATGAAACAACTACCAATTATTCCCATTTCATCTCACTTTTCAAACACCACTCTTGTTCTGTTTCAGAGAGTGTAACTGTTATATATATCATACGATTTCTGTCTTTTTGTGACTGGCTCGTTTCATTTTGCATAATGTCGTTAAGATTTATCTTTATAGTTGTTATAATATTTTCTGCTTTTTGCAAACTGAGTGATATTCCAGTGTTTTTATATTTCAAATTATATTTACTAAATGATTTTGTAACAGAAATTTGCATTGCTTTTACCTATTGGCTTTGAGTAACAGTGCTGCAATAATTATGGGTATGCAAATGACTCTTTATATGACTGTATATGTGAAAGTTCATGTGCTGGATTCTATTTTATTTATCTACTTTCTTTATATTCATACAAAATTGTTTTTATTATGTAGCTTTGTCATGTGTTTTGAAGTAAAAAACTGTAATGCCTCCAACATTGTTCCTTTTTTTGAAGATTGTTGAGTATAGTCTCTTGAGATTCCATATACTTTTGGGGTTGCTGTTTCTATTTCTTCAGAAATGCAATAAGAAATTTGAAAAACATTACATTCAATCTCTAGATTACTTTGAGCCGTATGGAAATCTACACAATATTATTTCAACCTTTGAACAAGAGCACACTCAAAATGTGTTGTTTAATTTCTATGTATTTGTGAATTTTTCCATTCTTTATAATCCCATTCCATTTTGGTCACAGAAAGTAATTCATAAGATTTCTGTTTTAAAAAATGTGTTAAGAATTTTTTTTGGCCTAACAGATGGTCCTTTCAAGGAGAATGTTGTATGAGCTATCGGGAAGGGTGTATATCCTAATGTTCAACTCTCTATACCTCTATTAGAAATAATTGCTCCATACTGATTTCAAGTTTTCTATTCCCTGGCTAATATTCCATCTTGTTTTATTTTTATTCAGAAAATGGAGTCTTGATATATTCTATAATTATATTGCTCTCTGTGTGTTTCTTCAATTTTGTCAATGTTTGTTTTATATATTTGAAACCTTAATGTGAGATGTGCATGTGTATACACACACACACACACACACACACACACTAGTCATTCGTTCCCAGTAAATGAATCTACTATTGTTCAGTGTCCTTTTTTCTCTTTTCAGAGTTTTGACTTAAAGTACATCTTGTTAAATATGATACTTTTTGACTTAAGATGTAGCTTGTGTAGTATTATTTTGACCTCTTCTCTCATTTGGTTAATATTTGCGTAAAATTTCTACTTTCATCTTGCTACTTTCAGTCTTTTTTTTATCATTAGATTTCAACTGACTCTTGTAAAAAGGCAAATGAATCTTGGCATTTAAAAGATTTTAATAAATCATTTTGTTGAAAATTATGTCTCTAGATTGAGAAATTAATTTTATATATATTTAAATAATTTTCTGAAAGCAAAACTAATGTAATTTTATTAATTCTCTTTAACTCTTGTATCTTTGTCCCTCATTTTCCCTCTTTCTGTCTTTTGTGTCCTTTGGTTTTTGTATTATATGCTTTCACTACTTGCTTATTTTCTTTTGTGTATCTATACAGATATTTTCTTTGTGGTACCTTGGGAATTACATAAAAACTTAAAAAAAAAAACAATTTTAATGTAGTAAAAAATTAACCTTATTTGCACCACAATTGCTTGAATCCAGGAAACGTAGGTTGCAGTGAGCCGAGATCATGCCAGCCTGGGCAACAGAGTGAGACTCCATCTGAAAACAAAACAAAAAAAATTGACCTTGTTTGCATACAAAAAGTTCTTTCTCATTACATCTGCTTTCTACTTTGTTATTGATGTTGCTAATTATATCCATACATATTTTTAAATTGTTATTTATTCATTTTTTTTTGAGAGACAGTCTTGCTCTGTCACCTAGGCTGAATTGCAGTGGTGTAATCTTGGCTCACTGCAACCTTCACTTTTCAGGTTCAAGCAGTTCTCCTGCCTCAGCCTCCCAAGTAGCTGGGATTACAATTGTCTGTCACCACGCCCAGCTAATTTTTATATATTCAGTTGAGATGGGGTTTCACCATGTTGGCCAGGCTGGTCTTGAACTCCTGACCTCAGGTGATCCACCCTCCTCATGCTCCCAAAGTGCTGGGATTACAGGCATGAGCCACTGTGCCTGGCCGCTAATTATTTATTTTTATGTTACATTAACAGATGTTTATAATCATTTCTATGCTTTTATCTTTAAAATTTTATAGAATAATTAATAATGTTTTCTGCATGATTATTAAAATGCTAAGGAATTCTATTTTTGTGTATGTAAATATCTTTCCCAGAAAGTTATATTTTTTTGTATGATTATGTGTTTTCCTGCATCATGTTATTTTCAGTGGGAAGAACTCCTTTCAGCATCTTTGGTATGTAGGGCATATGTAGTGCCAATATACTTTTTCAGGATTAGGTTATTTTTAGAAGGTCTTTCTTTTTATTCAGTTGAACAGTTCTTTATTTATTTATTTATTTATTTATTTATTTATTTATTTATTTTTGAAAAGGAGTTTCACTCTTGTTGCCCAAGCTTGAGTGCAGTGGCATGATCTTGGCTCACTGCAATCTCTGCCTCCCAGGTCCAACCGATTCTCCTGCCTCAGCCTCCTGAGTAGCTGGGATTACAGGCGCATGTGACCTCGCCTGGCTAATTTTTTATATTTTTAGTAGAAATGGAGTTTCACCATGTTAGCTAGGCTGGTCTCGAACTCCTGACCTCAGGTGATCCGCCTGCCTCGGCCTTCCAAAGTGCTGGGATTATAGGCATGAGCCACTTTGCCCAACCAGTTCTTTTTAGTTGTATTATTTTCACTTGACAGCTGTTTTTTTTTTTTTTTCCAGGGCTTTGACTATATCACCCAGTTCTCGTCAGGTATTCCAATTTTTTTTGAAAATTTACTGGTTATCTCATAAGACATTTTTATAAATGATACATTACTTTGTCTTGCAGCTCCCAAGATTCTCTTCTTGACTGTGACATTTTTATCTTCCTAATTTATGTTTTTTGATATTTTTAATATTTTTGTTGTTATCCTGAGTTTTCTAAACTTCAGTAGTTGTCTGTGTTCCTGTTTCATTCACTGTGTAGTATTTAATTTATTTTAAATTTTAAAAATTTGTACATCTTTATATTCCTATGGTTGCTTTCTGAAAGTTTAGTAATGTTTTTGATGGGGTCATCCTGCCCTAATATTTTGTATACATTAATCTTTGATTGAGATTTAGACATTAAAAACAAGCTACCTGTCACAATCTTTTTTTTTTTTTTTTTTTTTTTTTTTTGAGACGGAGTTTTGCGCTTGTTGCCCAGGCTGGAGTGCAGTGGCATGATATCAGCTTACCACAGCCTCTGTCTCCCAAGTTCAAGTGATTCTCCTGCCTCAGCCTCCCTAGTTGCTGGGATTACAGGCATGTGCCACCATGCCCAGCTAATTTTGTATTTTTAGTAGAGACGGGGTTTCTCCTTGTTGGTCAGGCTGGTCTTGAACTCCCGACCTCAGGTGATTTACCCTTGTTGGCCTCCCAAAGTGCTGGGATTACAGCTGTGAGCCACCGTGCCTGGCCCTGTCACAATCTTTATAATGTAGCTTAGGCCTGGGACAGTCTGAAACCAGTTGTCTTGGCTAGAGATTTTGGGAGTCTCTCTAACATTTTCTTAGATTGTGTCTTGTCTAAAATTTTGTGGGCTTTTTAAGTTAAACAAGTATGTTAGCGTTTCTTCTAAATACTCAGTAATCACTTGCTAAACCTGTTTCCTGTATGTGGTACTGCAGTCTCTGCTGCTGTAACACTTAACTTTGGTCTCAGCAGACTCAAACTGTCATTCCAAAGTATACTACCATTTATTTTAGTACTTTTTGTCATGGGAGACAGAAACCAGTGTCTGAAAAGGCCCCTGAGAGCCAGAAATAAAGATGTATGTGACACTATTTTTTTTAGTCATTTAAAAAAGAAACCAGGAGTTGACAATTTACTTCTGAAGGCGCCATGTTATATTGGGCAGCAGAAAGAGATGTGTTGGGTAAATGTAACAGACTTTTCTTTTTTCTCCTATGTGGCTCTTTGCATTATCCTCGCCTGGGACACTGCACACACTTTACTCATTTATAAATTTTTCACAAATGTATTTTGGTCAGAATGTTTTTGTTACATTTATATGTCTATAAAGGATTTAGGATCTGTGGTGTTTTGCTGTGCCATTTTGCTTACATAGCTGGTGTAAGTTAGATTTGTAAATGACATTAATTGGAGCCGAGTAAGTGGAATAATTTGTTATTTTTATTTGTTTCAGCTATGTGTTCTCATTTTGCCAAAGACCTTAGGCCAGAGCAGTACATAAAAAATTCATTCCAACAAGTGATACTGAGAAGATATGGAAAATGTGGATATCAGAATTTACAATTAAGAAAAGGCTGTAAAAGTGCGGATGAGCATAAGTTGCACAAAGGAGGTCATAAGGAACTTAACCAGTGTGTGACAACTACCCAGGGCAAAGTAGTTCAGTATGATAAATATGTGAAAGTCTTTCATAAATATTCAAATTCAAAGAGACATAAGATAAGACATACTGGAAAAAATCCTTTCAAATGTAAAGAATGTGGCAAATCATTTTGCATGCTTTCACAACTAACTCAACATGAGATAATTCATACTGGAGAGAAACCCTACAAATGTGGAGAATGTGGCAAAGCTTTTAAAAAGTCCTCAAACCTTACTAATCATAAGATAATTCATACTGGAGAGAAACCCTACAAATGTGAAGAATGTGGAAAAGCTTTTAACCAGTCCTCAACTCTTACTAGACATAAGATAATTCATACTGGAGAGAAACTCTACAAATGTGAAGAATGTGGCAAAGCTTTTAACCGGTCCTCAAACCTTACTAAACATAAGATAGTTCATACTGGAGAGAAACCCTACAAATGTGAAGAATGTGGCAAAGCTTTTAAGCAGTCCTCAAACCTTACTAATCACAAGAAAATTCATACTGGAGAGAAACCTTACAAATGTGGAGAATGTGGCAAAGCCTTTACTTTATCTTCACACCTTACTACACATAAGAGAATTCATACTGGAGAGAAACCCTATAAATGTGAAGCGTGTGGCAAAGCTTTTAGTGTATTCTCAACCCTTACTAAACATAAGATAATTCATACTGAAGAGAAACCCTATAAATGTGAAGAATGTGGTAAAGCTTTTAACCGGTCCTCACACCTTACTAATCATAAGGTAATTCATACTGGAGAGAAACCCTACAAATGTGAAGAATGTGGTAAAGCCTTTACCAAGTCCTCAACTCTCACTTATCATAAGGTAATTCATACTGGAAAGAAACCCTACAAATGTGAAGAATGTGGTAAAGCCTTTAGTATATTCTCAATCCTTACTAAACATAAAGTAATTCATACTGAAGAGAAACCCTACAAATGTGAAGAATGTGGCAAAACTTTTAACTACTCCTCAAATTTTACTAATCATAAAAAAATTCATACTGGAGAGAAACCCTATAAATGTGAAGAATGTGGCAAAAGCTTTATTCTGTCCTCTCACCTTACTACACATAAGATAATTCATACTGGAGAGAAACCCTACAAATGTAAAGAATGTGGCAAAGCTTTTAACCAGTCCTCAACCCTTATGAAACATAAGATAATTCATACTGGAGAGAAACCCTACAAATGTGAAGAATGTGGCAAAGCCTTTAACCAGTCCCCAAACCTTACTAAACATAAGAGAATTCATACCAAAGAGAAACCCTACAAATGTAAATAATGTGTCAAATCCTTTGGTGTATTTTCAACTTTTATTAAAACACAAGATAATACTGGAGAGAAATCCTACAAATGTGATAAATATGGCAAAGCCTTTAAATGGCTCTTAATCATTATGGAAAAAAAAAAGATAATTCATACTAGAGAGAAACCCTACAAATGTAAAGAATGTGGCAAAGTACTTAACTGGTCCCCAAATCTTATCACACGTAAAAAAAAAAAAAAAAAAACCACTTATACTGGAGAGAAACTACAAAGCTGGAGGACATCGCAGTAATTTTGACAACACCTTAAACTTTTCTGAGCATAAAATAAATCATACTACTGAGGAACTTTCAAAATGTGAAAAATGTGACAAAACCTTTAAATGATTTGTCACACTTGATTGTAGGTAAGATAATTATTACTAGAAAAACTCTTACAAGTGTGAAGAATGTGGCAAACTTTTTAATGAATACTCACACCTTATTGCCAGGAAAGCGTTTACACTTGAGAAAAATTATACCAATATAAAGACTGTGAAAAAGCCATTAATGTCTACTCACATCTTACTCAACATCAGAGAGTACTTAATAAAAGTATTATAAATTTAATTACTGTCAAAAAATCTTTCGGAAAATATAAGCTTTTAAAGTAAAGAAGAGTATTTATTTTGAAGACAAACATTACAAATAAAAGAGGGTTGTAGTACCTTTACTTGTATCGCAGATCTTACTCTACACGTTTTGTACTAGAGAAAACCATGAAGCAGTTGCTTAAACTTTGTTCAACATCAGAGAATTCAGATTGGAGAACAACACTGCAAACATAATAAATTTGATTTTTTTTTCCCAAAACTACAACTTAGACAACACCAGAGGGTTCATACTGAAATATATTTTTGCAGATGCAGTATATATTTAAAACATTTAATCCAAAATTAAGTCTATGTAAATATCAGAGAATTTACAGTAGAAATATCTAAGGTAGGGCCGGGCATGGTGGCTCACGCCTGTAATCCCAGCACTTTGGGAGGCTGAGGTGGGTGGATCACAAAGTCAACAGATTGAGACCATCCTGGTCAACATAATAAAACCCTGTCTCTACTAAAAATATAAAAATTAGCTGGGCATGGTGGCACGTGCCTGTAGTCTCAGTTTCTCGGAAGGCTGAGGCAGGAGAATCACTTGAACCCGGGAGGCAGAGGTTGCAGTGAGCCGAGATTATACCGCTGCACTCCAGGCTGGTGACAGAGTGAAACTCCATCTCAAAAACAAAAACAAAAAATGCTAAGGTACTGACACTTCAGACATTACACTATATCAAAGTGCTGAGTGTAAAAAATGATCCCAAATGGTAGATAAATTTATTTGTACATAATTTTAATTACATTCAAACTATACTTCCCTCTCCCCACCCTTGAGACAGAGAATCTCTCTGTCATCCAGGCTGGAGTGCAGTGGCACAATCTCAGCTCACTGCAGCCTCTGTCTCCTGGGTTCAAGCAATTATCCTGCCTCAGCCTACTGAGTAGCTGGGATTACAGGCGCACACCACCACGTCCAGCTGATTTTTATGTTTTTGGTAGAGATGGGGTTTCACCATGTTGGTCAGGCTAGTCTTGAACTTCTGACCTCATGATCTGCCCAGCTTGGCTTCCCAAAGTGCTGTGAATACAGGCTTACGCCACTGCGCCCAGCCCAAAGTATACTTTTTTCCTTGAAAAGAAGTACAGATTTTTTAAAAAGCTAATAATGCTGTAATTCAACTCTGAAATTACTTGATGCTATTTCTTCATTTCTGTTGTATTCACATGTGATCAGCTGTCACTGCATCAAAGATAGGAGAGTTTCTTTTTTTTTAGGTGGGCATTATTTATGACCTTTTCTTTGGAAGAGTAAGGACATTAAAATGTTACATGCATGATGAAAATCTAAGTGGAGACGCTATTTGTGGTTAACTTATGATATTGAGTGGTGCATGAGGTAGGTGTTCACAGTAATATTCTTTTACATTATAGTGAGAACATACTTGTTTTGTTAAAATTAAAAAATTAGTATATGATTTTACTACTTGTACTTTTATGTAATAAAATGCAGTACATTTTAAAATTTCAGATTATGTGTGAACTTAATTGCTTAATTATACAGTTTTTAACATGTTAATACTATTGTGCATTCAATGAAGCATTATTATGCCACTAACTGAAACCCATCCCATTTACTCAAAGGTGTAGGTAAAAGATAGTAAGAATATACTATTTGGTAACATAATCAACTAACATCTCTGGTAATCTCTTTTGCCAGTGGCTTTCAACTGCAAATAAGTTAAAAAATATTGTTTCTGTAGGTTAAATTTTTATTCTTTTTTTCTCATTTAAATCTGTTTTTTAAATTTTGTGGGTACAAAGTATGTGTATATATTTATGCCATATAACATATATTTTGATATAGGCATATAATATGTAATTATCACATCAGGGTAAATGAGGTATGCATCACCTCTAGCATTTATGTTTTGTATTACAAACAATCCAGTTCTACACTTTAGTTATTTTTATTTTGTATTGTTTATTTTTTGAGACGGAGTTTTGCTCTATCGCCCAGGCTGGAGTGCAGTGGCGGATCTTGGCTCACTTCAACCTCCACTTCCGAGTTCAAGCGATTCTCCTGCCTCAGCTTCCTGAGTAGCCAGAATTACAGGTGCGTACTACCATGCCCAGCTAATTTTTGTATTTTTAGTAGAGACGGGGATTCTGTGTTGGTCAGGCTGGTCTTGAACTCCTGACCTCGTGATCCACACACCTTAGCCTTTCAAAATGCTGGGATTACAGGTGTGAGCCACCATACCTGGCCTTAAGTTATTTTTAAATGTACAACTAAGTTGTTATTGACTACAATATTCTTAAAATTTTGTTATATATACATTTTTGAACTTTTGACCTCTCTGCCTGCAAACACATATGACTTTTAGTTTTGATTTACATAAAGTTAAATATACACATACATTGTTCTAAAGATGTAAGAAAACTGTTCTAAAGTGTAAGAAAATTGTTCTAGGCTGGGCGCGGTGGCTCACGCTTGTAATCCCGGCACTTTGGAAGGTCGAGGCGGGCAGATCACGAGGTCAGGAAATCGAGACCAGCCTGGCCAACATGATGAAACCCCGTCTCTACTAAAAACACACAAAAAATTAGCCAGGCATGGTAGCAGGTGCCTGTAATCCCAGCCACTCAGAAGGCTGAGGCAGGAGAATCACTTGTACCTGGGAGGCAGAGGTTGCAATGAATCGACACTGCACCATTACACTCCAGCCTGGGCAACAAGAGAAAAACTCCACCTCAAAAAAAAAAAAAAAAAAAAAAAAGTCTATTCTTCAAGAAGAGATTCCAGGAATTTCAAGTTTATATGTTCGAACATATATCCTCCCTAGAAGGGTACTGGTGTATTTGCAATCAAGGTGTAGGATTTCTGGCCTTCCTTGTTTAGCCGTGTTTGTAAGAAATAGGCAGAAAGTAAAGCAGAGTCAACCATGACATTTCTAGTTACTGCAGCCACAGCACCTCAAATCTAATGTTATGACAACTAGAAATTATGACTGTATTTCAAAAGTAAGAAAAATGAATTAATAAATACTTTCTAGATGATAGTATTAATATTTTAGTAGCTTATGATTGTGAGTCACAATTGCCCCATTGGGTTTATTGAAAAGCAGTTATTTATCTTCTAAGGTAAATAGAGAATAGGCATTCTATAATCCTATGCATACAGATCTTTTAAGCTTGGCACTGTGTTTAGATTTGAATACATTCATACATTTGTAGTAATTTAAATTTTAATATTTTTCTAATAGAAGTGAAAAAATAGTTAACATGAGTTGAACAGAAACTTCACGTGTTCATTAAATAACATTTAAAACTACATTGTGACTAGCAATTCCAATCTGTTTGATTTAGTAGTGACTAAAATGATATCTTTTATTCAATCAGAAATAGTATTTTTATATTGGTGTTTCTGAAACTTTCAGAAACTGTAGATCGCTTAATGGGTAATAATACACATGCAAACTACAAATTTTCTACATAATAAGCTTATCTTAGCTTTTAATATAAATATTCAGTATATTTCAAAAGTAAAATTAGCGGCTCTTTCCAGGCGCAGTGGCTCACACCTGTAATCCCAACACTTTGGGAGGCCGAGGCGGGTGGATCACGAGGTCAGGGGTTCACGACCAGCCTGCCCAACATGGTGAAACCCCGTCTCTACTAAAAATACAAAAATTAGCCGGGCATGGTGGTGTGTACCTGCAATCCCAGCCACTCAGGAGGCTGAGACGGGAGAATGGCTTGAACCCAGAGAGGCGGAGGTTGCAGTGAGCCGAGATCATGCTATTGCTCTCCAGCCTGGGCGACAGAGCAAGACTCCATCTCAAAAAAAAAAAAAAAAAAAAAAAAAAAGAAACTAGTGGCTCTTTTAAGTGATGAGACAGGTATAATTGTTAGGCCAGGCACCGTGGCTCATGCCTATAATCCCAGCACTTTGGGAGGCTGAGGTAGGTGGATTATGAGGTCAGGAGTTTGAGACCAGCCTGGCCAAGACACTGAAACACTGTCTCTACTAAAAATACAAAAATTAGCTGGGTGTGGTGGCACCTGTAGTCCCAGCTACTCAGGAGGCTGAGGCAGGAGAATCACTTGAACCCGGAGGCAGAGGTTGCAGTGAGCCAAGATTACACAACTGCACTCCATCCTGGTGACAGAGGGAGACTCTGTCTCAAAAAAAAAAAGTTTTAAATTGGTAAGGTGGAAGTCGTCAAGCTGTTGCTGTTTGATGATAAATAATATAGTGGTATATCTAGAAAACATTAAAGACTCCTCTGAAAAGCTTCTATAACTGATAAATGAATTCAGCAAAGTTTCAGGATATAAAATTAATGTACACAAATCAGTAGCAATCTACAAATTCAATGCAATTTCCATCAAAATACCACCAACATTCTTCACAGAAGTAGAAAAAACACTGATAAAATCCATATGGAACCAAAAAAGAGCTCACATAGCCAAAGCAAGACTAAGCCAAAAGAACAAATCTGGAGGCATCACATTACCTGATTTCAAGTCATACTATATGTTATAAGCCCATAGTTCCCAAAATAGCATGATACTGGTATAAAAACAGGCACATAGATCACTAGAACAGAATATAGAACCCAGAAATAAACCCAAATAGCCTACTCCTGAATGATTTTTTTTTTTTTTTTTTTGAAACAGAGACTCACTTTGTTGCCCAGGCTGGAGTGCAGTGGCATGATCTTGGCTCACTGCAACATCCACCTCTTAGATTCAAGCAATTCAGCCTCTGAGTAGGTAGGATTAGAGGAACAAGCCACCATGCCTGGCTAATTTTTGTATTTTTAGTAGAGATGTAGTTTCACTATTTTGGCAAGGCTAGTCTCAAACTCCTGACCTCAAGTGATCTGCCCACCTCAGCCTCCCAAAGTGCTGAAATTACAGGAGTGAGCCACCATGCCCAGCCTCCTGAGTGAGCTTTGAATCAACAACAAAATTAAGATGGAAGTTTAAAAACACTTTGATTTGAATGACAATAATGACACAACTTATGAATACCTCTGACATACAGCAAAAGTGGTGCTAAGACAAAGTTGATAGCAAAAAATGCCTACATCAAAAAGTCTAAAATAGCACAAGTAGACTACGTATGGTTACACCTCAAAAAACTAGAGAAGCAAAAACAAATCAAATCCAAATGCAGCAGCAAAGAAAAAATAACAAAGATCAGAGAAAAACTAACTGAGGTTGAAACAAAAAAAATACAAGGAGATAAATGCAACAAAAAGCTGGTTGTTTACAAAGATGAATAAAATTGGTAGACCATTATTAGCAAGATTAACCAAAAAAAGGCAGAGAGAAGATCTAAATAAGTTCAATTAGAAACAAAATGGAAGATATTACAGACAATACCACAGAAATACAAAAGATTATTGAAGGCTACCATAAATACATTTACATATACAAATTAGAAAACGTAGAGAAGCTGCATAAATTCCTGGAAATGCACAATCCTTTTAGATTAAGCCCGGAAGAAATGGAAACTCTGAACAGACCAATAAGAGGTAGTGAAATTGAAATAGTAATAAAAAATTGCCAACCAAAAAGTCCAGGAGCATATGAATTCACAGATATATTTTATCATCAGACATTCAAAGAAGAATTGGTACCAATCTTACTGAAACTATTCAAAAGATAAAAAGGGAAACTTCTCTAAATCATTCCATCAAGCCAGTATCACCCTAATCCCCAAACCAGAAAAAGACATGACAAAAAAACAAAAAAAGTAAATATTTCTGATGAACTTAGATGATGATAAAATTATCAGCAAAATCCTAGCTAAGCAAATATAACAGCATATCAAAAAGATAATACACCACGATCAAGTGCATTTTATACCAGAAATGAAAGGATGGTTTAATATATGCAGGTAAGTAAATGTGATATACCACATAAACAGATTTAAAAACAAAAATCACATGATTATCTCAATAGGCTCAGAAAAAAACCTGACAAAATCCAGCATTGCTTCAGCATTAAAACCTTAACAAAATCGGCATAGAGGGGACATAGCTTCAGGTAATAAAAGTCATTTATGGCAAACCCACAGCCCACATTATACTGAATGGGAAAAAGTTGAAAGCATTACTCCTGAGAGCTAGAACAAGACAAGGATGTCCACTTTCACCACTTCTATTCAACATATTGCTGGAAGTCTTAGCCAGAGCATTCAAATAAGAGAAAGAAATAAAGGGTATCCAAATTGGAAAAGAGGAAGTCAAACTGTGACTGTTCATTGATGATATGATTGTATACCTAAAAAACACTAAAGACATCCAAAAAGCTCCTAGATCTGATAAATTAATTCAGTAAAGTTTCAGGATACAAAATCAATGTACACAATTCAGTAGCACTGCCATACACAAACAGCAACCCAAACTAGGAATCAAATCAAGAATTCAGCCCCTCTTACAACAGCTGCAAAATATTATAATAATTATTATTATTAGGAATATACTTAGCCAAGGAGGCAAATGATCTCTACAAGGTAAATAACAAAACACTGTTGAAATAAATTATAGCTGACACAAACAAATGGAAACACATTTCATGCTCATGGATAAGTAGAGTGACTATTGTGAAGATGACCATAATAATAAAAACAATCTACAAATTCCATGCAGTTTCCATAAAGATAACATCATCATTCTTCACAGAACTAAAAAAAATTAAAAAGACAATTATAAAATTCATATGGAACCAAAAAAAGCCCACACAGCCAAAACAAGACTAAGTAATAAGAACAAATCTGAAGGGATTGCATTACCAACTTCAAACTATACCAAAGGGTGATAGTTATCAAAACAGTATGATACTGGTATAAAAATAGGCATGCAGACCAACAGAATAGAATAGCAAACCCAGAAATGAACCGAAATACATACAGCCGACTAATTTTTAACTATGTTAACAAAATCATAAAGTATAAAAAGGATACCCTAAGGCTGGGCGTGGTGGCTATGCCTGTAATCCCAGCACTTTGGGAGGCCAGGGCAGTTGGATCGCCTGAGGTCAGGGGTTTGAGACCAGCCTGGCCAACATGGTGAAACCTCGTCTCTAATAAAACTACAAAAATTAGCTAGTCACAGTGGCTGATGCCTGTAATCCCAGCACTTTGGGAGACTGAGGCATGTGGATCACTTGAGGTCAGGAGTTCAAGACCAGCCTGACCAACATGGCAAAACCCAGTCTCTACTAATAATACCAAAAAAATTAGCCAGGCATGGTGGCACGTGCCTGTAATTCCAGCTACTCAGGAGGCTGAAGCAGGAGCATCGCTTGAACCCAGGAGGCAGAGGTTAGAGTGAGCCAAGATTGTGCCATTGTACTCCAGCCTGGGCAACAAGAGCAAAACTCCGTCTCAAAAAAAAAAAAAAAAAAAAAAGGCCGGGCGTGGTGGCTCAGGCCTATAATCCCAGCACTTTGGGATGCCAAGACGGGTGGATCACGAGGTCAGGAGATCGAGACCATCCTGGCGAACACGGTGAAACTCCGTCTCTACTAAAAAGTACAAAAAAAGTAGCTGGGCAAGGTGGCGGGTGCCTGTAGTCCCAGCTACTCGGGAGGCTGAGGCAGGAGAATGGCGTGAACCGGGGAGGCGGAGCTGGCAGTGAGCTGAGATCCGGCCACTGCACTCCAGCCTGGGCTACAGAGAGAAACTCCGTCTCAAAAAAAAAAAAGACATCCTGTTAAACAAATGGTGCTGAGATAGTTGGTAAGCCACGTGTAGAATAAGAAAATTGGGTCTTCATCTCTCATCCTGTACAAAAGTCAACTCAACATGGATCAAAGACTTAAATCTAAGATCTGAAACTATAAAAATTCTAGAAGATAACATCAGAAGAACACTTCTAGACATTTGCTTAGGCAAAGAGTTTATAACCAAGAACCCTAAAGCAAATGCAAAAAAACAAACAAAAAAAAATCAATCAATAAATGGGACTTAATTAAACTGAAAAGCTTCTGCACAGTAAAATAAGTAATCAGCAGAGTAAAGAGAAAACCCAGAGTAGAAAATATTTACAACCAATGCATTCAACAAAGGCCTGTTATCCAGAATCTACAAGGAACTCGAACAAATCAGCAAGAAAAAACAAACAAACGAATAATCCCATGAAAATGTGTGTGAAGGACATGAACGGACAATTCTTGAAAGATGATATACAAATGGCCAACAAACATATAAAAAAAAAATGCTTGGAAACCTATCAGTAAGGACCGAGCACCAAACAACCAGGGAAAGTTGGTGAGTCAAGGACGTACTCATGTTGATGAGAGCTTGGGCCGCTGAGATTTGAGCATCTGTATTGGGCCTGCTTGGAGTTCTAAACGGATGGAAGAGTTCAGTCATGTTTGCACCCGCAGTGATGTGTGCTTTGTGCAAGAACAAGACTCTCCACTACAAAGTCCCCATGTTGTTGCTAATTGTTGGAGTTTCTTTTGATCTTTGTGAGTTTTCACAAATCTGACATGATGCTGTGAAGATTAAAATGGATCCTGAGTTGGAAAAAAAATACTGAAAGCAAATAGTATCATTAGGTCAGAATATGAGAAAATAAAAGACTCTACTTTTGATGACTGGAAGAATATTCAAGGACCCAAGCCTTGGAAAGACCTGACCTCCTCCAAGAAAGAAATCCAGAAATCCCTAAGACTAAGACAACTTGACTGTGCTGATTCTTTTTGATTTTTAAATAATAATGTCGTCAACCGGATTTCCTAATACATACCCTTATCAAGAGGAAAGAAGATTCCAGGCCCATTGAAACCTGGATATGGGTAACTTGTTGGCAGATAATCTTGATAAAATGTCAAGTACAGGGCTGGGCACAGTGACTCACGCCTGTGATCCCAGCACTTTGGGAGGTCGAGGCAGGTGGATCATGAGGTCAGGAGTTCAAGACCAGCCTGGCCAGTATGTTGACACCTCATCTCTACTAAAACTACAAAAATTAGCTGGGTATGGTGGCATATACCTGTAGTTCTAGCTGCTCGAGAGGCTGAGGCAGAAGAATCACTTGAACCCAGGAGGCGGAGTTTGCATTGAACCGAGATCATGCCACTGCACTCCCTCCTGGATGGCAGAGTGAGACTTTATCTCACAAAAAAAAAAAAAAAAATACAGGTTTTTATACTTCTTGATTATTCCATCTGCAGATGAAAGTAACAACGTTGGACACATATATTTTACACCTTGAAATAAAAAATGTGAATACTGAAAAAAAAAAAAGCTCAACATCACTGATTATCAGGAAAGTGCATATTAAAATCACAGTGTGATACCACCTTACACCTGCAAGAATGGCCACAATTAAAACATCAAAAAACTAGATATTGCCATGGATGTGATGAAAATGGAGCACTTTAACACTGCTGGTGGAAATGTAAACTAGTACAATCACTATGGAAAAGAGCTAGGAATTTATTTATTTTTATTTTTATTTTTATTTTTTTGAGATAGAGTCTCATTCTGTCACCCAGGCTGAGTGCAGTGATGTGGGCTTACTGCAGCCTCTGCCTCCTGAGTTCAAGTGATTCTCCTGCCTCCCCCTCTTCAGTAGCTTGAACTACAGGCACATGCCACCATGACTGGCTAATTTGTTTGTACTTTTAGTAGAGATGGGTTTTCACCATGTTGGCCAGGCTGGTCTCAAATTCCTGATTTCAGGTGATTTACCCACCTTGGCATCCCAAAGAGTTGGGATTACAGGCTTGAGCCAGCACCCAGCCAGGAGATTTTTTTAAGAACTAAAAGTGGAACTACCATTTGATCCAGCAAACCCACTACTGGGTATTTACATGCAGAAAAAAGTCATTATATTAAAAAAAACACTTGCACAGGCGTGTTTGTAGCAAAACAATGTCCAATTGCAGAAATATGGAAGGACCCTAAATGCCCATCAACCATCAAGTGGATGAAGAAAATGTGATTCGTATATATCATGTAATACTCAGTCATTAAAAAATGGAGTAATGGCATTCGCAGCAACTTGAATGGATTAGAAGATCATTATTCTAAGTGAAGTAACTCAGGAATAAAAAAATCAACATCATATGTTCTCATTTACAAGTGGGAGGTAAGCTGTGGGGATTCCAAAGCATGAGAATTATATAATGAATGCTGAGGACTGGAGGGGAAGAGCAGGAGGTGGATGAGAACTAAAAGACTACACACTGGGTACAGTATACACCGCTTAGTTGCTGGGTGCACCCAAATCTCAGACATTACCGCTAAAGAACTTATCTATGTAGCCAAACAACACCTTTACTTCAAAAACTTAGAATAATAACAACAATTAAAAAAAAAAAAAAAAAACCCACAGAAGTTTACGTTGATATGCTTTGGCTTTTTTTTTTAGAAAGGATTTCACTCTTTCACCCAGGATGGAGTGCGGTAGATTGATCATGGCTCACTGCAGCCTCAAGCTCCTGGGCTCAGGTAATCCTCCTACCTCAGCTTCCTGAATAGCAGGTAATGATTTTTTTTTTTTTTTTTTTGAGATGGAGTCTCTGTCACCTAGGCTGGAGTGCAGTGGTGCAATCTCGGCTCACTACAAGCTCCACCTCCCAGGTTCAAGTGATTCTCCTGCCTCAGCCTCCCAAGTAGCTGCAACTACAGGCGCCCACCACCACACCTGGCTAACTTTTTGTATTTTTAGTAGAGACAGCATTTCACCGTGTTAGCTAAGATAGTCTCAATCTTCTGACTTCATGATCCACCAGCCTGGGCCTCCCAAAGTGCTGGGATTACACATGTGAGCCACCGTGCCTGACCGCTAATTGTTGTATATTGTGTAGACATGGGTTTTTGCCACGTTGGTATCAAATTTCTGGGTTTAAACAGTCTTTGTTTCTTGGCCTCCCAAAATGCTGGGATTACAAGCATGAGCCACCATGCCTGATTAGAATCTTATTTTTATATGATATAGAAAAGCTAAATATATTTAGATCTGTAAGTTGGCAGAAAGTTTGAAAAAAAAAAAACTTTTATTAAAAATATAAAATGGTTTTACCTCCAGCTTAACTTTGTAACAATTCCAACCAAACATGAAGTTTTCTTGCCAGAACTCAGAGGAGGGAATGAATCCAATGTGCAGACTTGACAGGTGGAAAGGTGTAAAAGTTCTGCTTGCTCTCTTTGCTGGGAGACTGGTAGCCTGGGGCAAGTTCTCAGCCCTGCTCACCCACTCCCTGAAAACTAACCTGGTGCTGTTGCAGGGAGAGGCATCATGGGAGCTAGACTGGTCTTTTTGGGTCGTGTGAGAGCTGGGTGAGGCCTGTGACTGTCTGCTTTTTTCCCACTTTCCTGACAACATGCATCACCACCAGAGGCAGCCATAATCCTCCTGGGAACATAACTTCATTGACCTGGGAACCACACCTCCATCTCATCACAGCGGCTACTGCAAGCCCCTCCAAAGGAGAGTCTCAGCTCAGACTTGCCTAACCCTGCCCCCACCTGATGGTCCTAGTTGGCCCCCACCTGATGAATTTAGCCAAAGACAAAATTCGTATTCTCTTGAAAGTTCTAAGGCCCTGTTCAGTACCTGATCCTCCCTATACTACTACAGTTGATGCTATCTTGAAAGTTTCACTTCCTGGCAGGAGGCCAACCAGCAGAAAACTAGTGCATTAAACAATTACAATTAAGGATTCCCATAGAGTCGATTTCACTCTCTGCAACCTCCACAACAGCAGGTGCTGGTATCCATGGCTGAGAGACCTGAAGATGATTCACATCACAGGACTCTGTGCAGACACCCCCAAGTGCCAGCCCAGAGACTAATAGCCCTGCTGTGTGGCTAGATCCAGAAGAGAAATAACGATCACTGTAGTTCAGCTCTTAGGAAGCCACATCCCTAGAAAAAGGGTTAGGGTATTACATCAAGGGAGCACCCTGTGAGACAAAGGAATGTATACAGCAGCCTTGAGCCCCCAGAACTCCCCTCTCACATACTCTACCCAAATGAGAAGGAACCAGAAAAAAAATTCTGGTAATATGAAAAAAACAATGTTCTTTAACATCATCCAAAAATCATACAAGTTTACCAGCAATGAATCCAAACCAAGAAGAAATCCATGTAGCGCCTAAAAAAAATTTAGAAAGTCAATTATTAAACTCATCAAGTAGGTACCATAGAAGGTAAAGTCTAATTTATGGAAATCAATGAATAATACAAGATATGAGCGGAGAAATCTTCAGTGAAAAAAACAGAATAAAATCACAACTTCAGGAAACAAAAAACACACTTAGAGAAATGCAAAATGTTCTGAAAAGTCTCAGTAATAGAGTTGAACAAGTAGAAGAAAGAAATTCCCAGCTCAAAAACAAGGTTTTTGAATTAACCCAATTGAACAAAGTCAAACAAAAAATAATTTTAAAAAAGCAACAAAGCCTCCAAGAAGTTTGGAATTATATTAAATTACCAAACCTAAAAATGATTTGCATTCCTGAGGAAGAAGAGAAATCTAAAAGATCAGAAAGCATATTTGGAAAAGTAATTGAGGTAAACTTTTCTTTCTTGGCTAGAGACCTAGACATTCAAATACAAGAAGCTCAAAGAACACCTGGGACATTCATTGCAAAATGACCATTGCCTAGACAAATTGTTATCAGGTTATCTAAAGTCAAGGCAAAGGAAAGAATGTTAAGAGCTGTGAGGCAAAAGCACCAGGTAACCTAAAAATATATAAAATAAAAATCTATGACATTAACAGCAAAAACCCTACAAGCAAGAAGGGATAGGAGCCCTATTTTCAGCCTACTTAAACAAACCTACTATCAGTGAAGAACTTTATATCTGGGAAAACTAAGCTTCATAATTGAAGAGAAAAAAGTCTTTTCATACAAATGCTGGGAGAATTCACCACTACCAAGCCAGCACTACAAAAACTGCTAAAAGGAACTCTAAGAAGTCCTGGAAAAATATCAAAACAGAACATCTTTAAAGCATAAATCTCACAGGGCCTATAAAATATGAATACAACAAATTAAAACAAAAAACAAAGTATTCAGGCAACAAATGGCATGATAAATGAAATAGTACCTCACATCTCAATACTAACATTGAATGTACATGGCCTAAATGTTCCACTTGAAAGATATAGAATTGCAGAATAGATAAGAATTCACCAAGAAAGTGTCTGCTGCCTTCAAGAAACTCACCTGACACACAAGGGTTAAGGTAAAAATGTGAAAAAAAAATCCATGCAAATGGATACCAAAAGTGAGCAGGAATAGCTATTCGCATATCAGACAAACACACTTTAAAGCAACAGCAGTTAAGAAAAGACAAAGTGGGATATTATATAATGATAAAAACTCTGTCAAACAGAAAAATATTACAATTCTAAATATATATGCACCTAACACTGAAGCTCCCAAATCAACGCATGAAACTTTCCATTTTAGTAATCTATATTTAGTAATCTATAGAAACTAACCCATTTTAGTAATCTATAATAGTAACCAAACACACAGATGCAAACACCCACATACACACTTAATTTATTAACTTAGATTATTTTTATCTTTCCTGTGATGAGTAATTAAATGCAGGTTTTGATAAAAGAAGCTTTTTTTTTTTTTTTTGCGTTTCTGATCTTGGTTATTTCTTTACTTCTGCTGGGTTTGGGTTTGGTTTGTTTTTATTTCTCAAGTTCCTTGAAGTGTGACCTTAGATTGTCTATTTGTGCTCTTTCAGATTTTTTGATGTAGGCATTTAAGCCTATGTACTTTCCTCTTAGCATCACTTTTTCCGTATCCCAGATGTTTTGATAGGTTGTGTCACTAATATCATTCAGTTCAAATAAGTTTTATATTTCCATCTTGATTTTATTGTTGACCCAGTGATCATTCAGGAGCAGGTTATTCAATTTTCATGTGTTTGCATGGTTTTCAAGGTTCCTTTTGGAGTTGATTTTCAATTTTATCTCCCTATGGTTTGAGAGACTACTTGATATAATCTTGATTTTCTTAAATTTATTAAGACTTGTTTAGTGGCCTATCATATGGTCTATCTTAGAGAAAAGTAGGCCATGATATATACCCCAGGTTCTCCTTTCCCAGCTCAGCCTCAGTCCCCTTCAGCCATAATATGGTGGCTGTGCCTACAGCCGGCCCCCCTGGGTGTCCTGTCTCTTCCCTGGGCAGTGACTGTGCCCTGGCCTGGTGCCCTCTCTGGGCAGCTCTGCATCCGCAGCGCTGCATCTCTCTCTGATTGTGCAAGGACCACGGGAGGGTTGTCAGAGGAGAATCCTGACTTGGGGTGCAGGTTCATGAATGGGAAGAGCTTTGGTCCATGGGGTTCCCGGTTCCTATTTTCTCCTATTAAAAATTTATGGGAGTTACTGCAAAAATATTAAAGAATTTAATCAAAGAGTGGTTCTAGAATTGTAGAGCACCCAGCTATGGTTTGTAGTTTGTGGTCTCTGGGAGAGGCTTGAAGGAAAGTCTTTTATTAAATGCATGATGAAGAAAACCAAGTTTAGTAATTGGTTAGGTACAGTTACATGGCACCCACCATTTTTTCCTCTTTTTTTTTTTTTTTGAGACAGAGTCTCACTCTGTCACCCAGGCTGGCTTGCAGTGGTGTGATTTCAGCTCCCTGCAACCTCTGCTTCCTGGGATCAAGAGATTCTCCTGCCTCAGCCTCCCGAGTAGCTGGGACTACGGGTGCGCACCACCACGCCCAGCTAATTTTTGTATCTTTTAGTAGAGACAGGGTTTCACCACGTTGGCCAGGATCGTCATGATCTCTTGACCTCGTGACCTGCCCGCCTCAGCCTCCCAAGGTGCTGGGATTACAGGCGTGAGCCTCTGCACCCAACCACGTGGTGTCTTTTTTTTTTTTTAGTAGTGTCTTAATTTGTACATTAAAGGTGAAAAATTCCTGGTTATGTAATCAGAGCTCAATTGGTAGTTTATAGTTGCTGAAGCCTGAATTTTGTTTTTCTGAATGTAATAATTAAAAATAATGCACCTGAGTTCAATTTTTTGTTTGTTTTTTTTAAAGTAGGAACCCAGGGACTAGAGAAACCTCAGTCTAATTGCCTGCCACTTAATTATTTTCACACTCCACAGGGAACTGATTTTCTGCTGCATTTTTCACCTGTATCCCAAGCAGGGTCTTGGGACCCATCCCCCATTTCTCCAGCCTCAATCTAGCTTGCAGTAAGATACTAAATTTCCAGTTTCTTCTAGCATTCCCAAATGCCAGCTTTTCCTCCCTAGTTCACATTATCACATATTTGTTTTTTAGTGTACTTTTTTCTACCATATTTTAATTAATTATTTTTTGGCAAAGCATTAAATGGAGCTGGTAAGAATGTTATCTGGTTGAACCTGGAAGGTGGAGGTTGCAGTGAGCCAAGATTGTGCCACCGCACTCCAGCCTGGGTGAGAGGGAGACTCCATCTCAAAAACAAACAGCATGGATTTAACTTTTTCAAAAATCAAACATGCTTAAGGAACATTTTTTGTAGAAACAAACCAATTTTAGATTTTTAGAGTACATTTCTCAAACACTTCAAGTTACCCTCCTGTGACAGTAGATATGTATTTTTCTATATTGTTATAATACAGCTTTGGCTGTCCTTTGTGGCCAACCCTATCATTTCTATTCTATTTTTTTGTGCAGTATTATGTTATGCATTTTACATTTTAAAAGTTGTAGTCCATGCAATGTAATTTTTAAACAATTGAGGCCGGGCGCGGTGGCTCACGCCTGTAATCCCAGCACTTTGGGAGGCTGAGGCAGGCGGATCACAAGGTCAGGAGATCGAGACCATCCTGGCTAACACGGTGAAACCCCGTCTCTACTAAAAATACAAAAAAATTAGCCAGGCGTGGTGGCGGGCGCCTGTAGTCCCAGCTACTCAGGAGGCTGAGGCAGGAGAATGGCATGATCCTGGGAGGCGCAGCTTGCAGTGAGCCGAGATCGCGCCATTGTACTCCAGCCGGGGGGACAGAGCGAGACTCCGTCACAAAAAAAAAAAAAAAAAAAACACGCAAAACATTTGAAAGAAAACCTTTTTCCATGTTAAATTCTCTGCTTAATCAGCAATAACTTTATTTTCACTCTTCAAAGGCATTTTTAACTGCCTGAAATGCAAAGAGGCAGTTAAAATGAGTGCGCTGAGCTGGACCCTCCAGTGTCAGTCTATTCACATTCACACAGGTGATCTTCTGGTGTAAGAGGGTGCACTTCAACAGCATTATCATAGCAATGTGGAACAGATGTAATAGAATAAAAGAGGAATCACTGCCTTCTAGGAAAAGGAGTTAATCTTATTTATTCTGTGTATGTGAGTATGTGGTGGTTGTAAGGTTGAGAATAAAGATTAAAATTACAGAAAACGCTTTACATTAGTAGTGCAGTGTAGTGCAGGTCCTATGCAATCTTCTTGTTTGTCAAACAAACTCTGAATGGTTTTGTCAAGTACTATGTTTCTGTATCCATCACTTATTCTATTCTGATAATTATTTTCTGGTTTTTTTTTTTTTTTTTTTTGAGACGGAGTCTCACTGTGTCGCCCAGGCTGGAGTGCAGTGGCTGGATCTCAGCTCACTGCAAGCTCCGCCTCCCGGGTTCACGCCATTCTCCTGCCTCAGCCTCCCGAGTAGCTGGGACTACAGGCGCCCGCCACCTCGCCCGGCTAGTTTTTTGTATTTTTTTAGTAGAGACGGAGTTTCACCGGGTTAGCCAGGATGGTCTTGATCTCCTGACCTCATGATCCGCCTGTCTCGGCCTCCCAAAGTGCTGGGATTACAGGCTTGAGCCACCGCGCCCGGCCAATTATTTTCTACTTCATTAATTTAAATATTCACTCAACATCATCCAGAGTCCTGTCCTTGATGCTTAAGTGTTCAGACATAAAATATTGTTGATAAAAAGATGGTTTTATTTGTTAATTTTACTACAGAGCATTTGATGCCAGTAAGCTTTAGTTCCTTGAAACTTTGAAAACATGCTTTAGTTTTTATTTAGTTTGAAAAGCCAAATTTGATCAAAAGTAAATATAACAATAAATGAATATAAATCATTTTGGAAGTGATTCAAATTATTATGTAAGATGTTAAATTTGACAGATATAATTGTGTCAGATTTTTTTTAAAAATTTGAATACATAAAGTGTAATAAAGCTGAAACTTGAAAAATATACGTCCTTTCATGATCATTTAAATTTTTAATTTAGCAGTTTTGGCTGTGTTTAAAATGTAGATATTGACATATCCCCAAAAATAATGTTAATGAAGAATACAAGACAAAGCACTATATAGTGTTGATGGCTGTTGTGAGACCTCAGTTCTTTGTTTCAAAAATTTAAACAAAAGACACAAACAATGAAGATGCAACATAAAGGGATTTATTGCAAAGTAGAAATACTATTTTAAAAATTAGGTGCAAAATAGCCCCAGGAGAGAAGGGATTCAGGGTGGGCTGCTTATAAGAATGAGATAGCAAAGACTGAGGGACTCCATTTATGGGAGTCTTGGATAATTATTTACAAAGAGGTGGAAAGTGGTGTTATTAGTAAGCATGTTCTGGGTGGTCCTGTTGGTGCACATACACAGTGGCTGTACATGCTTTTATGTGTCACATATCTCATTAGCATCTTAAATCTCCACTCACGTGTGTATTTTTTAGTATTATAATGAGTAAAAGGTCAGAGGACAAGTAAAATAAAAATGTGCATACTCTTTACAGGGGAGTTTCCCTGCTGAAGAGAGCTGTTCTTCAGTGAGCTGAAATACAATGCAAACATTGGGGTTTATTGTGTTGACAATATGCTGTCACCATGCAATCGCCATGGCTACTGCATGTCCTGAGGACATGGTGGCTTTCTTGGCTACCTAGCTAGCCTCAATAGTACTTGTCGTAGTTTATTTTCAACTATCAACTCTAAGACTAAGATTTAGCTGTTACGTCAATATTGTCAAAAGTGGGAAAATGAAATTTTTAAAATTAAACATTTGAGCTTGATTTGGGTCACTAGCTGTGTACCCAGGAAAAATTATTTTACATCCCTGGAGCTTCAGTCAATATGTATGCATTGGTGAATGTTTTTGTTTTTTGGTGTAAGTTTTTGTTTGTTTATATTTTAAAAGATTTTTTTCCTATTTTATGCTGATGTTAAGCTACACAAAACTTACCAAGAGCTCTATTTTACTACATTTTTCAACCAAAAGGTTAAATACTTAAATATTGAAAGTGGCATTCTGGATTATCCTTTTCCAAGTGATGGAATCTGCATTTATCAGACTACATTGCAGTTTTTCTTTATGTGGTGCAAGGTTATAAAAATGCCATCCAGTTGATTTCTTAGGTAACAGTAGAATGTGTTTTTTCAGACAGTAGCATGAGATTTCTTGACATGCTACCTTTAGACATAATGAAAAAAAATGAATAAATGTGTAGAAATTTGTCTTTATTTATAAGGTCATTAGAGGCTAAGTCATGGCAACACATGTAGTTCAATCCAAATTTCTTTGTATAAAATTTTGTTGAGCCACATCCATCTGTATATGTGACACTAATTTGGTAACAGCTTCTTTATACTAAGCCAGAATTCATTTTACCTGGTGGTTTTGTTTTAAATATGTGAGCTGTATTATATAACATTTAATTTATATAAGTAATATAAATTTAGTTCATAGGTTATAGAAAGAAAAGTACAGGCACACTAAAATTGAATTGGAATCTGGCAGCTGACACTGATTAACAGTTTGAGCAAATTTGACTTGATGTAAATTCCTATAAACAATACTGAAAGACAGAATGTTAACTAAAAATATCTTCAACAACATAATAGACTTATGAGATTTGAAAAAAAATGTTGATTTGTTTACCCATCATCAATATTAGGTTAAATTAGAAAATTGTATACACATCATACAAAAAGTGAAATTAGTAGTAAACTATACTCAGACTTCATCTGATTAAAACGAGACTTCTGGGTATTTGAAAGCATCAAATTATTGATGAGAAATATCTATTTTGAACAGATCCTTGATCTTATATACATATTACTACTAAGTAAAACCTAATGCAACTTTGATTTCTGAAATATTTGTGAATGTCTATCACTGACTGAAAAATCAAGAAATTATTTAAATCTGCTGACTAAATTTTGATGAAAATAGTTATTTTAATTGAATGCCAGTATTCATATAGTATGGCAAACCACCCATTTCTTTAGTATTCTGCTAGTTTATAAAATATGCCAGCATTTGTAGAGACATTTGTAAAAAAAAAAAAAAAAAAAAAAATTTTATATATATATATATATATATATGACTGGGCATGGTGGCTCACACCTGTAATCCCAGCACTTTGGGAGGCGGAGGCAGGTGGATCATGAGGTCAGGAGATCGAGACCATCCTGGCTAACACGGTGAAACCCCGTCTCTACTAAAAATACAAAAAATTAGCCAGGCATGGTGGTGGGCGCCTATAGTCCCAGCTGCTCGGGAGGCTGAGGCAGGAGAATGGCATGAACCTAGGAGGCGGGGCTTGCAATAAGCCGAGATCACACCACTGCACTCCAGTCTGGGAGATAGAGCGAGACTCTGTCTCAAAAAAATAAATAAATAAATAAAATTAAATTTAAAAAAATTTAGACATCAGAAAATAGTGATATTAATGTTAGGTTGTATACATAGTTTCCTGAACCCTACTGTAATCTGTGAAATTTTTTGTGTACAACAATCTTAGATTACCTAAAACAAAATGAAATTCTTTTTTCTTTTCTTTTCTTTTCTTTCCTTTATTTATTTATTTATGTTTTTGAGAAGGAGTTTTGCTTTTATTGCCCAGGCTCGAGTGCAGTGGCACAATCTTGGCTCACTGGAACTTATGTCTCCCGGATTCAAGTGATTCTCCTGCCTCAGCCTCCCAAGTAGCTGGGATTACAGGTGCCACCACCATGCCCAGCTAATTTTTTGTATTTTTAGTAGAGACGAGTTTCATTATGATGGCCAGGCTGGTCTCGAACTCCTGACCTCAGGCAATGCTCCTGCCTCAGCCTCCCAAAGTGCCGAGATTACAGGCGTGAGCCTACATGCCTGGCTAATGAAATTTCTTTCTTATGTTATGCTTAACATAGAAAAGTCCAAAATATATCCAGAGAGACAGGAACTATGACTGCCACTTTAAAAAACAAATGTTTTGGTGTGATACAATGTTTTCTGTCTGTGGAGATGGAAAACCAAACTTCAGAGTTTTCAAATCATAAACAAGAGCATTATTTGTGACTCTAAGCTTTCAATATATAAAACAAATACATTGTTTATTCTTCTTAATTTAAAATATAGTGGTTTTTGAACAATTCAGGTAACGTTAGACTATCAAAAACTTCTTAAGTCATATATGTGTCAACTGCATTTTCAAAATTATGAGAACTTAGGAAAAGTAAATGAAAGCCCTACAGTCTAGTTAAAAACATAATAGACTACTATTTGTGTTTGCCCTTATGATGAGAATCACCTTTATTTAGGAACAAACAGGAAATGCTGTGGTGGCAACTTGCTGGGTGGTGACTGTGATGAGATTTACTGTCTTAGAGATGGTGGGATCCAGTGGACCCCACCAGAATTGTCATCACCTTACCATGTTCACTGCTGTATTTTCTCTTCTGTCATTCATTTCCCAGACTCCTTCATCATTTCCGTTTCTATCCTTGGGGATGTTCGTGCAGTTTCACCCTCAGCTGCCCCAACAGTCTGTCCATTTGGCTCAATCTCTTCAGCAGTTTCTCTGGGTTCTTCTGTTCCTTGTCTGAGATTTATCAGCAGAACCTTGTTTTCAGTGACTATGGCTACTGCCACCTCCTGCCAGTGGGGCAGCTCCTGTGGCAGCCAAAGCGCCCACACCCTGGTACGCCTCCACTCTAACCCTTCGTCATGGCCCAGCTTGGTGCGCAGAAACCTGTCAACCAGAGCATTTCACGCAGCTGGGCAAGCTTTCCTTGGCATGCTGGGCAGTTCCCCCACCATCTTTATGCTGCCATCTCCCCTTTCATCAGAGAGACAGACAGGATGATGCAGGGGCTTGGTGACACCATAGAAGAGTCCAGGGTAGTGAGGAGGGGCTGGGCTGGGCAGCCTCAGGCCCGGTGCATGGTGGTGCCAGGTCGACCCACAGACTCTGGCACAGTGACGGATGAAAGACGTACACTGACACAGATATTTTGCCTGTCACTGCAGCTAAGGGGCTCTGCTGACAGAGTGAGCAGCACCCACCTCCATAAGCTGGCAAAGTTTGCATGTATTTATTACAGATTAAATGACAGAAGTCTCGAGTAAACACAATTAGTGGGTAATTAACATTGTCAACTGCCCAGCAGAGAGAAGTTCTGCCCACAAATGATCGAAGGTCCATCTTAGGACAGCATGAGTAAACAAGGTCTTTAGATAAGCGCCCCTACATTCCTTTGTACCTACTTCTGCCTAATTGCCTCTGGGAAAGAACAGCCGCCTTTGGCTCATTCCTTCCTGAAGCTTTGCAAAAACATCCTGGCCTTCCAAGAAGGTTTGCATCTTTCTGTATAATTTTTTCCACACCCTGACTGAACTCGTACATGGAGGCACCCCTCATGCCTGACCAGAGATCAGCCACTGCCACCCGAGGGGGACAGAGGTGCTTGGGCTCCACCAGCCAGTCTCACTCTGCACTAGCAGAGGTAAAAATTATTTTCTTAAAAAAAAAGTATAGAGAAGATCTTAGAGGTTTGACCCAATCAAATGTTTATTCTTTTCTTTTCATTTTTTTAAAATTTCAGCCTTTTCCTCTTAAATTGTGCTCTACTGAAGTCAGATTTCATGCTCCATCCTCATGGGAAAATTTTAATGTAATTATGGGACAATTTTAATATAATTATAATGGTCACAAATGTGGAAACTAAAAATTTTGTTATATTTTTACCTGCAAGTGCTGGGTTAACATTAAACTTTCAGTAGTGCTTTCTGAATTTTATACTTTACTATTTTCTATTTGATTCTGTTAACTATAGGAAATAAAAATCATAAAAGCTTGATTTGCATAGTTTCACATTTTACAAAGAATATGTATTCATTCTTTTAACTGATAAATGTGTGTTGACCACACATGATAAGCTATCCTTTTGGTAGCCTTAGAAAATAAAATAGAAAAGAAAGTATTGGTCTCTACACTCATGAAACTTTCAGTGTAACTTCATAAAATCATCATGCATTCCTGAGAAGTAGACACCTCTGAATTTTCCTATGAACCTCCTAACTTGGCTGGGCACAGTGGCTCATGCCTGTAATCCCAGCACTTTGGGAGGCTTAGGCAGGCAGATCACCTGAGGTCAGGAGTTCAAGACCAGCCTGATCATCATGGAGAAACCCCATCTCTACTAAAAATACAAAATTAGCCAGGCGTGGTGGCATATGCCTGTAATACCAGCTACTTGGGAGGCTGAGGCAGGAGAATTGCTTGAACCCAGGAGGCAGAGGTTGCAGTGAGCTGAGATTGTGCCATTGCACTTGAGCGTGGTCAACAAGAGCAAAACTCCATCTCAAACAAACAAAAAACAACGTCCTAACCCAAAGTAATCAGTATTTGAATTTCGTGTTATCATTTACTTTATGCAATTTTTTTTTTTTTAACAGAGTCTTGCTCTGTTGCCAGGCTGGAGTGCAGTAGTGTGATCTCTGCTCACTGCAACCTCCACCTCCCGGGTTCAAGTGATTCTCCTGCCTCAGCCTCCCGAGTAGCTGGGACTACAGGCATGTGACACCATGCCCAGCTAATTTTTGAACTTTTAGTAGAGACGGGGTTTCACCATGTTGGCCAGATGATCTCGATCTCTTGAACTTGTGATTCACCCACCTTGGCCTCCCAAAGTGCTGGGATTACAGGCATGAGCCTTGGTGCCCAGCCTAGTTTATGCAATTTTATCTGTAAACAATATACGTTTCAGTGTTGCTTGTTTTTTGACTTTAGATCAATTCTACAAGCTTTCATCTGTGACTTGCTTTTTTAATTATAATTGTTTCCATTTTTCCATGTTGCTTTGCGTAGCTATGTCCATTTTCACTGCTGCATAGTGTGAGTATACATCAATTTATAAACGAATTCTATAGCCAGCGGTTATTTGTGAATTCCAGTTACTCTATTTTTACCCACTTTGGAATTACTAGACATATTTTTTGACAAAATGGAGAATCAGAAAAGTGTATCATTTATAGTTTTAATTAGCATTTCCATAGTTATTAAAGAAGTTAGCATTTTTCAGAGGTTAATTGGTCATTGTGTTTTAAGATGTGCCATCTGTCCATTTTTAATGTATTTCATTTCTTTGTATATGAATACATATTCTATAATGTATATTTTCTAAATACTAATTTTTATAATATGTTTTTACATATTTTTTTCTTAGTTATGATTTGCCTTTCCACCATTTTTATTCAAACATGTTTTTCTAAGTTCTTGATAATCAAAAGTTCTTAAAATTTCATCTAATTTATAAATATTTTAATGCAAGTTTTTATATTGTGCCATGTTTAAGAAATTGTTTTACACCCACAGTTATAACAACAATATTATCTTGTATTTTCTCCTAAAAGTTTTAAATTCTCAATCTATGTGAAAAATTGGTGTGTCAGTTGCTATGTAGGAATCCAATCTACCCAGGTAGAACCAACTGTTTAGGTACTAGCTTATTGACTTGTTATACTTTAAAGTATAGTTGTAAAACTGATCTCATTTTAATCCGTTGGCTGGGACCATAAATTCAATGTTTAATAAAAATCTTGACAGTAGCATCCTTATAATGTTTATGACATCAAAAGACAATCTTTCAATAGTTTATCATGTACATATGATGTAGTTTATTTTAGATACCTTCTATATTAAGGCACGGTGGCTCATGCCTGCAATCCCAGCACTTTGGGAGGCAAGGCAGGTGGATCACAAGGTCAAGAGATTGAGACCATCCTAGCCAACATGGCAAAACCCTGTCTCTACTAAGAATACAAAAATTAGCAGGGTGTGGGGTCATGCAACTGTAATCCCAGCTACTTGGGAGGCTGAGGCAGGAGAATTGCTTGAATGCGGGAGGCAGAGGTAGAAGTGAACCAAGATCGTGCCACTGCACTCCATCCTGGGTTACAGAGCAAGACTCTATCTCAAAAAAATAAGAACAATAAAAACTTTTAAACATGATATTATTTTAAACAATTTTATGTTATTAAATTTAAAAATTTAGATAAAATTATTTTTCCAGAAAAGTATGTGTCAAAAAGTGACTGAAGAAGAAATAAAAAGGATAAATAAAAAATCAAAATGTATGTTTTTAATTTCACACAAATAATATATACATATATTATAAAAGAACAGCTTGATGAATGTTTACACAATGCATATACCAGGAACCCAGCATGCAGTGATGGAAGAGTGTGAACAACCTGGGCAGTCTCCTCTTTTTGGAACAGGAATTAAAAAAAATTAAAGAGTGTGTAAGCAGAAACTCAGTTGTATGTAAGAAAACCCAATTCCTCCCGAGAAAGAGAAAGAGCTGGAGTCCTTTAAAATTTACTGCTTGTTTTTCTGTGGTTAGTGAGCCTTTTCTCTCCTCCTTTCTCAAGCATTGTGAAGAGCCTGTTTCCCTAGCTGTGCAGCTGCAAGGTCACTAGACAGATAAACTCAAGTCGCAAAACATGTTTCTCCTTAGAAAGTAAGAAATTATGTAATGCATGTCTCAGTTGAATAACTGGCTTTGTTTCTCACTTCTGTAGTATGCTTCCCTCTGCACAGATCTCCCCCTACCGCATGAAATGCTTAAAAGGTAACTTAACTCTTTGTTCAGGGCTCAGTCCTTTGGATGTTAATCTGACTGGGCTGGTGCACCTAAATAATTAATGAATATCCTCCTGAACCCCATTGATCTCTCTGATTCCTTAAAAATCCCGCTACATTTCTGAGGGCTCACCTGGGATTGGAGATGACAGATTTACTGTCTCCTTTGCCTGCGAGACTAGAGCCCTGGGTGTGGGGAGACCCAGCATCCAAAGCACACCAAAGAGGAACTTCAACCAGATAGAAACTGGCCCTCCCCACATCCTTTGCACCCTGCCCAGCAGTGCAATAGAACTGGGAACAGGGCTGCAGGATGATACCAGCACTTCAGGAACCGTGGTAAAGAGCAAGGGCCCAAGGCAGCAAAGCCCATCCCATAAGGATGAAGGGGAGCTTGATCACCTCCCGGGGAGTGAACACTAATCCAACCCAGAGTGGCTGGGGGTAGCAGGAGTGGCTTGCCAATTTGGATGCACCTCGTGTCCCCATTAACACTGGAACTGGAAAAAACAAGGAAATGGGCCAATAGAGCAGCAAGTGAAGCAAGGTAAAGCTTGATGGCAGGGTGGCAAGAGTAGCTTGCCACTCCAACTGGGAGTGTGAGGGTACATGTGAACCTACCCAGGACACGAGAGAGGCTTACCCAGGACATGAGAGAGGTTTGTTTCATCTGATGAGGAATCTTGTGGCAGGAGAGGTGTGTGAAAGAGATGGTCTTGGGAGAGGCCAATGCGGGGAGTGACATGGGGAGGCACAGATCCTGTTATGCCCAGACCGTTTGTTCCCCAAAGAAGACCACCGGAGTCCAGTGTCAAAGCCAAGCGGCAAGGATCTTTATTACAAGTTCGAACCTGGTCCCTCCATTCTACAGCATATAAGAGAGGGCCTTGAACAATGCGAGCGTTTGCTTTTTATAGCCCGAAAGTTACAGGGGAACAAAGAAATTCTTTTGGTTCCCGTGCTTTCAGTAAAACCTTGAACGGCTGTCTCCTTATCGGAGGCTTTCCAGGTGGTGTTTATACTGGGCTCAGGGAGTTTGAGAGATATATGGCGATATGTGGTGGGATGGGAGGATGGAATGTGTTAGTACTAGGTTCAGGGAGTCTTGAGCTCGGGGCTGAGGAATGTGCCCAGCTCCTTTCATTCCCCCCTTCTTTTTAGGTATCTTTAGAGCCAATCTTGGGTCTTATAAGTCTGATTCTGTTTCAGCGTTTACAGGTTGGTATTGGGCTCTGAGGACCATGAGTTGTACAGTGTCAAATCTCTCCCTAACAAATCGTAAAATTCTGTTAACAACACAAGGTCCTATGGTAAGTAGAAATAGTAGACTTAGCAGGGGTCCAAGGAAGGGGGCTAACAGAGAAAACATAGAGGAATTCCACCATTGGTCTGCAGCTGAAGCAAACTGCCATGTTTTTACTTCTGCGCTTAACTTGCGTAACTGTTGGACCCGGTCCTCTACAAGCCCTGATTCATTTATGTAGAAACAACAGTCTTCTTTCAGAAATATACATGTACCACCTTTTTCTGCAGTGAGTAGGTCTAGGGCCCTCCGGTTCTGCAAGGTTACCTGAGCTAGGGACGTGAGCTGCCGCTGAAGGGAGGCAAGGGACTCAGCCGACTCCTCCATAGCAATGGCAAATTGTTGGTATAACTTGTTGCTTTCTATGAGGGTGTGACCTAGGGCTCCCCCCGCCAGTCCGGCCGCCATGAAGGATGCGGTGAGGGAGATTCCCGCAATGAGGGGGAGAAATATGGCTCGTGCAGGTCTTGGTCTAGGGACTGAGTGAATAGCAGTACTAGTCCAGTTACCGGTGTACCCTAGGAACTCGCCAGCAGTTAGTAGAGTCAACCGGGGAACTAATGTGACAGGAAGACACAGTAGGTTGGTAACAGAGGGACTAGGTAGGTTCTTAGATAATGTTCCATTACACCAGAAGAATATGCCCGGTGGAGCCTTTAGGGTGATATTAGGGGGCATTGCAGTGATGCTGCAGAGGCTGGTATTGGTTCCTGAGAAACAGTAGGGAAACTTCTCCTGACTGGGGTTTAGGTATAGGGGCACGTCTAGGATAGGAGCATATGAGAGGTTTTGGAGGTTGTTAGCTTGGGCAAAGGTAGAGGATCCCCATGGCAGAGGGACAGCGGTTAGCGGTGGACGCCCTAGAGTGGCACACAGAAAGCAGCCAGACAGGCTGTGAAGTCCTGTAAGGTTAGCAAGTTCTAGTCCTTCTTGTAATAACTTTAACCAGGAGAAAGGACGTAAGTCTTGTGTTAGTCTGTTTTCTTGTCGTTGGATATTCCCGTGGACCAGGGGCAGTACTTGCACTAGGTCTCGCCACAGATAGAGGTGACTGCTAGGCCATGTGGAGGAGGGGGAGTAGTATACAGCCCCATGTTGAGGCGTGGTCCAGCGGGAGTTCCAGGGGTCTCTAACTATCTATGTATATGAAAAGTCTCCATCCCGTCTACGATGGAAGGGCCACTTAGGGTCTAACTGTTTTCTCTCTCCCCAATAACAGGGTCTATGGATGTTACAATAGTTATAAGGACAGCCGGCATTTTGGTGCCACCAATAGTGTTTACAATTGTATTTAGTCTGATCAAACTCAAAGCATATTATTGGTGTCATAGGTTTGGCTATTTGAAAACCAGTAAAATTTAGTAGAATTGGGCTGTTGCACTCTGAGGAGGGGCAATCAGCACTGGCCAATAATTTCCCAGGCTTATGAGGTTGCCCAGGGTGGGTTCGGTTTTCATAAAGCCAGAATCTCCAGACAAAGGGATTAAGAGCTGGTTTTGTGATTTCTCCAGCGGCCACTAGGGCAGCTAACGTTATGGTTAAACTACCTAACTGCATGTTTACAGTGAGCTATGCTGCCGGCACAGGGTGAGTTTTAAGGGGTTGTTCTTAGCTCTGTCCACAGTCCACATGTCCGGTGCTTCAGCTGCCGCCGTGATTGGTCCCAGAAGGTCGGAGGTTGGGTCCACCGGCTTGACATGGGTGTAGTGGATCCATGACGCGATGCCTTCTACCTTCAGGGCGGTGGGTGTGGTTAGGAGTACCTGGAGTGGTCCTTTCCACCTGGGTTCTAGGGTCTCTTGTCGGTGTCGCTTGACCAGGACCCAATCTCCTGGCTGGTACGGATGGGGTGTCAGCGGGGGACCGGTCTCATATAGTTCTTTCAGCTTGGGCCAGATTTCTTGATGAATTTTCTGCAAGGCTTGTAGGGAAAATAAGAGTTCAGAAACATTTTCTGTTTCAGACTTGAGCAGATCATCTTTTAGGCTGGGAACTAAGGGTGGGGATCTGCCATACATAATTTCATAAGGGGTAAGGCCTAGTCTGTAAGGGGTATTACGGGCCCGGAACAGAGCGTAGGGGAGAAGGACCACCCAATTAGCGCCAGTCTCTATAGTTAATTTAGTTAAGGTCTCTTTTAAGGTCTGATTCATCCTCTCTACCTGTCCTGAACTCTGGGGCCTGTAAGCGCAATGTAGTTTCCAATTCGCCCCAAGGATGGAAGCCAAATCCTGACTTACCTTAGCGACGAAGGCCGGCCCATTATCTGACCCTATCTGGACGGGGAAGCCATACCTGGGGAGGATATCTTCCAGGATTTTCTTTGCTACAACCTGAGCAGTTTCCCTTTTGGTGGGGAATGCTTCAGTCCACCCTGAAAAAGTATCTACAAAGACAAGTAAGTACCGATACCCATATTTTCCTGGCTTTATCTCAGTAAAATCTACTTCCCAGTAGATACCGGGCCTGGTTCCCCTGAGCCTTGTTCCCATTGCAGCCTGGGATTGGGGGTAGGCGTTGTTAAGCTGGCAGACTTTGCAACTTGTCACAATGTTGCTGGCCATCTCGGCTGTATGTCTGAACTTGAGCTTAGAGCGTCTGATCAAGTCTATCATCCGCCGAGCACCTAGGTGGGTGGTTCGATGGATGTGTTCTAACACATGTTGTCCTAATTTTTCTGGTAGGATGGTTTGGTCATTAGTATCAGTCCACCACCCATTCTGGATCTCTTTCAGGGGAAGCTTGTCAATCCACTGGAGATCTTGTTCTGAATATTCAGGGAAATATGGCAAGTCCCGGGGGCCCGGGTCAGGGAGCTGGAGTGCAAGGAGTTGGCTGGGAGCCTTCGCCACCTTTCTTGCAGTTTGGTCTGCCAGAAAGTTGCCTTGAGCAGTTGGAGTAGTTAGTTTCTGATGCCCTAGGCAATGCACAATGGCTAACTTTTCTGGCCTCCATAGGGCTGTTAGCAGGGCTAGGATCTCTTGCTTGTTTTTTATCTCTTTTCCTTCAGCCGTCAGCAACCCTCGCTCCCTGTAAATAGCCCCATGTATATGCACCATTGCAAAAGCATATTGGCTGTCTGTATATACCGTCAACTTTTTCCCCGCCCCTAAGGTAAGAGCTTGGGTGAGCGCTATCAGTTCGGCCTTCTTGGCCGATGTCCCCGGGGGCGGGGGTTCCGCCCAGATTACCTCAGTCTCTGAAGTCACTGCCGCTCCAGCGCACCTCTGGCCTTGATGCATGAAGCTGCTCCCATCATTGAACCAGACGAGGTCGGCGTCAGGAAGTGGGCGGTCCTGCAGGTCTTCTCGAACTCCGAGCACCTGAGCTAGTATTTCGGTGCAGTCGTGGAGTGGGGCGTCCAGGTCCGGGTTGGGCAGCAACGAGGCAGGGTTTAAGGTCGTTGGGGGCAGGAAAGTTATCCTGAGAGGATTTAGTAGCAGTCCTTGGTAGTGGGTGAGCTGGCCGTTACTCATCCATCGATTAGGTGGCTGTTTGAGTACACCTTCGATGGCATGTGGAGTAACGACCCGCAATTCTTGCCCCATGACCAGTTTATCAGCATTTTGCACCATCAGAGCCGTGGCTGCAATCATTCGGAGACAAGGGGGCCACCCAGCAGCCACTGGGTCTAACTTCTTTGACAGGTAGGCAACTGGCCTCCGCCAGGGGCCTAAGTTCTGAGTTATTACTGCCTTGGTGACACCCTTATTCTCATCTACGTATAAGTGGAAGGGCTTGGTAACATCAGGTAGTCCCAGTGCAGGCGCGGAGAGTAGGGCGGTTTTAATCTGTTGGAAAGCCAACTCGGCTTCGTCTGTCCACCTAAATGGCTGCTGCCCCCGTGTTGCCTGATATAAGGGTTTAGCCAGTTCTGCGAACCCAAGTATCCATAGTCTGCAAAACCACGCCGACCCCAGGAATTCCCTCACTTGTCGGGTGGATTGTGGCCTGGGGATCTGCAGAACAGTTTGTTTCCGGGCGTCTGTTAACCAGCGCTGCCCTTCTTTAAGCAGGTACCCTAGATATGTTACCTCTGGCTTACAGATTTGAGCTTTTTTTGCCGAGGCTCAGTAGTCTAGATTTCCCAGAGCTTGTAAGAGACCCTTGGTCCCTTGGATGCAAGCTTCTTGGGTCTCAGCAGCAATTAGGAGGTCATCAACATACTGTAGTAAGGTTATTTCAGGGTGTTTGCGTCGGTACTCACCCAGGTCTTCATGGAGGGCCTCATCGAACAGGGTAGGAGAGTTTTTGAATCCTTGCGGCAGTCTGGTCCATGTCAGTTGGCCACTTATGCCCCTATCAGGGTCATTCCACTCAAAGGCGAAGAGCTTCTGGCTCTGAGGGGCTAAGGGCAAACTGAAGAAAGCATCTTTCAAATCTAAAACAGTGTACCATTGATGTTTAGGGTTTAGGGTACTCAGGAGGGTATACAGGTTAGGCACAGTTGGATGTATGTCCACAACCCTCTTATTGACTTCTCTTAAGTCTTGTACAGGTCTGTATTCTCCACTATTAGGTTTTCATACCGGCAACAATGGAGTATTCCAGGGTGAGTGACATGGGCGAAGGACCCCTTGGTCAAGGAGCCGGCGGATATGCGGGGCAATTCCTTTCTTGGCCTCTAGGGGCATCGGGTATTGGCGTACTTGCACGGGGTCTGCCCCAGGCTTAAGTTCAACAAACAAGGCAGGACGGTGTTTTGCTAGACCTAAGTCCCCCGTTTCCGCCCAAGCTTCTGGATATTGCCGGAGCCAGGTTGCTATGTCCTGGTCAGGGGCTGCTTGCTCCTGGTGGAGCCGGTACTCATCCTGTAGGGTTATAGTCAGGATGGACACGGGCCGATTGTGGGAGTTGGTCATGACGGGTCCCTCAGGGAGGAAATGGATCTGTGCTCCCATTTTGGTTAGCAGGTCTCTCCCCAATAGGGGACAGGGGCTCTCAGGAATGACCAGGAAAGAGTGGGTTACATTCTTGGCTCGGAGGTTTACTGTTCTTTGTGTTGTCCATGGGTATTTCTTAACTCCTGTGGCCCCTTGTACCCACGAGGACTTGGAGGATAATTTCCCATTAGTTTTAACTAAGACTGAGTGCTGTGCTCACGTATCAACCAAGAACTGGACTGGGGACCCCTCCACTTGCAAAGTTACCCTAGGTTCAGGGAGGGGGTCTGAACCCCGTCTTTCCTAGTCTTCATCTTGAGTGACTAGTACGGGTCCCTGTCCTCGTTGTTTCTTTTTGGGGCAGTCTCTTACCCAGTGGCCAGCCTCCTTGCAGTAGGCACATTGGTCTTTTCTCAGATTATCATGCCTGGGGGGCCGCCTAGGTTGGGTGTACTCTGGCTGTGGATGCTCTTTCTGTACCACTGCTGCCAGGACCTTGGTCATTTTTTCAGTGGCCTTAAAATGCCTTTCTTCTGAAGTATCTCTGTTATTGTAAACCCACTGGGCTATCTGAAGGAGGTCCTGAATCCGCTTTCCTTCCAAGTCTTCTAATTTCTGGAGTTTTCTCTTAATATCTGGGGCTGCCTGATTTACGAAAGACATTACAACAGCTGCCTGACTTCCTGGAGCCTCTGGATCTATGGGGGTGTACTGTCTAAAAGCTTCCATTAATCTTTCTAAGTAGGTAGCTGGGCTCTCTGTCTTTCCCTGCAGAATAGAATATACTTTAGCCAAATTAGTGGACTTGCGAGCAGCTGCCCGGAGACCTGCCATTAGAGTCTGGCGATAAAGGCGTAGCCGTCCCCTACCTTCTGCCGTGTTGTAGTCCCACGCCGGCCTGGTCAGAGGAAAGGTCGCGTTTATGAGGTCGGGGTTGGCAGTCGGTTGACCGTCATCCCCCGGGACCAGCTTTCTAGCTTCTACCTGTATCCTTTCTCGCTCTTCCGTGGTAAACAAGATTCGGAGGAGCTGCTGACAATCATCCGAAATGGGCTGGTGGGTGAACATGACACTATCCAGTAAAGCCAGTAAATCTTTGGGGTTGTCTGAAAACCGAGCACTCTGAGTCTTCCAGTTATACAGATCACTGGTGGAGAATGGCCAGTACTGGAGCCTGGGGATTCCTGTGTCATCTGGGGGTCCTATTTCCCGAAGGGGTAAAGCCACCGTGGAGTCAGGCGGCTGGGGGGGGCTAGTCCGCGAAGTGCGCCCTCGCGTCCGCCCCGCCGGCCCTTCAAAGTTACTTTCTCTTTCAGCGGCCCGGGTGCGTCAGCCGCCTCCCGTCCGCCTGCTCCCTCCCGCGGCTGAGCCTGGGGGGTGGGTCCGGGTGTGTCGGCCGCCTCCCATCCGCCTGCTCCCTCCTGCGGCTGAGCCCGGGGGGTTGGGGCCTGGGGCCCGGAGGGGTACGGAGGGGGTTCTGCGAGCAGTGGGTCCCCGCTGTCAGGTAGAACAGGATTGGGGGGGGGAGTTGGTTGGTTGCTTGGGTCTTAGTGGTCGGGCAACCAGCACCTTACAGGGTTCAGAGGCTAATTGGAAAGGGGACAGCCAATGAGGCGGGTTTTCAACAAGGTCCTGCCATATGAGGATATATGGTATTTGATCTAAGTGGCCCGCACACCCAGGTAGGAAAATCTTGGACTTTACCCTAGTGATGACAGCAAGTCGGAAGGTCCCCTCAGGTGGCCACCCCACATCAAAGGCAGGCCATTCGGAGCGACACAGAGTAATTAACTTTCCTTTCCTGATTTCTATACCAAGATCACGGCCCCTTGCTCTAACTTCTTTAAAATTATTTGTGAGGAGAGATAGAGGAGTGCTCTGGGTATTACCCATCCTGTAATGATTTGTAGTCTCTTCCTGTAAAGGAATGTGGGTTAGAATCCCCGTAAAGGGAATCTGATCTGACTTATTAATGATATCTAGTCGCAGGCGCGCTTCGGAAGCCTGGGAACCGGGGCCGCATGCGCACGCCGGAAGCCGGAGGCCCGGGAACCGGGGCCGCAAGCACGCGCGCGCCGGAAGCCGGAGGCCCGGGAACCGGGGCCGCAAGCACACGCGTGCGGGAAGCCGGAGGCCCAGGGAACCGGGGCCGCAAGCACGCGCGCGCCGGAAGCCGGAGGCCCGGGAACCGGGGCCGCAAGCACACTGCCCAGTCGCAAATGCGCCCGGGGCAGCTCAGATCGCCCGCGCACCCTGCCCGGTTGCAAACGCGCCCGGGGCAGTTCAGATCAGAGACAGCTAGATCAGACGAGAGCCAGGGGACGTCTCCCACCGGTCTCCGCTGGCCATCCTATAGCGCGTCCGCCAGGACTGTGCCAGCTCCAGTTTCAGACCTCGCGAGTCACAGATTCAGATTCAGAACAGACACAGACAGACACAGACAGACAAATGGTGACGAGCCAGCTCACCTATCAGTAGATCGATCCTAGCAGATCCATTGACCAGGGGTCTGGTGGGCTTGGGGAATCCTGGACGGGCCCCCAGATGTTATGCCCAGACCATTTGTTCCCCAAAGAAGACCACCAGAGTCCAGTGTCAAAGCCAAGCGACAAGGATCTTTATTACAAGTTCGAACCTGGTCCCTCCATTCTACAGCATATAAGAGAGGGCCTCGAACAATGCGAGCGTTTGCTTTTTATAGCCCGAAAGTTACAGGGGAACAAAGAAATTCTTTTGGTTCCCGCGCTTTCAGTAAAACCTTGAACGGCTGTCTCCTTATCGGAGGCTTTCCAGGTGGTGTTTATACTGGGCTCAGGGAGTTTGAGAGATATATGGCGATATGTGGTGGGATGGGAGGATGGAATGTGTTTGTACTAGGTTCAGGGAGTCTTGAGCCCGGGGCTGAGGAATGTGCCCAACTCCTTTCAATCCCTTAGCATGGACTGGGTGTATGTGTGTATGACATGAGTTCAGGGGAAATCAGACCTAGGATGCTGCATACAGCTGATAGGACCAGTTTCACAGCTGCAGCAGGCCATGACAGGAGAAGGCATGTTCCTGGCTAATCAGCATCTGAAACTCTTGTAATAAGACCCAGTCTGGTGGACCCGAGAGTGAAAATGAGAGTGAAAGTGCACTGCAAGGGAGGAAATGAGGGGGAAAGCATTGAAACCAACTCCTTTGGAGTGCGTGATAAATAATTTTAAAAGAGGATTTAGAGGTGATTATGGGATGAGACCGGTTGCTCAAAAGTTAAGGACATACTGTGACATAGATGGGCCTGCTTTCAATGTGGGGTGGCCCTCTGAAGGTTCAATAGACAGGGAATTAATTGGCCATGTGTTTAAGGTGGTCACTGGAGTTGGAGGACAACCAGGATACCCAGAAGGCTCAGCTGAAACCAGTTCTTCAGGTCCCACCTGAGGAAAGGGAATGTACACCACCGTATGTGCCTGTCTACCCATCTTTGGCCAGAATAAGGCAGGAGGCAGAATCAGGAGTGTCTGGAGAGTCAGGCTTAGAGGAAAGTGAGCCTCAGTCTCCCCCACCCAGAGAAAAAGAAGCCCCCATTAGAAAAGAAACAGGGAAGATGGACAGGGCGAGGCAGCTGGGTGCCTCCACTCAGGCCTAACACAGGCTTTGCAGATGCCACTTCAAGAGACCAAGACACAAGTTTATGATGACCAGGGGCAGATACAAGGCAGCTCTAGGCTTTATGTTCATCAGGCTTTTTCCACCACTGATCTCTTAAATTGGAAACAGCACACCACCTCCTATACAGAAAAGCCTCAGGCTCTCATTGATTTGGTGAATTCTATTATTATGACACATACCCAACCCTGCCGGACTGTCAACAGCTTTCGCTAACTTTATTTAATACAGAGAAGCATATGAGAGTTAATCAGGCAGCTCTCAAGTGGTTTGAAGGGGAAGCCCCAGAGGCCACCCCTAACCTGCGCCAGTTTGCCATGGAGCGATACCCAAATGAGGACCCTAACTGGGACCCAAATGAGGCAAGGGACATGGAATGGCTACAGCTATATAGAAGGGCATCCTGAATGGAGACAATGAATATGAGTAAAATGTCAGAAGTGCGCCAAAGGCCGGATGAAAGCCCAAGTGCATTTTATGAAAGGTTTTGTGAGGCATATAGGCTGTACACTCCGGTTATTCCGGAGGCTCCTGAAAACTGAAATATGATAAATATGACCTTTGTCAGCCAAGCACAGGGAGACATAAGATGAAAGTTTCAGAAGCTTGAAGGCTTTGCAGGGAAAAATATTAGTGAACTCCTGGAAATAGGAAGCAAAGTATACATAAACTGGGAATAAGAGGCAGAGAGAAAGGAAGAAAGAAAAACCAGAAACAGAAACAAAGACATAGCTCAATTTATAGCTGCTTCACTAGCGGAAAGTAACCCTGGATTTGCTAGAGGGCATGGCCAAGGCAGAGGCTGAGGAAGGGAGCAGACATGCCTGGGAGAGGAAAGCCAGTCTTAGTTGGACAGGAACCAATGTCCAAGGTGCAGGCAAACAGGCCACTGGAAAGATGAGTGTCCCAAAAAGGAAAAGGATGGAGATGATGGTCAATGGTCTAACACCTGAGTGCAGCGTTCTGCTGCTAGTCATGGCGCCTCAAAGGCAGATCCCGATGTGATCGGCTTAGCAGGGGCCAAGAATTTTGAGGACTGAGAGAGACTGGGCTCCATGTTTTTAGGCCCTGAGGTTGGGGGGTGGCTATGGTCTCTATGGAAATAGGGGACCAATCAATGGATTTTTTGGACGACACTAGAGCTGATTTCTCTATGGTAACTCACCCATTTAGCGCCCCCACAAGGAACTGTGCTACTACTGTAAAGGGCTACTGGGGCCAAAGAAAAGGGACCTTTTTGCAAATCCAGGAGATGTGTTATTGGAGGACAAGAAGTGCAGCATGAGTTTCTCTACATGCCAAATTGCCCAGTGCCCTTGTTGGGGAGAGACTTAATTCAGAAACTGCAAGCACAAATTTCCTTTACACCTAATGGGAATATGACCCTGGAGATAGGGAAGCCAAAGGCAATGGTCTTGACTCTAGCTGTCCTAATAGCTGAGGAATGGCGGCTCTATGAACTGTGTACCAGGAGGCTGCAGGACCTGGACTTACACAATACATGGGGAATGCTTTTCAAGGTACCAGGTGTATGGGCTGAGGACAACCCCCTGGACTTGCTCTAAACAGACCCCCGGCAGTAGTAGAGCTTAACTCTCATGCTGCCCTGTTAAGAGTCCGTCAATACCCATTACCCAGAGAAGCAATTGAAGGCATAACAAAACATCTAAATCAACTCTATGAACATGGGATTACAGTGAAATGTAGGTCCTCCTGGAATACTCCTCTGCTGCCCCTGCTCAAGCCAAATGGTGAATACAGGCCAGTGTAGGACCTCCGGGCGGTAAACAAGACCACTGCCCCTATCCATGCCATAGTACCCAACCCATACACAATGTTGTGACATATTCCTGCTGAGGCCGCGGGGCTCACATGTCTGGACTTAAAAGACACTTTCTTTTGCTTGAGGCTTGCTCCCCAAAGTGGGCCTATATTTGCCTTCCAGTGGGGGCAATCGCAGTATACCCGGAGGAGCCTGCCTCAAGGGTTTAAGAATTCTCCCACTATCTTCCAGGAGGCTTTGGCTCAGACCTTGAGGCTATTGCTCTACCTAGTGACAATTCTGTGCTATTACAATACATGATGATTTGCTATTCGCTGCCCCTAGGAGGGAGGAATGCCTCCAAGGAACAGAGAGGCTTCTTCAATTGCTGTATGAAGCTGGTTGCGAAGTGTTCAAGGACAAGGCAGAAGTCTGGTTTTGGGAGGTTGCATATCTAGGATTCATAGTATCCCAAGGCCAATGCGGGCTTGGAAGTTTACGCAAGGAGGCTGTATATGCATTGCCCATCCCAGTTACAAGGCGGCAGGTCAGGGAATTTCTAGGTGTGGCGGGATTTTTCCGAATCTGAAATTCAAACTTCTCCCTTATAGCAAGGCCCTTACATGAGGCTACCAAAGGTAGGGAAAGGGAGCCCTTCCTATGGGAAAAGGAACAAGAAAAGGCCTTCAAGGTTATAAAGGAAGTTCTCATCCAGGCCTCAGCACGTGCGTTGCCAGATGTAAGAAAAGCCCTTCTTTTGTATGTGGATGAACAAAAGGGAATGGCAGTCGGAGTCTTAACTCAGTTGTTGGGCTCTTGGCATCAGCTGGTAGCATACTTATTCAAAAGACTGGACTTGGTGGCCTTAGGTTGGCATCACTGCCTCAGGGCATTGGCAGCTACTGCAATCCTCATAGAAGATGCCAACAAGCTAGCCCTAGGTCAGAAGTTAATAATTGGGGTGCCACATGCTGTAGTCACCTTAATGGACCAAAGAGGACATCATTGCCCGTACAACTCTAGAATGCTAAAGTGTCAAAATATTCTGTGTAAAATTTGCAGATAACACTACAGACTGTAAATACCTTGAACCCAGCTACCCTGCTGTCTGTGGAGGAACCCGATTTGAAGGACGGTGGGTTGCCTCACTGCTGGCAGGACCTTCCCCGCTTGTTGCATAAATACAGTGGACGAAGTGTTCTCGAGCTGGGAAGATCTCAGAGATACCTCCTTGGAGAGCCCAGATGTTGAATACTTCACTGATGGCAGCAGTTTCATAACACATGGGGTGCGATATGCAGGGTGTGCAGTAGTGACCCAACACTCGATGGTCGAGGCTCAAGCCTTACCTTCTGGGACTTCTGCTCAGAAGGCTGAATTAATAGCGTTAACCAGAGCACTGTTATTGGCCAAGGGGAAGAAAGTAAACATATATACTGACTCGAAATGTGCTTTTGCAACCCTGGACGCCCACGGGGCAATATACAATAGAGAGCACATTTGACTACTGAAGGAAAAGAAATAAAATATAAAGAGGAAATTTTGCAATTATTAGAAGCCATATGGGCTCCAGAGAAGGTGGTTGTCATTCATTGCAAAGGACACCAAATTGGGAAAAGCTATGAGGCGCAGGGCAACAGGAGGGCAGACCGAGAGGCTAGGTGGGCAGCAATGAGCAAGGCTTTACCTGAAGAAAGAACTCTAGCAATGCCTCTCTTTATAGAGCCCCCTTTGCCAGAGGTACCCAATTACTCTTCAATTGAAAAAGCTTGGTTTGGCCAGGAAACAGGAAAATATATTAAAGGTAGATGGTGGCTATTCTCTGACGGGAGGTTAGCTGTCCCAGAGACAATAGCCCCAAGGTTTGTGAAGCAGATCCATCAAGGAACACACATTGGAAGGACGGCTGTAGAGACTTTGATAGGTCAACACTTCTATGTGCCACGGCTCTCTGCCATCACCCGTGCTGTTTGTGAACAATATCTATCTTGCGAACAGTATCTAATCCAAAACAAGGACCTACTCAACCCCCAGGAATTCAGGAAATGGGAGCTGTGCCTTGTGAGAACCTGCTTGTAGACCTTACAGAGTTGCCTTGAGCAGGAGGTTACTGGTATATACCAGTGTTTGTTTCACCTTCTCGGGGTGGGTTGAGGCCTTCCCTCACCAGAACTGAAAAGGCATGAGAGGTGACAAAGGTGCTACTAAAAGACATTGTATCAAGGTTTGGGTTGCCTTTAACCCTAGGATCAGACAATAGTCCTGCATTTGTGGCAGAAGTAGTACAACAGTTGACTCAAATTTTAAAGATCAAATGGAAATTGCACACAGCCTACTAACCAAAGAGTTCAGAGAAAGTGGAATAGAAGAACCAGACACTCAAACAGCTACTAAAGAAGTTTTGCCAGAAAACTCACTTATTATGGGATCAGGTCTTGCCCAAGGTCCTCCTCCAGGTGAGGCGTACACCTACAAAACAAACTGGGTGTTTGCGTTATGAAATATTGTTCAGAAGGCCACCCCCAATCATCAATCAAATTAGAGGGCATTTAAAGGAGTTAGGAGAGCTAACCCTTAGAACACAGATGCAGGCTTTAGGAGTGGCAATGCAGGAGGTACAAGGCTGGGTAAGGGAAAGGATACCTATAAGTCTAACAGACGCAGTGCATCCACATAAGCCAGGGGACTCTGTCTGGGTTAAAAGGTGGAATCCAACAACCCTGGGGTCCTTATGGGATGGGCCCCATATTGTAATTATGTCCACTCCCACTGCTATTAAAGTTGCAGGTGTCACACCTTGGATTCACCATAGCCGGCTGAAACCAGTGGCAGCAGTGACTCCCGACGATGACCAGTGGATTAGCCAACAAGACCCAGATTGCCCCACCCGAATAGTCCTACGGCAAAACCCAACCACCAATAAGAAGGACAACTGCCCTCCTCTGATCACGCTGGAGGCTGGTCAGTCTACGCATGGCTGAAGCTTGAGGATCCTGCAAGCTCTACTGTAGTCACATCCCAGAAGCTGAGTAGTCTACGCACAGCCGAAGCTAAGAGGACCATCTCCGGATAAGAAAATGTGGATGCAATTTATAAGCCTAGTTATAATTCTGTCAATACTGATTGTTCTGTTATGTTATTACTGCAAATGTCTATGCCCAGAGGAAGGTTTGCTGTGTCCATGTGTAGAATAAGCATGTTTCTATTACATACACTGATGTTTTTACCATTTCTGCCTATACTAACATGGGAGAAATCTCTAGAAGGATGCCCACACTGTGTACATACTACCTGGGTAAGGAACACCATAGTTAAAACTCTACTGGACCATACCTACTATGAATGTACAGGAACCAAGTTAGGAGCCTGCACATACAACCAGACCACCTATTCAGTCTGTGACCCAGGAAATAATCAGCTATATGTATGTTATGATCCTAAGCTCTTACCCTATGAATTCTGGTTTGAGGTACATATTAAATCAGAGGGAGAAAAAGAAGGAGAGCTTACAGCTCGAACCAAAGAAGCCCCTCCCACCTATAAGGGGCCTATTTCCTTGTACTTTGATGCCTGCCATGCCACATATGTTTGTAATCCTAAAAAACCGGAAGCAGTCTGCAATGGTTTGACACAAGAGAGGCTTAGCAGCAGCAGTCCTAAACATCTGCACGGAGAACCACAAATCAGACGCTCAGACTGTAACATTCAGTGGTCTACACAAATACAGCTCCAACACCTATTTTCAGGAAGGACTGCTCTGCTAAGTGGTATGTCAAACAAATTGAATTGTAAGACAAGAACATGCAATCCTTTAAATTTTACTGTCTTAAAGCCAGAGCTACCTTTTTGTTCTACAGGGAAGACAGCACTGTTATGAATTAATAGAAAATGAGCAGACCTTGGAATTCCACTATTAATTGTCAAAAAGACTAGAAGGACTCAAACGTATCCAACCCTGCAATTCCAGGTCCATAAGTCATTCTATAAGCATTTTGATCAGACAGTGCCTGAGCTTCCCCCATCAACAAAAAACTTATTTGCTCAACTAGCTGAAAACATAGGAATTTCCTCATGCTATGTATGTGGAGGAAATAATATGGGGGACTAGTGGCCATGGGAGGCAAAAGAATTAATGCCATAAGATAACTTCACTTTGCTTAACCCTGCCAGTGAAGCAACAGCCTTAGCCAGTGTTTGGTTGCTAAAAACCTCCATAATTGGAAAGTACTGTATCACCTGATGGGGAAAGGCTTTCACAGAGGCAGTAGGAGAAACAGCCTTCCTAGGACAACAGTATTATGATGACAGTAAAAACAAAACTCTGTGGAGAAATGCCCAGAATGACTCCTACTTACCAGATCCAAACCCTTTCTCTCGATTCTCTACTGTAAGCCACTCTTGGCATCAGCTAGAGGCTCCAGATGCTTGAAAGGCACCCTCTGGCCTATATTGGATCTGTGAAGCATGGGCATATTGGCAACGGCTGGCTAAATGGACAGAGGCATGTGTGTTAGGAACAGTCAAGCCATCATTCTTTCTAATTCCTCTAAAGCGAGGGGAACTCTTAGGATATCCAGTTTATGATGAAAATAAAAGAACTAGAAGGAGCATAATCACAAAAGAAAGACACAAATATCAAAAAGGATGTGGACATAGGAAATTGGAAAGATAATGAATGGCCTGAAAGAATCATTAAATATTATGGGCCAGTTACCTGGGCACAAGATGGGTCATAGGGGTACCACACTCCAATCTATATGCTCAACCTCATCATAAGGTTGCAGGCAGTCCTAGAAATTATAATTACAGAAACATCAAGGGCACTAGATTTATTGGCAATACAAGCAAAACAAATAAGAAATGCTATTTATCAAAATAGATTGGCTTTAGATTACCTCTTAGCCTTGGAAGGAGTATGTGGAAAATTTAATTTAAACAACTGTTGCCTAGAAATTGATGATAATGACCAAGCAGTCATGGAAATAATAGCTAGAATGTGCACGTTGGCCCATGTTCCAGTTCAGACTTGGTCTGGATGGTCCCCAGATTCCTTGTTTAGAGGATGGTTCTTAACCTTTGGAGGATTCAAAACCCTCATTGGTGGGTTCTTGCTTATTCTTGGCATCTGCCTCATCCTCCCTTGCCTTTTACCCCTGTTTATTATGAATATTCAGTCAACTATAGAGGCAATAGTAACCCGACACACTACCGTGCAGTTGATGGCATTAATAAAATATCAGCCACTACCAGAAGAAGCAGCTCAGCTCTGCAAGAAGGTGGCAAATAGTGGTACTTTCCATTAACACCTCTGTTATAAAAAGCACCAAAGGGGGGAATTGAACAGGAATTTAAAAAATTAGAGTGTATAAGCAGAAACTCAGTTTTTTTTTTTTTTTTTTGAGACAGAGTCTTGCTCTGTCACCCAGGCTGGAGTGCAGTGGCCGGATCTCAGCTCATTGCAAGCTCCGCCTCCCAGGTTCACACCATTCTCCTGCCTCAGCCTCCCAAGTAGCTAGGACTACAGGTGCCCGCCACCTCGCCCAGCTAGTTTTTTGTATTTTTAGTAGAGACGGGATTTCACCGTGTTAGCCTAGATGGTCTTGATCTCCTGACCTCGTGATCCACCTGTCTTGGCCTCCCAAAGTGCTGGGATTACAGGCTTGAGCCACCGCGCCCGGCAACAGAAACTCAGTTGTATGTAACAAAACCCAATTCCCTCAGAGAAAGAGCTGGAGTCCTTTAAAAATTAACTGTCTGTTTTTCTGTGGCCAGTGAGCCTTATCTCTCCTCCTTTCCCAAGCATTGTGAAGACCCTGTTTCCCTAGCTGTGCAGCTGCGAGGTCACTAGACAGATAAACTCAAGTTGCAAAACATGTTTCTCCTTGAAAAGTAAGAAATGATGTAATGCATGTCTCAGTTGAATAACTGTCTTTGTTTCTCACTTCTGTAGTATGCTTCCCCATGCACAGATCTCCCCCGACCCCATAAAATGCTTAAAAGGTAACTTAACTCTTTGTTCAGGGCTCAGTCTGCTGGATGTTAATCCGACTGGGCCGGTGCACCTAAATAATTAATAAATATTCTCCTGTACCCTATCGGTCTCTCTGATTCCTTAAAAATCCCACTACACTTTATTCTCCTTTTCAATCACTATTCCTCTAAGAGTAACTTATATTCTAGCTATTTATACAATAAATGAGGTTTGCCTGTTTTTGAACTTTAAATAAATGGATTAATACAGTAAGTTCTCATTTTTGGCCAGCGTATTCTGCTCAACATTGTTTGTGAGATAGATCTCTGTTGCTGCCTGTAGTTGTGCTTTGCTTTGAAAGTTGTGAATATTGAAAGTTGTGCTTTCAATATTCATTGATCTACAATGTTCCATTATATGAATACACTACAATTGATTTATTCCACTTTTTATGAACATTTTGGTGATTTTCCAGATTTGTCAGTGCTTCTATAAACAGTCTTGTGCATTTTTAAAAGAAAAATTTGTGTAATTATGTAGATATTTAACCACAAATACAACTAAAGTGTATTTGTATCTTCAGCTCATATAGGCATTGGGGAGCCCTCTTCCAGGACGTAGTATCAATTTACCTATGCCACCACCATTATATCAAGAATTATTTATTCTCAAATTGTCTTTAGTTTTCAAACCTTACAAGGTAAACTCTGTGAACACTGAGACCTTTAATTTCATTCACCACTATATTTGCAATTTTTTAATTAAATAAATTAATTTGACTTTGAAGCATTTATTTTCTTAAAATTAACTGTGGTAAAATTGGCCAATTTGTTTTTCTCTGAACATAATTTTCTTTTACATAACTCTGTTTTTTTACACAGAGGATGCCAAAAATTTGTTATACTTTTTTTGATCATTCTCAGTCAGGGTTATTTCTCCCCAGTAGAAACTATAACCAAGCAGGTGCAACTTCAGCAGTCTTTTTGTTGTTGTTTTTGAGACAGTCTTGCTCTGTCACCCAGGCTAAAGTGCAGTGGCACAATCTTGGTTCACTGCAGCCTCTGTCCCCTGAGTTCCAGTAATTCTCCTGCCTCAGCCTTCTGGGTAGCTGGGATTACAGGCACATACCATCATGCCTGGCTAATTTTTTTTTTTTTTTTGTATTTTTAGTACAGACTGGGTTTCTCCATGTTGGCCAGGCTGGTCTGGAACTCCTGACCTCGGGTGATCCACCTGCCTTGGCCTCCCAAAGTGCTGGGATTACAGGCATTAGCCACCATGCCAGGCTGCAGCACAGTCTGGAAGAAGATAGGCCTTGGCTGGCCAGGTAAGCCCTGAGCAATTGTAAATAACTACCTTGTAAAGATGTACAATTTTTATTTTGTATTTATTTGCCATATTTATTAAGTTGTAATTTTCACAACATTCGACTTTTATTGTGATATCGACAACTATATCTACATAACACTAATTCCAGTATTTTAATAAACAGAAGAAATGTATATATAGCATTGCAAAAACATAAGCCTGATACATTTATATCTGTATAAGATTTGTAGAATTAATTTCCTAAGGCTCAAGGAAGAACACACACACACACACACACACACACACACACACACACACACACACATTAAATTCAAATCAAACAGACTTATATTTTGTCAAATTGAATGCTATATAAAATTTATAACCAGATACACAAAATATAAATCAAATCATGAATACACTGATGATAATATGTACCACAACTTACAAATATGATTTCCAGTTAAAAGAGAAAAATAATTGCTTTGCTGGATTTTTAAGTGTGTGATAATCACCATCACCATTACAAAAGATCAATTTAATTACAGATTATCCAAAGATGTATCACACATCTAAATATTAAACTTTACACTGCAATAAAATATTTAAATCTGCAAAAAGACACTAGAACATATGGTCAATAATACCATGAGCTGCCACAGGTTTTTAATAGATAATGCAAATGACAATCAATTCTATGCCACCACAAGAGAAAAACTGGTACTGGTGAATCTCATACATATCAAGGAAGAAAAAAATGCAGAATTCAATATGCAAAAAAGATTGTTTATACCAGATGTATACATCATAATCATGGTTGTCTGATACGTTAAGTGTTCTGTATTAGAGTTTGCAAAATATACATAATTCTGTTGCTAATGAGTAATTAGCCAAAGCCCAACTATTCAATCGGCCAAAAAGAAAAATTTTTTGGAAAATTATATATCTTTTAAAAAAGTTGGAAGTGAAACTGCTGACCACTTTGGAGCCTTAGAAGTTCCTTTTAATGGTAGTTAGATGGCAAGAGCTGGCATTTTGGTTACGTCAGCCAATTCAAAACTCACAGAGAGAAGTTACCACGTATCAAATTTTAAGCCAGATTTTATTCATTAAAAGCATCTTAAGCAGCAGCAGAAATGGCAGAAATGAAGCAATTCAGCATTTCTACTAATAATAATTTGTATTAAGCATGTGGTTAGATTCTGTGTTGGCCATTTGACACCTACGATTGTTAACTGCTCCATAAACGTGTTGAATCACAGGACCATCGGAACAATCACTGTTGTTTACATGCTTTTTGTCAGGTAGCTCTTATGAGCCTGCAAATGTTATTCCCAACCACTGACACCAACATGCATTATTTTACTTTGTATTCGATAGGAAAAAGCCCCATGTTTTTGCTTCCAATCATCACTGTCATAAAGCAATAGTCCCAGTTCCCTGATAACTCTGCTTTCCCACCCCTGCAATGAGACCGCCTTTGTGAGCCCCCCATGGCCTGCCTTGCCTCTTGTTTCTGGTGGGAGTGTATTAAATACCTTTTAATGGCATTCACCTTTATGAATTAAGATCCTGGCAAAATTCGAGAAATCATGTTGCTGCACTGTGTTACCAGAAATAATATGGGGTTGGGCCAGGCACAGTGGCTCACACCTGTAATCCCAGCACTTTGGGAGGCCGAGGCAGGTGGCTTACCTGAGGCCAGAAGTTCAAGACCAGCCTGGCCAACACGGCAAAACTCTCTCTCTACTAAAAATACAAAAATTAGCCAGGTGTGGTGGTGGGCAGCTGTAATCCCAGCTACTTGGGAGGTTGAGGTAGGAGACTTACTTGAACCCAGGAGGCAGAGGTTGGAGTGAGCCAAGATCGCACCACTGCACTCTAGCCTAGGCCACAGAGCAACACCATCTCCAAAAAAAAAAAAAAAGTAATTGACTTTTTGATTAAAAAAAAAAACTTAATTTGTAGGCTGCTCTAGGCAGCACAGACATTGTACATTCATTCTTCAAATCCATAAGCATAGAACGCTTTTTTATTTGAATTGTCTCTGATTACTTTCAGTAATGTTTTATAGTTCTTCTTGTAGAGATATTTTACCTCCCTGGTTTAATGTATTTCTAAGTATATTATTTTTTGTTTATGGCTATTGTAAAGAAAACTGTTCTTGATTTTGTTCTCAGCTTGAATGTTATTGGTGTAAGGCAATGCTATTCATTTGTGTATATCAATTTTGTATCCTGAGACTTTGCTGAAGTCATTTTTAACCTTATGTGTCTTTTGGTAAAATCCTTAAAGTTTTCTAGGTAGAGAATTATATCATGAGTGAAGATAATTTCACTTCTTTTCCTATTTGGATGCCTTTTATTTCTTCATTTTGTTAGATTTATCTAGCACTTCCAGAACTACGTTAAATAGGATAGTTTAGGGTGGATAGTCTTATTTTTATTCTAATGAGAAATGCATGCCCCCTTTGCCTGTTCAGTATGTTAGCTGAGGATTTGTCATGGATGGCTCTTATTGTGAGGTAGGTTTCATCATTGCTTAGTTTGAGAATATTTTCATAAATGAATACTGGATTTTCTTGAATTCTTTTTCTGCATCTATTGTGTTAATCACACATTTTTTTGCTTTTTTTTTTTTTTTTTTTTTTTTTTTTTGAGACGGAGTCTCGCTCTGCCGCCCAGGCTGGAGTGCAGTGGCCGGACCTCAGCTCACTGCAAGCTCCGCCTCCCGGGTTTACGCCATTCTCCTGCCTCAGCCTCTCGAGTAGCTGGGACTACAGGCGCCCACCACCTCGCCCGGCTAGGTTTTTGTATTTTTTAGTAGAGACGGGGTTTCACTGTGTTAGCCAGGATGGTCTTGATCTCCTGACCTCGTGATCCGCCTATCTCGGCCTCCCAAAGTGCTGGGATTACAGGCTTGAGCCACCGCGCCCGGCCCATTTTTTTGCTTTTAATTGTATGGTGAATCACACTTATTGACTTGTGTATGATGAAACATCCTTGCACATGTGATAAAAAGTTCACATGATTGTGGCAAAATAACTTCATTTGCTTGTGAACTCAGCTTGCTATTATTTCATGGAGGATTTTTATTTCAATGTTCACCAAAAATATTGGCCTGTAGTTTTGTTATTGTCTTCACTAGACTTTGGTATCAAGATGATACGGATTTTTATTTTATTAAATAATTTATTTTGAGATGGAGTTTCACTCATCGCCTAGGCTGGAGTGCAATGGCACGATCTCGGCTCACTGCAACCTCCACCTCCTGGCTTCAAGCAATTTTCCTGTCTCAGCCTCCCGAGTAGCTGGGATTACAGGCATGCGTGACCACGCCCGGTTAATTTTGTATTTTTGGTAGAGATGGAGTTTCACCACGTTGGGCAGCTGCTCTCTAACTCCCCACCTCACGTGACCCGCCCACCTCGGCCTCCCAAAGTGCTGGGATTACAGGAGTGAGCCACCTCGTGCAGTGATACAGATTTTATATAATGAGTTAGTGTGGAATTCCACCTGGATTTTTTGGAATACATTCAGTAATACATTCAGTAGAATTAATACCAGCTCATCTTTGTGTATGTGGTAAAATTTGGCTGTGATTTTATATAATCCAGGGCTCCTTATAGTAGGTAAGCTTTTAAATTATTAATTCAATTTCATTATATATTTTATACATTTTTGCCCTGTTCAAGAGTTCTGGTTCTTCCTGGTTTAATCCTGGAAAGCTGTGAGTTCTGGGAGTTTATTTTCTCGACATTTTCTATTTTGCAGGCACAGAGATGTTCATAATAGTCTCTGACTTTCTTGTATGTATGTAGAATTAGTTGTGATTTCACATCTCTAACACTTAAATACATGCAGAGGGCAAAGAGGAAAAAACGGATGCACATTAGAAGTTTGACAAAATTTGACATTCCCTTATGCTAAATCTCTGAAAAAATTGGGTATAGAACAAATGCACTTCAGCCAATAAATGCCATATATAACCAAAAAAATGCTAACAACATACTAAACAGGGATATGTTGTAAGCTTTTACTCTAAGAGCTAGAACAAGGCAAGGATGCCCACTCTTGTCAGTCTTACTAAACATGGTATTAAATATCCAAGACAAAGAAAATAGAGAATAAAATCAAAGGCATCCAGATTGAAGAAAAGGAAGTTAAATTATTCCTGTATAATTTTCTTTTATCCCTATACATAATCTGAAGTATACAAAAGCCTAAGACTTTAGTAAATATTAAAAATAACATACAGGCAAAGTGCAGTGGCTCCTGCCTGTAATCCCAGCACTTTGGGAGACCGAAGTGGGAGGATCACAAGGTCAGGAGTTCAAGACTAGCCTGGCCAACATAGTGAAACCCTATCTCTATAAAAATAAAAAAATTAGGTGGGTGTAGTGGGAAGTGCCTGTAGTTTCAGCTACTTGGGAGGCTGAGGCAGGAGAATCGCTTCAGCCAGGGAGACAGAGGTTGCAGTGAGCCGAGATCGTGTCACTGCACTTGAGCGTGGGCGACAGACTGAGACTCCATCTCAAAATAAATAAATAAATTTATTAAACTTTCAAAATACAAAAGCACCACCAAAAAGTCATAGCATTTCTCTACATTAATAACTATCCCAAAATGAAATTCAAAAACAATTACTTCTACAATAACTATAGTTTGAAATAAATTTAACCAAAAAGTTGAAACGCCTTAGATTCTACTCTAAAAAACATTACAGAAATTAAGTAATAAATAAATGGACTATTATCCATGAACTGGCATTATTAATGGTTGAATATTTGTATTACACAAAATGATCTACAGGTATAATGCAGCCTCTATCAAAATACCAGTGATATACTTCATAGAAAAAATTTTAAAGTCTATCTAAAATTCGTATGGTACCGCAAAAGACCCTGAATAGCCAAAGCAATCAAGATGAAAGAAGTGACTAACTTTGAAATACACTACAAAGCTATGGTAACCAACAGTATGGTACTTGAATAAAAACAGAGATACAGGTCAATGGAGCAGAAGGGAAAAAAAAGCAGAAATATATCCATGTATTTACAGCTACCTGATTTTAAATATAGGTGACTTTTTTAAAGAGAAAGAACAGAATCTTCAATAAATGATGTTAAGAAAACTTTATATCCACATGCAGAGATAAAAATTGAGACCCTCATCTCACACCATATGTAAAAATAAACTCAAAATAAATTAGCTACTTAAATTTAAGGCCTGACACTCTAAAACCACTACCACCAAAAAATAGCAAAAGTCTTATAACATTGGTCTGGGCAGCAATTTCTTTTTTCTTTTTTCTTTTTTTTTTGAGACAGAGTGAGTCTCATTCTGTTGCCGAGGCTGGAGTGCAGTGGCATGACATTGGCTCACTACAACCTCAGCCACTGGGTTCAAGCCATTTTCCTGCCTCAGCCTCCTGAGTAGCTGAGATTACAGACATGCGCGACCACGCTCAGCTAATATTTGTATTTTTAGTAGAGACGAGATTTCACCATGTTGGTCAGACTGGTCTCGAACTTCTGACCTCACGATCCACCTGCCTCGGCCTCCCAAAATGCTGGGATTACAGGTGTGAGCCACTGCACCTTGGCCACAAGTTTTTTAATTTAACCTAAATATCCCAGGACACAAAAGGAAGAATAAGTCAGATCACTTCCAGTTAAAAAGTTGCTGGACAAAATCTGATACAATCAACAGAATGTGACAACTAAAACATGGGAGAAAAAAATTTGCAAATTATACATGTGACAAGTTAATATCAAAAATATATTAATAACTCAAATGACAATACAATAAAAAAATTACTAAAAATAAGGAAACACGCCAGGTGTGGTGGCTCATGCCTGTAATCCCAGTACTCTGGGAGACCGAGGTGGGCACCAGAGGTCAGAAGTTTGAGACCAGCCTGACCAATATAGAGAAACCCCGTCTCTACTAAAAACACAAAATTAGCTGGGCGCGGTGGCGTCTGCCTGTAATCCCAGCTACTTGGGAAGCTGAGGCAAGAGAATCACTTGATCCAGGAGGCAAGGGTTGCAGTGAGCTGACATTGTGCCATTGCACTCCAGCCCAGGCAACAAGAACAAAACTCCATCTCAAAAAGAAAAAAAAAAAGGAAATAAGCTGAAATAAGTATTTTTCAAGAAAAGTCATACATATGGCCAACAGATATTATTTTAAAATCCTCAATGTTAATTATCACAAAAAGCCAAGCCAAAAAAAAAAAAAAAAAAAAAAAAAAAACCCGAAAAAAAAAACCCTATGAGATATCAACTCATTCCTGTTAGAATGACTCTTATTAAAAAGAAAAAGAAAAAAGTGTTGGTAAAGATGTGAAGAAAAGGCAATCCTTGCACACTGTTGGTTTAAAAGTAAATGAGGACAGCCATTATGAAAAACAAAATTGAGATTTATCAAAAAACTACCACGTAATACAGCAATTGCACTACTGGATATATATCCAAAACAAAGTAAGAATGAAGAAACATTTGCACTTCTATTGTTTGCAGCACTTGTTTCACAATAGCCAAAATACAGAATAAACAGTTCAACATCTAATGAGTAAATGAAGACAATGTGGTTGATATACACAATGGAATACTATTTATTATTCAAACGAGAAAATCCCTTATTTTTCCTACTGAGACAGAGTCTCACTCTGTTGCCCAGGCTGGCGTGCAGTGGCAAGATCTCAGCTCACTGCAACTCTGCATCCCTGGTTCAAAGGATTCTCATGCCTCAGCCTCTGGAGTAGCTGAGATTACAGGCATGCACCACCATGCCCAGCTGAGGTTTGTTGTTGTTGTTTTTGTTTTTGTATTTTTAGTAGAGACGGGGTTTTTCCATGTTGCCCAGACTGGTCTCACACTCCTGGGCTCAAGCAATCCACTGGCCTTGGCCTCCCACAGAGCCTGGGATTACAGGTGTGAGCCACCACTCCTGGCCTAAAAAAAAAAAAAAAAAAAAAAACCTATTATTCTAAATCACATGGATTAAGCTGGAGGACATTATATTAGTTGGGATAAGCAAGGCACAGAAAGATTAATATCTCATAATTTCACTTACACATGGATTCCAAAAAACTTAATCCCATTGATGTAGAGTAAAATGGTGACCATCAGATGTCAAGTTATTTACAAGAAATGGAGGGATGGAAACATGTTTGTGAAATAATACACAATTATAGTCGAATGGAAGAAACAAATTCAAGAGATTTATTGTACAACATAGTGACTATAGTTCATAATAATGTATTTGGATTTTTGAAAAATGGTGTCATGTGGTCTCACCACAAAAATGTTAACTATATGAGGTAAAGTTTTTTTTGTTTTGTTTTGCCTTTTTTTTTTTTTTCCCACATGAAGTCTCACTCTGTCCCCCAGTCTGGAGTGCAGTGCAGTGATCTCAGCTCACTGCAACCACCACCTCCTAGATTCGAGCAATTTTCCTGCCTCAGCCTCCCAGGTAGCTGGATTACAGGCATGCGTCACCACACGCCGCTTATTTTGTATTTGTAGTAGAGAGGGGGTTTCCCCATGGTCGCCAGGCTGGTCCCGAACTCCTGACCTCAGGTGATCTGCCTGCTTTGGCCTCCCAAATTGCTGGGATTATAAGCATGAGCCACCACACCTGGCCAATGTGAGATAAATTATTAGAAATAATAATTTAACAATGTATATATACTTCAAAATATTATGTTCTACATAAAAAGTACAGATTTTATCTGTCACATTAAAATATTTATAAAACATTATAGAAGAATAACAATGTGTCAAATACTGTATGTCTTTGTGATAATCTTGGCTAAATGGTATCAAAAATAAATAGTTTTGGGGCTATATTGTTATCTAATTTTTAAATCATAACCATAGAAACTTCTGATATTTAACAGCATGGTTTGGACCCAGCACAGTGCATGAGAGGAGCCAACACACTTTAGGATTTTTACTTTAAGCTTGGGGTACACCTGGAGTTTCTGGTACTGATGGTAATGGTATGAAAGACACTCAAAGAGCAGGTGTTGCTTATGGTCCCATTACTGGCCACTCTGTGAACACATTAAAATAGTTTTCATGCAAAATAACAGACATGTTTTAATCCAAAAGCTGTCATGATCTCCACATCTTTTTCAGAGAAAATGACCCAAGAGTTGCCTACAGTTTGGTGACTAAAAATAAAAACTGTAGACTCAACTTCTCCCACTAACAAAAATATAAAAAATAAGAGTGAAAGATTTCTCCAAATTGTAAAATCAATATAGAAAAGATATTATTTTTCTAAATTTTAAATCCACAGAAGTCATTTCACTATTTTGTAACTTTTAACACTCACACTTAAAAATAAAAGATTCTGTAGGCCGGGCGCGGTGGCTCAAGCCTGTAATCCCAGCACTTTGGGAGGCCGAGATGGGCGGATCACAAGGTCAGAAGATCGAGACCATCCTGGCTAATTCGATGAAACCCCGTCTCTACTAAAAAATACAAAAAAGTAGCCAGGCGTGGTGGCGGGCCCCTGTAGTCCCAGCTACTCGGGAGGCTGAGGCAGGAGAATGGCGTAAACCCGGGAGGCGGAGCTTGCAGTGAGCTGAGATCTGGCCACTGCACTCCAGCCTGGGCGACAGAGCGAGACTCCGTCTCAAAAAAAATAAATAAATAAAAATAAAAAATAAAAGATTCTGCATGGAAATGTAAGTTGTGCTGTAAGTATATCATAGAAAACTAAATTTAAAATTGTTTACTTACCATTAACTCTTAAAAATTTCATTTCTATATTTTCAAGCAAGTTTTATAATTGCCATACTTTGTGTAAGAATCTAGTAAGATTTTTCTTTTAAAAACAAGGCTAACTAATTTAATCCTCTTACCTGTGGACAGTATTGCGCCTTTTATTTTTATTTATTTATTTTTCTGACAGAGTTTTGCTCTTGTTGCCCAGGCTGAAATGCAGTGGCCCGATCTTGGCTCACCGCAACCTCGAGCTCCCAGGTTCAAGCGATTCTGCTGCCTCAGCCTTCCAAGTAGCTGGAATTACAGGCATGCATCACCACACGTGGCTAAATTTGTATTTTTAGTAGACACAGGGTTTCACCATGTTGGTCAGACTGGTCTCAAACTCTTGACCTCAAGTGATTTGCCCACCTTGGCCTCCCAAAGTGCTGGGATTACAGGTGTGAGCCACCATGCCTGGCTTTTTTTTTTTTTTTTTTGATATAGAGTCTCGCTCTGTCGCCCAGGCTGTAGTGCAATGGCACAATCTCAGCTTAGTCTAATCTTCGTCCCGGTTCAAGCAATTCTCCTGCCTCAGCCTCCTGAGTAGCTGGGATTACAGGCACCCACCACTATGTCTGGCTATTTTTGTAGTTTTAGTAAAGACTGGGTTTCACCATATTCATTAGGCTGGTCTCAAACTCCTGACCTCAGGTGATTCATCTGCCTCAGCCAGAATTTCTCTTTAAATTCAGCAAGATTCAGTTTTACATGGAAAAAAATGTCCTCTCCATATGAAGAATCAATCTTCACCATTGATATTTTTCATCTTTGACTTGAAGTTATAAACTAACTTCAGCAGGAATATTTATGAATTATTATGGATAATCTATTACACAGCGAGAATGTTTGCTACATTTATATATAAAAACATCCTCATGACTTATGAAGCCTCCCTAGTACTTAGCTGAACAAATTGACTCAATAAATATACTTATGTCAATTATAAAAAGTAAAAGGAACAATCACTAAAAGAAAACCTATATATCGTTCTCCTCTTAAAAGAACAAAATGGGGTGCTCTAATTAAATGTTAACGTAATATACTACTTTTGGAATTACATCTAAAAATTATTTTGTGTGCACTAAATTTCATAAAAACTCTTATAATCACAGACCAGCTCACATAATGAATACCTCATAAAATATAAAACAAAAAAATGGAAGAAACAAAAAAAAATGGGTCTAGCATAAGTATCAGGCAAGTATATACAGAGAATTCGGGAAGATTCAGAACTGTAAGTCATAGGCAGTACAGTAATAAATTCAATACAAACTAAAAAGTATATATTTGCTTTCAGCATTTAGGTTTTTAGTTTTATAGTAGTCACCACATTAAAATGATTTTTGTTCCCATATTGTCCTTTTCTTCTGAAAATATGTACAAACTCATATGCACACACACGCACTTAATTCCATAATTTTCTTACACCTAAGGTTTGTCTTTAGACTAATATCCATTTAACTCTATGTGAATCAAAACTAAAAGTCTGTATATGTTTGCAGGCAGACAGGCCACATGTTCAAAGAAAAATATATAGAAAATTTGAAAAAATATTTATTTTTTGAGATAGAGCCTCACTCTGTTGCCCAGGCTGGAGTGTAGTGGGGTTATCTTGGCTCACTGCCAACCTCCACCTCCCAGGTTCAAGTGATTCTCCTGCCTCAACCTCTTGAGTAGCTGGGATTACAAGCACATGCCACCACGCCTGGCTAATTTTTTATTTTTTTATTTTTTGAGACGGAGCCTCGCTCTGTTGCCCAGGTTGGAGTGCAGTGGCCGGATCTCAGCTCACTGCAAGCTCCGCCTCCTGGGTTCACGCCATTCTCCTGCCTCAGCCTCCCGAGTAGCTGGGACTACAGGCGCCAGCCACATCGCCTGGCTAGTTCTTTGTATTTTTTAGTAGAGACGGGGTTTCACTGTGTTAGCCAGGATGGTCTCGATCTCCTGACCTCGTGATCCACCCGTCTCGGCCTCCCAAAGTGCTGGGATTACAGGCTTGAGCCACCGCGCCTGGCCAATTTTTATATTTTTAGTAGAACGGGGTTTCTGCATATTGGGCAGGCTGGTCTCGAACTCCTGACCTCGAGATCCACCCCCTCACTCAGCCTGTCAAAGTGCTGGGATTACAGACGTGAGCCACCACATCTGGTATGAAAAAATATTTATTAAGAATTTAGAAATGAATTTCATTTATACTTTGTAATTGTTATTATGACCATAAAAATAACCCTGTGGTAAATAAAAATTTAATTGTACATTTTACAATTTTTAAAAAGTGTAGAACTGGATTGTTTGTAAAACAAAGGAGAAATGCTACAGATGATGGATGCCTCACTTAACCCTGTTATTATTATATGTTGTATTCCTCTATTAAAATATGCCATAGGCTGGGCATGGTGGCTCAAGCCTGTAATCCCAGCACTTTGGGAGGCCAAGGTGGGTGGATCACCTGAGGTCAGGAGTTCAAGACCAGCTTGGCCAACACGGTGAAACCCCATCTCTACTAAAAATACAAAAATTAGCCGGGCTTGGTGGTGGGTACCTGTTATCCCAGCTACTCGGGATGCTGAGGCAGGAGAGTCGCCTGAAACCAGAAGGCAGAGGTTGTAGTGAGCCGAGATCATGCCAATGCACTCTAGCCTGGGTGAAAGAGTGAAACTCAGTCTCAAAAAACAAACAAACAGACAAAAGAATCTCTCTTATCTTTGATGCAGTAACAATTAATCCCATGCTTTCACATGTAATCCAACAGGAATGAAGACACAGTAGGAAATAATTTCAGAGTTGAATGATGACATTATTCACTTTTCAAAAACTCTGTAATATTTTTCAAGAAATAAAAGTATACTTTGAATGTAGTTATAACTCTGCAAAAAACCTTCTGATCCTCTTAAAAGTTCTATACAAATAATTTTTCTACCAACTTTAGTTTTAGATTTTCTATACTCAGCACTCTGATTTAGTATATCTGAAGTGTCAGTACCTTATATATTTCTACCACAAATTCTCTGATATTTCCATAGACTTAATTATGGATTAAATATTTTACTTTTATTGCATCTGGAAAAATACATTCTAGCATAATTCTGTTGATTTCTAAGCTGAAGTTTTTGAAAAATTGTTTTTCCAAATTTATTATACTTGCACAATTTTTCAATATAAATTCCCTGATGTTGAACAAAGTTTGATCAACTGCTTCAGAGTTTTCCTCTAGAAGAAAATGTCTACAATAAGATCTGTGATACAAGTAAAGGCACTACAATCCTCTTTATATTTGTAATGTTCAACTTCAAAATAAATACTCTTCACTATAAAAGCTTATATTTTCTGAAAGATCTTTTGACAGTAATTGCACTTATAATGCTTCTATTAAGTATGAACTCTCTGGTGTTGAGCAAAATGTGAGCAGCTATTAATGGTTTTTTCATAGTCTTTATATTTGTATAATTTATCTCAAGTATAAATGTTTTCCTGGCAATAAAGTGTGAGCATTGGTTAAAAGTTTTGCCACATTGTTCACACATGTAGGCATTTTCTCCAGTATGAATTATCTTACCTACAATCAAGTGTGACAACCATTTAAAGGCTTTGTCTCACTCTTCAGATTTCTAGGATTTCTCACCAGTATAATTTTTTTTATGGTTAGAAAAGTTTGAAGCATTGTCAAAAGTAGTCACATCTTTCTGATTTGTAGAGTTTCTCTCCAGTATAATTATCTTATGTCTGTTAAGAATTGAGGGCTTCTTAAAGGCTTTGCCATGTTTTTCACACTTGTGGGGTTTCTGTACAGTAAATTTTTTTTGAGACGAAGTCTTACTCTGTTGTCAAACTGGAGTGTAGTGATGCAATCTTGGCTCACTGCAACCTCCGCCTCCCAGGTTCAAGTGATTCTCCTGCCTCAGCCTCCCAAGTAGATGGGAATACAGACACGCGCCACCATACCCAGATAATTTTTGTATTTTTAGTAGAGACAGGGTTTCACCATGTTGGCCAGGATGGTCTCGATCTCTTGACCTCGTGATCCGCCCGCCTCAGCCTCCCAAAATGCTGGGATTACAGGCATGAGCCACTGCACCGGCCAATTTTTAATGCTTAGTAAGAGTTGAGGACTGCTTAAAGGCTTTCCCACATTCTTCACATTTGTAGAGTTTCTCTCCAGTATGAATTATTTTGTTTAATAAGGTTTGAGGACTGGTTAAATGCATTGCCACATTCTTCACAGTTGTAGGGTTTCTTTCTAGTATGAATTTTCTTATGTTTAGTAAGAGTTGAGGATTGGTTAAAGGCTTTACCACATTCTTCACATTTGTAAGATTTCTCTCCTGTATGAATTATCTTATGTTTAGTAAGATTTGAGGATCGGTTAAAAGCTTTGCCACATTCTTCACATTTGTAGGGTTTCTCTCCAGTGTGAATTCTCTTATGTGTAGTAAGGATTGATGATTGGCTAAAAGCTTTGCCACATTCTTCACATTTGTAAGGTTTCTCTCCAGTATGAATTATCTTATGTGCAGTAAGTTGTGGGGACCGGTTAAAGGCTTTGCCACATTCTTCACATTTGTAGGGTTTCTCTCCAGTATGAATCATCTTATGTGTAGTAAGGTTTGAGGACTCATTAAAGGCTTTGCCACACACTTCACATTTGTAAGGTTTCTCTCCAGTATGAATTCTTTTGTGTTTAGTAAGGGTTGAGGACCAATTAAAGCCTTTGCCACATTCTTCACATTTGTAAGATTTTTCTCCAGTATGAATTATCTTATGTTTAGTAAGGTATGAGAATCGGTTAAAAGCTTTGTCACATTCTTCACATTTGTAGGGTTTCTCTCCAGCATGAATGAACTTATGTGTAGTAAGGGTTGAAGACTGGTTAAAAGCTTTGCCACATTCTTCACATTTGTAGGGTTTCTCTCCAGTATGAATTATCTTATGTGTAGTAAGGTGTGAGGACCGGTTGAAGGCTTTGCCACATTCTTCACATTTGTATGGTTTCTCTCCAGTATGAATTATTTTATGTGTAGTAAGGGTTGAGGACTGCTTAAAAGCTTTGCCACATTCTTCACATTTGAAGGGTTTCTCTCCAGTATGAATTCTCTTGTGTCTAGTAAGGGTTGAGAACCATTTAAAGGCTTTGCCACATTCCTCACATTGGTAAGAATTCTCTCTAATATGAATTCTTTTATGTTGACTTAGGTGTAAAAGCATGCAAAATGATTTGCCACATTTTTTACATTTGAAAGGTTTCTTTCCAGTCTGTCTTGTCTTATGTCTATTTGCATTTAAAAGTTTATGAAAGACTTTCACATATTTATCACATGGAAATATTTTGCTCTGGGTAGTTGTCAAACACTGGTTTAGTTCATTATAACCTTCTTTGTACACCTTATACTCATCTACACTTGTGGAGCCTTTTCTTAACTGTAAATTCTCATGTTCACATTTTCCGTATCTTCTCAGTATCACTTGTTGGAAAGAATCTTTTATGTCTTGCTCTGGCCAAAGGTCTTTGGTAAAATAAGAACACATAGCTGAAAGAAATAAAAACAACAAATTATTCAACTTACTAGACTCTGATAAACATACTTTACAAATCTAACCTATATTATACAAACTACATAAGCAAGATGCCATAATAAAATACCATAGGCCCTAAATCCTTCATAGACATATAAATGCAATAAAAACATACTGACCAAAATACATTTGAGGACAACTTAAAATAAGTGTGTAAATTTCCCCAGGTGAGTACACAGGTGAGTACACAGGAATACAAAGACACAGAAGAAAAAGAAAAGTCTGTGGCATTTAGCCAACACAGTTCTTCCTACTCCCCAATATAACATAGTGCCTTTCTAAGTAAATGCTAACTTTTCATTTCTTTTTTAATAAACAAGTAAAATACTGGCACATACATCTATATTACTTGCTTCTAGGGGCCTTTCCAGAAAGTGGTCTCCCATAACATAAAGTGCTGAAAAAAATGGTGGTATATTTTGGAATTACAGTTTGGGTCTCCTGAGACCAAAGGTAAATGTTACAGCAGCAGAGAGACTGCAGTACCACAGACAGAAAACAGATATAGCAAATGATTGCTGATGAAGATGAAACAGAAATAAACTCCTTTAACTAAAAAATAAACACAAAAATTTAGACAAGACACACTCTAAGAACATGTTTGAGAGTCTCACAGGACCTCAAACCAAGATAATTGTTTTCAGACTATGCCAGGACAAAGCTACATTATAAACAATGTGACAGGTAGCTTTATTTAATGTTCAAATATTAATCAAAGATTACAATGAATACAAAATAGGGCAAAATCTTTCCATCAAAATTATAAGATTTTCAGAAAGAAACCATAAAAAGATGTATACATTAATTTTTAAAATTGAAAATAAATTGAATACTCAATGAGTAAAATAGGAACACAGAACTACAGAAAAGCAGAAAAAAATGAGGATAAGAACAAAAATATTTAAAATACCCCAAAAAACAGAAATTATAAAGGAAAATATAAAAAATTTGGAAAGAAAAAATGTCAAAATGAAGAAGCTCAATAAACACACTAGGATACACACAAAGATATTTATAACAAACACATATATAGGCACAATTTCGAAGAAGAGAATGGAGCTGCAAGATAAAAACGACATGTCATTTACAAGTATAGTTTTATGAGATAGCTGGTAAACTGTCAAAAAAACTTTGCAGGCCAGAAGGAAACTATGTGATATAGTCAAAGTCCTGAAAAAAATAGCTATCAAGTTAGAATAATACCATCAGCATATCTGTCCTGCCAAGTAGAAAGAAAAAAACCTTCAAAAATTACCAAATAATGAAAAAGTATATTGGCTCTTCATATGCCTTACATATAAAAGGTGCTGATAACCGTTGCTGCTACTGAAAATAACATGATTCAACAAAACAACACAACATCATATAAAATACATTATTCTCTGGGAAAAAAATGCACATACACAAAAATGGAAGTTCTTAGCATTATAATAATAGTGCAAAAATATTAATTATTCTCTAAAATTTGAAAGGTAAAAGCATAGAAATCATTATAAACATTTGTTAGTGAATATACAATATAAAATATATAATTGGCAACATCAATGACAAATTTGAAGGCAGATATAATGAGAAAAAAAATTTTCAATGCAACTAAAGTTCTTTCTTTTTTTTTTTTCTTTTGATATGCAGTCTCACTCTGTCACCAGGCTGGAGTGCAGTGGTGCAATCTTAGCTCACGGCAACCTCCACCTCCTGAGTTCAAGTGATTCTCCTGCCTCAGCCTTCCAAGTAGCTGGGACTACAGGTGTGCACCACCATGCCCAGCTAATGTTTGTATTTTTAGTAGAGATGGGGTTTCATCTTGTTGGCCAGGATGGTCTCGATCCCTTGACCTTGTGATCCACCCACCTCGACCTCCCAAAGTGCTGGGAATATAGGTGTGAGCCACCACATCTGGCCTGAAGTTCATTTTTTACCAGATTAAAATACATTGTTGTATCTTTTAGAGGTTTTATATAATCCCCAAGGTAACCCCAAGAATATATTTGCACAGATACATAAAACAAATGGGAAAGAAATAAAAGCATATCAAGATAAGTATAACAAAGACACAAAGACAGAAAAAGAGAAAATGAGGAACAAAGATACAAGAAGCAAATAAAACAATAAAATAACAGTAGTAAGTCTTCATAAGTGGAGAAAAATAAAATTCTTTTGAGACAAGCAAATGCTAAGGAACACATCATTACCAGGCCTGCCTTGCTAGAGCTCCTGAAAGAAGCGCTAAGGTTAGGAGAAAAAACCATTACCAGTCATTGCAAAAACACACTGAAGTACAAAGATCAATTATGCTATAAACAACTACATCAACAACTCTGCAAAATAAGCAGTTAGCACCACTTGGACAGAATCAAAATCACACATAACAATATTAACCTTAAATATAATAGGCTGAATACCTCAATTCAATGACACAGAAGGGCAAGCTGGATAAAGAGTCACAACACAGTTTGGGACCAGCCTGGCCAACATAGTGAAACCCCATCTCTACTAAAAATACAAAAAATTAGCTGGGTGTGGTGGCGGGCGCCTGTAATCCCAGCTACACAAAACCACACAGCTACATCAAAACTGAACAACCTACTCCTGAATGAATTTCCTGAATGAACAACTTGCTCCTCTTTATTTCTGGGTAAATAATACAACTAAATCAGAAATCAAAAAAGTATTTGAAAACAATGAGAATGAAGAGACAATGTACCAGAATCTCTAGAACACAGCTAAAGCAGTGTAAGAGGGAAATTTATAGCACTAAATACTCACATCAAAAAGTTAGATCTTAAATGGACACCCTAACATCATAACTAAAAGAATGAGAAAACCAAGAGCAAACAAAACTTAAAGCTAGCAGAAGACAAGAAATAACCAGATTCAGACTGGAAGTGAATGACACTGAGACCCAAAAAAACCCTTCAAAAAACTCAATGAATCCAGGAGCTGTTTTTTTTTTTTGACAAAATTAATAAAATAGACTGCTAGCTAGACTAATAAAGAAAAAAAGAGAGAAGAATGTAATAGACAATAAAAGTGATAAAGGGGATCTCAGCACTGACCACACAGAAATAAAAACAATGTTCAGAAAATACTATAAACACCTCTGTGCACATAAACTGGAAAATCGAGAAGAAATGGAAAAATTCCTGGACACATCTATCCTTTCAAGACTGAACCAGAAGAAGTTGAATCCCTGCATAGACCAATAACAAGTTCTGAAATTGAGGTGGTAACAAATAGCCTACTAACCAAAAAAGTCCAGGATCAGATAAATTTATAGCTGAATTCTACCAGAAGCACAAAGAGGATCTGGCACCATTTCTTCTGAAACTATTCCAAATGATGGAAAAGGAGGGGTCTCTCCTTAACTCATTCTATGAGGCCAGCATGGCAGAGATATAACAAAATAAAACAACAACAACACACACACACATACACACAAAAACCTTCAAGCCAATATTCCTGATAAATATCAATGCAAAAATTCTCAATAAAATACTGGCAAAGTGAATCCAGCAGCACGTTAAAAAGCTTTATTCCTGGGATGCAAGGCTGGTTCAACATACAAAAATTGATGTAATTCAAGTCAGCTTTATTTCCAGGATGGAAGGCTGGTTCAACATACAAAAATCGATGTAATTCATCACATAAACAGATCTAAAGACAAAAACTACATGATTATCTCAAAAATGCAGAAAAGGCCTTCGATCAAATTTAACATCCCAACATGTTAAAAACTCTCAATAAACAAGGTATTCACGAAACATATATCAAAATAATAAGAGCTATCTATGACAAACCCATAGCCAATACCAAAGGGCAAAAGCTGGAAGCATTCCCCTTGAAAAATGGCACTAGAAAACGATGACCTCTCCCACCACTCTTATTTAACATAGTATTCCAATTTCTGACCAGGGAAATCAGGCAAGAGAAATAAATAAGTGATATTCAAACAGGAAGTCAAACTGTCTGTAGACGACATGATCCTAGATCTAGAAAGCCCCACTGTCTCAGCCCAAAAGCTTCTTCATCTTATACGCAACTTCAGCAAAGTCTCAGGATACAAAATTAATGTGCAAAAATCACAAGCATTTCAATACGCCAACAATAAACAAGCAGAGAATCAAATCATGAATAAACTCCCATTCACAATTGCTACAAAGATAACAAAGTACCAAGGAATAAATCTAACAAGGGAAGTGAAGGACCTCTTCAAGGAGAACTACAAACCACTGCGTAAGAAAATCAGAGAGGACACAAACAAAAAAGACAGAAAGAAGCAATATTGTAAAAATGCCCATACTGCTCGAAGTAATTTATAGATTCCATGCTATTCTGACTAAACTACCACTAACATTCTTCACAGAATTAGAAAAAAAAATTTTTAAACTCATATGAAAACCCAAAAGACCCCATATAGCCAAGGTAATTCTTTTCTTTTTTTTTTTTGAGACAGAGTCTCACTCTGTCACCCAGGCAGGAGTGCAGTGGCATGGTCTCAGCTCACTGCAACCTCTGCCTCCCGGGTTCAAGCAATGCTCCTGCCTCAGCCTCCCAAGTAGCTGGGATTACAGGAATACGCCACCATACCCGGCTAATTTTTTGTATTTTTAGTAGAGGCAAGGTTTCACCATGTTGGCCAGGCTTCTCTCGAACTCCTGACCTCAAGCGATCCACCTGCCTTGGCCTCCCAAAATGCTGGGATTGCAGGCATGAGCCACTGCACCTGGCCTAGCCAAGAGAATTCTAAGCAAAAAGAACAAGGCTGGAGGCATCATGGTATCCAACTTCAAACTACACTACAAAGCTGTAGTAACCAAAGCTGCCTGGTACTGTTATAAAAACATACATATAGACCAGTGGAATAGAAGAGAGAACTCAGAAATAAGACTACATATCTACAACCATCTGATCTTTGAAAACCCTGACAAAAACAAGCAATGGAAAAGCATTCCCTTTTAATAAATGGCGCTGGGAGAACTGGCTAGCCATATGCAGAAAATTGAAATTGGACCCCTTTCTTACACCTATACAAAAATTAACTCAAGATGAATTAAAGACTTAAATGTGAAACCCAAAACTACAAGAACCCTTGAAGAAAATCTAGGCAATACCATTCAGGACATAGGCATGGGCAAAGATTTCACAATGAAAACGTCAAAAGCAATTGCACCAAAAGCAAACATTGACAAATGGGATCTAATGAAACTAAAGAGCTACTGCACAGCAAAAGAAATTATCACCAGGTGTGGTGACTCACACCTGTAATCCTAGCGCTTTGGGAGGCTGAAGGGGTTGGATGAGGATGGGGTCAGGAGTTCAAGACCAGCCTGGCCAAGATGGTGGAACCCAATTTCTACTAAAAATACAAAAATTAGCCGGGCATGGTGGCAGGTGCCTGTAATCCCAGCTACTCTAGTAGCTGAGGCAGAGAATTGCTTGAACCCGGGAGGTTGCAGTGAGCCAAGATCACACCACTGCACTGCAGCCTGGGTGACAGAGCAGGACTCTGTCTGGAAAAGAGAAAAGAAAAGAAAAGAAAATTATCATCAGAGTGAACAGACAATCTACAGAATGGGAGAACATTTTTGCAATCTATTCATCTGACTAAGGTTAATATCCAGAGTCTACAAAGAACTTAAACAAATTTACAAGAATTAACCCCATTAAAAAGTGAACAAAGGCCAGGCACAGTGGCTCATGGCTATAATCCCAGCACTTTGGGAGGCCGAGGTGGGCGGATCACCTGAGATTGGGAGTTTAAGAACAGCCCTGACCAACATGGAGAAACTCCACCTCTACTAAAAATACAAAAAATTAGCCAGGCAAGGCGGCACATCCCTGTAATGCCAGCTACTTGGGAGGCTGAGGCAGGAGAATCACTTGATCCTGGGAGGCAGAGGTTGCAGTGAGCTGAGTTTGCGCCATTGCATTCCAGCCTGGGCAACAAGAGCAAAACTCGGTCTCAAAAAAAAAAAAAAAAAAAAAAAAAAAAAAAAAAAAAAAAGTGAGCAAAGAACAAGCAGCAGCATTTCTCAAAAGAAGACATTTATGTGGAGCTCAACATCAGTGATCAGTAAGGAAATGGAAATTGAAACCACAATAAGGTACCGTCTCACACCAGTCAGAATGGTGATTATTAAAAAGTCAAAAAACAGATGGTGGTGAAGTTACGGAGGAATAGAAATGCTTTTACACTTTTGGTGGGAATGTAAATTAGTTCAACCATTGTGAAAGCCAGAATGGCGATTCCTCAAAGACCTAGAACCACATACATTATTGGACCCACCAATCCCATTACTGGGTATATACTCAAAGGAATATAAATCATTCTATTATGAAGATACATGGATGTGTATCTTCATTGCAGCAATATTCACAATAGCAAAGACATGGCATCAACCCAAATGCCTGTATATAACAGACTGGATAAATAAAATGTGGTACATATGCACCATAGACTACTATGCAGCCATTAAAAGGAACAAGATCACGTACTTTGCAAAGACAGAGATGGAGCTGGAAGCCATTATTTTCAGCAAACTAACACAAGAACAAAAAACCAAACACCACATTTTCTCACTTATAAGTGGGAGTTGAACAATAAGAACACATGGACATATGGAGGGAAACAACACACACTGGGGTCTGTCACGGGGAGGGAGAGCATCAGGATAAATAGCTAATGCATGCAGGGCTTAACATCGAGGTGAGGGGTTAATAAGTGCAGCAAACCACCACAGCACACGTTTACTTATGTAACAAACCTGCACATCCTGCACATGTATCCTGGAACATAAAATTTAATTTAATTTAATTTAAAAAAACAACAATAAAACTGGTAATAGTAACTTTATATCTTTAAGCAATCATTTTAAAAATAAATTAGTTAAATTACTTAATAAAAATAATGTAATCTCAGAATGTTGGGAGGCCGAGGGAACTTTAACTCAAGACTTTGAGACCAACCTAGACAACATGGCAAAAAACTGTCTCTACAGAAAAAAGTACAAAAAACTATCTGGGTTTGGGATGGCACACATTTGCAAACCAGCTACTCAAGAAACTGAAATGAGATCATCTGAGTTTGGGAGGCTGAGGCTGCAGTGAGTCATGATCATGCCACTGCAAACCAGCCTGGATGACAGCGTGAGACTGTATCTCAAAAATAAATACATTGGCCAGGCGCAGTGCTTCATGCCTGTAATCCCAGCACTTTGGGAGGCCGAGGCGGGCAGATCACAAGGTCAGATTGGGACCAGCCTGACCAACATGGTAAAACCCCGTCTCTACTAAAAATATAAAAATTAGCCATGACGCCTGTAGTCCCAGCTACTTGGGAGACTGAGGCAGGAATATCACTTGAATCCAGGAGGTGGAGGTTGCAGTGAGCAGAGACCATGGCTCTCCAGCCTGGGCGAGAGAGAGAGAGAGACGCCATCTCAAAAAAATAAAAATTAAATTAAATTTTTCTTTTATAAAAAGAAATAAGATGCCTTAATAGCTTAAGTTAAAAAGTACACAATTTGCTGTCTATAAGAGACATATTTTAGCATTGAGTCAAATAGGTTGAAAGTAACAGAATTGAAAAAAATCTATATTCCATGCAAGTAGTAACCACAATTGGGTGAGGTGGTAATAATTATATTGTACATAATATGCTTGTATATAACAACATAGGACATATGCTTGTATATAATAGCATAGGACAAACACGATATTATATAACGGTCAAATTTGTCAATTTACCAGGAATCTGTAACTATCACATCGATTTACATGTATACATATATATGACATAAGGGCTCAAAAATATATAAAGCAAACTTTGACAAAGGTGAACGAAGAAATACATAGCAACATAATTGTGGAGATCAAGACCTCATTTGCAACAATAAATAGAAAATTCAGATAAAATAGTAAGAAAACAGAAAACAGACATTATAGACTGTATTAACTATTATGATATAAAGGAATACCTGAGTGTGTAACTTATAAAGAAAGAAGGTTTATTTGGCTCACAGTTCAGCAGACTGTACAAGAAGGGTGTAACAGCATCTGCTTCCGGTGAGGGTCTCAGGAAACTTACAATCATGGTGGAAGACAAAGAGTAACTTTGGCACCTGTAATCCCAGTTACTCAGGAGGCTGAGGCAGGAGAATCGCTTGAACCCAGGAGGCAGAGGTTGCAGTGAGCTGAGATTGTGCCATTACACTCCAGCCTTGGTGAGTGAGACTCACCCCCACCAAAAAAAAAAGAAAAAATAATTGAACTAAATTTTCATCAAAAAAGATACCCAAATGGGAAAAACCATTTGAAAAGAAAAGCAAAATTAATGATTTGTAGAGAAACGCATAAAAATAAAAATGAGGCCAGGCGTAGTGGCTCACGCATGTAATCCCAGCACCTTGGCAGGTCAAGGTAGATGGATCACCTGAGGTCAGGAGTTCAAGACTAGCCTGGCCAACATGGTGAAACCCCCATCTCTACTAAAAATATAAAAATTAGCCTGGCATGGTGGCAGGCACCTGTAACCTCAGCTACTCAGGAGGTGGAGGCAGGAGAATTGATGGAACCCGGGAGGCAGAGGTTGCAGTGAGCCATCACACCATTGCCTGGGTGACAACAGCAGGCCTGGATGACAACAGCAATGCTCCCTCTCAAAAAATAAAAAATAATAAATAAATAAAATCTCATTACAATGGCCACTACAGTATATGTTTGAAAATATACATGTTTTTTAAAACACCAAATCTGTTGATGATGCAATGAAAATAAAGCCTATATTGATTGTTGGTAGAAAATAAGGAAGCAGCCATTATTTTAAAATGTTATAAATGCTTCTTAAATAATTAAAAATGGAATTATCAAATACAGCAATCCCACTCTTATCAATCTATATCCAAAATATCCAACACAGGACCTGGGACATATTTGAACATCCATGTTTATTGTACCTGTATTCACAAAAGCCAAAAGGCAGAAGCAACCCAGGTGTCTCTTAATTTATAAACACATCAAAAATGTAACATATACATTCAATGAAATATTATCACAGAAATCAAAGATTATCAAATATTATAATTAAATCAATTATCAAAGAAATCTTGTCACATTTTAAGATAAACTTTGAAAATATTATGTCACTTGAAATAAGCTAGAAACAAAATGATGAATACAATTCCACTTATATGAGATATCTTAAGTAGTCACAATCATAAAAACAGAAAGTGGAAGGGTGTTTGTCATGGGCTGGGGAGAGGGTAAAATGGGTTCTTGTTACTTAAATGGATATTGGGTGTTAGTTTCACAACATGTAAAATTTCTAGAAGTCTTTTGCGTAACAGTGTGAATGTATTTAACATCCCTGAAACATACAGCTTCTTTTTGAGACAGGGTCCACTCTGTCACCCAAGCTAAAGTGCAGTGGCACAATTTTGTCTCATTTCAGCCTCAAACTCCTAGGCTCAAGTAATCCTCCCTAAATCTCCCAAATAGCTAGGTCCACAGGTACACAACACTATGCCTGGATATTTTTTAAAAATTTTGTGGCCGGGCGCGGTGGCTCAAGCCTGTAATCCCAGCACTTTGGGAGGCTGAGACGGGCGGATCACGAGGTCAGGAGATCGAGACCATCCTGGCTAACAAGGTGAAACCCCGTCTCTACTAAAAAATACAAAAAACTAGCCGGGCGTGGTGGCGGGCGCCTGTAGTCCCAGCTACTCGGGAGGCTGAGGCAGGAGAATGGCATGAACCCGGGAGGCGGAGCTTGCAGTGAGCTGAGATCGGGCCACTGCACTCCAGCCTGGGCGACAGAGCGAGACTCCGTCTCAAAAAAAAAAAAAAAAAAAAAAAAAAAAAAAATTTTTGTAGAGAGGAAATCTCCGTATGTTGTCCAGGCTAGTCTCAAACTTTGGGGCTCAAATGATAGTCCTGTGTCGGCCTCCCAAAATCCAGGGATTACAGATGTGAGCCCCCACCATGTCTGGAATGCGCACTTAAATAGATGTAAGATGCTTAATTTTATGTTATCTGTTTTGTTTGTTTTTTCTTATTTATTTGGTTTTTTTGGGACAGAATCTCGCTCTCTCACCCAGGCTAGAGTGCGGTGGCATGATCTCAGCTCACTGCAACCTCTGCCTACTGGGTTTAATGACTCTCCTGCCTCAGTCTCCTGTGTAGCTCAAATTACAGGCATATGCCACCATGTCTGGCTAATTTTGTATTTTTAGTAGAGACAGGGTTTCACCACGTTGGCCAGGCTGGTCTGGAGCTCCTGACCTCAAGTGATCTGCCTGCCTCGGCCTCCCAAAGTGCTGGGATGACAGGAGTGAGCCACCGTGACCAGCCTGTTATGTGTTTTTACAACAATTAATTTTTCTAAAGGAAAAACACAAAAAAATACAGAATTATAAATCTTCTCAAAAATTACCTTCAAATCACAAAAGTGTCTTTCTCACACAAAGAAAATATATATGCAGTGGCTCATGCCTGCAATCCCAGCACTTTGGGAGGCTAAGGTGGGTGGATCACGAGGTCAGGAGATTTGAGACTATCCTGGCTAACATGGTGAAACCCCATCTCTACTAAAAATACAAAAAATCAGCCGGGTGTGGTGGCAGACAACTGTAGTCCCAGCTACTTGGGACGCTGAGGCAGGAGAATCACTTGAACCCAAGAGGCAGAGGTTGCAGTGAGCCGAGATTATGCCACTGCACACCAGCCTGAGTGAAAGAGTGAGACTCCGTCTCAAAAAAAAAAAAAAAAATTTATATATATATATACATATACACACATATATTCATCATTAAACACATGGTGAGAATAAGACATAAAGAAAATATTTTCATGACTACTCAGACAAGATAAAACTGTCACTGAAAATCAGCTAAGAAAGAATATATACGATAAGTCATAACCAATAATGAGGTCATATTTATAGATAAAACACACACATATATAATCTGATCATGATAGATGTATGGCTGACTTATCTCTTAATTAAACCTCACATTGACTTAAAGTATACAAACAGAATTGCAAATTGGTTAAAATTATAAGAAAAACTAAAAAACACAACAAGCTGATGTTAGGAAATATACACTGAAAAATACTAGTAAGAAACTGTGTAATAAGAGACATGTTTACTCATAAAATCTGGTATGCAACATTAATGTGCCATTAAAAAAGAACTGTCTGGATAACTACAATAGTTGACTGTGTACTCAGGGAAGGCAGGTATTTTGAATCACTGGCATGCACTGTATGGCAGTAAAATTTCACAGAATATGCAGTATCATTATAAATAGAATAGTCTAACAAGAAACTTTAAAAAAAAAGCATGTTAAAAATGTGACACATTTTATGTTTTAAATATATGCTATTCTTACACAAAATTGAAACAACTGTAATCCAACTTTAGAAGCAAAGAATATCATTACACCGCTAAATTAAAACTTACATTTTGCAAAACAGGGTTAGAGCCTCTGATATGTAAAACAAATATTTAGAAATAAATTATGTTGGGCTGGGCACAATGGCTCATGCCTGTAATCCCAGCATTTTGGGAGGCTGAGGCAGGTGGATCACAAGGTCAGGAGTTCGAGACCAGCCTGGCCAATATGGTGAAACCCCGTTTCTACTAAAAATACAAAAAACTAGCTAGGTGTGGTGGCACATGCCTGTAGTCCCACCTATTCAGGAGGCTGAGGCAGGAGAATAGCCTGAACCTGGGAGGTGGAGGTTGCAGTGAGCCTAGATCATGCCACTGCACTCTAGCCTGGGTGACACACTGAGATAAAGAAAAGAAAAGAAAAGAAAAAGAAAAGGAGAAGAAAAGGAAAGGAAGAAAGAAAAGAAAGAAGGAAATTATGTTATCATTTAGATACATGCTGAAGAAAGTGGGTGAAAATCCTTTAAATCCTTTTTACCTGCAGCAAACTTAAATTTATAAGTAACCATTTTAGTAATATGGAGTGCCTACCAATTATCTAATTTACTTCAGGTATAAACATGTAAACTCTAGCATATTGTCCTAAATGTCTGAATCTAAAATGACAGACAAGTTTGAAATAGAAAATAGAAAGTAAAAATGTATGGAAAGAGTAACATCAGTGACATACAAAAATAGAAGGTGCTCTATTTGATTAACCTCGCCACAACAAAAAAATTACTCAGTCATCCCTGACAAAAAATGCCTTCAGGAGAGAGCCAGGCATCATGGCTCACATCTGTAATGACAGCTACATGGTACACTGAGGTTGGAGAATTGCTGCAGGACTGGATTTCAAGACCAGCCGAGATAATAAACAAGATCCTATCTCCAAAGTAAGTGCCTTTAAGAGAGCTTTGAGATGCAGGGAGGGAGTTGTGAAACACTGCTAAAGCCCAAAATTGAGGTGTGTTTTTTCAGAGGACAGGCACTTATTCATGTGGGAAACTACAGGACCCTTGGTTTTGGCTACAGATCAAGAAATGGCTCACCCAACTTGGTCCAACAGAGAATTCTGAAGTTAACTCTATAACCATCCCAAACTCCTCCTGGTTACAGTCTAGGAAAGGTCCTGCCCTTCCAGAGACCTGGAGGAAGACACCCATTTGCAGTCTTGCAGACAGGACTACAGACCTTGGTTTTTACTGTGGTCCCTGAAGCAGTCCAAAGACTCAGTTCCAGCTCTCTGAGCCACAGATCATGATCAGTTTTTCCTAAATAGAAACCCACACAGTGAAATGAAGAAATCCTCTCTGGTACTCAGTGAAAGCAATACCCATTCACATACTGATATAAGGGCCATTATACATGGAGCCAACTGCAGAAATCTGCCTTAGTGTCTGCCCTACAAATCAAAGTCTTAACGAATATATACAATCTGTCCAAAAACAAAATGGGAATTACAAGTACCCAAGCCCTTGTGACAAGCCATCTAAAGGTGGACTCTAGTGCAGACCCAGCAGCTTTGTGACAAAACTACAACCCCTCTTCACTACAAACCTAGAGGGCATCCCATCACCCTAGGGACGCAACAGAAAAAGATCTTTACCTCCTGAAACCTGTTTATAAAAGCTAAGGAGTTGTTTGCTCCTTCAAATTCACAGATGCCAATATAAAACCATATTGTGCCCATTGTCAATGTTTCTATTTTAACGTAGCACCGAAAGTGTGTGGCACAAGAATTAGTCAAAAACATTTTTAAAAAGCCATTGGAATTAAAGAGAAATAAGTAAAAAGTTGCTGTTTGTGGATCATATGATCTTATATATTAAAAAAACACAAACAGTACATTAAAATTTGTCTAAACAGCCAGGTGCAGTAGCTCACACCTGTAATCCCAGCATTTTGGGAGGCTGACAGGGGCAAATCACAAGGTCAGGAGTTCAAGACCAGCCTGGCCAACGTAGTGAAATCCTGTCTTACTAAAAATGCAAAAAAAAAAAAAAAAAAATGTAGCTGGGCATGGTGCCGGGCACCTGTAGTCCCAACTACTTGGGAGGCTGAGGCAAGAAAATCACTTGAATCTAGGATGCAGAGGTTGTGGTGAGCTGAGATTATGCCATTGCACTCCAGCCTAGGCAACACAGTGAGACTGTGTCTCAAAAAAAGAAAAAAAAGAAAAATTTGTCTAAACTAATAAACACAGTCAGTAACTTAACAAAATATAAAATTAACATACAAGTTATGGTTCCATACACTTAAAACAAACTATCTGATACAACAGAGGAAGAAAATAATCTTATGAACAATAGCATTAAAATATATTTCTGAGAACAAATATAATGAAGGTAAAAAATCTTTACAATGAAATACATAAGATATCAATGAAAAAAATTAGAGAAGACAAAAATAAATTTTAAAATATTTAATGTCGGCCGGGCGCAGTGGCTCATGCCTGTAATCCCAGCACTTTGGGAGGCCGAGGTGGACAGATCACAAGGTCAGGAGTCTGGGACCAGCCTGAATAGCATGGTGAAACTCCATCTCTACTAAAAATACAAAAAATTAGCTATGTTTGGTGGCACAAGCCTGTAGTACCAGCTACTCAGAAGGCTGAAGCAGGAGAGAATCACTTGAACACAGGAAGTGGAGGTTGCAGTGAGCCAAGATTGTACCACTGCACTCCAGCCTGGTGACAGAGTGAGATTCTGTCTCAAAAAAAAAAAAAAAAAAAAAAAAAAATTTCATGTCTAGGATTGAAAGAATAAATATTGTTAAAATGCCATATTATCTAAAGTAATCTATACATTTAATAAACTATGATAATTCCAGTGGCTTCTCTTCACAGTAGAAAATACAATTCTAAAATTTACAAGAAATTGTAATAAACTTCAAATACCCAAAGCATTCTTGAGAAAAAAGAACAAAGCAGAGGGACATCATAATTTATAATTTCAAACTATATTTTAAGACTATAGTAATACAAACGGGATGGAATATGCAAAAATATTAACAAGAAACGCTTAATGGAACAGAAATCACTACTCTCACATATTTCAGACAGGATTCAAAAAGAGAACTAAAAAATAATTTAACAAAGAATTTTTCAAAATTATACAGACATTTGTGTGTCCCCCCAAAAAATAAAAAAGCAGTCAGATTGTACAGTCTTTTATATGCTATGACAAGAACTTTGGCTTTCACTGTATGCTTGAAGGAAGATCCCCCAAGAAAAAGTAAAATTCTTAGAGAATTTAAAAGCATAAGACAGAAAATGCTCCCATGTGAGAAAAAATCTTAAGAAAACATTCAGGCCTCCCAGAAACTAGATGCTTCCCAAATCACACTGTAAGGACTGGCATATATGCTTTTTTTTTTTTTTAACCTTTGAACCTCTCATCTGTTTTTTTTCACTCTCACCTACCTGGGGGTTCATCCACCATCTCATGTCTCTTCATATTCCAGGGCTCTTTTTCTTGCTCCAGACAGGTGACTGGGTCTTGCTTAGAGACAGCAATACCTGCTTTATTAAAAACAAATAACATGAATCTTGCCTATATTCTCTAATTACTAACCTAGTACTGTGCTCAGTAAAAAGGATGTGACAGAATATTCTAGAAAATCCAAAGGGAGGCCGAGACGGGCAGATCACCTGAGGTCAGAAGTTTGAGACCAACCTGTCCAACATGGTGAAACCCCCATCTTTACTAAAAATACAAAATTAGCTGGGCATGGTGGCGGGTACCTGTAGTCCCAGCTACTCCAGAGGCTCAGAGGGAGAATTGCTTGCACCCGGGAGGCGGAGGTGGCAGGTAGTAGCGCCACTGCACTCCAGTCTAGGCAACAAGAGAAAAATTCTGTTTCAAAAACAAAAAAGTGTTTTGGCCAGGCATAGTGGCTCACACTGTAATCCCAGCAATTTGGAAGGGCAAGGCGGGTGGATCCCCTGAGGTCAGGAGTTTGAAACCAGCCTGGCCAACATGGTGAAACACCATACCTACTAAAAATACAAAAATTTGCTGGGCACAGAGGTGCACACCTGTAATCCTAGCTACTTGGGAGGCTGAGGCAGGAGAATCGCTTGAACCCAGGGTGGAGGCTGCAGTGAGCCAAGATCACATCATTGCACTCTAGCCTGGGCGACAGGGTGAGATTCCATCTCAAAAAAAAAAAAATAAATAAATAAACAAATAAAATTAATCTGAAAATACTAACTAAAGAGAAACATCTCTAACTATTTAGAAAATATTTTAAATTTGTAGGTTTTTAATTTTACTACCTGAATCCAAAATTGGTGATGGCAAATAGATTTTAAGATATGGGTAATGATAGTTTATGCCACTAAATTTCTGGAATTACCACTAATCTAGAGTGAAGGATACACATCAGCTCAGGAATGTGGAAAGTTTAGATCAAGATGAAACATGTTGAAGAAATTCTTTTCCACACAGATAAATCATCAAGATTTTCTTGAAAACTGGGATCAGAAACTCACTTATGCAAAGCATAAATTATCAAAAAAATTCTACAAAATAGAGACATAAAACCTTTAGGGTATATTAAAAATTGTGTATTAAAGTTATCCTCACCCAAGAAGACCAAGTTTTTGTAGTTCTCTAACATCACATTCATATATAAATTCTGCTGAGCAGGGTTCAGGCATTCCCACTCCTCCAGAGAGAATTCTATGGCCACATCCCTAAATGTCAATGTCTCCTGAAAAACATACACACACAGACACACATGTATTTACCAAGGGGCCATGGGCAGAATTTATTATTTGAATTGAGGTGAAATGAGAGAGTAAAGAGAACTGATTCTGACTTACAAGAATAACTGAAATTATCCAATAATTTTTAACATAGAAATATTTTCTAATGTATTCTCTTACTCTGAGGGCAGAGAATGGCGTAAGATTCACAACACCAGTGCATATATGATACTTCTCTGGATGATAACGTATATAATTAAGGACACAAACACAAACATATACATCATTGAGTGCTATACTTACATCATAATGAGTTGTGTATATTTTTCAGACAAGAAAAAACAAGTTCAGTTAGAAGGTACCTCTCAAATTTTAATGTGTACAATAGACTGGAGATCCTGTTGTGAAGATTTTTTTTTATATATATATTTTTCAGAAGGTCTGGAATAAAGTCTGAGTTTTTAAAATTCTAACAAGGTCACTAGTAATGCTAATGTTTTTAACCGAGGAAGACTATTTTGTCAAACATTAGGCAAGTGAAAGAGACTGTGTTTTTCCCAAATTTTCTGGCTTGTAAACAAAGATAAGAGTCTTCATTTTCCAAATACAGATACATGCAAAAAAAACAACAAACAAACAAACAAAAAAGCCTAAGGAAAAAACCCAGATTAATTGTGATGGTTTATGCACATTAGCTGTATAAAGATACTTAATAATAAAGAAAAAAATAATTAACTCTACAGTGAAAAAAAAGTCAGATAGCTCTTTAATTATTAATATCAACTACACTAGAACAAATTTTTATGATGTGCTGATGCACACAGAAGAACATAGCATCACTGCTGAGATATTGCTCCTCAAAAAGTCAATTATAGACTGAATTTAACCTAAAAAAAATCAGTTTTATGCAAAGGTCAAGATCTCTCTCGCATACCATAATTTTAATAATGATTTTAAGTAGTCTTTCTTTAGCACTCTAGAGACCAGGTATCTCTTAATGCTTTTTTCAGAACTTCCTGGGTTTAGATGAAACCACAACGTATATGTTCTCCATCTTTATTAAGGACCTCAGCTTTCCCCCAATAGGAATCTTGAGTATCCACATCTTCCCATGTTCAACAGTCACAAAAGGAACACTTTCAATATGGCAGATCAAAAATTCATGGTAGGAATTCTGCATTGCATATAAAAGGCCATGATGTAGAGAAGGCTCTGGTACACGAGAAACTTTTTTTTTTTTTTTGAGACAGAGTTTTGCTCTCATTGCCCAGGCTGAAGTGCAATGGTGCCATCTCGGCTCACCGCAACCTCTGCCTCCCAGGTTCAAGTGATTCTCCTGCCTCAGCCTCCTAGTAGCTAGGATTACAGGCACGTGACACCACGCCCAGCTCATTTTGTATTTTTAGTAGAGATGGGGTTTATCCATCTTGGTCAGGCTGGTCTTGAACTCCCAACCTCAGGTGATCCACTTGTCTCGGACTCCCAAAATCCTGGGATTACAGGCATGAGCCACCATGCCTGGCCAGAAACAAATATTTTTTAGAGACCCTTGACTATCACAAGAATTTTTTAAAGTACCTCAAACAAACTCATTGGGGAGGAAAAACACAAGTAGAGAAGGTTTATAAGTACTAAACACATGGCACTCCAGGAGGCAGAGTGGACACAGCTATTGATCTGAGACATGTGTAGCTGAAAGAAGCCATTATTCCTCTTTCTCCTCCTTCTCTGGAAATCCTTTTCAGATAAAATTCTCTGGACAAGTAACACCTGCATCTTGAGGAAATTCCCTTAAAGGCATCAGCACCACCTCCACACACAGACACTAGCCTCACAACCACAGACAGAAGGACCAAGACCAAAAAGTCCACGCATTTCTCTCCTTTATAACAGAAGAGATTCAGGAAAAAATGAGTTGCTCCATGGAAATAAAAATATATGTTCCTCTTTTCCTGTCCACAGCTGCCCTCCCCTGCCACAGACACCAGCAAATTCTGCTACAGTAATGGAACCTCCGCCTCCCAGGTTCAAGAGATTCTCCTGCCTCAGCCTCCTGAGTAGCTGGGACTATAGGCACATGCCACCAAACCCAGCTAATTTTTGTATTTTTACAAGATCAGAAAGGAAAGAAGGCCTAGGGGAAGAAGGAGGCTCCAGCCCCTGCTGTTATGAACAAGCAGGAGGCCAAGAGAGTGGTTAATTTCCTGTTTGGGAAAAGGCCTAAGAATTGTGGCACTCGGCAGGACATCCAGCCCAAAAGGGGCCTCACCCAAAATGGCCCTGCTATATGAGGTTGCAGCAGCAGAGAGCCATCCTCTATAAGTGGCTGAAAGTGTTCTTCTGCAATTAACCAGTTCACCCAGGCCCTGGACCACCAAACAGCTACTCAGCTGCTTAAGCTGGCCTACAAGTACAGACCAGAGACAAAGCAAGAGGAGAAGCAGAGGCTGTTGGCCCAGGCTGAGAAGAAAGCTGCTAGCAAAGGGGACATCCCCATTAAGATCACCTGTCCTACAAGCAGGAGTTAACACTATCACCACCTTGGTGGAGAAAAAGAAAGCTCAGCTGGTGGTGACTGCACATGACGTGGATCCCATCGAGCTAGTTGTCTTCTTGCCTGCCCTGTGTCGTAAAATGGGAGTCTCTTACTGCATTATCAAGGGGAAGGTAAGACTGGGACGTCTAGTCCACAGGAAGACCTGCACCACTGTCATCTTCACACAGGTTAACTGAGAAGACAAAGGTGCTTTGGCTAAGCTGGTGGAAGCTATCAGGACCAATTACAATGACAGATAGGATGAGATCTGCCATCACTGGGGAGAGAAGGTTCTGGGTCTCAAGTCGGTGGCTCAGATTGCCACACCCAAAAAGGCAAAGTCTAAAGAACTTGCCTCTAAACTGGGTTAAATGTACACTGTTGAGTTTTCTACACATAAAAATAATTAAAATAATACAAACTTTCCTTCAAAAAAAAAAAAAAGAAAGAAAAACTTTACAACTACTGAATCTTCTGTCTTTGTATTTACATGTGTTGTGTGTGTGATATGAAAGAACTCTGATTAATTGGTTTAAAAATAATAAGAGCTTAAATCAAATATTTTGTCAGAAAAGTAAAAAGTGTAACACCTTTTAGTTCATGTGACAAGTAATCTTTTGGATATAAAAACAGTTTTAAAGATCATTGGGAAAACAAAAATGTCTTCAAAATATAAACATTTGATCTAAATTATATGTCACATATTAGATTTACCAAATACTTAAAGGTCATAAATTGGTTCTTTGACTTTTAAAAATTGTTCAATTTACTTATCTTGAAGCCAGTAGATTCTAAATAAGGCCTTGGGACATATGGAATTAGCCATGCCCCCTAAATATACAAAGGCTATAAAGAAAAGAGATTTCATATAAGAAAAGATGTTGTATAGTAAATTATTAACCTAAAATAAAATGACTGGTTATTTAAAAAGAGGAATGTTTAGGACAAATCAGAAAGCCCAAGCATATTGCAGATGGTCTGTATAAGTTATGAAATAATTCACTAAAAGAAACTTATGCAAGAAATGTTATACAATTTAAAGGTCATTAGGCCTCTTAAAGACTTCTCAAAATGCCACTATGACTGTTCACTGTACAGCCTGTCTGCTTTATAGCTAGGTAAGGCCTGGGACACATCAAGTTAGCCACACCCCCTAACTATTAATACACTGGAGTCAGACCTTATATACACTTGTGTCTGTGTCCTAGATTCCACGCCTAGTATGTAATTAAAATCCCTTACTTACCAAGGGTTTCATCAAAAGTAAAAGTTACTAAGAGTTAACACTGTAACATGTAACTTTGACTACTGAAAAACAGTTTTACATGCAAGGAATTCAGAGAAAGTGAAATGTGTTTTTGATAAAAGGTTGTAAGACACGGAAATGTGGATTTTTTTTTGGCCTAGATTAAAAGGTTAGAGGAATGTTTTTAATTAGATAGAATACAACTGAAGGTTTAAACAAACTGTGGAAGATTTGCTAAAATTTAATTGCAAAATCAATTCTGTGTGTGAACATACTGACTAAAGTTAAATGGATATTATTCAGTTTTTCTAGAAATTGAACATTGAGATAAAAATGACAGGTTTCTCTTAAAGCACTGATCTACTCTTTAACAACAAGGACTTTGTGAAGAGTTATACAAGGTTTATGAGAATATTAACTTATAGTCAAACATTAAAATTAGATTTGTCTATAAAGATTCATTAAGAGGCTGTGCATGGTGGCTCATGCCTGTAATCTCAGCACTTTGGGAGGACAAGGTGGGCTGATCACAAGGTCAGGAGTTCAAGACCAGCCTGGCCAACAAGGTGAAACCAGTCTCTACTAAAGATACAAAAAAATTAGCCGGGTGTTGTGGTGTACGCCTGTAACCCAGCTACTCAAGAGGCTGACGCAGGAGAATCGCTTGAACCCAGGAGGCAGAGGTTCCAGTGAGCTGAGATCATGCCATAGCACTCCAGCCTGGGCAACAGGGTGAGACTCTGTCTCAAAAAAAAAAAAAAATTAAAAAACATTCATTAAGAATTGGGTTTGATATAAATAATACACAAATATAATGGTAAAAATTTGGCTCATTTAGCATAAAAATCACACAGAAAAGACTGTCAAATGTGAAATCATGTTTGACTATTTTTAGACTATGTTTGTGTAAATATGTTATTGGTATGTGTTTCAAAATTAAGGAAAACTCCTGTAATTCTAATATGACTAATATAACTAATATGATAATATAACTATCCTCAGTCTGAGTCAAAATACATTATTTTATGTCTCTTCTAAGAACATGCTGACTTCATGGTAAAACATCATTAATAATCACAATCATTACATAAAATTATTGTATGACATAGAGCTAACCAAATTTCCTTGTCAATCATGGGTTTTCTTTTTGTTTGTTTTTCACTGTGACTGCCCTAAGACTTTGTCATCCAGACAATTATCTTGTGTTGATACTCTTCAAAAGATGATTTATAGTTAACTTTGACAGATGTTCTATTTTTTTTTTTCTTTCGAGATGGAGTCTTGCTCTGTTGCCCAGGCTAGAGTGCAATGAAGCAATCTCAGCTTACTGCAACCTCTGCCTCCCAGGTTTGAGTAATTCTCTTGCCTCAGCCTCCCAACTAGGCTGGGATTACAGGCGTCCACCCCACGTCCAGCTATTTTTATATATATATATTTTTAATAGAGACAGGGTTTCACCATGTTGGTCAGGCTGGTCTTGAACTCCTGACCTCATATAATCCACCTGCCTCGGCCTCCCAAAGTGCTGAGATTACAGGCATGAGCCACTGCGCCTAGCGACAGATGTTCTTAAATGCAAGTGTGTGATAACTTTAGAAACTGTGACATTAGAATAGAGAAAAAACTTTCAGTAGTCATAGAGAACTGGAATGTTCATGATTATCAAACTGAATAGGAATTAACTGAATGGATGGAACTAATAGAAGACTAAAGTAATATTTTCTGACTTCGCATAAAATGTCACTGATCCTTTGTTTTGTTTTTTAGGGTCAAGAAAACTCTGACTAGTTAGGTAAAAATATTATCACCCCTATTCAGCATGAAGTAGTTACAGAACATGGATCTTCATCCTTCTACAACCCTTAGGATTAAGTGCACCCTTGTGAAAAAGAGAGGGGAGATGTCAGAGGAACCAGAGCAAATCCATCTTGAATAGGGGCTGGGTAAAACAGGGCTGAGTCTAAATGGGCTGCATTCCTGGATCGTTAAGCATTCTAAGTAACAGGATAGGATAGAAGCTCAGCACAAGATACAAGTCATAAAGACCTTGTGGATAAAACAGGTTGCAATAAAGAAGTCAAATAAAACCCACCAAAACCAAGATGTGACGAGAGTGACCTCTGATTGCCCTCACTGTTACCACTCCCACAAGTGTCATGACAGCTTACAAATACCATGGAAACATTAGGAAGTTATCCTATATAGTCTAAAATTGGGAGGCATAAATAACCCACCCCTTGTTTAGCATATAATCAAGAAATAACCATAAAAATGTGCAAACAGCAGCCCTTGGGCTGCTCTGCCTATAGAGTAAGCCATTCTTTTATTCCTTTACTTTCTTCTCTTTTTTTTTCCTTTTTTTTTTTTTTTTTTTTTTTTGAGACAGTCTCACTCTGTCACCCAGGCTGGAGTGCAGTGGCACGATCTCAGCTCACTGCAACCTCTGCCTCCTGGGTTCAAGTGATTATTTTGCCTCAGTCTCCTGAGTATCTGGGATTACAGGTGTGCATCACCAAGCCTGGCTAATTTTTACATTTTTACTAGAGATGGGGTTTCACCATGTTGATCAGGCTGGTCTCAAACTTCTGACCTTGAGATTTCTTAATACTTCCTTTTACTTTATGGACTCACTCTGAATTTTTTCTTGAGCAAAATCTAAGAACCCTCTTGTGGGGCTTAGATTGGGACCTCTTTCTGGTAAGAACTCTGCACATTTTCCTCTTTTTCCAATTAAAAGAATCAGCTGAATTTGTCTTCAGTGGACTAAATAAAATTTTTCACAGGCTCCAGAACTTTGAACTATCCTCAGTCTGAGTCAACATACAAGCTTATTTTATGTCCTTTTAAGAACATGCTGACTTCATGGCAAAACATTCTCTGATCTAAAATCTGATTTTTCACTCTTCATTTGCCATTCCCCTCCCACCTTCTCTCTAATCTTGTTTGCTCCTCCCTAGGAAAGGAAGCCCTTGTCAGTCTAAACTTTCCAATACTTAAAATTTTTATAATTGGTACTTCTTCCTGTTGCAATACTCTTTTGGAATTCGATTTTTTTTTTTTTTTTTAACATAAATCTAACTTTGTTTGATATCCAAAGCCTAGAAACTGCCTCAAAACAGTAACAACATCATCAGTAAGACCCTCTCAGTCCACTTTCATCTTAACCCTAACTGCCTTTGCCTGTGGGTCCCCAGCTTTCCAGGGTTGTGTCAGCAGAAAGGCTTCTTCCATGGCTGGGGTGAGCAGACTGGACATCTGCAGGGGAGGCTACCCAGAAAAAAACTAGAATGGCCTTTATTTGTTTGTTTTTTTTGAGATGGAGTCTCGCTCTGTCGCCCAGGCTGGAGAGCAGTTGTGCGATCTCGGTTCACTGCTAGCTCCGCCTCCCAGGTTCACGCCATTCACCTGCCTTAGCCCGGCTGATTTTTTAGTATTTTTAGTAGAGATGGAGTTTCACTGTGTTAGCCAGGATGGTCTCGATTTCCTGACCTCGTGATCCACCCACCTCGGCCTCCCAAAATGCTGGGATTACAGGCGTGAGCCACCACATAGGTGGGTCTTTAATAACCTCCTTTTGCAGCCTCAATATTAGCCTTAGGTCTTAGTCACTGGGCTCAAGCTTTAATTTCCATGTTAGAGTTACTCACTTGGTTTTTGAAATTATGTGTTTGAAAAATCCAGCAAAATTACTCAAACACAGGGAAGGAAATTTTAAGGTACTTACATTTTGTACCTCAATAAGAAAAGCAAAAGTATCTATTCCTTTCAGACAACATATCTATTATTTTATTGTTTTCATTAAAAACCACATAGTAAACAATTAGTCATATGGGAACACTTCTAGGTGATACCAAGTTTCATCTCATAAAATTTAGCATGAAACTTTGAAATCAAGATAACAGGATTTGAATAGAGAGATTCACTGTCACAAATTTACCCCACAAAAAGAGGAACTGATGTTTTCACAAATCTATGTAACTCACCAATTATCTACCACATTATCTCATGGAAATGTATTCATTCTCTACAGCCAAAATAGAATAGAGATTTTCCCCTATTCTTTTCCTTGGTAGCTAGCATTCTAAAAGCTAAGCCTTGGAATTCTGTTTGAATGCACCCAGCCATAAAAAAAAAAAACACACCTGAGAAAACTTGTACAAAACTCACTCTGGGAAAGAAAAAGGTAAATGAGAATTTTTAACAAATGGAATATATAATTAGATATTAATTTTTTTTAAACCCACCTCTTTTATGCACTTTGTAAATATTTTCCTACCTGCCAGGCACAGTGGCTCATGCCTGTAATCCCAGCACTTGAGGAGGCTGAGGCAGGCAGATTATCTGAGGTCAGGAGTTCGAGACCAGCCTGGCCAACATGGTGAAACCCCGTCTCTACTAAAAAAATACAAAAAATTAGCTGGGTGTGGTGGTGTGTGCCTGTAATCTCAGCTACTTAGGAGGATGAGGTAGGAGAATTGCTTGAACCTGGGAGGTGGAGGTTGCAGTGAGCCAAGATCAAGCCACTGCACTCCAGCCTGGGCAGCAAGAGTGAAACTCTGTTTAAAAAAAAAAAAATTTCCTACCTTTCAAGCCCTACTAATATAATGCAATTTACAGCAAAAAAGTGAGGTCAAAATAAGTAAACAAATATTTTGAAAGTGCCAAACCCAGGGAGTGGCAGTGCTGATTAAAAAACAAATGTGTGTCTGACTCATGTTTCAAGTCAGGCCACTCAATCACTTGAGAGATTCTTCCACCCACTCTTGCTCACTTATGTGCTCATGAACCACCCATTCAGGAGACACTGCATTATGTCTCGGAGACTGCTCCAGAGGTATTTTACTTTGCAAATTCTTACACCATCTCACTAGAGTCAAGTTTTTCTTCTGTTTGTTTTGTTTTTTTCTGGTCCTTTGGGATACTATTTTATCTGTCACAAATTTTTCACTTTTTAATACTATTTTTCTTCCACTATATTTATTTCATTATCTTTCTGCCCCCTTAGACAATCCAGGGGGCAGAAATTATTTCTGGGTTTTCCTCTCAGCTCCAGCATCTGATTGGCTGACCAGCAATGTGTCCCCAAGAAAGGAAAGCTGGGTTGGGTGTAGACCATTTTAACGTCTCAAGAGGTTACCTTTTCAAAATAAGAGTACACCAGAAGATTCCTCTCAGCCGCAGGGCATCCACTTGCTCCCTTGAGAGGATACACTCCAGACCTCAGGTCTTCCTATGGAAGAAAATAAACCAGAAGCTGATATTCACTAAGCACTTTAGCTGACATAACCACAGTGGGTATCTTGGTTTATCCCCAGACAGTACTGAAATCCATGACCAGAAAAAAACTAAAAGGTGGCTGAGGACACATCACCCCATAAAGTTTCGAAAGGAAAACCTTGACCCAAAAACATTCTGACAAGATCTCTGTGCCTAGAGAAGACACAAGGAGAAGAGGCACAGAGAGTTTTTACAGTACAGTGTCAGGGGATTATTCTTTGCTTTCTTCTCATGGGAAATATTTACAGATAACAAACCTTTTAAAAAGCGTCATTTAATGCTTTGTCAAAAATTAATTAATTAAAATACGGTATAGAAAAGTACACTAAAAGACAAATAGGCGATAACGTGAATTAGGGAGGAAAAGCTGGCATTTGGAAACACCAGGAGGAACTGGAAATTTAGTATCTTACTGCAAGCCAGTGATGCTGGAGAAATGGGGAATGGCGGTTAGACTTAAGAACCTGCTTGGGACACAGCTGAAAACTGCAGCGGAAAATCAGCTCCCTGTGGACTGTGAAAATAATTAAAAGGCAGGCAATTAGACTGAGGTATCTCTAGTCTCTGGGTTCCTACTAAAAAAAAAATCTAACTGAAGTGCATTTTTTAGTAAATTACTGCATTGAGAGAAACAAAATTCAGCCTTAACCAACTATAAACTGTCAATTAACCTCTGATTACATAATCAGGAAATTTTCACTTTTATTGTACAAATTAAGAAACTATGTAACTCTACCTAACCAATTACTGAATTTGGTTTTCTTCATCACGCTTTTTACAAAAGTCTTTTCAAGCCCCGCCCATGAACCACAAATTACAAACCAAAGCTGGGTGCTTCACAATTTTTGAATCACTCTTTGATTATATTATTTAATGTTTTTGTAGTGACTCTCATATATTTTTAACAGAAGGCAAGAGGAACTGGGAACCCACGGAACAAAGCTCTTCCCATTCATAAACCCGCACCCCAAGTCGGAATTGTCCCCTAAAGACCCTCCCGTGGTCCCTGCACAACCTGGGAAAGACGCGGCGCTGCGGGGGCAGAGCTGCCCAGAGAGGCCTCCAGGCCAGGGCACAATCACTGCACAAGGAAGTGACAGGACGCCCGCGGTACCGACTGTCAGCGCAGCCGCCATCTTATGGCCGGGACTGAGGCCGAGCCGGGCAAGGAGAATTCCGGGCGCAGACTGCGGAGCTGACTGCAGGGAGGCCTGAGTCCCGCCACAGCCACTTCCCACTGGTTACAATCAGCCCTTCCCCTTCTCTCGGGATGTCCGACCCAGCACTCTCACCATTTCTGGGCTTTCAGGGGGTACCGGTGTCTTAGCTGTGGGTCTCCCAATACCTGCAGGTCACAGGGTCACAGAGGCCGGGACTCTAGGAGCAGAGGACACACAGCAATGAAGGTAAGACCTGAAGCTCAGGCTGCAGTGAGAGACAAAGGCCCCGCCACATCCCGGAAGCCGTCCTGTCCGCTCCAGCTGCGTGCCTGATTGGACGGTTCCCAGTCTAGCGTCGCTGATTGGATAACGTTTAAAACCCCACCCTCTCAGGCCCTGAGTGACAGAAGATGCGATCAGATGCTGGGCTTAGTGAAGAAAGAGTGACAGTCTTGGCTGCAGCCTTCTCAAGCAGCGCTTCCTCCTTGAGCTGAGCCCGGCCCACCCCAGATGGTATTTGCATTTAACCTTGTGTGTAAAGTCACATGCATTTATAAAATACTGTATGCCTATTCACAAATGAAAATAATATAATAATTATTTTAAAATTTCGGATTTTATGACGTCGGCTTCTGGTCTTTGAGCAGGCAGGCTGAAATTTTAGAACGGAGGTAATTTTCTGAAATAAAATGTGAGCCACATGTAAATTTTAAATTCTCTAGTAACCAAACTTTTAAAAGAAAAAAGGAACAGGTTGAATTGATTATAACAATTTAATTAACCCAAAATATGAAAAAAAATTTCATTTTAATATGTAAAAAATATGTGATTATTAATAAAGTATATAAATATTTGAAACGAAATTTTTGAAACTAACTCTGTGTTAGCACATCGCAGTTCAGACCAGGAACATTCCAGGCACCCAGGAGCTACACATGACCAAAGCTTCCACATTGAAGTGCAGCTCTGATGTCGGGGGATGAAGGGCCCCAGAGAACCTTTTCTGCCAGAGGTGAAGGCAGAGCCTCGCTCTACCAACATCTCCCTTCAGTTCTGAGGGTGGAAGAGATAGTGACCATGGAAAGAGCAGAGGGCAGCAGAAATAAAATAACCACAAGGAGACCAGTGATGGCCACCTGTTGCCCATTTTCTTTCAGAGATCAGACAGTGAACAAAGAATGTTGGGGATAATAAAACTCTATGTCTTCAGATCTGTCCACGCTCTTGATCTCAAATGTTTAGATATGGGCCGGGCGCGGTGGCTCAAGCCTGTAATCCCAGCACTTTGGGAGGCCGAGATGGGCGGATCACGAGGTCAGGAGATCGAGACCATCCTGGCTAACACTGTGAAACCCCATCTCTACTAAGAAATACAAAAAACTAGCCGGGTGAGGTGGCGGGTGCCTATAGTCCCAGCTAGTCCGGAGGCTGAGGCAGGAGAATGGCATAAAGCCGGGAGGCGGAGCTTGCAGTGAGCTGAGATCAGGCCACTGCACTCCAGCCTGGGCAACAAAGCGAGACTCTGTCTCAAAAAAAAAAAAAAAAAATGTTTAGATATGAAGAAAATAGATTAAAGGTAAAACTTATTTTGCTATTGGCCTTGGTCCTAATGGTCAGGCTGTAGTTATCTGTTTTCTCCTGTGGTGTGTGGGACTATGCAGGTATAAGCGCCAATCCCATGCATACATGTCTACCTGTATTTCTGCATTACTCAACATTCTCTTACAAGACATCTAACTTTAAATCAGAGGGAAAAAATCAGTACCTATAGGGTGCCCACTGTTAGAAGGCAACTAATAATTAACCTGTCATTGAATCCTGGCATCCTATCTGCACTGGGTGCATGTATTAGCTGTTTTAGCATAACAAATCATCCAAAACTTATTAGTTCATAATTGAGATGTTCAGCCATTCAGGCTAGGCTGAGTGGGTTCGTTATTCCGGTCTCAGCTGAGCTCCTTGAGGTATGTATCATCAGCTGCTTGTTGACTAGCCAGCTGTGCTTCTGGGGGTGAGATTTTAGTTCTGGGACTATCAACAGGGGCACCTTGCTTCTCCTCCCCATTGTATCTTATTTTCCAGCTGGCTAACATGGCTTTATTCATGGAGATGGCAGCATTCTGAAAGAAAAACAGAAGCATTCAAGACCATTTGAGCCTGGGCCCCAAACTAGCCCACTGTAATGTTCGCAAGATCTAGGGTTTGGAAAACAGATGCTGGATCTTGATGGAAACAGCTGTAAATGCACCTGACAATGGGCACGGACACAGAAGGGATGAAAAATTGCCACCATTTTGCAATCAGTATCATTCTACTTTTTTTCCATATGTGGTTCATAGAACTCTTCCACATCAAGCAACTTGTCCAAAGACCCATGGATACTAAGTGGCTAGGCTGAAACTCAGGATTAACTCTGACTCCAAAGCCCATGCACCTCCATAGATCACACTACTAAAGTAGCTGCCCTGCCTCTTAGCTCATTTTCAATGTTGGTTTTATCTTGTCTAAGTGAGTAGCCTTGGAAATAGTCTTATTTTCACCATGTGTTTAATGATAAATATGTATTTCTTTTGTGTGAGAAAAACACTTTCGTGACTTGAAGGTAATTTTTTAAAAGATGTATATTGTATTTTTTCCAGTTTTAAAAAAAATTTGTTGTAAAAACACTTAACATATAATTTACCTTCTTAAATCTACTTAAATATATATGTCAGGGCCAGGCATGGTGGTGGCTCACATCTTTAAAGCCAGGATTTTGAGAGGCCAGGACAGGAGGATTGCTTGAACCTAAAAGTTTGAGACAAACCTTGGCAAAATATGGAGACACCCTCTCCACAAACATTTTTTTTTTTCCAAAAAATAGCCAGGCATGGTGGTGTACACCTGTGGTCCCAGCTACTTTTTTTTTTTTTTTGAGACGGAGTCTCGCTCTGCCACCCAGGCTGGAATGCAGTGGCCGGATCTCAGCTTACTGCAAGCTCCGCCTCCTGGGTTTACGCCATTCTCCTGCCTCAGCCTCCCGAGTAGCTGGGACTACAGGCGCCTGCCACGTCGCCTGGCTAGTTTTCTTGTATTTTTTAGTAGAGATGGGGTTTCACTGTGTTAGCCAGGATGGTCTTGATCTCCTGACCTCGTGATCCGCCCGTCTCAGCCTCCCAAAGTGCTGGGATTACAGGCTTGAGCCACCGCGCCCGGCCAAGTCCCAGCTACTTTAGAGATTGAGGGGCAGGATTACTTGAGCCTGGGATTGTGAGGCTGCAGTGAGCCATAATTGTGCCATTGCATTCAATCTTGGGTTACAGATTGAGACCCTGTTTCAAAAACAACAACAACAACAACAACAAAAAGCTATATATTTCAGGCATGTTAACTATATTCACATTGTTATGCAAAAGACTTCTAGAAATTTTACGTCTTCTAAAACTAAAACTCAATATCCATTAAATAACATTTACTTGTTTTATGTTCTCTCGAGTCCTTGAAAAACACCCTTCCACTTTCTGTTTTTATGAGTGTGACTATTTTATATATTTCATATAAGTAAAATCATAACATCCATCATTTTGTAACTGGTTTATTTCAGTGGACATAATATTCTCAAAGTGTATCTTTATATGTGACAAGATTTTTTTTTAAGGCTGAATAATATTCCATTGTATCAAACATGTCTTCAAGGTCTTTTATTGCATATTTTAGATATAGATTCATATTGATAATAGTTTTATTTTTATTTGAAGTACATTTATAACGTTATAAAATAATATGTGCGTCCTAGTTTTCTACCAAAAATTCACATGGATTTCTTTTTTTTTTTTTTTTTTGAGACGGAGTCTCCCTTTGTCACCCAGGCTGGAGTTTAGTGGCACGATCTTGACTCACTGCAACCTCCACCTCCCAGGTTCAAGCAATTCTCCTGCCTCAGCCTCCTGAGTAGCTGGGATTACAGGCACGTGCCACCACATCTAGCCAATTTTTGTATTTTTAGTAGAGATTGGGTTTCACCATGTTGGTCAGGCTGGTCTTGAACTCCTGACCTTGAAATCTGCCCGCATCAGCCTCCTGAAGTGCTGGGACTACAGGCGTGAGCCACCTTGCCTGGCCAAGGGTTTTATTGCATCATCAACAGATTTGGTGTTTTTAAAAAATTGATAGTGGCCATTTAAATGGGTGTGAGGGAATTTTTTTTTCATTGTGATTTTTATGCATTTCTCTAGAAATGAGAAATTTTGTGTGTCCTTTCAAATTTTTTTATTTGTACTTTTTGATGAAAATGTATTTCGATTATTTGCCTATTTCTAAATAAATTCATTCAAATTTATTGTTTAGTTTTAAAAGTTGTTTATATTTTTTGAATATTGACTCCTATTACATGTGATTTGTAAATATTTTCACCCATTTTCTATGAGGTCCCATTCCTCTATTAAATGTTTACTTAGATGTGCAGAAATTTTGAAGTGTAGTGTAGATTTTTCTGTTTTTTTCTTTGTTGCTTATGCATTTAATGTTGTAACTAAGAAAGTGGCGCCAAGATTATTGTCATGTGTTTTCCCTATATATTTTTAAATGATGAAGAAGTTATGCGGCCTGGAGCGGCGCCTCACACCTGTAATCCTAGTGCTTTGGGAGGCTGAGGGAGGTGGATCATGAGGTCAGGAGTTTGAGACCAGCCTGGCCAATATGGTGAAACCCTGTTTCTACTAAAAATACAAAAAATTAGCCAGGCATGGTGGTGGGTGCCTGTAATCCCAGCTACTCGGGAGGCTAAGCCAGGAGAATAACTTAAATCCAGGAGATGGAGGTTGGAGTGAGGAGAGACCATGCCACTGCACTCCATCCAACCTGGGCAACAGAGTGAGATTCTGACTCAAAAAACAAAAAACGTTATCTTCTTATGTCTAATTAAAAGATTTTTCCACATATCGTTTAAGGAAATAATCAAACTTTAAATTTTTAAATTTTTTATATTTGTTTTGAGACGAAGCCTCACTCTGTTGCCCAGGCTAGAGTGCAGTGACACAATCTCGGCTCACTGCAACATCTGCCTCCTAGGTTCAAGTGATTCTCCTGTCTCAGCCTCCCGAGCAGCTGGGACCACATGTGTGTGCGACCATGCCTGGTGAATTTTTCTGTTTTTAGTAGAGACGGGGTTTCACCATATTGGCCAAGCTGGTCTCGAACTCCTCAGGTGATCTACCTGCCTCAGCCTCCCAAAGTGCTGGGAGTACAGGCATCAGCCATGACGCCCAGCCTTATTCGTTTGTTCTTGAGATAGGGTTGCACTCTCTCAACCAGGCTGGTTTGCAGTGTTGTGATCATGGCTCACTGCAGCCTCAATCTCCCAAACTCAGAAAATTCTCTGATTTCAGCCTCTCAGGTAGCTGGGTTATAAGTATGTAGCATCATGCCCTGCCAGTTTTTTTGTATTTGGTTGAGACAGGGTTTCGCCACATTGCTGAGACTGGTCTCCAACTTCTGAGATCCAGTGATCAGCCCACCTTAATCTCCCAAAGTCCTGATATTACATTTCTTTTTATTAAGTAGTTTAATTAATTTATATTTAAAATTATTTCTTAAAATGAAATTAGTAGTTTTATTGCTATTGTTTTATGTGTTTGAGTGGTATGTTTTTCCTTATTTACTGTTTTATTGCCTTTTAATTGTGTAGTGACAAGCTTGAATTATTTTTTAAATTTTGTTTTGCATAGTTTCGAGAAATATTATCTTCATAATCATCTTGTGTATTAGTCTGTTTTCATGCTGCTGATAAAGACATACCTCAGACTGGGCAATTTACAAAAGAAAGAGGTTTATTGGTCTTACAGTTTCGTGTGACTGAGGAGTCATCACAATCATGGTGGAAAGTGAAAGGCATGCCCCACATGGTGGCAGACAAAAGAAAGAGAGCTTGTGCAGGAAAACTGCCTTATAAAGCCTTCAGACTTCATGAGACTTATTCACTGTCATGAGAACAGCACAGAAAAGATCTGCCCCCATGATTCAATTACCTGCTACCACGTCCCTCCCACAACATATGGGAATTAAAGATAAGTCTTGGGTTGGGACACAGCTAAACCGTATCATGTTAAAAATGGAGTTCACGTAAAACATCTAAAAATTAAAACAATCTATTTTAATCTCATGACAACTTCAATTGAATATAAAAATTATACCTCTATATTTTTCAGTTTATTAATATTAAGATTTATTTTGTGTATTAACATTTACGCAGATTTTTATTGTTTTAAATATTCTACAGAAGAGCTCTTAAGGGTTTTATGCGTCATCATTATGATAGTAAAGATTTATACATTTGTATGTTTACATTTAATAGAGCTTTATTTTTATGTATGGTTTTATGATGCTGTCCAGTATTATTTTATTTTTAAACAAAATTGACTCATTTTACCTTCTTTTTTGTTGTTGTTGTTGTTGTTGAGACAGAGTCTCCCTCTGTTGCCCAGGCTGGAGTGCAGTGGCACATTCTCCGCTCACTGCAAGCTCCGCCTCCTGGGTTCACGCCATTCTCCTGCCTCCCGAGTAGCTGGGACTACAGGCGCCCCCCACTACGCCCAGCTACTTTTGTTTTTATTTTGTATTTTTAGTAGAAACAGGGTTTCACCATGTTAGCCAGGATGGTCTCGATCTCCTGACCTTGTGATCCACCTGCCTCGGCCTCCCAAAGTGCTGGGATTACAGGTGTGAGCCACCGCGCCCGGCCCATTTCTTTTTTCTTTTTTCTTTTTTTTTTTTTTGAGGCAAAGTCTGACTCTGTCACCCAGGCTGGAGTGCAGTGGCGAGATCTCGGCTCACTGCAACCTCCGCCTCCCGGGTTCACACCATTCTCCTGCCTCAGCCTCTGGAGTAGCTGGGACTACAGGCGCCCACCACCACACCTGGCTAATTTTTTGTATTTTTAGTAGAAACGGGGTTTCACTGTGTTCGCCAGGATGGTCTTGATCTCCTGACCTTGTGATCCTCCCGCCTCGGCCTCCCAAAGTGCTGGGGTTACAGGCTTGAGCCACCGCGCCCGGCATGCAGAGTCTCTGCTGTATTACTCAGGCTGATCTGAATCTCCTGGTCTTTAGTGTTGTGACAGCTTTGGCCTCCTAGAACTGTAGAATTACAGGTATAAGCCACAGTGTCTGGCCACCATGTAGCATTTTTTTGTAGGACTGTGCTAGTGGTGATGACCTCCCTCACTTTTTATTTTGGAAATTTTAAATTTTCATCTTATTCTTAAAGGGAAATAAATTTAAATCAAATATTCTTGGCTACAATTTTTTTCTTTTATTACATCAAAATTTGGGAAGTTCTCACCCTTTATCTTCAAGTAACCACTGTATTATTTTTTTCCCATATTCTTCTTCTAAGATTCCCTTAATGAATATATTGATCTACTTGATGGTACCTAATTGAGTTTTACATTCCATGTTTTAATTTTGTTTTGCAATTTTATATTTTTGTGTTATATATTCTAGCGTATGCCACCACACATCTGTTATTTGTGTTTTGATTTTGTAGTATGTATCATAATTGTGCATGACAATATTTAACTTTGTACAATTTAAGACAATGTGGAGAAAAATCAAATAGGAATCAGCCATATGTCTTTTTCCAGTGGAATTATTTCTATGTTTGTTTGCCTGTGTAAATGTTATCCGTGTTTTTTGTTGTTGTTGTTGTTTTGTTTTTTGTTTTTTTCCGAGACAGAGTTTTGCTCTTGTTGACCAGGCTGGAGTGCAGTGGCATGATCTCGGCTTACTGCAACCTCTGCCTTCCAGGTTCAAGTGATTTTCCTGCCTCAGCCTCCCGAGTAGCTGGGATTACGGGTGCCCACCACCACGCCTGGCTAATTTTTGTATTTTTAGTAGAGACAGTTTACCACGTTGGCCAGACTGGTCTCAAACTCTTGACCTCTTGATCCTCCCTTTTCAGCCTCCCAAAGTGATTACAGGCATGAGCCACCGCACCTGGCTACCCTTGTTGTTGTTGTTTTAATTACTTGTATATTTGTCGTTTAGGTTTGTTGTGAATGGTTTTCTAATCTTGTGTAGATGAGTACTCATAAAATTCTTGTAATTTCAATATCCTATTTATGAATCTATATGATTTTTGTTGGGAGAAACACTTGAATTTGAATATAATTTATAACTATCATAACTCTGTATCTCTTTTGGGTATTATTGTTTACTTGTCAAAAAAATAACAAAATTTAGCACAAAATATTTTAAAATACTCAGTTTAGTCATATTAATTATCTTGACATTGCCATGCAACACATTGCTAAAATGTTTTTATCTTGCAAAGCTAAATCTTAATACATACTGATTACCAATTGTTTCTTTCTTTTTTTTTTCTTTTTTGAGGTGGAGTCTTGCTCTGTCACCCAGGCTGAAGTGCAGTGGCGCCATCTCAGCTTGCTGCAACCTCCACCTCCCAGGTTCAAGTGATTCTCGCTCCTCAGCCTCCTGAGTAGCTCAGATTACAGGTGCCCACCATCATGCCTGGCTAATTTTTGTATTTTTATTAGAGATGGGGTTTCACCGTGTTGGCCAGGCTCATTTTAAACTTCTGACTTTAGGTGATCCGCCCACTTGGGTCTCTCAAAGTGCTCGGATTACAGGTGTGAGCCAACACGCCTGGCCCCAATTTTTTCTGTTTTATGGCACTTTGTGAACATCACTCTGTTCTTTGTTTCTAAGAGTGTAACTCCTTCGTGTATCTTATACAATCTGTCTTTTTGTGGCTGGCTCATTTCATTTTGCATAATGCCATCAACATTTATCTTTACACTTGGTACAATATTTCCTGCTTTTTGAAGACTGAGTAATATTTCAGAATCTTTATATTTCAAATTATGTCTACTGAATGATTTGGCGAAAGAAATTTGCATTGCTTTTACCTATTGGCTTGCAGTAACAATGCTGCAATAATTATGAGTATGAAAATGACTCCTTATATGACCATGTATGTGAACGTTTATATATGTGCTGCATTCTATTTTATTAGTCTACTTTTTCACCTTTATACTTATACCAAATTGTTTTAATTCTGTAGCTTTGTAGTGTGTTTTAATCAAGAACTTTAATGCCTGCAGCATTGTTCCTTTTATTTTTTGAAGATTGTTGGGTACTTTATTGTCTCTTGCGATTCTGTATACTTTTGGGGTTGCTGTTCCTGTTTCTTCAAAAATGCAGTGAGAAATTTGAAAAACATTGCGTTAAGTCTGTGGATTGCATTGAGCAGGATGGACCTTTTCGCAATATTAACTATTTCAACCTTTGTATAAAAGCACACTCAAGGGTGTGTTGTTTAATTTCTATATATTTGTAAATTTTTCAGTTTTTCTCTCTTATTGTTGAATACTCATACTCCATTTTACTCATAGAAAGTAGTTCATAGAAGTTTACTTTTAAAAAATTTGGTAAGACTTCCTTTTTGGCTTAAGATGTGGTTTATCAAGGAAAATGTATGAGCTATTGAGAAGGGTGTGTATTCTGATGTTGTTGAGGAGTGTTCTCCATAACTCTGGAATAATTGTTTTATACTGCCTTTAAGTCGTCTGTTCGCTTATTAACATTCTTTCCTATTTTATTTTTATTATAGTAAGTGTGGCATTAAAATATCTTGCTATAATTATATTGCATTCTGTGTGTTTCTTCCGTTCTGTCAATATTTGCTCTATATATTTGGAACCCTAATGTGAGACACACACACATGCACACACACACACACACACACAAATTTTTCATAGGTTCCCAGTGAATAAATCTATTAATTTTTGATGTCCTTCTTTGTTTCTTTGGAGTTTCCATTTCAAGTACATTTTATAAAATATTATAATTTTTCACTTAAGATGTAGCTTGTGTAAGATTATTTTGACTGTTTCTGCTCTCATTTGATTAATATTTTCATGGAATGTCTACTTTCTTCCTACCTCTTCCAGTCTTTTTTTATCATTAGATTTCAACTGACTCTTGTAGAAAGGCAAGATGAATCTCGGTCTTTAAAATATTTTAATAAAACTATTTATTGAAAGTATGTCTCAATTTAAAAGTTAATTTTATATATATTTAAATAATTTTCTGAAATAGAAAGATTGTTACTTCATTAAGTATTTTATTTGATTCTTGCATCTTTGTTTTTTATTCTCTTTCCATCTTTCTTTGTGTCTTTTTGATATTTATATTGATAGGCTTTCACTTATTTTGTTTTGTGTATTTATACAAATATTTTTGTGGTACCTTGGGGTATTACATATAACCTTTAAAAGATACAACAACATATTTTAATCTGGTAAATAAACTTAAGTTGTATACAAAAATTTGTTCTTATTACACTTTCCCTCAAATTTGTCATTGATGTTGTTAATGGTATCTTTTTATATTGTATATTCATTAATGAATATTTATGATGATTTCTATGCTTTTATCCTTAAAATTTCAGAGAATAATTAAAAATGTTTTCTGCACCACTAGGGTAATGCTAAGAAATTCTACTTTTGTGTATTTGCATATTTTTTCCCAGAAAATCATGTATTTTTATATTATTCTGGTTTTTTTTTTTTTTTTAAATCATGTTATTTTCAGTAGAATGAACTGTTTTCAACACCTTTTATCTGTAAGGCATATGCACTTCCAATATACTTTTTTAGAATTTGGTTACTTTGGAAGGTGTTTACTTTTTTTATTTGGCAGGACAGATTCACTGATGGTATTATTCTCAATTAATTGAAGCTATTTTTTTTTCACAATTTTTTTCATGACTACATCACACAGTTCCTTTATGGCCTGCAAAATTTTTGTTAACAGTTCACTGATTATCTCATGAGAGTATGTTTGTAAATGGCACATCACTTCTTTTCTTTTCTTTTTTCTTTTTTTTTTTTTTTTTTTTTTTGTGGAGACAGAGTCTCACTGTATCCCTCAGCCAGGCTGGAGTGTAGTGGTGCGACGTGAGCTCACTGCAGTCTCCACTTACCGGGTTCAAGTGGTTCTCCAGCCTCAGCTTCCTGAGTAGCTGGGATTACAGGCATGCACCACCACGCCTGGCTAATTTTTGTATTTTTAGTAGAGATGGGGTTTCACCATGTTGGTCAGGTTGGTCTCAAACTCCTGACCTCAGGTGATCAGCCCACCTCAGCCTCCCAAAGTGCCTGGATTACAGGTGTGAGCCACCGTGCCTGACCTGAAACATCAGTTTTATCTTGCAGCTTCAAAGATAATCTTTTTGTCTGTGACTTTTGAAATTGTGCTTATGTATGTGTTTGTAATAAATATCTTTTTGTTATTCTAGTTTGTTGAGCTTTTTTATTTTTACATCTTTTTTTTTTTTTTTTTTTTTTTACTTTTAGGATCTGTCAGTTTTTTTTGGTGTATATTTTATCTCCACAATTTCTGTTTTTTGATATCTTAAATATTTTTTATTCTCATCTTCATTTTTCTAATTTTCCATAGTTGTCTCTGTTCCTATTTTAATCAGTTTATTACCAAATATTAAAATTAATGTATACATCTTTTTTATGGTTTCAGAAAATTTTATGATATTTTTGGTGGTATTGTATTGTCCTATTTTATATATATTATATTCTTTGATTGAGATTTGGACATTAAAAAAAGCTTCCTGTCAAAATCTTTATAATGTAGCTTTGTCCTGGCATATTCTGAAAACAATTTTCTTGGCTGTTGATTATGAGAGTTCCTTAAACATGTTCTTAGGATATGTGTTGTCTGAAACTTTGTGTTTATTCTTTAGTTAAGAGAGTTTACTCATGTTACTTTGTAGAGTCAGTCATCACTTGCTACACCTGTTCCATTTCTGTGGCACTGCAGTCTGTCTGCTGCTGTATGTAACATTTTTCTTTGGTCTCAGCAGACTCAAACTCTCATTCCAAAATATACCACCATTTCTTTCAGTACTTTATGTCGTGAGAGACAGAAACTAGTGTCAGGAAAAACCACTAAAAGCCAGAAATGACAATGAATGTGCCAGTATTTTACCTTTCTTTTAAAACAGAAACCAAGAGTTGGCAATTTAGTTGTAAAGGCACTATGTTATAGTGGGAACCAGGAAAAGATGTGTTGAGTAAATTTAACAGACTTTTCTTTTTCTTCCACGTTTCTTTTGCATTGTGCTCATGTGGGACACTGCACACACTTGACTCATTTATAACTTTTCCACAGATGTGTTTTGATCTGTATGTTTTTGTTACATTTATGTCTATGAAAGAATTAGGGCCTGTGGTATTTTGCAGTGCCATCTTGTTTATGTAGTTTGAATAATTTTATAGGTAAGATTTTAAAACTGTATTCATCTGAGTCTAGTAAATGAAGTAATTTATTTATTTATTTATTTATTTATTTATTTATTTATTCAGGTATATGTCCTCGTTTTGCTCAAGACCTTTGGCCAGAGCAGGGCATGGTTGATTCTTTTCAAAAAGTAATACTGAGAAGATATGAAAAATATGGACCTGAGAATTTACAGTTAAGAAAAGGCTATAAAAGTGTGGATGAGTGTAAGGTGAACAAAGAAGGTTATAATGGACATAACCAGTGTTTCACAACTGCCCAGAGCAAAGTATTTCAAAGTGATAAATATTTGAAAGTCTTATTTAAATTTTTAAATTCAAACAGACATAAGATAAGACATACTGAAAAGAAATCTTCCAAAGGTAAAAAATGTGTCAAACCATTTTGCATGCTTTCACATAAAACCCAACACAAAAGCATTTATCATAGAGAGATGTCCTACAAATGTAAAGAATGTGGAAAAACCTTTAATTGGTCCTCAACCCTTACTAATCATAGGAAAATTTATACTGAAGAGAAACTCTACAAATGTGAAGAGTATGGCAAAGCTTCTAAGCAACTCTCAACCCTTACTACACATGAAATAATTCATGCTGGAGAGAAACTCTACAAATGTGAAGAATGTGGTGAAGCTTTTAATCAACCCTCAAATCTTACTACACAAAAGATAATTCATACTGGAGAGAAAACTTACAAGTGTGAAGAATGTGGCAAAACATTTATCTGGTCCTCAACCCTTACTGAACATAAGAGAATTCATACTAGAAAGAAACCCTACAGCTGTGAAGAATGTGGCAAAGCATTTATATGGTCCTCAACCCTAACTAGACATAAGAGGATGCACACTGGAGAGAAACCCTACAAATGTGAAGAATGTGGCAAAGCTTTTAGCCAATCCTCAACCCTTGCTACACATAAGATAATTCATACAGGAGAGAAACGCTACAAATGTTTAGAATGTGGCAAAGCTTTTAAGCAACTCTCAACTCTTACTACACATAAAATAATTCATGTTGGAGAGAAACTCTACAAATGTGAAGAATGTGGCAAAGGTTTTAATCGATCTTCAAATCTTACTACACATAAGATAATTCATACTGGAGAGAAACCTTACAAGTGTGAAGAATGTGGCAAAGCTTTTATCTGGTCCTCAACCCTTACTAAACATAAGAGAATTCATACTAGGGAGAAACCCTACAAATGTGAAGAATGTGGCAAGACATTTATTATGGTCCTCAACCCTAACTAGACATAAGAGGATGCACACTGGAGAGAAACCCTACAAATGTGAAGAATGTGGCAAAGCTTTTAGCCAATCCTCAACCCTTACTACGCATAAGATAATTCATACTGGAGAGAAACCCTACAAATGTGAAGAATGTGGCAAAGCCTTTAACTGGTCCTCGACTCTTACTAATTATAAGATAATTCATACTGAAGAGAAACCCTACCAATGTGAGAAATGTGGCAAAGCCTTTAAGCAGTCTTCAATCCTTACTAACCATAAGAGAATTCATACTGGAGAGAAACCCTACAAATGTGAAGAATGTGGCAAATCTTTTAGCCGGTCTTCAACTTTTACTAAACATAAGGTAATTCATACTGGAGTAAAATCCTACAAATGTGAAGAATGTGGCAAAGCCTTTTTCTGGTCCTCAACCCTAACTAAACATAAGAGAATTCATACTGGAGAGCAACCCTATAAATGGGGAAAATGTGGCAAAGCTGTTAACCCTACCTCACCACAGATAGGATAACTCATATTGGAGAGAAATATTACAAGTATGAATAATGTGCCAAAGCCTATAAAAGTCCTCAATTCTTAGTAGATATAAGATTATTCATACTGGAGAGAAACTACAAACCTGAGAGAGGTACTGATGCTTTTGACAATACCTCAAACTTGAAAGAAAATCATTCTGCTGAAAAATCCTAGAAATGTGAAAAATGTGACAAAGCCTTTAAATGATTGTCACACTTGATCGTAGGTAAGATAATTCATACTGGAGAACTACCAGTGTGAACAATGTGGCCAGGCTTCGAACCAATGCTCACACCTTATTGCACAGGAAAGCATTTATACTTGAGAACAAATGTACAAATATAGGCAAAGTAAAAAAGCCATTAATGCCTGCCCACATCTTACTCAAAATCATAGAGTTCATACTAAATAAAAGCATTAAAATCTACTCTCAGAAGATCAGAAAATATGTTTTTAAAGTATATAAGAGTATTTATTTTGAAAAAGCAATACAAATATGAAGAGGATTGTAATATCTTTACTTGCATCACAGATCTTATTGTACACATTTTGTACTAGAGTAAAACCCTCAGGCAGTTGTTAAAATTGTGTTGAACATCAGGGAGTTTATATTGAAGAAAACCCTGCAAGTGTAATGAATTTGGAAAAACATTTTTTCAAAAACTACAAATTATAAACCACTGAGGTGTTCATCTAAAATATATTTTTGTAGATGCATTAAATATGAAAGATACTCAATCCAAAATTAAGTCTCTCTGTATATCAGGGAACAATTCACAGTAGAAATATCTAGGGTGCTCAAACATTAGACATTACACTAAATCAGAGTGCTGAGTGTAGAAAATAATACAAACTAAAATTTGTGTAAACATTATTTGTATATAACTTTACATTCAAAGTACTTTTATAAAAATACAGATTTTTTAAAAAGTGAATAATGTGTTAAACTCTTAAATTACTTCATGCTGTTTCATCATTCCTAGTGTATTCACATGTGAAAGCATGTGACTAATTGTTGCTGCATAAAATATATGAGATTCTTTTTTATTAGGCATTATTTATGATCTTTTCTATGAAAAGATAAGGACATTAAAATGTAAGATGCATGATGAAAATTTAAGTAGAGAGGCTCTTTGTGGTTAACTTATAATATTGAGTGATGCATGAGGTAGGTGTTCATTATGAATGAAAAACATTCTTAATTTTAGTTAAAATTAAGTTATATGTTATTTTATTAATTGTACTTCTATGGAGTAATATGCAGTATATTTTTAAATTACAAATTATGTGTGAACTTAGCTTTTCAATTCAACATTTTTAATGTGTTAAATACTATTGTGAATTCAGTGAAGTGTTCTTATGCCACTAACATTAACCTATTCCACCTTACTCAAGGGTGTAGGTAAAAGATGATAACAATACACTGTTTTGTAAGATAATGGACTGTCATCTCTAGCAATCTTTTTTGCCAGTGACTTTAAATTGCCAATAAGTTAAAGAATATTGTTCCTATAGGTTAAATTTTTATTCTTATTTTCAGATTTAAATTTATTTTTCTTAATTTTTGTGGATACATAGTATGTGTATATATGTATGCCATTTATGGTATATTTTGATGCAGGCATACTCTATATAATAATCACATTAGAGGAAATGAGATATCCATTACCTCTAGCATTTATTCTTTTTACTACAAGCAATTCAATTCTACTGTTTTAGTTATTTTTAAATTTACAATTGTTATTGACTACAGGGTCATTTTTATGGTCATAATAAAAAATTATATACAAACATGTAAAATCCATACATTTCTGAGTTCTGAATAAATATTTTTAAAAATTTTAATATATTTTTCTTTGAACATGTGGCCTCTGCCCGCAAGGACATATGGACTCTTAGAATTGATTTACATAAAATTAAATATATATACGTCTGTTAAAGATAAACCTTAGGTGTAAATAAATTATGGAGTAAGTATGTTTGTGTGAGTACAGGTTTGAAAGTTTTTAGCAGCAAAAAGCCTCAGCCTCCCGAGTAGTTGGGACTACAGGCGCCCGCCACCTCGCCCGGCTAGTTTTTTGTATTTTTTAGTAGAGATGGGGTTTCACCGTGTTAGCCAGGATGGTCTCGATCTCCTGACCTCGTGATCCGCCCGTCTCGGCCTCCCAAAGTGCTGGGATTACAGGCTTGAGCCACCGCGCCCGGCCGCGGAACAAAATAAATTATTTTAATAAGGTGTCTAATTTACTAGAAAACAAAAATTTTCAAAAATGCTGAAACCAAATTCATGCTATTTGCTTTGTGTTGAATTTATTACTGTACAGTCTTTGGGCTTATGATTCAGAATCTCCCCATGCAAATTCTATGTTTTAACTTGACTGGTACTCATGCTAGACCCACAACTTTGCTTTTTTTTTTTTGTTACTTGTTTGCTTGTTTGTTTGTTTATCTATTTATTTTTGAGACAGAGTCTTGCTCTGTCACCAAGGCTGAAGTTCAATGGTGCGATCTTGGCTCACTGTAATCTCTGCCTTTTACGTTCAAGCAATTCTCCTGCTTCAGCCTCCCAAGTAGCTGGGATTACAGGTGCCCGCCACCATGCCCAGCTAATTTTTGTATTTTTAGTAGAGATGAGGTTTCACCATGTTGGTCAGGCTGGTCTTCAACTCCTGACCTTAGGTGATCCGCCCACCTTGGCCTCTGAAAGTCCTGGGATTACAGGCATGAGCCACTATGCCTGACCTGTGTAATAGTTTTAGAAGTATTATGTGAGCTGGTCTGTAATTATAAGAATATATATATTTTTAATTTTGCTGTTCCTTAAGTTATTGGGGTACATGTAGTATTTGGTTAGATGAATAAGTTCTTAAGTGGTGACCTGTGAGATCCTGGTGCAACTATCATCTGAGCAGGATACACTCCACCATATAAGTTGTCTTTTATCTCCCCCCGCCACTCTTTCCCCAAAGTCCCCAAAGTTCATTGTATAATTCTTATGCTTTTGTGTCCTCATAGCTTATCTCCCACATATCAGTGAGAACATATGATGTTTAGTTTTCCATTCCTGAGTTACTTCACTTAGAATTACAGTCTCCAGTCTCATCCAGGTCATTACAAATGCTGTTAATTCATTCTTTTTTTGTGGCTGAGTAGTAGTCCGGTGTGTGTGTGTGTGTGTGTGTGTGTGTGTGTGTGTGTATCCACTCATTGATTGCTGGGCATTCCAGTTGGTTCTGTGATTTTTTTTAGTTGCGAATTGTGCTGCTAGAAACATGCATGTGCAAGTATCTTTTTCAAATAATGACTAGTTTTTCTCTGGATAGATACCCAGTAGTGGGATTGCTGGATCAAATGGTAGTTCTACTTTTAGTTCTTTAAGGAATATCCACACTGTTTTTCATTGCAGCTGTACTAGTTTACATTCCCACCAGCAGTGTAGAAGTTGTTTGAAATGTTTATTCCTTAGTGTCATAAAGAAATAGCACTTGAACATAAATTTAATTTGTTTAATAAGGCCATTTTTTACTTCCTGCAGAAAGTGCACACTCGCCAGCAGTTTTGCCACGAAAGTACAATGAACAAAGGAGACAGGGTCATTTATTTATTTATTTATTTATTTATTAAAATTTATTTATTATTATTATACTTTAAGTTGTAGGGTACATGTGCACAACGTGCAGGTTTGTTACATATGCATACTTGTGCCATGTTGGTGTGCTGCACCCATCAACTCGTCATTTACATCAGGTATAACTCCCAATGCAATCCCTCCCCCCTCCCCCCTCCCCATGATAGGCCCCGGTGTGTGATGTTCCCCTTCCCGAGTCCAAGTGATCTCATTGTTCAGTTCCCACCTATGAGTGAGAACATGCGGTGTTTGGTTTTCTGTTCTTGTGATAGTTTGCTAAGAATGATGGTTTCCAGCTGCATCCATGTCCCTACAAAGGACACAAACTCATCCTTTTTTATGGCTGCATAGTATTCCATGGTGTATATGTGCCACATTTTCTTAATCCAATCTGTCACTGATGGACACTTGGGTTGATTCCAAGTCTTTGCTATTGTGAATAGTGCTGCAATAAACATACGTGTGCATGTGTCTTTATAGCAGCATAATTTATAATCCTTTGGGTATATACCCAGTAATGGGATGGCTGGGTCATATGGTACATCTAGTTCTAGATCCTTGAGGAATCGCCATACTGTTTTCCATAATGGTTGAACTAGTTTACAATCTCACCAACAGTGTAAAAGTGTTCCTATTTCTCCACATCCTCTCCAGCACCTGTTGTTTCCTGACTTTTGAATGATCGCCATTCTAACTGGTGTGAGATGGTATCTCATTGTGTTTTTGATTTGCATTTCTCTGATGGCCAGTGAGGATGAGCATTTTTTCATGTGTCTGTTGGCTGTATGAATGTCTTCTTTTGAGAAATGTCTGTTCATATCCTTTGCCCACTTTTGGATGGGGTTGTTTGTTTTTTTCTTGTAAATTTGTTTGAGTTCTTTGTAGGTTCTGGATATTAGCCCTTTGTCAGATGAGTAGATTGCAAAAATTTTCTCCCATTCTGTAGGTTGCCTGTTCACTCTGATGGTAGTTTCTTTTGCTGTGCAGAAGCTCTTTAGTTTAATGAGATCCCATTTGTCAATTTTGGCTTTTGCTGCCGTTGCTTTTGGTGTTTTAGACATGAAGTCTTTGCCCATGGCTATGTCCTGAATGGTACTACCTAGGTTTTCCTCTAGGATTTCTATGGTATTAGGTCTAACATTTAAGTCTCTAATCCATCTTGAATTAATTTTCGTATAAGGAGTAAGGAAAGGATCCAGTTTCAGCTTTCTACTTATGGCTAGCCAATTTTCCCAGCACCATTTATTAAATAGGGAATCCTTTCCCCATTTCTTGTTTCTCTCAGGTTTGTCAAAGATCAGATGGCTGTAGATGTGTGGTATTATTTCTGAGGACTCTGTTCTGTTCCATTGGTCTATATATCTGTTTTGGTACCAGTACCATGCTGTTTTGGTTACTGTAGCCTTGTAGTATAGTTTGAAGTCAGGTAGCGTGATGCCTCCAGCTTTGTTCTTTTGACTTAGGATTGTCTTGGAGATGCGGGCTCTTTTTTGGTTCCATATGAACTTTAAAGCAGTTTTTTCCAATTCTGTGAAGAAGCTCATTGGTAGCTTGATGGGGATGGCATTGAATCTATAAATTACCTTGGGCAGTATGGCCATTTTCACGATATTGATTCTTCCTATCCATGAGCATGGTATGTTCTTCCATTTGTTTGTGTCATCTTTTATTTCACTGAGCAGTGGTTTGTAATTCTCCTTGAAGAGGTCCTTTACATCCCTTGTAAGTTGGATTCCTAGGTATTTTATTCTCTTTGAAGCAATTGTGAATGGAAGTTCATTCATGATTTGGCTCTCTGTTTGTCTGTTACTGGTGTATAAGAATGCTTGTGATTTTTGCACACATTAATTTTGTATCCTGAGACTTTGCTGAAGTTGCTTATCAGCTTAAGGAGATTTTGGGCTGAGACAATGGGGTTTTCTAAATATACAATCATGTCATCTGCAAACAGGGACAATTTGACTTCTTCTTTTCCTAACTGAATCCCCTTGATTTCTTTCTCTTGCCTGATTGCCCTAGCCAGAACTTCCAACACTATGTTGAATAGGAGTGGTGAGAGAGGGCATCCCTGTCTTGTGCCAGTTTTCAAAGGGAATTTTTCCAGTTTTTGCCCATTCAGTATGATATTGGCTGTGGGTTTGTCATAAATAGCTCTTATTATTTTGAGGTACGTTCCATCAATACCGAATTTATTGAGCGTTTTTAGCATGAAGGGCTGTTGAATTTTGTCAAAAGCCTTTTCTGCATCTATTGAGATAATGATGTGGTTCTTGTCTTTGGTTCTGTTTATATGCTGGATTATGTTTATTGATTTGCGAATGTTGAACCAGCCTTGCATCCCAGGGATGAAGCCCACTTGATCATGGTGGATAAGCTTTTTGATGTGCTGCTGAATCCGGTTTGCCAGTATTTTATTGAGGATTTTTGCATCGATGTTCATCAGGGATATTGGTCTAAAATTCTCTTTTTTTGTTGTGTCTCTGCCAGGCTTTGGTATCAGGATGATGTTGGCCTCATAAAATGAGTTAGGGAGGATTCCCTCTTTTTCTATTGATTGGAATAGTTTCAGAAGGAATGGTACCAACTCCTCCTTGTACCTCTGGTAGAATTCAGCTGTGAATCCATCTGGTCCTGGACTTTTTTTGGTTGGTAGGCTATTAATTATTGCCTCAATTTCAGAGCCTGCTATTGGTCTATTCAGGGATTCAACTTCTTCCTGGTTTAGTCTTGGAAGAGTGTAAGTGTCCAGGAAATTATCCATTTCTTCTAGATTTTCCAGTTTATTTGCGTAGAGGTGTTTATAGTATTCTCTGATGGTAGTTTGTATTTCTGTGGGGTCGGTGGTGATATCCCCTTTATCATTTTTAATTGCGTCGATTTGATTCTTCTCTCTTTTCTTCTTTATTAGTCTTGCTAGTGGTCTGTCAATTTTGTTGATCTTTTCAAAAAACCAACTCCTGGATTCATTGATTTTTTGGAGGGTTTTTTGTGTCTCTATCTCCTTCAGTTCTGCTCTGATCTTAGTTATTTCTTGCCTTCTACTAGCTTTCGAATGTGTTTGCTCTTGCTTCTCTAGTTCTTTTAATTGAGATGTTGGAGTGTCAATTTTAGATCTTTCCTGCTTTCTCTTGTGGGCATTTAGTGCTATAAATTTCCCTCTACACACTGCTTTAAATGTGTCCCAGAGATTCTGGTATGTTGTATCTTTGTTCTCATTGGTTTCAAAGAATATCTTTATTTCTGCCTTCATTTCGTTATGTACCCAGTAGTCATTCAGGAGCAGGTTGTTCAGTTTCCATGTAGTTGAGCGGTTTTGATTGAGTTTCTTAGTCCTGAGTTCTAGTTTGATTGCACTGTGGTCTGAGAGACAGTTTGTTATAATTTCTGTTCTTGTACATTTGCTGAGGAGTGCTTTACTTCCAATTACGTGGTCAATTTTGGAGTAAGTACGATGTGGTGCTGAGAAGAATGTATATTCTGTTGATTTGGGGTAGAGAGTTCTATAGATGTCTATTAGGTCTGCTTGCTGCAGAGATGAGTTCAATTCCTGGATATCCCTGTTAACTTTCTGTCTCGTTGATCTGTCTAATGTTGACAGTGGAGTGTTGAAGTCTCCCATTATTATTGTATGGGAGTCTAAGTCTCTTTGTAAGTCTCTAAGGACTTGCTTTATGAATCTGGGTGCTCCTGTATTGGGTGCATATATATTTAGGATAGTTAGCTCTTCCTGTTGAATTGATCCCTTTACCATTATGTAATGGCCTTCTTTGTCTCTTTTGATCTTTGATGGTTTAAAGTCTGTTTTATCAGAGACTAGTATTGCAACCCCCGCTTTTTTTTGTTCTCCATTTGCTTGGTAGATCTTCCTCCATCCCTTTATTTTGAGCCTATGTATGTCTCTGCGTGTGAGATGGGTCTCCTGAATACAGCAGACTGATGGGTCTTGACTCTTTATCCAGTTTGCCAGTCTGTGTCTTTTAATTGGAGCATTTAGTCCATTTACATTTAAGGTTAAGATTGTTATGTGTGAACTTGATCCTGCCATTATGATATTAACTGGTTATTTTGCTCGTTAGTTGATGCAGTTTCTTCCTAGCCTTGATGGTCTTTACATTTTGGCATGTTTTTGCAATGGCTGGTACCGGTTGTTCCTTTCCATGTTTAGTGCTTCCTTCAGGGTCTCTTGTAAGGCAGGCCTAGTGGTGACAAAATCTCTAAGCATTTGCTTATCTGTAAAGGATTTTATTTCTCCTTCACTTATGAAACTTAGTTTGGCTGGATATAAAATTCTGGGTTTAAAATTCTTTTCTTTAAGAATGTTGAATATTGGCCCCCACTCTCTTCTGGCTTGAAGAGTTTCTGCCGAGAGATCTGCTGTTATTCTGATGGGCTTCCCTTTGTGGGTAACCCGACCTTTCTCTCTGGCTGCCCTTAAGATTTTTTCCTTCATTTCAACTTTGGTGAATCTGGCAATTATGTGTCTTGGAGTTGCTCTTCTCGAGGAGTATCTTTGTGGCGTTCTCTGTATTTCCTGGATCTGAATGTTGGCCTGCCCTACTAGGTTGGGGAAGTTCTCCTGGATGATATCCTGAAGAGTGTTTTCCAACTTGGTTCCATTTTCCCCCTCACTTTCAGGCACCCCAATCAGACGTAGATTTGGTCTTTTTACATAATCCCATACTTCTTGCAGGCTTTGTTCATTTCTTTTTCTTCTTTTTTCTTTTGGTTTCTCTTCTCGCTTCATTTCATTCATTTGATCCTCAATCGCTGACATTCTTTCTTCCAGTTGATCGAGTCGGTTACTGAAGCTTGTGCATTTGTCACGTATTTCTCGTGTCATGGTTTTCGTCTCTTTCATTTCGTTTATGAGCTTCTCTGCGTTAATTACTCTAGCCATCAATTCTTCCACTTTTTTTTCAAGATTTTTAGTTTCTTTGCGCTGGGTACGTAATTCCTCCTTTAGCTCTGAGAAATTTGATGGACTGAAGCCTTCTCTCATCTCGTCGAAGTCATTCTCCGTCCAGCTTTGATCTGTTGCTGGCGATGAGCTGCGCTCCTTTGCCGGGGGAGATGCGCTCTTATTTTTTGCATTACCGGCTTTTCTGCCCTGCTTTTTCCCCATCTTTGTGGTTTTATCTGCCTCTGGTCTTTGATGATGGTGATGTACTGATGGGGTTTTGGTGTAGGTGTCCTTCCTGTTTGATAGTTTTCCTTCTAACAGTCAGGACCCTCAGCTGTAGGTCTGTTGGAGATTGCTTGAGGTCCACTCCAGACCCTGTTTGCCTGGGTATCAGCAGTAGAGGTTGCAGAAGATAGAATATTTCTGAACAGCGAGTGTACCTGTCTGATTCTTGCTTTGGAAGCTTCCTCTGAGGGGTGTACTCCACCCTGTGAGGTGTGGGGTGTCAGACTGCCCCTAGTGGGGGATGTCTCCCAGTTAGGCTACTCAGGGGTCAGGGACCCACTTGAGCAGGGAGTCTGTCCCTTCTCAGATCTCAACCTCCATGTTGGGACATCCACTGCTCTCTTCAAAGCTGTCAGACAGAGTCGTTTGCGTCTGCAGAGCTTTCTGTTGTTATTGTTTACTGTGCCCTGTCCCCAGAGGTGGAGTCTACAGAGACAGGCAGGTTTCCTTGAGCTGCTGTGAGCTCCACCCAGTTCGAGCTTCCCAGCAGCTTTGTTTACCTACTTAAGCCTCAGCAATGGCGGGCGCCCCTCCCCCAGCCTCGCTGCTGCCTTGCCGGTAGATCACAGACGGCTGTGCTAGCAATGAGGGAGGCTCCGTGGGTGTGGGACCCTCCCGGCCAGGTGTGGGATATGATCTCCTGGTATGCCTGTTTGCTTAAAGCGCAGTATTGGGGTGGGAGTTACCCGATTTTCCAGGTGTTGTGTGTCTCAGTTCCCCTGGCTAGGAAAAGGGATTCCCTTCCCCCTTGCGCTTTCCAGGTGAGGCAATGCCTCGCCCTGCTTCAGCTCTCGCTGGTCGGGCTGCAGCAGCTGACCAGCACCGATCTTCTGGCACTCCCCAGTGAGATGAACCCAGTACCTCAGTTGAAAATGCAGAAATCACCGGTCTTATGTGTTGCTCGCGTTGGGAGTTGGAGACTGGAGCTGTTCCTATTCGGCCATCTTGCTCCGCCCCTTGACTGATTTTTCGACAGGGTCATTTATAACCTGACGCTTCCACCCTACTGTTGTGTCCGGTTTCTGTTGGCTGGAATGGGACCTCACATTCTGTATTTGTCCTGATTAGCTAGCAACTTAGAACTTTTTAAAAGAGGCAAAGGTAAAGGAGAACAAAGAAAGGAGTGAGTAACTTGTGGAATGCTGAGAAAGGTAAAACCACTTTTAAATAAGGAAGAGGAACAGGCTATGACCTAATGCTTGCGTGGACCACTATAAGCATGCCAGGGCAAATATTTAGGAGTACAGGCCTTTGAATAAATTTTGCTTCTAAGAAAAGTTACCATTTATTCCTAATCAGATGGGGGGAAAAAACTTTGAAGAGGAACCTCTACTTTACTTTTTACAAAGTGTTCCCTAATCACCGTATCCATGCCAACATCTACAGTCTTTTGATCTTTTGATTATGACCATTCTTGCAGGAATAAGGTGGTTTTGCATTGTGGTTTTGATTTTCATTTCCCTGATCAATAGTGATGTTGAGCATTTTTTCATATGTTTGTTGTCCATTTGTATATCTTCTTTTGAGAATTATCTTTAGCACAGTTTTTGATTTTTGTTTTCTTACTGATTTGTTTGAGTTCCTTGTAGATTCTGTATATTAGTCCTTTGTCAGATGTATAGATTGTGAAGATTTTCTCCCACTCTGTGAGTTGTCTGTTTACGCTGTTTACTGTTCCTTTTGCCATGCAAAAGCTCTTTATTTAATTAAGTCCCAGCTATTTATCTTTGTTTGTACTGCATTTGCTTTTTGGTTTTTGGTCATGAAATTTTTGCCTAGCCAATGTCTAGAAGGGGTTTTCCATTGTTATCTTCCAGAATTTTTATAGTTTCAGATCTTAGGTTTAAGTCCTTAATCCATCTTGTGTTGATTTTTTTTTTTTTTTTTAATAAGGTGAGAGATGAGGATCCGGTTTTATTCTCCTACATGTGGCTAGCCAATTATCCCAACACCATTTGTTGAAATGGGTGTCTTTTCCCCACTTTATGTATTTTTACTTTTTTGAAGATTGCTTGGCTGTAATTATTTCAGTTTATTTCTGGGTTCTCTGTTCCATTGGTGTGTGTGTCTATTTTTACACCAATACCATGCTGTTTTGGACACTATGATTTTGTAGTACAGTTTGAAATCAGGTAGTGTGGTGCCTCCAGATTTGTCTTTTGCTTAGTTTTTCTTTGGCTCTGTGGGCCCTTTTTTGGTTCCATATGAATTTTAGAATTGTTTTTTCTAACTCTGTGAAGAATGATGGTAGTATTTTGATGGGAGTTGTGCTGAATTTGTAGATTGCTTTTGGCAGTATGATCATTTTCACAATATTGATTCTACCCATCCTTGAGCATGGAATGTGTTTCCATTTGTTGACGTCATCTGTGATTTCTTTCAGTAGTGTTTTGTAGTTTTCCTTTTAGAGGTCTTTTGACTCCTTCATTAGGTATATTCCTAAGTTTTTCTTTTTCTTTTTTTTCAGCTATTGTAAAAGGGGAGTTCTTGATTTAATTCTCCATTTGGTTTCTGTTAGTGAATAAAAGAATAAAAGAACTACTGATTTGTGTACATTAATCTTGTATCCAGAAACTTTGCTGAATTCTTATATCAGTTGTAGGAGCCTTCTGGAGGAGTCCTTAGGCTTTTCGAGGTAAATGATCATATCATCAGCAACCAGGGACAGTTTGACTTCCTGTTTACTGACTTGGATGCCCTTTATTTCTTTTTCTGGATAACTCTGGAGGATGTCCAGGACTATGTTGGAGAGGACGTCCAGGACTATGTTGGTGAGAGTGGGCATCCTAGTCTTGTTTCCATTCTCAGAGAGAATGCTTTCAACTTTTCCTCATTCAGTATTATGTTGGCTGTGGGTTTGTTGTAGATAGCTTTTATTACCTTAAGCTATTCTTTGTATGCCAACTTTCCTGAGAGGTTTTGTTTGTTTGTTTTGACAGAGTTTTACTCTTGCTGCCCAGGCTGGAGTGCAATGGCACGATCTCGGCTCACCACAACCTCTGCCTCCTGGGTTCAAACGATTCTCCTGTCTCAGCCTCCCAAGTAGCTGAGATTACAGGCACATGTCACCATGCCCGGCTAATTTTTATACTTTTAGTAGAGACGAGGTTTCATCATATTGGTCAGGCTGGTCTTGAACTCCTGACGTCAGGTGATCTGCCTACCTCCGCCTCCCAAAGTGCTGGGATTACAGGCGTGAGCCACCATGCGCCAGACCAAGCTGAGACGTTTACTTACAAAGGGATGCTGGATTTTGTCGAATGCTTTTCCTGTGTCTATTGAGATGATCATGCTATTTTTGTTTTCAATTCTATTTTTGTGGTGTATCACATTTGTTGACTTGTGTGTGTCAGACAATCCCTGCATTCCTGCTATGAAACCCACTTTATCATGGTGGATTATCTTTTTGACATGTTGTTGGATTCGGTTAGCTAGTATTTTTTTAAAGGATTTTAGCATCAATGTTTATCAAGGATATTGGCCTGCAGTTTTCTTTCATAGTTGTGTCTTTTCCTGATTTTGGTACTAGGGTGATGCTGACTTAATAGAATGAATTAGGGAGGGTTCCTTATTTATCTGGTGGGATAATGTCAAGAAGATTGGTACCAATTCTTTGAATGTCTGGTAGAATTCTGCTTTGAATCCGTCTGGTCCTGGACTTTTTATTGGTAATTTTTAAAATTACTATTTTAATCTCACTGCTTGTTATTGGTCTGTTCAGGGTATCTAGTTCTTCCTGATTTAAGCTAAGAGGGTTGTATTTTTACAAGAATTTATTCTTCTCTTCTAGGTTTTCTAATTTATGTGTGTAGAGGTGTTCATAGTAGTCTTGAATGATTTTTTGTATTTCAGTGGTGTCAGTCATAATATCTCCTGTTTCATTTCTCAGTGAGGTTATTTGGATTTTCTCTCTTTTCTTGGTTAATCTTGCTAATGGTCTATCAATTTTATTTATATTTTCAAAGAAGCAGCTTTTTGTTTCATTTATCTTTTGTATTTTTTTGTTTCAATTTCATTTAGTTCTGCTCTGATCTTGGTTATTTTCTGTTTTTTCTTCTGGGTTTGGGTTTGGTTTGTTCTTGTTTCTCTAGTTTCTTGTGGTGTGACCTAAGATTGTCTGTTTGTGCTCTTTCAGACTTTTTGATGTAAGCATTTAGGGCTATGAACTTTCCTCTTAGCACCACCTTAGCTGTGTCCCAGAGGTTTTGATAGGTTGTGTCATTATTGTCATTCTGTTTGAAGAATTTCTTAATTTTCATATTGATTTGGTTTTTGCCCCAGTGCTTATTCAGGAGCAGGTGATTTAATTTCCATATATTTACATGGTTTTGAAGTTTCCTTTGGGAGTTGATTTCCAGTTTTATTCTACTGTGGTCTGAGAATGCTTGGGTATAATTTCAATTTTCTTAAATGGTTGAGACTCATTTTATAACCTATCATATGGTCTGTCTTGGAGAAAGTTCCATACACTGTTGAGTAGAATTGTGTTCTGTAGTTGTTGAATGAAATGTTTTGTTTATGTTAAGTCCATTTTTTTCCAGGGTATAGTTTAAATCCACTCTTTCTTTGTTGACTTTCTGCCTTGATGGCCTGTCTAGTGCTGTCAGTGGAGTTGAAGTTCCCCACTATTAAGTTGTTGCTGTCTATCTCATTTCTTAGGTCTGTTATCAATTGTTTTATAAATTTGGGCCCTCCAGTATTAGGTGGATATATGTTTAGGGTTGTGATGTTTTCCTGTTGGACCAACCATTTACCATTATATAATGCCTCTCTTTGTCTCTTTTAACCACTGTTACTTTAAAGTTTGTTTTGTCTTATATAAGAATAGCTACCCCTGCTTGTTTTTGGTGTCCATTTGCATGAAGCGCCTTTTTCCACCCCTTTAAGTTTATGTGAGTCCTTATGTGTTAGGTGAGTCTCCTGAAGATAGCAGATAGTTGGTTGGTTAGTTCTTATCCATTCTGCAGTTCTGTTTTAAGTGGAGCATTTAGGCCATTTACATTCAATGTTAGTATTGAAATGTGAGGTACTACTGCGTTCATTATGCTCTTTGTTGCCTGCATACTTTGGTGTTTTGTTTTGTTTTGTGGAAATGGAATCTCACTCTGTCACCCAGGCTGGAGTGCAGTGGCGCCATCTTGGTTCACTGCAACCTCCGCCTCCCAGGTTCAAACGATTCTCCTGAGTCAGGCTCCCAAGTAGCTGGGAGTAGAGGTGCCCGCAACCACACACGGCTAATTTTTTTGTACTTAGTAGAGATGGGGATTCACCATATTGGCCAGGCTGGTCCTGAACTCCTGACCTTGTGATCCGCCCACCATAGCCCCCAAAAGTGCTGAGATTATAGATGTGGACCACTGCACCTGGCCTTTTTTTTGTTTGTCACTTTTGTTTTTTATCTTGTATTTCTGTTTTATTAATCCTGTTTGATTTATGCTGTAAAGAGATTCTGTTTGGATATGTTTCCAGGATTTGTTTTATGAACTAGAGTTTCTCTTAGCAGATTTTCTATTAGGGTCTTGGTAATGGTGAATTATCTCAATATTTGTTTGTCTGAAAATGACTGTATCTTTCCTTATATATGATGCTTAGTTTCATGGCATGGAAAATTCTTGACTGATAATTGTTTTGTTTGAGGAGGCTGTAGTTGGGGCCCCAATCCCTTCTAACTTACAAGGTTTCTGCTGAGAAATCTGCTGTTAATCTGATAGGTTTTCTTTTATAGGTTACCTAGTTCTCTCTCACAGCTCTTTAAGATTTTTTTTGTCTTAACTTTGGATAACCTGATCACAATGTGCTAAGGTGAAGATCTTTTTGCTATTAATTTCCCAGCTGTTCTTTGTGCTTCTTATTTTTTTTTTTTAAGTTTTTTGGTTTTTTAAAATTATACTTAAGTTCTAGGGTACATGTGCATAACGTGCAGGTTTGTTACATATGTATACTTGTGCCATGTTGGTGTGCTGCACCCATCAACTCGTCAGCACCCATCAACTCGTCATTTACATCAGGTATAACACCCAATGCAATCCCTCCCCCCTCCCCCCTCCCCATGATAGGCCCCAGTGTGTGATGTTCCCCTTCCCGAGTCCAAGTGATCTCATTGTTCAGTTCCCACCTATCAGTGAGAACATGCGGTGTTTGGTTTTCTGTTCTTGCAATAGTTTGCTGAGAATGATGGTTTCCAGCTGCATCCATGTCCCTACAAAGGACACAAACTCATCCTTTTTTATGGCTGCATAGTATTCCATGGTGTATATGTGCCACATTTTCTTAATCCAGTCTGTCACTGATGGACATTTGGGTTGATTCCAAGTCTTTGCTATTGTGAATAGTGCCACAATAAAACTACGTGTGCATGTGTCTTTATAGCAGCATGATTTATAATTCTTTGGGTATATCCCCAGTAATGGGATGGCTGGGTCAAATGGTATTTCTAGTTCTAGATTCTTGAGGAATGGCCATACTGTTTTCCATAATGGTTGAACTAGTTTACAATCCCACCAACAGTGTAAAAGTGTTCCTATTTCTCCACATCCTCTCCAGCACCTGTTGTTTCCTGACTTTTGAATGATTGCCATTCTAACTGGTGTGAGATGGTATCTCATTGTGTTTTTGATTTGCATTTCTCTGATGGCCAGTGAGGATGAGCATTTTTTCATGTGTCTGTTGGCTGTATGAATGTCCTCTTTTAAGAAATGTCTATTCATATCCTTTGCCCACTTTTGGATGGGGTTGTTTGTTTTTTTCTTGTAAATTTGTTTGAGTTCTTTGTAGGTTCTAGATATTAGCCCTTTGTCAGATGAGTAGATTGCAAAAATTTTCTCCCATTCTGTAGGTTGCCTGTTCACTCTGATGGTAGTTTCTTTTGCTGTGCAGAAGCTCTTTAGTTTAATGAGATCCCATTTGTCAATTTTGGCTTTTGCTGCCGTTGCTTTTAGTGTTTTAGACATGAAGTCTTTGCCCATGGCTATGTCCTGAATGGTACTACCTAGGTTTTCTTCTAGGGTTTTTATGGTATTAGGTCTAACATTTAAGTCTCTAATCCATCTTGAATTAATTTTCGTATAAGGAGTAAGGAAAGGATCCAGTTTCAGCTTTCTACTTATGGCTAGCCAATTTTCCCAGCACCATTAAATAGGGAATCCTTTCCCCATTTCTTGTTTTTGTCAGGTTTGTCAAAGATCAGATGGCTGTAGATGTGTGGTATTATTTCTGAGGACTCTATTCTGTTCCATTGGTCTATATATCTGTTTTGGTACCAGTACCATGCTGTTTTGGTTACTGTAGCCTTGTAGTATAGTTTGAAGTCAGGTAGTGTGATGCCTCCAGCTTTGTTCTTTTGGCTTAGGATTCTCTTGGCAATGCGGGCTCTTTTTTGGTTCCATACGAACTTTAAAGCAGTTTTTTCCAATTCTGTGAAGAAACTCATTGGTAGCTTGATGGGGATGGCATTTTCTATAAATTACCTTGGGCAGTATGGCCATTTTCACGATATTGATTCTTCCTATCCATGAGCATGGTATGTTCTTCTATTTGTTTATGTCATCTTTTATTTCACTGAGCAGTGGTTTGTAGTTCTCCTTGAAGAGGTCCTTTACATCCCGTGTAAGTTGGATTCCTAGGTATTTTATTCTCTTTGAAGCAATTGTGAATGGAAGTTCATTCATGATTTGGCTCTCTGTCTGTTACTGTGTACACGAATGCTTGTGATTTTTGCACATTAATTTTGTATCCTGAGACTTTGCTGAAGTTTCTTATCAGCTTAAGGAGATTTTGGGCTGAGACAATGGGGTTTTCTAAATATACAATCATGTCATCTGCAAACAGGGACAATTTGACTTCTTCTTTTCCTAACTGAATCCCCTTGATTTCTTTCTCTTGCCTGATTGCCCTAGCCAGAACTTCCAACACTATGTTGAATAGGAGTGGTGAGAGAGGGCATCCCTGTCTTGTGCCAGTTTTCAAAGGGAATTTTTCCAGTTTTTGCCCATTCAGTATGATATTGGCTGTGGGTTTGTCATAAATAGCTCTTATGATTTTGAGATACGTTCCATCAATACCGAATTTATTGAGCGTTTTTAGCATGAAGGGCTGTTGAATTTTGTCAAAGGCCTTTTCTGCATCTATTGAGATAATCATGTGGTTTTTGTCTTTGGTTCTGTTTATATGCTGGATTACATTTATTGATTGAACCAGCCTTGCATTCCAGGGATGAAGCCCACTTGATCATGGTGGATAAGCTTTTTGATGTGCTGCTGAATCCGGTTTGCCAGTATTTTATTGAGGATTTTTGCATTGATGTTCATCAGGGATATTGGTCTAAAATTCTCTTTTTTTGTTGTGTCTCTGCCAGGCTTTGGTATCAGGATGATGTTGGCCTCATAAAATGAGTTAGGGAGGATTCCCTCTTTTTCTATTGATTGGAATAGTTTCAGAAGGAATGGTACCAGCTCCTCCTTGTACGTCTGGTAGAATTCAGCTGTGAATCCATCTGGTCCTGGACTTTTTTGGTTGATAAGCTATTAATTATTGCCTCAATTTCAGAGCCTGCTATTGGTCTATTCAGGGATTCACCTTCTTCCTGGTTTAGTCTTGGGAGAGTGTAAGTGTCCAGGAAGTTATCCATTTCTTCTAGTTTATTTGCGTAGAGGTGTTTATAGTATTCTCTGATGGTAGTTTGTATTTCTGTGGGGTCGGTGGTGATATCACCTTTATCATTTTTTATTACGTCTATTTGATTGTTCTTCTCTCTTTTCTTTATTAGTCTTGCTAGCGGTCTATCAATTTTGTTGATCTTTTCAAAAAACCAACTCCTGGATTCAGTGATTTTTTGGAGGGTTTTTTGTGTCTCTATCTCCTTCAGTTCTGCTCTGATCTTAGTTATTTCTTGCCTTCTGCTAGCTTTTGAATGTTTTTGCTCTTGCTTCTCTAGTTCTTTTAAGTGTGATGTTAGAGTGTCAATTTTAGATCTTTCCAGCTTTCTCTTGTGGGCATTTAGTGCTATAAATTTCCCTCTACACACTGCTCTAAATGTATCCCAGAGATTCTAGTATGTTGTATCTTTGTTCTCATTGGTTTCAAAGAACATCTGTGTTTCTGCCTTCATTTCATTGTGTACCCAGTAGTCTTTCAGGAGCAGGTTATTCAGTTTCCATGTAGTTGAGCGGTTTTGATTGAGTTTCTTAGTCCTGAGTTCCAGTTTGATTGCACTGTGGTCTGAGAGACAGTTTGTTATAATTTCTGTTCTTGTACATTTGCTGAGGAGTGCTTTACTTCCAATTATGTGGTCAATTTTGGAATAAGTGCGATGTGGTGCTGAGAAGAATGTATATTCTGTTGATTTGGGGTGGAGAGCTCTGTAGATGTCTATTAGGTCTGCTTGCTGCAGAGATGAGTTCAATTCCTGGATATCCTTGTTAACTTTCTGTCTCGTTGATCTCTCTAATGTTGACAGTGGGGTGTTGAAGTCTCCCATTATTATTGTATGGGAGTCTCAGTCTCTTTGTAAGTCTCTAAGGACTTGCTTTATGAATTTGGGTGCTCCTGTATTGGGTGCATATATATTTAGGATAGTTAGCTCTTCTTGTTGAATTGATCCCTTTACCATTATGTAATGGCCTTCTTTGTCTCTTTTGATCTTTGATGGTTTAAAGTCTGTTTTATCAGAGACTAGGATTGCAACCCCTGCTTTTTTTTGTTCTCCATTTGCTTGGTAGATCTTCCTCCATCCCTTTATTTTGAGCCTATGTATGTCTCTGCATTTGAGATGGGTCTCCTGAATACAGCAGACTGATGGGTCTTGACTCTATCCATTTTGCCAGTCTGTGTCTTTTAATTGGAACATTTAGTCCATTTACATTTAAGGTTAAGATTGTTATGTGTGAACTTGATCCTGCCATTATGATATTAACTTGTTATTTTGCTCGTTAGTTGATGCAGTTTCTTCCTAGCCTCGATGGTCTTTACATTTTGGCATGTTTTTGCAATGGCTGGTACCGGTTGTTCCTTTCCATGTTTAGTGCTTCCTTCAGGGTCTTTTGTAAGGCAGGCCTGGTGGTGACAAAATCTCTAAACATTTGCTTATCTGTAAAGGATTTTATTTCTCCTTCACTTATGAAACTTAGTTTGGCCGGATATGAAATTCTGTGTTTAAAATTCTTTTCTTTAAGAATGTTGAATATTGGCCCCCACTCTCTTCTGGCTTGTAGAGTTTCTGCTGAGAGATCTGCTGTTAGTCTGATGGGCTTCCCTTTGTGGGTAACCCGACCTTTCTCTCTGGCTGCCCTTAAGATTTTTTCCTTCATTTCAACTTTGGTGAATCTGGCAATTATGTGTCTTGGAGTTGCTCTTCTCGAGGAGTATCTTTGTGGCGTTCTCTGTATTTCCTGAATTTGAATGTTGGTCTGCCCTACTAGGTTGGGGAAGTTCTCCTGGATGATATCCTGAAGAGTGTTTTCCAACTTGGTTCGATTTTCCCCCTCACTTTCAGGCACCCCAATCAGACGTAGATTTGGTCTTTTTACATAATCCCATACTTCTTGCAGACTTTGTTCATTTCTTTTTCTTCTTTTTTCTTTAGATTTCTCTTCTCGCTTCATTTCATTTATTTGATCCTCAATCGCTGATACTCTTTCTTCCAGTTGATCGAGTCGGTTACTGAAGCTTGTGCATTTGTCACTTATTTCTCATGTCATGGTTTTCATCTCTGTCCATTCATTTATGGCCTTCTCTGCATTAATTATTCTGGTTATCAATTCTTCCACTCTTTTTTCAAGCTTTTTAGTTTCTTTGTGCTGGGTATGTAATTCCTCCTCTAGCTCTGAGAAGTTTGATGGACTGAAGCCTTCTTCTCTCATCTCGTCAAAGTCATTCTCTCTCCAGCTTTGATCCATTGCTGGCAATGAGCTGCATTCCTTTGGAGGGGGAGATGCACTCTTATTTTTTGAATTTCTTCCCGGAGGCTTTGTTTACCTACTTAAGTCTCAGCAATGGTGGGCACCCCTCCTTCAGCCTCACTGCTGGCTTGCAGTTAGATCTCAGACTGCTGTGCTAGCAATGAGGGAGGCTCTGTGGGCATGGGACCCTCCCGGCCACGTGTGGGATATATCTCCTACCGTGCCGTTTGCTAAGACCCTTGGTAAAGCGCAGTATTAGGGTGGGAGTTACCTGATTTTCCAGGTGTTGTGTGTCTCAGTTTCTAAAGGGATTCCCTTCCCCCTTGTGCTTCCCAGGTGAGGCAATGCCTCGCCCTGCTTCAGCTCTCGCTGGTCGGGCTGCAGCAGCTGACCAGCACTGATTGTCTGGCGCTCCCCAGTGAGATGAACCCGGTACCTCAGTTGAAAATGCAGAAATCTATTGTGAATAGTGCTGCAATAAACATACGTGTGCATGTGTCCTTATAGCAGCATAATTTATAATCCTTTGGGTATATACCCAGTAATGGGATGGCTGGGTCATATGGTACATCTAGTTCTAGATCCTTGAGGAATCGCCATACTGTTTTCCATAATGGTTGAACTAGTTTACAATCCCACCAACAGTGTAAAAGTGTTCCTATTTCTCCACATCCTCTCCAGCACCTGTTGTTTCCTGACTTTTGAATGATCACCATTCTAACTGGTGTGAGATGGTATCTCATTGTGGTTTTGATTTGCATTTCTCTGATGGCCAGTGATATTCACAATAGCAAAGACTTGGAATCAACCCAAATGTCCATCAGTGACAGATTGGATTAAGAAAATGTGGCACATATACACCATGGAATACTATGCAGCCATAAAAAAGGATGAGTTTGTGTCCTTTGTAGGGACATGGATGCAGCTGGAAACCATCATTCTTAGCAAACTATCACAAGAACAGAAAACCAAACACCGCATGTTCTCACTCGTAGGTGGGAACTGAACAATGAGATCACTTGGACTCGGGAAGGGGAACATCACACACCGGGGCCTATCATGGGGAGGGGGGAGGGGGGAGGGATTGCATTGGGAGTTATACCTGATGTAAATGACGAGTTGATGGGTGCAGCACACCAACATGGCACAAGTATACATATGTAGCAAACCTGCACGTTGTGCACATGTACCCTACAACTTGAAGTTTAATAATAATAAATTAAAAAAAAAAAAAAAAGAAAAGAAAAAAAAAAAAAAAGAAAATGCAGAAATCACCCATCTTCTGTGTCGCTCGCGCTGGGAGCTGGAGGCTGGAGCTGTCCCTATTCGGCCATCTTGCTCGAACCCCCCACCAAGCTATTTCAATTTTAAAAAGTGAAGAGTAGGGAGGGCTTTTTAAAGTTTTATTTCTTTCTGTTCAGTTTATCTTATCCCATACAACAATGGAATAAAGCGTGGTGTCTGTCCTAATGATATTTATGGTGTGGTGATACAGAAATATCTATGCTTCCAAGCAAGAGATGAAAAATTATGATCTCCCCAAAACAGAGAAACAAGTGCTACCTGGAGCCCAAAGAGATGTTCAGGTTACATCTGTCAGAATTGATACTGTACAAGAGAACCATCTTTGGAGAACAGTGTGGTTCACCTGAGATTTTGGTGACCCATATGGATGACATCAGAGACAGGCGTTACACAAAATGAGCATCCCAATAAGATTTTTATGTGAGATCATCTTAGAAGATGGTGGCCCAACTCACACAGATGACTGTGCAGCCAAGTGAGACAGGTATTTTTTTCTCAGGAGCAGAAATCTCAAAGTAGGAGATGGCCACTCACTGAGCAGTCAAAGCATGCCCTGATGGAACTCTCTGGGGGTCAGACTGCACACTGTCTCCCTGAGTTGCATAAAGCACAGAACAGCATGCTGCATTACAGCTTCCAGTGTGCACCAACTCAGCAGAAAACACATCACTGTCTATTTTGTTTCAAAAATACTTTGCTATGAAAAAAAGTGAATATAGTAGAAACTCAAGAACTACCTGGGAGTAGGGAGTAAGTCTGTCATCAGTAGTATTTAAATGCTGACTAGACACATACTCTGTGGAAATAAGTTTCACTCTTTGGGAAAGGAGTAAAATAAATCTTTTTCTTGGGCACTGACATATCTAGTGAAAAGCCTAGCATACAGTAGGTAAACAGCAACTCCTGTTTACTAAATAAACTTTATTTTCACAGATTACTGGTGAAGCAAAATATTGATACATCTCCAAGACATGAAGGGTATCACAAGACCACTCATGTTCTTTATGGGGTTTCAATTGTGAAATGAGTTGAAAAATCTGGCTACAAAAGGAGTTTTAATCCTTCTAAGTAGCATCAGAACTGTTCTGATGTGCTTAAGCCATGGTGACAGTCCTAGCTTGGTTCCTACCCAAAGTCTCTTCTCATGAATCCTATGCTTACAGGTCAAATAGATAAAGCATCCCTAGATCAAACACAAACTTCAACACTCTTAACATGTAGGTGTACATCTCATCTGAAAACCATTCAAAACCTCAGGTTATCTACAAGAAATCTTTGCCTTTTAGTATCAATAAAAGAAAAGAAGGAAAAGAATAAGAGAAAGGCATTTAATTATTTTCATAGTTAAATCTCAGTTACATAAGTACTTTTCTTGCTTCATCTGTGCCATAATTTTTAACCAACTAAAACACATTACAAGTAGAGAAATAGCTACAATCATGGAAAACATACACATAACTCTTTAAAGAGTAGGAAACATTCCCTGTTCATATACAATGCTTAATCCAGCATTCCAATCTCACTGAGGCACCAACATCCACGCTGTTTTCTGAAGCATTCTTTTTCCTCCTGTCACCTATTCTTCAGATACTAGCTCAAATGTCACTTCCACGGGTCACCTTCTTCCTGGTATCCTCCATTCCTCTCCCATACAAAAAGGCCAAACTTTATGTTGGGGTGATCAGACCCAACACTACATCTTGGGGGTGACAAAGTTCGGCTGAGTCAAAGGATTGAGAAAAAGACAGTGAGAGAGAAAAAAGTGGGACACCAGGGGGCCATCGCTATCGTGGAGGCTGCGAAGGCCCTGAGCTCTGTTTAGCCCATGGTGTTTATTGCTAATCCATCAAAGAAATAGGTGGTGAGAATGTGGAGGTCAAAAGATCAGATACATGATCTATAGCTGTGAGGGTTTAATATTTATATGGAATATGTTCTGCTACTTGAGATAATGGGAATAGGAGCCTAGGAAGGCCAGAAGGAGCCAGCAAGTCTAGACACATTCCAGAGGACATTATGCAAGCCCTGCCTCAGCTTCCCTCCCAACACTCAGCTTTTTCCCAACATGCTCCCCTTCTGTTTTTGTAAAAGAAGGTATCATTATTACTATCATTATTACTAGCTATTATTACCAGCATAAAAGGTGGCCGCCTTTAATTGAGCAAGGCGATTGCAGGTTTTTGCAGCCCTTAATTGATGGTTGGTGATCCAGCTTTATTTTTCTTAGCCCTTATCCAAACTGGAGTTGCTCTGGTTTGAATGCTTCCTATAAATCTCCCCTTTCCCTTTTACAAGAGGACCCTTAATCCTAGGCGTTGCAGAAGGATGAAGGTCCATCTTCTGTAACTTCTTCGTGCTGTATAGGGGTGATGACATTCCTGCCTAACTATCAGCATTTCTTGTATTCAAGGCAGAGAGGAGCTGAGTCAGAAAGCATTGGTCCATTAATCATCATGACTCCAGTCGGTCCTCATTCTATCTTCACATTCAGATTCAATTGTTTCATGGCTCATATTGGGGAAATCCGGTCCATGGTTGGGATCCATGTGTCCCTCCAGTCTCCCATTCAATGGTCATACGCATCTTGAGGGCGTCCACATGGTTTGTTCATCTCCTGCAAAAGCAAAAGCATACCCTCACCCCTACTTTAGTAAGTCTACTGAAACAGAAGCAAAAACTTTTGTCGTTGTAGCCGGGAGGCCACTGATAATGAGAAACAGGCCTTTTCTGATTAACAGAAGGTATAGAGAAAGCAAATGGAGGCTTTTCAAACCTTCAATTCGCACTGTACAGGTGGGTCCACTAGATGCTGTGGCTCACAACAGATCTTCAGATGCTTGGTGGGCACCCACATAGGCATCTGATTGTCACTTAGAGAGACACAAGCAAATCCCCTTCCCTATAAAATTATCTTTAGGCAGGGATCGGAGGATGTAGGCTCAGAGGTAAGGAGAATTTTGGGGCCTAATGGCTTCCTGATGTTTGATAGGTGTTCCCTCGGAAGTTAGGAATTCCCTTTCTCTCCATATTGCTGTGTGGGCATGGAGGTCTAGGTAAACATACTTAGAGTTTGTATATATATTTATCCTTTTTCATTCTAATTCTAGTGTGCAGTGGCTCCTGCTTTTGCTAGGATGTCTCTCCCTAACAAAGGAGTGGGTCTTTCAGGCATAATTAGAAAGGTATGTGAAAAGAGTAAAGTTCCCCAGTCACAACTTAGTGGCTGGGAGAAGTATCTAGTGACTGCCTGTCCTATGACCCCTTGGATAGTGACAGATCTGGAGGACAGTTGTCCAGAACAGGAGAGTAAGACTGAGAAGGACACGCCAGTGTCTAGGAGACAGTTAACTTACTGGACCTCAATGGTCAGGCATACCTGGGGCTGGTGATGGCATGGGCTGGCCTCAGCGGATTTGCTCGCCTCAGTCTCCCAAAATGCTGGGATTACAGGTACAAGCTACCATGCCCAGATAGCAACTACATTTATTAGCATCCATTTATTACCAGGACACCTATGTTGTACAGTTCTGGCATACACCAGGTAGCCAATAAACAGCTTTTGATCAAATGCAGGAATAATAAGGTGAGGTTTGTTTTTTCTTCTTTAACATGCTGTACTTGTGTCAGATGCAAGTAAGACCTCCAGAGTCTGCCTGAAGTAACATAAAATAGAAGACCCATTCATCAAACAATCACTTGGATGGTGTAACAGGTTAGGTATGAATGTACCACCTGTACCAGCTTAGTGAGATGAATGTTTACCATCACATAACAAACACGTGTTTGCCACACTAAGGGCTTAGAGTCTGAATTTCTGATGAGAAATAGAGCGGCACATAGAAAACCCCAGAGAATGATAGTCCATATATCCATATGCATCAGTAGCATTTCTTAAAAGTTTCATACATCCAGCAAATCCTTTAAAAACAAGATATCCTAATATGCAGCCAGTTTAGCAATTTTGTTTCTTTTTTTTTTTTTTTTTTTTTGAGATGGACTATCTCTCTCTCATCCAGGCTGGAGTGCAGTGGCGTGAACTCCGCTCACTGTAAGCTCTGCCTCCTGGGTTCACACCATCCTCCTGTCTCAGTCTCCTGAGTAGCTGGGACTACAGGCTCCTGCCATCACGCCCTGCTATCTTCTTCTTTCTTCCCTCTTTCTTCCTCTCCTCCTCCTCCTTTTCTTCTTCTTCTTCTTCTTCTTCTTCTTCTTCTTCTTCTTCTTCTTCTTCTTCTTCTTCTTCTCCTCCTCCTCCTCCTCCTCCTTCTCCTTCTCCTTCTTTCTTCTTCTTCTTCTTTCTTCTTCTTCTTCTTCTTCTTCTTCTTCTTCTTCTTCTTCTTCTTCTTCTTCTTCTTCTTTCTTCCTCCTCCTCCTTCTTCTTCTTCTTCTTCTTTCCTCCTCCTCCTCCTCCTCCTCCTCCTCCTCCTCCTCCTCCTCCTCCTCCTCCTTCTTCTTCTTCTTCTTCTTCTTCTTCTTCTTCTTCTTCTTCTTCTTCTTCTTCTTCTTCTTCTTCTTCTTCTTCTTCCTCTTTCTTTCTTCTCCTTCTTCTTCTCCTTCTTCTTCTTTCTCCTTCTGCTTCTTTCTTCTTCTTCTTTTTGTATTTTTTAGTAGAGACGGGTTTTCACCGTGTTACCCAGGATGGTCTTGATTTCCTGACCTCATGATCCGCCCACCTCAGCTTCCCAAAGTGCTGGGATTACAGGCCTGAGCCACCGTGTCCGGCCAGAAATATTTTTAAGACTGATAAGACAGTGCAGCTTCGTTTACCTGAAACAGAGCACAAGTTCTTTTTGAAGGAGTTCATACCCATTCCTGCAGAAGTTCTGGGACTCTTGAAGGCAGCACAGAACTAAGCGTTCTTTTATGTGTGTTTCCAAAGAGATTTTAGCCAAGACTTTGGTCTCTAACAGACTCCCTGATTAAAATATGGTTTAGAAACGATACCTGCCTACTTGAAAAAGCATCAAATCTACAGAATGCTTTTCACTGGTGTAAAAAAATGAAAGCAAAATCACACTCTTCTTTTTGCAATTAACTTTTTCTCACCTTCCACTTCTATTAAATATACTTCAGCATCATTGTGCACAGGTTCAGAGACCACTACATTTCTAAAAAAGGAAAAATCTCTCAAATATGTGGGGATGCACTGCCAATTTTGCCTTTGCAGAGATCATTTTTGTTTCCTCCAGACAGAAGTGTCTCACTATTTTCAGCATTCTTACCTAACAGGAAAACTTTGTTTCCATTGACTTTGAAAGGGCTAAACTTAAATCTAAACTCATAAACAAGAATGAGGGTTCAACTTTTTATTAATGAAAATCCCAGACAGGTTTTTCAACCTACCAAATAGTTATACTTTTTATTCACCCTTCTCTCTCTCTCCACAACCACTAACATTACCATCCACAAAAGAAGAAAAAAATCCCTCCAACGTTCCCCCAATGTGTGCTGTTGCTAGCTCGGAAGCTGTGTAGAGTTCTGTAATGGAATGTGAACTGCTGCCCGGATCTGGGCTCGTGTTCTACCTCCTAACCAGTAAGGAGAGAGGGAGGACAAATCCGCTGAGCAGGAAAAAAGTCTTTCCTCCTTATTATAACCTTTCAGGGATGCAGCGTTGAGGAGGGTGGCCAGGGCCCGGGGCCCCTACCAGGTCGCCCGATGGCCAGCGCGTGCTGCGCCAAGCTGGGTCCCCGCGCACTGCATGTCTCCGCCCTGCCTGGAAAGGAAGTGGTCCTGCCAGGCAGTGGAATCAGACGCCGCGACCCGTCCTCATCCTTGGCCAGGGAGCGGGGCACATCCTCGATGTGCCTTCGGCCCAGAAAACGCGCCGCTTCCCAGGGAGGGCGTTGGCAAAGGGAAGGACCTCCCCTGCTCCTTAGCAAACATTAGGGTCACGATTTCCTAAGAGACGCGAGTGGGATGGGCGGAGGGGGCCTAGGCGAGGCTGGTGCTGGGGGCAGAGGAAGCCACAGCATGATGAGGGCCGGTGTGGGAGGAGGAAGGGAAGCACCGGAACTAGCCGCAAATTGTTCCAGCGGGAGAAGCCCCCCTCGCCTTTTTCCTGGACTCACGACGGCACCTGGCACCCAGTCCCCCACTCACGCAAGGAAGGTGCACGCCACACTGATGGATCCCATCTGTTGGATGGATCCCCTCCAACAGAAGGGAAAGGAACGATAGGCGCTCCCATGGCAAGGCCCTGGCACCCTTCTTTCCTGGGCGCCTTAGGTGGTAGTCGGCCACACCACAACCGCCAGCCAGGAAAAGGCCAGGGTGGAAGGGTGCCTGCTGCCCCCTCGATGCCAGTGTCCTCTGTCCAGGAAGATCAAATCCGCAGAGTAGCGTGCGGCAGGGGCTTCCACCAAATACCCTGGCGAGAGCGCCCCGGGAGGCCACCTCATGGCTGGCACCCCCAGTGCTTTGCGGCTTCAGGGGAAAGCAGAAGCTCTAGTTTCTAGGCTTCCCTGCCAGAAAGGGCCTGGAAAGACCATAGAAGGGAAGTTCCTCATTCCACAGTGGAAGGATGCTGGGAGACAGAGGGCAGAAGATAGTGAGCAGCGCCGGGAAGATGTGTCTGGCATTCAAGGCTGCACCTTCCGAGTCCTGGCGGTACCATAACAAATGAATTCACCCATTATTCCGGGAGGCCAAGGCAGGCGGAGCACTTGCGCCCAGAAATTTCAGATCAGCCTGGACAACGCCGTGAGACCCCGTCACTATAAAAAAACATTTACTCAGGTGTGATGGGCCACGCCTGTATTCCCAGCTACTCAGGAGGCTGAGGTGAGACGAACTCTTGAGACTACAGTGAGTCATAATCTTGTGCCACTGCACTTCAACCTAGGTGCTAGAGCAAGACCCTTTCTCATTAAATAAATAAATAAATAAACAAACTCTGCCGCCGGGGTTGGGCCGGATTCCTACCCTCCACAAGCTAATATTGATGCACATCGCGTCCTGCTAGCGCAGCGCTGCAGAGGCTGCCACTATGTGTGCTGGATGCTGGTTGGCCTGGCCAGTGGCTCTGTAAGAGGAGGAGTGGCAGTGGAGGAGTGGAGATAGGGCAGAGGAAAAAAGAAGGGGAGAAGTAAAGGAGAAGAGGAAAAGGAAGACAGAAAAAGGGAGGAGAAAACAAGAAGAACAAGAGCAGAGGAGGAGAAAATGAGAAAAAGATAGTAAGAACAGAGGAAGTGGAGGAAAAAAAAATCAGAGGGGGACAATGGAACCAGGAGAAGAGAGGAGGAAAAGGAAGCTGGGACAAGGAGAGAAGGAGAGAGGAGGAGGAAAAGAGAAGGAGGAGGAGGAGGAAAAGGGAAGGTGGTAAAGAGGAGGACTAGAAGGAGAGGAGGAGAGTAAAAGGAGGTAAGGAGGAAGAGGAGTAGGAGAGGAAGAGGAGAAGGATGGGAAGAGAAGGACGAAGAGGAAAAGAAGAGGAAGAGAGGGAGTAAAGGAAGAGATGAGAAGGAGGAGAGGAGAAGGAGGAGAGAAGAAGAGAGGAGCAGAGGAGAGGAGGATGAGGAGAAAAAGGAGGAGGGGAGAAGGAGAAAAGCAGGAAGAGAAAAGGGAGAAAAGAAGGAAGAGAGGAGGAGGAGGGGAGGAGGAGGGAAGGAAGAGGAGGGGAGGAAGAGAATGAGAGGAGGAGAAGAGGAGGAAATAAACAGGGAAGAAGGAGAGAAGGAGAAGGAGGAGGAGGAGAGGAAGAGGAGGAGGAGGAGAAGAAAAGGAGAAGTAGGAAAGGAGATGGAGGGGAAGGAAAAGAAGGAGAAGAGAAGACGAGGAAGAGGAACAGGAGATGAGAAGGAGAGGAAGATGAGGAGAGGAAAAGGAGAAGAGGAGGAGGAGAAGAAAAGGAGGTGAGGGGAAAATAGGAAGAGGAGTAGAGAAGGAGGAGGAGGTGGAGGAGGAGAGGAGAAGAAGGAAGAGAAGAGGAGGAGGAGGAGAGAGAAGGAGCAGAGAAGGAGGAGGAGAGGAGAAATGGAGGAGGAATAGGAGAGAAGTAGGAGGAGGGAAAAAGAAGAAGGAGAGGAGGACGAGAGGAGAAGGAAGAGCAGGAGAAGAGGAGATGGAGAGGAGAAAAAGAAGGAAAGGAAGAGGAGGTGCAGGAAGAAAAAGGAGAAGGAAAGGAGGAGGAGAAGGTAGATGAGGAGAGGAGAAGGAGGAAGAGAAAAAGGAAGCAGAAGGAGAAGGAGGCAAGGAGGAGGTGAGAAGGAGGAGGAGAGGAGGAGAAAAGTGGGGAGGAGATTGGGGGGACTAGCAGAGGAGAAAAAGGAGGAGGAAAGTAGAAAGAGGAGTAGGAGGAGGACAGGAGAAGAAGGAGGAGGAAAAAGAGAGCAGGAGAGGAGAAGGAGGAGGAGTGGAGGAGGAAGAGGAGACACGGAGAAGGAGGAGTGGAGAAGTAGGAAAAGCAGAGGAGGAAGAGAGGAAAAGAAGGAGTGGAGGAGGAAGAGGAGATGAAGAGAGGAAGAGAAGGAGGAGGAGAGAAATTGCAGGAGGAGGAGAGGAGGAGGAGGGAGGAGGAGGAGACTAGAAAGAGGAGTAGGAGGAGAAAAGGAGAGAAGAAGGAAAGGACGAGGAAGAGGAGAGAAGGAGGAGGAGAGGAGGAGGAAGAAAAGGAAAGGAAGAGGAGAAGAAGAGGAGGAGTTGAGGAGGAGAGGAGGCTGAGAAGGAGCAGGAGAGGAGGCAAAGTAAAAGATGAGTAGTAGTAGGAGGAAAGGTTTAGGGGGAAAAGGAGGAGAGCAGAATGAGGAGGAGAAAAGGAGGAGATAAGAAGGAGGAACAGAGTAGGAGATGAGAAAAAAGAGGAGGAGAAGAAGAGAAGGAGGAGGAGGATGAGAGCAGAAGGAGAGGAGAAGGAGGAGGAGAGAAGGAGGAGAAAGAAAGTAGAGGGGGGAGGAGGAAGAAAAGAGTAGGAGAAGGAAAGGAGGATGAAATAAAGGATAAAATGAGAGAAGGAGGAGAGAAGAAATGGAGGAGGATCAGTGGAAGAGGAGGAGGAAGAGGAAATTGAGAAGAGGAGAGGAGGAGAAGAGGAGAAGTGGGAGGAAGAGTGGAGGGGGAGGAGAGGAGGAGAAGGAGGAGAAGGAGAGAAGTAGGAGAAGGGGAGAAGGAGGAGGAGAAAAAGAAAAGGAAGAGGGGGGAAAGGAGGAGGAGGAGGAGTAGAGGAGAAAGAGGAGAGAAGGAGGAAGAGAGAAAGATGAGAGGAAGAAAAGGAGAGGAGGAGGAAGAGAGAAAGAGAAGATGAGGAGAAGAGGAAGAGGAGGAGACAAAGAGGAGAAAAAGGGGGAGGAGGGGAGGAGTAGAGAGGAGGAGGAGAGGAGGAGAAGGATGAGAGGAGGAGCAGAAGAAGAAGTGGAAAGGAGAAGATGGAAAGGAGAAAGAGAAAAGGAGGAGGAGACGAAAAAAGTTATCAATTTGTGGTGCTTAGTAATGATGACTATTTTCATGGCTTTTGGATTAAAGTTTAAACTCAATAGGAGAGATGGGCACAAAGATCCAGATAATTTCAGAGCTCAATTTCAGAGCTAAAGCAAAAGATATGTGGTATTACACCTGTGGACCTTGTCAATGCAAAAGAGTTGCATTATTTTGGTTTTGGATCCAGCCATATGTCTCCAGACACAATATATGTAGTGCTTAGGAGAGAGCAGGGTGCTGGGCCCAGTGATACATCGCAATCTCTTCTTGGGCAGAGCTCAAACAGTAGAGGAGAGTCACATCACCGAGGTTCTAGGTCCAGCAATACATCACAATACTTTCTGAGAGGAGGACCAAAGCAGGAGAGCTACATCACCTAAGTTAGAGCCCCAGAGATATGGCACAATGCCTTCTGTAGGTAGGGCTCAGGAAGAAGAGGAAAGTGACAAAACCTAGGGTCTACCGACAGCTATATGTCACAATCACCCCAAGGGGCAGGGACAATGCATGAGAGGTGAGTCACATCAAGTAGGTGCTGAGCAAAGCAATATATAACAATCAGAGGAGAATGTCATCTCCTACATGCTGGCCCATGAGATATGTTGCAACATCCCCTATGGGCAAAGCCCAGGTAATAGAAGAGATTTACATCAAATAGTTGATGGGCTAAGAGATACTTCACAATGCCCCTTGTAGAAAGAGACTAGGAGAAATAAATCAGATTGCCTGTGTGCTGGGCCCAGGGAAAAGTCAAGTTTTCATCTGTGGACATGGCCCAGGCAGATGAGGAGAGTCACATTATTTAGATGCTGGGCACAGAGATATGTAACAATCTCTTCTATAAGCAAAACCCTGGTAAGAAAAGAAAGACACATCAAATATTTTATGGACCCAGAGATATGTCATGATGTTTCCTCTTGACAGAGTCAAGGCAAGAAAGTCACATCACCTTGGTCCTGGGCCCAGCAATAGGTCACATTGCCTTCTGAAGACAGAGATGAGGCAAATGAGTAACATCTTAAAGCTGGGCCCAACATATGTGTAAAAATCTCTCCTGTGGGCAGAACCTAGGAAGAAGAGAAGTGTCACATTAGCTAGGTGCTGAGCTCAGAGATATGTCACCCTCCCTCCTGTGAGCAGAAACCAGGCAAGAGTACATTACCTGGGTGATGAGTGCAGAGAGATGTCACCATCCCCCCTTTAGGCTGGGCCCAGGCAGAAGAGTCACATCACTTGGGTGTTAAAATGACCAATATGTCAGAATGCCCTTTGTGGGCAACACCAAGGTAGGAGAGAAAACTTATATCACCTGAGTGCAAGTCCCAGTGGTATGTCACGATGCCTTCTGTAAGAAGCACCAAGGCTGGAGAATAGAGTTATCTCACCTGGGTGCTGGGTCCAACTATATATCACGATTCTATTTGTGAACGGAGCCCAGGCAGGAGAGTCAAATCAGGTATTTGACAGTGGTGTATGTCAAAATCTCACCTTCAAAAAAATCCAGGGATGAGATTATCAGTCCCTCACACGTCCTGGTTCTAGGTCTGAGAGTCAACATGTCTTGTATGTTGTGTGAAGTACACGAGTCACAATCTCAACTGTGAACTGGATCTGTGCAGCAGCTTCTCAATGTTTTCTGGGTATTGTGTCCCCTTAGATAAGTCACAGCCTGACACGTGTGCTAAATGATGGTTTGAGGGTCACCAAATCCATGCATAACAAATCCATGTATGAGAGTCAACATTGCAACTCTTGACTGCCTCTAGATATAAGATTCAAAACCCCAACAGTGGACCATGCTCATGTGAGAGGACAACAATCTTTACTCTTGACTGTGTCTGCTTACTACTGTCACAATCTCACCTTTGAGCTGGGCTCTGTTAGTGCACTCTCTGTACCACTCAAAGAAGTTATGAGATACATGGTTTGGCTCTATGTCCTCACCCAAATCTCATCTACAATTGTAATCTCCACGTGTTAAGGGAGGAAGGTAATTGGATCATGGGGCAGTTTCCCCTATGCTGTTTTCGTGAAAGTGAGTGAGTTCTCAGGAGATCTGATGGTTCTATAAGTGTTGGAAGTTCCTCCTTCATCACTTTCTCCCTCCTGCCACCTTGTGAAGAAGGTCCCTGCTTCCCCTTCTGCCATGATTATATATTTCCTGAGGCCTTCTCAGCCATGTAGAACTGTGAGTCAATTAAACCTCTTTTCTACATAAATTTCCTGGTCTTGAGGAGTTCTTTATAGCAGTGTGAAGATGAACTAGTACAATATGATATGCATGAGAGTTGCAATCTGTATTAAGACCTTTATGCTGATATGGACCCATGATTGCATGTGTCATTCTAAGCTCAGGTGTGAGAGTCAACACTTCCCCAGTTGGCTGGGTCTAAATAGAAAAGTACTCATCTGCCTATGAGCTGGGTTTAGAAATCTCATATGTGGCCAGACGTTCACATATGACTGACACAATTCCATCTGTAGACTGTGCCTATGCGTGAGATTCAGAATGTCACCAGTGGGTAGTGTCCATGTGTGAGGATGACTATTTTAAGGATTGGCAGAGTGTGTATACCAGAAACACAATATCTCCTGTGTCCTTGGACCTGTGATGACACTCTCTGTACCACTTGAGGGCTTTACACAATATGCAAGAGAGTGGTAAACCTCTGTGGCCTTTATACAAAGAGGACACCCAGGATCTTACCTTTTTCCCTAAGCCTAGTTATCTTTCTTATTGGCTAGTTCAAGGTATGACAGTCATCATCACACCTGTGAGATGGGCCAAGATATATGTCACAATACTCCTCTGGTTTAGGAGTAAGCAGGAGAGTAACATTACCTGGGTTTGGGGCCAGATGTATGTCACAATCTTCTCTCAGGGCTCAGCAATATGTCACAACGATCTATGTATTCAAGACCCTGTCAAAAGGGCCTCATCACCTTGTTGTGGGGTCCAGTGATGTATCATAATCTTTTCTGTTGGAGGGTGCAGGCAGAAAAGAAAAGTCACATTTCCTAGGTAGCATACGCAGATATATATCACAAGGCCCCCTATGGGCAGGTCCCAGGCAGGAACCTCTCATTTCTAGGTGTTGGACCCGGCGTTATTTCACAATACACCAAATATTTGGGGTCTGAGATAAAGGAGTCACGTCACATAGGTGCTGGGCCAAGTGATACGTTTAAAAATTATGGTGTAATACCCCTGTGGGCAGGGCTCTTGCAGAAGAGGTGCATCTCATCGTTGTTAAGATAGGTCATATATCACAGTACACAATTTATGCTGAGCTCAGGCAGGAGAAAAGAGTAACATTACCTATGTGCTTGGCTCTGTGATACATCACAATACCTCCTTGGTCAGAGCCCAAGAAGTAGAAGAGAGTTACCTCACCTAGGTGCTGAGTCCATCAACATGTCACAATACTCACTGAAGAAAGGGCCCAAGAATAAGAATTCCATCATTTTTGGTGAGGGGCCAAGAGATATGTACCAACTCTTTCTGTATGTAGGGCTTAGGAGAAAAGAAGAGAGTCGCATAACCTGTCACATAATCTAGACAGATGAGACCAGCTCTATGTCAAAATTACAACAGATGTCAGAGTCCAGGCATGAGAGGAGAATCACATCACATAAATGTTGGGTGAAGGGATATGCCACAATCCCCACTGGGGACCGAAGCAGAAAAATAAGGAGAATTACACCATCTAGGTAATGGGCCCAGAGATACGTTGCCGTGACCCCTGTGGGCAATGGCCAGGCAGTAGAATCACATCGCCTGTGTGTAGGGCCTAGGGATAATTCACTCTACCTTCTGTGGGCATAGCACAGGCAAACGAGGAGAGTCACAACACCTAGGTGCTGGAATCAGAGACATGTCACAATCTCTCATAATGGCAAAGCCCAAGTAAGTGAGAAGAGTCATAGCAAATAGTTCATGAACTTAGAGATATGTCACAGGGCGCCCCTGTGGGCGGGGTCCAGGGAAGAGACTCACATCATCTTGATGCTGAGCCCAGCAATATGTCACAAAGCTTTCTGAAGTCAGGACCAAGGCAAAAGGGTAACATCACCTTATTGTTGGGTCCAGAGACACATCACAATCTGTTCTGCAGGCAGAACCTAAAAAGAATAGAAGAGTCACATCAACTCAATGCTGGCCCAGTGATAGGTCACAATGTTCCCTGTGAGCAGAGATCAGGCAGAAGTGAGTCACATCACCTGGCTAATGGGTGCAGAGATGTCACAGTGCCTCCTGAAGGCAGGGCCCAGGCAGGAGAGTTACATCACCTGGGTTTTGGACCCAGTAATATATCACAATGGGCCATGTGGGCAGGGTACAAGCAGGAGAATCACATAACCTGGGTGTGGGGCCCAGTGCTACATCACAACGCCTTCTGTGCACAGTGACAAAAGAGAAGGGTAGACTCACATTAACTGGATATAAGGCCTAGTGACAGTGATATGTCACGGTGCTGTCTGTGGGCACTGCCAAGGCAGTGGACTAGAGTCCCATCATGAAAGTTCTGGGTTTAGCAAGATGTCAAAATTCCATCTGTGGGATGGGCACAGGCAGAAGGGTCAAATCACTTAGTTGCTAGATAGAGGCATACGGCACACAGTCTCACATGCAGAACGATACAGACATAAAATTAAAATTCTTGCGTATGATCCAATTCTAAGTATGGGAGTCAACATCTCCTCTACGTTAGGTCTAAGTACATGAGTCACAATCTTTTTTTTTTGAGATGGGATGTCACTCTGTCACCCAGGCTGGAGTGCAGTGGCATGATCTTGGCTCACTGCAACCTCCGCCTCCCGGGTTCAAGTGATTCTCCTGTCTCAGCCTCCTGAGAAGCTGGGACTACAGGCTCACGCCCTCATGTCTGGTTAATTTTTGTATCTTTAGTAGAGACGGGGTTTTACCATATTGGTCAGTCTTGTTTCAAACTCTTGACCTCAGGTGATCTACCTGCCTTAGCCTCCCAAAGTGTTAGGATTATAGGCGTGAGCCATCACGTCTGGCCAAGTCACAACCTTAATGGACTAGGCCTTTGCATGAGAAGCTCGCTTTCTTCAGTGCACTACGCCTCCTTAGTAGAGTCACAGCCTCACAGGTGTGCTGAATCTTTGTCTGAGAGTCACCAGCCCACCTGTGCACTGGATCCACATGTAACAATCACTCTTTCAAGTTTTGACCATCTCCAAATGTGACATTCAGAACCTAAAAAGTTGGCCGTGTTCATGTGGCAGTATGGCAATATTGTCAACTGGATGTGCATACAAGTGTTAAAATCTCACCTGGGCTGTGCCTTGTCAGGAAACTCTTTGTAGCACCTGAGGGCTTTATGCATGAGAGTCCCAATATGATCAGAGACCTCCGTGCTGGTGGGACCCATGGTTATAATTTGTATCCTAACCTCTAGTCTCAGAGTCAACTTCTCTCCAATTGGCTAGGTCCAAATGAAAGTTTCCTTACCTACCAATGAACTAGGTTTAGAAATGAGTCACCGTCAACTGTAGCATATGACAGAAACAATTCCAGCTGTGGACTGTGTCAACCTGTGAGATTCAGGACCTCACCTGCGGGCTCTGTCCATGTGGAAGGGTGAAAATCCTGATGGATAGTAGGGTGAGAAACACAAACTCATTTGGATGCTGGGGTCTGTGATGACATTTTTTTCCACACTAGGGCTTTATACAGTGTGTGAGAAAGTGGTAATTTTCTATACCTTCATAAAAGAGGACACATGGGATCTTACCTGTTTCTCTAATCCCAGCTAAAACAGACAGTGTCTTTTCTATTAGCTGGTGTGTGGTAATGACAGTCACCATTGCAACTGCTGGCTGGACCAAGATATTTGTCACAGTCTTACCTGTGTGTAGGAAGCAAACAGGAGGGTCACATCACCTGTGTTCTGGGCCAGGAATATGTCACAATATTCCCTGACACAAGGGACCAGGCAGAAGAGTCACATCACCTGGGTACTCAGCCAGGAATATGTTACAATCCCCTCCTGAAAGCAGGGTGCAGGCTGCAGAGTCACGTCACCTCGGTAATGGGCCAGCGATGTGTCAAAATGCTTTCTGTGGGCAAGGTCCAATTACAAGAGACTCATCTGTTTGCTGAGGCCAGCAATATGTCACTGTCTTTCCTGTAGGCAGCGTGCAGGCAGAATAAGACAGCCACATCTCTCAGGTGATGGATGTAGAGATATATCACCAGGTCCACTGTGGACAGCCCCAGGCAGGAGCCTTCTACTTTCTAGGTATTGGGCCCAGTGATAAGTCACAAAATCCAAAACATGTGGGGACCAGGCCAAAAAAAAAAAAAAAAAAAAAAGAGAGAGGCTCACCTCGCCTCGATGCCGGGTCAAATGATATGTCACAATCTTCTTATTTGGCAGGTCCCAGGCAACAAAAATGTATCCTATCTCCTAGGTGATGAATAAACAGTATCATCTAATACCCCTGTCTTCAGGGCTCATGGAAAAGAGTCACATCACCTACTTGTTGGGTCCAGCCATATATTACTATACCCAATGTGTACTGGGCCCAGGCAGGAGAGGAGAGTAACATCCCCTAGGTCCTGTGTCCAGGGATACATCACAATGCCTCCTTGAGCAGAGCCCAAGAAGTAGAGAAGAGTCATATTACTTAGGTTCCAGGTACAACAATTTGTCACAACACTTCCTGAGAGAAAGGCCTAGGCAGAAGTGTCACATCACCTTGGTGGGGTGAAGAAATATGGGGCAATGTCCCTGGTAGGTAGGGCTAGAAAAAAAGAGATGCATCACATAATGTAGGGTCAGTGCTCACTTATCTGTCACAATCACACCAGTGGGCAGGGCTCAGGCAAGAGTGGAGAGTAATATCATGTAGGTGCTGCAGCAAGCAATATGTCATGATTTCCACTGTGGACAGGTCCAACAAAGAAAATGAGAATCAAATCACGTAGGTCATGGGCCCAGAGATATGTCACAGTGGCCCTTGTGAGCAATAACCAGGCAGAAGAATGACATAGCATGTGTGCTGGGTCTAGTGATAACTCATTATCCCTTCTGTGGGCCTGGCACAGGCAAAAGAGAAGAGTCACAACACCTAGCTGTTTGGCCCAGAAATATGTCACTATCTCTTCTATGGGCAAAGTCCACGTAAAACAGCAGAGTCACATCAAATAATTGATGCAGCTGGAGATATGTCATAATGCCTTCTGTTGGCAGGGCCCGTGCAAGAGAGTCACATCACCTAGGTGTTGGACCCAGCCATATGTCACAATACACAATGTATTCAGGGCTCAGGCAAGAGATGATAGTCACATCATTTAGGTCTTGGATCCATGAAAACATGACAATTATTCCTTGAGCAAAGGCTAAGCAGCAGAGGAGAGTCACACCACCTAGGCTTTAGGTCCAGCAATATCTTGCAATGACCCCTGAGAGGAGGTCCCAGGTAAAAGGGTAACATCTTCTACATGAGGGTCTAGAAATATGTCACAATTCTCTGTGTGGGTAAAGAACAGAATGAAGAGGGAAGTTACATAACCTAATAAGTGGGTTGATCTATATGTCACAATCACTCTAGTGGGAAGAGCTCAAACACAGGGGGAGGGCTGCACCACACAAGTGCTGCTTATTTTGCAATACAGAATGTATGCAGAGCCCAGAATGGAGAGGACAGTCACATCCCCTAGGTACTGTTCCCAACAATACATTACAATCTCCTCTAGGGCAAAGCCCAAGCAGTAGAGGTAATCCTTGCTGCTGGACCCAAAAATATGGGACAATATACCCTGAAAAATGTCCCAGGCAGAAGAATCACATCACTTCAGGAGGGTTCCAGCAATATGTCAAAATGCCTCCTGTGGGTAAGGCTCAGGAAGAAGAGAAGAGAAAAATAACCTAGGGGCTGGGGCCAGCCATGTGTTACAACAACCTCAGTAAGCAGGGCCCAGGCATGAGAGGAGGGTCACACAACATAGACACTGTGCCAAGTGATATGTCACAACTCACACTGCGGACAGGTCTCTAGAAATAAAGGTGCATCACATAATCTAGTTGATAGTCACAGAGATACATCACAATATATTTATCTCTTGTCCTTATGGACAAGAACCAGGCAGGATAGTCACATCTCCTCTGGGCTGTGTCCGGGGATAATTTACTCTCCCTTCTGTGATCAGAGGCCAGGAAAAAAGGACAGTCACATTATCTAGGTGCTGGAGACAGAGATATGTCACAATGTCACCTGCTGGCAAATACCAAGTAAGAGAGGAGAGTAACATCAAATAGATTATGGGTCCAGAAATATGTCACAATTCCCCTTGTAGGCAGAATCTAGGCAGGAGACTTACATCACCTGGGTTTTAGACCTAGAAGTATGTCACAAGATGCAATTCGGGCAATGCCAAGACAAAAGAATAAAAAACATACACTCTAGGTGCTAGGTGCAGAAATATGTCACAATTTCATGTGACATTCCTGGACCTAACACCTAGGGTGTATGTCTTTATTGTGACATCCTCACTCAAGTGCTTGGAAGAAGCGTATGTCACAATCAGAGCTGTAGGTAGATTCAAGGATAAGATTAAAAATCTTACACATGTCCCTATTCTGGGTACGAGAGCAAACACCTCTTGTATGTTGGGTCTGAGTACAAAATTCCCAATATAAACAGTGGACTGAATCTGTGCCTGAGAATTTCAATCCCTTCTTTGGACCGTATCTTATTCATGGAGTAATAGCCTCACAGGTAAGTTGAATCTTAGTCTGAAATTCACCATCCCACCTGGGAATTACATTCAAGTATGAGAGTCAATTATCCAACTTTTAACTTCCTCCTAATGTGAGATTCAGAACCTCAGCAGTAAGCTGAGTTCATGTGCAAGAATGAAAATCTTTACTATGAGCTTTGTGTACATAAGAGTGTTACAATCTCACCTGGGCTAGAGATAGGTTACAATCCCCTCCTGAAAGCAGGACACGGGCAGCAAAGTCACTTCACCTGGATGCCGAGCCCAGCAGGAAATCACAATGTTCTCCATTAGCAAGGAACATGAAGGAAAGACACATCACCTGGACTTCCGGGCCCAGTAATACATCACAATCTCACCTGAGGCAAGAACAGAAAAAGAAGAAGAAGAGTCACATCAGCTCGGTGCTGGGTCAGTCATAGGTCACAATCCCCTCTGTGAGCAGGAACCAGGCAGGAGAAGTGAGTCCCAACAATGTCCCCTTTGGACAGTGTCAAGGCAGGATAATAGGGTCATATCACCTAGGTGCTCGGTTCAACAAGAAGTCACAATCCTGTATGTGGGCTGGGCCCAGACTACAGATCAAATCACTCAGGTGCTGGCCAGAGGCATATATCACATTTACACCTGTAGGAAGGTCATAAAATGATATTTACAATCCAGCACATGTCCTGTTGCTAAGTATGTAGTTAACACCTCCTGTATCTTAGGTGTAAGTACATGAGTTCATCTCAACAATAAACTGGATCTGTGCATGAGAGGAACATTCCTTCCTGTGTGCTATTTTATCTGAGTGAAGTTACTGCCTCAAAGGTGTGCTGAATATTGGTCTTAGAGTCATCAACCTACCTGTGGATCAGATTCACATATGAGAGTCAATTTTCCAATGTTTGACTGCTTTTTGTTGTGAAATCCAGAGCCTTAACAATGAACTGTGTTCATGTGGGAAGATGACTATTGGAGGAACCAGCCCCCAATATTTTAACATAGGTTCTTTCTATTTTCCTTAAGTGTCAGCCGGTCTGAGAAATAAAGAGAAAGAGTACAAAGAGATGAATTTTACAGCTGGGCCTCCAGGGGTAACACCACATATTAGTAGGTCGGTGATTTTCCCTGAGCCGTAAAACCAACAAGTTTTTATTGGGGATTTTAAAAGGGGAGGGGATATACCTAAAAGATTATAAGTCATGCTGCTATAAAGACACATGCACACGTATGTTTATTGCGGCACTATTCACAATAGCAAAGACTTGGAATCAACCCAAATGTGCATCAGTGACAGACTGGATTAAGAAAATGTGGCGGCCGGGCGCGGTGGCTCAAGCCTGTAATCCCAGCACTTTGGGAGGCCGAGACGGGTGGATCACGAGGTCAGGAGATCGAGACCATCCTGGCTAACACGGTGAAACCCCGTCTCTACTAAAAAAATACAAAAAAAAAAAACTAGCCGGGCGAGATGGCGGGCGCCTGTAGTCCCAGCTACTCGGGAGGCTGAGGCAGGAGAATGGCGGGAACCCGGGAGGCGGAGCTTGCAGTGAGCTGAGATCCGGCCACTGCACTCCAGCCTGGGCCACACAGCAAGACTCCGTCTCAAAAAAAAAAAAAAAAAAAAAAAAAAGAAAATGTGGCATATACACACCATGGAATAGTATGCAGCCATAAAAAAGGATGACTTCGTGTCCTTTGTAGGGACATGGATGCAGCTGTAAACCATCATTCTCAGCAAACTATCACAAGAACAGAGAACCAAACAGCGCATGTTCTCACTGATAGGTGGGAACTGAACAATGAGATCACTTGGACACGGGAAGGGGAACATCACACACTAGGGCCTATTGTGGGGAGGGGGGAGGGGAGAGGGGGAAGGGGGAAGGGGAAGGGGAGGGGGGAGGGGGGAGGGATAGCGTTAGGAGATATACCTAATGTAAATGACAAGTTAATGGGTGCAGCACACCAACATGGCACATGTATACATATGTAACAATCCTGCATGTTGTGCACATGTACCCTAGAACTTAAAGTATAATTTTTTAAAAAAAGGAGGGGGGGAAGGGATGCACGAACAGGGAGTAGGTCACAAAGATCACATGCTTCAAAGGGCAATAAAGATCACAAGACAAAGGCAAAATTAGAATTACTGATGAGGATCTATGTCCCACTGTGCACATATTGTCTTGATAAACATTTTTTAACAGGAAACAGGGTTCAAGAACAGATAACCGGTCTGACCAAAATTTACCAGGCTGGAATTTCTCAATCCCAGTAAGCCTGAGGCTACTGCAGGAGACCAGGGCATATCAGTAGCTAAGACAGACAGTATCTTTCATATTGGCTGGCTCAAGTTGTAAGAGTCATTGTGACACCTGTAAACTGAATGAAGACATATGTGACAGTCCCACAACTGGGTAAGGAGGGAGTGAGCAGGAGAATCACATCACCTGGGTGCTGTGCCAGAGATATTTACAACCTTCTCTGAGGGCAGTGACCAGGCAGGAGAGTCACATCATGTTGTTGCTGGGCTGGAATTATGTCATCATTTGTTCTGAGAGTAGGGACCAGGCAAGAGAGTCACAGTACCTGTGTTTTTAGCCAGAGATGTTATAATCCGCTCCTGAAAGCAGGACTAAGGCATCAGAGTCCCTTCACCTGGTTGCTGGGCCTAACGATGTATCATAGTGTCTTCTGTGGCTAGGCCCAATCAGCAAAGCCACATTACCTAGTGCTGGCTCCAGTGATGTGTCGCAATGCTTTTGGCATGGCCCAGGCAGAAGAGGAAATCTGAAACACCTAGGTGATGAAGAAAAAGACACATCTTAATAACCTTGTGGGCAGACCCATGCAGGAGAGTCACATCACCTAGGTGTTGGACCCAGCCATATTTCACAATGCACAATATACGTGGGGCTCAGGCAGGAGAGGAGAGTTTCATCACCTGCTTACCAGGCTCAGTGATATGTCACCATCTCCCCTGCGCACCGGGTGCAGACAGAAGAGGAGAGTCACATTTCCTAAGTGATAGATGTAGATATATGTTACAGGTCTTCTATGGTCAGGACCCAGGCAGGAGCCTTTTATTTTCTAGATGTTTAGTGCAAAAATGTGTCACAATATCCTAAATATCCAGGGCCCAGACAAAAGAAGAGTGTCATGTCACCTAGAGTTTGTGTCCAGTAATATGTCACAACCCCCACTTTTTGTAAGACCCAGGCAGAAGAGGAGAGACACATCACATAGGAAATAGACATAAAAAATATATTAAAATGCCTTTGTGAGCAGGACTTACGTGAGATAGTAGTTATCACCTAGGTGTGATAACATGCAATATGTCACAACACACAGTGTATGCAGGGCTCAGGCAGGAGAGGAGAGTCCCATCACCTAGGTGCGGAGCACACATCAACACATAAAAATTCCTTATCGGTCAGAGTCCAAGATGTTGAGAGAGTCGCGTCACCTAAAAGCTTGGTTCAGCAATATGTCACAATACCCTCTGAGTGAAGACCCCAGGCAGGACAGTGAGTCACATCACCTAGCTAAGAGACCCAGAGATATGTTACAATGCTTTTTCTGACAAAGTTCCAGGCAAAAGAAACACATCATCTGGTTTCTGGATCCAGTGATATGTCACAATTCTTTCTGTGGTCAGGGTGCAGGCAGAGGTGAGGAGTCACATTTTCCAGGTGTTATGTCACAACGCCTACTGTGGGGATGATCCAAGCAAGAAACTCAAATCACCTTGGTAATAGTCCAAGCAATTTGTAATAGTGCCTCTAGAAGCAAGGATAAGGCAAAAAGTGACATCACTTCGGTGTTGTGTCCAGCGATTTGCCACAATGCTTCCCATAAACATTACCAAGGCAGAACAGGAGACTCACATCACCTGGGGGCAAGGCCTACCAGTACGTCACAATGCCCCTGTGGATATCGGTAACAAAAAAGAGTAGAGTCACATCACCTAGCTGAACACAGTGTCTTTTTTCAAGCTTAAACTTTCTAAAAGGTTAGCAGTGTTCTCTCTAAAACACAGAGCTGCTCACATTACAGCCTGACTCCAAATCCCATTTGATGGCTCATAACAGCCTACACAGCTGAGTCCCCATCCATTTTCCTAAGGCCAAATGTCAACGCTACACAACACTCCCAAATGATATTCTCTTGTCACACTCTACTTCTTGTCCTACCCTGCGCTCAAATAAGTCTCATATTTTAATACTTCAAGTCCTATACTTAAAAGGCTTTTTTGCCCAAATTCGCATTTATTCTTTCCCACATTCTTCTTCTACACATGGAAAACCTGCATATTTGAGGGTATCACCTTTTATTTCCACTGCAGCTTCTCACTGGCCAGTTCTCCACTTGTTCTTGCTGGTTGTGAGGCACTGGTGAATTTTAGAACTAGAACCATATTATATCCATCATTGTAGTTCTAGAGCCTGGTACCGGGTGTAGGTGTCAAAAAATGGTTCCCAATGCAAGCTTGCTGATAGTGATATTCAACAGATGAGAAAAGAAAGAAGCCAGAATGCTGGTCTACTCATGCAGATTGCTTTTCACTATTGTTTTGCTGAAACTCTCCCAATGTCATGAGAAAAATAACTGATAATAATACTGATAATAAGAACTGATAATAAATACAGATGATAAGTCAGTTAAAATTGAGCTGGTAACATGCATGACTTCAATTCTCTATTTATTCCTAGTTTCAAAATAGTCCTTATCCACAGATAGGAAGAAACAGGAAACAGACCCTCAAGTGCCTATCACAATGCAAGATTTGCCAATTTCATAACTTGCTCAGGCACCCGCATAAAAGAATTTAGGCACACTGGTGACCCCATCTCAGACACATTCAAAAAAGACAGAAGGTCCTCCTCTCACTGTCCTCCAGTACATGTGGCTCCTGCTTAAAAAGCAGAACAACAAAGAAATCATACCTCCCAGAGGGTATCACAGTTGATCTTGGACAAATCTTTAGATTAGGTTAGTAGTCAAGTCAATTCAATTGTTGCCCTTCCTTGGCTCATATCACATGTTATGAACTTCTTAGGATCATCCCAATGCAAATTCTGAGGCAAAACTTCGAGTTTCTTTATTATGTAAAGTAACAATAACCTATTATAACAAGCCAATAGACCTATTCTCAAGGCGTTGGCCCTACCCAAAGCAAAACTAAATTTCCCAAACACTTATGAGTTTACAGCTTCAAATCTCTTCAAAAGTAGGTTTCATATGAGTCCTTGAACAGGGCTCAGCACTTTCAGTGAGGTTAAAAGTGGGTGTCCACAAAAAAGGTTTCAAGAGATAAGAGAGTCCCCCACTACCCACCACACAGAAGACCAGCAGAATCGCAGAGTCCATGCCCACCCTTTTTCACTTCTGGAGTATTTCCCCCCATGTGAAAGACCACTTGTTTTTCACACACTATCCTTTCCAATGAGAACATGGTAAAAATTTGATCCTTGATAGGCTTTGTTCAGGGTTTCACTCTACTTTCCCAGTGGGTCTCAGTCTGCCAACATTCTGCTTTAGTGTCTTGTTGAACTCCCACTCTTTAAGGCCACACAAATCCAAGTCAGTCAGTTCATGTACTAACACGACCTCTGCAAGCCCCTCAGTCCACAGAACACCAGTCTCCATTCCTGATCATCACACAAGGGAAGGTCTAACTTATGTCCTCAAATATTAGCTAAAATCAGCTGTTGAATAGGTTAGCTGTGATTTATTTCTGGAAACCAGAACCCTGTCCTGGCACACTTATACTTTTTCCTTGGTGTGCCCATCTTTTCCCTTGATGTGCCTAATGGGGAGAACTCTGCACACAGGAGGTTTTCAGTTAGCATTTGTTTGGTGAATGAATCGTGTCTCTATGGTAGGTAGTCTGGCAGGGGTCAGAAGCACAGCCCTGGAGACAAACTTAACTGTTTGAGTTCTAATAGCTGGCCCCCTCTCTGGGTCCCTCTTTTCTCATGTGAATCCTGAGGATAATAATTACATCTACATCCCTCTGTCATAGAATTGTAATGAATGAAAAAGACGATGCATTAAAAAAAAAAAAAAAAAGGATGCCAGTAGCTAGTGCTTAATAATTGTTAGATCTTATGACTTCTGCTCTTACTGCTATCATGCTGAGTGTGTTTCCATGTATAAAAGCTAACAACCAACAAAGTGTGAAAATTAAAGTACAACTTTTGATTATTGACTTATCAGACGGGATTCCTATCGATTAATAGGTCTAGCAGAGGTAGAAGAGATACATAGGTCATAGGTCACAATCCCCACTGTGAGCAGGAACCAGGCAGGAGAAGTGAGTCCCAGCAATGTCCCCTGTGGCCATTGTCAAGGCAGGATAATAAGGCCACATCACTAGGTGCTGGGTCCAGTGATAACTCACAATCCTGTCTGTGGGCTGGGCCGAGGCTAGAAAGTTAAATCCCTCAGTTGCTGGCCAGAGGCATATATCACATTTACACTTGTAGGAAGGTCATAAAATGATATTTACAATCCAGCATATGTCTTGTTTCTGAGTATGTGAGTTAACGCCTTACGTATGCTGGGTCTTAGTACATAAGTTTATCTCAACAATAAACTGGATCTGTGCATGAGAGGCGCAATCCTTCCTGTGTCCTGTTTTATCTGAGTGAGTTACAGCCTCGCAGATGTGCTGAATATTGGTCTTAGAGTCATCAACCTACCTGTGGACCAGATTCACAGATGAGAGTCACAGTACCTGTGTTTTCAGCCAGGGATATGTTACAATCCCCTCCTGAAAGCAGGACTAAGGCATCAGAGTCCCTTCACCTGGCTGCTGGGCCAAACAATATGTCAGAATGTCTTCTGTGGCTAGGCCCAATCAGCAAAGGCACATTACCTAGTGCTGGCTCCAGTGATGTGTCACAATACTTTTTATTGGGATGGCCCAGGCAGAAGAGGAAATCTGAAACAGCTAGGGGATGATCAAAAAGTCACATCCTAATAACCTTGTGGGCAGGACCCATGCACGAGAATCGCATCACCTAGCTGCAGGATTCAGTGATACGTCACAATCCCTTCTGTGGGCTGGGCCCAAACAAGGAGAGTCAAATAACTTGGGTGCTGGGAAGAGGTATATTTCACACCTGTAAGGAAGTCCAAGGATGAGATTAAAAATTCCACACATGTCCAAGTTCTAGGTATGAGAGTCAATGCCTCCTGTATGTTGCTTCTACATACATGATCCACAATCTCTACAATGGACTGAATCCACTCATGAGAGCCTCACTTTTTTCTGCGTACTGTGTTCCCTTAATAGAATCACAGTCTCACAGGTGTGCTAGATTTTTGTCTGAGAGACACCAATCAATATGTGGACCAGATCCACTCATGAGAGTCAATTTTCCAACTTTTGACTGTCTCCAGGTATGAGATTCAGAACTTCAACAGTGGGCTGTGAAAGGATGATCATCTTTACTGTTTGCTGTGTGTGTGTAAAAGTGTCACAATCTTACCTTTGTTTGGGGCCATGTTAAGACATGTTCTGTATCACCCAAGGGCTTTATATGGTATGCCTGGGAGTCACAATTTCCTCTAAATCCTTTATATGGTATGGATCCGTGATAGTGTCTGTAGCTTTAACCCCAGGTATGACAGTCAACATCTTTTAAATTGGCTAGGTCCAGATAGGAGAGTTTTTAACCTGCCAGAGCTGGGTTTAAAAATGAGTCACCATCACAACTCCGAACAGAAATTCACAAATGAATGTCACAGTTTTAACTGTGGACTGCACCCACGTGTGAGATTACGTTCCTCACTGGTGGGCTTTGTCCACGTGTGAGGGTGACAATCCTAATGGTTGTCAGGGTGAGCACACAAGAAACACAACTCATCTGCATGCTAGGCCTTGTGATGACCCTCTCTCTACCACCCAAGAGCTTTATACAATATGTAAAAAAAAAAATATGTGAGAGAGTGTTAACCTTTTATAACCTTCATACAGAAAGGAAATCCAGGATTTTACCCATTTTCATATACAGCTACGACAGACAGTATGTGTCCTCTTGGCTGGTTCAAAATATTAGAGTCATTATTGCACCTGTTTACTGAGTCAATATATATGTCAAAACCCTACCTACGTGTAGGAAGCAAACAGAAGAGTCACGTCACCTAAGTGCTGGGCCAGGGATATGTGACAATCTTTTCTGAAAGGAGGGACCAGACAAAAGAGACACATCACCTGGGTTGTCAGCCAAGGATATGTTACAGTTCCCCACTGAAAGCAGGGCACAGCCAACAGCAACACATCACTCAGATTCAGGGCTCAGTGACAATGTCACACTGTGACCTTTGGGTAATACCCAGGCATGAAAGACACATCACTTGGTTTCTGGGTTTCACGATATGTAGCAATCTTTCCTTTAAGCAGCATGAACGCAGAGAGGAGAGTCATATCTCTTAGGTGACGGATGCAAAGATATGTCACAAGGCCTCTGGTGGGCACAGCCCAGGCAGGAGTCTCTCATACTGCTTAATAGGAGCAGTATTAAGTCACAATACCCAGCATATGCAGCACCCAGGCAAGAAAGAAGAGTTACATTACCTAGGTGCTTAATCCAGTGATATGTTACAATAACTTTTTTTCTTTTCTTCTTTTTCTTTTTTTTGGCAGGGCCCAGGTAGAAGAGAAGAGTCACATCATGTAGGTAATGAATGAAAATATTTGTCATTATTTCCCTGTGGGCAGGGCTTGTGCAGAAAAGTTGCATCTTCTAGGTATTGGACTCAGTGATATATTACAATGTCTGCAACACTTGGAAAGAGAGGAGAGTCACATCACTTAGATGCTAGGCCTAGCAATACATCTCAATCACTTATTGGGCAAAGCTCAGGCAGTAAAAAAGAATCACATCACCTAGGTTCAGAATATAGCAATATATCACAATAGCCCCTGAGAAGAGGGCCCTGGAAAGAGTCACATTGGTGAGAATCTCAGAGATATGTGGCAATTCCATTTTTGGGTATTCACAAAAATGGAGAAAGTCCCATAACCTAGAAGCTGGACTCAGCTCTATGACACAATCACCCTAGTGGGCAGGTCCATTAGGGAGAAGAGTGTCACATCACGTAGGTGCCGGGCAAAGCGATATGTCAAAATCCCCATGGTGATAGGTCCAGAGACACATCACAATGACCTCTTTAGGCAGAGACCAGGCAGAAGAATTACATCACTTGTGTGTTGGGCCTAGTGATAAGTCACTCTCATTTATGTGGACATGGCCCAAGCAGAACAGCAGAGTCACATTACCTAATTGCTGGGCCAAAAGATATGTCACAATCTTTTACATGGGCCAAACCCAGGTATAAGAGAAGAGTAACATCAGATAGTAGGTGTTACCAGAGATATGTCACAATGCCTTGTATGAATGACCCAGGCAGTCAAAATGCATTACTTGGTTGCTTAACTAGGGATATATTACAATCTTTCCTGTGGACATGATGCAGGCAGAAGAGGAGAGTCATATCTCATAGGTGATGGATGCAGAGACATGTCACAAGGCTCCTGTGGGCAGGGTCCAGACTGAAGCCTTCTGTCCACTAGGGTTTGGGTCCAATGATATGTCACAATACCCAAATGATGCACAGCCTAGGCAAAAAAAGGAGAGTCACATCACCTAGGTACTGGGTCCAATGATATATTACAATTTTCTATTTTGGCAGGGCCCAGGAAGAAAGAAAAGCTACATCACCTAGGTGATGAATGAAAATACATGTTATAATAGTTTTGTGGGCAGGACCCCTGCAGGATAGTCACGTAGCCTAGGTATTGGACCCAGAAATATGTCACAATATATAAAGTATGCAGAGCGGGGGCATGAGACAACAGTTACTTCTTTTATTTTTTGAGCCCAGCGATACAATCATTTTTTGGGCAAAGCCTGAGTAGTAGAGGAGAGTCACATCACCTAGGTGCTGGGTCCAGCAATGTGTCACAATACCTGCTGAGGGGAGGGTACAGGCAAGAGAATCCCATCACTTAGGTGAGGGGCCCAGAGATATCTCGCAATACCCCCTGTGGGTGGAACTCAGGAAAAAGAAGAGAGTCACATAATCTAGAAGCCGGGCCCAGCTGTATGTTACAGTCACCTCAGTGAACAGGTCCCAGGCATGAGGGTAGAGTTATATCACATAGGCGCTGGGCCGAGCCATTTGCCACAACCTTCACTGTGGACAGACCCCAGGAAAAAGAGGACAGTCACATCATTTAGGTAACAAAACCTGAGTTATGTCACAGTTACTTGTTTGGACAGAGGCAAAGAAGTATCACACAACCTGTGTGCTGGACTAAGCAATACGTCACTCTCTCTTTTTTAGGCATGGACCAGGCAGGAGAGAAGAGTCATATTACCTAAGCTCTGGATTCACAGGTATGTCTCAGTCTCTTTTTTGGGCAATGCTCAGGCAAGAGAGCAGAGTCACATCAAGTGGTTGATGAGCCCAGAGATATATCACATTGCCCCCTGTGGACAGGGACCAGGCAGGAAATTCACATCACCTTGGTGGTAGGATAAGCAATATATCACAGTACGTTTTGAGAGAAAAGCCAAAAAGGTAACATCATCTTGGTGTTGACTGCAGCAATATGTTACAGTTTTCTTTGTAGGCAGAACCTATAAAGATGGGAAAAGATGGGAACAGTCAAGAGAAGAGAGTCACATCACTTCTGTGGTGGACACAGAGATACCTCATAATGCTCTCTGTAGGCAGGGCCAGGGCATAAGAGTTACACAACCTGGGTGTTAGACCAAGCAACTTGTCACAAGGGCCGATATGGGCCAGACACAGACAGAAGAGTCACATAACCTGGGTGTGGGGCTCAGTTATATGTCAAAATGCCCACTGTGGGCAGTGGCAAAGCAGGAGAGGAGATTCACATCACCTGCATATAAGGCCCAGTGATATGTTAAAATTCCCCTGTGAGCAGCAGTAAAGCAGAAGAATAGACTAACATCACCTAGGGTCTGAATCCAGTGATGTCACAATTCCACCTGGGTTGGGCCCCGGCAGATATGTCAAATCACAAAGGTTCTGTGAGGGGCATATATCACAATCACACCTGCAGGAAGGTCCAGTAATGAGATTAACAATCTCGCATATGTCCCAGTTCCAGGTATGAGAGTCAACACCTGTGAGTTGGAGCCAAACAGATGAGTCACAGTCTCAACAATTGACTTGATCCATGTGTGAGATCCTATTTTCTATTTGCATTACTATTAGTACCAGTACCTATTGATTCTTCCACATTCTACATCTTTCTTCTGTATGAATGCACATACAAATATTGATATATATATACATATATACACAAGATTATATGAGTATATCTACGTAAATATGTGCACAAATACTGTTCCTCAAAAGACATTTTTCAATCTCTTAGCATATTCTAAGGGTGCAGATATAGAATTATTTCTCTTCTCTGTCCCCATAACATGTCAGAATGGAATATAGCTATACAATGTTGTTTGTATAGACAAACAAAGCTTCACTTTCAGGGGCAAGGTCTGGGAAATAAGCTGATAGTAAAGCCATGTAACACTTTCCGTGCAAGTTAGCATTTCTGGACCTTGCTTTCCTTCTCAGTGTATGCATGAACTATTCTCATCCACCACTGGGGGCCCGTCTTGATTGATCTACAGTTGTTATTTAGAAAACTGGCTGATTGAATCAACCTGTGCTGATCTAATTGATTGAACTCACCTGGGCTGCGCTTATAGTCCAATTAAAATATTATGGGCTCAAATATTGGCTGAATGGAGTCACCTGGGCTAAACTAATTGGCTAATTTTAATCTCCTTAGGATCAGCTAATTGACTGTAGTTACATGGTTTGAGTTAATTGGCTGATTGAAATCAAAAGTGCTGACCTAATTGGCTGATTGAAATCACCTGGAATGAAGTAATTGATGGAATTTACCTGATCTGAATTAATTGGCTGATGAGAATTACCTAAACCAATCAAACTGGCTAATTGGAATAAACTGGGCTGAGCTAATTGGCTGATTGAAATAATCAGGGCTGGGTAAATGGGCTGATTGTATTCACCTCCCCCGAGGAGAGTAAGTAGGAAAATGACCTCTGACATACTTTTTCTTTTTTTCTTGACAGTTTTGCTTTTATTGCCCAGGCTGAATGAAGTGCAATGATGCGATCTCAGTTCATCACAACCTCTGTCTCCTGGGTTCAAGCGATCCTCCTGCCTAAGCCTCCCGAGTAGCTGAGATTAATGGTGCCTGCCACCATGCCTGGCTAATTTTTTTGTATTTTTGGTAGAGACAGGGTTTCTTCATGTTGATCAAGCTGGTCTCAAACTCCTGACCTCAGGTGATTTGCCTGCCTTGGCCTCCCAAAGTGTTGGGATTACAGGCATGTGCCACCGTGCCTGGCCTTACTTACTTTTAATTTGTTTTATTTATTTATTTATTTTTACAAGATGTACTCATAAATGGACATTACATAGACCTATCTGCCACTCCAGATTCAGGGATCTGAGCTTGATTCCATTTTAATAGGCTGAGGGCAATGGAAGTCATCTCCCATTCCTTTGGAATGGCACTCGCCCATCTGCACCTGTGGCAGCTCCACCCAGGCTCATGCCCTAGGCTTCAAGGCTCACCATAGCGGCCCTCCTACTCATGGCAGCATACCATCCTCAGGGCTCTGGTGGGGGGTTACCGCCCTCACCACTCTTGTCCACTCTTAACTGCTGGCAACAGCTGGGTGTGGGCCCAATGCTTCAGCACCATCTATTTTCAGGGCTAGTTGATTCCACAGGTGAGTTGTTAAACAGTCCTTAGTGGATTCCACCTTCTATGGCCCCCATGCTGTCTATATGAACCAACACCTTTTCTGTGATCTGATGAGCATCAGTATCAGGCACCTTAACCTGGCATTTGATTAATCCCACAGCATTAGTTCTGCTTACCAAACGTGGCCCACTAGGCACTCGCATACCATACCTGGCTACACCCCAGTGAGCCGGGCTTCTTGCTCATTTAAAGTTTGAGAATAAGTTGAGATCGTTTCGGTCCCAAGACCTCTAATCATTCGCTTTACTGGATAACTGCGTGGCATGGGGTTTTTGCCAGAGCCTCAGCTATCCTTAGGAAAACTTCACAGGGTACTACCTACTAGAAGGTTCCATTAGTCTTTTGCCCCTATACACAGATCAGACGACTGATTTGCACGTCAGGACTGCTACAGACGCCCACCAGAGTTTTCTCTGGCTTTGCCCTGCCCAGGCATAGTTCATTATCTTTTGGTGCCTAACACAGGGGCTTGTGATCCACCTCCCCAGCGTGGCGGGGAAACGGGCAGGTGGTGTACCCTCGGCAAACTGGAGAGGTCTCAGGATCCCACCTCGGCCTGTGAGCGCACCAGTCTTCACCTTCATTGTGCCACGGCGGCTTTCGTGAGAGCCCTGACTCGCACACGTGTTACACTCCTTGGTTCGTGTTTCAAGATGGATCATGTAGGTAGCCGACAGCACCACCACCGATCTCATGCACTTGTTCCACTGTTCTTTTGGGATGAGAGCATGGTCGAAGAGACCGCCCCAGGCCCGACAGCACAACCTTCCTGGGGCACACCACAGTCAGCCCCAGCCCCTCCCATGCAGCCTCTTCACTGGGGGTAGAAAGGGCGTGGTGGAGTAGTTACACAGTGGGACGGGTGGCCCAGCCCCCTAGAGTGACGCTGTCACGACCCCACGGGGGATCCCCTCATGGGGGGCTCCCACTGGAGTGGGTGCAGGGAAGGGGAGAGCACGGCAACAGGTCTCACCACCTCAGTCCTGGGATTCGGCGAATGCTACTGCTGGGGGACTGTAACACTCGGGGGGTGGCCCACCCCACTCCCTCCCGAGGGACAGGGAGGACATGATCCCCCGAGCCACCTTCCCTTCCGGGCCTTCCCAGACGTCCCAGAGCCAGTCAGGGCGCAGAACCACAGTGGAAATGCACCTGGCGGTGGCCAGTCGCCATCTGGGGGACAGTTCCCAACGACTCCCCCGCCTGTCCAACCCACCCACCTCCGCACCTGCTGGGGCCGCCACCTCACATCGTCCACAGGTTGGCTGGGCCTCAATCAGAAGAACCTAGGCCCCCACAAGGGGCGCTGGGAAGCGAGTCTTTCACACACTTCATTTCCCGCACCCCACCAAGGGACAGCGATTTGGCACTAGGCTCCTTGTTCACTCACCTTTACTAAGGGAATCCTGGTTAGTTTATTTTCCTCCGTTGACTAGTATACTTAAATTCAGAGGGTCGCCATCTCTAGCCTGAGGTCACCTCTGGGAGGGGAGGAAGAAATAGGTGGGCAAGGGGAACGGTAGCCTGGACATTCGGAGGGGAGCCTGGACATTCCGTCGGGAGACGAGTCCAGTGAAGGGAGCGGGGGTGAGACAGAAGAGCTGTGGCTGATGGCGCGCTTGCCGCCCAGAGCTGGAAGACCGGAAGGAGGAGCGAGAACTGGGGGCGGGGGAGACACAGTGCCCTGAGGTCGTCCAAAGGACCCGGGCTGAGGATGTGGCTCCACCTCGCCACAATGTGGCTCAGAGATGCCACAAGGCACGTCACAGCCATGAACCAGAGGTAAGCACACAATGGTAGATACTGCCATGGTGGTCCCATGGGTCACCAACGGCAGCACGGCCAAGCCCGCAGCTGGGTCCTGACCTAGACAGAGGGGTCACGCAGGGTAGACTTACGGTCCGGGAACAGCACAGAAGGCTGGGCGGGAGAGGAGGAGGGTGTAGGGAGGAGCGGCAGTTGGCAAGACATCAGGTTGCCACTGGGGGTGGCTGTGAACTGGGGTGACCGGGAAGCAATCTCGCTTTCCATCCCCACCCTCACCCTGCCGATGCACCACAGCACGAGACCTTTTATCCAGGCTCGGGCGAACCCTGGATGCCTGCAGCAGGAGGGAGCTCTCTAGGGGAACCCGGACTCTGGCAGCCACAGGAACTCGGCCCCAGCCGGCTCTCTTTCCCTTCCCTTTCACAGGCAGTGGGGTATCTCCTAACCAAGGCCTCTTCCCCCACCACGTGGTCCCTCGCAGGGCTGGCATGGAGGTGGAGAGGGGGGAAGGTGCAGATGAAAGAGGAGGTGGGCACCACTAGGTCTGCACTTGGGAGGACAGAGGGACCAACGAGTTCTGTGAGGGAACCCCCAGCCATGCACTCCCAGGAGGCCAGAAGCACCCCTGAGGGTGATTGATCAGCAAGTGACGGCTCAGACAGGTGCAGCCCTGGGAGGAACATGGGGCCACAAGTGCATTGGAAGTGTTGATGATGAGTGTGTCCTGCAATTTACATTAATTTTCACAGCTGGCTGCATTCTTCATCAACGCACGAGTTGAGTGATCCGCTGCTAAGTGTTGTAGAAGGTTTCTTGGTGAGGTCTGCCCAAAATGGGGAGGCCCTCCTGCCACAGCACATCCCTGGAGGGGTTGCCTTAGGCCAGCTAGTGAGATGGCAATGAGACCAGACTTTAGAGCAGTTGGAATGTTTCACCACAGGTGCGTGCACACTGCTCCCATAAGGGTAAGCGTGGGCACTCCACAGGTGTCCAGGGGTTCCCAACCCCCATGGTGCAGAGACAAACATGCGCAGCACACACAGTGGCATGAAGGCCACTGGGTAAGCCTCCACTCAGCAGATGCAACCATGGCAATGACAATAGATAAGCAGACAACTCCATTAAAAAGTGGGCGGAAAACATGGACAGACACTTCTTAAGACATGCATTCAGCCAACAAGCATATGAAACAAAGCTCAACATCACTGATCATTAGAGAAATGAAAATCAAAACCACAATGGGATCCCATCTCATACCTGTCCGAATGGCAATAATTAAAGGGTCAAATAATAAATGCTGGTCAGGTGGTGGAGAAAAGGGAATACTTATATACTGTTGGTGGTAGTGTAAATTAGTTCAACCATTGTAAAAAGTAGTTAAGTGATTCCTCTAAGAGCAAAAACCAGAACTACCATTCAGTAGTTCTGCTAGCCATCCTATTACTGCATATAAATCCAGAGAAATGTAAATTACTCTACCATGAAGACCCACGCATGCAAATGTTCATTGCAGCACAATTCACAATAGCAAAGACATGGTCAACCTAAATGCCATCATTGACAGATTGGATTAAGAAAATGTGGTACATACACACTATGGAAAACTATGCAGCCATAAAAAAGAATAAGATTTTTTTTTTTTTTCTTCTGGGAACTTGGATGGAGCTGGAGGCTATTATCCACAGCAAACTAACACAGGAACAGAAAACCTAATACTGCATGTCCTCACTTACAAGTGGGAGTTAAATGATAAGAACTTATGAACACAAAGAAGAAAACCAATAACACTGAGGGTAGAGGGTGGGAGGAAGGAGAGAAGCAGAAAAAATCTCTTATTGGGTACTGGGCTTAATATCTGGGTGATGAAATAATCTGTACGGCAAACCCCTGTGACACGTTTACCTATGTAACAAAACTTCATATGTACCCCTGAACCTAAAATAAAAGTTTAAAACATTAAAACTTTAAAAACTCTTAGAAAAAAGCATAAGCAAAAATCTTATGACGTTAAATTTGGTGATTGTTTCTTGAAAGTGACACCAAAAGCACAGGCAACAAAATAGAAAACAGATACATGGGACTTAATCAAAATGTGATACTTTTCTCTATCAAAAAACAAACAAACAAAAAAACCAGAGTGAAAAGACAACCACTGATGGGGGAAAATATTTGCCAATCATGTATCTGATTAGGTACGTAGGGTGTAAGCAGAATATATAAAGAACTCCTAAAACTCAACAAGAAGACAAATTAACAACAGCATTTATAAAAGTGCAGAGAACTTGAATCTACATTGGGTCAATAAGTATATGGAAAAATGTTCAGCATTACCAGTCATTAGAGAAATGCAAACACAAAACCACAATGAGATACCACTTTCCACCTATTAGGGTGGCTATATAAAAAAACCCAAAGCAACAAAAATGAAAAATAACAAGTATTGGCTAGGATGTTTAGGAAGTGGAACCCTGGTGCATTGCTGGTGAGAATATAAAATGGTTTATCAACTGTGGAAAATAGTTTGGCAATTTGTCAGAAAGTTCTAAATAGAATTACAATATGTTCTAGCAATTCCATTACAGGTGTCTCTCCAAAATAATTGAAAGCAGGGACTTAAGCTGGTATTTTCACACCATTCTTTATAGCAGCATCATTTACAGTACAAAATGTGGAGCCTTAAAATGAATGCAATACTGATGGGCATGGTGGCTCATGCTTACAATCCCAGAACTTTGGGAGGCCAAGATGAGAGGATCCCTTGAGTCTGGAGTTTGAGGCCAGCCTGGGAGACGCAGAAAAATCTCTTCTGTACAAAAAATACAAACATTTGCTCGGTTTGATGTTATGTGCCTGCAGTCCCAGCCACAGGGGAGGATCACCTGAGTCAGAAGGAACACCTGAGCCCTGGGAGGTTGAGGCTGCAGTGAGTCATGATTCCAACCTGGGTGACAGAATGAGACTCTGTCTAAAAAAAAAATGTAATGCTGGTACCTGCTACAACACGGATGTTGCATGGGGTGTAAGGGGCAGCAGTGATGGTCAGGAATGGCTCTGAGGCTTCCAGGTCTTTCTGCCAGTCACTGTCAGTGCAGAGCTCCACACAGGAGATTGGTAAAAAGGTGTTTATGGGGCAACACTCCAGTGAGGGGCAGAAGCTTGCTCCTGCCAACGAGGGCCAGCATTACATGAGGTGAGTGGAAGAGCAGAGGGTTCTCCACAGCAGAGCCCATAGATGCCTGAGGAAGGCCCCCTGGCCAGACACCACTATGGCAACTATAAAGGGTTCTGTCCTATAAATTAATATTTATATTGATAAATATACACACAGAGATGGTATAGATATAGATGTAGACATTCTATTGCTTCTATTTCTCTGGATAACTCTAATCCAACATGTAACAAGTAGAAGACTGCGTAAGTTATCAAAACATACTAACAAAGAAAAGTCCATAACCAGATGGCTTCACTAACGAATTGTTTTAAACATTAAAAGTTGTAACTCCAATTTTTCTCAAACTTTTCAAACATTGAAATCAATCAATGCAATATACCCACTCAATAGAATAAATTTTAAAAAACAACATAATCATCTCAACTGATAGAGGAAAAATTTGACATAATCCAAAACTCTTTCATGATAAGAGCACTTAGTATGTTAGATATAGACTAAAATTTCCTCAACATAGGAAAAGATACATATAAAAACCTCAAAACTACCATTATATGCAATGGTAAAAGATGGAAAGCGGCCGGGCGCGGTGGCTCAAGCCTGTAATCCCAGCACTTTGGGAGGCCGAGACGGGCGGATCACGAGGTCAGGAGATCGAGACCATCCTGGCTAACACGGTGAAACCCCGTCTCTACTAAAAATACAAAAAACTAGCCGGGCGAGGTGGCGGGCGCCTGTAGTCCCAGCTACTCGGGAGGCTGAGACAGGAGAATGGCGTAAACCCGGGAGGCGGAGCTTGCAGTGAGCTGAGATCCGGCCACTGCAGTCCAGCCCGGGCTACAGAGCAAGACTCCGTCTCAAAAAAAAAAAAAAAAAAAAAAGATGGAAAGCTTCTTCCTTAAGATTGGGAACAAGACAAGGATACTTGCATTCATCACTTCTGATCAACATTGTAATAGAAATCAGGTCAGAATAATTGGGCAATGAAAGAAAAGAAACACTTCAATTGGAAAAGAAATAAGCTTATTTTTATATATAGATGTTATAATTATATATATAATTAAAATCCTAAATAATATCATAAAACTGTTAACACTAATAATCAAATTCTGCAAAGTTGTAGGATACAAGATCAATACATACACATTAATGGAATAGAATTCAGGGTCAGAAAAAAAATCATACATGTAATTTTTTGACATGGAGTTGGCAAGGCTGCAGGAGCTGTTGGAAATCATTTGTGTAATGTATTTTAGCCGCATTTTAGAAGATCCTTCCTCATTGGGGAATAGTTAATAGCTTTCCATTCATGGGCAGTGAGCTTATTACTAGAATATGTAATTTTCAAAGAAAGCTTCCATTTTAAGATACAAGTGAATTTAAGACAAAGTTTGAAAGACATCAATAAACTTTTCTTACCACCTTAATTAAAAAACAGGGTTTGGTGTTTTATTTTGTCCAAATTTGAAATTAAATAATCATTTAAATTCTTCCAACAGGCATTAAAAATAAGCAGGCTATTTAAAAAAATTCTTAGAACATGTTCACCTTTTAGTTTAGCCTTAAATAGATTTACAAAATATGGCCTGTGTCCTGACCTCTTTGTCTTTCTAGTGAACCCAGGGAAACATAAATGACCCAGAACATATTTATCTATCAGGAAAGTTACATTAGTGAAGTTTAACCAGGACTAGCAGCAATACTGACTACAGGCATGCACCTGCCACAAGGTACAGGTCCCACTCTCAAGATTCCACACTGTGGAGGTTAAATAATGTTACCTTTGACGATGTTGGTTAGCTCTTTTCCCTGCAGGGTAAACTGGGGCCAGCATTCTCATCTTCTTCACAGATGTAATGTAGCTCTTCAACTTGTCTTCAAACACATCCAGCTCATTCCTCACAGAAACAGATATGAAGAATTCTATGACAGTAAAAGTAAAAACTAAAAAGTGAAAAAAAACCTTTCACAGAGTGAAAGTTTTACAGTTCCACCTGTGTCCAGACAGAGAACTCTCTTTAGTTCAGAGGTCAGTCTTTCTCAAGCGTTTGAAACTTTTCTGAAAATGACTCTGAACACTGGCTATACTGAGACAAATTGGATATTGAATTCTGTGGAAGCAGGAGTCACTACACTCTTGTTCTTCAGTCCCACAGTGTACAATACAGTCTCACAAGTGCTTGTAGAACTGTTCCAGCATGAGTGGAATCAGTGTAAAATGATTCACTTTGAGTAAGTGTTGACATTGGAATGATTCCAACCCTATCCCTCCCCATTGCCAAAGATAGAGCTTTATTTCCCATTTGGTGGTGACCACTCTTCTGTCATTCTATCACCATGCCATTGGTCAGCAGTTTCCGCTTCCATCTTTCTCAACCAACCAAACCTTACTTATCACTGAGAGTGGAGCTTACTTGCTATGGTATTCAGGAAGTTTCCCAAAGTAGAATAATTAAACTTTCAGAGTCCTTTCACATTATTCTTTTCTTTCTCATGACAGCAGGCACTCCATACCATGTCTTTTCTTATTTTCTTAGACTGTGGCTTTCTCAGACTAGGACTCTCCTGTGTCAGCTCTCTCTTCTTTCTGTAGCCCTTATCACAGTGCTTAGCTATGATAGATGCTCAATAAATATTTGAGAAACACAATAAATACTTATGAGTGACATACTGTTACAGAAAACTCTTGTCTTTCATTAAAATCTATTCTCCCTTTTTTAGCCACAGAGCTGAATTACATTTCTTAGCCTCCTTTGATGTGGATATGTGACCACTCATTGCCAATGTTGATGGAATGAGGTGGATATGAGCCACAATTAGATGAGTCCATTAAATCTTCCGTCATGCATTTCTTAAAATACTTGGTTTTCAGGGGACTTAATACAAAGGAAAACCAAGACTCATAGATGGCGAAAGGAAATAATGAAAGAACTCTGAGTTCCTGAAGACCACATAGAGAGGAGATGCCTTTTCCTCTTGGACACACAACAGCACTGTTATACATGCTAAAATATGCTGTTAATCTACTGTAAATTAGGGAAGGAGCTAAAATATGCTGTTAATCTACTGCAAATTAGGGAATGGTGGTATTCACCGAAACCTAAAACATGAACTTAAATGCCTAATCACTGGATTAATTTAAAAGGCATTCTTATAGTACATTTAAGATGACAAATGTTAAATTGGTTTTGCAATTTTTACCCTTCCATTTTGACCATACTATGTTATGTTAGGGAACTTGAACTGCACAAAATAATTTTATTATGGGTTTAATAAACAGGTAAAATCAAACAATCAAATAATTATATGAATTCAGATTTTATTTATTTGAGAATGTGTTTTCCAGAGTAAACTTATATATGACATTTCAACTCCAGGATTTATATTTTATAAAAAAATAACTAATTCACGTTAATCTGCTATAATTTTTAATTTAATTAAATTATTTTTATCAGGATCACTATTTTTATTTTTTATTATTTATTTATTTATTTATTTATTTTTATTATTATAATACTTTAAGTTCTAGGGTACATGTGCATAATGTGTAGGTTTGTTACATATGTATACTTGTGCCATGTTGGTGTGCTGCACCCATCAACTCGTCATTTACATCAGGTATAACTCCCAATGCAATCCCTCCCCCCTCCCCCCTCCCCATGATAGGCCCCGGTGTGTGATGTTCCCCTTCCCGAGTCCAAGCAGGATCACTATTTTTAAATAAGAATTACCTGACTTTTTTCACATTATAATTTACAGATTCTTATTCTATAAGTTTTCATAGGGATCATTATTTCTATCAAGTCAACTTTCCTGGGTCAAATTGTGGATCCCCAAAGATTTTTGAGAATATTTTTTCTTATATCAGTTTTTAGTCAATGGTACATTTTACCATGTTCAATTTTAACCATTATTCGTTCTGTTGTTGTTGTTGTTAGTTACACAATATTTTCTTTTTTGAGACAAAGTTTTATTTTTGTTGCCCAGGCTGGAGTACAACGGCAGGATCTCAGCTGACTGCAACATCCACCTTCTGGGTTCAAGTGATTCTACTGTCTCAGTCTCCTGAGCATCTGGGATTACAGGCATGTGCTACCAAACCTGACTAATTTTGTATTTTTAGTAGAGACAGCATTTTCCCACATTGGTCAGGCTGGTCTTGAATTCCTGACCTCAGGTGATCTGCCCTCCTTGACCTCCCAAAGTCCTGGGATTACAGGTGTGAGCCACCATGCCTGGCCAGTTTCACAATAATTTTGAGCATGGACATCAAAGTATCCTCAAGGTTAAAAATTTTGGAGTCTGAGCATTCTACCTCTTTGATTTGTATGGTTTCAATTATGACTCAGCATTTTAGGAACATGTTGGCTCTATAATCTTTCACCCTCACCCCATTTGAACAAGAAGATAATTTTTCAGACACACAAGGGTCAGGCAGATACAACTACACATTATTCACATCACTTTTCTTGGAAACTGAAAACTGTTTTTATACTCAAACATCCTGTTGGGCAACTGTCAAATAAAATCATTCTGACATTTGTTAAAAATTGGGAAAAAAGACTTTAATACTATTGCAGTAGATGTTATGGCCATTGTAATAGGGTTCAAAAATTGATCATAACTCTGAACACAGACAACTCAGGATTTATAACCAATAGGCAGAATAGATCAGTGGATAAAAAATTACTGAGAGAAATTTGATAAAATGCCAAAGGAAAAGATTCTTTTTTTCTAACAGGATTCTGGCTAAAGGCAGGCTAAGGACTTAAATATCAAGGAAGAGAAATGAAGATTTCAGTAAATGTAAAGAATATGTGGATTCTTACTAGGCAATCTTAGCAGGATTTCTGAAAATGAGCTTCTCAAACCAGGAGCAGGGTAGTAAGTCAAGGTTGGCTTAGTCAAAAGGAGGGTTCCATTAAGCTTGACTAACCTTTGGTCATAAAGGGAGTGCTTGTTAGAAAGAAGACTTTTTCCCATCTAATCTGAAAATAAACACCAAAAGTGCCTTTGTTTGGAAAACAAGTTCCCACTTAACTGAGAGTAACTCTATCTTCTTCTCTTCCTATTTGAATTTAGTGTAGCAAAAGAGCTCTGGTCATTGCCACAGTTTTTGTTGTTTTTTCATTCTTAAAAGCAGAGATTCAGTTTCATTCAAACAGCAAATTAGCAAACACAAAGGTTATAGTTCCTAATCCCTGTTGAAGGTAGCAATGATTACAGGACATTCAGGACAATTAGGTATAACCAGAAGTATTGATGGAATTTTGAGGAGTCTCCTTAGATGGGGCTAACACAGCTGTATCAGGCACTTTGACTTTGCATCTTTCCTCCTCCTTGCTCTTTGAAATGCACATGGTTGTTGGTGTAGGTTGGTGCTCCTACAGCAATCTTTGGCCGTGAGATAGCCTACAGAGTAAAAACCATCTATCAAAACATTGTAGCAGGGAAGGGTGCCAAGATGCCTGGCAAGAAGCAGCTATGATGTGTGGCTGTCATGGAAAGGAACAAAACAGAAGAGTGAATGCAGCATCTTCAACTGAAACACCCAGGTACTTGCATTGGGATGCATGAAGGAAACAGCTCAACCCACGAAGAATGGGGGAAAGGAGGGCAGGGCCACTGACAACTCAGGAGTAACACAGAGCCAAGGGAACCTACCCTGTCCAGGGAAGTAGTGAGTGAATGTGTGACCCTGGAAAACCACACTTCTCCCATGGATCTTTGCAATCCTCAGGTCAGGAGATTTTTTCAGGAACCCATTCCACCAGGGCTTTTCGTCTGACACACAGAGCTGCGTGGTCTTGCCAGAGCAACTGCTCAGGCACAAACAGAATCTCAGGAGCCTTAGATACTCTGGATCCAGGACTGGCAAAGGTGAAAACAACTCAGAAAATGCAGGAGTTTGGACCTCCGTAAACACCCCTAGGAAGGGAGCTGAATCTGTGGGGCTAAGCAGCATCAGTCTGTGGGCCCCACTTTCATGGTGCTTCACAGGATAAGACCCAATGTCTTGGAATTGCAGCCACTTCCCAGGAACTGCATTGCACTTTCCTGGGATGGGACAGAGTCCTGGAGGCAGGGGCAGACTGACATATTTGCTGTTTGGATGACTCAGCCTTTCCAGTCTGTGGGTTTAGGAAAGTCCAAACAAAACTGACAGCCTATGGAAGGAAGCCCCCAGCACAGTACAGTGGCACTACCAAAATGTGGCCAGATTGCTTCTTTAAATGGGACACTGACACATTCTTTTGGTCTCAGGATGGGGCCTCCTAATAGGGCCTTTGGTCAGCCCCTCCCATATTCTCTGGCAGACAGGGTTTTTATTTCTCCCTGAGATACAGTGCCCAGTGGGAGGAGTGGGCCACCATATTTGGTATTAGGACAACTCAGCCATTATAGCCTGTGGGCTTAGGAGAGTCCAAACCATCCAGGGGCAGAAGGGGTCTCCCAGCGCAGCTCTTTACCATAATGTGACCAGACTGCTTCTTTAAGTGGGACCCTGATATGGTCCTCATCTCTGGGTGGTAATTCCAAACTAGGGCCTCCAGCTACTCCCACCGATGTCCTCTGTCCAACAAAGATTTGAAAACTTTTTAGGACAGAGTGCCTAGAAAGAAAGGTGGGCCACCATCTTTGCTGTTTCAGCAACTTAGCTGTTTCAGCCTCCAGGTTTTGGAGAGCCCAACCTGATGAGGGGAAGAAATAGCACCCCAGCACAGCATGGCTGCTCTATGAAAGTGGAGCTGGACTGCTTCTTTAAGTGGGTCCCCAACCCTGTTCCTCCTGGCTGGGTAAAACCTCCTAACCAGGATCTCTAGTCACCTCCTCCAAATGTGTTTGGGCCAGCAACATGTCTGCACCTCCTCTGGGATGGAGATCCCAGGGGAAAGAGTGGGCTGCTATATTTGTTGTTTTACAGCCTTCACTGGTGATACCTCCAGATACTGAAAAATCCAAGAACTAGGGACTGGGGCAGATGCCCAATAAACTGCAGCAGCTTTACGAAAGATGGCGAAACAGTCAAAAAGAAAGCAAACAAACAAAAACTCCCATTTAAAAGTAAGCAATCTCAAAGATTAAAGATAGATAGGCACACAAAGGTGAGAAAGGATCAGCACAAGAATACTAAAAACTAAAAATGCCAGAGTGCCCTCTCTTCTCCAAATGACCACGTTACTTCTCCAGCAAGGGTTAAGAATGGGGCTGAGGCTGAGATGGCTGAAATAACAGAAGTAGACCCCAGAATGTGGATAAAAGTGAACTTCACTGAGCTAAAGGAGCATGTTCTAACTTAAAGCAAAAAAGCTAAAAATTATAATAAGGCATTGCAGGAGCTGACAAGCAATGTAGCCAGGATAGAGAAGAACCTAACCAACCTGGTAGAGCTGAAAAACACAATACAATAATTTCATAATGTCATCGCAAGTATGAATAGCCGAATAGACCAAGCAGAGGAAAGAATCTCGGAGCTTGAAGACTGTCTTTCTGAAGTAATAAAGGTAGACAAGAATAGAGAAAAAAGAATAAAAAGGAATAAAAGAAACTTTTGAGAAAAAATGGAATTATGTACAGACCAAATCTATAAATGATTGGTGTAGCTCAAAGAGCGGAGGAGACTGGAACCAATATGGAAAACATATTTCAGAATATCACCCATGAGAACATCCCCAACCTTGCTATGTGGGCCAACATTCAAATTCAGAAAGAACCCAGTAAGATACTCCATAAAAAGATCACACCTAAGACCTTATAATCCTCAGTTTCTCCAAAGTTGAAATGAAAAAAAAATGTTAAGGGCAGCCAGAGAGAAAGGCCAGGTCACCTGCAAAGGGAAGCCCATCAGACTAACAGAAGATTCCTCAGTTAAAACCCTAGAAGCCAAAAGAGACTGTGGGCCAATATTTAATATTCTCAAAGAAAAGAAATTTTAACCCAGAATTTTATATCTTGCCAAACTAAGGCTAAGCTAGGGAGAAATAACATTCCTTTCAGACAAGCAAATGCTGAGGTAATTTATTACCACCAGATCTGCCTTTCAAGGGCTCCTGAAGGAAGCACTAATTTGGAAAGAAAAATTTTTTACCAGCCACTGCAATATCACACTTAAGTACACAGAGTAGTGACACTCAAAACCAACCAATCGCATAAACAAGTCTACAAAATAACCAGCTAATATCAATGTGACAGAATCAAATCTACATATAAAAATACTAACTTGAAATGTAAATGGACTAAATGCCCCAATTAAAAGACACAGAATGGCAAGTATAAAGAACTAAGACCAATTGATATGCTGTCTTCAAGACACCCACCTCACATGCAATGATACACATAGGCTCAAAATAAAGAAATGGAGGACATTTTACCAAACAAATGGAAAGCAGGAAAAAAACAGGGGTTGCAATCCCAGTTTCCAACAAAACAGACTTTAAACCAACAAAGATCAAAAAAGAAAAACAAAGGCATTACATAATGGCAAAAGGTTCAATTAAACAAGAAGAACTATATATCCTAAATATATATGTGCCAAACACAGGAGCAACCAGATTTATATAACAAGTTCCTAGAGGTCTTCAAAGAGATTTAGACGCTCACACAATTATAGTGGGATACTTTAACACCACACTGATAATATTAGACAGATTATTGAGACAGAAAACTGACAAAAATATTCAGGAATTGGACATAGTTATGGATCAAATGGATGTGATAGATGTTTATAGAACTCTCCACCACAAAACAGCAGAATATGCATTCTTCTCATTCCCACAGGGCACTTTCTCTAAAATCAGTCCTATAGTCAGAAGTAAAACACTCCTCAGAAATGCAAAAGAACTGAAATCATAATAAACAATGTTTTAGAACACAACACTATCAAATTAGAATTCAAGATTAAGAAATTTACTAAAAATCAGCTGGGTGCTGTGACTCATGCCTGTAATCCCAGCACCTTGGGAGGCCAAGGCAGGTGGATTACGAGGTCAGGAGATCAAGACCATCCTGGCTAACATGGTGAAACCCATCTCTACTAAAAATACAAAAAATTAGCTGGGCATGGTGGCGGGTGCTTGTAGTACCAGTTACTCCAGAGGCTGAGGCAGGAGAATGGCATGAACCCAGGAGTTGGAGCTTGCAGAGTGCTGAGATTGCGCCACTCCATCTCACAAAAAAAAAAAAAAAAAAAAGAGGAAATTTACTGAAACTCATACAGTTACATGGAAATTGGATAACCTGCTGTTGAATAACTTTTGGGCAAATAATGAAATTAAGGCAGATATCAAGAAATTATTTGAAACTAATGGAACAAAGACAAAACATACCAGAATCTCTGGGAAACAGCTAAGGCAGTGTTAAGAGGAAAATTGGTAGCACTAAATGCACATATCAAAAAGCTAGAATGATCTCAAGTTGACAACCTAACATCACAACTAAAATAACTAGAGAAATAAGAGAAAAGAAATGCTAGAGCTAGCAGAAGACAAGAAATTACAAAAATCAGAGCTGAACAGAAAAAGATAGAGACATGAGAAACCACTCAAAAGATCAATAAATTCAGGAGTCTTTCTTGAAAAATCTAATAATATAGATACACCACTTGATAGACTAATAAGGAAGAAAAGATCAAAAATTCAAGTAAACACAATCAGAAACAATAAGGGGGATATTACCATTGACTCCACAGAAATAAAAATAGTCATCAGAGAAAATTATAAACACCTTTATGCACATAAGATAGAAAATCTAGTAGAAATGGATAAATTCCTGGACACATACACTCTCCCAAGAATAAACTAGGAAGAAATTGAATCCCTGAAAAGACAAATAACAGGCTCTAAAATTGAGGCAATAATAAACAGCCTGCCAACCGAAAAAAGCCCAGGACCAGAGAGATTAACAGTTGAATGCTACCAGATTTACAAAGAAGAGCTGGTAAAATTTCTACTGAAACTATTTCAAAGAACTGAAACAGAGGGACTCCTTCCTAACTTTTTCCATGAGGCCAGCATCATCGTGGTACCCAAACCTGGCAGAGACATGTACGCACAAAAGAAAACTCCAGGCCAATATTCTTGATGAACATTAATGCAAAGATTCTCAATGAAATACTGGGAAATCCAATCCAGCAGCACATCAAAAAGCTTATCCACCACAATCAAGTAGACTTCGTCCATAAGATGGAAGGTTGGTTTAACATACACAAATCAATATGTGATTTATCACATAAACAGAACTAAAGACAAAAACCACATGATTATCTCAATAGATGCAGAAAAACTTTAACAAAATTCAACATCCATTCAAGTTAAAAACTCTCAATACAATACGTATTAAAAAAAACCCTCAAAATTATAAGAATCATATATGAAAAACTCACAAACAGCATCATACTGAAAGGGCAAAAGCTGAAAGCATTTCCCATTTAAACTGACACAAGACAAAGATGCCTTCTCTCATTACTCCAATTTAAGATAGTATTGACAGTCCTGACCAAAGCAATCAGGCAAGAGAAAGAAATAAAAGGCATTCAAATAGAAAGAGAGGAAGTTAAACTATGCCTGATGGCAGATGGTATGATCCTATATCTAGAAAACCCCATTGTGTCAGCCCCCAAGCTTCTTAAACTGATAAACATCTTTACCAAAGTCTCAAGATACAAAATCAATGTGCAAAAATTACCAGCATTCTTATACACCAACAACAGCCAAGCTGAGAGCAAAATCATGAATAAACTCCCATTCACAATCACCAGGAATAGAATAAAACACGTAGGAATTCATCTAACAAAGGAAGTGAAAGACCTCTACAAAAATAACTATAAACCGCTACTCAAAGAAATCAGAGCCAGGCATGGTGGCTCACACCTGTATTCCCAGCACTTTGGGAGGCTGAGGCATGTGGATCATGAGGTCAGGAGCTCGAGACCAGCCTGACTAACAAGGTGAAAACCCATCTCTACTAAAAATACATAAATTAGCAGGGCGTGGTGGTGCACCCCTGTAATCCCAGCAACTCAGGAGAACTGCTTGAACCTGGGAGGTGGAGATTATAGTGTGCTGAGATCATGCCACTGTACTGCAGCCTAGGTGGCAGAGTGAGACTCTGTCTAAAAAAGAGAAAAACAGAAAAGAAATCAGAGATAATATTAACAAATGAAAAACAGTCAATGCTTATGGATAGGAAGAATTAAGGTTGTTAAAATGGTCATACGCCCCAAAGAAATTTGTAGAGTTAACACTATTCTCTTTAAACTGCCACTGACATTTTTCACAAAACAAGAAAAATCTATTTTAAAATTTATGTGGAACCAACAAGATCCTGAATAGTAAAGACAATTCTAAGCAAAAAGAACAAAGTTGAAAATGTCACACTACTCAACTTCAAACTATGCCATGGGGCTACTGTAACGAAAAAAGCATGTTACTGATACAAGAAAAGACACATATGGGGTGAACCCTATCCCTGTTGGACTGAACAAAGGATGATAAACACGGGAATAAAGATAAAGACAAAAGAGTATATTTGGAAGAAGAGATCGGGGGCTCCTTGCTTCTAGTGAACAAGGGCCCTGAACTTTTCCAGCCCTGAATATTTATTAGGTAACAGAGATAGTAAGAAGGGAGAGTGACTTTGGTTGTCAGTTTGAGTCACAGCAGGCTTGCAAGACTGTATTCTTTTAGCAATAGGCTCTAGATGTCTCAGTAGATAATCTCAAGGAGCACGGTGCCAGGGAGTGATTGCCTTCAGCAAACCCTTCTGGTGACTGGAGCACATGTGAGTTTGCCCACGTTCTGCATTCATGATAAACAGTTTGCTGTTTTATCATATAGCCTGAATGTAGCCTCCAGTGGAATGTTGAGTCGGTCATGATACCTTTGTTGGCTCTCTACATCTCCCCTTTTATGTTTATGTATTAATTGAAAGAATGTAAGGCCAGGTTGGGCAGCTCTCATTTTCCAATAGGTGGTCCATCTTATTTTACAGACTATGGACAGAAGATGGAGACACAACAACATTAGTCCAAGAACTACATATAAGATGTTAATGTGGTGCTTTAGATAGGTCCAAGGGTTGAGGCTCTCCAGGCCTTGCTGGAATTCAGTTTAGTCTTCTAAAGAAGGCTGAAACTCTTGAGTTTGTTTATTTAAATCAATAATTTTGTTTTATAATTCACCAATATCAAAGGTGATGTTGGATGTGAAAGCTCCCTGCAAATGGGCTCTCACAAGGTCCCATGGATACTCCCTTTGGTTATATTCTAAGTTGGTTACACAAATGTGAGTTTGATTGAAATGACAGTGCAATTACTGATGCAATTGTAAGCTTTGTACTTGTTCTCCTAACCACAGAACCATGGATTTCAACATTGCCCCTTCAGTTTGTAACTCAGCGTTAATTTTATTCTGAAGAAGCTACCCTTGGTTGGCTGTACATGTCCAGTTCTCTATATATTGAGAAATTGAACAGAACTATGCAAAGCTACAGAGGACATCACAACAGAAGTTATTAGTGTCACTAAGGAAACAATAGCAAAAATTATCATGCCTAAGGCTCTACGAACACAATGAGTAAGTGGAGTTAGAAGAAGTTTCACAAAATGTAAAGCAGGAGTGGCAGCCCAAGGCTCAGACAGATTAATGGGAATCCATAGTCCAAGGATGTGACCCAAAATTTTCAAAGTAGAGATATTATGTGCAAAGTGTCTGCTTTGTATTGTGCTGTGATTAACGCAGTGATGTAACTGACAAGATTTACAGGTCAATTGAATATTGTTTACCTGGAGCTGGTCCTTCTTAGCTGCCAAAAAGACATAAGGATTAAAAACACAAACCATAAATTGACTGATGATATTCTTTACAAAAGTAACATTAAGACTGTGTTGCTTACTATTGCCATTATTGGATAGTATCCCAATCCAGATGGTGCCATTAATAAATGGGAATGCTACCTTCCATAATGTCTCTTGCCAACAGATGAAGTTGATCTAACTTCTCCTGTGTTAGGAGACATTGGTCCAGTCACACAGGTTTGAAACTAAGCCATTCTAATGGTAAGGCAGTGGGCAGAGGAGAAATATCAATGACCCCGTCAGAAATCCTGACATCCTGGCCCTTTTCTATATGTTTTTCCAGTTACTGATATCAGGCTAGGGTTTCCTTGTAGGAATTTCCCTAAACCTTTCCCACTCTGATATCCCATGTCCTTCGACATTTTAAATCCTGGGTTTTCAAAATTGTTATTTGTTAGTCTCATATCCCATGCTGTAAGTAAGTCTTACCCCATAAATTGATAGCTGTATTTGCAACATAAGGATGAAAAGTACATGATTGTCCATCTGAACCAAGACAAGATAACATCTCAGAACTCTGTTGAACACTTTTAACTGCTCCTACTCCCACTAGCGATGTAGAGGTTAGTCTGAGAGGCCATACTGGGGGCCAGCCCTTACTGGATATTACTAAGACATCAGCTCCTGTGTCCATAAGCCCATGAAATTTCTTTTCTTTAATTTGTACTACACAGCTGGGTCTATCAGAGGCTATAGATTGTGATAAATAGATTTCTTGTGTAGTTGTGCTCCCAAACCCTTTATTTCCTTGTTTCTCCTTTCGTGGAGAATGGTGTAATTTTCAGGGAATAAGTAACAATTGTGCTATATATTCTCCCAGTTCAAAACCCCAAAGATCTTGTGATATTAAAACTACTTGAATTTCTCCTTCAAAATCAAGTCAACTACTCCTGGGACTACAGTAATGCCTTGCAAGTTAAGACAGATTTTACCTAAAACTAGTCCCATGTATCTTGCTAGCAAAGGTCCCCAAATACCAGTGGGAATCTTGGTGAGTTTGTCTCCTCCCACTAACATTACACATTCTCTCACTGGGAGATCTAATCCTGAGCTTCCAGGTGTTCCTGGGGAGAGGGAATTAATGTGCCTCTGGGAACCCATCCCTGAGATGAGGTTGTGGTCTGAACTGAGAATGTCCTCATTGTTTGAGGGGCCTGGGTCCAGGCCCCCTTCTCATTTCCCTACAGGGGGTTGCCATTCTGATGAAATTTTTAGCGGCATTGATTAGTCCAGTGATTTCCTTTGTTACAGCAGGGACAGAGTCCTGGTGGTTTTTTCCACTGGGTTGGGGGTTACTGCACTGTAAGGTCCTTTCTGTCCTCAGATCTGGCGGCATTCCTTTTTAAATTGTCCAGTTTTTCTGTAATTATAACATTTTCTCACTTAAGGGCCTAATCCTTGGCTCCTTTTAGATTTGTCAGCTACTAAATTAGCCATTGCTTATGCTAATATTGCAGAGTGATGAAGCTCAGTTCCTACATCCTGACAAGCTCTGAGAAAATTTCCCAAGTTTTTTTGTACACCTCATAGGTGCTAGTGCACATTTACAATCCGTGTTTGCATTCCCTAAAGCTAAAGTTAAGGTTCGCATTTCTGTGGCAGTGGCATGAGGAATTTGATGCTTCACTGTCTCTTGTAATCTTGCAAGAAAATGCGCATAGGGCTCCTGCAACCCTTGCATAATATGTAAAAAGGATTGTACTAGGACTCCCTCTTCAGGAATTGTGGCCCAGGTGCGTTTAGTGGCCTGTGTACACTGCTGATAAGCAGCATCTGGGAGTGCAATTTGACGTTCTGGGTCTGAATAAGGACCATTACCCAATAGCATGTCTTCTGTAATGTTTCATGTCCAGCAACACAATTCTGTCTAGCCATGGTCTGCACACAGTTCTTGCCAATTTAAATTCCATGTCAGATATGCATTAGCAAGTTCTAGCCAAGTGTTTTACATCAAAGGGTAGAAGGCACATAGCACCAAATGCAGATTCTAGCAATCTTAAAGTGAATGGGCTCTGTACCACATTATTAACTACACTAATTTTTAATTCCTTCAAGAACTTAAACTCTAGTGGGGTGTGTTCATGAATAAACTAATGTGTATTATTTGGATCAGGCCTTACAGAAATAGAAAAAGCACAAGGTCCTAAGGGCTCTCCAGCTATGGCAGCAGAGCGTAAAATTATTTGTATTGGTGTCTCTATTTCTTCTAATGAAGGAGGTGGTACAGATGTTTCTGCAACTGGAGAGGCAGTATTGGCCAATTTTTAATCCTCCCTCTCCTGTTTTTTACTTTCAATTAAAGCTGTGGGTGGGACAACAGATAATTGCAGATTTTTAGACATAGCCTGCTGTCCAGCAGAGTAATAAGGCAGAAGTTCCATACAAACTAGACTCTAAGTGGAGAAAACAGAAGAATCAACTTTAAGACCTTTTTGATGAGGCTGTTTTAACCCTTCTCCTACTCTTTCTCAACTTTCCACATCAAGAGTGCCTGCCTGTGGAAACCATGGGTTATGCATTATAATCTTTTGTGGTTTCTGCAGGGGGTTAGTGTCTGAGAACTAACCTGAGCCCCAGACTGTTTCAACAAAACTTTAAGCAACTGCACATAATGTTTTTCTTCAACAGACAACTTCTGCCCCATGTTACCCTGATTCAGAAAACTTCCCATTCCCAGTACTTCTTTAGAGTACTAACATTATATCAGTCCCAGTACTTCTTTAGGGCACTGATCAGTACCATTTTAGGGAACTGACCTTATATCCGCTGCTGGCAGACTCATCCGGTCCCCGTTCATCTTCTCAATTTCAGTTGCTCTTCTCCAGCAGACCTTCTTTGTTCATGTCTTCGAAGTCCCTGTGTTAGGACACCTTGAAGTCCCTGTTCTGGGGTGCCAGTTTGCCAGGGGCCTTATCCTTGTTGGACTGAACAAAGGATGACAAATGTGAGAATAAAGATAAAGACAAAAGAGAATATTTGGAAGAAGGGGTTAGGGGGCTCCTTGCTTCTAGTTGAACAAGGACCTTCAGTTTTCTCAGCCCCTCCATATTTTTTAGATAAAAGAGATAGCGAGAAGTGGGGGTGATTGTCGGTTGGCAGTTTGATTCACAGCAGGCTTGCAAGACTGCATTCTTTGAACAATAGGCTCTAGATGTCCCAGTAGATAATTTCAAGGAGCACAGCGCCAGGGAGTGATTGCCTTCAGCAAATCATCTGGCAGCTGGAGCAGATGTCAGTGTGCCCACACCCTACATTCATGATAAACGGTCTGTTGTTTGATCATATGGCCTCCAGTGGAATGTTGAGTTGATCACAATCCCTTTGCCAGCTTTCTACACACATAGACCAATGAAACAGAATATAAAACCCAGAAATAAGATCACACACCTACAACTATCTGATTTTTTACAAACCTGACAGAAACAAGCAGTAGGAAGAGGACTCCTTATTCAATAAATGGTGCTGGGATAACTGGCTAACCATATGCAGGAAATTGAAATTGGCCCCTTTCCTCCATTATCCTCAGCAAGCTAACACAGGAACAGAAAACCAAACACCACATGTTCTCACTTGTAAGTTGAACAATGATACCACATGGACACATGGAGGGGAACAACATATACCAGGGCTAGTCAGGGGGTGGGGGCGAGGAGACGGAGAGCATAAAGACAAATAGCTAATGCATGAGGGATTTAAAACCTAGACGATGGATTGATAGGTGCTACAAACCACCATGGCACACATATACCTATGTAACAAATCTGTCAACTCTGCACTTGTATCCCAGAACTTAAAGTAAAATTAAAAAACAAACAAACAAACAAACAAACAAACAAACAAACTGAACTCCTTCCTTACACCATATACAATAATCAACTCAAGATGGTTTAAAGACTTAAATGTAAAACCCAAAAGTATAAAAACTTTTGAAGGTAACCTAGGCGATACAATTCAGGACACAGGCATGGAAAAATATTTTATGATGGAGATGCCAAAATCAATTGGAACAATGGAAATGTTGACAAATGGGATCTAATTAAACTAAAGAGCTTCTGCCCAGAAAAAAAAAAAACAAAAAAACCAAAAACTATTAATAGAGTAAGCAGACAACATACAGAATGGGAGAAAATGTTTGCAAACTACACATCTGACAAAGATTTAATTTCTAGCATCTATAAGGAACTTAAATTTACAAGAAAAAAGCAAACAACCCCATCAAAAAGTGGGCAAAGGACAGGAAGTGACACTTCTCAAAAGAAGTCATACATGCAGTTAACAAAGCATATGAAATAACTTCAACATCACTGATCATTAGAGAAATGCAAATCCATACCACAATGAGATACCGTTTTGTACCAGTCAAAATGGCCATTATTAAAAAGTAAAAAAAAAAAAAAGACAGATATTGGCAAAGTTGTGCAGGAAAAAGAACGTTTTTACCCTGTTGGTGGGAGTGTAAATGAGTTCAACCATTGTGGAAGACAGTGTGATGATTCCTCAAAGACCTAAATATAGAAATGCCATTCAACCCAGGAGTCTCATTACTGAGTATATGCCCAAAGGAATATGTCATTCTGTTATAAAAACATACGCACAGACACGTTCATTGCAGACCTATTCACAATAGCAAATACATTAAATCAACCCACATGTTCACCAATCATAGACTGGATAAAAAAAATGTAGTACATATACACCATGGAATACTATGCAGCCAGAAAAGAAAACAAGATCATATCCTTTGTAAAGACATGGAAGAAGCTGGCAGCCATTATCTTTAGCAAACTAACACGGGGACAGAAAACCAAACACGACACGTTCTCGCTTTTAAGTGGGTGCTAGATGATGAGAACACCCAGACACATAGAGGTGAACAACATGCACTGAGACATATCATGAGGTGGAGAGTGGGAGGAGGGAAAGAAGAAAATAACTAATGGATAGTAGGCTTCATACCTGGGTGATAAAACAATCTGTACAGCCAACCTTTATGACGCATATTTACCTATGTAACAAACCTGCACATCCTGCACTTGTACCCCTGAACTTAAAACTTAGAAACAGAAAAAAAATTCTAGGAAAAATTATTGAGTTGGTGCACAGTCCAGAGTCAGTATGGACTGTCCAGCTCTAAGATTCTTATTTATGAGAAAGAAAGCTTTCTGTTTCTTGTCTGCACTACCATTATATTGGGTATCCTTTTTCTTGTAGGCAAATGTAATCAAAGTGCTAGCTTTGTCATGGAATTCCTTGAAATCTTCGATAAGACATGTCTCTTTCCTAAGACATCTTCCTATCTGCATAGTAGTGGAGGCAGGAGTGGGGAAGATTTAATGTTGAAGTTCTAGTGCCTTCATATGGCCCACATCCGTAGTTTCTTGTGTAGTTAATAGCATCTCACATTCTCTTTGTGGGACCACTCCACCACAAAGGGTCCACCAGTCAGTGTGTTAAATGAGGATGTCACCACTTGCTAGATGCAGAGGACAGAGATATATTGGGTATGGTCCATGGGGAGCTGTTGGGGGTTAGAGGTGGGGCTCACATGCACACATTGTTTGTGGGCCTTGAAGAATCCTGTGTGTATGAGCTTTCTTGGACAGAAAGTTCAGCTGCCCAGTGCGGAACCCATCTATTTCTGCCCAAGTGAGGAAGATCTGGCCACACCCTGATCAAAGCCCTGCTACACCCATCCTAGTTGGTAGGGAGCTTGCATCATGTGCATGCTGAGCTGTGGCTTAAGCACTTTGACATCTAACGTCTCACTGGATAACTGGGAAACTGAGGTCTTTGCTTTGGGAATTAGAGTCCCTGGGATCTTGGGAAATTCTGCCAATGTTCTCATATAGAGCCAACTCATGTCTGCACCATTAAATTTTCATAGGTTTGTGTGCACGCATAGACACACACACACACACACACACACACACACACACACACACACAGACTTTTCAGGGTAAAGGTAGGAAGTAGAGTTAACACTGATGGAGTGACAAGAAGAAAGAAGACAGAGGATGGGGCAGCTCTGCCATGGGGTAGGGGCGCCCAGTCTCTTGGTAACATGCCCAGGACCTAAAACATGGGGAGGAAAAAAGATAACAGGCTGACGACTTGGGAACCTCAAGGTTCCCATGGATCTGCCTGGGCTGTGGCCATCCCCAGGAAAGCCTTCAGAGGACAAAAACTTGGTTTCTGCATTCACTGTTCTGCATAATTAAAATTGGGAGGAATTCCCCTACACTCAGTATGGAAGGGAATACAGTAATGAAAACCTCACATTTTTCTCTACGAATTGAAGTAATTGACTTTGGTGGCCCTTAAATTTCAAAGGCTTAAAAAAGTGAGTTTACCTTGCTGTCTAATCAATTACTTGTTGTAGTCTCAGATCCTTGGAAACTACTGTATATCCTCCGGAGGTCTTTTAGAGCAGAAATTGGCCTGGGGGTTTGTGGGACTGAGCACTCAGGTTAGTGTAGAATGTGGCAGAGCATCAGATCACTGCTCTGAAGGTCATCCCTTTCATAGCTTCAGGCTTCTTTTTTGGAAGTGGAACCAGAGTCATTTTCCAGGCTGGGATGATGAAGCCTTGTGAATTAACTGGATACCTCAGAACAGTGGAGGGAAACAAGGAAACACAGGAGGCTTCTGAGGTCTCTTACATTGCCCTGGAGCCTGTAGGCCTCATTCATTTGCCCTCCTGTTTCATAGTTTAATTTTTTGTTTGTTAAATTTTTCTAAATTTGGATTTTTAATTTTTTTAGTCTGCTGAAAGTTTGTCAATTTTTAACTTTTCAAAAGGAAATTTCTTTTCACCGATCTTTTGTATTTTTTATTACAATATTTTTTTTTCTGCTCTAATCTTTATGATTTTTTTTCTTCTAATAACTGTGGGTTTGGTTTGCTCTTGCTTTTCTAGTTCTTTAAGGTACATTACTAGGTTGTTTATTTGAAAATTTTCTCTTTTTTGGGATGTGGGCACTTATACCTGTAAACTTTCCTATTAGTACTGTTTTTATGTATCCCATAGATTTTGATATGTAGTGTTTTTATTATCATTTGTTTAAAAAATTTTTTAAATTTTCTTAATTTCTTCATTGACCCACTGATCATTTACTAGCATATTGTTTATTTTTTGTGTATTTGTATAGTTTTTATAGTTTCTCTTTTTGTTAATTTATAATTTTATTCCATTGCAGACAATAAGATGTTTAGTATTATTTCAAGTTTTTGAATGTTTTAAGAATTGTTTTGTGGCCTAACATATGCTTGAAAATAATATGCTAAAGAAAAGAATGTGTATTCTTCAACCATTAGATAAATGTTCTACAAATATCTATTATATACATTTGGTCTATAGTATAGATTAAGTGTAATGTTTCTTTGTTTCTATTCTGTCTGGAATATCTATTCAATGTTGAAAGTGGGGTGTTGGAGTCTCCAGCTATTATTGTATTGGAGTCTATCTCTCTCTTTGGCTCTAATAATATTTGCTTTATATATTTCAGTGCTCAAGAGTTAAGTGCATTTATATTTAAAATTGTTATATCTTCTTGTTAAATTTACCCTTTTATCACTATATAGTAACTTCTTTGTCTTTTCTTATAATTTTTGTCTTAAAATATGTTTTTTGATGTAAGTATAGTTACTTCTGGATTTTTTTTGTTTCTATTGACATTCAATATCTTTTTCCATGTCTAAAATTTTCAGTCTATCTGTGTCTTTGTAGATGAGGTGAATTTCTTATAGGCAAAAGATCAATATGTCTTGTTTTTATATGCGTTCGTACACTCTGTCTTGATTGGAGAGTTTAGTCTATATACATTCAATGTTATTATTAATAAGCAAGAACTTACTTCTGCCTTTTTATTTGATTTATGCTTGCTTTGTGGCTTTTCTTTTTATCTTACTTTGCTTTTTGTCTTCCTTTTAGTGAAGGTAATTTTCTCTGGTGATATAATTTAGTTTTGTGCTTTTCATTTTTTGTGTATTCCTTGTTTGTTTTTTTGGTTTGAGGTTATCATGAGGCTTGCAAATGATAACTCATAGCCTCTTATTTTAATCTAATAACAACTTAACACTGTTTGAATAGAAAAAGAAGCAAAAATAATAGTAATAAAAACTGTATGCTTTAACTCTTCCCCTCGCTTTTTTATTGTTTCTATTTATATGTAATTTTACTGTCTATGTCTTGAAAAGCTGTCGTTGCTATTTTTGATTGGTTTATTTTTTAGCCTTTCTACCTTGCATAAGATTAGTTCAGACACCACAGTTACAGTGTTATTATATTATTTGATTTTCTCTGTACTTACTATCACCAGGAACTATATTTATATGGTTTAAATAATTCCTCCATTGGCAGGTGTAAGCTGAGTTTGGTTTGGTTTTTCTTTCTGTTATAACACGAAAGCACTGAGTTCGATGCCTCACAATTGCTGTATTCTCCCTTTCTGCACCATGTCACCATTGTTGGGAGATGGGGGAGAAATGGTGTAAAAGATTCAAGACTGTCTTTCCTACCTGTTCAGTGCCTCTTTCAGCAATATGAAGTTAAAACCAGGTACTATGAGTACTCACCTTATTTTTCGTTCTTACAACAGTTCTTTTTAAATGTAGGTTGTTGTTAAATTGGTGTCCTTGCAGGGGGGAATGGTTGGTGGAGTCTTCTATTCTGCCATCTTGCTGTACCTATGAGCCATCTATGACATTTTAAATTAATTAATTTAAAGCTACATAGCCCCATAAGTTTTCCTTTGTCTCTAAATTATTAGAGGCTCCATTTTAAAATAAATTTTTGGCCTCTAAATTTCTTTATTATAACATTTAGTAAATAGAAAATTATGGAAAAACTCTGCAAAATGTTTGGTCTGTAACTGTCATTGGTACCATATAATAAATTCTATGAGGGCAGGGAGTCAGTCTGTGACTCAAGTTCTCTGATATGTGACTGCTCTTTGTGGTAATTAAACCTCTGCATGAAATAATTAATAAATGTCTGCACATTAAAAAATAATTCCACATAAAGTGTAGATCTATCTGATCGTATTAGGAAATTGTGTATTCTTTCCAAGGCAGGAAGAGGTTTACCTGGATATCCTGAGGTCATGGCTTATAAGAACAATGGGCCTGACTATAGAGAAAACAAGCAGTGATCAATTTAGAGTTGTTCATCAGTCAACAATTTGGATTATTTAAAAAAGCGGACATATATACTGAAAAGATGTAGGATAGAGTGTAAAATCATACAAAGGTACTCCTTAGGACAAAGACACTTTGGGTGATTCTCGACTCAGGTAAGAATTTAGGAGTGGTTTTGGACCTATGAATGTGTTGGACCCTGCCCCCTTGTGTTGAACAGAATAAAAGTCATGGAGCTACTGGCCCACATTATAAGTCCCAAACACAAAACATTAAAAAATGATAAAAACACAACATGTGAAAAATGTGGAATTCTGTTATTAACGACTCCAGAACAATGTTTAAAATAATTTCTGTGTTGCTTATGGTGTTCCACTTGCCAGTAACATACATAGGAAAAATGACATTTCCAAGCATATTCAGAATTCAGCACATAATTTGGATATTAGATAGCACATATATTTGGAAGCGTGTATTTATGTTTTGCTCACCTGAGATTTTTGGGACTAATGGTGATGGCCTGAGAGATACTCAAGAGACAGCTGGTGCCAATGCACATGCTCTGGCCACTCTGTGAAGACAGAAAACAACTTTCTCTCTAATATTACTGAAAAAATACTTCAACTCCAAATCAGTCATTGTCTGAAGGACTTTTTTAGAGAGTACCAAGGAGATGTCCATAGTCAGATGCTTGAGAATCAAATCTGTGGATCATAATGTGTATCTGGTAAATAAAGAAAACTCTGATGTCAAGGAAGAAAAAAATTCCAGCTATTTAACTATGGTCTGAGATAAGATCATTCCTACTGCTGTATTATTGGAGAAAATTTGATGTTTTCAGTAACTGATCATTTCATTCTGAGTGAGGAGCTCTTTCATGGACACATGAAGTCTGTTTTACAGGGGAAACAAAAACATTCTATCGTGTACTTGCCATTGTTTCTAACAATGTTCAGAAATATTTTATTGAACCTCTTTTTTATAACAGTTTTGTTCTAAAAAGAAAAACATATATATTGTCAATATACTACAGTACTACTCTAGAATACTGTAGTACTACTCTAGAATACTATAGAATTCTTACTATACTATAGTACTACTTTAGAATACTATAACATATGTTTTTATAATAAAGCTACAATGTGCTTTATTGTTCCCTTTTACAGGTGAAAAAATATTAAATTAAAGAAGGCTGAATGACATTTCTAAAGTCACCTCATTGTAAAAAGAAAGTTTGAGGAGTAGACAATGTGCTTATCCACTATGTTTCTCAATCTTACAGACACAGATACACTTTAATATGTCACACATTTTTTATTTTTAATTTTGTATATCTTGTCAGTTACAAAATATTATTGTACTTTAAAAAAAGCTTCGATTGTGGCAGTTTCTCATTTAAATCTAATTAAGTTAAATCTAACCATTAATAATAGGAAAAATTAGTATTTTTAATGAATAAAAGCATCAAATAAAGTTATTTCAATGTTAGAATTATTAAATATATTAAAACATAAAATCATTTTGGAGCAGGAAACTGGAGGCAGAAACAATTATTTACTTAACTAATTTAAATAGATGAGTATTAAGCCTGGCAATGGCTTTAGAATTTTTTGTTTTGTTTGTTTTGAGATGGAGTCTCATTCTGTTGCCCAGGCTGGAGTGTAGTGATGCGATCTGGGCTCACCACAACCTCTGCCTCCTGGGTTCAAGTGATTCTCCTGCCTCAGCCTCCCAAGTAGCTGGTTCTACAAAGATGTGCCACCATGCCTGACTAATTTTTGTATTTTCAGTAAAGACATCATTTCACTATGTTAGCCAGGTTGGTGCTTTAGAATATTTTTAAACCTAGAGAAAATGTCACAAGCTATTCAATTTGGTTAGTTTTGGCCGGGCGCGGTGGCTCAAGCCTGTAATCCCAGCACTTTGGGAGGCCGAGACGGGTGGATCACGAGGTCAGGAGATCGAGACCATCCTGGCTAATATGGTGAAACCCCATCTCTACTAAAAAAATACAAAAAACTAGCCGGGCGAGGTGGCGGGCGCCTGTAGTCCCAGCTACTCCGGAGGCTGAGGCAGGAGAATGACGTAAACCCGGGAGTCAGAGCTTGCAGTGAACTGAGATCCAGCCACTGCACTCCAGCCTGGGCAACAGAGCAAGACTCTGTCTCAAAAAAAAAAAAAAAAAAAAAAAGAAAACTACTGAAGTCCATTATTTTTTTCTAATGTGAAAACCTAAGGTCAGCAAATTACCTTCCCTTGAATTCTCTTTTCCCAATTTCATGAATCAAATAGTCTTAACATAACGGACAAAGACCAGATATTTTCTGTCACCATCCAATTATGACCATTCTTAAGTACATAATATGCCCTAATAGGTAAAATAACACCAAAAAACCCTATATTTAATATTTTTGAAAAGAATAAGATAATTCAATCAGCTACATCCTATGCACTTTATATGCAAGAAGGTATTGTAGAAATACATCTACTAACCTTGGAGTCATTCCTGACTCTTTTAGAGAAAATAAGAGTTAGTGGATTTACTGTTAAATTGTATTAAAGAACTTTTTGTAAAATGTATTTCATGGCTTTATACATCACAAAGCAACAATAATGACCACTGAAAATTACATTTTATTAAATTAGGATCAGTTAAGGACTGGCTTATGTTTTTGACATTATATTCTCTCCACAATTTCAGCCTATGAGTTATAAATTTTTTCACACCTCATGCGTGGCTTTGGCAGTGGTCAGTTTCTGAAACAGAAGAGTTACTTTTCCAGACAAGGCACCACCTACAACAAATGTAATTTAAAGATGGAATTGGCTTATATTTGTAATTGCAGAATTTTATGGATTCTACTTTGAGGCTTGAACAGCACTGATTTGCTTGGCTTACCTTCAAATGTATTATGAAGTCAAACTTAGCAGGTTTTCTGGTATCAATATTCTTTGTTGAAGATTCCCCAAATCTTCCTGGATATTAATGCACCATTATGCATGCGGTTTCCTTAATTTTGGTTCAAAGAAAGCAGACGGTACCTGCAGATGTGTCCCCTAAACAATCCTTGCAGCTCAACCCCACTGATCCCACAGAGCCCTCTCCCTGTCCTCGATGCAGGTCTGGAGTGAAGCTCTGTCCAAGACAATCTTCTATTGATCTTTTCACAAGTGCAATTTCATGAAATGACAATTAGATGAAGATGGGAGAAGACTAAGGCAAGGTTCTGGGTGAGTGAAAGCCAGTGTGTCAGGTAGGAGCCTGCAGAGTGACAGTTTAGTGAGTGTTAAATCCAGCACTGCAGTAAGAAGACAGAGCAATCAACCAAGAATGACTGGGTTGATAGTGCCATTCTTCAGGTCTCTTTCTTTTCTCTCTTTCTCCATACTTATTTCTTAGGTAAGATCAGCTTTCAGAAGTTACTTCACAGGGTAAAATATGACATTCAGAACTTCAAATTTACCTTTTCATTTGGTGCCACAAACCTGTAATTAGGAAGAAACTCACATGTTGAAAAAAGGTTCTATGCTGACCAGTAGAAGAGAAAAAAAATCAGACTAAAAACTCTTATATGAAGTCTGGGTGCTGTGGCTGATGCCTGTAATTCCAGCACTTTGGGAGGCAGAGGAGGATGGATCTTTGAGCTCAGGAGTTTGAGATCAGGCTGGGGAACATGGTGAGAACCCATCTCTACAAAAATACAAAAATTAGCTGGGCGCGTTGGCATTTTCCTGTAGTCCCAGCTACTTGGGAGGCTGAGGCAGGAGAATTGCCTGAGCCCCAGAGGCAGGGGTTGCAGTGTGCTGAGATTGCAATATTGGACTCCAGCCTGGGTGACAGAGTGAGACCTTGTCTTAAAACACATACACACACACAAATCTTACATGGAGACAAACAAGTGAGCTATTTCTACTATTTCCCCAAATTACTCCCTAATCCTAGTGAAGCCCACACATTAGGTAACAGCCAGGGTATGTAGCTGGACTCATCCTTCCCTTCAAATCACAAACCCCTCAATTTCTTCTAGGCCCTGCTGAGCACAGGGTCACAAGGGGAGAATGAACACAGCTTTTCATTTCTTCTGGTCCTGTGCTTCCCAGTCTTCCTCCCATTTCTGAGCCCTAACCCCAAAACTATTCTCCTCTGCTCCATCCTGCATGCTGAAGTTGACCTTTTGGTTTATTTTTGTCATAGTTGAGCCTAAGTGTGACAAACAGGGAAAGAAAGAGAGAGAAAGTGAGAGTAAGAGGAGAAGATTTTAACTGTAATAGTAATGATCTTTTACCTTTGTTCACCTGCACTTATTTATTTATTGATCTTTAATATTGTCTGCTATTTTTTTTTTGTTGTTGTTGTTATATATTTACTGTTGGTGTTTAAATTTATTTTGAGACAGATGTTAGTTGCAAGCGTTGGACTTAGCCAACAGCTTGCCATGTCTAAGGTTGACCAGATGGCTGTCACCAGCGGTAGTACCATACAGATCCAGCAGAGGAATGTAATTGTGATTCACTGTGGCCTCCATCTCTCAGGTCTCACCCCCGCCCCCTTGGTGGTCTACCCATCTTGGCCTCCCAAGTAGTACCTGGGAGTACTTGGACTTTCTTCTTCTGTTTGTTCTCTAACCCCACTTTCAGAGTGTTTCCACAGTACTTAGAGTGACTTGCTGTTGTTTTTCTTCTTTGTTCTTTTCTATTTTCCTATGCTCCTTCCTGCACATTGAAGTTTTATATTTTATTTTTTGTCACATTCCAGCCTCTGTGTGACAAATCAAGAGAAAGAGAGAGGAGAAGAGAGAGAGACAGAGAGAGACAGAGGGGAAAGGAGAAGATCTTAATTGTGATATTATCTTTTACCATTGTTTGCTCCCTCTTATTTATTTATTGGTTTGTAGTATTGTTTGCTTTTTTGTTATTATTAAGTATTTACTTTTTTTGTTTATTTATTTTGAGACTGATGTAGGCTGTAAGCCTCAGACTTAGCTGTCAGCTTGCCATCTCTAAGGTCCATCAGATGGCTCTCGCTTTGCCTTGTCTAAGGTGAATTGGATGGCTCTCACTGGTGGCAGTATCATTCAGGTCCAGCAGAAGGATGTGATCCTGATTCACTGCAGCCTTGATCTCCCCAGACCCACCTGGGTGATCTTCCCATCTCAGCCACTCGAGTACCTGGGATTACTCAGACTTTCTGCCTCTGTTTTTCTCCTAACCACACTTCTAGTTTGTTTCCACAATACTTAGAGTAACTTGCTGTTGTTTTTTCTTTGTTCTTTTGTTTCTCTATTCTCCTATGCTCCCTCCTGCATGCTGAAGTTGACCTTTTGGTTTATTTTTTGTCACATTCCAGACTAGGTGTGACAAACAGAGAGAGAGTGTGTGTGTGAGAGAGAAGAACCTTAATTGTGATGTTAATTACCTTTTACCTTTGTTCACTCCCACTTATTTATTTATTGGTTTTTAATATTGTTTGTTATTATTTTTTGTTATTGTTATACATTTACGGTAGGTTTTAAATTTATTTTGAGACAGATGTCAGTCGTAAGCATTGGACTTAGCTGCCAACTTTCCATGTCTAAAGATGACCAGTTCCTCTCACCTTGCCTTGTCTAAGGTCATCCATATGACTCTCCCCAGTGGCAGTACCGTTCAGGTCCAGCAGGGAATGCGATTGTGTTTCACTGTGGCCTAGACCTCCCTGGTCTTGCCCTGGTGGTCTTCCCAGTCTCGGCTTCCTGAGTATCTGGGACTACTTGAATCTTTTTATTCTTCTTTGTTAACCACTGATTCAGATTGTTTCCACAGTGCTTAGAGTGATTTGTGTTGTTTTTCTTTTATCTTTTCTGCCTCTATTTTCCTATGCTTCTTCCTGTATGCTGAATTTGACCTTTTTTTTTTTTTTTTGGTCACGCTCTAGCCTGGGTGTGACAATCAAAGAGAGACAGAGATACAGAGAGAAGATCTTAATACCTCTTACTTTGATATTAATCAAAAAGTGGTATTAATACCTTTGACTTTTGTTCACTCCTACTTATTTATTTCTTGGCCTGTAATGTTGTTTGTTATTAATTCTTGGTTATTGTTAAATATTTACTGTTGGTTTTTTGTGTATTTATTTTGAGACAGATGTCGGCCATGGAGGTTGGACTTTGCCACAAGTTTGACATGATAGAGGTCAACCAGAGGTCTCTTGCTTGTGGCAGTACTGTTCAGATCCAACAGAGAGATGTGATTGTGATTCACTGTGGCCTCGGTCACTCCAGTTTCACCTGAGTGATCTTCCCATCTCGGCCTCCCAAGTACCTGGGACTACTTAGACCTTCTTCTTTCTTTTTTTTCTTTTCTAACACCATTTGCAGTTTCTTTCCACAGTACTTAGAGTGACTTGCTGTTGGTTTTCTCCTATGTTCTTCTCTCTACTTATTTTCCTACACTTCTTTCTGCACACTGAAGTTGACCTTTCAGTTTTCTACTTTTTTAAAAAAAAGTATACTGCAGCCTAGATGTGACAAACGAAGTGCGAGAGAGAAGAAGATATTAATTACCTTTTGCCCTTGTTCACTCCCACCTATTTATTGGTGTTGAATATTGTTTGTTGTTATTTCTTTGTTACTGTTATATATTTACTGTCTTTTTTTGTTTATTTGAGACAGATGTTGACCATGAACATTGGACTTAGCTGCCAGCTTGTCATGTCTAAGGTCTACCAGATGGCTCTCACCAGCAGCAATGTCAACTAGATGACTCTTCATTGTAGCAGTAGTGTTTAGATCCAGCAGAAGGATGCAATCATGATTTACTGCAGCCTCAATCTCCCCAGTCTCGCTCAGGTAGTGTTCCCATCTCAGCCTCCCAAGTACCTCGGACTACTTCAACCTTTTTCTTCTTCTTTTTAAACCCCACTTTCAGTTTGTTTCCACAGTACTTAGAGTGACTTGCTGTTGTTTTTCTTCTTTTTTCTTTTCTTTATTTTCCTACCCTTCTTCCTGCATGTTGAATTTGACCTGTTACTGTTGTTTTTGTCATACTCCACCCTGGGTGTGACAATAAAAAGGAGAGAGAGAGAGAGAAGATCTTAATTGTGATATTAATTACCTCTTACTTTTGTTCACTCCCACTTATTTATTTCTTAACTTTTAGTACTGTTTGTTATTAACTGTTGGTTATTGTTAAATATTTACTATTTTTGTATATTTATTTTGAGACTGATGTCAGCTGCAGAGGTTGGACTTTGCCACAAGCTTGCTATGTATGAAGTTGGCCAGATGGTTCTCGCTGACAGCAAGGTCAACCAGATGGTTCTTGCCATTGGCAGTACTGTTTAGATCCCGAAGGGGGATGTGATTCTGACTTCCTGTGGCCTCAATTTCCCTGGTCTCAGCCAGGTCTTCCCATCTCAGCTTCCCGGGTACTTGGGACTACTTGGACCTTCTTTTTTCCTTTTTTTCTAACCCTGCTTTCAGTTTCTTTTCACAGTACTTAGAGTGACTTGCTGTTGTTTTTCTCCTAAGTTCTTTCCTCTACCTATTTTTCTACACTTATTCTTGCATGGTAACGTTGACCTTTTGTGGTTTGTTTGTTTGTTTGTTTGCCATACTGCAGCCTGAGTGTGACAAATGAAAAGAGAGAGAGAGAGAGAGAGAGAGAGAGAGAGAGAGAAGAATATATTAATTACCTTTTGCCTTTGTTCACTCCTACTTATTTACTGGTGTTTAATATTGTTAATTTTTTTGTGATTGTTAAATGTTTACATCCTTTTAAATTTATTTTGAGATAGATGCTGACCACAAACATTGAACTTAGCCATTGGCTTGCTATGTCTAAGGTCTACCAGTGGCTCTTGCCAGTGGCAAGGTCAACCAGGTGGCTCTCAATGGCAGTAGTACTGTTCAAGTCTAGCAGAGGGATATGATCGTGATTCACTACATCCTCAATCTTTCTGTTCTTGCCCAGGTGGTCTTCCTATCCCAGCCTCCCACCTGGCATTACTCAGACCTTCTCCCACTTTTTTCTTCTAACCCCACTTTCAGTTTGTTTCTACAGTACTTATAGTGACTTACTGTTGCTTTTCTTCTTTGTTCTTTTTTTCCCTGTATTTTCCTATGCTCCTTTCTGCATGCTGAAGTTGACCTTTAAGATTTGTCTTTCTGTCACACTCCAGCCTAGGGGAGAGAGAGAGAGGGAGAGAGAGAGAGAAAGAGAGAGAGAAAAGAAGAAGAAGAAGAAGAGGAAGAAGAAGAGGAGGAAGAAGAAGAAAAAGAAGATTTTAATTGTTATACTAATTACTACTATTACTAATTACTAATCACTCCCACTTATTTATTTATTGACCCTTAATAGTGTTCATTATTATTTCTTTGTTATTGTGAAATTTTGTTTATTTAAAAATATATGGCAGTTGTATAATTGGTTTATCCAGCAATAAAAACTGGAAACAAGTCATATGTGAAAATGCTTTGTGATGTGCTGTTTCACATCACACAATAGAACCTGTGATTTGATTCACCAGGTTCCAAACACTCTTGTCATAAAATCTACAAAGTGACAATTCTGAGCCCATTGAGATTGATAAGAAAAAAATGAATATCCACCGCTACAAATTAGCAACAAGCTATGTGTGAAACTGATTCATGATGTGCTGTTTTATATCGCAGCATAGAAACTGTGTTTTGATTCACCAGATTCTAAATTGTCTTTTTGTAGAACCAATGAAGTGATATTTCTGAGTCCACTGAGGCCTATTAAAAAAGAAACATATCCAGTGATAAAATCTAAAAACAAGCTGTGAAAATGCTTTGTCAATTGTCATCCAATCTCACAGAATAAAACCTGTGTTTTGATTCACCAGGATCCAAACGCTCTTTCTTCGGAATCAACAAAGTGATATATCTGAGCGCTTTGAGGCCTATTAAAAAATGAATACCAATAAAAACTATAAACAAACTATCTGTAAATATGCTTTGTGATGTGCTATTTCATATCAAAGAATGGAACCAGTGTTTTGATTCACCACGTTTGAAACACTCTTTTTTTAGTCTATGATGTGACATTTCTGAGCTTATTAGGGCCTACAAGAAAAAATGGAATATCTAACAAAATAAACTAGAAAGAAGCTATGTGTGACAGTGCTTTGTGATGTACTGTTTCATGTCACAGATTGAAATCTGTTTTTTGATTCTACAGGTTCCAAATACTCTTTTTGTAGAATCTACAAAGTAACATTTCTGAGCCCATTGAGGCCTATATGTAAAAATCGAATATCCAGTAATAAAAACTGGAAACAAGCTATATGTGAAAATGCTTTGTGATGTGCTATTTCATATCACAGAATACAACCTCTGATGTTTTCATTCACCATGTTCCAAACAATGATTTGTAGCATTTACAAGGTGCCATTTCTGACCCCATTGAGACCTATAAAGAAAAATCGAATATCGCACTCTAAAAACTAGAAAAAAACCAGGTGTGATGGCTCTCTCCTGAAATCCTAGCATTTTGAGAGGCCAAGGTAGGTGGAACACTTGAGATCAGGAGTTCAAGGCCAGCCTAGCCAACATGGTGAAACCTCATCTCTACTAAACATATGAAATTACCTGGACATGGTAGCACATGTTTAATCCCAGCTACTCAGAAAGATGATTCAGGAGAATCACTTGAATGCAGGTGGTGAAGGTTGCAGAGTGCTAAGATTGAACCACTGTACTCCAGTCTGGGCAAAAAGAGCAAAAGTCTGTCTCAAAGAAATAAAAACACAATGGTAAAAACAGGAAAAAGGTATTTGTGAAAATGCTTTGTGATGTGCTCTTTCATGTCACAAAATGAAACCTCCATTTTGATTCACCTGGTTCCAAGCAATCTTTTTACAGAATCTACGAAGTGACATTTCTGAGTCCACTAAAGCCTATAAGAAAAAAAAAAAAAAAAATCTAGTGATAAGAACTAGAAACAAGCTCTCTGTAAAAATAATCTGTGACATGCTGAATGGAACCAGTTTATTCCTCATATTCCAAACACTCTTTTTGCAGAATCTGCAAAGTGACAATTCTAAGCTCATTGAGGCTTATTAAAAGAAAAACAAAACAAATATCCAGCAATGAACACTAAAAACAAGTTATCTTTAAATATGATTTGTGACACGCTGTTTCACATAACAGAATGGAACCTGTGCTTTGTTTCACCAGGTTCCAAACACTGTTTCTGTGTGATACACAAAATGCCACTGCTGTGCTGATTAAAGCCTATAAGGAAATATCAAATACCCAGCTCTAAAATCCAGGAAAGGGCTACGTGTAAAAATGCTTTGTGATGAGCTATCTCATATCACAGAATAAAACCTGTGTTTTGATACACCAGGTTGCAAACAGTCTTTTTGTAGAATTGACAAATTGATATTCCTGAGACCATTGAGGCCTATAAAAAATAGAATATTGGGCATTAAAAACTACAAACAAGCTATGTGCAAAAATATTTTTTGATGTGTGCTGTTTTATGTCACAGAATGGAACCTGGCTTTTGATTCACCATGTTCAAAACCCTCTTTTTGTAGAATCTGTAAAGTGACATTTCTGAGCCCAGCGAGGCCTTTAAAAAAAGGAACATCCAGTGATTAAAAACAGAAACAAGTTTTCTGTGAAAATGCTTTGTGATATGCTGTTTTATATTATAGAATGGAACCTGTGTTTTGATTCATCTGGTTTGAAACACTTTTTCTATAGAATCTATGAGGTGACATTTCAGAGCTCAGTGGGGTTTATAAGGGAAAATAGAATATTTTGCTCTAAAAACTAGAAACAAGCTATGTGTAAAAATGCTTTGTGATGCGCTGTTTTATACAACAGAGTGCAACCTGTGTATTGATTCAACAGTTTCCAAATACATTTTTTGTAGGATCTATGAAGTGAAATTTTTGAGCACATTAAAACCTAAAAGAAAACTTGAATGTCCAGCAATAAAAACTAGAAAAAACTATATGTGAAAATGTTTTCTGATGTGTTATGTTGTATCACAGAATGAAACCTGTGTTTTGATTCATCAATTTTGAAACACTCTTTTTAGAAGCTATGAAGCGACATTTTGAGCCCATTGAAGCCTGTACAGATAAATTGAATATCCAATGATTAAAAAGTAGAAATAGTCTGTAAAAATGCTTTCAGATGTGCCAATTTATCTCATAGAATAGAACCAGTGTTTTAATTTGCCAGGTTCCAAGCACTCTTTGTGTAGAATATATAAAGTGACGTGTCTGAGCCCACTGAGGCCTATGAGGAAAAATCAAATATCGAGGCATAAAAACTGGAAATATACTATCTGTTAAAGTACTTTGCATTATGCTGTTTCATATCACAGAATCGAACCTGTTTTTTGACTCACCAGGTTTGAAACTCTCTTGTTGTAGAATCTACGTGGTGACATTTGTAAGCCTACAAGAGGATGAGGAAAAATAAAATATCAAGTGAAAAAACTAGAAAAAAGCTATCTGGGAAAATGCTTTGTGATATGCCATTTCACATCACAGAATAGAACTTTTTTTTTTTTTTAATCAGGTTCTAAACAATCTTTTCGTAGAATCTATGAAGGGAGCATTGTGAGCCAATTGAGCTGTATAAGAAAAAAATGGAATGTCCAGCAATAAAAATGAGAACCAAGCTATCTGTGAAAATGCTTTCTGATGTGCTGTTTCACATCACAGAATAAAATCCGTGTTCTGATTGACATGTTCTAAACCTTTTTGGTGTACAATCTATGAATTAACATTTCTGAGTCCATTGAGCCCTATAAGTAAAAACAGAATATCCAGCAATGAAAGCTAGACAGAAACTATGTGGGCCGGGCGCGGTGGCTCACGCCTGTAATCCCAGCACTTTGGGAGGCCGAGACGGGCGGATCACGAGGTCAGGAGATCGAGACCATCCTGGCTAACACGGTGAAACCCCGTCTCTACTAAAAATGCAAAAAAATTAGCCGGGCGAGGTGGCGGGTGCCTGTAGTCCCGGCTACCCGGGAGGCTGAGGCAGGAGAATGGCGTGAACCCGGGAGGCGGAGCTTGCAGTGAGCCGAGATCGCGCCACTGCACTCCAGCCTGGGCGACTGAGCCAGACTCCGTCTCAAAAAAAAAAAAAAAAAAAAAAAAGAAAAGACAGAAACTATGTGAAAAATGCTTTGTGATGTAATGTTGCATATCACAGAATGGAGCCTGTGTTTTGATTCACCAAGTTTGAAACATTCTTTTTGTAGAATCTACAAAGCGATATTTCTGATCCCTTTGAGGTCTATAGAAAACATAGAAAATTCATCTTTAAAAACTAGAAAAAATCTATTTGTGACAATGCTTCGTGATGCATTTTTTACATCACAGAATAGTATCTGGGTTTGGTCACCAGGTTTGAAACACTTCTTGTAGAATCTACAAAGTGACACTTCTAAGCCCATTGAGGCCTGTAAGAAAAAATCAATTATCCAGCAATAAAACCAAGAAACAAGCAATCTGTGAAAATGCTTTGTGATGTGTTGTCTCTTATCACAGAATGGAACCTGTGTTTTGATTCACCATATTTAAAACACTCTTTTTGTAGAATCCACAAGTTATATTTCTAAGCCCACTGGGGGCTGTAAGAAAAAATCAAATACCCAGTGATAGAAACTAGAAAATGGTATGTGAGAAAATGCTTTGTGATGTGCTGTTTGACACCACAGAATAGAATCTGTGTTTTGATTTACCACTTCCCAAAACTTTTTGGAGAATCTATGAAGTGATATGCCCTAGTGTATTGAGTCATATAACTAAATATCAATGATCCAGCTCTAGAGATTGGAAACAAGCTTTCTGTGAAAATGCTTTTTAATGTGCTGATTCATATTACAAAATTAAATTTGTGTTTTGTTCACCAGATCCCAAATCATCTATTTATAGAATCAATGTAGTGGCAATTCTGACCTCATTAAGGCCTAGAAGGAAAAACCAAATATCCAGTGAAAAAACTAGAAACAAAATATCTGTGAAAGTACTTTGTAATGTGCTGTTTTATATCATAGAATGAAACCTGTGAAACCTGTGTTGATTTAACAGATTCCAAACACTCTTTTTGTAGAATCTATAGAGTGACATATATGAACCCGTTGAGGCCTATAAAATATATCTATATTCAGTGATAAAAGGTATTAACAGGTTATCTGTAAAAATGCTTTGTGATGTGCTGTTTAGTATCAGAGAATGGAACCTGTGTTGTGATTCACCAGGTTCCAAACACTCTGTATAATCTGTGACATGACAATTTTGAGCCCATTAAAGCCTATACAGAAATATTGAATATCTAGCTCTGAAAACTAGAAACATGTTATCTGTGAAAATGCTTTCAGATGTGCTGTTTTATACCACATAATGGAACTTGTGTTTAGATTCACCAGGTTCCAAATACTATTTTTGTGGAATCTGTGAAGTGACATTTCAATGCACATTGAGGCCAATAATGAAAAAACAATTGAGTGACAAAAGCTACAAACAAGTTATCTGTTCATATACTTTGTGATGTGATGTTTTATCTCCAAAGTGGAATATGTGTTTTGATATGCCAAGTTCCAAACACTCTTTATGTAGAATCTACAAAGTGACATTTCTCAGCCCATTGGTGAGAAAGGAAAAATTGAATATCCCACTCTAAAAAATAGAAACAAGCTATGTGTGAAAATTCTTTGTGACTTGCTCTTTTATGTCACAAATTAAAATCTGTTTTTAATTCCACAGGTTCCAAATACTCTTTTTGACAGGAAAAATTGAATATCCAGCAATAAAATCTAGAAGCCACCTATATATCAAAATGCTTTGTGATGTGATGTTTCAAATCACAGAATACAACTTATATTTTAATTCACAATGTTAAAAACAATCTTTTTGCAGTATCTACAAAGTGCCATTTCTGATCCCATTTAAGCCTATAAGGAGAAATTGAATATCCCACTCTAAAAACTGGAAAAAGTCTAGGTAAGGTGGCTTATACCTGTAATCCCAGCACTTGGGAGGTCAAGGCAGGAGGATCACCTAAGGTCAGGAATTCAAGAACAGACCTGGCAAACATGGTGAAAACCCATTCCTACTAAAAATACAAAATTAGCTGGGCATGGTGGCACATGCCTATAATCCCAGCTACTCAGGAATCTGAGGAAGCAGAATCATTTCATGCCGGAGGCAGAGGTTGGAGAGAGCCAACATCATGCCACTGTACTGCAGCATGGGCAGAGAGAGTGAAACTGTCTCCAAAAAGTATAATTAAAATTAAAAAGTCATGTGCTCTTTTGTATCACAAAATGGAAACTGTGTTTTGTTTCACCTGGTTCCAAACACTCCTTTCCTAGAATCTATGAAGTGACATTTCTGTATCTATTAAGTACTATAAACAAAAAACTAATATCCCACAACAAAAAGTGCAAACAAGCTATCTGTGAAAATGCATTGTGACTTGCTGTTTCATTGCATTGAATGGAACCAGTTTTTTGAATCATGGGGTTCCAAACACTATTTGTGTAGAATCTACAAAGTGATAATTCTGAGCTCATTGAGTCCTATAACACACACACGCGCGCACACACACACGCACGCACAACCATCAATGAACACTAGAAGATATTATCTTTAAAGTTGGTTTGTGACATGCTGTTTCACATCACAGAACTGATTTTGTTTCTACAAGTTCCAAATATTCATTCTGGATAATATACAAAGTGACAAAGCTGTGCCTATTAAAGCCTATAATAAATATCAAGTATGCAACTCTAAAAACTAGAAAAGGGCTATCTGTGAAAATGCATTGTGATGAACTCTTTTATACCACAGAATAAAACCTGTGTTTTGATAAATCAGGTTCCAAACACTCTTTTTGTAGAATCTATGAAGTAATTTTTCTGAGCCCATTGAGGCCTATGAAAAGAAAACAAGTATCCAGTGATAGAAACTAGAAACAAGCTATCTGTGAAAATGTGTTGTAATGTAACAATATGTCTCACAGAATAGAAACTCTGTTTTGATTCACCAGATTGGAAACACTCTTTTTGTAGACTCTACAAAGTTACACTTCTGAGCCTATTGAGGCCAATAAGAAAAAATCAAATATCTAGAGATAAAAATTTGAAAAAAGTTACATGAAAATGCTGTGTGATGTGTGTTTCATATCACAGAAACCTATGTTTGATTCACCAGGTTTCAAACACTCATTTCATTGAACATACAGAATGACATTTCTGAGCCCACTGAAGCCTATAAGGAAAAAATAGAATAATCTGCTTTAAAAAGTAGAAAGAAGCTATTTGTGCAAATGCATTATTATGTGCTGTTTAATGTCACATAATTGAACCTGTGTTTTGATTTAACAGGTAAAAACACTCTTTTTGTAGAATCTACAAATTGAAATTTCTGAGCCCATTGAAACCTACATAGAAAAATTGAATATCCAGTGATTAAAAACTAGAAAAAACTATTGGTGAAAATGCTTTGTGATGTGTGGTTTTATGACACAAAATGAAACTTGTGTTTTGATTCAGCAGGTTCTAAACACTCTTTTTGTAGAATCTATGAAGTTACATTTCTGATCCCATTGCATCCTATAAAGAAAAATTGAATATCCAGCAATAAAAACTAGAAAGAATATATCTGTTAAAATGCTTTAAGATGTGCTTTTGTTTATGACAGACGAAACCTATCCTTTGATTCTCCATGTTACACTCTTCTTGTAAAGTCTATGAAGTGACATTTCTGAGTACATTGAGGCCTACTAGTAAGAAAAAATGAATATTAAGATTTAATAACTAGAGCTATTCTATCAGTGTAAACGCTTTTTGTTGTGCTCTTTGTTATCACATAATAGAACCTATATTTTCATTCAACAAGTTTTCACAATCCTTTTGTAGTATCTACAACATGACATTTCTGAGTCAATTGTGGTCTATAAGAAAAACATTAATATCTAGCAATGAAAAGCAGAAACAAGCTACATGTGAAAATGCTTTGTGATGTGCTGTTTTGTATCTCACAATGAAAGTTCTGTTTTGGTTCGCCTGATTTCTAACCCTTTTTTGTAGAATATAACAAGTAACATTTCTGAGCCCATTAATCCCTATAAAAAGAAAAAAAATGAATATCCAGCAATTAAAATGAGAAACAAGCTATCTGTGAAAATGCTTTGTGATGTGCTGTTTCATATCATAGAATGGAATCATTTTTTTGATTCACTCAGTTGTAAACATGCTTTATGAAGGATCTATGAAGTCACAAATCTGAGCTCATTGAGGCTGATAAACTAGGTACGAAACATACTTTCTATATAATATATGAAGTGAAAAACATGTGAAGATTAAAGCCTATAAGAAAATATCAAATATCCAGCTTTAAAAGCTAGAAGAAGGCTATCTGTGAGAATGCTTTGTGATGATCTGTTTCATATTACAGAACGAAACCTGTGTTTTGATACACCAGGTTTCAAACATTTTTTATGTAGAGTCTACAAATGACATTTCTGAGCCCATTGAGGCCTATAAAGAGAAATGAAATTACCAGTAATAAAACCTAGAAAGAAGCTATGTGCAAAAATGCTTTGTACATATATCAAAGAATGAAACCTATTTTTTGATTCACCAGGTTTTAAACACTATTTTTGTAGAGTCTACAATGTGACATTTCTGAGCCCATTGAGGCCTACAAGAAAAAAATCAAATATTCAGCTCTAAAAACTGGAAGAAGGTATTCATGAAAATGCTTTGTGATTTGCTGTTTCACATCATCTAATGGAAGCTATGTTGTGATTCGCCAGGTTCAAAAACTTCTATGAAGTGACATTTCTCTGCCAATAGAGGCCTATAAGTAAAAATTGCATATACATATGTAAAAACTAAAAAGCGTGTATGAATGAAAATGCTTTGTGATGTTATGTTTTATATCACAGAATGGAAACCCGTATCTTAACTCACCAGATCCAAAACTCTCCTTTTGTAGAATCTATAAAGTGACACTTCTATTGCCATTGAGGACTATACAGAAAAGTTGACTATTTCTAAAATCCATATAGAAGTTATGTGTGACAATGCTTTTTGATGTGCTGTTTCATATCAAGAAATACAACTGGTGTTTTCATTCACCAGGGTCCAAACACTATTTTGGAAAATATATGAAGTGACATTTCTGAGCCCATTGAAGCCTATAAGAAAAACTAGAATATACAACAATAAAACCTGGCAACATGCTACCTGTGAGAACACTTTGTAATGTGCTGTATTATATCACAGAATGAAACCTATGTTTTGAGATAATAGAATATAAACCCTCTTTTTGTAAAATATGTGAAGTAACATTTCAGAGCCATTTGAGGACAATAATAAAAAAATTAAAAATGCATCTATAAAAACTAGAAACAAGGTATCTGTGAAAATTATCTGTGATGTGCTGTCTCATATCACAGAATGGAACTTTGTTTGATTCACCAGGTTCTGAAAATGCTTAAGATGTGATGTTCATATTATAGAATGAAATCATGATTTTATTCACCAGGTTCGAAACACTCTGTACAATGTACAAAGTGATATTATTGAACCCATTGAAACCTATAAAATAAAATCAAATATCCAGTGATAAAAACTAGAAGCGAGATATCTGTAAACATGTTTTGTGATATGCGGTTTTGCTTCTCAGACCAAAATCTGTGTTTTGATTCACCAGGTTCGAAACACTCTATAGAATCTATGAAGTGACATTTCTGAACCAATTGAGGCCAACAAGAAAAAATTCAAATATCCAGCAATAAAACTAGAAACAAGCTATGTGTGAAAATGCTTTCTGTTGTGCTGTTTAAAATTACAGAACACAACCTGTGTTTTGAATCACCAGGTTGCAAACACTCTTTCCTATAAGAAAAAAATCAAATATCCTGCAATAAAAACTAAAAACAAGCTATCTGTGAAAATGCTTTCAATAAATTGATTTTTTCTCACAGAATGGAACCTTTATTATGATTCATCAGGTTGGAAACACTCTTTTTGTAGAATCTCTGAAGTGATATTTCTGAGCCCACTGAAGCCCTATATGGAAAAATGGAATATTCAGCAATAAAAACTAAAAGCAAGCTATGTGTGAAAATGCCTTGTGATGTCTCGTTTCATCTCTGAGAATTGAACATGTGTTTCGATTCACCAGGTTGGAAATACCTTTTTTGTAGAATCTACAAAGTGAGATTTCTGAGCCCTTTGAAGCCTATAAGAAAAAATAGAATATTCTCATAAACATGTGCCCTAAAATAGGGTGAGAACTTCGATTAGGGTCAAATTCTGAGGAGTGTGTCTGGGGATTAGGGGTTGGGGGGGTCTGTCAAGGGCCATATGCAAATACAAAGCATCTCAACTAGTAGTTGCATTGGTTTTGTTTTACAGACAGAAATCCAAAACATTCAATTTACCTGTTATTGAAATGGCACATCAAAGCCACGTAGCTTTCAGAATACAAGGGCTTTTAAGCTATTTCCTTTTCATATTATCTAATAAGATTCCATATGTTAAAACTAAACACAGTTGACCTTTGAACAATGTGTGGATTAGGGACACCTACTCCCATGCAGTTGAAAATTCGGGTGTAATCTTTGACTCTCCCAAAACTTAACTACTGTTGACCTGAAGCCTGAAACCAGAAACAGTTGATAAACACATATGATGTATGTTATATGTATTATATACCATATTCTTATAATAAAGTAAGCTAGAGAAAATGAAATGTTATTAAGAAAATCATAAGGAAGAGAAAAGATATTTACTGTTCATCAAGTGTAACTGGATCATCATAAGGGCAGGCCTTCATTGTCATCTTCACCTTGAGTAGGCTGAGGAGGAGGAAGAAGAGGAGGGGTTGGCCTTGCTGTCTCAGGGTGGCAGAGGCAGAAGAAAATCTGCCTAGAAGTGGACATGTTCAAGGGTCGTCTATATACATTTCAGTGTTTTACATACTAAAATGACATGCTTCTGTGGAAAGTGTTTTATATTAACTACTCTATAATTAATATAGAGTTACATAATTAGCTACATAGTTATATAATTATAACCAATTTTTAAATTAACTAATATTATATATCATTAAGGGAGAGCAAAAGAGAAACTAAAAGAATGGAGGTCAAAGGCAAGCAAAAGGAAGAGAGATTTGTGAGGTGAGAGGGGAGAAGCATGAAAGAGAGTAATCTGCCTGCACCTGCTCCAGTTCTGTTCTCAGCAGGTAGTTATGGCTTTGCAGCTTTTGGCTGCTCTTTCAAACTTCCATGAGAGAATGTTCAAAACAGTGCCCTGATGGGGAACTCTTCTCCTAACTGAGGGTGATACCTATAGCGGTGGTTCTCAGCCCTGGTTGCACATTACAATCACCTGGGGAGCGCTGAAACCAAACCCATGCCCTGGCTCTTTCCTAAACAAGTGCATTACACTGGGACCTGGGCACAAGTACTTTTGAAAAGCCTCTCCAGGGGATTCTAATATGCGGGCCTGGGCTGGGAACCAGTGGGCTAGAGAGAGCAGTGCTTATCAAACTTTTACACACATAAGGATCACCTGGAGATCTTGTTAAACTGTAGATTCTGGGCCGGGTGCGATGGCTCATGCCTGTAATCCCAGCACTTTGGGAGGCCAAGGCAGGTGGATCACAAGGTCAGGAGATTGAGACCATTCTGGCTAACACGGTGAAAACCCATCTCTACTAAAATACAATAAATTAGCCAGGCACGGTGGCAGGCACCTGTAGTCCCAGCTATTCAGGAGGCTGAAGAAGGAGAATGATGTGAACCTGGGAGGTGGAGCTTGCAGTGAGCTGAGATAGTGCCTCTGCACTCCAGGCTGGGCAACAGAGCAAGACTCCAGCTCAAAACACACACACACACACACACACACACACACACACAACTGTAGATTCTGAGTCAATAGGTCTGAGGTGGGGACCTGAGAGTCTGCTTTTATAATAAGCACCCAGAAATGCTGATGTTGCTGGCCCCTGAAACACGTTTCAAAAGCTAAGGAGCTAGAGGAAATCCAAGGTGTTTTTTTTTTGTTTTTTTTTTTGGTGGCATGGTATGGAGTATTTCATCATTTACTTTGGTTAATTCTTAAAGTGGGGCCCCCAAACCAGCAGCATTAGTATCACCTGAGAACTTGTTAGAAATGCACATCCTCAGGCCCTACCCCAGATTCACTAAATCAGAAACTCTGGGGGCAGGGCCCAGCAGTTTGTGGTTTAACAAGCCCTGCAGGTGATGTTGATGGACATTTAAGTTTGAGAGCACTGATCTACTTTTTTTTCCCTAAGCATGCTATGCCTCTCTATATATGTATTCCTTCTAGCTGGCATCCCTTCTTCTTACTGCCTACTCCTCCATGCAAAGCTCTCATCAAACTGAGATTTCCATTCTGCAAAACTCACCTTTTCTCTGACGCCTTCTATCCAGTAGTATGCTGGTGTTTCATAATTGGCCTTCCTAGAGGCTGATGCATAGCATTTTCTGATTTCTGTGGTGTAAATACTCCCACCATGGCCACCTTGAAGCTATGAATGTGAAGATGCTGAAAGCAGAGTTGGGAAGAGATGCACACCCACTACAGAGACGGGCTCTGGCTAGCTGGTTCCAGCACACAACTATTCCACTAGAGTTATCCCACTGTCTTACATATTTGGCTGTGGGTCTGCCTCCTGGCTAGATGGTACATTCCTTAAGCTTAGTTCCGTGTCATTTCTCTCAGCCCTCCACCATCTCTAGAATGGGGCCAATACAAAGGTCTTTCATATCTTTTTATTGAATCGAACCCAATCTCCATTATGACATCACGAACTCACACCCACACACACAACTGAACTTTTCAAAATGAAAATTATTCAATCATGAGATGACTGTTTTAGCTTGAAAAAATTAAAATGTTGATTGAGCATTATAAAATTTATCATCTACATTTTATTTCCAGGATTTGGGCACATGTTAAAGTTTAATTCTGATGGTGTCCATTGGAGACCTTAAAAATGAGAAGCACTGATTTTTTTCACTTTAAATGTATGCATGGAGGCCGGGCACAGTGGCTCATTGCTGTAATCCTAGCACTTTGGGAGGCTAAGGCGGGCAGATTGCCTGAGCTCAGGAGTTCGAGACCAGCCTGACCAACATGGGGAAACCCCATCTCTACTAAAAATACAAAAATTAGCTGGGCGTGGTGGTACATGCCTGTAATCCCAGCTACTCAGGAGGCTGAGGTAGAAGAATCATTTGAATCCGGGAGGTGAAGGTTGCAGTGAGCCGAGATTGCAAGATCGTGCCACTGTACTCCAGCCTAGGCAAAGGAGGGAGACTCTGTCTCAAAAAAAAAAAAAAGTATGCATGGAAGTAGAAGGCTCCAGATGATGGCCTCACATGGGGGAGCTCACATAGGGGAGGGCACTGGGACCCCAGGGAGGTGCTCCTAGCTCTGCCACTGACCTGGGCTCACTGTTGCCCCATCCCATGGCCATCTGTAAAGGAGGACCCTGCAATGGATTGCTGGCTCTCATGATCTGTTCTATCTCTGGTTATTAAACTTGAATTTAGGACTTTAAATTCTCTTTAAACTGAGAAGAAAACATGAATTCAGAAAGCTTCTTTCCGTTAAAAAAAAAAGTGTTTATATTTTATGATAAAGGGTTAAGTACCCACTATGCCCTAAAGAGTCAAGGCTTGTCTTGGCTTCTTGTCCTCCTTCTTCCTGATGAATTGCTTGACACTTCCCTGATCCTGCAGTTCTTTTTTTAAGAAAATAACATTTGGTTCTGGTCATGGAGAAGTTTGCGCTTTGCTGATTTAAGGCCAAAAAGAATATAACAGCAAATTTAAATACTTTCATATCTATAAAAGCATGAGTCTTGAAATAACAAATGTTAACATAGGACACTCAAGGTTAGGTCTTTATAATAGAGTTTTCTTTCATCATCAGTGGTTCAGTTGCTATTTATTTCTAATTCTCTTTTGTAACTTTAAACCTTGTATTCAGTTATATTTTTCTATATTGCTGGATCATGTTAAGATTGAACTATAATTTTAGGGTTCAGATTTCAATGGATTAACTTTATAGTATAGACAATTAGGAAACACACTTTTTCTCTAATCTTGCATTTCAATGACCATGCATTGATTCTGTAGAGGTAGACTTTATCAATACATTGTGTTGTCTTATTTTAAAATACAAATAAACATCTGTGCCAATACAAGAGACTGTTTTCAAGAGACTCTCCAAGAAGACTTAATTTTTTTGGCAAGTGGCAGGTGAGAGTTCAGGGGTACCTATTCCTTTTGCAATTCAAAAACATAAATTAGGATAATTGTTTTAGAAAAAGCTTAGGGAAAGACATGTGGTGATAAGTTTGAGCTCTAATTAAGCAGCTTCTACAGCTCATGCTTTAATTCAATTCCAGGTATTCTCCCCTTTTGCTAGTCAATACTGACACAGATCTGCTACTTTAAGATCATTTGTATTATCCCTTCATTTGGGTTTACAACTTGGGTTTTAACATTAGGTGAAGGAAGACCATAAAGGATAGTTTTGAATGTACACAAGTAATTTCAGAAAGGACCTCGGCAATGTTTTTCGTTCATTTTCTCCTCAGGTCTCCTTAGCATGGCAAACTGAAGGTAAAACAACTGAATTTAATGTCTTTACCCACAAAAAATCATTTTAGGGCTGCTATAGTTCACTCACTGGTATGTCATTCTCCCAGCCTCAAATTCCAGAGGGCTCCTCTTTCTTCCCTCTCCCTCACATTCTGTATCCAGACAATTGTTAAATCCTGCCCACTGGTGCTTGTAATTCATCTAGAATGTATCCTCTCTTTTTTCTCTTGTTCTCAACTTCAGAGGGCATTGTCATTACCTGGGGAGCTTCTTAAAAATGTACAAACAGGGCCTTCCCCCTCAAAATTTGAAAAGACGTTTGAGGTGGGTCCTAAGAAACCTTCATTTCTAACAAGGCAACCAGCTAATTTTGAGGGGCCTTCCACAAGGAGGCCTGAGAGGATGGAAAATAGGAGCCAGTTTAAGAGGTAGGAAGCCTGTTCCAGACAACAGGGGCAGCAGGCAAGTGGGCTGGGAGGCTGGGGAGTGGGGAGCAGAGAGCAGGAGATCAATTTGGGTCTCTCAGGCCTTAGGAAAACAGCTCTAAAACCCACCAAACCCATGAGAGAGTGTGGTGAGACCAGCAGGCATGTGGAATCAGACAAGTGGAATCTGAGGTACCCTGCATCTCAGTTGAAAACATCCCTTGGAAGCAGGAAATGAGGGTCAGAAGCTGAGGAGAGAGATCTGTGCTGTATTTGATGGTGAACTTTCTTGGAAAGAGTCTGTTAATTGGGATGAGAAGGGAGTCAAGATGGAAGTCCACTTAAAGAGTGACTGTGCAAGATGAACCTGCAGAAGAGACAGGAGGAAGAGAGGAAAGTGCTGTAAAAGTCAAGAGCAAAGGGAATTTTAAGAAAAAGGAAGTGGGCCAGGCGCGTTGGCTCACGCCTATAATCCTAGCACTTTGGGAGGCTGAGGCGGGTGGATCATCTGAGGTCAGGAGTTCAAGACCAGCCTAGCTGACATGGTGAAACCCAGTCTCTTCAAAAAGAATACAAAAATTAGAAGGGCATGATGGTGGGTGCCTGTAATCCCAGATACTCAGGAGGCTGAGGTGGGAGAATCACTTGAACCCCAGGAGTTGGAGGTTGCAATGAGCTGAGATCATACCACTGCACTCCAGCCTGGGTGACAGAACAAGACTCTGTCTAAAGAAAAAATAAATAAATAAATAAAGAGGAAGTGGTTGACTATATCACAGTCACTTGAGAATTTCCTGTGCCCTGAACAGGGCAGGTATACAATAAATATTTTCTGAACTGAACAGAAATCCTGCCCAGGCCAGGGAAGGCAAGAAGTATGTATAGAGAGGCTGTGGGTCCCTGTGTGACCTCAGCAAGGACAGCCTTAGAGTGGTGGGGGAGTGGGCAGATTGGTTGAGGAGGGATTAAGTGGCAGGTGAGTATAGACAATGTAGACACTGAATAAACACCACTGAACAAGGTAAGGGGAGAGGTGGGATAGTAGCTGAATGGGGAAGCAGGGTAGGGGGCAAGTTGGAAGATGGGAGAGTGGCAAAGAAGAAGAAATGGGACCTCCTTCCATCTGTGGGACATGGGCTTTTACTACCTGAGCCACTTGTATGTAGTTTTAATGAAACAGCTCCCCAAATTCAATTAAGATACCAATTGTATTCATATCCTACCCTACTAGTCACCCAAGTGAATATCATCATCCAATAATGAAATACCTCTAAAACAACCAAAAGCTGGAGGGCTGGGAGTTAAAGGAAGGAAACATAAGATTTTTAATTTTTTTTTTTTTTTTTTTTTGAGATGGTCTCGCTCTGTCACCCCTGCTGGAGTGCAGTGGTGCAATCACAGCACTGCAGCCTCGACCGACCTGGGCTCAGATGATCCTCCCTCCCCAGATTCCAAAGTAGATGGGATTACATGCGCACACCACCATGCCAGGCAAATTTTTGTATTTCTTTGTAGAGACCGGGTTCTGCCATGTTGCCCGGGCTGATTTCAAACTCCTGGACTGAAATGATCCACCTGCCCCAGCCTTGCGAAGCGCTGGGATTACAGGCATGAGTCACCGGGCCTGGCCTGTTTTATTGTTTAATACTTTAACATTCAAGGCTTCCAATTGCAAGCAACAGTCCCAGCCTTTGGTAATTAAGCCAAAAAGGTAGGTAGCTCGCAGAATGATTGGGAGGGATAGAAATCCAAGCTCAAGGCTAAACTTCTAGGAACTATGCCCAAAATTATTCCATGGGACAGGTATAGTGAGTAAGTCACCTGCCTGTCCTGCTGGCACAAGAACTATGGGAATTGCCACTGTTGCCACACTGATGTGCTGTCTGCACTTGACACATGATACATGAGCAACTACTCTTGCCTGTGAAAGCCGGAACCTCTACCTCCACCCTTGCCCACAAAACGACTTCCGTAAAACCTTAAGTTGATCAATTTTGAAATATCTTGATATGAGTTTCTTTGGTGAAACTTAGACACAAGACTTAGTCACATGCCCTACTTCAAAAGAGCCCAAGGAACTGAAGAAATTTCCTAGAGCTGGCAAAAATGTTCAAAATGGACAGGGAGTATGGCTCATGCCTGTGATGCCAACATTTCGAGAAGATGAGGTGGGAGGATTGCTTGAGCCCAAGAGTGCGAGGCTGCAGTGAGCTGTGACGGCACTGCTGCACTCAAGCCTGGGCAACAGAGTGAGCCCCTGTCTCAAAAATAATTTTTAAATGTTCAAAAGGTACTGAGTGGCCAGAAAAACAGAACAAATGACTCCTATCTTCTATTTTTTGACATCTCATCAGTAACATACATCTTTCTTCCACAATCGGATTTAACATCTTCATCTACAACAAAATGTTCCTGCCCCATATACTGCCGCTACCCCACTCACATAGATGCAAAGTTCCTATGTCATAAGTGACTGTGACCATTTCCTTCCTTCCTTCCTTCCTTCCTTCCTTCCTTCCTTCCTTCCTTCCTTCCTTCCCCTCTCTCTTTCTTTCTTTCCTTCTTTCTTTTTTTTTTTTTGTTTTTTTCCTTCTTTCTTTTTTTTTGTTTTTTTTTGAGACAGTCTCACTCTGTTGCCCAGGCTGGAGTGCAGTGGCTTGATCTTGGCTCACTGCAACCTTCTCCTCCCCAGTTAAAGCGATTCTCCTGCCTTAGCATCCCAAGTAGCTAGGACTACAGGTGCATGCCACCACTCCCAGCTAATTTTTTTTTTGTATTTTTAGTAGAGATAGGGTTTCACCATGTTGGCCAGGATGGCCCTGATCTCCTGACCTCGCGATCCACCCACCTCGGCCTCCCTAAGTGCTGGGATTACAGGCATGAGCCACCACACCTGGCTGAGACGTGTTCTAAGACCCACAGTGGATGCCTGAACCTTGGATAGCATTGACCCAATTGCTGTCAATCAAAATGCATTTCTGTTTATGATTTCCATGCACAAATTTAATGTCTTTTTCATCTTAACTAAGCACTTACCACACATTTGGCTGTATTTTTAGAGCTTGGGGGTGCAACAAAAAAGACTGACAGAAATTTCTTTTTCCTTCTTACATTTTCACCGCTAGAGAATTTGCTCTTACCATTGATCTTAGCAACGCGAGCACAAGACTTCCTTTCCTTCCTTTCTTCCTTCCTTCCTTCCTTCCCTCCCTCCCTCCCTCTCTCTCTCTCTTTCTCTCTTTCTTTCTTTCTTTTCTTTCTTTCTTCTTTCTTTTCTTTTCCTTTCTTGTTTCCTTACTTTCTTTCTTTCTTTCATCTTTTTTTCTGTCTTTTTCTTTATTTATTTGCTTATTTATTGAGATGGAATCTCACTCTGTCACACAGGTGGAAGTGCAGTAATGTGATATCGGCTCACTGCAAACTTCGCCTCCCAGGTTCAAGCAATTCTCATGCCTCTGCCTCCCAAGTAGCTGGGATTAGGGAGCCTGCCACCATGCCCAAATAATTTTTTTTTTTTGGTAGCAATCGGGTTTCATCATGTTGGCCAGGCTAGTCTTGAACTCCCAACCTCAAATGATCCACCCGGTTCAGTCTCCCAAAGTGCTGGGATTACAAGTGTGAGCCACCGCGCCTGGCCTGTATATGCTGTTGTATGCTTACAAATACATGAATCTTGGAGAACATCATGGAAAGATGCTTATCATCTTGTTAACTGGTTAAGAGTGGAACTGGAGGGGGAATACTGCTTTTCCTTTATTTGTAATGTTTCATTTTCATTATGAACATGTATTATTTTAATATGTTTAAATATTAATAAAGACAGGCAAAAAAGTATATAATTTTAATTCAAGCTGAAATCATCAAGGCAATAATATATAATTAAATAGATGGAGCAGAGAAAGCATTTAAAATCCCTGAAGGAAAAGGAGGGGAGGCCGGGTGCCGTGGCTCACACCTATAATCCCAGCACTTTGGGACGAGAAGGGCGAATCACCAGGGGTCAGAAGTTCGACACCATCTTGGTCAACATGGTGAAACCCTGTCTCTACCGAAAATACAAAAATTAGCCAGGCATAATGGCATGGGCATGTAATCCCAGCTACTGGGAAGGCAGAGGCAGGAGAATCGCTTGAACCCGGGAGGCAGAGGTTGCAGTGAGCCAAGATTGTGCCACTGCACTCCAGCCTGGATGACACAGCAAGACCCTGTCTCAATCAATCAATAAAAGGAGGGGGGAAAACACAAGTAAAAAACAAGTGATTCAAAAATAGCAATGTATTATAAGGCCTCAACTGGTGTAATTGGTGGGGCATGGTGGCTCCAATGTATCATAATGCCTAAATTTGTGGGATTGATGGAGCGTGATGGCTCTGGCCTGTAATCCCAGCACTTTGAGAGGCCAAGGCGGGTGGATCACCTGAGGTCAGGAGTTCGAGACCAGCCTGACCAACATTGTGAAACGCCGTCTCTACTAAATATAAAAAATTTAGTCAGGTGTGGTGGCGGACACCTGTAGTCCCAGCTACTAGAGAGGCTGAGGCAGGAGAATCGCTTGAACCCGGGAGGCAAAGGTTGCAGTGAGCCAAGATCACCCACACTGGCAACCAACATCCCCCCTCAGGCCCTTTCAGGGTCAAGAGAGTATGTCTGGAGCAGACTAGGAAAGTCCAGCAGGTAAAGTAAGGTGCCAGGAATAAAGACACCACCTGAGACATTCTCCATGTTCCCTACACCCACCCCTCTCCCCACCACGCTTCCATCCAGCTCCAACTCTGCCCTCTCCCCAAGAGCCTCAGATTGAAATGTTGCAAGGAAGACACCGATTCTCAAAGTCACAGGCTTAGGAATCTGAGCTACAAAGAAAAATGAGCCCCTGCTCCCCCAACTCACCCATACTCCCCTTGGCACTGCTGCCCTGCACCTGCCCTCTCCTCCATAATTTAAACTATCCTCACAGAAGCTGGAGAGAAAGCTTGTCAGGAAAGAGAGGACCAGCATGTGCCAAATGCCTGGGCACATAGGAGCAGATGGCGAGATTAGTGCAGGGATGTAAGAAACAAGTGGCTCTCAGACCAAAGAATACTCTGCGGGAGATGGCACACTAGGCCTTCATAGGGGTGTGTGCTGCACAGGAGCTCCCCAGTTACCAAAAGAATTGTCTGAGAAAGGCTCTGATCTGACCCAAAAGGGCCTTGGTTCCCACGACAACGCCTCAACATCTGGCAGTAACAGGCTTCTGTACCCGAACTCTCTGGGTCTGCAGGTCCCGTCTCTACCAGCCTCTCACAGCCCAGAGGCATCTCCCATTGGCGCCTGATGGGTTAGGGAGGCTTTTCTTCCAGCGGTGACAGATCCAGCCTAAGGAGCGCTCCTGGGACTTTCTTATTTGTTTCTTCCCACCCAAAGCCACAACCCACTTGCACGTCACTGTGGGGACACCTTAAAGTGACCCTCTAAATGTGAACTGCGCTGAGGGAATGGTCAGCTTTGCTCCCATTAGACAGCTTGGCCCAAAGGACCTAGCGACCTCCCAGACAAAAATTTCTTCCTAAATGCTGCATGTGTCTGTGTTCTCTAAATGTAAAAACGAAACCCAAAAGAAAAAGCCAACTGTCCCTTGAAAAACAAAAACAAAAAACCGCCACCAACCCACCTTTCATGTGAGGAATCCTTGAGAAGGGCCTCTCCAGCCAGGACCAGGTAAGGGAATCTGTGCACTTGGCCAGACCCAGAACACCCAGTGGCAGGAATCTGCCAGCCACATTCTGACCCCATTGAATTTCCACCACCGACACACAGATCAGGACGCATCAGCCTGAGATGACACCACGAGTCTGGTTTTCACAGATTGAGTCCACACTCTCTCATTGATTCCACACACATCCCATCACTGACACCAGATTCCCTCATCACTGACCCTACATACCCACAATCATTGGCTCCATGGACCTCATCACTGTCCCAAAGACCACCCATCCCTAATCTACAGACCCTCATCTCTCACCCCAGGGACCTCACAGATTCCCCATCCCTGATACCAGGATCTATAGAACCTCATCTCTTACCCCTACAGACCTATTAATAAGTGGATACATTCATGGGAGACTGTGTTGACCATTTTACACACCCATTGCGCATGTGTGTGTGTGCTGATTAATGGACTTAGGTAAACTTTAGCGTTTTGGTAGGCAATATAGTTTTTCAATGCCTTTTCTCTTTCTTTTTCTTGTACATCTTTAAAGGCCTTACTCCAGTAAGTATGCATTGCGATTTATTAATGCTTATCCCTTATTGAATCCTTGTCATGCGTATTTGTTATTAATCATAATTCATAATTCTTACAACTCAGAGACACCAGAGACTCACATAAGAAGAATGGCTGTGGGTTTTTATTTATTTGTTTTGGTTTCTTTAGATTATCAAAGTCATTCATTTGTATCAAGTCACTAAGTGTATACTTTGTTTTCTAAAAAAAAATTCTAACTAAAAATAATTTTTTTTAGACAAGGTATTGCTCTGTCACCCAGGCTGGAGTGCAGTGGTATAATCATGGCCACCACAGCCTCCACCTCCTGGGCTCAAGTGATCCTCCTACCTCAGCCTATGTAGTAGCTGAGACCACAGGCATGCACCAATATGTCCCCTACTTAAAAAAATTTATTTTGTAGATATGTGGGTGTGACTATGTTGCAGAGACTGGTCTTGAACTCCTGGGCTCAACTGATACTCCCACCTTGGACTCCCAAAGTGTTGAGATTACAGGTGTGAGCCATTGTACCCAGCTGATAAAAACTTAAAAAGAGTAAAATACTTTGGGACCTAATGTAAAATTTCCACTGAGATGATGTGTCAGAAATTAAGGTAGAATAAAATGATCCTAGGGCATCTGAAACAATGGAAACTAATCTTGGGCCAGCCGCGGTGGCTCATGCCTGTAATCCTAGCACTTTGGGAGGCCAAGGTGGGGGACTCACTTGAGATCAGAAGTTCGAGACCAGCCTAGCCAACATGGTGAAACACTGTCTCTACTACAAATACAAAAATTATCCTGGAGGTTGCAGTGAGCCAAGATCGTGCCAATGCACTCCGGTCTGGGCAACAGAAGGAGACTCGGTCTCAAAAAAAAAAAAAAGAAGAAGAAACAAACTCTTAATTTCTTCATCAAGTGTAAAACTGTGGACTCAACTCTCGAGGAAAAATACATTAAAAGACACACAAGCACTATATACTTTTTTGAAGTTTTATTGAGAAATATTAATAACATACCACAGAAGCCACCCATTTAAAGTGCAAAATTCAATAGTTTTCAGTATATTTGCACTGTTGTGCAAACATCACCACAATAAATTTTAGAACATTTTCATGACCCTGAAGTAGACCCTGTAACCCTCCATTTCCCCCCAACTCCCCTAACCCTGGGCCATCACTAATCTACTTTCTGTCTCAACGTATTGTTGTATTTTGAATATTTTATTTAAATGGAATTACATAACATGGTATTTTGTGACTGGCTTCTTCCACTTAGCATAATATTTTCAAGGTTTATTTAATCCTGCATGTGCAGAGGGGGCACTTTGCATAAGGATAAACCTGGGGGGTGCTCACTGATTGATTTTGAAACTTCCCTCCAAAATTGTATTTTTTTTTTTTTTTTTTTTTTTTTTGAGACAGAATCTCACTCTGTTGCCAGGCTGGAGTGCCATGGCATGATCTCAGCTCACTGCAACCTCCACCTCCTGGGTTCAAAGGATTCTCCTGCCTCAGCCTCCCGAGTAGGTGGGATTACAATCATGTGCCACCACACCTGGCTACTTTTGTATTTTTAGTAGAAACAGGTTTTCTCCATGTTGGTCAGACTGGTCCTGACCACCACCATGCCCATCTAATTTTTTTTTTTTGAAGATAGGGTCTTACTCTGTCACCCAGACTGGAGTGCAGTGGCATAATCTCAGCTCACTGCAGCCTCGACCTTCAGGGCTCAAATGATCCTCCCACCTCAGCCGCCCAAGTAGTGGAGTCTTATTGGACAGCACAGCTCTGGAGGGTGATTTTATGTATATCCCCACTGCTCTCTCTGCCTCGATTCCTGTCTACCCCACACCCCTGCAAAAAATGTTTTTTGTTTTTTTGTTTGTTTGTTTTTTTGAAATGGAGTCTCGCTTTGTCACCCAGACTGCAGTGCAGTGGTGCGATCTCGGCTCAGTACAACCTCTGCCTTCCAGGTTCAAGTGATTCTCCTGCCTCAGCTTCCCAAGTAGCTGGGATTACAGATGTGCACCACCAAGTCTGGCTAATTTTTGTCTTTTTAGTAGAGACGGAGTTTTGCCATTTTGGCTAGGCTGGTCTCGAACTCCTGACCTCAAGTGATCTGCCCGCCTCAGCCTGCCAAAGAAAGGCTTACTTCCCTTTCTCCCTTTCCCCCTCCCTCCTCTTATATGTGGTGAGTCTTTTGCCCTTCCACCTTCCACTGTGCCCAACCTAGAAAGCTTATTTTATTTAATTTAATATTATTATTATTTTTCTTGAGATGGAGTCTTGCTCTGTAGCCCATAGTGGAGTACAATGGCATGTTTCAGCTCCCTACAACCTCCGCCTCCCAGGTTCAAGCAGTTCTCCCTGCCTCAGCCTCTTGAGTAGCTGGGATTACAGGTGCCCACCATCATGCCCAGCTAATTTTTGTATTTTTAGTAGAGATGGGGTTTCACCATGTTGGCCAGGCTGGTCCTGAACTCCTGACCTCAGGTGATCTCCCCACCTCGGCTTCCCAGAGTGCTGGGATTACAGCATGAGCCACCGCTCCCAGCCAGAAAGCTTATTTTGAATGGTGTCTATACAGCCCCTTATGTTTCTGCCTGATTTTTAAAATAACATATTTAGGTCTATATATTTTAGGATATAAGATCTCACTGTATGTGTTGCTTTGCATCATTGAAGAGTTTTGGTAATTATTTTTACTTTCTATATATTTTAGAGTTTTCATTAAACTAATACAGAATTTCATATTCAGGGCCAGGCACAGAGGCTCATGCCTGTAATCCAGCACTTTGGGAAGCCGAGATGGGCGGATCACCTGAGGTCAGGCGTTCGAGACCAGCCTGGCCAACATGGCAACACCCCGTCTCTACTAAAAATACAAAATTAGCCGGGTGTGGTGGTGCATGCCTGTAATCCCAGCTACTTGGGATGCTGAGGCAGGAGAATCACTTGAACCTGTGAGGTGGAGTTTGCGGTGAGCCAACATCACGCCATTGTACTCCAGTCTGGGCAACAATAGTGAAACTCCATCTCAAAAAAAAAAAAAAAAAAAAAAAAAACACAAAAATTAGCTGGGCGTGTTGGCGGGTGCTGATAATCCCAGCTACTCGGTTGGCTGAGGCAGGAGAATTGCTTGAACCCAGGGGGCAGAGGCTGCAGTGAGCCAAGATCTCATGACTTCACTCCAGCCTGGGCCACAGAGCAAAACTCCTTTTCAAAAAAAAAAAAAAATTCAAATTCATATTCACTCATATCAAAAATGAAAATTTATTTTTGCAAATTTCTATTTGAGTGATATAATTATTTTAATTTAGGACTAGTTCATAAAAAATGGGTGTAGTGATTATGTTCTTTCCTGTGCTTGAATGGAAAATGATGAGGGATCATGATGTTAGAGTTGCAGTGAGAAGGGATGGAAAAGAGGGATTCCAGAGTGCCAGGCACGCAGGTTTTCTGGAAGGCTTGCACGAGGACTGCTGTGGTTTGAAGGTGTTCCCCGAAGTTCATGTGCTGGAAACTCAACCCATAATGCAATAGTGCTGCCCAGTGGAACCATGAAGAGGCGATTAGGTCATAAAGGCTCTGCCCTCAGGAATGGATGAAGGCAGAGGGGGTTAGTTGTCTTGGGAGTGGGTTCCTGATAAAAGAATGAGGATGGCTTCCTTCCCTTTCTCCCTTTCCCCCTCCCTCCTCTCACATGTGGTCACTCTCTTGCCCTTCCACCTTCCACCATAGGACGGCACAGCAAGACCTTCACCAGATGCAGGCCCCTCACTTTTCCAGTGTCCAGAACCGTAAACCAAGTGAACTCTTGCTTATAAATCACCCAGTCTGTGGTATTCTGTTATAGCAACACAAACAGACTGAGACAGGGACACTCAATGGGCTTATCTCTCGATGGAGCACTCCCTGCGTGGTATCTTGTATTTGTAGACATGATGCTGTAAATGCTCTTTGAGTGCCTTGAAGGCTTTTATGTTTGAGGAGTTTACAGAGAAGCCCCTACAGGCTTCAGGTTCCTTCCTCTGTTGTTTCTTTGCTCTTTAGTACCTCCCCAAACCTAGTATTAAATAAGATCATAGTAAAGTCCTTGGACCAACAGTATTAGCAGTACCTGAAAAACATACTGGAAATACAGACTCACAGGCTGCACTGCAAAACACTGAACCAGAAACTCTAGGAGTGAGACCCAACAGTTTGTATTTAACAAGTCCCCCAGGTGAGTCTGATGCACACAGAACTGTAAGATGCTGTATTAGATGATGTTCAGTTCATACTAACGGAATCACTAACACACACGTCTGCTCACTGCTTGGTCTTTGCACAGGCACCTGGATCCTCCTGGAATACCTTTCTTAGTGTCTTGGTGTTGGTTAACTTCTGTGGAGTTTGATACTGCTCATTTTGCTGCTTGTTCTGTTTTTCCAGAGTCCCCTTATCACTTGACCTGCTGCCACATTATGTTTGATTACAGATACCCCATCAGCCTGGGTCTCTCTTTACAGCCTTTGTACAATACGTCTACACATAGGGATTCGGATTATCTCAGGATCCCACATCCTCACTGTCCCCCATCCCCCCTACCCCGCCACCCCGAACCAGTACCTTTCTAAAGTTTTCTAGTCCTTCCTTTTCGTTTGTGCTCCTTAAAGCCCAGGCCCATGCCTGACTTTGGTTCCCACTGAGTTCTGTTACAAGGATTCCACATTTGTGGATATCAAATCTTTGGCAAGGTCATTGACGTGGGCTGGAATAAGACTCTTGGCTGATCCTCCTTCCTAAACACCCACCCAATGGGAGAGGCTGATACTCAACATGCAAACCTTGTTTTTTAATTCTCCAGGCAAAGTGATGTTGGAAGACATTGTGGCGGGGGTGGTGTGTGAAGATTTACAAATAATTTTTGAATATCTGCTTCATGATAGGTCTCAGAGGTGCCTTGTGGGTGTGGCTTTGGAGGGATGATTACGAGGAAATTGTGGATATTAGGGAAGTCAGGAAAGGAAAATATCACTCACAATTCAACAATTCAGAGAAAGCTCCTAAGGGAATTTCTGGCTGCTTGATGTCCAGAGGCCAGGTCCTCACTTTGTATCAAGGCTCAGGACTATGGATAGAGAATTTATGGGGCACCAAAAAAACTCAGTAATCAAGATAAACAAAATTTTAATGTAATATCTTTAAAAATACAAATTGATGCATAAAGAAAACACCCATGTTGAACAAAAGAGTTACAATGTTGCCTCCTCTTCAGCACCACCCCACCCTCCAGAAGTTTCCTCCAAGCCGCACCTGTAAGATAAAAAAAAAAGACAAAATAAAAACCTATAAGAGAAAAGATAAAAATGAGATCGGCCTGGGGGCTCATGCCTGTAATCCCAGCACATTGGGAGGCCGAGGCAGGTGGATCACTTCAGGTCGAGTGTTCAAGACCAGGCGGGGCAGCATGGTAAAACACCGTTGCTACTAAAAAATATATATATAAAAAATAAGCTGGGCATGGTGGCAGGCACCTGTAATCCCAGCCACTTGGGAGGCTGAGGCAGGAGAGTCTCTTGAACCTGGGAGGCAGAGGTTGCAATGAGCTGAGATCACACCATTGCACTCCAGTCTGGGTGGCAGAGCGAGACTCTGTCAAAAAAAAAAAAAAAAAAAAAAAAATCCTCAGGAATTTCTGGCTCAAGTCTTCCATCCTCACCACCACTACCACCAGGCAGTCTTTTGCTGTTCACCCAGGTCCAGCCTCCATCCCCTAAAATGCCGGGGAAATGCTACAAGACTCTCCCCATCTCCATTCCGGGAGTTTGCTGCAAGCCAATCTTGCTCTTCCTGAAAACAGCCTTGGGGTTTCCTGTCCTGGTACACCCTCCTACTGTAGGCGACACAGGGCCAGTGTCACCTGCAAACCAGGAGTCCTGGCAAAGCATCGCCTCTCCCTGAGCTGCTTCTGTCCCAACCTGGCATCTGCTCGGGGAAGGGCACACCAGGGAGGAGACTTGCATGGTGAGCTCAGGTCACCTTCAGGGGAAGGTCAGTGCATACCGGCCAACCCGGACCACATTTTCCAGAATCCCTCAGCAGTACCGCGATGCTCTTGTGGTTAGCAGACCTCATTGGCTCCCAGCGAAACTTGTCAATGTCACTTGGGCATCTTAACAGTGGGCTCCCAAACTTGGTTGTGTGCTGTGCAGATGTCAGAGGCACCCTGTGTGGGCAAAACCAACTGCTTTCCCACCTCTCTAGCTCCAAAACTACAATCCCCAGAGGTCTCTGCAGTCACTTCTACTACCCATCCTACACAACTTCCCTATGTCTGGTTAATGTCAGAAGCACTTCTGGTCTGTGGCCCCGGCTGGTTAGGCTGGTTGGCACCCAGTAAGGCCTCCCTCCAGGTCTTCCCCACACCTCTGCACCTCTTTACCTGACCGGTTTCAGGATCCGCAGGGTGCATCCATGTTCCATGGGTGCCCTATAGGCAGTCAGCATGCCCCTCTGTGTGTCCCTGTGTTTCTCATGGGGATGAAGGTTGGGAGCCATAGAGCTGTCTCAGAACTCAGGTGCTCTCCTGTGGGCACCTGCAGGCCATTTTCCTTTCACTGGAGCCCACAGGGTTAGAGACAAACCCTCACTCTGTGGCTTGGGGACAAGGGCTTCACTCCCTGGCCTGAGTTTGGAGCAAAGCTTGAGGTGCTGGGTCAGTCTGGGCACCCCCTGGATGAGAATTGGCTGCCCTAGTGATTTCTGTGACATCCCCGGCCCCAACTCTGGGGTTCTGGAGTGGACTGTGCTTCACCTTGTGGCTGGGGGTTTCCACCTGAGAGTTGAAAAAGAGGTGAGATTACCTGTAATTCCATCTTGGCAGGATGGATCCCCTTACCTTTTCTTGCCCTGGAGGCTGCCTGGTTGGTACTGGGGAAAGTTCATTCCTAGTCCTGGAAGAGCAGCTCATTCTAACCGGAGTCCTCCCTCAGCATTCCTTTCTGCTCCATCCATACCGCAGTCATTCATGAAGTTGTTAATTGTAAACACATATGGAATGGTTTAAATAGAAGTAAAGAGATGTGTGCACTTAATTGTTCAGTGATGTGGATGAAGGGCAGGGACATCAGAGATGCCTGTGACTTCAAGGGGTTGGGGAGGACTCCCAGAAGTAGGGTTGTCTCAGCTGTCCCTGACCGGTTTGATACCTTGGAGATTAGGGGGAAGGCATTCCAGTGGGAGGCGGGAAGGAAGCACAGTCTCAGAGGTTGGGCTCTTGCTACCGTGTGGAAGGATTATGGTGGTGAAGGGCCTTCTTAAGGTTGATTTTTAAATATACATAGGTGAAGATACAGACTAGCTATTCACACATAGAACAAGGAGAAGCTTGATATAGGCTAACTTGAATTTTACATTTGAGAGCATTTTCAGCTTCTGGAAATTGGGACATTTCACCCCAAATTCCAGATTCCCTGCTTCTCTGAAAATAAATCTGCCCTAACTCTTCACTATTTTTTTTTTTTTTTTTTTGAGACAGATTTTCACTCTTGTTGCCCAGGCTAAGGTGCAGTGGCATGATCTCCACTCACCACAACCTCTGCCACCTGGGTTCAAGCAATTCTCCTGCCTCAGCCTCCTGAGTAGCTGGGATTTACAGGCGTGTGCCACCACGCCTGGCTAATTTTCTTGTACTTTTTTTTTAAGTAGGGACGGAGTTTCACCATGTTGGTCAGGAGTTGGTCTTGAACTCCTGACCTCAGGTGATCCACCTGCCTTGGCCTCCCAACGTGCTGGGATTATAGGTGTGGGTCACCTCACTTGGCCAGTCTGCACTATTCCTTAGTGTCAGACAATTTGAGCCAAACAATGTCTTTCTCATTCAGACGTAATCTTCAGGGTTTAATATTTGTATTTTTAGTATAGACAAGGTTTCTTTTTTTTTTTTTTCAGGTAAATTTTCACTCTTGTCACCCAGGCTGGAGTGCAGTGGCATGATCTCAGCTTACTGCAACCTCCACCTCCCTCCTGGGTTCAAGCAAGTCTCCTTCCTCAGCCTCCTGAGTAGCTGGGATTACAGGCCCCTGCCACCACATCCGGCTAATTTTTTGTAGTTTTAGTAGACACGGGTTTCGCCAGGTTGGGCAGACTGGTCTCATCTTGAACTCCTGACCTTCAGTGATCTGCCTACCGCAGCCTCCCAAAGTGTGGAATTACAGGCATGAACCAACGCCTGGCCTCCACTGGCTAATTCTTTGTATGTTTGAAGAGATGGGGTTTCACTATGTTGGTCTTGATCTCCTGACCTTGTGATCTGCTGGCCTCAGCCTCCCAAAGAGGTGGGATTAGAGGTGTAAGCCACTGCACCCGGCCTCAATGTAGCTTTTTATCAAAGTATTTATGTAGGAAAAATTAATCAAAGGGCACAAGGATTTCAATACTTAGGTTGTTTAAGATGAAATTTGTGGCTGGAAGAGTGCCAGATACATAAAAATGTTTCGCACATGAAGGAACCACAACTTAAATAAACAAATTTGAAGGAACTAAGTAACAAATGATTTTCTGTTGTTTTGTTATGTTATTTTGGAAATGTGATTAATCAATATGTCAAGGGAGTTGGGAAGAATTTCCAGATACTCTGATATGCATGACATCTTAATCATACCAAATAAAGCAAGGCTATCTTAGGAAATTAGGTATCACTGCCAAGGACCTTTACATGAAATAAATTAAAATTACTATTAAATTTGTAACAATCAGACGGACTGGCAGGCAAGTTGTGTCATTTTTTCCTCAGTATTTTTTCTTTCCTTGATTCAATAAAACAAAGTTAAATGCCAGCTATCTGCAGAACACTCACTAGACAATGTTTAATGATATGTGAAACACAGCCTGCACACTCACAGATCCTTGCCATGCTCCCGTTCCCTTCTTTTCAAAACCTGTGTACCCTGTGGCTAGATTTCTCAATGAGATGGAAGAGAGAGAGGAATGAGAACCATCTTCTTTGAGGTCGCTCGGCACCGCTCCTGCAGGTAGACAATGACCTCTCCGGTGAGACTATTATCCTTGGCTGGGGGGTAGAGGTCTTAATCCTAGAAAAGAGACCTCTCAGGGTGGAGAGGTGATTTAAATCCTTACCAGATAGACACAGCTCCCCACCTCGTCCAGACTTTCACAAACCCACACTGGAACAGCGGAAAAATGACTGACAACCGGCCACATGCCCCAGGCAGAGACACAGGGAGAGGCTGACCAGAAGGAAGGTCGACGTACAAGATACCACCCTCCAGCACACAGGGCACATGCGTCCCAACACACACACACACACGGACACAGAGCGAAAGAGAGAGAAAGGAGAGAGAGAGAAATAAGAGAGAGACGTAGGCACACATACAAACGCACAAAGGCATATGGCAGTGGCACGGTAACACCCACTCCCAGGCAGCCCCTGAAGTTGCCGGGTTCTACTCTCTGCGACCATGACCCGTGGGTAAGAGAGCAGCCCACAGGCACACAAGCAAACCTCTCTTCTTTTGAAGAGACTCACTGGCACACCATCAGTCGGTGCAGGCCTGAGCCTGGGATCCCGCGCTGCTTCCCTGGCCCTCTGCCCATGGTTTCTTCCTCCTGGACGACCCTCCGTGAATCCCGGCCTCCAAGACCATCCGGTCTATGCCCCTGGTGAGAGCTGGTCTTAGCCCTGACTCTGACTAATCCCTCTAATCCCAGGTACTCGGGAGGCGGAGGGAAGAGAATCACTTGAATCCGGGCGGAACACTTTGCAGTGAGCTGAGATCTCGCCACTGCACTCCAGACTGGGTGACAGTGAGACACTGACTACATTAAAAAAAATATGGCGGAGCGGGGCCTGCGGGGACTGAGGCGGCGGCAGGTGAAGTGAAGACTGGGAGAGAGGCCTCCTTGACCCTCCGCGAATCCTGGCCTGAGGTTGGGATCTCGCGCTGCCTCCCCGGAGATCTGCCTGAGGTTTCTTCCTCCTGAGGTTTCTTCCTGCTGGTCGGTTCTCCGTGAATCCCGGCCTCTGGAGACCATCCTGTTAACGCCCTGGCCAGGACTGCTCTCAGCCCCGACTCTGACGCACTATCACACAGGGCTTCTACTTCGCCAAGTCTCAGGGACCCATCCCCAGGAAACAGTGTCAATCGCTGTGACCAAAACGGCGGCTCAGGCCTCGGGCATGAGCACTGGCGAGGCCGACTCCCCATTTGCTCCGGAGAGTCAGGCTGGGGACCCCTTAAAAAATGGTGGCGACGCGACGGCTGCAGGGACTGGGGCAGCGGTGGCAGCAGCGGAGCAGTCCAAGGCGGCGGGTGGGAAGAGGACTAGGAGAGGGGCCTGCGCGAGAGCCAGGGTCAGACCCATAGGAGTCCTGTCGTCAGGACCTTCTTGATTGGTTTTCTGCTTTGGTTCCATGTGGAGGAGGAGCTTCGGGGTGCCCGCTGGGCTCTCTGGACACCTCTTCGAATCCAACAATGGATCCGACCGGGTGATCAGGAATGGGGTTACAATGTAGTGAGGTGGGAAGGGCCTCCCTGGGGCACAGAAAGATACCAAGAGCTGCATGGCCTGCTGTTGGCTGAATAAACTGGCCCATGAGCCCATTGCCTCCCTCCTTCCTGAGTAGGGCAGTGGTTTACCTTCATCTCCAAGGCCCAGGGACTCCGAAATCCCAACACAGCTTTCCACAACACATGCAACAAGAGACAAAGGCGAGGCCAAGATAGAGCCAATGTGACCACACATGGCATTGACTTCCCCCAAGAGCAGAGGGAGTGAGTGTGTCTCTTTGAGGTCATAAGGGACGATGCTGAGACAGACAGTGAGGTGCAGGCCTGTGTCCCGGGGCCACTGGGAACACTCACACAAAGCTGAGGAAAAGCCAAGCACACCTGAAAACCTGCGAGACAGGACCTGTGCTCCAGTCGAAGACACATGCAGGGAAGCCTGCCAGAGGGGCTGAGAGTTTTTGAAAAAGTACACCCCACCGACAGCCCTCCACCAGATAGTTCCCCTGACACCACGTCCCTGGCTAACCAGCAAAACCCAATCCCTTGGGAGACATGAAATCTGTGGCAGTCAAAAGATTCAGTGTTTGAAGGCACTTTCCCCCGGAGCAAAAGAACCGAAGGGATGTCAGGAATAAGAGAAAAATAGCAGGCGGGATCCAACACTGCCTTTAATGGCAGGCAAAGGTCAGCTACTAGAGGGGTCGCATCACACTCGTCGTAGACGGAACACGCAGCAATCATTTGAGACATGGAGATCAAAGGAACTCCCTGCTCCCAGATAGGTGTGAGGTGGAGAGATCCAGGGTAATCATATCTACCCAAACAACGAGAAATAGCACAGAAGACGAAAGAAATCAAGATCCAGAACCCTAGGAAGTATATCCTGGGGAAATGGAAAGTGTCCCATGTTGAAGACATTCAGCCAGACCGAGAAGCATGTAGGCTCCCGAGAGACAGGGGAGACAGAGCAAGAGGGAGGACAGAGCAGAGGCCAGAGCCCAGGCCGGATACTGCCCGGTGCCACCGCCGCGGGCCTAAGGGGAGGGTTGCCCAACGGCTGCCTTCTCCAGAGAGGCCAGCGTTCCAGGGACCGGGAGGCCCGGCATCTCCCCTTCCCGGCTTCCTCTTCAGGCTTCTGCCTCGGTGCAACTTCATTTCTCAGAGAAGCGCCGTGAAAAGGTACAAGCCTCTCCTCTGAGGCGGGTCTGCTCCTCTCCTGCAGGGCGATGAGCTCCTCTGGGGCTTTTGTCCCTGGCTGGACTGTGCTTATCTTGATCCCAGGAGGCGGTCCGATCGGCAAGGGTAACGAGATTTCTCCACTGCTGCTGGGGAAGACGCATCTCCTCACGCGGTCGTGGCCCTCAGGGACCCCGAGTGGAAAGGCGGGGAAAACCACTGACGAGCCCGCCGCAAGACCCAGGCACAGAGGCAGAAGAAAGAGGCTCGGCAGAGCCAGGCCGACACGCAAGAAGTCGCCTTTGGGCGCACCGGGCGCATTCGTCCCAACGCACCCACGCACACGGGCAGGCGCACACAAACCGGCAGAAAGAGGGAAAGACACACAGAGAGTGAGGGCCAGAGAGACAAGAGAGAATGGGAGAGACGCAGACACACACAGTCACACGGCAGCAGCGGCACAGAAACGCAGCCCCCACAGGCACACAGCCCCCCTGACGCTGCAGGCTTCTGCTCCGGGCGTGAAGGCCCCTCCGGGGAGAGAGCAGCCCACGGACAGGCGGGCGGAACGGTCGTGGAGATCACGGGGGCAAGACTTTTGGGGAGACTCACCCCAACACCGTCCGGGCAGGCCTGATGCTGGGACGACGCGTCTCTTCCCCCGGACTCTGCCTGCGGTTTTGTCCTCCCGGCCGGCGCGTTGCGACTCCCGGCGTCCGTCCGGAGACTTTCCTGTCGACCCCGTGGAGAGGTGACGCAGGAGCCCCGCAGCCCCGACACCCAAGCACCGCCACGGAGGGCTCCTGCTTTGCCAAGCCTCAGGGGGCTGGTTTCTAAGACAACCGTGGGAACCGCTGTGACGCGGGAGGCCGCTCGCGCCTCGCGCATGCGCACTGGCCCTGCCGCGCCGGGCCCACTCGCGCTCCCCACCTGGAAGTCAGGCTGCGAATCCTTTAAACAACGGCGGCTGCGCGGGGCGCCGGGGCCGGGGATGGGGTGGGAGGGGGCGTGTGCGCGGAGGGGCACGGGGAAGCGGGGAGGGAGTTTGGGGGTCGCTGGGGGCTGCCGCCGCAGCCCCCGCAGCGGCCGGATCCGAGCTCCAGCAGGGGGCGGCGTGGGAGAAGGGGCCGCGGGCATCCCAGTAGCAAGATCCCCGGAGTCCTGTCTTCAGGACCTCCTGGAGCCGACTTCCACCGGTGGAGGGGGAGCTTCAGGGTCTCTGCTGGGGTCTCAGGACTCCTCTTGAGATGGGATTTTGGACCCCTCCCGGTGAGAAAGGATGGGCTCGCCATCATGGGCTGAGGCAGGCGGGGCCTCCCTGCAGCACGGAATCATCCCCTGGGCCTTAAGGCGCGGTGCCAGCCGAAAATTCACTGACCCACGAGCCCTGGGCCTCCCTCCCCCTCTGAAAGAGCGGCGGCCTAGCCCCGCTTGCAAAAGCCCCGGGGCTCCTGCAAGCTGCCTCTGCTTTCCAGGACACGCGCAAACAGGGACGGGGCGGTTCCGCCGCGGAGCCAATGGCCCCACGCGTGGCACTGGCCGATCCCTGAGCAGACGACGAGAATGCGTGTCAGCCCGGGCGTTCGGGGCGACGGCGAAACTAACAGCGGAGTCCAGGCCTGTGCCCGGGTGGAAGAGGGTCCCAAGGGACCTGTCCGTGGATTCCAAGGGAAATCAAAGAACGCCTGGGATCCAGGAGGGGGCCAGAAGATTCAGGGAGTCAGTCCACCCGCTCAGAGGAGCAGAGGAGAGGCTGTCCCTCAAGAACGAGAGGGGAAGTGCAGAGGGGAAGTGCCCCACCGCCTGTCCAAGAAGACAAGGCCAGTCACGGTCGCCTACCGCTCATGCGAGGAGGCAGGCCACCCAGCCATGAGGAGAAACAGGGAGAGCAAGACAGCTTCCCTGCCGGAGCCCCGTATGGGAGCCAAGAGCTCCAGGGTCATGGAACCTGGCCAAGCAAGCAGAAACAGGTTTGGAGAGAGAAACCGTCACCACACGGATGTCCGAGGAGTGTCTCCCTGACGCACTGGGAAGCGATCTGTGTCCGAGACATTCAGCCAGACTGAGAAGCGTGTAGGCCCCCGAGAGACAGGGGAGACAGAGCAAGAGGGAGGACAGAGCAGAGGCCGGAGCCCAGGCCGGATGCTGCCCGGTGCCACCGCCGCGGGCCTAAGGGAGGGTTGCCCAACGGCTGCCTTGTCCAGAGAGGCCAGCGTTCCAGGGACCGGGAGGCCCGGCATCTCCCCTTCCCTGCTTCCTCTTCAGGCTTCTGCCTCGGTGCAACTTCATTTCTCAGAGAAGCGCCGTGAAAAGGTACAAGCCTCTCCTCTGAGGCGGGTCTGCTCCTCTCCTGCAGGGCGATGAGCTCCTCTGGGGCTTTTGTCCCTGGCTGGACTGTGCTTATCTTGATCCCAGGAGGGGTTCCGATCGGCAAGGGTAACGAGATTTCTCCACTGCTGCTGGGGAAGACGCATCTCCTCACGCGGTCGTGGCCCTCAGGGACCCCAAGTGGAACGGCGGCGAAAACCACTGACGAGCCCGCCGCAAGACCCAGGCACAGAGGCAGAAGAAAGAGGCTCGGCAGAGCCAGGCCGACACGCAAGAAGTCGCCTTTGGGCGCACCGGGCGCATTCGTCCCAACGCACCCACGCACACGGGCAGGCGCACACAAACCGGCAGAAAGAGGGAAAGACACACAGAGAGTGAGGGCCAGAGAGACAAGAGAGAATGGGAGAGACGCAGACACACACAGTCACACGGCAGCAGCGGCACAGAAACGCAGCCCCCGCAGGCACACAGCCCCCCTGACGCTGCAGGCTTCTGCTCCGGGCGTGAAGGCCCCTCCGGGGAGAGAGCAGCCCACGGACAGGCGGGCGGAACGGTCGTGGAGATCACGGGGGCAAGACTTTTGGGGAGACTCACCCCAACACCGTCCGGGCAGGCCTGATGCTGGGACGACGCGCCTCTTCCCCCGGACTCCGCCTGCGGTTTTGTCCTCCGGGCCGGCGCGTTGCGACTCCCGGCGTCCGTCCGGAGACGTTCCTGTCGACCCCGTGGAGAGGTGAGGCAGGAGCCCCGCAGCCCCGACACCCAAGCACCGCCACGGAGGGCTCCTGCTTTGCCAAGCCTCAGGGGGCTGGTTTCTAAGACAACCGTGGGAACCGCTGTGACGCGGGAGGCCGCTCGCGCCTCGCGCATGCGCACTGGCCCTGCCGCGCCGGGCCCACTCGCGCTCCCCACCTGGAAGTCAGGCTGCGGACCCTTTAAACAACGGCGGCTGCGCGGGGCGCCGGGGCCGGGGATGGGGTGGGAGGGGGCGTGTGCGCGGAGGGGCACGGGGAAGCGGGGAGGGGTGGGTGGGGGTCGCTGGGGGCTGCCGCCGCAGCCCCGGCGGCGGCCGGATCCGGGCTCCAGCAGGGGGCGGCGTGGGAGAAGGGGCCGCGGGCATCCCAGTAGCAAGATCCCCGGAGTCCTGTCTTCAGGACCTCCTGGAGCCGACTTCCACCGGTGGAGGGGGAGCTTCAGGGCCTCTGCTGGGGTCTCAGGACTCCTCTTGAGATGGGATTTTGGACCCCTCCCGGTGAGAAAGGATGGGCTCGCCATCATGGGCTGAGGCAGGCGGGGCCTCCCTGCAGCACGGAATCATCCCCTGGGCCTTAAGGCGCGGTGCCAGCCGAAAATTCACTGACCCACGAGCCCTGGGCCTCCCTCCCCCTCTGAAAGAGCGGCGGCCTAGCCCCGCTTGCAAAAGCCCCGGGGCTCCTGCAAGCTGCCTCTGCTTTCCAGGACACGCGCAAACAAAACAGGGACGGGGCGGTTCCGCCGCGGAGCCAATGGCCCCACGCGTGGCACTGGCCGATCCCCGAGCAGACGACGTGAATGCGTGTCAGCCCGGGCGTTCGGGGCGACGGCGAAACCAACAGCGGAGTCCAGGCCTGTGCCCGGGTGGAAGAGGGTCCCAAGGGACCTGTCCGTGGATTCCAAGGGAAATCAAAGAACGCCTGGGATCCAGGAGGGGGCCAGAAGATTCAGGGAGTCAGTCCACCCGCTCAGAGGAGCAGAGGAGAGGCTGTCCCTCAAGAACGAGAGGGGAAGTGCAGAGGGGAAGTGCCCCACCGCCTGTCCAAGAAGACAAGGCCAGTCACGGTCGCCTACCGCTCATGCGAGGAGGCAGGCCACCCAGCCATGAGGAGAAACAGGGAGAGCAAGACAGCTTCCCTGCCGGAGCCCGGAGCCCCGAATGGGAGCCAAGAGCTCCAGGGTCATGGAACCTGGCCAAGCAAGCAGAAACAGGTTTGGAGAGAGAAACCGTCACCACACGGATGTCCGAGGAGTGTCTCCCTGACGCACTGGGAAGCGATCTGTGTCCGAGACATTCAGCCAGACCGAGAAGCGTGTAGGCCCCCGAGAGACAGGGGAGACAGTGCAAGAGGGAGGACAGAGCAGAGGCCGGATCCCAGGCCGGATGCTGCCCGGTGCCACCGCGGCGGGCCTAAGGGAGGGTTGCCCAACGGCTGCCTTGTCCAGAGAGGCCAGCGTTCCAGGGACCGGGAGGCCCGGCATCTCCCCTTCCCGGCTTCCTCTTCAGGCTTCTGCCTCGGTGCAACTTCATTTCTCAGAGAAGCGCCGTGAAAAGGTACAAGCCTCTCCTCTGAGGCGGGTCTGCTCCTCTCCTGCAGGGCGATGAGCCCCACTGGGGCTTTTGTCCCTGGCTGGACTGTGCTTATCTTGATCCCAGGAGGGGGTCCGATCGGCAAGGGTAACGAGATTTCTCCACTGCTGCTGGGGAAGACGCATCTCCTCACGCGGTCGTGGTCCTCAGGGACCCCGAGTGGAACGGCGGCGAAAACCACTGACGAGCCCGCCGCAAGACCCAGGCACAGAGGCAGAAGAAAGAGGCTCGGCAGAGCCAGGCCGACACGCAAGAAGTCGCCTTTGGGCGCACCGGGCGCATTCGTCCCAACGCACCCACGCACACGGGCAGGCGCACACAAACCGGCAGAAAGAGGGAAAGACACACAGAGAGTGAGGGCCAGAGAGACAAGAGAGAATGGGAGAGACGCAGACACACACAGTCACACGGCAGCAGCGGCACAGAAACGCAGCCCCCGCAGGCACACAGCCCCCCTGACGCTGCAGGCTTCTGCTCCGGGCGTGAAGGCCCCTCCGGGGAGAGAGCAGCCCACGGACAGGCGGGCGGAACGGTCGTGGAGATCACGGGGGCAAGACTTTTGGGGAGACTCACCCCAACACCGTCCGGGCAGGCCTGATGCTGGGACGACGCGCCTCTTCCCCCGGACTCCGCCTGCGGTTTTGTCCTCCGGGCCGGCGCGTTGCGACTCCCGGCGTCCGTCCGGAGACGTTCCTGTCGACCCCGTGGAGAGGTGAGGCAGGAGCCCCGCAGCCCCGACACCCAAACACCGCCACGGAGGGCTCCTGCTTTGCTAAGCCTCAGGGGGCTGGTTTCTAAGACAACCGTGGGAACCGCTGTGACGCGGGAGGCCGCTCGCGCCTCGCGCATGCGCACTGGCCCTGCCGCGCCGGGCCCACTCGCGCTCCCCACCTGGAAGTCAGGCTGCGGTCCCTTTAAACAACGGCGGCTGCGCGGGGCGCCGGGGCCGGGGATGGGGTGGGAGGGGGCGTGTGCGTGGAGGGACACGGGGAAGCGGGGAGGGGGGGGTGGGGGTCGCTGGGGGCTGCCGCCGCAGCCCCGGCGGCGGCCGGATCCGGGCTCCAGCAGGGGGCGGCGTGGGAGAAGGGGCCGCGGGCATCCCAGTAGCAAGATCCCCGGAGTCCTGTCTTCAGGACCTCCTGGAGCCTACTTCCACCGGTGGAGGGGGAGCCTCAGGGCCTCTGCTGGGGTCTCAGGACTCCTCTTGAGATGGGATTTTGGACCCCTCCCGGTGAGAAAGGATGGGCTCGCCATCATGGGCTGAGGCAGGCGGGGCCTCCCTGCAGCACGGAATCATCCCCTGGGCCTTAAGGCGCGGTGCCAGCCGAAAATTCACTGACCCACGAGCCCTGGGCCTCCCTCCCACTCTGAAAGAGCGGCGGCCTAGCCCCGCTTGCAAAAGCCCCGGGGCTCCTGCAAGCTGCCTCTGCTTTCCAGGACACGCGCAAACAGGGACGGGGCGATTCCGCCGCGGAGCCAATGGCCCCACGCGTGGCACTGGCCGATCCCTGAGCAGACGACGTGAATGCGTGTCAGCCCGGGCGTACGGGGCGACGGCGAAACCAACAGCGGAGTGCAGGCCTGTGCCCGGGTGGAAGAGGGTCCCAAGGGACCTGTCCGTGGATTCCAAGGGAAATCAAAGAACGCCTGGGATCCAGGAGGGGGCCAGAAGATTCAGGGAGTCAGTCCACCCGCTCAGAGGAGCAGAGGAGAGGCTGTCCCTCAAGAACGAGAGGGGAAGTGCAGAGGGGAAGTGCCCCACCGCCTGTCCAAGAAGACAAGGCCAGTCACGGTGGCCTACCGCTCATGCGAGGAGGCAGGCCACCCAGCCATGAGGAGAAACAGGGAGAGCAAGACAGCTTCCCTGCCGGAGCCCGGAGCCCCGAATGGGAGCCACGAGCTCCAGGGTCATGGAACCTGGCCAAGCAAGCAGAAACAGGTTTGGAGAGAGAAACCGTCACCACACGGATGTCCGAGGAGTGTCTCCCTGACGCACTGGGAAGCGATCTGTGTCCGAGACATTCAGCCAGACTGAGAAGCGTGTAGGCCCCCGAGAGACAGGGGAGACAGAGCAAGAGGGAGGACAGAGCAGAGGCCGGAGCCCAGGCCGGATGCTGCCCGGTGCCACCGCCGCGGGCCTAAGGGAGGGTTGCCCAACGGCTGCCTTGTCCAGAGAGGCCAGCGTTCCAGGGACCGGGAGGCCCGGCATCTCCCCTTCCCTGCTTCCTCTTCAGGCTTCTGCCTCGGTGCAACTTCATTTCTCAGAGAAGCGCCGTGAAAAGGTACAAGCCTCTCCTCTGAGGCGGGTCTGCTCCTCTCCTGCAGGGCGATGAGCCCCACTGGGGCTTTTGTCCCTGGCTGGACTGTGCTTATCTTGATCCCAGGAGGGGGTCCGATCGGCAAGGGTAACGAGATTTCTCCACTGCTGCTGGGGAAGACGCATCTCCTCACGCGGTCGTGGCCCTCAGGGACCCCGAGTGGAACGGCGGCGAAAACCACTGACGAGCCCGCCGCAAGACCCAGGCACAGAGGCAGAAGAAAGAGGCTCGGCAGAGCCAGGCCGACACGCAAGAAGTCGCCTTTGGGCGCACCGGGCGCATTCGTCCCAACGCACCCACGCACACGGGCAGGCGCACACAAACCGGCAGAAAGAGGGAAAGACACACAGAGAGTGAGGGCCAGAGAGACAAGAGAGAATGGGAGAGACGCAGACACACACAGTCACACGGCAGCAGCGGCACAGAAACGCAGCCCCCGCAGGCACACAGCCCCCCTGACGCTGCAGGCTTCTGCTCCGGGCGTGAAGGCCCCTCCGGGGAGAGAGCAGCCCACGGACAGGCGGGCGGAACGGTCGTGGAGATCACGGGGGCAAGACTTTTGGGGAGACTCACCCCAACACCGTCCGGGCAGGCCTGATGCTGGGACGACGCGCCTCTTCCCCCGGACTCCGCCTGCGGTTTTGTCCTCCGGGCCGGCGCGTTGCGACTCCCGGCGTCCGTCCGGAGACGTTCCTGTCGACCCCGTGGAGAGGTGAGGCAGGAGCCCCGCAGCCCCGACACCCAAGCACCGCCACGGAGGGCTCCTGCTTTGCCAAGCCTCAGGGGGCTGGTTTCTAAGACAACCGTGGGAACCGCTGTGACGCGGGAGGCCGCTCGCGCCTCGCGCATGCGCACTGGCCCTGGCGCGCCGGGCCCACTCGCGCTCCCCACCTGGAAGTCAGGCTGCGGACCCTTTAAACAACGGCGGCTGCGCGGGGCGCCGGGGCCGGGGATGGGGTGGGAGGGGGCGTGTGCGCGGAGGGGCACGGGGAAGCGGGGAGGGGTGGGTGGGGGTCGCTGGGGGCTGCCGCCGCAGCCCCGGCGGCGGCCGGATCCGGGCTCCAGCAGGGGGCGGCGTGGGAGAAGGGGCCGCGGGCATCCCAGTAGCAAGATTCCCGGAGTCCTGTCTTCAGGACCTCCTGGAGCCGACTTCCACCGGTGGAGGGGGAGCTTCAGGGCCTCTGCTGGGGTCTCAGGACTCCTCTTGAGATGGGATTTTGGACCCCTCCCGGTGAGAAAGGATGGGCTCGCCATCATGGGCTGAGGCAGGCGGGGCCTCCCTGCAGCACGGAATCATCCCCTGGGCCTTAAGGCGCGGTGCCAGCCGAAAATTCACTGACCCACGAGCCCTGGGCCTCCCTCCCCCTCTGAAAGAGCGGCGGCCTAGCCCCGCTTGCAAAAGCCCCGGGGCTCCTGCAAGCTGCCTCTGCTTTCCAGGACACGCGCAAACAAAACAGGGACGGGGCGGTTCCGCCGCGGAGCCAATGGCCCCACGCGTGGCACTGGCCGATCCCCGAGCAGACGACGTGAATGCGTGTCAGCCCGGGCGTTCGGGGCGACGGCGAAACCAACAGCGGAGTCCAGGCCTGTGCCCGGGTGGAAGAGGGTCCCAAGGGACCTGTCCGTGGATTCCAAGGGAAATCAAAGAACGCCTGGGATCCAGGAGGGGGCCAGAAGATTCAGGGAGTCAGTCCACCCGCTCAGAGGAGCAGAGGAGAGGCTGTCCCTCAAGAACGAGAGGGGAAGTGCAGAGGGGAAGTGCCCCACCGCCTGACCAAGAAGACAAGGCCAGTCACGGTCGCCTACCGCTCATGCGAGGAGGCAGGCCACCCAGCCTTGAGGAGAAACAGGGAGAGCAAGACAGCTTCCCTGCCGGAGCCCGGAGCCCGGAATGGGAGCCAAGAGCTCCAGGGTCATGGAACCTGGCCAAGCAAGCAGAAACAGGTTTGGAGAGAGAAACCGTCACCACACGGATGTCCGAGGAGTGTCTCCCTGACGCACTGGGAAGCGATCTGTGTCCGAGACATTCAGCCAGACTGAGAAGCGTGTAGGCCCCCGAGAGACAGGGGAGACAGAGCAAGAGGGAGGACAGAGCAGAGGCCGGATCCCAGGCCGGATGCTGCCCGGTGCCACCGCCGCGGGCCTAAGGGAGGGTTGCCCAACGGCTGCCTTGTCCAGAGAGGCCAGCGTTCCAGGGACCGGGAGGCCCGGCATCTCCCCTTCCCGGCTTCCTCTTCAGGCTTCTGCCTCGGTGCAACTTCATTTCTCAGAGAAGCGCCGTGAAAAGGTACAAGCCTCTCCTCTGAGGCGGGTCTGCTCCTCTCCTGCAGGGCGATGAGCCCCACTGGGGCTTTTGTCCCTGGCTGGACTGTGCTTATCTTGATCCCAGGAGGGGGTCCGATCGGCAAGGGTAACGAGATTTCTCCACTGCTGCTGGGGAAGACGCATCTCCTCACGCGGTCGTGGTCCTCAGGGACCCCGAGTGGAACGGCGGCGAAAACCACTGACGAGCCCGCCGCAAGACCCAGGCACAGAGGCAGAAGAAAGAGGCTCGGCAGAGCCAGGCCGACACGCAAGAAGTCGCCTTTGGGCGCACCGGGCGCATTCGTCCCAACGCACCCACGCACACGGGCAGGCGCACACAAACCGGCAGAAAGAGGGAAAGACACACAGAGAGTGAGGGCCAGAGAGACAAGAGAGAATGGGAGAGACGCAGACACACACAGTCACACGGCAGCAGCGGCACAGAAACGCAGCCCCCACAGGCACACAGCCCCCCTGACGCTGCAGGCTTCTGCTCCGGGCGTGAAGGCCCCTCCGGGGAGAGAGCAGCCCACGGACAGGCGGGCGGAACGGTCGTGGAGATCACGGGGGCAAGACTTTTGGGGAGACTCACCCCAACACCGTCCGGGCAGGCCTGATGCTGGGACGACGCGCCTCTTCCCCTGGACTCCGGCTGCGGTTTTGTCCTCCGGGCCGGCGCGTTGCGACTCCCGGCGTCAGTCCGGAGACGTTCCTGTCGACCCCGTGGAGAGGTGAGGCAGGAGCCCCGCAGCCCCGACACCCAAACACCGCCACGGAGGGCTCCTGCTTTGCTAAGCCTCAGGGGGCTGGTTTCTAAGACAACCGTGGGAACCGCTGTGACGCGGGAGGCCGCTCGCGCCTCGCGCATGCGCACTGGCCCTGCCGCGCCGGGCCCACTCGCGCTCCCCACCTGGAAGTCAGGCTGCGGTCCCTTTAAACAACGGCGGCTGCGCGGGGCGCCGGGGCCGGGGATGGGGTGGGAGGGGGCGTGTGCGCGGAGGGGCACGGGGAAGCGGGGAGGGGGGGGGTGGGGGTCGCTAGGGGCTGCCGCCGCAGCCCCGGCGGCGGCCGGATCCGGGCTCCAGCAGGGGGCGGCGTGGGAGAAGGGGCCGCGGGCATCCCAGTAGCAAGATCCCCGGAGTCCTGTCTTCAGGACCTCCTGGAGCCGACTTCCACCGGTGGAGGGGGAGCCTCAGGGCCTCTGCTGGGGTCTCAGGACTCCTCTTGAGATGGGATTTTGGACCCCTCCCGGTGAGAAAGGATGGGCTCGCCATCATGGGCTGAGGCAGGCGGGGCCTCCCTGCAGCACGGAATCATCCCCTGGGCCTTAAGGCGCGGTGCCAGCCGAAAATTCACTGACCCACGAGCCCTGGGCCTCCCTCCCCCTCTGAAAGAGCGGCGGCCTAGCCCCGCTTGCAAAAGCCCCGGGGCTCCTGCAAGCTGCCTCTGCTTTCCAGGACACACGCAAACAGGGACGGGGCGGTTCCGCCGCGGAGCCAATGGCCCCACGCGTGGCACTGGCCGATCCCCGAGCAGACGACGTGAATGCGTGTCAGCCCGGGCGTACGGGGCGACGGCGAAACCAACAGCGGAGTCCAGGCCTGTGCCCGGGTGGAAGAGGGTCCCAAGGGACCTGTCCGTGGATTCCAAGGGAAATCAAAGAATGCCTGGGATCCAGGAGGGGGCCAGAAGATTCAGGGAGTCAGTCCACCCGCTCAGAGGAGCAGAGGAGAGGCTGTCCCTCAAGAACGAGAGGGGAAGTGCAGAGGGGAAGTGCCCCACCGCCTGTCCAAGAAGACAAGGCCAGTCACGGTGGCCTACCGCTCATGCGAGGAGGCAGGCCACCCAGCCATGAGGAGAAACAGGGAGAGCAAGACAGCTTCCCTGCCGGAGCCCGGAGCCCCGAGCCCCGAATGGGAGCCAAGAGCTCCAGGGTCATGGAACCTGGCCAAGCAAGCAGAAACAGGTTTGGAGAGAGAAACCGTCACCACACGGATGTCCGAGGAGTGTCTCCCTGACGGACTGGGAAGCGATCTGTGTCCGAGACATTCAGCCAGACAGAGAAGCGTGTAGGCCCCCGAGAGACAGGGGAGACAGAGCAAGAGGGAGGACAGAGCAGAGGCCGGATCCCAGGCCGGATGCTGCCCGGTGCCACCGCGGCGGGCCTAAGGGAGGGTTGCCCAACGGCTGCCTTGTCCAGAGAGGCCAGCGTTCCAGGGACCGGGAGGCCCGGCATCTCCCCTTCCCGGCTTCCTCTTCAGGCTTCTGCCTCGGTGCAACTTCATTTCTCAGAGAAGCGCCGTGAAAAGGTACAAGCCTCTCCTCTGAGGCGGGTCTGCTCCTCTCCTGCAGGGCGATGAGCTCCTCTGGGGCTTTTGTCCCTGGCTGGACTGTGCTTATCTTGATCCCAGGAGGGGGTCCGATAGGCAAGGGTAACGAGATTTCTCCACTGCTGCTGGGGAAGACGCATCTCCTCACGCGGTGGTGGCCCTCAGGGACCCCGAGTGGAACGGCGGCGAAAACCACTGACGAGCCCGCCGCAAGACCCAGGCACAGAGGCAGAAGAAAGAGGCTCGGCAGAGCCAGGCCGACACGCAAGAAGTCGCCTTTGGGCGCACCGGGCGCATTCGTCCGGGCGCATTCGTCCGAACGCACCCACGCACACGGGCAGGCGCACACAAACCGGCAGAAAGAGGGAAAGACACACAGAGAGTGAGGGCCAGAGAGACAAGAGAGAATGGGAGAGACGCAGACACACACAGTCACACGGCAGCAGCGGCACAGAAACGCAGCCCTCGCAGGCACACAGCCCCCCTGACGCTGCAGGCTTCTGCTCCGGGCGTGAAGGCCCCTCCGGGGAGAGAGCAGCCCACGGACAGGCGGGCGGAACGGTCGTGGAGATCACGGGGCCAAGACTTTTGGGGAGACTCACCCCAACACCGTCCGGGCAGGCCTGATGCTGGGACGACGCGCCTCTTCCCCCGGACTCCGCCTGCGGTTTTGTCCTCCGGGCCGGCGCGTTGCGACTCCCGGCGTCCGTCCGGAGACTTTCCTGTCGACCCCGTGGAGAGGTGAGGCAGGAGCCCCGCAGCCCCGACACCCAAGCACCGCCACGGAGGGCTCCTGCTTTGCTAAGCCTCAGGGGGCTGGTTTCTAAGACAACCGTGGGAACAGCTGTGACGCGGGAGGCCGCTGGCGCCTCGCGCATGCGCACTGGCCCTGGCGCGCCGGGCCCACTCGCGCTCCCCACCTGGAAGTCAGGCTGCGGACCCTTTAAACAACGGCGGCTGCGCGGGGCGCCGGGGCCGGGGATGGGGTGGGAGGGGGCGTGTGCGCGGAGGGGCACGGGGAAGCGGGGAGGGGTGGGTGGGGGTCGCTGGGGGCTGCCGCCGCAGCCCCGGCGGCGGCCGGATCCGGGCTCCAGCAGGGGGCGGCGTGGGAGAAGGGGCCGCGGGCATCCCAGTAGCAAGATCCCCGGAGTCCTGTCTTCAGGACCTCCTGGAGCCGACTTCCACCGGTGGAGGGGGAGCCTCAGGGCCTCTGCTGGGGTCTCAGGACTCCTCTTGAGATGGGATTTTGGACCCCTCCCGGTGAGAAAGGATGGGCTCGCCATCATGGGCTGAGGCAGGCGGGGCCTCCCTGCAGCACGGAATCATCCCCTGGGCCTTAAGGCGCGGTGCCAGCCGAAAATTCACTGACCCACGAGCCCTGGGCCTCCCTCCCCCTCTGAAAGAGCGGCGGCCTAGCCCCGCTTGCAAAAGCCCCGGGGCTCCTGCAAGCTGCCTCTGCTTTCCAGGACACGCGCAAACAAAACAGGGACGGGGCGGTTCCGCCGCGGAGCCAATGGCCCCACGCGTGGCACTGGCCGATCCCCGAGCAGACGACGTGAATGCGTGTCAGCCCGGGCGTTCGGGGCGACGGCGAAACCAACAGCGGAGTCCAGGCCTGTGCCCGGGTGGAAGAGGGTCCCAAGGGACCTGTCCGTGGATTCCAAGGGAAATCAAAGAACGCCTGGGATCCAGGAGGGGGCCAGAAGATTCAGGGAGTCAGTCCACCCGCTCAGAGGAGCAGAGGAGAGGCTGTCCCTCAAGAACGAGAGGGGAAGTGCAGAGGGGAAGTGCCCCACCGCCTGTCCAAGAAGACAAGGCCAGTCTCGGTGGCCTACCGCTCATGCGAGGAGGCAGGCCACCCAGCCTTGAGGAGAAACAGGGAGAGCAAGACAGCTTCCCTGCCGGAGCCCGGAGCCCCGAATGGGAGCCAAGAGCTCCAGGGTCATGGAACCTGGCCATGCAAGCAGAAACAGGTTTGGAGAGAGAAACCGTCACCACACGGATGTCCGAGGAGTGTCTCCCTGACGGACTGGGAAGCGATCTGTGTCCGAGACATTCAGCCAGACAGAGAAGCGTGTAGGCCCCCGAGAGACAGGGGAGACAGAGCAAGAGGGAGGACAGAGCAGAGGCCGGATCCCAGGCCGGATGCTGCCCGGTGCCACCGCGGCGGGCCTAAGGGAGGGTTGCCCAACGGCTGCCTTGTCCAGAGAGGCCAGCGTTCCAGGGACCGGGAGGCCCGGCATCTCCCCTTCCCGGCTTCCTCTTCAGGCTTCTGCCTCGGTGCAACTTCATTTCTCAGAGAAGCGCCGTGAAAAGGTACAAGCCTCTCCTCTGAGGCGGGTCTGCTCCTCTCCTGCAGGGTGATGAGCTCCTCTGGGGCTTTTGTCCCTGGCTGGACTGTGCTTATCTTGATCCCAGGAGGGGGTCCGATCGGCAAGGGTAACGAGATTTCTCCACTGCTGCTGGGGAAGACGCATCTCCTCACGCGGTCGTGGCCCTCAGGGACCCCGAGTGGAACGGCGGCGAAAACCACTGACGAGCCCGCCGCAAGACCCAGGCACAGAGGCAGAAGAAAGAGGCTCGGCAGAGCCAGGCCGACACGCAAGAAGTCGCCTTTGGGCGCACCGGGCGCATTCGTCCCAACGCACCCACGCACACGGGCAGGCGCACACAAACCGGCAGAAAGAGGGAAAGACACACAGAGAGTGAGGGCCAGAGAGACAAGAGAGAATGGGAGAGACGCAGACACACACAGTCACACGGCAGCAGCGGCACAGAAACGCAGCCCCCGCAGGCACACAGCCCCCCTGACGCTGCAGGCTTCTGCTCCGGGCGTGAAGGCCCCTCCGGGGAGAGAGCAGCCCACGGACAGGCGGGCGGAACGGTCGTGGAGATCACGGGGGCAAGACTTTTGGGGAGACTCACCCCAACACCGTCCGGGCAGGCCTGATGCTGGGACGACGCGCCTCTTCCCCCGGACTCCGCCTGCGGTTTTGTCCTCCGGGCCGGCGCGTTGCGACTCCCGGCGTCCGTCCGGAGACGTTCCTGTCGACCCCGTGGAGAGGTGAGGCAGGAGCCCCGCAGCCCCGACACCCAAACACCGCCACGGAGGGCTCCTGCTTTGCTAAGCCTCAGGGGGCTGGTTTCTAAGACAACCGAGGGAACCGCTGTGACTCGGGAGGCCGCTCGCGCCTCGCGCATGCGCACTGGCCCTGCCGCGCCGGGCCCACTCGCGCTCCCCACCTGGAAGTCAGGCTGCGGTCCCTTTAAACAACGGCGGCTGCGCGGGGCGCCGGGGCCGGGGATGGGGTGGGAGGGGGCGTGTGCGCGGAGGGGCACGGGGAAGCGGGGAGTGGGGGGTGGGGGTCGCTAGGGGCTGCCGCCGCAGCCCCGGCGGCGGCCGGATCCGGGCTCCAGCAGGGGGCGGCGTGGGAGAAGGGGCCGCGGGCATCCCAGTAGCAAGATCCCCGGAGTCCTGTCTTCAGGACCTCCTGGAGCCGACTTCCACCGGTGGAGGGGGAGCCTCAGGGCCTCTGCTGGGGTCTCAGGACTCCTCTTGAGATGGGATTTTGGACCCCTCCCGGTGAGAAAGGATGGGCTCGCCATCATGGGCTGAGGCAGGCGGGGCCTCCCTGCAGCACGGAATCATCCCCTGGGCCTTAAGGCGCGGTGCCAGCCGAAAATTCACTGACCCACGAGCCCTGGGCCTCCCTCCCACTCTGAAAGAGCGGCGGCCTAGCCCCGCTTGCAAAAGCCCCGGGGCTTCTGCAAGCTGCCTCAGCTTTCCAGGACACGTGCAAACAGGGACGGGGCGGTTCCGTGGCGGATCCAATGGCCCTAGGCATGGCAGTGGCCGATCCCCGAGCAGATGATGTGAATGCGTGTCAGCCCCGGCGTACGGGGCGACGGCGAAACCAACAGCGGAATCCAAGCCTGTGCCCGGTGGAACAGGGTCGCAAGGGACCTGTCCCTCGATTCCAAGGGAAATCAAAAAATGCCTGGTATCCAGGAAGGGGCCAGAAGATTCAGGGGGTCAGTCCACCTACTCAGCGGAGCAGAGGAGAGGCTGTCCCTCCAGAACGAGTGGGGAAGTGCAGTAGGGAAATGCCGAGCCGTCTGTCCAAGAAGACAAGGCCAGTCAGGGTCGCCTACCGCTCATGCTAGGCAGGCCACCCAGCAATGAGGTGAGACAGGGAGAGCAAGACAGCTTCCCTGTCGGAGACACGTATGGAAGCCAAGAGCTCCAGGGTCATTGAACCTGCCCAAGCAAGCGGAAAGAAGTTTGGAGAGAGAGACCGTCATGACACGGATCTCCGAGGAGTGTCTCCCTGAGGGACTGGGAAGTGATCTGTGTTGAAGAAGTTCAGTCAGAGCGAGATGCATCTGGGCCCCTGAGAAACAGGGGAGAGAGAGCAAGGTCAGCCTGGGTAACATAGTGAGACTACAACTCGATTTGAAATAAAAATGTTTTTGCAACTTTATAAACTTTATAAAATAGGCTAAAATAAGTTATAGTTACCGTAAAATGCATTATCCTTTATAATCAGAAAATGATCTGATTAAAGTATTTTATCAAATATATCAGATTTACAAAGATGACGTATTTAAATGTTGTGGACAACCATTTCAAGTGTTTGCTCCCCAACCCCCCTCCTCCCTTTTTTTTCTTTTTGAGACAGAGTTTCACCCTGTCACCCAGGCTATAGTACAAAGGCACCATCTTTACTCACTGCAAACTCCACCTCCTGGGTTCCAGTGATTCTACTGCCTCAGCCTCCCGAGTAGCTGAGATTTCAGGTGTGTGCCTCCACATCCAGCTAATTTTTGTATTTTTCATGGAGAGAGGTTTCACATGTTGGGCAGGCTGATCTTGAACTCCCAAGCTTGTGATCCACCTGCCTCAGCCTCCGAAAGTGCTGGGATTACAGGCGTGAGCTACTACATGTGTCCCATTTTAGCCTTTTTAAAGAGTCTATTGAGAGCAATGAAGGCAATGGACTTTAGCCTTAGAAATAGGTGAATACAAAATTAATGTGCAAAAATCACAAGCACTCTTATACACCAGTAACAGTCAAACAGAGAGTCAAATCATGAATGAACTCCCATTCACAATAGCTTCAAAGAGAATAAAATACCTAGGAATCCAACTTACAAGGGATGTAAAAGATCTCTTCAAGGAGAACTACAAACCACTGCTCAGTGAAATAAAAGAGTACACAAACAAATGTAAGAACATACCATGCTCATGGACAGAAAGAATCAATATTGTGAAAATGTCGATACCGCCCGAGGTAAGTTATAGATTCAATGTCATCCCCATCAAGTTAACAATGATTTTCTTCACAGAGTTGGAAAAAAATTCTTTAAAGTTCATATGGAACCAAAAAAGAACCCGCATTGCCAAGATAATCCTAAGTCAAAAGAATAAAGCTGGAGGCGCCATGCTACCTGACTTCAAATTATTGCAGCCCAGAATTTCATATCCAGCCAAGCTAAGCTTCATAAACGAAGGAGAAATTAAATCCTTTCCAGACAAGCAAATTTTGAGGGACTTCGTTACCACCAGGCCTGCCCAACAAGAACTCCTGAAAGATGCACTAAATATGGAAAGGAAAAACCAGTACCAGCCACTACAAAAACACAACAAAATATAAAAACCAATAACACTATGAGAAAACTGCATCAACTAGTGTGCAAAATAACCAAATAGCATCAAGAAGACATGATCAAATTCACACATAACAATACTAACCTTAAATGTAAATGGACTAAATCCCCCAATTAAAAGACAAAGACTGGCAAATTGGATAAAGAGTCAAGACCCATTGGTGCACGGTATTCAGGAGATCCATCTCATGTGCAAAGACACGCATAGGCTCAAAATAAAGGGATGGTGAAAACTTTACCAAGCAAATGGAAAGCAAAAAATTAAAAAGCAGGGGTTGCAATCCTAGCCTCTGACAAAACAGACTTTAAACTAACAAAGATCAATAAAGACAAAGAAGGGCATTACATAATGGTAAAGGGAACAATTCAACAAGAAGAGCTAACTATTATAAACAGATATGCAGCCAATACAGGAGCACCCAGATTCATAAAACAAGTTCTTAGAGACCTACAAAGAGACTTAGACTCCCACACAATAATAGCGGGAGACTTTAACACCCCACTGTCAGTATTAGATCAACAAGGCAGAAAATTAACAAGAATATTCAGGACTTGAACTCAGCTTGGATCAAGTGGACTTAGTAGACATCTACAGAACTCTCTACCCCAAATCAGCATAATATAGATTGTTCTCAGTGTCACGTGGCACTTATTCTAAAATCGACCACATAATTGTAAGTAAAACACTCCTCAGCAAATGCAAAAGAACTGAAATCATAAGAAACAATCTCTCAGACTACAGTGCAGTCAAGTTAGAACTCAGGATTAAGAAACTCACTCAAAACCACATGATTACATGGAAATTGAACAAACTGCTCCTGAATGACTCCTGGGTAAATAATGAAATTAAGGCAGAAATCAAGAAGTTCTTTGAAACCAATGAGAACAAAGAGACAATGTACTAGAATCTCTGGGACACAGTGAAAACAGTGCTAAGAGGGAAATTATAGCACTAAATGCCCACATCAGGAAGCTAGAAAGATCTCAAATCAACACCCTCACATCACATTTAAAAGAGCTACAGAGACAAGAGAAAACTAATCCAAAAACTAACAGAAGACAAGAAATAACTAAGATCAGAGAAGAATTGAAGGAGGTAGAGACAGGAAAAACTTTCTAAAAAAATCAATGAATTCAGGAGCTAGTTTTCTGAAAAAAATAACAAAATAGACAGACTGCTAGCTTGACTAATAAAAACAAAGAGAGAGAAGAATCAAATTGGGCACAATAAAAAAAATGATGTAGGAGATATCACCACTGACCCCACAGAAATACAAACTGCCATCAGAGAATACTATAAAAACTTCTCTGCAAATAAACTAGAAAATCCAGAAGAAATAGGTACATTCCTGGACACATACACCCTCCCAAGACTAAACCAGGAAGAAACTGAATCCCTGAATAGAAAATAACAAGTTCTGAAATTGAGGTAGTATTTAATACCCTACCAACAAAACGAGTCCAGGACCAGATGGATTCACAGCTGAATTCTACCAGAAATGCAAATAGGAGCTGGTACTATTCCTTCTGAAGCTATTCCAAACAATTGAAAAGGAGGAACTACTCCCTAACTCATTTCATGAAGTCAGTATCATCCTGATACCAAAACTAGAAAGAGACACAACAGAAAAAGAAAACTTCAGGCCAATATCCCGGATTAACATGATCCAAAAATCCTCAATAAAATACTGGCAAAGCAAATCCAGCAGTACATCAAAAAATTTATCCACCATGATCAAGTCAGCTTAATCCCTGGGATGCAAGGCTGGCTCAACATACACAAATCAATAAACATAATCCATCACATAAACAGAACCAAGGACGAAAACCACATGATTATCTGAGTAGTTGCAGAAAAGGCCTTTGATAAAATTCAACATCCCTACATGTTAAAAACTCTCAACAAACTAGGTATTGATGGAATATACCTCAAAAACAAGAGCTATTTATGACAATCCCACAGCCAGTATCATATTGAATGGGCAAAGACTGGAATCATTCCCTTTGAAAATCAGTACAAGACAAAGATGACCTCTTTCACCACTCCTATTCAACCTAATATTAGAAGTTCTGGCCAGGACAATCAGGCAAGAGAAAGAAATAAAGGGTATTCAAATAGGAAGAGAGAAAATCAAGTTGTCTCTGTTTGCAGATGACATAATTTTATACTTACAAAACCCTGTCATCTCAGCCCCAAAACTCCTTAAACTGATAAGCAACTTCAGCAGTCTCAGCATACAAAACCAATGTGCAAAAATCACAAGCATTCCTTTACACCAATAATATACACGCAGAGAGCCAAATCATGAATCAACTCCCATTCACAATTGCTACAAAGAGAATAAAATACCTAGGAATACAGCTAACAAGGGATGTGAAGGACCTCTTCAAGGAGAACTACAAACCAGTGCTCAAGGAAATAAAAGAGGACATAAACAAATGGAAAAACATTCCATCCTCATGGATAGGAGAGATCAATATCATTAAAATGGTCATACTGCCCAAAGTAATTTATAGATTCACTGCTATTCCCATCAAACTACTGTTGACATTCTTCACAGAATTAGAAAAACGACTATTTAAAAATTCGTAGGGAATCAAATAAGACCCTGTATAGCTAAGACAATCCTAAGCATAAAGAACAAACTTGGAGGCACCATGCTACCCTACTTCAAACTACACTGCAAGGCTACAGTAACCAAAACAGCATAATACTGGCATAATAGACCAATGGAGCAGAACGGAGACCTCAGATATAACACCACACATCTCCAACCATCTGATGTTCGACAAACCTGACAAAAATAAGCAATGGGGAAAGGATCTCCTATTCAGTAAATGGCGCTGGGAAAACTGGCTAGGCATATGGAGAAAACTGAAACTGGACCCCTTACTTATGCCTTATACAAAAATTAACTCAAGATGAATTAGAGATTTAAATGTAAAACCCCAAGACATAAAAACCCTAGAAGAAAACCTAGGCAATATCATTCAGGACATAGGCATGGGCAAAGACTTCATGACAAAAATGTCAAAAGCAATTGCAACAAAAGCCAAAATTGACAAATTAGATCGAATTAAACTAAGGAGCTTCTGCACAGCAAAAGTAACTATCATCAGAGTGAACAGGCAAACTACAGAATAGGAGAAAATTTTTTCCATCTACCCATCTGACAAAGGTCTAACATCCAGAATTTACAAGGAATGTAAATGAATTTACAAGAAAAAAACAACACCATCAAAAAGTGGGCAAAGGATATGAACAGACACTTCTCAAAAGAAGGCATTTACGTGGCCAACAAACATGAAAAAAACCTCATCATTACTGGTCATCAGAGAAATCAAAACCACAATGAGATACCATATCATGCCCATCAAGAATGGTGATTATTAAAAAGTCAGGAACCAATAGATGCTGGTGAGGCTGTGGAGAAATAGGAATGCTTTTACACTGTTGGTGGGAATGTAAATCAGTTCAACCATTAGGGAAGACAGTATGGCGATTCCTCAAGGATCTAGAACCAGCAATCCCATTACTGGGAATATACCCGAAGGAATATAAATCATTCTACTATAGAGACACATACACATATATGTTTATTGCAGCACTATTTACAATAGCAAAGACATGGAACCAACCCAAATGCCCATCAATGATAGACTGGATAAACAAAATGTGGTACATATACACCTTGGAATACTATGCACCCATAAAAAATAATAAGATCATGCCCTTTGCTGGGACATGGATGACGCTGGAAGCCATCATCCTCAGCAAACTACCATTGGAACAGAAAACCAAACATTGCATGTTCTCACTCATGAGTGGGAGTTGAACCGTGAGAACACATGGACACAGAGAGAGGAACAACACACACCAGGGCCTGCTGGGGAGTAGGGGGGTGAGGAGAGGGAACTTAGAGAAGGGGTCAATAGGTGCAGCAAACCACCATGACACACATATACCTATGTAACAAACTTGCACATTCTGAACATGTATCCCATTTTTTAATAGAAGAAATAAAGAAAAATAATAAGAAATAAATAAAATACAAAATCAAAATCAAAATATAAAAATGTGCTGGGTGTGGTGGTACATGCCTGTAATCCCAGCTACTCAGGAGGTTGAAGTGTAAGAATTGCTTAAGCCCAGGAAGTAGAGGTTGCAGTGAGCTGAGATCTCCCCAATACACTCCAAGCTGTGTAATGGACTGAGACTCTGTCTGAAAAATAAATAAATATATAAAAATAAAATATTTTTAAAAAGAATAAAAGAGCACAGGAAATGGTGTTTGGGAAATAATGACCAAATAAGGGTCAGTTTTTCTTTCTTTCTTTTTTTTTTTTTTTTTTTGAGACGGAATTTGCTCTTGTTGCTCAGGCTGGAGTGCAATGGCACGATCTCAGCTCACTGCAACCTCCGCCTCCCAGGTTCAAGCGATTCTCCCACCTCTGTCTCCCAACTAGCTCCGATTACAGGCATGCACCATCACACTTGGCTAATTTTATATTTGTAGTAGATACAGGGTTTCTCCATGTTGGTCAGGCTGGTCTCGAACTCCCGACATCAGGTGATCTGCCCGCCTCAGCCTTCCAAAGTGCTGGGATTACAAGAGTGAACCACCTCACCCAGCCAAGGGGCAGTTTTTAAAAGTCAGTTGGTTGGCCAGTCCATTAGTTGGCTGGTTAAATAATACTACCAGAATCTCAGCACACTCAGATGCTCATGCCATGAATAATATCCAGAAATTGAGGCTGAGATTACAGCTTTACATCACCCATCTCATTCTCATGGCAGAGCACATGCTCACTGGGTGACATAAAAGGCATAGTCATTTTCTATATGTAAATTCTTATTTTCTTGTCAAGCTATAGTAGAATTTGCATGTCTTCAATGGGCATATAACATGAATCCATTGTGTCAACAGAGTTCATTCTTGACAGCATAGCTTTAGCATTCACTGGTTCCTAGAAATCAGGAAAAGGTCCATGTATTCATGAACAATTAAGGACAATAACAACAAAGAAAACATAGATAAATATTTCGTATGAATTTCTTCTCTTTTCTTTTCTTTTCTTTTCTTTCTTTTTTTTTTTTTTTTTTTTTTGAGACAGAGTCTCACCCTATTGCCTAGGCTGAAGTGCAGTGGCACAATCTTGGCTCACTGCAGCCTATGTCTCCCAGGTTCAAGCAATTCTCCTGCCTCAGCCTCCTGAGTAGCTGGGACTTACAGGCGTGTGCCATCATGCCTGACTAATTTTTCTATTTTTAGTAGAACGGGGTTTCATCATGTTGGATAGGCTGGTGTCAAACTCCTGATCTCAGGTGATACGCCCACCTTGGCCTTCCAAAGTGCTAAGATTACAGGCATGAGCTACCAAGCCCAGCCATGAATTTTCTTTTTTTGTTTGTTTAGAGACAGGTTCTCACTTTGTCACCCAGGCTGGAGTGCAGTTGTGTGATCACAGCTCACTGCAGCCTCAACTTTCTGGAGCTAAAGCGACCCTCCCACCTCAGCCTCCCAAGACGGTGGGACAATAGGCGTGTACCACCATGCCTGGCTAATGTTTAGTATTTTTTGTAGAGATGAGGTTTTCCCATGTTGTCTATGCTAATCTCAAACTCCTGGACTCAAGCGTTCCATCCACCTTGGTCCCCCGAAATGCTGGGATTAAAGGAGTGAGCCACCATGCCCAGCCATAAATTTCTTATAGTTCTTTTAGTTTTAGTTCGTTTTTCCTCTTGTCTTTTCCTCTTCTCTTCCCACCAAATGGAGAAGAAGATAGGGAGTAACCCATCAGAAAAAAGACTGGGCTGAATTAACATGGTTCTGGTATAAAGGATTAGATTGAAGGACACCAAAATTTATAAATACAAATTATCCTCATAATTTCACTTGGAAAGAAGAGTCAGTGTGTAGTGGCACTTCAGTTCCAAGGAAAACATGAATCCTCTCACTTTCCCTTCTGAAACCTTCCACTTCCCTTCCCTCTTCTTTATGGTTCTTCCTATTGCATATCATCATCTTGCCCTCTTGCTGTCCAAAGTCCTTCATGTTTACCAGAACAAAACAGAAACAAACAACGCTTATCTTTCCAAATCTCTACCTTATTTCCTTTCAATAGAATTTTTATCTGATGAATAATTCACATTTAGTTTGGCCAAGAAAAATACTACAATACCACCTGGGTGGAATTTGTAGTTTAAAATAATTTGCTACTCAAAATAGCAAATAGTCTTTGCTTATAAAGGAGCATGCCTCAGTTCTAGGTTTATTCCTTGCAACCCCAACACATCCTATGCTGTTTTCATGCACACTAACACACACACATTGTGGTAAAATCAGAACTGAATAATAACAGCCGTTCTTTCAGGAGAATAAAATAATTGGCTCAAAAACCACAAGTCACAAATACGACAGTAAGGAGAGCCTTTTAGACTTTATTTCTGGCAAACCACTTGAGCCAGAGCCCAGAAAAAATGCCATTACATTTTTTAGTCTAGTATTCCCTGCTAAAATTATTTCAAATAATAAATGTAAAGGAAGCCACCAAATTGATTTCTTCATCCAGTTTGGAGATTTTGACCAACTTCTATATGACTGTACAATCAATCATGACTCCCATTATGGATGTCCAACCTCACTATTATCATAGCTAAGTGGTTCAGTTAATTCATTCTCAAATCAATATTTTAGTTATAAACCATCACCTCAGGCTCTTACAATTTTATCCTGTGTCTCTCCATTGTCATCAATGCTTTCTGGTAAATTTCATAATTCCCCAGAACTTGAACTTGCTTCAACAGTGGCTCCATTTTTAATTGTTAACATTTATTAGAGAGATGGACTTCATTATTGAAAATTCAGACAGACAGATAGTGAAAGTTATTAGTTAAAGTGATTTGCAAGATGTTAAACATATCAACATGTAGTAGACATTTAATAAACATTTGATGAATGAATAAATGAACTAATGAATAAATGAAGGAGAAAATATTTCTAGACTTTAATATAAAGAAATTATACTTTGAGGAGGATTACACCTTTTTCTTACCTGAGCATAACCATCCACTTTGACAGTGCCCCTCTGGCATTCCTTTGTAATTATAAATATATTCCAGTTTGAATTATGCATGAGATGTTTACTTCTCTCCATTTGTTCAAGCATCACACCTAGGTCAGGCAGAACTTACTTTCTGCAAACCACATGCTCAAGCCTTGTCAAAATTGCACATCCGTTCTGTGCATACACAGAAAAGAGAAGATCCTGTAGCACTGAGCTTGGAATCAAGCTTCATTCTTGTACCTGACACCCCACAACTCAGGACCTCTGCTGAGATCCAAATCTTTCCTTCCTGGAATCTTTGACCAGGCATATTGATCTTTTCTTCCCAGACCTATAGGTCTAGACTCTGGGTTCTCCACACCTCTCCTCTGGGTTTCTGATCCCTGTTGCCTGACTTCCCCGTTGCCTGCCTTAGCTGCTGAGACCCATTGTGAACGTTGACTGCTCCATGATCAACTAACTTCTATGAGCCAGAAATCTTGACCTAGTCCAAATTTCAAAACCAACCTCCTCATCCTATTATGTGCTTTCACCATGTCCAGTGCCACCTAGTATTTTAGCTGTTCGTGAAAGGAAAACCAGGGCAGATGCACTGCCTTTATGAGTTAGTGCCTGAAGTGGCCTTTCTCTTGTCTACAATACAGTTGCATCTCTTTCAACCCCATTCCCACCCCCACTACAATTTCTCAGTAGTGAACTTTGCTTTCTCAGTAGTGAGCTTTGCTTTCCCTGAGCTTTGCTTTCTCAGTTTTCTCAGTATAATGAACCACCTATTCACATCTTTCTAGTTCCCGCCAGCCTCCTTTATTTCCTAATTATAACTTTGTCTTCCTTTTTGGCCAGTGATTCCTTGGACTGGTACAGTAGTGAAAACAAACAAGTAAAAATAAGCAAGCAAACAAAAAAAAGAAAAAGGCAAAAAATGCTTTTTTTTCTTGGATCAAAACATCTCATACTTATAACCTGCATGGATAATACAGACTAGGCATAATTCAACAGAGATCTCCGGTATAAAAAAATCCTTTTGCTGCAAAAGAGGGGAAGTGTGATTGTCTTCAATTCCTCATGTTCTGAGAGCATGTACTGCACTTTAGTGCAAATTAGAAAATTTCCCTGTTCAGGTGGATGATTCCCAAAAAAATACTCGCTGTGAGTGTTTGATGCATCGCAAGTTGACCCAATTCAATTCTATCAAACAGAGCCCAAGCTACCCTACCTCACCCTAAGCTAAGTACTTCCTAATTACAGTTGAACTTTCATGTGATATCTAGAAATCCAGAATCCAGTGGAATAATGTTCTAAAGTATAAGAGAAGTTATAAAATATGTGTGTGTTCATGTAAAGCAGGCCTCTTGTGTTTTCCATTTTCCTCCCCCTTAAATTCTGATTACTTATTGCTCCTTGTGGCAGAGTATTTTTGGAAAACGCACAACAGTTGCTTCATGTTTCATACTGAACAGGAAAGGTGAGATGTTGACCTCAAATTTTTATTTTTCTGTGTACATGTCATTACATATTTGTCTAAACCCCTAGGATATACAACTCCAAGGGAACCCTAAAGTAAACTCTGGGCTTTGGGTGATAATTATGTGTCAGTATAGGCTCATGGATTGCAACAAGGGTACCACTCTGGTCAGAGGTGTTGATAATAGGGGAGGCCAGGTGAGGGGAACAGGAGGGATATATGGGAAATCTCTGTTTTTTTATCTCAATTTTGCTATGAACCTAAAACTCTTCCTAAAAAAATAAAGTTTTAAAAAAATGTTTTAAATTATTCTCATTCAGACCATCTAATTCCTAATAAGAGACAAGCATGGCTGGAAAATGGCATGGAATATGCAGACACACAGGGAGAAAGCATGCATGCTGCAAGTTTCCATGTGTCTAGTTGAGAATTTCCAGATGCAAACGAAAAGAGAGAGATGGCAGACTAATCAAATGAACTCGCTTTATTTTACATTTTTACAGTTGCTATGTGTTCTTCCCCCCAAAGTAAGAAACCCTCATCAGTGAGAAGTGGGAGGTTGGAAGAGGGGTGATAGAAAAATCCTAGATAACTGACATCAAGTATTCCAATTCATAGTGTTTCAAACTGTTGCAAGCATTTTTCTCTTTTCAGATAGAGCAGACTGAAGACTGATTTCCATCCAAATTTTGAAAAATAGAGCTGATCCTCCAACCGGGTGAGAGAAGAGAGAAAATTCTTGTTTTATACATTAGAAGGCATGTGGCAAATGGAACAGTTCTAACCAGAGACTTTTTTTTTTTTTTTTGCACTATTTTATATTTGGTATTACAATATGGAAGTGTCTTGGCCTTCACATGCAATTAGTGCTGTGGGAAAGTTGCTCTGCAATTTCTACTCACATTCCAGTCTTTGAAGGGATTCAAGACAAATGTGACCCATGTAACTCATTTTACACTGCTGAGAGAAATTGACTGTTCAAAATCCATCCTTCGATTTTAAGAGCCATGATTATAAAAAGTCAGATGAAAACAAATATTTGAGAAAGCCTTCCCTAGAAAATGTATCAACAATTGAGAGAAGGAAAAACTCTAAAATCAAATGTCATAATTAAAGTGAATAAAGTACACATTTTAAGCATAATTCATAACTGAATTACAAAAGTAATTGTCATCATATTTTTATTGTTTAATCAATTTCCATACTCAAGTACACTAATTCACACCTTCTTTTTGGTGTGACTTTTTTTCCCTTCGAGGCAACTTAGTCTTGATGTTTTTTCAAATGTATTCTATTAATCTCATTTATGTGAGCTCATGAAAACATTATTTGGTCTTTCTGCTCCAACAGATATGAAAGAGAAGGAAAGACCAAACAGAGGACCCTTAATGGGAAAACAGAAATCAAAGCAAATAACCAAGGAAAAAAAATAAGATATTAATGCTTATGGTAATTTAAAAAGTAAATAAAATAAGGAAACTAGCAAAAACTCCTCAGCAGAAATTATGCCCAAATTGCTCAATATCAAGGGCTTATACACATTATCAAAATTCATTTAGTCAAAGGGTACATGTAAGCCTTTGGGGTGATGGAAGTGTTTTGTATCTTGATGGTGATGGTGATCTTACAGGCATATTAAACAGTCAATATTCATCAAACTGTACACTGGATGCAATCTATTACACATAAATTACACCTCAATAAACTTGATTACAATAAGAAAGCAAAACACTTGTTTATGATCCCTAGATAAAAGTTAAGTGCACTGAAAATAAATGAACTATGAGTGATAGTAAATATTCACATTTCACAAAAGTCATTGCTTTAAATGTACACTTACACTCCAATATTTCTCAGTGAGAGGTTTCAAAAATCGTGATATGTAATAAATGTGAGGTATCACAGGCACTATATTCATTTGCAATCACAAGGAAAAGCAGATGTAACAGTTTTTGACTTTTTGTTATTTCATTTATGTATCAGTCTGTTTTCACACTGCTGATAAAGACATATCCAAGACTGGGAAAAAAGAAAGGTTTAATTGGACTAACAGTTCCACATGGCTGGGGAGGCTTCAGAAGCATGGCAGGAGGCGAAAGGCACTTCTTACATGGTGACAGCAAGAGAAAAATGAGGAAGAAACAAAAGCAGAAACCCCTGATAAGCCCATCAGATCTCGTGAGACGTATTCACTATCACAAGAATAGCACAGGAAAGACCGGTCCCCATGATTCAATTACCTCCCAGTAGGTCCCTTCTACAACACTTGGGAATTCTAGAAAACACAATTCAAGTTGAGATTTCAGTGGGGACACAGCCAAACCATGTCAATCTATAACTCAGAGTTCCATCCTCTCAGTGCTGGAAAAGTCGGAATGTTTCATATTTTATGGTAGGATAAAGTCTACAGATTGGAAGATAAGACATTGAAGTGCATTAACCATCAAAAACTGTGAAGGAGGCCAGGCGCCATGGCTCACACCTGTAATCCCAGCACTTTGGGAGGCCGAGGCAGGTGGATCATGAGGTCAGGAGATCGAGACCATCCTGGCTAACACGGTGAAACTCTGTCTCTACTGAAAATACAACAAATTAACTGGGCGTGGTCGCACACACCTGTAGTCCCAGCTACTTGGGAGGCTGAGGAGGCAGGAGAATCGCTTGAACCCAGGAGGCAGAGGCTGCAGTGAGCTGAGATCACGCCGCTGCACTCCAGCCTGGGCGACAGAGCGATACTCCATCTCAAAAAACAAAATGAACAAACAAACAAAAAACTGCGAAGGGTCTGAGAGTTCACCCTTCTCACAAACTAACCAGTTAGACAGACAAAAGTTTCATGAATGCTGGTAGAAGACACAAGACTCCTGGGTCACAGAAAAATAACAGTTTAGTGCTCATGACAATAGCAGTAGCAAAAGTATTAGCATTTTTTTGTACCAGTTAACCAGACCTCCATTTTTGCAAGGTGATGCAAAGAGAACCAGATGGTGCCTTCAGTGATTGTGCTATAGAAGAGGAATCTTGAATTCAGGGAACCCGAATCCTTTATAATGGGCAGTGAGCATGCCTGGCCTTTGCTCCAGACAGAGACACTGTCTCTATGTTCCAAGACTGTTAACAATACAAATATCCCTGAAAAGATAGTTCAGAATGAAGGGCAGTTAGTTGCTCACTCACAAGAGATGCAGAAATACAAAAAGTCTGTGGAAAATTGACCTCTAACAATAACAATTCAATCATTAGGAAAGTACTTCAGGGTACCTTGAATTCTTCAGAGAAAATGTTAGCTAATTTATTAGAAACCTCTGCTTTTCCAGGTCCAAGTTTTACACTAATACGTGTATATAAAAGTGTATACATTTTCTCAATTTGAGTCAAAATACCAAAATCTACACAACAACATTAGTATTAATTAACAGAAAACAGACATAGCAAGGAATAGCACACTACATGCATGTGCTGGACCTCCTTGTAAATCACCTCATGTAATCAATGACAATCCAACTGTTACCATCTATTTCAAATGATGAGTTCTTGTCCATGAAATTTATTTCTTATTTATCAAGGTAACAGGAGTAGAAATTAATCAATCTTCAAATCAGCTGCTCATAATCACAAAGTACATTTTATTAATGTGCTAGAAGAACAAATATTGGAAAGTTTTATTTGGCTTCAAACTTGACCCTACTTAGAAATAAGGTGACAGTATACTGCATTTCAAAAAGTATACATTCCTCATTAGCTCAACAGCCCAAGCCAAAATATACATCATCCTAGATTCCACTCTCCTTGTCACTCTTCTCACATGCGGTCAGTTGCCCACTTCTGACATCTTTGTTTAATCAATAGTTACCATATCTGCTTCCGAGTAAGGCTGTGCCTTTTATTTGTATCAACAGCGTCTCCCATTATGCTGACGCATAGTCAGCACGCAATAAAGCTTTGTGAAACAAATAGATCTACTGCTTTATCAACGTCAGAAAACAATGCACATGGGAATGTAAATTGGTACATCCATTATGGAAATCCATATGGAGATTCTTCAAAAAAATTTGAAAAGAACTACCATATGATCCACCAATCGCACCTCTGAGCATACCACATATATCCAATGGAAACGAAATCCATGTGTCAAAGAGGTATCTGCACTCCCATGTTAATTGCAGCATTATTCATAATAGCCAAGAGATGGAATCAGCCTAAATGTCCAACAATGCAGGGATGGATAAAAGAAATGTGATATATATGCGCAATGGAATACTATTCAGCCTTAAAGAAGAAACCCTGTCATATGTGAAACATGGCTGAACCTGGAGGACATTATGTCAAGTGAAATAAGCCAAGCACAGAAAGACAAATATCACATGTGGAATCTAAAGAAGTTGAACTCACAGAAGCAGAAAGTAGAATGGTGGTTACAAGGGACTGGTGGGGAGAAAGGTGGAGATTGGAGAGATGTTTGTCAAAGTATGCAAAATTTCAACTGGACAGGAGTAGTAAGTCCAAGAGATCTATTGTGCAATATGGTGACTACAGTTAATAACATTGGACAGTATTGTATTCTGGAAAATTTCTAAAAGAGTAGATTTTAAGTGTCCTCACCACAAAAATCATAAGTATGCATATGATAATTAGCTACATTTAGCCATTTCAAATGTATGCATATTTTAAAATATTACATTGTGGCGCGCGCGCGCGCGTCTCTCTCGTGGCGCGGTGTCCCGCGGTCTCCTCTGCAAATGGGCTCCGTGGCCTAGCGTCCCCGTCCCCGCCACCCGTGATCGTGCGCCGAGGCCCGCGAGGGGTTGCCGCCCAGGTCCCACCAGCCAGCAAGCCAGAGCATGGCGGCCATCCCCTCCAGCGGCTCGCTCGTGGCCACCCACGACTACTACCGGCGCCGCCTGGGTTCCACTTCCAGCAACAGCTCCTGCAGCAGTACCGAGTGCCCCGGGGAAGCCATTCCCCACCCCCCAGGTCTCCCCAAGGCTGACCCGGGTCACTGGTGGGCCAGCTTCTTTTTCGGGAAGTCCACCCTCCCGTTCATGGCCACGGTGTTGGAGTCCGCAGAGCACCCGGAACCCCCCCAGGCCTCCAGCAGCATGACCACCGGTGGCCTGGCTCGGGACGCCCGGAGGAAGCAGCCCGGCGGTCAGTCCAGCACAGCCAGCGCTGGACCCCCGTCCTGACCTGAGCGGTTACCACCAGCCCGAGGCCTGCGGAGGCGCTAGTCCACCAGAGCCCCTCCCCGCTCCCCGCCCCCCGACCCCTCCCCACCTCCCACTCCCCACCCTGTAGACCAGGCGGCTGCAGCAAGCAGACCTTCGCATCAACACAGCAGACACCAAATAGGAGTTAGGGCCCCGCTCTCTACCGCCCGGCCCTGGCACTCGCTAGCTTTCCTGACATCTGGAACTGTGCACCTGGCACCGAGCAGAAAATAAACTCCAAGCAGCCAGTAAAAAAAAAAAAAAAAAAAAAAAATTACATTGTACACAATAAATGTATATAATTTTTGTTTAATTTTTTCAAATAAGCTTTCTAAACAGAAAACACCATTCAAAATGAAAAGGAAATTTTAAAACCACAGTGCACAAAGAGAGATATGGAAAAAATTGATTTTCTTGTCAAACATGGATTTTATCTTTCTAACAATTATAGATATTTTCACATAATAGATAATACAAGCATACATTTTGTGTACTGGTAAACACAAACCCCATTCAAAATAGTGACATTTTTTCCTCCATCTCCTGTTAGCAATCCGATTGTACTTACCTGTTAAACATTAGTTTCCTAGAGAAGAAGATACTATCATTTCAAACTGCAGCAAACAAAATATTCTACAGGACATATAAATCTTGTATAAAACCTGAACTTTGAGCTATGAAATTCTGGTGGCTTTCTCAACCCAGTCACTATGACACTGAAATCTAAGACTATACCAGAAATGCTCATTCATTTTAAGGTATGTATGTTTATTTAAGGCTATTTTGCTTTAAACCAAGTGGTTATCCTCAAAATATACAGCTTCTGTTGGGGAGGATAAAAGGAGAAAAATCAAAGTTTAATCTCCAGTTCTCATGGGAAAAATCTGAAGAGCAGTTGTCCTCCTTTAAAAAAAAGTTAATAAAAAATGTTTTCATGAAAAGATAAGATCCTGCCATGTTAAGACAATTTAACCATTTTAATCTGATGCAATCATTTTCTCTAAAATAGATACTGCGTTTGCTATCCAATGGGCAGTGGTTTGGGAGAGCATTTCTGAAAGATCCTTTGGTTAGTAGCTAGGACAGAATTTACCTCAGGAACAACAATATCCACACACAGTGACCATTCCCACTATTCTTTGGACTACACAGCTTACACTAAGGTAATAAAAACACCAACTACGTTTTCAGGATGCAGTCAAGACCCCATCCAAAAAGAAAATAAAACTTACATTTTAAATTAACTTAAATGGTATGCATTAGAAGAGAGTGATTTTGCAACTGCTGGATCAATCAATCACAGTCACTTGACTGTGACTTAAGAGGAGGTTTCTAGAAGAAATTCAAAGTTTGGATGAATGCCTGAGAGTAGTCTCTTCTTACCTTAATCCACATGTTTCTAACCCATAATTATCTCAAAGTTATCACACACACACACACACACACACACACACACCACACACTTTCTTGACTTCACTGAAACCCACTGTCACCTAAGGATACTGCTTCTCCTCTCAAGCAGGGGCTGGGAGATGTTTTCCATCAAACTTGAAATATCCCAGTATCAGAACCAAGGCAGTGTCCTCCTGACTACCCAATGCCACTTGCAGACAAATAACTGCACTCCCTTTTGTAAGCTGCTCCTTTGAGTAGTTGACAATAAGAGCCTCTTCTCCCTCTAGTCCTCACTTAATCATTTGATCACTCCTTAAAGAATTTAGCACCCAACTGATCGTCTTCTTTTCACCCAACCTTACCATCATGCTAAGCAGATTTATCATCACTTGGATGCACCATCAACACCTTGACCAGCAGTTCCTTACCCTGATACCCACTGATAGTTGTCATCTTTCACCCCAAGTACCAACTTCCACAGTCATACCATGAATTTGGTCAACATTGGAAACTGCACTTCAGATAATTCTGCAATAATATGAATACCTTCACAAACACCACCACCACCTCCTTCAACTTCCCTTTCCAATGGCCTTGTTTTCGTCCCCTCATACAACATTTCTACCTATCAAGAACTGCAATCCAGTGACACTTCTACTTTCTCTACATTCATCAGCCTCCTCAGCTCTCTACACCTCTCTATCAGTACTATGTCACCTCCCTCCCCCGTGTCCACCTCCAACTCCTGGCTTAGTATTTTATCTGGCCTATTCCTATTCATCCTTACTCATACCGCTTTCTTAGATAGGGGCTATCCATACTTGTAAGCTAGATGAAGTTCTTCTGTTAAACCATCTTGTAAGTTCTTTGTGCTTTTCTTAGCTATTCTTCAAACACAACAATGATCATATTGCAATTAATGTCATTGTGGATTTGAACATGGAAGATCTCTTTTATCCTAGATTGTAAATTGGTTAAGAGCAGAGATCATGACTGTTTTACTCTCAATTACATATGTTGACTAACACCATGCCTGGAACATAGAAGGCACTCCAGAAATATATGTGGAGTCTCACACACACACACACACACACACACACATACTTATGCATACACACTCATACACTTACCCACAAAGATTTCTTCCAGTAAATGGGTATCTGTATTATGCAAGCAATGTGAAATCAAAAAGAACATCTTGGGGTTTTTTCTGCCTAACACCAAAACTAATTGCAGCCACTCTTCAAAAAAAATGCAATAACTTTATAAACAGTCACATCCTGATTCTTATGGTAGAAAGCTCTCCATTCTCTGCTGAATATTCATCTGTTGGGAGGGACACTCGCCAAGAAGCTCAGCACTTTCTGTAAAGAGAAGCAGCAAGAATAGAAGATGTGCAGAGAGGAAAGACAGTCAAAGGCAGGCTCCTGCAATGCAAAGGTGCCAGGAACAAGGGTGCAATCCCAAGATGTGCAACACAGGATGGAGGAGGGAGATCTCACTTTTATTGTAAATAGTAGAATTCTTTAAAGGTAGCTCCATTAGCAATCAGATCTCAAAGATGGTGGAAACACAAACGCCTTCTTTCTCATTAAGGCTAGGGGGCTCCAGCATAATTTCTCTGGACCAGGAAGATGGAGGAGTCTTACTTCTCTTCCCTTCCAACTCCATCCCCCACTCAATCCTAGATTGCACAAGGAAGTCAACACTACTTCCCCCAACACACTCCAAATACCTCTCTTCACAGCATTGTCAATAGATTCTCTTCATCCAATCTCGGAAGCAGTCTGGAAAAAGAAGCAGAAGAGAGAAGAAAGGGGAAAAGTTCAAAAGTACTTTAAACTCTGCCAAAAAAATCAATTAATACCAATATACACAGAGAAATGAGTGACCGAAGTCACCGCAGCAATGTATTTCCTCATAACTCCCTCAACTGGCCAGGGCCAAACCAAGGTGTGCAGAGTTGTATGTCCTACTCCGAAGCCCTACAAGTCATAGGACACATTCACCCCAGAGCCAGTGTATCCTATTTCTTTGAGATCTCAGTTCCATCCCTGTAGTGGTATCAAAGTACCCTCCATTTACATATAGTGCTCTCTTTGAAAGGAGCCATGATAGACTTTAATTCAAATTTACAAATAGAAAAACTGAGTCCAAAGAACTATACAATTAGCATAAATACTGGGACTACACACTGCCACATAATGAAACAGACAGCATTAAAATATATAATTAAGTATAACACTTATACACTAATATAGGTCAAACAGCTGAATGATTTAAAGGAGTTTTGTTTTGTTTTGTTTTAATCAACTAGGTACTTCTTAATGCAGTCACTGTGGCATGATACAAACAAAATCAAACTACAACACATCTTAGAAACAACAAATACTACTGCTGCTCACGTAGCAAGGAAAGTTACAAGTAAATCTCCCAATATCTCAGGTGTAAAGAATGGTTCTAACAATGTCTATTTGTATTAAATCAAATCACCAGACTAAGGCATCGATTTTGTACCGTTTACTCAGAGCAACAGACAAAAAGACAGGACTTTGGGTTTGTTTATATAAACATTCTTCTACAGGTAGTCAGAGGAGGAAGGAGTACAATGGAATTTGATGGTGGATGAATCTGCACAAAAAGGAGACTAAAAAGAAAGGTTTTTGTGACCCAACACTCATGGTTTACTTTTTAAAGTTGTGAGGAAAAGAAATGGCAAAGCTTTCTATTTCTGTAAGTCTTTGTTCTAAAGAATTGAATCAAAAATAACAATACCTAATCATCTCTAAATTACTTCAACTAAAAACACCACTAAAGACCTTAAAAATTTTTTTTTTTAAAGAATTCATTTTTCTTCCTTGGCCCTGAAAACGATGGTTTAAAAATAGCTTGATTTGCATCTTATTCTTTTACTGCCTTTCTACAAATACATTTTGAAATGCTGACTTACGGGAAAGCTGTTGCCTGCTTAGCTTTCATCATGCATGAGATCGCACTACTTCGCTCACCTGGAACTGTGGAGTTCTCTGTTCCCAGCAATGTGAAAGACCGTCCAACAAGGAGCATCCTTGCTAAATGGTATGTTTAAAGTATGTATAGCTACACATATTTTCAAATGCATAACTGATTTCTCAAGAGAGAAGGGAACTCATGCCAGAAGCAAGGAAAAGATTGAAAGGCAGGCCTGGAAACAGAGCTGGCCCAGTAGCAGCTCCAAATATGGCAAAATGCTAGTGTTGTTTAAGACTCCAATACAACATCCCTGATGATGAAACAGGAGAAGTTCCCTTGCCCCCTCGCAGGGTGTGCAACAGCAGGAGGGGCTCGCTTCTTCTGTGCCCCACTGCTCAAACCTCTAGAGGAGCAAGCAGACGGCTGGGTTGTGGGGTTCTAACCCAGTGTCTAGGGGTGAACGATTGCGGCGGAAGCCCCAGTGGACGTGTGTTACAGGGTGCTCTTTTAGTTTTGCCATCTGTAGGAGACTTGTGTTAGTCAGCTCAATTAGACCCCTGGCTTATCTCAAGGACAGAGGCCTTTCTGTATCCTAAGGTCCTTGCCTTGTTGTACCAGAAGAATCAGATCACACGTGAGCTTGGAGAATGAGAGCAAGGTTTTATTGAGTGGAAGTAGCTCTCAGCAGACAGGGGAGGCAGAAGGGAGATGGAGTGGGAAGGTGTGTTTCCTGGAGTCAGGCCACTTAGCGGCCTGGATCTCCTCCAACTGCCCAGCCGAACTCCATGTCCTTCTGCCAGTCGGTGGCCTGCCAGGGTCTGCCCGTGCCTGTCGACGTGCTCTTCTTGATGTCCTCTGGATGTCCAGCCCCTTGTGTGACTGCCCACTAGGGTTTCGGGGTTTTCATAGGCACGGGATGGGGGCCTGGCGGGCCAGGGTGGTCTTGGGAAAAGCAACATTTGGACGCAAAGGCAGGAGTGCCTGCCCTCACCCAGGTCTGTGGGCACAGGCTCCAGGGTGGAGCCCTGGCCAGAGACCTGCCTTTCTCCTCCCAGCACTTCCCTGCCCCCCTCCCTTATCAATAACATCTGCATTTGTGGCTGGGTAACCAGGGTATTCTTCATATAGCTGCAAGCGTCTGGCCAATATATTGATAGGGTTTGGATCTGTGTCCAGGCCCAAATCTCACATTGAACTGTAATCCCAGTGTTGGGGATAGGGTCTGGTGAGAGGTGATCGGATCATGGGGAAGGATTTCTCATGAATGGTTTAGGACCATTCCTTTGGTGCTGTCGGCAAGACATTAAGTGAATTCTCAAGAAAGAGTTCCGGTTGTTTAAAAGTGTGTGGCACCTCGGTCGCTCTCTCTCTTTCTCCTGCTTCAGTCACACGAGGTGCCTGCTCCCATTTCACCTTCCACCATAAGTCAAAGTTCCCTGAGGTCTCCACAGAAGTAGACGAAGTGGACCCAACATGCTTCCTGTACAGCCTGCAGAACCGTGAGCCAATCAAACAGCCTTTCTTATAAATTCCACAGTCTCAGGTATTTCTTTATAGCAGTGCAAGAACAGCCTAATTGATACATTATGTCTTCAAGTGGGGGTGAAGACATGCTGAACATTTACTTCTTGAAATATCCATTACATGATAGTCAGGGCGTTGTATGTTGAAAGCATGTATGTGTATAGCTTACATTATTAAAAATTATTGCTTTAGAATAGAAAAAGGAAGAGTGATAAAATATTAGGCTGAACCATATGAAACTGCTGATATTTTATAGTATTTAGGCAACAAAATTCTCAAATGAGAGCTTTGGGTCCAATAAGTTTGCTTTGCCCAAGGCAACTTGCCTCACTAGTGTTATTCAGGGTTAAGCCATGTCCGAGACCATCAGATGTTTTGCACCTCCAAGCATGACCACTCCATGCTATATGATGCTAAGACAGTCTCTATAACTTTCTCTACTTTAAGTTATATAAGTCCCCTTTCTGTTACTCAACCTTTGTGGGTGCCAGGTCCCTGAAAGGAAGCTATAGGAGCAGGTAAAACTTCTTTCCATATTTATTTGTGTGGAATTTTTACTTTTCAACTATATACCAGATGTAAGGAAGTGTTCTTGCTCAAGGGCCATCTGTCATTGCAGAGGTAGGATAGATACACATAATGACAGAGTAGAAAAAAATAAATACAGTGACCCAAGTTTAAATCCTGTCACCTGCTGTTATTGGTTGTGTTTCACTTCTTGACCTGCAGAATCCTTATCTATAAAACTGAACTGGGGACCATGCCTAGTCATGTAAGTTCATTGTAAAATTCAAACAAAACAAAGTCTGTTAAGTATTTTGAAATGCCAAGATACAACCATGTGATCAGGGAAATTTACATAGAGAACAGAGTTGGGATAACATATGCTAGAAAAACCAGAAAGCGGTCAGACACAATGGTTCACACCTACAATCCCAGCACTTTGGGAGCCCAAGGCAGATGGATTGCTTGAGTCCAGGAATTCAAGACCAGCCTGGGCAACAAAGCAAGACCTTATCTTTACAAAAAAAATTATTGAAAAAAAAAAAGAGAGAGAGAGAAAACTAGAGTGGGCCAAAGTTAAGAGCTCTAGAAGTTCAATTACAGAAGGAATATTTATTCAGAATACATCAAAGGGTCTACTGGAATTGGAAATATAGTCATCATACTTAAGGATAAGGACAGCCAATTTCTTAGATGCAGGTCTTCTGAGTCAGTGGACTCCACGATGCTTGCAGGGGAGGCTCTGTGGACTCCCTGTATCTCTGGACACGCAGGAAAAAGGACAGTCAAGTTTTTCATGCTGGACAGTATGAATTTAATTTGTAATCTCTATTTGTCACATATATCCATAATTTTCTTTGTGATAGTCTCATCTGAAGCTTCTGGAAAAATTAGGGAAGATCTTATGGACTGTTAGGTTGGAAAGACATAAATGCCAAGACTTCTTAAAAGTTGACCCTAAGGGGACTTGTGGTTATGAATAGAATGCCGTTGGTTGCAGGAGAACACAATCCTGTTAGACTAACTAAAGAAGATAAATTAATTGCAAAAAATCCATTTAAAGAGATGAGTGAATTAGGGAAACAAAAAGAATTAAAAGAAGAAAAATTCCACGGAGCAGAGTGTTTTGGCAAGGTTAGCTACCTTTCACAGGCTATTTTCTTTCTTGGGATATTTGCTGATTTGAAACATAGATCAGATCTGGTTCATGCAGAAGCACTGTAGGAAGGAAAGAGGAGTGAGCAAAGCTTGTGGTGTTCATAGAAGCAACCACAACAATTTGGAAACAAAAGTATCCCCAAATGCCTTGCCAATTTTCCTATAGCACCCTTGCTAAATTGAGACTGAGTAAAAGGTTAGAAGTTTCTGCAAAGTAAGTTAAAATCTTCAGAAGTCCTATAATAATTGGGAGGAAAAGTTCCACTTGAGGAAAGGAGTCTGCTCAGAACATGGCTGGTCTCCCCAAGATGCATCCATCAAATTTGGATGGAGCATATGGCAGGATGCTAAACAGCCTGAATCTTCTACTGTCTTTCAGAGCTCTCAGTCAACAGTGTAGAAGAGACAGGCCTGAGAAACAAAAACAGAACTAGAGGTGGAGGGGATCTTACTAAAATGTCAACCCAGTTTTGATCTAACTCAGCCTCTTGGATTGGGGTGATGACCTCCTCACCTTATCTGCTCCACAGAGAAAACACAGATTCCTATCTGGTCAAAGTAGCATCATACAGAGTTTTGACATGTGCTTTGTCCACAACGTCTGGCATACAGTCACAAATTACTAACATAAAAAGAGGCAGGAGGTTGTGATCAATTACCAGGTGAAACAAACAAACAATATAAGTAGATGCAAAGAAAGAAAATGATATTTTATTTAACATCTTAAGATTACATTTTGATACAATGATCAATATTTCAAAGAGATTGAAAGACAATATGAATGAAAGTTATGAAAAGATGTGGGGTTTAATCATTGAATCAAAATCTGTAAAAAGTAATCATTGTAAGACTAAAAATACAATACTTGAAATAAAGACCTCATTGGATGAGTTGAACAGTATAGCTGAAGATTGGCTCAATGATCCCAAAGACAGATCAACATGAAATATTTGACTAGAGCACAGAGAATGCAAAAGAATACACATATCAGTCACATGCAAGTCATAGTGCACACCCCTTTATTCCTATTATTGGAGTTACTAAAGAAAAAAGAAAGAATAGGGTGGGACAAATATGTAAAGAAAACATAGTCAAGAATTTTCCAAAACTCTTAAAGCTAGCAATCTTCACATTCAAGAATCTCAGCCAACTCAGGATAGCTATAAAGACTCCTCAAGGATCTAGAACTAGAAATACCATTTGACCCAGCCATCCCATACTGGGTATATATCCAAAGGATTATAAATCATGCTGCTATAAAGACACATGCACATGTATGTTTATTGCGGCACTATTCACAATAGCAAAGACTTGGAATCAACCCAAATGTCCATCAGTGACAGACTAGATTAAGAAAATGTGGCACATATACACCATGGAATACTATGCAGCCATAAAAAAGGATGAGTTCGTGTCCTTTGTAGGGACATGGATGCAGCTGGAAACCATCATTCTCAGCAAACTGCCACAAGAAAAGAAAACCAAACACCGCATCTTCTCACTCATAGGTGGGAATTGAACAATGAGATCACTTGGACACAGGAAGGGGAACATCACACACCAGGGGCCTATTGTGGAGTTGAGGGAAGGGGGAGGGATAGCATTAGGAGATATACCTAATGTAAATGATGAGTTAATGGGTGCAGCACACCAACATGGCACATGTATACATATGTAACAAACCTGCATGTTGTGCACATGTACCCTAGAACATAAAGTATAATTAAAAAAAAAAGAAAGAAAGAAAGAAAGAAAACCACAACTAGGCATTTCACAACTAAACTGCTGAAGATGAAAGACTTGCTGATTCTAATGGGCTAGATGATCAATGTGCCACAGTCCTTATTTTAAACCCATATAAAACATTTCACAAATTATCTGAATATCGCTAGTTTAAAAAGGAAATTCATTTCAACAAAGTCAAAACAAGGGACAAATGAAAGATGGATAAATTGTGTTTATCATCTGAAGGTTGTAGCTGCTTTTTAAACCAGATAGAAACCATTTGTTTCCAATTGTCTCATAACTCAGATAAATAAAACCAATTTTAAGGAGAAACTTTATGCCTGACAAGTATGAGTCAATTGGAACATTGAGAAAACAATTCAAAAGAAGTCAAGTTTAGAACTTTACATCTTAACTCTTACTTTGTTTTGTTTTGTTTTGTGCTTTGTTTTTTGTCTTTTGTTTTCTGTTTTTGAGACAAAGCTTCACTCTTGCTGTCCAGGCTACAGTACAATGGTGCCATCTCAGCTCATGACAACTTCTGCCTCCTGGGTTCAAGCAATTCTCATGCTTCAGTCTCCTGAATAGCTGGGATTACAGGCATGTGCCACCATGCCCAGCTAATTTTTGTATTTTCAGTAGAGATGGGGTTTCACCATGTTGGTCAGGCTGGTCTCAAACTCCTAACCTCAGGTGATCTACCCACCTTGGCCTCCCAAAGTGCTGAGATTACAGGCGTGAGCCACCGCACCCGGCCTTAACTCTTATTTTGTATGTTGACTTTAGAAAGCACAGATATACACTGTAGACAGCTTGACTGAGATTGCTCACATATCAGAATAATAGAGAATCAGGTGCCATTCTGGGTAGAATCAGAAGTAAGCAACCAACATTTTCTGAGACCTTAACAGTGCCAGGCATTAGACTACCTGTCTTACAGAGAGCATTGCATATATGAAATGAACTTCACATAGATCACACATGGATGTGGAAATGAACTCATTCATTAGCCTGAATGCCCATAAGGTAAATCATTTCAGACAGTGCAATATCTTCAATTCCATCTCTGTTCTTTTTTCATTCTATTGAGAAATAAACATTCATTCTAGCTGCCAGCTACTGGATTTGTCTGGAGTGTTGCAGACCTGAGTGGAATCAGCCTGGGTTCCCATCGATTTCTTTCTTCAGAAACTAAGCTTGTGTTCCTCTTCTCCTTCCTCCTCTCAGAAACTACTGAGCCCTCTCTCTCTTCACCTGTACCATCCCCTCTCCCCACCACAAGCCCGACTATGAAATGGGATGTCACCCTACTTTTGCCTCCCCTTCCAGCACATATATTCATTTCATCTTAAACTGTTTCTGCTAATCACTTTGGGAAACAGAGATAATTAAAATCATAAGCATGAAGGGAAAAAAATGAAATCATAAACATGAAGGGATTCAAAATCTCATCATTGGCCTGGAGCCGTGCTTCCTGGAGCACTCTTTATTCTACATCTGAAATTATAACTAAGCACAGTTGGGATTCTACTCCTCTTCCCCCACTGTCTCAGCTAATTTAATTCTGGGTCCTATTCATTGATTGAATTAAATCCTACCGATGTCATGAAAACATCCAATGTTTCACTGCTCCAAGTGCTCAACTCACACCTCTGAGGCCCACCAAAAGAGGTCTCTGCTGAGGTACCAGCTATTTCCTCTGAAAGGTGGTAATCTCCAAGGTAACCAATCCACCAGCACCTGGTACCTCTCCTTATCCTGCCTCCTTGGAAGAAAGGAAAAAGAGAATTTAGCAGAAAAAAATTCCTAAAACCTAACAAAGTGTCCCAGCCCCTTTGGACAGACCTATGTACCCATCTGTCATAAGTAAACCCATACAACAAGAATGTTGCCATGTCTTTAAAAATTCGTGAGTTCCAGCCAAGTTCAGTGGCTCACGCCTGTAATCCCAGCACTTCGGGAGGCCAAGGTAGGTGGATCATGATGTTCAGGAGATTGAGACCATCCTGGCCAACAAGGTGAAATCCCATCTCTACTAAAACTACAAAAATTAGCGAGGCGTGGGGTGCATGCCTGTAATCCCAGCTACTCGGGAGGCTGAGGCAGGAGAATTGCTTGTATCTGGGAGATAAAAGTTGCAGTGAGCCGAGATCAGGCCGCTGAACTCCAGCCTGGCGACAGAACTACACTCCATCTCAAAAATAAATAAAAATAAAAATTCCTGAACCCTCAATTTGTCTCCCCTGTTCACTCAATTGAGTCATTATCTTTCCAAGCTAGACATATAGGAGCTATATTTTCCTCCTTCCTCATCCTTTCCATTTGATCTGTGGTCATCCCTCATTCCCCTATGTATTTTATCACCCTGTTTTATCCTCATTTTTTTTCTGTTGTGTGTTGAATGTATTTGCTAGTTACATGTTAATCACCCTTGAATTATCTTGAAAGAAACTGATACCAGCTGATGTTTCAAAGATTGACTTTCTATACCTGTTCTGTACTTTCATTTTAGTGATCATTTATTCTATTGTTTTAGGTTAATACTGTTGTTTTCATACCTTAAATAACTTTGCTTCCCACAAAATAGAGGGTTTTTTTTTGTTTTGTTTTTTAGCATTTCTTATTTAACGCTTTATAAACACAATAACCTAGGAAAAGGGGTTACTTTACATCTACCTTCCACTCCTGCAGCTTTGATTCCTGGCACACAGCATGAAAAGCAAGCAGAGGAACACAGCAGTTAGCAACTTTCACCACTTTTCACCTGTTCTTCCCCATTATTGAGTCTATCTAAGGAAGACATCACTGTGACTGCCGGGAGATGTCAGGCCTCAAAAAGGAAGTTGAAAATTATGTAAGAAATGAGCCCAGTGACCTCCATTTCCTTGCCTCCTTGGTAAATAATTTGTGGTTTTCCAAAACTGGAGGCATTATTTTAGAGTTCAAGCAAGCTTGGCAGTAAATTGTCCCAAGGCTCATAAAAACGTGCACACAGGGTTTTGCAGACACCAAATCAAATAACTAAAGTGAAGTGAACCCAAAACAGAGCAGATGCGTGTATGCACAGGGATATCCCAGTCACAGAACTGCAGACAGAGTTGTCTGTCTTTTACTGTGTAACATCAATTCTAGAATATTAAACAGTTCAGTGGTAGGGAGGGGCAAGTCGCTCTTCCTTTAACCTCCAAAATATTTCTAACATCCAGTTTTGACTGCATTCATCAAAGAGATAGCTCATGGGTTTCAACTTCGAACTTTGGAACAATTCAGGGTTTAGCAAAGCCATTGTCCTCTGCTTCTTGTCTTCTGCATGTGCTGAGAGGATTGGGAAGGGAAGTCAGCGCTGTTAGTAAAGAAACTGAGGACAGAGGTGGGGCAAGCAAAGATACATGCTCTGGTGTTGGAAAAAAAGAAAAACAAACTTGAGGATCCTAGCAGGCTCCAGATCATAGGGATTAAGAAGAAATCGGCTCAAACTTAAACACTAAGTGTTCACTTCTATTTCCCTTCTGAATAAAACAGTAAGGGGAGTGTGCCAATACCCTCCAACAGTTAGCAGAAGAGCCCCAACTAGAATACAGAACTTGAGACGGTAAGTTCACTGCTCAGTGGACATATACCCAGATCACAAAGCCTTACAAATAGGACTTTCTACATCCTCCCAGACCCTCCTACGTTTTTTTTGTTTTTGTTTTTGTTTTTTTCCTCAAAGCGCCTACCTGAATGATCCTCTTCAAGAGAAACCAGGTCATAAGGCTTGTTCTTTTCTCTGCTGCAACCATGCAATGGACCTTGAAATCACTCAAAGGGAGAACCAGAGCCTCACAGTGGCCTCCAGGGTGTCCACCATCTGCTGAGCTTACACCTCCACCCGCCCTGCCATCCTTACCTCTCAGGTCCCTCCAGCTGAACACCTTTTTCATTCTGTCCCAGCCGGATGGGCCTCATCGCTGCCTGTGTCTTTGCACTTTCTACTCCTCTCCCAGAGATCTTCTCACCCTGTTCTCTCTCTGCCCGTAAGTCTCTGCTCAGACATTACCTTTTCAGGGAGGCTTCTCTGACCATATCATCTACATGGGTAAATGACAACTCTTCAAGACTCTTGTCCCCCACCTGGCTCTGCTTTTGCATACGGTACTTACCCCCTTCTCTCTTTTTTTTTTTTTTTTTTTTTGCTTTGAGATGGAGTCTCCTTCTGTCACCCAGGCTGGAGTGCAGTGGCATGATCTCGCCTCCCTGCAGCTTTCACCTCCTGAGTTCAAGTGATTCTTATGCCTCAGTCTCCCAAGTAGCTGAGATTACAGGCATGCACCACCACACCTGGCTAATGTTTGTATTTTTAGTAGAGATGAGGTTTCACCATGTTGGTCAGGCTGGTCTTGATTACCTCAAGTAATCCACCCACTTTGGCTTCCCAAAGTGTTGAGATTACAGGCATGAGCCTCCGTGCCCGGCCCTCACCTTCTTATATTCTATGTAATTTTTGTCTCCCTCACCAGAGTATGAGTTCTGTGAAGCTGAGAGCTTTCCCTCCTTTTCTTCACTGATGAATCCCAGCATAAAAAATTATGTCTTGTACACAGTAGGATTCAACAAGGAGATCTATGTATTATTTATATGTTTTTATATATCTCATTGACATATATGTTGTTTACATATATATCTTATTTACATATATCTCATATAGGTATATACACATATGGTCCCTAACTTACGATGTTTTCAACTTTACAATGGTGTGAAAGTGAAACACATTCAGTAGAACCTGTACTTCAAGTTCCCGTACAACCATTCTGTTTTTCATTTTCAGTACAGAATTCAATAAACTACATGACATATTCAACACTTTATTATGAAATAGACTTTGTGATAGATGATTTTGTCCAACTGTAGACCAATGTAAATATTGTGCATTTACAAGTTAACTGTCTAAGCACCTTTGCAGTGGACTAGGCTAAGCTACGGTGTTCGGAAGGTTAGGTGCATTCAATGCATTTTTGGCTTGGAATATTTTCAGCTTACAGTGGGTTTATCAGAACATAACCCCATCATAAGTTGAGGAGCATCTTTCTCTCTCTATTTTCTCTGTCTCTCTATCTTCCTCTCTCTGTTTCCATAGAAATATATATACACACATACACACATATATGTATGTATACACACACATATATGTATATATACACACATATATATACATGCTGTGTGTGTGCATATATATAGAGACAACTCTGTTCTCTGAGTGTGTGTGTATATGTGTGTGTGTGTGTGTGTGTGTGTGTGTGTGTATATGCACAGAGAGAGAAAAGAGACAAAGAGAAATCAAATCATTCATGGCTACATTTGAGAATAGATTTGTGTAATGATCTTTATTTTACCAATCAAAAAGGTAACGAAGAAATGGAATGGACAAAAACAAATACCAAGCAATATTATACTTAATTAAGGTTTTTCTCTTTTAATTTAATGACTAGACTTATTATAACTTCTTCTCACAAAATAAATTATTGAGCAGAACACAGGTTTGTTGAGGACCAGGAATTTTCAGACATTCAGAAGTCTATCCTAGTCTATCCTCTAGGTCTAATGGAAAGTTACTTGCTCAATGTTTATATGAACCAGGAACCAGCAGAAGTGGGTGCATAAGTTCAGTGAAAACACAGGGAAATTTTAGAGGGTGATGGCTGTCGGAAGTCGAGTTGCATATCTGGAAGCCATCTCTTCCTTGATTCGTGACTTTAAGGACAAGTGGACATTTTTGAAAAGGTACATGATGGTTTCTTTATAGTTTGGCACAGAGTCACTGTGGACTCAGGGTATCCCAGACACAGGGAGCAAAGTGGGTGGCAGAGGAATCTAACGGTGGTTCATGATGACTGCTTGATCCAGCAGACATTTTTTACACTTCTAAAAGGTTGACATTTTATGGCCTATTTAGTCATTTAAATCCTTGTGGGCCTTTGGCCAGCAGAAGTGGGTAAATAACTACAGAGCAGTTCAACCTGAACTTCCAATTGCCAAAAAGAAAAAGTGAGGGGGCAGGGGTTTGCTGGTGAATGACAGTCTCTTCATGAGCTTCCCTGAAAAATAAAACAAAATTAAAGTTAAAATAAAACAAAATTAAAGACTACTGAAAACTAATCTAATAATACTGACATTTCTTCCCCCAAAATATCAGCTTTAAAGAACTGAATAGAGGGTGGTGGAGAGACTGAGCTTTCCTTTGTTATTGTTCTCTTTTGATCATTTCACTGCTCCTACTTTATTTTAATAATGCGTCCAAAGACTGATTCACCCTCTGTCTCCCACTTTAATAAAGGTTCATTAGTGGATTAGGAGAGATTTGAAACTGAGCCCAGTAGAGTCAGCAGAAACAATTTCCAAACACCCATTCAGCACATTTTGAAAAGCGCCAAGCTAGCAACTTGGAAAAGAGCCACCAATAAAATGTGGGTGTACTTGTGTCTTTGGAGCCCCAGTGGACAGACAAAGCACCCCCACTTCCAGGAGGGGCAACATGGCTCACTGAAAATGTTCAAGGCAAAGACTGTTGTGTCTACTTTGAGCCAACCCCAAGAAAATAAATATAGCTCATCCACATGGAAAATAAGGGAGAAACTGATGACCACATATATTATTATAATCAAAATAAGTGAATAAGTGCAGCCACTTGTGCTACTCTGGAATCCCAGCATCCCCTTTGAAATCTACAAGCCCTTCTCAATCGTAGCAGGTCCCACACTCCTACCTGGCCTACAGAGGGGGTCAATCACTGGTGTTTGTAAGCACGCAGGTGGTTTACACCTCAATGCTTCACTTCCTTCTAAGCCTTCTCCAAGAGTGAAACTAAGGAGGGAGCTGTTGACTTCATCCTTTTTCCGTTTCCACAGGTTTTATCAAAATTATTTCTGATGATATTTTCAATATGTACACAAAAATTCTACTTCTATTAGTATTACGAATATGATAACAAGCTAACAATTGGGCACTTGTGAATTTTTCTCAGAACGTTACAGCCGTTAGCTCATTTAATATTCAGAATCCTGTAACACACTATAACCCATGCTCTTGATTGTCTGATTTAAGCCGTATCTAGAATCTCCTTTCTCTCGCAAATTCAAGCAAAGGTGGTCAGAAGACACAAATCAGGCCCATAAGTGAGTTTCTGCTTATTGGAAATTTGAGAAAAGTGTTGATTTTCTGACAAAAAGGCCGACTCAGCTAAAATTCTCCCATGTCTCTTTTTCCTTCTTTTTGTATGAAAAGTAGAATAGCACACATGGTATGGCAGAGACAAAAAACCTCATTTCTCTCACACTATTGATCAACAGCACCTGCTCTTTGGGTTTCTCTTTGTTTAAGCTACTGTAAGTCATACTTTCTGGTACTTTCAGGTGAAGATATTCCTATCAGATGCCATTTACTGGTGAGGAAGCTGATACATGATGAAATGAAGCCATCTATCCAAATCACCCAGGTGGGAAGTGCAAAAGCTTAGCTTAAACTCAAACTCTTTTTTCCCAGAGCCCACATTACTAACCACTATGGCACACTGTGATGCCCTTGGCAACCATTACATTAGAAATAAGGACATTCTAGGCTGGCCCGGTGGCTCACACCTATAATCCCAGCACTTCGAGAGGCCCAGGTGGGCAGATCACCTGAGCTCACAAGTTCAAGACCAGCCTGGACAACATGGCGAGACCCCATCTCTACTAAAAATGCACACGAAAAGAACCCAGGCATGACGGTGCATGCCTGTAATCCCAGCTACTCAGGAGGCTGAGGCTGGAGAATTTCTTGAGCCCGGGAGGCAGAGGTTGCAGAGAGCTGAGACTGCACCACTGTACTCCAGCCCGGGCAATAGAGCCAGAAAGGAAAGAAAGAACGGGAAGGGAAAGGAAGGGAAGAGGAAGTGAAGGGAAGGGAAGGGAAAAGGAAGGGAAGGGAAGCCGCACATCACCACACCCAACTAATTTTGTATTTTTAGTAGAGATGGGGTTTCACCATGTTGGCCAGGATGGTCTCGAACTCCTGACCTCAGATGATCCGCCCGGCTCGGCCTCCCAAAGTGTTGGGATTTGCCACTGCACCCAGCCTATTGTGATTCTTTTACTCAAGTTCTCTATACAACTTTTGTATTAGCTACAGAAACACAAAGTCAAGTTCTGGATCCTCTTGCTTCTGCTTGCAACTCTGTTGCCATCTCACCCATCCTGGATCTAGCCAATACTTCCTTTTAATTCTTTAATTTTAAATTCTTTTAATCTGTGGAACATGCCAGTATGCCAGAAGTTTCCTAACTGTATTCATTTATATGATGCCAAGGGAAAATGGAAAGAGGAAGAAAAGAAAGGGGGTGGGGGACAAGAAAGAGAGGATGGGGGAAGGGAAGGAAAGAAAACATTGTTATAACTAATTTTACCAAAATTGATACATTGTGTTGAGGTAACCTTTTTAACTTTCTATTTGGAAATTATTTTTAACATTACAAAAAGTCACAAAAATAAAAATAGTACAAAGACCATCTATCCATTTAGCCTTTACCCAGATTTTGCTGCTGTTAATAGTTTATTCCCATTTGCTTTGTCATTTGCAATAGATGATAGATGATCAATAGATTAGTAGATTAATAGACTGACAGATGATTGATAGACAGATAAATAGATAATTTTTTTCTGAACATTGTTTTTTACCCCTAAATACTTCAGTGTATCCTAAGGGATATTCTTTTCTACAACCACCATGGGCTTATCAACTTCATACATTTGCATTGATACAATAATTTTTTCTACTCTAACAATCATATTCTAGTTTTATCCATTGACCGAATAATGTCCTTTCTTGCATTTTCTCCCACCAGTGCAGAATTGGTAGAGTTTCATTATAGAAGCGTGTGTTGCTGCTGTTGCTGCCGCTGTAACTGTTTATATATTAGTTCAATTATTTGATGAAAAACTGTTAGCCCTTGAATAGGGGCCAACCTGTGGATAGCCCTTATCAGGACTCAGGCTTCCAAGAGCAGTTCATACTTGACCTCAACTCTTCCATGCCTACCCTCTGTTTCATCCTTTCCACTTCTTTTTGTTGCAGAAAGAAACAAACAGCAGGGCTCGCTTTAGACCCAGGTGAGCTGGGCTCTTCCCTCAGTCCTCACGATTCAGGGGCCCATAAAAATGTCTTTCATGATAGTTTCTGAGAACCCCTCCCACCCCCAACCCTCTGGTTCCTGGGCCTGGCTGGAGCTGATAGTGTGGTCTGGGCAGATTTCCTGAGCTCAAATAGGGATTTGCTTGTACCCAGTCCCCCTTTCTCCCCTTTAGAGTTCTTTCCAACCCACTTTCTTATGCACGAGGTGGGCTTGACATTCCAAAGAGCTCCAGAAATCGTGCCTGCAAGGTCATCCTGGGGCCCTGGGGCTGACCTCCAGTTCCAGAAAAGCAGCCTAGGGAGTGGATTGATTCTGCTGACTGGCACAGGATTGCTGTCATGGGATGGTGTGTGATTGGGCCACCAGAATGGTGCTGACATCTGATTTTGAATGATTCTCACTCACTCCGTCACAGGATGAGTTCAGGACTCTGGGCTCCCAACAGCCATCAGCCAGCCCTTGGGTTCAAGCTGCATGTGAGGTTTCCTGCCTCCTCAGTTATCCCCCTTGCTGCTATTGTGGTGTTGCCTCTGTTCTGCAGCACCCGCGGTGGCAGGCAAGGTTTATACTGTGCCCCTGCTGCTGCTGAAACCCAGGGTCATCGCCCCATCCCTCTGCAGGCTGCACCACAGTGCTCAAGGGTGGCTTCACCCACCTCCTCCAAGGGCTTTCCAGATGGTTGCTCTGCAACACCAGCAGGCTCTTCAAATCCATGTTCATTCTTTCCTCCAGCTGATGTGGTGCCTGACCCTCCCAGGTTAAGCTGAGCGAGATAAGGGTCAGGGATTCCTTGCATAAATGAGATCACTCTTCTTGCTCCACCACTGGAAACAGTGTGAGGAAACCAGGGGTGCAGTCCACATGAAAAGAGATCACATTTTAGGAATGCTGTCATTACAGCCTCAAGGGTTCAAGAGAAGACACGGTTGGAAAATGTGTTGTTCTATATTTATACCATAAAGTTCCAAAGGGTAAATTTAACATGACCATAAAATAAATGACTGTGCACATTTTCCTGCATACTCTGTGCATTTGTGGTCGTCTTCAAAGAAATACAGGCACAACCTCTTAAAAAGCCATCGGAAGCCAGTATTCACAGGCAGCAGGATGGATGGTACAGCATCGTGAGTAATGATGTAGCCAGCATGAAACAAATAGCATTGGGGACTTTAGAGGCAAGAGGAGTCAGAATGCCTCAACATGGACAGGTTCTGACAAGCTATAGGTCTTGAATAATAACAAAATTGCTACCCTTTTCTCACAGTGGGAAATATGAATTACCCAGGAACAGCACATTTGACAATAACTAATATGAAGAGACGATTTCTGGATCCAGAAGGAAAGAGGTAGTGTCGGGATGGTACAAAGAATTATCAAGTAGTCTGGACAATAAACAAATACATCAGCACCTCTTTACCCATGATTCTGAATCTTCAGTGATCAATCACTAAACCTCATATATGTTTAAAATTTTGCAAAACATTTTTCAAAGGAATTGCTTATATAAATGGGAAACCCACACAAAATAATACTTGCCCAGAGTCCCACACATCCTAGTGTGGGCCCTAAAGAGGTAGACACGTTCTCCATGTCCTAATTCTAAGAAGGACATCACAAAGCGTGAAAGCATTCCAAAGACAAGTCAGTTTTTCTTACATCTTGGTCAATTCCCATTGACTTTTAAGCATTGTAGAAAGTAGAAAAATTACAACTGGAAAATGTGCCTGGAATACAGGGAGATACCCACTGAAACTTGAGACCAGAATAAGAGAGACTGACTTCAGCTCAAAACAGTGAAGTCTCCAAGGCCACATGCACACCCTTTGAACAAGCAAGAAAATATGGCTGTGCGGTTGCACAACTTGAGGAATAGCACATGGGGACGGGATGCCAGTCTAGCTAGAGAAGGAAGTATATAATCCCATTACTGAAAGCTAAGGAGAAGGACAATTCATCATGACAAGGTTCTGTGGCAGTGTCTAAGGAGTCACTGTACTTTATTCAATAGTAAAACAGAACTCGGAAAAGAAGCTGATCTGTTTTCACAACTAGGTAAATCCTAGTCACCTGTTCCTTGGAAACTGCTTCATTTTCTTTCTGCTTCTTTTGTGCTACACCCACGTTTTCTTCCCCTTCTCCCCAGGTCTCCTGTTCTGCAGGATTAGAGCTCAGCCCAAAGCGGTATGTTCTGTTCCTCCCCAGCAGCAACACTTCCACGTTCGGAAGTGCCAACCTATGCGCAGTTCTTCTCCTGTCAGTTTCATTGTTCCTTCCCTCCTTCGCTTTGTGATAATTATGCCTATTGGTATCTCCATTTATTTTTCCAAAGAGCACTAAGAAATGTATAACCCCAGAGCAACAGAAGCACAACCCACCACTACTTCCTTTTTTTTTTTTTTTTTTTTTTTTTGGAGTCTTTGGCTAGGATCAATTTACCATTTGCTGTCTTCATATGCTGGCAGGAAGAATTACAGAAATAAATAAGTTAACCCTCACTTCAACAATTACCAGAAACCATGATTAATTCAAACAAAAGATATGTGCAGTGACTTTAACATTTAGAAGGGCCAAATTATGCTCTCCTTTCTTTATTGAGTAAAGCATACTCTGCTAAGGAGAGCCTAATTTCTGTGTTTCTGTCACTTAATTGGTAGTAGAGGATGGCTACAACTTTTTTTGGAAAACTTCAGACATGACAGAGAAAAAGAATGAAAAATTAAAGAAAACAAAGAGTATGGTAAAACTGTGAGAGGGAAAAGAGGAAACAGAAAAAATGAAAGAAAGAGGTATGTCTGATAGGATGGAGAAGGAGTCAGTTCCACGTAGATAGAGAGACTCTTGGGATATGGTTTTTGCCAGATGCCATATATGTTGTATATGCAACAGGGATAGCAATAGCAGAGGATGTTTTGAAAATGAATTATCTAATGGGAATTTGCTGCATGCCTGTCTTACGTCATGTGTAAGGAACATTTCAAGCCCAGTGGTTACACATCAGCATTATCTTTTATTGTTACATGTCGGTGTCCCTCTTTAAATCACAATGAGGGCTGGGATGCAGGAAAAATGAAGCCTGGGTTCACCTAGCACAATACCCTTTTTTCTCAGCAATTCTATTAACATAACCATTGTACCAAATGTCATAATACAAATGCCAACAGACAGCTGGACACGGGGGCTCCTGTAATCCCAGCACTTTGGGAAGCCAAGATGGGAGGATTCTTTGAGCTCAGGAGTTCAAGACCAGCCTGGGCAACATAGTAAGACCTCATCTTTGCTAAAAATAGAAAAATAAAAATTAGCCAAGCATGGTGGTATGTGCCTGTAATCCCAGCTACTCAGGAAGCTAAAGTGGGAAGATCATTTGAGCCCAGTAGTTCAAAGCTGCAGTGAGCTCACATGACTGCACTCCAGCCTGCGTGACAGAGCAAGGCACTGTCAAAAAAAAAAAAAAAAAAAGCCAACCAAACAATTTGAACACATTGTTTTTATTCTGACTTTACAAGGAATTTCAGTATATGAAGAGATTTCCTTGCTTAAATTATTTTGCTAAAATATTTAGATAATAGCTGGCATTAATGAGTGAGTGTGATGTTCTAGGTATACTTTCAGGTACCTTAACTGTAATAATTTATGGAAACCTTACAATAGGTCTACCTTCATTTTGCAAATGAGGAGACTGAGGCTTAGAGGGACTAAGCAACCTTCCCAAAGTTTCCCATCTGGTAAGTGATGAAGCTGGCTTACAATCACAAAGCAGCTTATTTGAAGCTACTTTTGAACTCTCAGATATTCCAACACATTAAGTAAATTAGCATCAACTAGCATTTCTAACGACTTTTTGATTTGGTTCTACTTGCTGCATCTGCAGTTACTGTCATTCATCCACAAACTAAATATGCTTTGTCACTCTCCTGATTTTTAAAGTGCTCTCTTCTCCTGAACTTGACAAAAGCTGAATATTCACTCAGGAAGCAAATAACTGGTGAAATCTATTAAACCATCCATGCCACAGATCTGAAACTGTCATGGGTAGTTTAGTAATTTTTGAGAATCCACAATGCCCTTAGAACTGTACAGAAGATGAAAGAATATTATCTCTACCTCACCCTCTTAAAAAAGCCAGAGAAAAAACCAGCAGAACTTCTTGTTCCTGTATCTGCTGGCACATCATATGCTTTTAGATATGATCATCGAGACAAGCAGTGTTTCATTTTTCATTTTAAGCCCCACCCTACAATCAGCAGAAGAGAAAGTTTTCTAAATCATGCAGACCCATGTTACTTTTCCAGTGGAGCTGGTGAGGGAGTAAGGTGCTCTTTTTAATTCTGGAAACCAACACACACAATAGAAGTCTGATCCTACAAAACCATACCTCTGGGATAACATCATCTTTCAGTCTCATAACATTTAATTGCCTATATAATTCACACTTTTAGAGTATAATTACGGGTTAATATTACATTTGCATGCAAACTTCACACAGGCACAATAAATCAATTACAGCAGCCTGAAAAGTCAAAGACACATCTCTGAGGTATCCGCTTATCCATAAGCCTGTTTAGAAAAATTTCCCTTCCCTTTTTAGTTTGTCTCCAAGGCTAATGCTTAAATCCAGAAGCCTGAACTTTCCCATCATTTCCACATCTCTTTTACTCAAGGAGAGCTCCAAACTCCGTTTTAGGACTTTTTCTCAAACAGGTTCTCTTAATGGTAATATTCAAATAAAGGTAGAAATATTTCAATATTAATAATTAGTCTTTAGTGGGTTTTATCATTTGCAATTTACTACCTCATATATTTTTCTTGTAACACACCAAGCAACCCTGTGACATGTCATGTGAGTGACTTGTGATTATCAACATTTTACACATAAAAAATGTGACCTGAGAGAGGCGATGTAATATTATTACTGGTTACATGGCTGGGAGATATTACAGTCAAGATTCATACCTAGGTTTTCTGAGGCTGAAATGTTCAGCAAAAATCCACTTTAATATGAATCAGGTCATATGCACACACATTTTATTTTTAAAAATCTAGAAAATATCCCAAGAGTAGATTGTAAGCATTCCCTGAGGTATTTTCTATGAATTCAAGCATACTACAGCTACCACCACATAAAAGACAGATGTGAAACCAGACTCAAAATGAAAACCAACAGAACTATTTTTATTGCCCACGCTTTGTATAAAAAGCAAGAGGAGAAAAAAGCCTGAAGATCAAATGACAAAGAACTTTCTAAATCTGTCACTTAGTAACATATTGCTAAATTCTTGTTCTTTTTGTCCCAACATGTTAAAAGTTTGCCTTCTACAGAAGATTTTATGTTCTTTCTCTGTCTCTCAATACTCTACCTTCTTGAGTGCAATGGGAGAGTGACAGGGTGACTGATTAATACACGCATAATATCAAAAATGTGTAAGACATGTGTAAAGAGAATTTTTTTTTGTCTTTGACATTGTTTGTGTTCCTCCCATTTATACTAATTTTTCAGGTATGGGTATTGTATTTTGAAGATCCAGCATACTGCAAAGCCAATTAAACACAGAGGACATAACTTTTGCCTTGGGAGATGCACACGTGGCCACAAAACTCGCCCCTGAGTTGCCCCTTTCTCTATGTCTGCATTTCAGACCATCTCTAAAACATTTGTGGGCAGCTCATAATTCTTGCCAAATCCATATTTAACCTTCTGCAGTCACATTAGTGGACATGGCTTAGGCATTCGTCGCCTAGAAAACAGATCAACAGACTCTACATTTTGAAGGGCATCAAATCCTCCCGGTCTGGAGCAGAGAGGCGGTGGGCCTGAGAAGAGCCAGCAGCAGTCAGATTGAGCCTCACGGCGCTGCCTGCACTGGACGGAACAGAACCTTTCTGGGACTTGCCGGGCATCCCTCGCCTAGCGGGGGCTAGGTTGCTGTGCTTCTCCTGGGCACTCAGAAATGCATCAGCCTGGGCCAGCAAATCAAGGCCGAAGCGCAAATGAATTACAGTCTGTGTGTGACCAGAGCAATCCCAACGACTCCCTTGATTAAACTTCAGAGGGGTTTCAAAACGTCTGCAGGTAGACGCGTTCCAGCCCAGCTGTCTTTTCTCCCTTCAGCATCTTCAACAAACTGTTGGGCAAGATTACAGGAGAGTCTCCCTTTCCCTATTATATATTTCTGTAACAATTTGAGTCTCTTTAAATGGTAAGCAGATATCCTTCTTATCAGAAAAAAAAAATGCTTAAAAATTACCTCCAGCTCAATATTCTTTTTTATCATTGCTGTATCTGAATAACACGTTCAAATGAAAACTGTGTTGCCTCTGTTTGAGTCCCAATCATTAAGGGCTGAGCTGCTTCCAAAGACCATGAAGAATGTGCTTCTGTTCAATTTAAATGATTATCTCAATGTGGAATACGAGTAGGTTTTGTTGGGGTCTTTGAAACCGTTTCTGGGTCGCATATCATAAAGTCTGAGCCATTCACAACCATGAATAAAATGACAAGTTGTAAATGAGTAAAATGTAAAATTGCATGCACTGCAATTTGACCCTTTCATTCAAAAGCTGAAAAATCTGTCTTAGTTCTGGAAATTCCTTCAATAGATAGAGCTGGAAATATTCCAGCAAACTATGTGTTTGTTTTATAAATAAAACACACCATATCACATATCCAATGTCAAAAATGCTCTTGGCTCTACCTTCAAAGGCTACCTCAGACCTAACCGCTGCTCACTCCTTCTACTGCTTCCATACTGGCTCAAACCATTCTCCCTCGCCTAGATCATAGACAATTTGTGATTCCATGTAGCCCCTTAAATGTCTATTCCAAACACATGACCCTCTGAAAACATAAGTCAGATCATGTCACTGCTCTGCCCAATACCCTACAATGGCTCCCTAGTTTCCTCTGAGGAAGAGCCAACACCCATAAAGGCCACCAGACCCTCCTTGAATTGCCCCCATTAGAGCTCTCCTCATCCCTGATCCGGCATAATGGCTTCTTGCTGTCCTCAATTTTGCCTTGGCTGCAGCTCCTCTCTGCCTAGAAACCTCTCCTCTACATATCTGCATAGCTAACTCCCTTTACTTCCTTCATATCTTTGCTCAAGTTATCCCATTTCAGTGAGGCTTTCCCAGACTTCCCTATTTAAATGGTAACCACTGCCTTTCTTCTTCCCCCACTACCCTACTCCACTGTTCCCTGTTGCCATAGCATTTCATCTTTTCTGGGATATTATATAAATTACCATTGTATTATGGTGATTGTTTATCATCTGCCTTTGTTCATTTGGTTCACTTGTATATCTCAAATCACCTGGAACCATGCTTGACCCATAGTAGGGGCTCAGTAAATATTTGGTAATGAATGTTGAAAGAAAGACGAGTTGGAAATGGCTAAAATTATGCTACCCTTTACCAATATACAAATTTTGGAATTTCCTTTCTCTTACATACAGTTCTTAATATTGATTTACCTCTCCTACATAATCCACAAGGGAATAAAAGAAGGTTCAATTCCTCTCTTTCTATTCCAACCAAAGTTACACTTTTTGAGGAGAGAAAGTGGAAACTAGGCCTGTGAGATCAAATTTTCCCCACTGTGCATAAATGTTTGCATATGTGTATCTGTTGTTAGAATGGCCTCATGAATTGTAACAGCAAGTCAGAGAAAGCCAAGTGAGCTATCCAAAATTCAACTGAATGTCATCTTAAATACTATCCAAAATTCAATTGAATATCATCTTAAATATTCATCAGAGTTGTAAGGTCCTAAGACCATGAAAGAATGCAGAATCACATCAAGAAAAAAAATCTTTACCACTTAATAGAAACTATACTTTTAAATATCTTGAGATTCCATCAATTGTCTTTAGATGGTACAATGGTCTTAAGAAGTCAAGGAAAAAATATATTTACAACTCTTACAAAACAACAAAAAAATTAAGTTCCATCAGGTGATCAACCTGGATAAAATCTGCAGATTTCTGTGAATAAAGAGAAGAACTGGGGAGCTATGTGAATAAAACTTCAAGCCAGAGGAATGAGCTACAGGACCAAAGAGGCCCACCCTTATTACATTTCAAAGTCCATTAAATGACAACTGTAACAAGGGGCTCCATGTATTCCATTGTGATCATTCACAAGACTCCAGTCTTAAGTAACCTGAATTAACTATCTTCCATAAATTGGAAAGCATCTTTTAATCTTGGGAAAATATAGCATTACCAAAGAAAATTTTAAGAGCCTGAAAATCATGGCATATTATTTGTGTTAAAACAGAATCTAGAGGCCAGATGTGGTGGTGTGCACCTGTAGTCTCAGCTACTCATAGGGCTGAGGTAGAAGGATCACTTGAGCCCAGGATTTTGAGTTCAGCCTGAGCAACATAGCAAGATCCCACCATTAAAATTTTCTTTAAACATTTTTCATTAAAAAAAAAAATGTATTTATGCCTATAATCCCAGCACTTTGGGAGGCCAAGGCAAGCAGATTGCTTGAGTCAAGAAGTTTGAGACCAACCTGGACAACATAGTGAAACATCTCTACAAGAAAACACCAAAAAAATCGCTGGGTGTGGTGGCATATGCCTGTAGTGCCAGCTACTCAGGAGGTTGAGGCAGGAGGATCACTGGAATCCCGGAGGCAGAGGTTGCAGTGAGCCAAGATCACACCACTGCACTCCAGCCTGGGTGACACAGTGAGACCCTGTCTCAAAGAATAATAATAACAATAATGTAGAAGAATGCCTGATACACACAAAAAAGGTGTTCAATAAACATTGGCCATCAAATCTATATGCATTTAATGTGCTTCTCATGAAAAACTTCTCAAATCAAACATTTTGAGGTACTTGGAATGATTTGACCTGTTGAACTGACAATCTTATAATGTTCATTTAAAATGTATGTTTGAGTCATTGACTTAAACTTCAGGTCTTAAGATAAAATCATGCTAAGTCTGGGCATTATATTAGAATATCAAAGATAATTAAGGCTCTCCTTATTAAGTGTATTTTTATATTTATAATAGTTATTTAGGATGAGGGAAAGTTTTATTTGTTAAGACAGATAACAAAATTAAAGTACAAACTGTAAGATGTAGAAATGCTAACTTAGTAGAGTAATATACCAGGATGGATGGGGTTTATCTAGGTCTGTAAATGGAACCAACATTATTCCCAGGCCCTTTAGAAATTATTGTGAAAATCTGCTAAGTAGAATAGAATAGAATAAGAAAGTTTGTAAACTGAACTTTAAAGATTCAAAAACAACTGGAGTTTTGAATTCTCAACTTTCATAAACTAAATACTAGTTGGTTCAAAATAAAAGTAGACAATTTATCTTTTCTAAATTTTGTGCACATTTCTGCACTCAAAAAACACTTAGGAAGGGTAATAAATAATGATGATGAAAACCCAAATGTGTGACTTCTAACCAAGGAAAGCTGGTGTCAGGGAAGTGGCGTGTCCTCAATGTGCAGGGACTGGAGAGGCAATAGGTGGGTAGAGAATGGGTGGGAATAGTCGCAGACTAGACTAGTGGTGCAAAAATAATAGTATTATGGGTAGAAAGGGAAATTTTCCCTGAACAAGAAAAACAATAATAATAATAATAATAATCACAAAATACTCAAAGTGCTCCAGACACCATGAATGAGAAAGAAATGAACCCAGGTAGGACTTGCCAGACTGGGAAGGGAAGGAAGTTGCCCAATGCAGCTGTAGAGAACCACAGCTGTGACAGAGAACAGAGTCAGGGACTCTGGATCTGAGCACCCTTGCTGTCTGCAGAGGCTCCCTTTATCCGAAAACCATGCTGTTGCAGCCACGACTAAACCAACGGGATTTCTTGGTAGACACTCCATAACACATATTTAAGAGTGAATGTGTGTGGATGTAACTTTCTCTTAACAAGTTCATTCTCCAGGACATTTTAAAAGATCTAAAAGAACTCTAAACACCAAATGCTGAAAGCTTTCTTGAATTCTGAAGGGTATGCACCATAAATCTAGTAAAATGTAGTCAAAAAAACTTACAACACTGTGAATGTCTACAGGTAAATGATAATAATACTGCTGCTTGCCTTTATTTAGTTTACAAAGAGCTATTTTCTGCATTCTCTCCTCTGTTCCTCAAAATTGCTCAATTATCAGGTGGACAAATCAGGCCATTTTTAACTTGATTTTGATTAACATTTTAGTAATGTAACTAAACGCGCACACAAGCAAGCGCGCGCGCGCGCACACACACACACACACTCATTTTCTCCTTACCTTTTGCAGGAAAAAACAGAATTCTTATTATGAATTGGCTTTCTGGGCATCGAGCAGGGAAGAGCTGCTGAAAGAGGCTGACACTGGTGGCCCCGGGCCTGGTTAATATCCCTCTGTCTGGGAAAGGGTTGGATTCTCCTTTTGGATTTCAGACAATAGAGATCTCTAAGACTGTGTGGCTGCTGTGAACAGTAAATTTCCCAAGGTGGGGGCCACCTCTCTGGCCAGCCAGGTGACCTTCCCTGGGTGAGCTTAACCCTATTCTCTCCTTTAATGCCTAGGTAGAGGAAACATTAATTCTGCATTTCAATGTAATGGAATGAAAAACATTCCGGACTGGAAGATTTTGGCTTCTCACCCACTGGCTGGGTGATTTTAGGCCACTCGCTTTATCTTAGGTGTGTTTTCTCATGTATAGGATGAAACATTTTACAAATATGAATATGAAAATATGAGTGTTGATAATATGAATTTGAAAGTACCAATATTGTTATAAAAACATCAGCAAAAATCTTAAAATAGTAAAAACTTCAAATAGAGTCACCTGGAAGGCTTGCTAAAATACAGATTTCTGGGTATCACCCCAAAGTCTTCCATTCAGGAGGTCTTGGTGCAGCAGAGAATTTACATTTCTAGCAAGCTTCCAGATATTGCTGATGTTACTGGTCCAGGGACCCCATTTTGGTTTACTTTTTTGTTTTGTTTTATCTTAGCGTCAAGGAGTACATGTGCAGGTTTGTTACATGTGTGTATTTCATGATGCTGAGGTTTGGTCTTCTAACGATCCTTTTGGTCTTCTAATAATCCTGTCATATAAGTAGTGAACATAGTACCCAATAGGTTGTTTTCTGACCCTTGCCCCACTGGCACTCTCCCCACTTTTGGAATCTCCAGTGTTTGTTTGTTTGTTTGTTTGTTTGTTTGTTTGTTTGTTTTTGAGATGGAGTCTCACTCTGTCGCCCAGGCTGGAGTGCGTGTCATGATCTTGGCTCACTACAACTTCCGCCTTCTGGGTTCAAGCAATTCTCCTGTCTCAGCCTCCCGAGTAGCTGAAACTACAGATGCGTAGAGATGGAGTTTCACTATGTTGGTCACCCTGGTCTCAAACGCCTGACTCTAAGTGATCTGCCTGCCTTGGCCTCCCAAAGTGCTGGGATTACAGGTGTGAGCCACTGCGCCTGGCCCCCCCAGTGTTGATTTTTCCCGTGTTTGTGTCCATGTGTACCCAATGATAAGCTCCCATTTACTAGTGAGAACGTTTGGTATTTGGTTTTCTGTTTCTGAGTTAATTCACTTAGGATAATGGCCTCCAGCTGCATCCATGTTGCTACAAAGGACAAGATCTCATTTTTTATGGCTGCATAGTAGTCCATGGTGTATATGTACCACATTTTCTTTATCCAATTGACCATTGATGGGCACCTGGGTTGATTCCATGTCTTTGCTAATGTGAATAGTGCTGTAACAAACATATGAGTCCAGGTGTCTTTTGGTGGAACGATTTATTTTCATTTTGGTCAAATGGTAGCTCTATTTTTAGTTCTCTGAGGAATCTTCAAACTGCTTTCCACAGGGGCTGGACTCATTTGCATTCCCACCAACAGTGTATAAATATGCACAGACTACACTGAAAACCACTGGAATAAGCAGCTAAGACAGTCCTGTATTCAAGGAATTTGTAAAATGGGATTGATAAATTGTCTTGAGTTGTGAAGAAAAGAGTACACATTGTTGCTACATACTCCTGTAACCAGCCAGCAGGTTCTCCTTGCCCACTGCCCAGACAGAGTCTATTTATCCAGACAGGAATTGCAATAGAGAAAGAGTCAAATTCATGCAGAGCTGGCTGTAGAGGAGACCAGAGTTTTGTGATTACTCAAATCACTCTGAATTTGTTTGGCTGCATGTTTAGTGGCATGACTCCTAAACCACAATTTCTAATCCTGTGGCTAATTTGTTAATCCTACATAGTGAGTTTGGCCCCCAGTCAAGAAGGGGGCTGGTTTTGGGAATGGGCTGTTATGATCTTTGCTTCACAGTTAAACTAAAAACTAAGTTTCTCCCATAAAATACCTAGGAATTCAACTTAAAAAGGTTGTGAAGACCTCTTCAAGGAGAACTATAAACCACTCTTCAAAGAAATAAAGGAGGACACAAACAAATGGGAAAACATTCCATGCTCATGGATAGGAAGAATCAATATCATGAAAATGGCCATACTACCCAAGACAATTTATAGATTCAATGCTATCCCCATCAAGCTACCAATGACTTTCTTCACAGAATTGGAAAAAACTACTTTAAAGTTCATACAGAACCAAAAAAGAGCCCATATTGCCAAGACAAACAAAGCAAAAAGAACAAAGCTGGAGGCATCATGCTACCTGACTTCAAACTATACCACAAGGCTACAGTAACCAAAACAGCATGGTACTGGTACCAAAACAGAGATATAGACCAGTGGAACAGAACAGATGCCTCAGAAATAACACCACACATCTACAATCATCTGATCTTTGACAAACCTTACAAAAACGAGAAATGGGGAAAGGATTCCCTGTTTAATAAATGGTGCTGGGAAAACTGGCTAGCCATATGTAGAAAGCTGAAACTGGATCCCTTCTTTACACCTTATACAAAAATTAATCTAAGATGGATTAGAGACTTAAATGTTAGACCTAATACCATAAAAACCCTAGAAGAAAACCTAGGTAATACCATTCAGGACATAGGCATGGGCAAGGACTTCATGTCTAAAACACCAAAAGCAACAGCAACAAAAGCCAAAATTGACAAATGGGATCTAATTAAACTGAAGAGTTTCTGCACAGCAAAAGAAACTACCATCAGAGTGAACAGGCAACCTACAGAATGGGAGAAAATTTTTGCAATCTACTCATCTGACAAAGGGCTAATATCCAGAACCTACAAAGAACTCAAACAAATTTACAAGAAAAAACAAACAACCCCATCAAAAAGTGGGCAAAGGATATGAGCAGACATTTCTCAAAAGAAGACCACCAGTTAGAATGGCAATCATTAAAAAATCAGGAAACAACAGGTGCTGGAGAGGATGTGGAGAAATAGGAACACTTTTACACTGTTGGTGGGATTGTAAACTAGCTCAACCATTGTGGAAAACAGTATGGCGATTCCTCAAGGATCTAGAACTAGAAATACCATTTGACCCAGTCATCGCATTACTGGGTATACACCCAAAGGATTATAAATCATGCTGCTATAAAGACACATGCACACGTATGTTTATTGCGGCACTATTCACAATAGCAAGACTTGGAATCAACCCTAATGTCCATCAGTGACAGACTGGATTAAGAAAATGTGGCACATATACACCATGGAATACTGTGCAACCATAAAAAAGGATGAGTTCGTGTCCTTTGTAGGGACGTGGATGCAGCTGGAAACCATCATTCTCAGCAAACTATCGCAAGAACAGAAAACCAAACGCCGCATGTTCTCACTCATAGGTGGGAACTGAACAATGAGATCACTTGTACACAGGAAGGGGAACATCACACACTGGGGCCTATGGTGGGGAAAGGGGAGAATTAATGGTTGTGTTAAAATGTTCGATAAGTTTACATGATCATTGTATGTGGCAAGTTTTTATTTGCTAAATTACTGTGCTAGCTTTATTGTTTCTGTTGAAATTTGGCTGGGTTCATGTTGATATCATTTATAGGTTTCATCGTTCACGGAACTTTTCAATGAAATGCTTCAAAGAGATTTTGGTGTCCGTATATACAAATCATTACTGTCTCTTCCTGAGAAAGAGGGAAAAAAAGAAAAGGATAAGAAAAGCAAAAAGATGAGAGAAAATATTAAAAAAAGAAGAAAGATGATGAAACTGATGAGCCGAAACCCAAACGAAGAAAATCAGGTGATGATAAGGATAAAAAAGAAGATAGAGATGAAAGGGAGGTCTGTAATAACAACCCGGTTTAGAAGCTTTCAGTTAACTCTTCTAGGTTATAAAGGTTGATGTTGATTTCCATCAGAATATTAGATGTAAAAGTCAAACTGAAAGATTTTACTATATTAGAAAATCAAGTCTTTGAGACCATCACGGCTAACATGGTGAAACCTCGTCTCTACTAAAGATGCAAAAAATTAGTCAGATGTGATGGCACATGCCTATAGTCCTAGCTGTTGGGGAGGTAGAGGCAGGAGAATCGCTTCAACCCGGGAGGTGGAGGTTGCAGTGAGCCAAGATTGCACCACTGTACTCCAGCCTGGGGTACATAGCGAGACTCTGTCTCAAAAAAAAAAAAAAAAGAAAAAGAAAAGAAAAGAAAAGAAATTCAGGTCTTCAAATTAAGCCAATATGAGCATCTACAGCTAGTTTTCTAATACTTTACTTAAAAAATTTTTTTTTTCCTTTTTTTGAGACAGAGTTTTTCTCCATTAACCAGGCTTGCTGAAGTGCAGTGGTGTAATCTTGGTTCACTGAAACCTCTCCCTCCCGGTTTCAAATGATTCTCCTGCCTCAGCCTCCCAAGTAGCTGGGACTACAGGCACGCACCACCTTGCCCAGCTAATTTTTTTTTTTTAAGGAGAAGCAGGTATTCACCATGTTGGCCATGCTGGTCTCAAACTCCTGACCTCAAGCCATCTGCCTGCCTCAGCCTTGCAAAGTTCTGGGATTACAGACATGAGCCACTGCACCCAGCCTGATTATTATCAGACATTTATAGTGTGGGTTCAGTGGCTGGCTCCTATAAGCCCAGCGCATTGGGAGTCTGAGGAGGACAGATTGCTTGACTCCAGTACTTCGAGACCATCCTGAACAACATGGTGAAATCCCCTCTCTACAAAAATTACAGAAATTAGCTGGACATGGTGTCATGTCCCTGAGGTCCCAGCTATTTGGGAGGGTGAGGCAGGAGGATTGCCTGAAACCAGGAGTTGGAGGCTGCAGTAAGCCCAGATAGTGTCACTACACTCCAGCCTGAGCAACAGAGTGAGGCTGTGTCTCAAAACAAACAAACAAACAAATGAACAAACAAACAGACAAGCAAACAAACAAAATAGTAATTTCCATTGTAAAACTTTTAAATAACTTTAATGGATTTACTATTTTTCAGTTTTAGTAATTTAATGTTTGATGAGATTTCTTGCTTAATTTACAACCATTTTAAGCCAGGCGCAGTGGCTCACACCTGTAATCCCAGCACTTTGGGAAGCTGAGGTGGGTGGATCACTTGAACCCGGGAGACGGAGGTTGCAGTATAGGGCGATCACACCACTGCACTGCAGTCTGGGCGACAGAGCCAGACTCCATCTCAAAAAAAAATTATATATATATATATAATATATATAATTATTATGATAATATTATAATAATATTATTATAAGCACTGGCTGCAGTGGCTCATGCCTATAATCCTAGCCCTTCAGAAGGCACAGGCCAGTGGATCGCTTAAACCCAGGAGCTGGAGACCAGCCTGGGCAATATGGCAAAACCCCATCTTCTAAAAATAAGTAAATAAATAAAGGCATTTTAATTTACAGAAAGAAGGTAAAAGAAAAGATGATTCTAAGGATGACGATGAAACTGAAGAAGACAGCAATCAAGATGAATATGACCCTATGGAAGCAGAAGAAGCTGAAGATGAAGAAGATGGTATGATTGAAATTTATTTATTATTTCTTAGAGTTAAGAATACATTTTTTGTTCGGTGACATATCGCTGAAATCTATACATTTAACATTGTTTTTTCTTTAGAATAGAAAGAGTAACATACTCTTCAGTGGGAAAATTTTTCTAATTTTTAGGTGAGAAGATTGTGTTAAGACATATTTATTACTAATTATCCTATGTCTCATATATAATTAATACTCTACTTGACAGAACAAATTTCCTTGAATATGGTGCTTAAGCTGTGCCATAAAAGGTATAATAGGACAGGCATGGTGGCTCACACCTGTAATCCTAGCACTTTGGGAGTATGAGGCAGGTGGATAATTTGAGGTCAGGAGTTCAAGTACAGCCTTGCCAACATGGTGAAACTCCATTTCTACTAAAAATACAAAAACTAGTCAGGGGGTAGTGGCACATACCCATAATCCCAGGTACTCTGGAGGCTGAGGCAGGAGAATCACTTGAGCATGGGAGGCCGACGTGATTGTGGTGAGCCAAGATTGTGCCATTGCACTCCAGTCTGGGCAACAGAGTGAGACTCTGTCTCAAAGAAAAAAAATGTATGATGGTCCCTGATGTTTTATATAATAATTTCTTATTTTTTTGTTGAGACCGAGTTCTTGCTCTATTACCCAGGCTAGAGTACTGTGGCATGCTCACAGCTCACTGCAGCCTCGATCTGCCAGGCTCAGTATGATCCTCTCACCTCAGCCCTTGGAGGAACTGGGACTACTGGTGCTTGCCACCATTCCCAGCTAATTTTTAATTTTTTTTTTTTTCAGATGGAGTCACTCTGTTGCCCAGGCTGGAGTGCAATGGCATTATCTCGGCTCACCACAACCTCCGCCTCCCGGGTTCAAATGATTATCCTAACTCAGCCTCCTGAGTAGCTGGGATTACAGGGATGCATCACCACACCCAGCTAATTTTATACTTTTAGTAGAGATGGGGTTTCTCCGTGTTGGTCAGGCTAGTCTTGAACTCCCCACCTCAGGTGATCCACCCACCTCGGACTCCCAAAGTGCTGGAGTTACAGGCATGAGCCACTGTGCCAGGCCTAATTTTAAAATTTGTTATAAGCATGGGGTCTCACTTTGTTGCCCAGGCTGGTCTTGAAATACTGAGTTCAAGGAATCTGCCCACATCAGCTTCCCAAAATGTAAGGATCATAGGCATGAGCTACATGCCTGTCCTGAATATATTCTTTAGAAAACTCATTTGGGGCCGGGCGTGCTGGCTCATGCCTTTAATCTCAGCACTTTGGGAGGTCAAGGCAGGCGGATCACCTGAGATCAGGGGTTCGAGACCAGCCTGACCAACATGGCGAAACCCCATCTCTACTAAAAATACAAAAAATTAGCTGGGCACGCGCCTGTAATCCCAGCTACTGGGGAGGCTGAGGCAGGAGAATGGGTTGAACTCAGGAGACAGAGGTTGCAGCGAGCCGAGATCGTGCCATTGCACTCCAGCCAGGGCGACTGAGGGAGACTCCATCTCAAAAAAAAAAAAAGAGAGAGAGAGAAACTAATTTGTGCATTTGTTTAACAAAGATTATCATAATGCAAAGGAGTACATACAGAGTTTAAAGACTAATGGTAATAAACACCCGTATACCTTTTGCCTAAGTTTTATAAGACATACTTTTGTACCATGTGGTGACATTTAAAATACTATACAGTAGATGCTCTGACCATAGACATCAGTGATTAAATACCTATAAAGGGACTCTGAATACCTTACCTGTTCTTTTCCAGGTAGATTTGTGGCTTTTAAAAAAATCATATTTTTCTGATATAGAAAATTATAAGAGTTCTTTCAGTTTTTTTTTTTTTTTTTTCAGTTTGCGTCTCTGGCAATTATTTTTACCTACAATATTTTTTGTTTGCCTCTACATTTTCTTCTCTCTACCATATCATTTTTTAATATTGTTTGATGAAAAAGTTAAAAAGATCAAAAAGTTGAAAGGATGGTGCAGTGAACACCCATGTATTCATCAACTTTGATTCAATAATTGTTAATATTTGTCTTGTTTTGTTTTTGTAACCCAATTTAACATATGAATTCTTCAATTTGCCTAAGAAAAAATGTGCTCTGAAATAACCACAATTCCATAATCACATCTAAGAAAATAAGGTCATAACAGCATCTATTAATATTATCTAATTTTTCCTCTTATTTGTCTTTAATATAATAACTCAGTAGCAATGACATAATATTCTTATAGCAGTATTTATCTTCTTTACTTGCTTTGCTTAATGAAGACTTAAGCCCCTTTTACAGCCCCATTTTCTCTCCCCTGTACACCCAGTATTATTTTATTGTTGCTTTAGTTAAATCATTAAACAGTATTCCCATTATTTTGTTAGTGTTTCAGCTGTCAGCCTTATATTCTGTTTTTCTTTTCTTTCTTTCTTTCTTTTTTCTTTTTTTTTTTTTTTTTTTTGAGAGTCTGGTTCTGTCCCCAGACTGGAGTGCAGTGGCATGATCTTGGCTCACTGCAACCTCTGCCTCCTGGGTTCAAGCGATTTTCCTGCCTCAGCCTTGTGAGTAGCTAGGACTACAGAAGTGTGCCACCACATCCCACTAATTTTTCTATTTTGTTGTTTTGGTTTTTGGTTTGTTTATTTGTTTGTTTGGAGATGGAGTTTCACTCTGTTGCCCAGGCTGGATTGCAGTGGCACGTTCTCAGCTCACTGCAGCCTCTGTCTCCCAGGTTCAAGCAATTCTCATGCCTCAGCCTCCCAAGTAGCTGGGATTACAGGCATATGGCACCACACCCTTCTAATTTTTGTATTTATAGTAGAGATGGGATTTTACCATGTTGGCCAGGATGGTCTTGAACTCCTGACAAGGTGATCTGCCCACCTTTGTCTCCCAAAGTGCTAGGAGTACAGGCATGCACCACCACGCCCAGCCTAATTTTTGTATTTTTAGTGGAGAGTGGGTTTCACTATGTTGGCCAGGATAGTCTCGATCTCCTGACCTCATGATTGACCCACCCCAGCCTCCTAAAGTGCTGGGTTTATAGTTTATTTTTTCCTTTCACTCCCTTAATGTTGATTTCATCCATTCTTCTAGCTTTAAATACTGTCTATATACTGTTAATTCTCAGACTTCTGGTTTTCTTTCCTTATTTTTTTTTAAGAGATAGGGTTGGGAATGACACAGGGGCTCACACCTGTAATCTCAGCACTTTGGGAGGCCAAGGTGAGTGGATCACCTGAGGTCAGGAGTTCGAGACCAGCCTGGCCAACATAGTGAAACATAGTGAAACCCCATCTTTACTAAAAATACAAAAAATTATCTGGGTGTGGTGGCAGACGCCTGTAATCCCAGCTACTCAGGAGGCTGAGGCAGGAGAATCACTTGAACCCAGGAGGCGGAGGTTGCAGTGACCTGAGATCATGTCATTGCACTCCAGCCTGGGCAACAAGAGCAAAACCCTGTCTACAAAAAAAAAAAAAAAAAAAAAAAAAAGATAGGGTCTGTCACACAGGCTGGAGTATAGCACTATGGTCATAGCTCACTTCAGCCTCAAACTTCCAGGCTCAATCAATCTTCTTCTCAGTCTCCTGAGTGGCTGGGACTACAGGTGCATGCCACTGCAACCAGCTGTTTAATTTTTTGTAGAGATGGGGTCTCAGTATGTTGCCCAGGCTGGTCTTGAACTCCTTGGCTTCAAGCAATCCTCTGCCTTGGCCTCCCAAAGTGCTGGGATTAAAAGGATGTAATTTAATCCCAAATTGCTTCATTGCAATACTTGCTTTATTAGGGTGGTCTGGAACTTCAGTAACTCCCAAGTTGTGCCTGTATACAAGTCAGTGGTTTTTAATATATTCAGAGTTGTTCAACCATCACCACAATTAACTTTAGAACATTTTTTCACCCTCAAACCAAGAACCCAAAAGAGATTCATTAGCAGTCACTCCCCATCTTCCCTGAACCTCTTCATTCCTAGGCAACCATTAGTCTGCTTTTTGTTTCTGTAAATATTCTGGACATTTCATATGAACGGAATCACACAATAAGTGATTTTTTTGTGACTGACTTCTTTTAGCCTGTTACCAAGGTTCATGTATGTTTTAGCACAAAGTTTTCTCTTGATATTTTTGTTGTTGTTGTTGTTTAAAAGACAGGGTCTTGATCTGTCACCCAGGCTGGAATGCAGTAGTATAGTCATAGCTCACTACACCCTCGAACACCTGGCCCTCCTCAGTAGCTGTGATAACACCTACTCAGCTGTTATCCTGCTTCGGCCTCCTGAGCAACTGGGATAACAGTCACGTGCCACTGTGCCCAACTTGAAATATGTGTGTTAATGACTTTTTTGCCACTGTTGTATTTATTTTACAGATAGGCATGAGGAAGAAATGACCAAACGAGATGACAAAAGAGATATCAACAGACACTGCAAGGAGAGGCCCTCTAAAGATAAGGTGTTTATTGAATACTGTGTTCTTTATAATACGGTGATATCTTACATCATCTCAGCATAACACAGTTGTGAAGATTATTTGTCCTTATACATCTAAATTACCACTAAGTAAAATTCCATCAGTCTTTTTTTGTGGCTATGTCAGATAACTAGTATGTCTGATTCCTTTCTCTCATATTTATACACCAAATTAACTCATTTTAGCCAGGATGAGGCAAATATCTTACTAGATTATTGCTATTTTATGCACAGTCCCCATTTCTCACTTTTCAGGCATAAAAAATTTGAATACTGTGTCTTCTACTTCTCCATTTTCTTAGGAAAAAGAAAAGACTCAAATAATCGCAAATAACAGAGATCTGTTAATGGCTTTTGTTTATTTTGATCAAAGTCATTGTGGTTACCTTCTTGAAAAGGATTTGGAAGAAATATTTTATACTCCTGGACTACAACTTTCTCGGGCTCAGGTAATCTAACTTGTGAATATTTAAAAGGAAAACATTTTTTAGAAACTTTTCAAAAAGTTACCTTTTCCAATGAAAAGTTAATAGGGTCAGGTGCGGTGGCTCACACCTGTAATCCCAGCACTTTGGGAGGCTGAGGCAGGTGGATCACGAGGTCAGGAGATCGAGACCCTCCTGGCTAACATCGTGAAACCCCGTCTTTTCTGAAAATAAAAAAAATTAGCTGGGCATGGTGATGGGTGCCTGTAGTCCCAGCTACTTGGGAGGCTGAGGCAGGAGAATGGTGTGAACCCAGGAGACAGAGCTTGCAGTGAGCCGAGATCGCACCACTGCACTCCAGCCTGGGCAACAGAGCGAGACTCTGTCTCAAAAAAAAAAAAAAAAAGAAAGAAAGAAAGAAAAAGAAAAGTTAATAGAACTTCTGTTGACTTTTTGATATATTAAAGCAACATAATGTTCAGTCATGGTGGCTCACACCTGTAATCCCAACAATTTGGGAGGCTGAGGCAGGCAGATCACTTGAGGCCAGGAGTTTAAGACCATCTTGGCCAATATTGTGAAACTCCATCTCTACTAAAAATACCAAAATTAGCTAGGGGCTGTGGCACGCACCTGTAATCCCAACTACTCAGTAAGCTAAGACAGGAGAATCCCTTGAACCCAGGAGGCAGAGGTTGCAATGAGCCAAAATCACACCACTGTACTCCAGCCTGGATGACACAGTGAGACTCCATCTCAAAAAATAAAAATAAAAATAAAGCAATATAACACAAGCCAGTTGTAAAACACTTTCCTTCTCCCTCTCCCTCTGTTTCTACTCTTCAGGACTAAAATATATAAAATTCTAGATCTTTTTGTAAACAGTTCAGTTCTATTTTTATAAGCAAAACATGGAATTATTCTGTACATTTTGACTGTCTTTTTTTTGTTTCATCCCACAGTATTCTACAGATACATTCTGCCATGAAAATAGAGACCTGCCTCATTCTTTTTATAGCTGTACAGTACCCTTTATATAGATGTACCATAATTGGCCTACCTGTTCTCTGTTGCTGGTGGTTTTGATTTCTTGGATTTACCAATTATGCTGTAATAAATCATACCTGTGCATAAATTCTATCAATGTTATACTTTTTAACAATGAAGGTTTTTTTTCAAAAGTAACTTAGATCTTACTCAGTTCCATGGATATCCATCATAAGTGAAAATTACAGCTGGGTGTGGAGGCTCACACTTTGGGAGGTTGAGGCAGGTGGATCACCTGAGGTCAAGTGGCTAACATGGTGAAACCCTATCTCTCCAAAAATACAAAAATTAGCCGGGCATGATGGCAGGTGCCTGTAATGCTACTCTGGAGGCTGAGGTAGAAGAATCACTTGAACCCAGAAGGCAGACGTTGTATTGAGCTGAGATCACATCACTGCACTCCAGTTTGGGTGACAGAGCAAGACTCCTTCTCAAAACGAAGTGAAAATAATAACATAGTTTTTCTAAGAGAATCAAAAAATGTATTTTCATCTCTTTATTTTGTTTACTTGCATGCATAGCAGGTAAAGAAGCTTCTTAATAAAGTAGTGCTCCATGAATCTTGCTTTTACCAGAAATTAGTAGACACCTTAAAAGATGAAAAGAACCATAAAGAGGAAGAGTCTGAGTCATTGCATGAAGATATGCTAGGTCTGAGCATATTAAGATTTTTGCTTTTTAATAAATGTACTAGTAACTAAGAAGAAAAATAGCTCACTAAAATACGATATATTTTATATTATAGGAAACACATTATTATTTCCAACACCAACAGTAAAGCAGGAATCAAAGAATGTGGAAGAAAATGTTGGCCTCATTGTGTGCAATGGTGCAATGGTAGATGTAGGAAGCCTCTTGCAAAAACTGGAAAAGAGCGAAAAAGTAAGAGTTGAGGTAGAACAGAAGCTGCAGTTACTAGAAGAAAAAACAGATAAGGGTCAGCATTGGATATGTTCTGTTAGCACCCTGCTGGGACATGCATATATTTATGTATGTACATACACATGTATGTACCTATGTACACATTTGCATATGCATACCACATAGTTTCATCAAAGGACATAAGGAACTTTTACAAACTTTTTTACTTTTTTTTTTGTTTTCAAGACAGGGTCTCACTCTGTCACCCAGGCTGGAGTGCAGTGGCGCAACCTCAGCTTACTGTAACCACTGCCTCCTGGGTCCAAGTGATTCTCCCACCTCAGCCTCCCAAGTATCTGGGATTACAGGTGTGTGCCACCATGCCTAGCTATTTTTCTGTATTTTTGGTAGAAACGGGGTTTCACCATGTGGCCAGGATGGTCTCAAACTCCTGACCTCAAGGGATTGCCCACCTCGGCCTCCCATAGTGTTGGGATTACAGGCATGAGTCACTGCACTCTGCAAAGAACTTTACTTTTCATTATTTCTGGTTCAGGTTATAAAATTGCTTAGCTTTATCTGAATCTTAGGTCTTCATGTGCATCTCAGGTTCATTGTTATCTGTTGCATCCTTTTAATCATCTTCTAGTTCCACTTTCTTTCTTTTTTTTTTTTTTTTTGAGATGGAGTCTCACTCTGTCACCCAGGCTGGAGTGCAATGGGGCTATCTCGGCTCACTGCAACCTCCGCCTCCCGGGTTCAAGCGATTCTCCTGCCTCAGCTTCCCGAGTAGCTGGGACTACAGGTGTGCCACCACGCCCTGCTAAGTTTTTGTATTTTTAGTAGAGACAGGGTTTCACCATGTTAGCTAGGATGGTCTCGATCTCCTGACCTCATGATCTGCCCATCTCGGCCTCCCGAAGTGCTGGGATTACAGGCATGAGCCACTGTGCCTGGCCTCCACTTAGTTTTTACCAGTCTGTGTTCTCTAATCTATACAATCATCTAAAAATAGAACATAGATTTTGAAATAATACAAGTTAAAAATTTAAATGAAACAGGCCAGGCATGGTGGCTCCCATCTGTAATCCCAGCACTTTCAGAGGCTGAGGTGGGCGGATTGGCTGAAGTCAGGAGTTTGAGACCAGCCTGATCAACATGGTGAAACCCCATCTCTAAAACTACAAAAATTAGCTGGGTGTGGTGGCATACCCCTTTGTTCCAGCTACTCAGGAGGCTGAGTCAGAAGAATCGTTTGAACACAGGAGGTGGAGGTTGCAGTGAGCCAAGATCGTGCCACTTTGTTCAAGCCTGCACAACAGAGTGAGACTCAGTCTCAAAAGTAAATGAATAAATAAATGAAATGAATATTGCAGTGTGCTTCATGACTAATGAAATTGTCAGATATAGCCATTTTACAGAATTCTATCAGCCTTTTATTTTCACAGCTTAAATATTTTAACATCAAAATTAAATTGGAAATTTTAGAGAGCAAAATGTTAATTTTTGGATTTTTTTAAAACAGATGAAGATGAAAAAACCATATTAAATTTGGAGAATTCCAACAAAAGCTTCTCTGCTGTACTCAGAGAAGTTAAAAAGGAACTTCATCGGTTACAAGAAAACTTAAAGATTTCGGAAGACATGAATTTACAATTTAAAAACTAACTGAATAAGACAATCAGAAACTTATCTATAGTAAAGGATGAAATCCACACTGTTCTCAAGAAGGTGAGAAATTTTGTACTTTTAACATTATCATAGGTTTTAAAATCTAACTCTAGTGTTTTTAATGTATTTTAATGTTATTAAGCTCTTAGCGATTATTCTAAAAGCAAATAATGATAGCATTCTGTCCTTACTGAGATTAGTCAAAAGTGATTCCCAGGCCAGACACAATGGCTCATGCCTGTAATCCCAACGCTTTGGGAGGCCAAGGCAGGTGGATCACCTGAGGTCAGGAGTTCAAGTCCAGCCTCGCCAACATGGTGAAACCCACATGTCTACCAAAAATACAAAAAAAATTAGCTGGACATGGAGGTGGACCCTTGTAATCCTAGCTACCCAGAAGGCTGAAGCAGGGGAATCACTTGAATCTGGGAAGCAGAGGTTGCGGTGAGTCTAGATTGTACCATTGCACTCCAGTCTGGGCAACAGAGTGAGACCCCATCTTAAAAAAAAATAAAGTGATTCCCAAAGGGTGTTGTTTTTCTCAAACTTAGTTGGAATGTCAACATGATTTATGTGTACAGACTTCTTGAAGCAAATTTCATTTATATTTCTTTTTAATCCAGAGTATCAGTTTGAACTAAACCATACACTTCACTTCTCTGTGTTTTTGTTGCTGCTGTTGTTGTTGTTGTTTTCTTTTGTTTTTTTGAGACAAAGTCTTGCTCTTTTGCCCAGGCTGGATTGTTAGTGGTGCTATCTTGGCTCACTGCAGCCTCTGCCTCCCAGGTTCACGTGATCCTACCATCCCAGCCTCTTCAGTAGCTGGGACTACAGGTGTGCTCCAACATACCCAGCTAATTTTTTTTATTTTCTGTATAGATGGGGTTTCACCATCTTGCCCAGGCTGGTCTCCAACTGCTGGGCTAAGCAACCTGACTATGTTGATCTCTCAGAGTGCTGAGATTACAGGCATGAGCCACCACACCTGCCCCACTTACTGCATTTTTGGACCCCATTTATTCTCGGGCAGAATTGAGGTAAATGCTTCATCACCATTACTTTTAAGATATTAAAATTAATATAAATATATAAATATACAATATATAAATATATAAATACCAAATAGAATACCATTGTACTCTAATACCCAAGTGACATTTAAGAGAATCTGATAAAATGTATTTTTTCCTTCTCTATTGTCTTATAGGATAATGTAAAGAGTGAAGACAAATATCAAAAAATCCAAGGAGAATGGTACAAGTGTGTGATAAAATCCATGTAGTGATGAGGAATGGTGTTAAATAATATATAAAACTCATGATATAAGAATGTTTGAAGGTGATGAATGTTTGATTTTAGTAGTATAAATGTCTTTCAGTTCAAATGATGTATAAAGTTTTATAAATGTGAGTATCTGCTTTTGAAAATTGCTTGTAATTCCTAGCCTTCAAACTATTAAACACTCCTTGAGTGAAATAATTTTGCGTTGCAAAGTGTTTTAGGAAGAACTTTGTTATACTTTTAACTCCAATAAAGTTCGTAAGTTTAATTGACTGTAGTATTTAATTACCAAATTTCTTTTATTGAAATGCATAGAAATTTTTAATTTTATGTGTAGAATTATTAGGTTTTAAAATTTTTAGTTCATCTGTCAAAATTTCAGTCAAAATCATAAAATAGCATGATGCTTAATTTTTGCAAGTTTTTGGAAACAATTTTTTTTTACTCATCACCAAAAAATCCCATTTGATCAGTCTCTAAAAGCATTCATTAAAAATTCAGTTTAGACTGGGTGCGGTGTCTCATGCCTGTAATCCCAGCATTTTGGGAGGCCGAGGCGGGTGGATCACTTGAGGCTAGGAGTTCAAGACCAACCTCGTCAACATGGTGAAACCCTGTCTCTTCTGAAAATATAAAAATTAGCTGGGCATGGTGGTGGGTGCCTGTAATCCCAGCTACTTGGGAGGCTGAGGCAGGAGAATTGCTTGAACCCAGGAGGTAGAGGTTGTAGTCACCCAAGATCACACAACTCTACGCCAGCCTGGGCAACAAGAGTGAAACTCCATCTCAAAAAAAAAAAAAAAAAAAAAAAAAAAAAAAAAAAAATTCAGTTTATCCAAAAGACAGTATATCAGAAAGAAAGAAGCAATAGAGAACTAGTATTGTTCTTGTATGTGTTAGACTTTACATAATATTAGTTATCCTGATGTCAATGTTACTGCTTTCAATAAATTTTTCTGCTTTCCCAGAATAACATCTACATTGCTTTTAATTTTGAGGGTTTAAAAAAAAAAACGCAGTGAATGGCAAATGTACAGTTTAGCACCAAGCCGGTAGATGTCAGTAGGATGCCTTAAGTTAAATCTTCTTTAATTAAAGATAATTTTAAAAATTAACCTGTGTACGTCCTTCAGAATTTTAGTGGATACATGAAGCGACTTTACTGTAGAGTAAAAACGGTTGGAAATATGAGAGGTTCTCAACAGAGGGTGAATTTATCCCTTAGAGGACATTTGGCAGTGTTTAGTGAGGTTTTTTTGGTGTCACAATTGGGTGGGTGCTGCTGGCAGCTAGTTGGTAGAGGCCAAAGATATCACTAAACATTCTTTGTTGAAGAGGACAGTCCCCCACAACAAGGAGTTATCCAGTCAAAAATGTCAATAGTGTCCAGTTTCAGAAACCCTGCTCTAAAGGAATGTAAGGTTAAATGACATTTTGTCTTCCAAGTTTTACCAGTGAAAATTTAATGAATCCATAAGAGATTATTAGGATTTTTGTATTTAAAATAACTTTTACTGGAATGTTTCACTGTCATATAAATATAGTTGTATTGGAGTTTTGTTTTTGTTTTTTAAGACAGAGTCTCACTCTGTTGCCCAGGTTGGAGTGCAATGTCTTGATGTCAGTTCACTGCAACCTCTGCCTCCTGGGTTCAAGCAATTCCCCTGCCTTATCCTCTCAAGTAGCTGCGATTACAGGCATCTGCCACCATGTCCAGCTAATTTTCTATTAATGTAGGGATGAGGTTTCACCAGGTTGGTCAAGCTGGTCTTGAACTCCTGATCTCAGGTCATCCACCCACCTTGGTCTCCCAAAGTGCTGGGATTACAGGCATGAGCCACTGTGCCCAGCCTAGAGTTTATTTTTTTTCATTTTGTTTTATTTTATTTTGTTAGAATAATGGCTAGGGGTTCCAAATAGATTAATATGAAAATGGAAAGTGCCATTTATATGTGACCTAGGCTAAATAGAATTCACATGGCTGTTACTAGAAAACGGATTACAATACCTCAAATTCTTTTAGAACAATTTTTGTCTTAAGTTAGTGTTTGTGGTCATATGGCTTGTTGACCTTCTCCAAAACCAGATCAGAGATTCATCTGTAATTATTATATAATTATGATATAAATATTTCCTTAATCTGTAAGGTGAGATGAAACAGTTGTTGAAAATGTTTTTTTTTTTTTTTCCTTCTTTCTTTCTTTTTGTTTTTTTGAGATAGAGTCTCACTCTGTTCCCCAGGCTAGAGTGCAGTGGTGCCACCTAGGCTCACTACAACTTTTACCTCCCAAGTTCAAACGATTCTGGTGCCTCAGCCTCCTGAGTAGCTGGGATTACAGGCATGCACCACCGCACCCAGCTAAGTTTTTTGTACTTTTAGTGGAGATGGGTTTTTGCCGTGTTGGCCAGGCTGGTCTTGAACTAGCCTCAAGTGGTCCACCCACCATAACCTCCCAAAATGTTGGGATTACAGGCATGAGCCACCATGCCTGGCCCACAAAGTGTTTTTTTTTTTCAAAGGATGATCTTGAAGATAAACTTTTAACTAAACGACAGTAACGATAGTAAAAGACAGTAAGGATAGAGTTCCTTGAAAAGAGTATATTGTTAATAAGAAACATTATATAAAGTACATTTGTGAGGCTTTTTTTTCCTTCAGATACATTTAAATCAGAATAAAATTGGGATGACAGAGAAAAAGACTGAATCTTTCAGTCACATTGTTACTTAGGGGTAAATTTCTTATAATATCCTTAGAAGTAGAAATTGAGACGACTACGAAAAAAAGCAAGTTGCACACAGAAAAATTGATTTTGGCTAGGTACAGTGACTCATGCTTGTAATCCCAGCACTTTGGGAGGTCAAGGAGGGTGGATCACCTGAGGTCAGGAGTTCGGGACCAGCCTGGCCCACATGGTGAAACACCACCTCTACTAAAAATACAAAAAAAAATTAGCCAGGTGTGGTGGCAGACACCTGTAATCCTAGCCACTTGAGTGGCTGAGGCAGGAGAATTGCTTAAACCCAGGAGGCAGAGGTGGAAGTGAGTCGAGATCATGCCATAGCACTCCAGCTTGGGCAACAACAGTGAAACCCCATCTCAAAAAAAAAAAAAATTGATTTTAGAGAAAATGAGGGAAGAAGAACCTGTTATTGCCTTTCCTAATTTGGGTATTTATTCAGAAGTAAAAAACAGTTTCTTTTTATATTCTTTCACCCGACATTGACCAAACTAAAAAATTTCTTCACATCGTAAACTAGGTCTGTGATAACATGTAATTTGCCTACTCTTTTTATGTTCTGGATGACTGTTTTTATATTTCCAATTTGTGGTTTAGTCACTGTAGTAGGCCAATGCAGGAAATATAAGAATATAGTATTTCTTATAGAACTAAGCCTGAATCTACCAAGACATGATGGCTCATGCCTGTAATTCCTACAGTTTGGTTTGGGAGTACAAGATGAGTGAATCATCTGAGGTCAGGAGTTTGAGACCAGCCTGACCAGCATAGCAAAACCCTATCTACCAAAAATACAAAAAGTAGTTGGGTGTGGTGGTGGGTTCCTGTAATCCCAGCTACTTGGGAGGCTGAGGCAGGAGAATCGCTTGAACCCAGGAGGTGCGGGTTGCAGTGAGCCAAGATTGTGCCACTCCAGACTAGGTGATAGACTGTGACTCCATCCCCCGACCCCCGCCAAAAAAAAAAAAGAAGCCGGAATCCTAGAAAATCACTCTTTTCTAAAAAGGAACACTGAAAACTTAAATTAATAAGAGGCTACAGTGATACTTAGGCTTTACATATTTATACTCTTCACTCTTCAAAATTTTCCGTAATATGCAACACACATCAATGTGTACATGATTCCTAACCGCTGCCTCTTGTGTAACTGCTTGGAATTAGAAATGACTTTCATTGACTTAGGAAGCAGTCTTTATTAAATAGCGACTATAGAATTCTACTATTGAGACAGAGTCTCTATACCCCAGGCTGGAGTGTAGTGGTGCAATCTCAGCTCACTGTAACCTTTGTCTCCCAGGCTCGGGTGATCCTCCCACCTCAGTCTCCCAAGTAGCTGGGACTGCAGGATTGGCCCACCATACCTGGTTAATTTTTATAGTTTTTGTTGAGATGAGTGAGGTTTCACCATGTTGCCCAGACTAGTCTCGAACTCCTGAGCTCAAGCCATCTGCCTGCCTCAGCCTCCCAGTGCTGGGATTACAGGCAGGAGCCACTGCCCCTGGCCAACTTCTGCACTATCTACTTTGATTTTAACAGTTCTAAAACCTTAATCATAAGGTCTTATAGTTTGACTAAATGTAGGTTTACAGATGAAGAAAAGAAGCATCTTAATCCTGCTACAAAATGCAAAAGTCATACCCTGAAGTGGCAAAGGAATGTAGTCCAACTGGAAGAGAGAACTTGTGTGTCCATATCTTTCAGTTAATCCGATGATGAACCCCCATCGCAAGGGACACTGAACTCCTTGGTACAAATAATCACAGCATGTTTTTGTTGTTCATAAAATGTAATTTCAAAATCTAGTACCAGGCTATATAAAGCTGTATTTTGAAGAAGCAAAGATCAGGCCTTAATCCTCTGAAAATATTCACCAATGCAAAACCATTAAATAAAAGTTTTGAAGATAATCCAAAGAATGTTACAAGATGTGTATCTTTAAGAATGTTTGAAAATATATATATATATATATTTGGGGCTGGGCACAGTGCCTCATGCCTGTAATCCCAGAACTTTGGGACGCCAAGGCGTGCAGATCACCTGAGGTCGGAGTTCCAGACCAGCCTGACCAACATGGAGAAACCCTGTCTCTACTAAAAATACAAAAATAACCAGGCGTGGTGGTGTCCGTGGTGGTGCATGCCTGTAATCCCAGCTACTCGAGAGGCTGAGGCAGGAGAATCACTTGAACCCAGGAGGCAGAGGTTGCAGTGAGCTGAGATCACACCATTGGACTCCAGCCTGGGCAACAAAACTAATAATAACAATATTAATAAACCTTAATGTCTGTCTGTAACGTCGGTGAAAACATGATCTTGGACATGGGTCTAAAGACCATGGACACTCCCAAAAGACTCAGCTGTCAGACACCTTCTCTGTACTTCAGTTGAGACAAAAAGTGCCTTGTGGGCTACACAGTCTTAGCTGAAATCGAAGGAACGAGCAGCGGGGATTACTGCCACAATGACAGTGTGATTGTGTTGTACCTTAATAAACAGTTGGTTGCTTCTTTCTGGTAAGAAAATTAGTATTAGCACTGGACGTGGTGGCTCACCACGAAACTCCATCTCAAATAAATGAATAAATGAAAATCAGTTATATAGAAAGCAAAAAAAAAAAAAAAAAAAAGACATTTTGGAAACTTCTAATTTTCTGCTCACCCTTTGTCTCCCAGACTGGAGTACAATGGTGTGATGTCGGCTCACTGCAACCTCCACCTCCCAGGTTCAAGCAATTCTCCTGCCTCAGCCTCACAAGTAGCTGGGATTACAGGTGCCTGTCACCACAACTGGCTAGTTTTTTGTATTTTTAGTAGAGATAGAGTTTTGCCATGTGGGCCAGGTTGGTCTCAAGCTCCTGACCTCAGGTGATCCACCCGCCTTGGCCTCCCGAAGTTCTGGGATTACAAGGGTGAGCCACCGTGCCTGGCCACAGAGTATGTTAAACATGAATGAGTTTGCTTTAGAATATGGATGAAATTTATTGTAAATGTATTAGGGAATCTATTCATGCATATTCATGGCTACCAGGGATTAAAAGCATTTGGTAAAATCAGATAATGCTATTTGTACATAGCAAGTAGTAAAGATTTCCTTTTCTGGCCAGGCATGGTGGCTCACATCTGTAATCCCAGCACTTTGGGAGGCCAAGGCAAGTGGATCATTTGAGGTCAGGAGTTAGAGACCAGCCTGGCCAGCATGGTGAAACCCCATCTCTACTACAAATAAAAAAAAAAAAAATTAGCCAGGTGTGGTGGTGCATGCCTGTAGTCCCAACTACCTGGGAGTCTGAGGCAGGAGAATGGCTTGATGCCAGAAGGCAGAGGTTGCACTGAGCCAAGATCGAGCCATTGCACTCCAGTCTGGGTGACAGAGCAAGAAAATTTACTTTGTTTGTTTGTTTGTTTGTTTGTTTGTTTAAGGTACCTAAATAGGTATTGTTGGCAATTCTAGAGGAAAATAATTGTATATTCATGCAGTGGTTGGCTGGGTCTAGGCCACATGAGTTTCTCTGATCCAGTTGATAAATGACCCTTGAGAGTCTTAGCTATAGATCGGGCTAGAATTGTCAAAAAAATATTACAATGGTTACTGTATGTTTTGTTAGGGATTTACGTGATACTGAAGGGCTTCCAGAGCACTCTGATGTTAACATACATAGAATAGAACAGACACTCCTTCCCTATGTCTTTTGATGAAGACTCTTGCTAGCCCAGCATGCGCTTTATTTTTAATCAGTCATTTGCAGTCTACAAGTTAACACTGATGTGACTATGAAATTTTTTGTGGGTCTGAGATAATCTGAGGTTGTTTTCATTGTCAGAAATTATGTAAGTTTGCTCCTAGTGATGTAACATCCTATAGATTATGAATCAAAGGGCATCATCACATACCAGAAGCATGTAGGGATTTTAGGCAGAGGATTGAAATGTACACAGTAGGCTAAGTGCAGTGGCTCATGCCTGTAATCCCAGCATTTTGGGAGGCCGAGGTGGGTGGATCATGAGGTCAGGAGTTCCAGACCAGCCTGGCCAATATGGTGAAACCCCATCTGTACTAATAATACAAAAATTAGGCATGGTGGTACGTGCCTGTAGTCCCAGCTACTCAGGAGGCTGAGGCAGAAGAATTGCTTGAACTTGGCAGGCGGAGGTTCCAGTGGGCTGAGATTGTGCCAGTGCACTCCAGCCTGGGCGACAGAGTGAGACTCCGTCTCAAGAAAAAAAACATATACACAGTAATTAGAGGCACCATAAAAGACTTTTGTAAAAGACTTGTAAGCTGCAGCACATTTCCTTGTTTGACTGACTGCAATGCAACTGCTGTGCTATGGGTTATGGAAGGAAATTTTGCCCACTTTAATTCTTCCCACTATTTTTTTTTTTTTTTTTTTTTGAGGCAGAGTTTTGCTATTGTCACCCAGGCTGGTGTGCAGTGGTGTGATCTCAGCTCACTGCAACCTCTGCCTCCCTTGTTCAAGCAATTCTCCTGCCTCAGCCTCCTGAGTAGCTGGGATTACAGGTGCACCCCACCATGAACAGTTAATTTTTGGTATTTTTAGTGGAGACGTGGTTTCATCATGTTGGCCAGGCTGGTCTCGAACTCCTCACCTCAGGTGATCCGCTCACTTCTGCCTCCCATAGTGCAGGAATTACAGGTGTGAGCCACCGTGCCCGACCTCTTCCCACTAATTTTATATTCAGATTATTTTGGAATTAAAAATATTGCGTAAGAACACAAATTATTTTTGTTAAATGAAGCTTAGTGAAATTGTGAGAATTTTTCAGGATTCAATATTAATATATTTTACTGCCCTATTTTATATTTTTGTTTTTGTTTTTTATAAAAGAAAAAAACTCAAAATTTGTGAGTGATTTACTCTTGTTTTATTTAATTATTATTGTTGTTATTATTATTATTATTCATTTTTTTGGGAGATAGTATCTGGCTATGTTACCCAGGCTGGAGTGCAGTGGCACAATCTCAATTCACTGCAACTGCCACCTCCTGGGCTCAAGTGATCCTCCCACCTCAGCCTTCTGCATAGCTGGGATTACAGGCACATGCCACCATGCCTACCTAATTGTTTTTGTATTTTAGTAGAGACAGGGCTTCACCATGTTGCCCAGGCTGGTCTCAAACTCTCTGAGCTCACCCACCATGGCCTCCCCACCTGCTGGAATTACAGGCAGGAGCCACCACACCTGGCCCGTGCCTGGCTAATTTTTCTATTTTGGGTAGAGACGGGATTTCCCCATATTTCCCAGGCTAGTCTGGAACTCCTGAGCTCAAGCAGTCTGACTGCCTCAGCCTCCCAAAGTGCTGAGATTACAGGTGTGAGCCATTGCACCCAGCCCCTATTTTATCTTTTATTAATAAGATGGGTGGGCCAGGCACAGTGGCTGAAGCACTAGTCTGGATGTTGAGGCGGGAGGATCACTGGATCCCAGGAGATGGAGGCTTCAGTGAGCTGTCAGGGTCTCGCTCTGTTGCCCGGGTCAGAGTGCAGTGGCACAATCATGGCTCATGGCAGACTTGACCTGGATCTAGCGATCCTCCCACCTCTGCCTCCCAACATGTAGCCAATAACTTATTGTATAAACTGGGAACCTTTTGAGAGAAAAGAAAGGTGCCAAGAATAACTATGTCATAACACTAGATATAACCAGGAGGCAAACTGGAACATAGAGTTACTGCCTATTTATCATTCATCTTGTGGATAATATTGACCTGTGTTTGGTGTTCACTAGTTAAAGAACAAGCCTCAGGCTTACACATGAATGAAGAATAAGTTTAGAGTCCCAGAGTACTTTTGATGTAAATTATACACTTGGTTTTTCTTGTGTGTATGGAGGGCACATTATGTCACCTAGTAAGATGGGGTGTTACTTAAGTACTGAGTCAGCTCCTCATTAATGGTGGAGTCTGAATGTGATCATTATGCCTAATCTAAGGCAGGTTCTCAAGTGAGTATGTGTCTGAATCACCAGGTCTGGGTTAGGGTCTAAGAATTTGCATTCCTAACAAGTTCTCAGTGTTGCTGCTGCTATTGCTGGTCTAAGGGAACACACTTGGAGAACCTCCTAATTAAGACGTTCTAATTAAGGAAAAATTAGAGCAGTTTTCCCTAATTAATACGTGATTTTTTAAATAGAGAAGAGTAAGTTGCTTTGGAGACACCAAATGAACCATTAGGGCTTTTTCTTCAGGGATATATAATCCGGCATTGGGCTGGGCATGGTGGCTCACACCTCTGATCCCTGCACTTTGGGAAGCCAAGGAGCAGAATGCTTGAGTCCAGAAGTTCAAGCCCAGCCTGGGCAGCATGGCGAAACCCCATCTTTACAAAAAATGCAAACATTATCCAAACATGGTGGCAAGTGCATATAGTCCCAGCTACTCAGGAAGCTGAGCTGGCAAGATCGCTTGAGCCTGGGCAGCTGAGGCTGTGGTGAGCCATGATCATGCCACCATACTCCAGCCTGGGCAACAAAGACCTTGTCTCAAAAAGAAATACTACATTGGATAAACCATAATTAACACTTATTAAATGAACAAATACAAGTCTATACCTGCAGGATAGTCACTTAAATTTTTTTTCAATTTTTATTTTTTGAGATGGAGTTTCACTCTTGTTGCCTAAGCTGGAGTGCAATGGCATGATCTTGGCTCACTGCAACCTCTGCCTCCTGGGTTCAAGTGATTCTCCTGCCTCAGCCTCCCGAGTAGCTGGGATTACAGGCACCTGCCACAATGCCTGGCTAATTTTTGTATTTTTAGTAGAGACGTATTTTAGTGGCAAAATAAATTTTAGTATTTTAGTATTTAGTATTTTAGTGGCAAAATAAATACAATATATTTTGTATTTTTAGTAGGGGTTTCACCATGTTAGCTAGGCCGGCCTCGAACTCCAGACCTCAAGTTGTCCTCCCTCTTTGGCCTCCCAAAGTGCTGGGATTACAGGCAAGATCTGGTCATTTTAAAAAAAAGATTTTAGGCCTGGTGCAGTATCTCAAGTCTGTAATCCCAGCACTCTTGGTAGAGATGGGATTTCACCCTGTTGCCCAGGCTGGTCTTGAACTCCTGAGCTCAAGTGATTGACCGCCTGTGCCACCCAAAGTGCTAGAATTACAGGCATGAGCCATGAGCCCAGCCAAATGTGTCATTTAAGTTTACCTTCTTTAGGAATATGCAGGATGGGAAATATTTTTTGGGAGCGGTGATGGGAAATATTTATTAAATTTGGTATGATTTTTTGAAACTGCATGTCAGCTGAATGTCACGGCACAACCAGAAATGTCCATATGCTTTAGTTTCTCAGGCAAAAATTATGTCAAAGCTGCTTCTAGTCTCTCATTTTCATAAATACCTTTACTATGTACCAAAGAAGGGAGCCCTATTTTCCCACAAGTCCTTCTGGGATGGTAACTTACCAGAATGATGTATAGTCTTCCCTTGAGGCATATTGGAGTTCCAAGGGATAGGAATGAAGGAATTGTAGAGTATGTTGATAATTAGTGGGACTGATGATAAAGGGAATTTTCTTAACCGTGCTGCCCCCTCCCCAGGGGTGACTAATAGTCCAGACACCTGCATACAGTCTAATTTTACTATCCAAAGGTCTAATCTGGTAGGTGCTGAGGAGATGGTGGTCCACCCAGTATCACTATTACTACAAATCACACAGATCATCATCTTAGTTCCAGGGAGGTTTATCCACTTGAATTGTACCTCAGCCAGTGGCAGAGCCATGAAGACACAGACCAGCCCCCTAAAGTAGAGGTTTTGCACTGTCGAGGCTCTAACCACAGAGGAGGCAGGACTGAAGCCTGGGCCCCAAATTCAGCAGACCACTTGGCAAGAGGCCAGGAACTAGCCAGGCGCCATGGTTCTCACCTGTGATCCCAGCACTGTGGGAGGCCGAGGTGGGTGGATCATGTGGCCAGGAGTTCGAGACCAGCCTAACCAACATGGTGAAATACTGTCTCTACTAAAAATACAAAAATTAGCCAGGCGTGGTGGAAAGCGTCTGTAGTCCCAGCTACTCAGGAGGCTGAGGCAGAAAAATCACTTGAACTTGGGAGGTGGAGGTTGGAGTGAGCCAAGTTTGTGCCATTGCACTCCAACATGGGCAACAGAGTGAGATTCCATCTCAAAAAAAAAAAAAAAAAAAAAAAAAGGGAAAAGAAATATTTCCAGGAGATGCACGTGCAATCTTTGAGCTTCTATTTCTAGAAGAGAACCATCCAACCAACTGTCACTATAAGAATCTGGATTTGTAGTTAGGCGTGGTGGCATGCACCTGTACTCCCAGCTACTTGGGAGGCTGAGGCAGGAGGATGACTTGAGTCTAGCAGTTCAAGGCTATCGCACACCATGATTGCACCTGCGAGCCTGATGTCTACCTGGTGACTCCTGTCCTGTGCTACCTGGGGCCTGGGGGGCTTCTGCCAAATGGCCAGAGGCATCTGGAGTGAGGGATGAGCATACATGGGCGTCGCTGGAAAAGAAAGGCTCTCACTCCCACCATTCCTGAAGCAGGAGCCTCGAGATGTGGGGATGCAGCACAAGAACATCTTGCTCTCTTGAGTATCTCCCACCAAGTGAACAGGCTACGGAGCTGACTCTAGGATGTGGGTGCCTGGCTACCAGAATTCTTTTTTTTTTTTTTTTTTTTTTTTTTTGAGATGGAGTCTCATTCTGTTGCCCAGGCTGGAGTGCAGTGGCACGATCTCAGCTTACTGCAACCTCTGCCTCCTGGGTTCAATCAATTCTCCTGCCTCAGTCTCCTGAGTAGCTGAGATTACAGGCACGAGACGTGCACCACCACACTCAGCTAGATTTTTTCTAATTTTTAATTTTTTTGTACTTTTAGTAGAGATGGGGGTTTTACCATTTTGATCAGGCTGGTCTCGAACTCCTCACCTCATGATCTGCCCACCTCAGCCTCCCAAAGTGCTGGGATTGCAAGTGTGAGCCACCTGGCCTGTTTACCAAAATTCTAAGTTCCCTTAGGGTCTGTCGCCAAGGAAGTGAGGTTACTTCTTTAAGGTTCCATCCCCTCAGTCTCCTCCTTCCAGAAGACCTACTCAGGACCCCACTGGGCTGCTGACTGCTCACCCTCCTCACAGGTCAACTCCTTACCTGTGCACAGTTATGTTTCCCCAGGGCCTCTTGGACACCTGTGCCTGATGTTCACCATCGGCCTAGGAATCCACTTGGGGCCTGGAATCCTACAGGGGCTTAATGTTACCCTGCAGATTGGGTAGCCTCTTGGGGACCAGGTATCAACCTGGGGACTGTGGTTGACCTGTGGGCTGATGTCCACCTGGGGACTGGGTATTCACCTGGGGCCCTATGTGCACCTGGGGCCGAATGTCCCCCTCAGGATGAATTCCACCTCGGGTCTGTACGTCCACCTGGGGCCTGATGTCTGCCTTAGATCTATGTCCCACTAGGGCCTTGCGTTCAGCGGGGACTTGTATCCAGCTGTGTCCTGATGACCTACTGCATCCTGTTGTTCACCTAAGGTCTGGTGCCTACCTGGGGCCTGGTGATCACCTGGGAGCTTGATAACAACCTGGGGCCTAGGTGTCCACTTAAGGCCTGATGTGTGCCTAGGGCTTGAATGTCCACCTGGGGACTGGATGTCCACCTTGGGTCTGATGTCCACCTGAAGTTGGGTATCTACCTAAGGCATGGTGTCTACCTGTGGCCTGATGTCCACATGAGTCTGGGTTTCAGCTGGGTCCTGCTGTACATCTGGGACCTTGGTGTCCATCTGAGGCCTGATGTCTACCTGGTGACTGTCATCCTCTTGAGGCCTGATGTCCACCTTGGAATGGTTTATGCATGGAAATGGTTATGTCCACCTGGGGTTGGATGTCGCCCAGGGGCTAGATGTCCACCTGTGGCCCCATGTTCACCTAGGGCCTAATGCCCACCTGCGGCATGGTGTTCACCTGGGACTGGGGTGTTTACATAGGGCCTGATGTCCAGCTGGTGCCTAGATACCCACCGGGGGCCTTGTGTTAACTTGGGGATTGGTATCCAGCTGGGTCCTAATGACCACCTGGGTTGAATTATTCACCTAGAGTGTGGTGTTCACTTAGGGCTTGAGTGTCAACCTTGGACCTGGTGTCCACCTGGGACTTGGGTATCAAACCAGGAGTTGGTGTCCAGTTGAGACATCATGTGCACCTGAGGTCTGAGTGTTCGCATGAGGCCAGATGACCACTGGGGGTCTGAATGTCAACCTGGTGTCTGAAATTCACTAGGAGTCTGGGTATCCACCTTGGGCCTGATGTCCACTGGGGGACTGATGTTCACCTTTCATCTCATGTCCACCTGGAAACCGTATATTCACCCATGGCCTGAGAGTCACTTGGGGTTGAATGTCCAACTGTGGCCAGATGTGCACCTGAAAGCTGGGCATCCACCTGGAGCCTGATGTTCAGCCGGAGCCTGGAGTTCAACTGAGGCATGATGTCTACCTGAAGCTTGATGTTCATCTGGGTGCTGGATGTTCACCTGAGGCCCGAGGACCCTTCTCAGGCCTAATGCACACAAGTTGGCCTGGTATTCATCTGGTACCTTGGTGTTAACCTGTAGCCTAATGTACTCCTGGGTTCTAGTGTCCTCTTGGTGCCTGATGTCTACCAGGATCCTGGTATCCACCTAGGGCCTGATATTCACTGGGGACTAGGTATCCACTTGATAACTGGTGCCCATCTGTGTCCTGATATTCACCTTGGGACTGGGTAAACACCTGAGGCTTGATGTCCACTTAGGGCATAAGTGTGTATTTGGGGTCTAGTGTTCACATGGGACCTGATGTCAACCTTGAGCCTAGGTATTCACCAGGGGACTAGTGTCCAGCTGGGGCCAGATGTTCACTTGGGGCCTGGTGTCAACTTGAAGCATGGTTGTCAACCTAGGACCTGATTTGCAGTCCAGTGTCCACCTTGGGCCTGTTTTCCACCTGGGTCCTGTGTGTCCTCATAGACCCTGGTGTCAATTTGGGGCTTGAGTATTTAGCTGGGGCCTGGATATTCATTGGTACATCATGTCTACCAGGGTCTTTGTGTCAATCTGAGCTCTGATGTCCACCTAGGGATTGGGTATCCACCTACGGCCTGGCGTTTACATGGGGCCTGTAACACCAGGTTCCAGATGAACTCAGATGTCCACCTGAGGCATGATGATGACCTGAGTTATAAGTATTCACATAAGGCCTGGTGTCAACTTGGGACCTAGGGCTTGAGTGTCTACCTGGGGCCTGACTTCCAAGTAGTTCTTGTGTCAACATGGAATCTGATGTACACTTTGGGCCTAGGTTACCTCCTGATGACTAAGGTCCACATAGTTCCTGAGGACCATCTGAGGCCTGGTATTGATTTAGAGCCTAGTATCCACCTGGGGCCCAGGTGTCCACCCGAGACGTGATGTTCACCTGGAGTGTAGCAATTCACCTGGGGCCTGGTTTCCACCTTGAGTGTGTGTATCCAACTGAGTGCTGGTGTCCACCTGGAGTCCAGTGCACACCTGGGGCCTGCTGTACACATGGGGCCTGGCCATCCACCTAGGACCTGATGTTCAAATAAGGGCTGGAGTTCTCCTGGCCTGGTGTCCACATGGAGCCTGGGTGTACACCTGGAGCCTGATGCCCCACATGGATACTTGGGTCCCAGTGGTCATCAGATCCTAGGAAACTTTCAGGCTGCAGGTGCACATAAAACTCCAAGTGGCCACGTAGGTCACAGGTTGATACACAGGATCCAGGTGGACACTTGGTGCAAGATGAACACCATGCCCCAGGTGAACACCAAGCTCCAAGTGTCTACCTAGTTTTCAAGTGGACACCAGGCACTAGATTGACACACAGGTACCAGGTGGATATCAGGCCCCAGGTGAATACCGGGTCCCAGGTGGTTGGGTTACATATACCATAGGTGGCCATCAGGTCCCAGGTCTATATCCACTCCCCAGCTGAACATCAGGATCCAGGTGGATACTCATGTTCTAGGTGAACACCAGGTTCCAAATGAACATCGGGCTCCAAGTGAACACACAGGCCCCAGTTCAATACCAGCCTCAGGTAGACATCAGGACCCAGGTAGACCCCAGGCCCAATGTGCATGCCTAGTCTCTTGGAATACATCATGTTCAAGGCGGACACCCAGACTCCAGGTAGACATCTGGTGCCAGGTGGACATCTGGCTGCAGGTGGACATCAGGCCCCAGGTGGATACCCAGTCTACAGGTGTAAATCAGGCCCCACTATTTCATTAGGCCCCAGTTAAACACTTGACTAAAGGTGTGCATCAAGACCCAGGTTGACACCCAGGCTTCAGGGGCACACTGAACCCAAACTGTACACCCATGCCCAGGTGGACATCAGGCCCAAGGTGTAGACCAGACCCCAAGTGGACATCAGGCTCCAGGTTGATGCCAGTCTCTAGGTAGATCCTTAAGCCCCAATTGGTCATCAGGCCCAAGGTGGGTATCTTGACCCCAGGGGGTCACCAGGTCGCAAGCAGGCCCCAGGTGGACACTAGGCCCTAGGTTAACACAAGATCTGACATGGTTTCAGCCCCCATGTGGACTTTAGTCATAAGGAGCTTACCTAGGCCCTAAGTGGACATCAGGCCCCAGGTTGACACACTGAACCAGGTAGAAGTCAGGCTCTAAGTAGACACCCAGGCCCTAGGTAAATACTTCAGTCCCAAGCCAACATCAGGCCCTATGTGGACACCCAGACTCCAGGCAGACGTCAGGCCCCAGGTGAACACTGAACTCAAGGTGGTCATCAGGCCCCAGGTTGACACATAGGCCTCAGGTAGACAACAGGCACAGGTGAACTTCAGGCTCCAGATGAACATCGGGCTCCAGGAAGAAATCTGTGCCCCAGTTAAACACCAAGTCTTAGGTAGATCTCAGGCCTCAAATGGATGCCCAGACCCCAGATGAATATAAGGCCTCAGAGAAACACCAGGCTCCAGTTAGACATTAGACACCAGGTAGACGCTCAGGCCACAAGTGAACATCTGTCCCCAGGTGGACATCCATCCCAAGGTAGACATCAGGCCAGAGATGTACACCCAGGCCCCAGGAGAACTACAGGCCCCAGGAGGACACTCAAGCACCAGGAGGACAGCCAGTCCCTAGGTAATGACAAGGCCCCAAGTGGACATGAAGTTCCAGATGGATATGAGGCCCCAACTGAATACTAGGTGCAAGTGTATATCAGGCCCCAGGTGGACCTCAGGTCTCAGGTGCACACCAGGCCCCAGGGGAACACCAGGCTCTAGGTAAGCATGCAGTCCCAGGTGGACAGCAGATGCCAGGAGGACATCAGGACCCAGTTGGTCATCAAGCCACAGCTGAACACCAGTTCCCCCATGAACACCAGTTCTCAGGTGGGCACCTAGTCCTCCCATGTGCATCAGGTAACAGGCTGACACACAGGCATCAGTTGAACTCTGGGCCTCAGCTGAACATCAGACCCCAGGTGGTCACCCAGGCCCTAGGTGAACACCAGGTATTAGGTGGACACCAGGTCCTAGGTGGATGTCTGTGCTCCTGGTGAACCCCAGGCCCCAGTGGACACTCAGGCCCTTTATAGACATCTGGCTTCATGTGCATTCCCAGGGCCCATGTCATGTTGAATTATAATCCCCACATGTTGAAGGAGGGGCCTGGTGGGAGGTGATGGAATCACGGGGGCAGACTTCTCACTTGCTGTTCTCGTGGTAGAGTTCTTACAAGATCTGGTTATTTGAAAGTCTGTAGCACTTCCCCATTCTCTCTCCCTCCTCCTCTCCCATGGTAAAAAGGGCTTGCTTCCTCTTGGCCTTACATCATGATTGTAAGTTTGCCGAGCCCTCCCAGTCATGCTCCATATTAAGCCTGCAGAACTGTGGGTCATTTAAAACAGTGTGAAAATGGACTAATAAAAAGTCTTAGGATAACAACCATGTTACAGGCCATAGGTGGACATCTGGCTGTAGCTGGACACTATTCCCCAGGTGGATACCTAGTCTCAAGGTTGACATTAATCCCCAGGTAAACAACAAGCCCCAGGTAAACACCTGTGCCCGAAGTAGACATCAGGCCTCAGGCTGACACTCAGCCCAAGCTCCACATTAGGCTCCAGGCGGACACCTGGACTCCAGGTGGATACTGGGCCCCAGGGGTGCACCAGATTCCTGGTAGGCATAAGGCCCCAGGAGGACACTAGAATCCAGGTGTACATAAAGCCACTGATTGACACCAAGCCCTCAGATGAACACCAGGCCAACTGGTAGACATTAGGCACATGAGAATACTTGGGCACCAGGTGGGTATCAGGCCCCAGGTGAACATCAAACTTCAGGTGGACATCATTCTCCAAGTAAACTCTAGCCCCAGCTAAACATCAGGCTCCAGGTGGAAGCCCAGACCCCAGGTGCACTTCTGGCCACAGTTGAACATCTGTCCCCAGGTGAACATCAGACCATGGATGGATAGCAAGTCCCCAGGTGGACATCAGGTCAAAAGTGAATATAAGTCTCTAGGAAGACATCTGGCCCCAGGTGGATACTGAACTAGAGGTTTACATCAGACCCCACGTTGACAGCAAGACCCAGGTAGACAGCAGGCCCCAGGTGAAGACCAGGCCCAGGTGGATACTGAACTAGAGGTTTACATCAGACCCTAGATTGACATTCATTCCTCAGGTGGTCATGACACCTTAACTAGACACCAAGTCCTCAGGTTGATACCCAAGTCCCAGGTGGACACCAGGTCAAAGAGGAACACAAGACCTAAGGTCGACATTCAAGCCCCAAGTGGACACCAGGCCCTAGGTGAATAATATGACCCAGGGGATCATTAGGACCCAGCTGCATACCAGTCCCCAGGTTTACACGAAGCCCCCAGTGGTTTCCTAAGCTTTAGTTGGACATGAGGTCTCTAGTAGACACCCAGGACTAAGGTGAACATCAAGCATCAGATGGACATCTGGCCACAGATGAACATCAAGCCTCACATGGATACTTAGTCCCCAGGTAAACATCAGGCCCCAGTTTGACATCAGTTTCTGGGTGGATCCTTAAGCCCCAGGTGGATATCCAGTCTCCAGCTGAACATCAGTCCCCAGGTGGACCCTCAGGCCCCAGGTGGATAACAGGTCCCAGGTGAACACAAGGCCCCAGGCAGACATCAGGCACCAGGTGGACACTCAGACCCTAAGAGGACATCTGTCCCCAGGTTGACATCCCTCTCAAGGTGTACATTAGGCAACAGATGTATACCCAGGTCCAAGGCAGACATGATTCCCCAGTAAAACTCAAGGCCCCAGAAGAACACTCAAGCCCTAGGTGGATGCCCAGATCCCAGGTAACTACAAGGCCCCAGGTGGATATCCGATTCCAGATGAATATTAGGCCCCAAGTGGATACCTAGGCACCAGGTAGACACCAGGCCCTAGGTGCATCCCCCAGCCTTCAGGTACACACTAGACCCCCCGGTGATCACAAGGCTCCAGGTGAGCACCTAGTCTAAGGTAGACCCCATGACCCAGGTGGTCATTAGGCCACAGCTGAACACCAATCTTGAGTGAACACCAGATCCCAGGTGGGTACCTAGTCTCCAGGTGGATATTGGGCCCCAGGTGGACACCAAGCCCCCAGATGAACATCAAGCTTCAGGTGGACATCATGCCTCAGGTGAACTCCAGGTCTCAGCCCAGCTGAACATCAGGCCTCATGTGGATGCCTAGGTTCCAGGTGCACATCTGGTCACAGTTGGACATTCAGCCCCAGGTGAACATCACACCATGGGTGGATAAACAGTCCTCAGGTGCACATCAGGTCAAAGGTGAACATCAGTACTTGGGTGGATATCAGGCTCCAGGTTGACATCAAGCCCAAGGTGGACACTGAACTAGAGGTTTACATCAGGCCCCAGGTTGACACCCAAGCTCAGGTGGACATTAGGCCCCAGGTAGAAACCAGGCCCCAGGTGAATACCTAGGCCCCTAGTAAACCTCAGATTCTAGGTTGACATTCAGGCCCCCAGTAGTCATTTGGTCCCATGTGGACACTCAGATGCCAGGTTCACATGATGTCTCAACTGGACACCAAGGGGCCAGTTTGATACCCAAGCCCTAGGTGAGTGCCAGGTCCAAGGTTACACTCGGGCCCCAAGTGGACACCAGGCCCTAGGTGAATAATACAACCCAGTGGTCATTAGCACCCAGATGGATACCAGTCCCCAGGTTAACAGGAAGCCCCCAGTGGGTACCTAGGCCCCAGCTGGACATCAGGTCTAATGTGGTCACCCAGGATCAAGATGGACATCAGGACTCAGGTGGACATCTGGTCACAGGTGGACGTCAACCCTGGTGTGGATACCTTGTCCCCCAGTGGTCAAGAGGCCTCAGTTCAACACCAGTCCCTTGGCTCCAGGTGGAAATCTAGTCTTCAGCTGAACATCAGACTCCAGGTGAGCACCAGGTCTTAGGTGGACATTAGGCCCCTGGTGGACATCAGGTACCAGTGGACATCTGTGCCACAGGTGGACATTCAGGGCCCAGATGGGCATCGAGTCTCATTTGGACATTGAGGTCCAAGGTGGATATCAGGCCTCAGGTGAACCCTAGGTTCCACATAGACATCAGGTCTTAGGTTGACACTCAAGCCCCAGGTGGACTGCTGCAGCCAAGCAGAGAACACACCCCCATCTGGAGATCTAAGATACAGGTGTACAACAAGCTTCAGACTGACATCCAGGCCCCAGGTGGACGATATGCCCCAGGTGGACTCCATACCCCAGGTGAACAGCAGGCAACAGTTTGGCACCAAGTACCTAAGTGAACACAAAGCCTTAGGTGATTACCAGGCCGCAGGTAGTCAGTAGTCTCCAGCTGTACAACAGTCCCCAGGTGGATACCGAAGCCCCAGGTGGATACTAGACCCCAGATTAACACAAAAAACAAGTAAAAAGTCAAGCCCCAAGTGGACAACCAGGCCCTAGCTACATATACAAGTCTCAAGCTGACACCAGGCCCTATTTGGACTCCCAAGACCTAGGTGGACTTTAAGCCCCAGGTGAACACTGAACTCTAGGAGGACTTCAGGCCCCGGTGGACTACCTGACCCCACAGGGACACCCGGCATAGATGAACTTCAGGCACCAGCTATACATCAGGTTCCAGGCAAATGTCCAGGCGCCAGGTGGATATCAAGCATCAGATGAACACCAGGGCCCAGGGAGACATCACGCACCAGGTGGACACTCAGGCCCCTACTGAATATTCATCCCCAGGTGGACATCCATCCCAAGGTGGACATCAGGCCATGGATGTACACTTAGGCCTAAGGCAGACACCAGGCCCCAGGAAAACTTCAGGCCCCATGAGGACACTCAGACCCCAGGTGGATGCATGGTCGTATGTAAATACAAGGCCCAAGGTAGGCATCAGGCTCCAGTGTTCACTGGAGCCCAGGTGGGTACCTAGTCTCCAGGTGTGCATCAGGCAGAAGGTTGGCCCAGTCCCCAGCTGAACTCTGGGCCCCAGCTGAGCATCAGAACCCAGATGGTCATCCAGGCTCCAGGCTCCTAAGAACACATGGTCTTAGGTGGACATTAGGCCCCACATGAACACCAAAACCCAGGTAGATATCAGGCCTGAGGTGCACACCAAACCTCAGGTGGGCATCTGGCTCCAGATGGCCATAGGTGGATAACTAAGCCTCTGGTGAATATCAGGCCCCAGGTGGACACCAGGCCCTAGGTGAACACCTAGCCCCAGGGGGACATCCAGCCCCTGGTGGACATCAGGTCTCACATGGCTAAACAGTTTACAGATGGACACCAGACCTCAGGAGGATACCAGTCACTGGGTAGACATAAGGCCCCAGGGGGATAATGGGCTCAAAGTGTATATCAGGCCTCAAGCTGATAGCCAGGCCCCCACGTTGTGCAGCCAGGTGGCCATCAGGTTCCTGTGTGTCAATCTAGTGGCTGATGTCCACCTGAGGACTATGTACACACCTGGGGCTTAGTGTTCACCCTGGGCCTGGTGTTCATCTTGTGCCCAGTGTTCATCTGGAACCTGGGTATCAATCTGGTGCTTGAGTTTCTACTTGTAGGCTTATGTGCACCTGGGGCCTAAGTTTTTCTTTTTCCTAGGACCTGACGACTACCAGGGGCCCAGGTGGACACAAGGCCAGGAGAACTCCAGATCTTATCTGAACAGTAGGCCCCAGGTGGTTGCCAGGGCCCCATGGGTTTTTTCATCAGGCCCCAGGTAGTCACTGGACTCTAGGTGGACATCAGCCCTCAGGTTGATACACATAGGTTGGACATGAGGCTCCAGCTGAATATGAGGCTGTAGGTTAATACCAGGCCTCACATGGTTCTCAGGACCCATGTGGGCATCAGTCACCAGGAGGATACCTAGGGCCAAAGTGGACATCAGGTCCCCATATGGACACCCAGGCCATAGGTAAATACTTAGGTCCCAAGCTGACACCAGGCCTTATGTAAACACTCAGGCTCCAGGTGAACATCAGGCCTCAGGTAGACACTGGACTCCAGGAGGACACCAGGTCCCTGGTTGACACCAAGACCCCAGGTGAACAATAGGCAAAAGTCCTGGCTGAACTTCAGGCCGTGACTGAACATAACGTTCCAGGCAAATATACAGGTCCCAGGAGAACACCAGGTCTTAGATGGACATGAGGCCCCACGTGGATGCCCAGGCCCCAGGTGGATATCAGGCCTCAGGTGAACACCAGGCCCCAGGTAGACATCAGGTGCTAGATGTACACTCAGGCATTTTTAGTCTGTTCTCACATTGCTAATAAAGACATACCTGAGACTTGGTAATTTATATTTTTAAAAAAGACTTAATTGACTCACAGTTCCACATGGCTGGGAAGGCCTCACAATCATGCCTGAAAGCAAATGAGGATCAAAGTCATGTCTTACATGGCAGCAGGCAAAAGAGCTTGTGTAGGGGAACCCCACTTTATAAAAACCGTCAGCTCTCATGAGACTTACTCACTACCATGAGAACAGCATGAGAAAGACCTGTCCCCATGATTCAATTACCTCCCACTGGGTCCCTCCCGTGTCACAGGGAAATTATGGGAGCTACAATTCAAGATGAGAACTGGGTGGGTACACAGCCAAAGCATATCATTCTTCCCCTGGTCCCTCCCAAATCTTGTGTCCTTACATTTCAAAACCAATCATCCTCCCCACATTTTCTCAGTCTTAACTCATTTCAGCATTAACTCAAAAGTCCAAGTCCACAGTCTAAAACAAGGAAGGTCCTTTCCACCTATGACCCTGTGAAATCAAAAGCAAGTTAGTTACTTCATAGATACAGTGGGGGTACAGCTGTTCCAAAAGGGAGAAATTGGCCAAAACCAAGGGGCTACAGGCCCCATGCAAGTCTAAAATCCAGCAGGGTAGTCAAATCTTTTTTTCTTTTTCTTTTTTTTTTATACTTTAAGTTCTAGGGTACATGTGCACAACATGTAGGTTTGTTATATATGTATACATGTGCCATGTTGGTGTGCTGCCCCCATTAACTCATCATTTACATTAGGTATATCTCCTAATGCTATCCCTCCCTGCTCCCCTCACTCCACGACAGGCCCTGGTGTGTGATGTTCCCCTTCCTGTGTCCAAGGGTTCTCATTATTCAATTCACACCTATGAGTGAGAACATATGGTGTCTGGTTTTTTCACCTTGCGATAGTTTACTGAGAATGATGGTTTCTAGCTTCATCCATGTGCCTGCAAAGGACATGAACTCATCATTTTTTGTGGCTGCATAGTATTCCATGGTGTATATATGCCACATTTTCTTAATACAGTCTATCATTGATGGACATATGGGTTGGTTCCAAGTTTTTGCTATTGTAAATAGTGCTGCAATGAACATACGTGTGCATGTGTCTTTATAGCAGCATGATTTATAATCCTTTGGGTATATATACCCAGTAATGGGATGGCTGGGTCAAATGGTATTTCTAGTTCTAGATCCTCGAGGAATCACCACACTGTCTTTCGCAATGGTTGAATTAGTTTACAGTCCTGCCAACAGTGTAAAAGTGTTCCTATTTCTCCACATCCTCTCCAGCACCTGTTGTATCCTGACTTTCTAATGATCACCATTCTAACTGGTGTGAGATGGTATCTCATTGTGGTTTTGATTTGCATTTCTCTGATGTTCAGTGATGATGAGCATTTTTTCATGTGTCTGTTGGATGCATAAATGTCTTCTTTTGAGAAGTGTCTGTTCATATCCTCTGCCCACTTTTTGATAGGGTTATTTGTTTTTTTCTTGTAAATTTGTTTAAGTTCTTTGCAGATTCTGGATATTAGCCCTTTGTCAGATGAATAGATTGCAAAAATTTTCTCCTATTCTATAGATTGCTTGTTCACTCTGATGGTAATTTCTTTTGCCATCAGAAATTTTGAAATCAGGTAAAGAAGCTCTTTAGTTTAATTAGATCCCATTTGTCAATTTTGGATTTTGTTGCCATTGGTTTTGATGTTTTAAAAATGAAGTCCTTGCCCATGTCTTAAAGCTCCAAAATGATTTTCTTTGACTTCATGTCTCACATCCAAGACATGCTCATGCAAGAGATGGATCCCCATAGTCTTGAGCAGCTCTGCCCCTGTGGCTTTGCAGGGCACAACCCCCTCTCCTGGCTGATTTCACGGGCTGGTGTCAAGTGTCTGGTTTTTCCAGGCAAACAGTGCAAGCTGTCAGTGGATCTACTATTCTGGGGTTTGGAGGATGGTAGCCATCTTCTCATGGCTCCACTAGGCAGTGCCCCAGTGGGGACTCTGTGTGGGGGCTTGCATCTCACATTTTCCTTCTATACCACCGTGGCAGAGGTTCTCCATGAGAGCTTCATTCCCGCAGCACACCTCTACATGGACATCCAGCCATTTCTATACATTCTCTGAAATCTAGGAGGAGGTTCCCAAATCTCAGTTCTTGATTTCTGTGCACCTGCAGGCCCAATAACACATGTAAACCACCAAGGCTTGGGGCTTGCACCCTCTGAAGCAATGGCTTGAATGCTACATTGGCCTCTTTTAGCCATGCCTGGGATGTGGGGCACCAAGTCTGGAGACTGCACAAAGCAGCAGGTCCTGGGCCAGGCCCATGAAACCATTTGTTCTTCCTAGGTCTCCAGGCATTTGATGGGAGGGGCTGCTGCGAAGACCTCCAACATGCCCTGGAGACATTTTCCCCAGTTGTATTGGTAATTAACATTTGACTCCTTGTTACTTATGCAAATTTCTGCTTCCAGCTTGAATTTCTCCTCAGAAAATGTGTTTTTCTTTTCTATTGTATCATCAGGCTGGAAATTTTTTCCAAACTTCTATGCTCTGCTTCCCTTTTAAATGTAATTTCCAATTACAAACCATATATTTTTGAATACATAAAACCGAGTGCCTTTAACAGTACTCTATCCACCATTTGAACACTTTACCACTTAGAAATTTTTTCCACTAGATGCCTTAAATCACCTCTCTCAAGCCCAAAGTTCCACCAATCTCTAAGGCAGGGGCAAAATGCTGCCAGCCTCTTTTCTAAAATACAACAAAAGTCACCTTTATTTCAGTTCCCAACAAGTTCCTGTCAGCATTTTGATCAAAGCCATTGCCAATCAACAAGTCTCTAGAAGTTCCAAACATTCCCACATCTTCCTGTCCTCTTGTGAGCCCTCCAAACTGTTCCAACCTCTGCCTGTTACCCAGTTCCAAGGTCGTTTTTACATTTTTGGGTATCTTTGCAGCACCACCTCACTCTTGGTACCAATTTACTGTATTAGTCTGTTTTCATGCTGCTAATAAAGACATACCTGAGACTGGGAAATTTATAAAGGTAAGAGGTTTAATGCACTCACAGTTCCACATGGCTGGGGAGGCCTCACAATCATGGCTGAAGGTGAATGAGGAGCAAAGTCACATCTTATATGGTGGCAGGCAAGAGAGCTTGTTTAGGGGAAGTGCCCTTTACAAAACCATCAGATCTCGTGAGACCCATTCAATATCATGAACACAGCACAGGAAAGACCCACCCTTATGATTCAGTTACCTCCCATTGGGTGCCTCCCATGACACATGGAAATTGTGGGAGCTACAATTCAAAATGAGATTTAGGTAGGATCACAGCCAAACTATATCAGGCCCCACGTGAACGTATGTCCCCAGGTAGACATCTGTCTCAAGGTGGACATCAGGCCACATATATATACTCAGGCCCCAAGGGTACACTTAAGCTCTGGGTGGATGCCCAGGCCATAGGTAAATACAAGGCCCAAGGTGGACATCAGGCCCCAGGTGGACCCCCCACATCTCAAGTGCACAACAGGCCTCCCCCCTGCCATCCACATCAGGCCCCAGGCGGAAACCCAGTCCCGGGTGGACACCAGGCACTTGATGAACACTAGGACCCATGTGGTCACCAGGCCACAGCTGGACACCTGTCCCCAGTGAACAGCAGACCCTAGGTGTATACCTCATCTGCAGGTGTGCATCAGGCATTGAATTGACACACAGGTCCCAGTTGAAATCTGGCCCTCAGCTGAACATCAGATCCCAGGATGTCACCCAGGCCCCAGCTAAACACCAAGCATTAGGTGGACATCAGGCCCCAGGTGGACACCAGGCCTCAGGTGGATATCTAGGCCTTTGGGGAACATCAGGCCCTGGTGGATGTTGAGGCCCCATACAGATACATGGTCCTATGTGGACACCCAGGGTCCAGGCGGACATTAGATTCTAGATGACCTTAGTCACATACGGCTGGGTCTACCTAGGGCCAGAGACTGGGTCCTAGGTATCCAGCTGGGGCCACATGTCTATCTGGGGCCTGATGTCCACCTCAGGCCTGGATGTCCACCTGGGCCATTGTGTTCCTCTTGAGCCCAGTGTCCACCTGGAACCTGGGTGTCACCCTGTGACTTGTGTGTCCACTTGCAGCCTGATGTGCATCTGGAGCCTGAGTTTCCAGCTAGGACCTAATGACCATCTGGGACCCAGGAACCCCTGGGGTATCTGGTTCCAGGTGTACACCAAGGCCCTAGGTAGATACCAGTCCCCAGGTAAACTCAAGACCATATCTGAATATCAGGTCCCAGGTGACTACCAGAGCCCCATGTGTACATTAGGCTCTATTAGACACTGGATTCCAGGTGGACACTGGCCCTGAGGTTGACACACACAGTCCAGGTGGATAAAAGGCCCCATGGGTATACTTGTGCTCCAAAAGTACATCAGTCCCCAGGTGAACATAAGATCACAGGGGGGCATCAGGTCTCAGGTGCACATCTAGCCCTAGATAAACCTCAGTTTTAAGTAAATAGCCAGTGGGCACACAGGTGCACAACAGACCCAAGGTGGACACTGAACTCCAGGTGGGCATCAGGTCCTAGGTTGATAACCAGGCACCAGGTGGACAGCAGTCCCCAAGTGAACACCTAGATTCAAGGTTGACATCAGGCCCCAGGTGTACACCAGGCCCCAAGTGAACACCAGGCCCTAGGTGAATACCTATGCCCCAAGTGGGCATCAGGTCCCAGGTAAGCACTCAAGTCCCAAGCTGAACATCAGTACCCAGGTGGACACCAGTCAGGAAAGATTCCCAGGACCTGGGTGAACATCAGGCCAACAGTAAAATCCCAGGCCAATCCAAGTGGATACTAGGCCCCAGGTGTACATCAGGCCCCGAGAGGACATTGGAATCTGTGTGCACATCAGGCTGCCGGTTGACCCCACATCTCCAGATGAACACCAGGCCAACTAGTGGATATCAGGTGGCATGAGAAGGACACTTAGGCCCCAGCTGGATACCCAGACCCCAGTTACACATCTGGCCACCCAGGCCCCAGGTGGACATCAAGCTTCAGGTGGACAGCATGGCCTGGGTTAACCTTAGGCCTCAGCTGAACATCAAGTCCCAAGGGAATACCCAGGCCTCAGTTGCACATCTGTCCACAGTTGGCCATCTGGCCTCTGGTGGACATTTGGCTGTGGGTGAATATCCAGTCCTCAGGTGGACATTAGGTCAAAGATGAACATCAGTCCCCAGGCGAACGTCAGGCTCAAGGTTGCCATAAGGACCCAGGTGGACCCTGAACTTGAGGTCTACATCAGTCCGCAAGTTAACATCCAGGACCAGGTGGGTAGTACACCTTAGGTGAATACCAGACCTAGGCGGACATCAGGTCCCAGATAGAAACTAGGACTCAGGTGGATACCTAGGCTCCTGGTGGATATCAGGCCTCAGGTGAACACCAGACCCCAGGTAGACATCAGGCACCATGTGGACACTCAGGCCCCAAGTGGATATCTGTCCCCAGGTGAATATCCATTTATAGGTTTACATCAGGCCACAGTTATATTCCCAAGCCTTAAGCAGACAGTAGGTTCCAGGAGAACCCCAGACCCCAGGAGTACACTCAAGCCCCAAGTGGACACCCAAGACCCTGGGTAGCTATAAGTCCCCAGGTGGACATTAGGCTCTAGATGGATATGAGACCCTAAGTAGATACCTACGCTCTAACTGGACATCAGCCTCAGTCGGATTCCCAGGTCTTAAGTGTACATCAAGCCCGGGTGAACAACATGCCCCAGGTATTTATAAAGCCCCAGCTGGACACCAGTCTGCAGGTGGATACCTAATCCCCAGTTTGACATCAGTTCCCAAGTGGACACTAGACCTCAAGTGAACAAAAAAGTCAGCTGTGTACCTAGTTCCCGGGTGGGCATCAGGCTCTAGGTTGACACACAGGCACTAGGCGGATATCAGGCTCCATGTGGATGCCTATACCCAAGGTGGATATCAGGTCCCAGGTCTATACTCGGTCCCCATCTGAACATCAGGATACAGGTGGATACTCATGCCCTAGGTGAATACCAGGTTCCAGATGAACTTCAGGTCCCAGGTGGACACCAGGCCCCAAATGGATACCTAGATCCCTGATGAACACTGAGTGAACACCCAAGCACCAGATGGACACCTGTGCTGCAGATGGACACCAGGTCCCAAATGCACACAAAGGCCTCAGGTGGATATCAGGCCCCAGGTGGATACTGTGCTCCAGGTGTATATTAACCCCTGTTTGACACCCAGGCCCCAGACGAACACTAAGACACAGGTGAACATAAGGCCCCAGGAGGATGCCAGGCCTTATGTGCATATTTGCCTCCAGGTGGACACCCAGGCCCCAGGTGAACATCAAGCCTCAGGTAATCATCAGGCCCCAGGTGGACATCAGAATCCAAATGGACACCTAGGCCCCTGGTGGATCCCTAGGCCCCAGGTAAAGACTAGGCCTCAGATGGATACCTAGGTCCAGAGTGGACATCAGGCCTGAGTTAGATGGTGAACTGCAGGTGGAAACCAGGGCCCAGCTGAACATCAGGCCCCAGATGTACACACAGACCCCAGGTAATGCCAGACCCAAGGTAGACATCAGGCCCCAGGTGGACCCCAGGTCCCATGTGGATACCTAGTCTCTTGATGAACATTTCACTCAAGGTGGTCATCTGGCCACAGGTGGACATAAGGCTCCAGGTTTACATCAGGCTTCTGTTGGACACTGGACTGGAGAAGTGAATCAGGACTCAGGGTGACCTCCATGCCCCAGGTGGACATCACATTCCAGTTTGACTCCCAGACCCCAGGTGGACAATATGCCCTAGGTTAATGGCAGGCCTCAAGTGGTTCTCAGGCCCCATATGGACATCAGTCATATGGATCTTATCTAGGACCCAAGGAACAGTCAGGCCTCTGCCTGACACCAAGAACCAAGTGGAAGTCAGGCTCCAAGTAGACACCCAGGCCCTAGGTAAACACCTTGATACCAAGTCAATGCCAGGCTCTACGTGGAAACCCAGGCCCCAGGTGGGCATCAAGCCCCAGATGAACTCTGAACCCTATGTGGACATCAGGCATATGTAAACTTTAGGCCACAGCTGAATGTCAAATTTTTGGCAAACGTCCATGCCCCAGGTGGGTATCAAGGTTCAGGTGAACACCAGGCTGCAGGTGGACATCAGGAACCAGGTGAACACTCAGTCCCATGTGGACATCTGTGCCCAGGTACACATCCATCCCAAGGTGGATATCAGGTCACAGATGTACACCCAAGCTCCAGGTAGGCACCAGGCTCCAGGAGAACTCTAGACCCCATAAAGACACTCAGGGCCCACGTGGTTGCTTAGGCCCAAGGTAAATACAAGGCCCCAGGTGGACGTCAGGCTCCAGTGAACACCAGCACCCAGGTGGGTACCTAGTCCTCCGATGTGCACCAAGTTGACACACAGTCCCCAGTTGAACTCTGGGCCCCAGCTGAACATGAGATATCAGGTGGTCACCAAGGCCCCAGATAAACACCAAATCTTAGGTGGCTATCAGGCCCAGGTGGACACCAGCCCTCAGATGGACACAGGTCACCAGGTAGATATCAGGTGCCAGGTAGATATCTAGGCCCATGGTGAACATCAGGTCCTAGTGGACACCCAGGCTTCATATGGACATCAGACCCCATGTGGACACCTAGCCCCAGGTGAACATCACACTCCAGGTGGACACCAGGCCCTAGATGGACATCAGGCCACAAGTGGATGTCTAGCCCCAGAGGGACTTTCAGCCCCAAGTGGACATCAGGGCCTGCATGGAAAAACCATTTCCAGGAGGACACCAGTCACCAGGTAGATATCAGGCCACAGGTGAACACTGGACTCAGGCTGTATATCAGGCCCCAAGTTGACAACCAAGCCCGAAATGGACACCAAAGCCCCAGTGGACCACAGGCCCCAGCTGAACACCAGACTCATGTGGACCTCAGGCTGCAGGCAGACGCCATACCTAAGATAGATACCTAGGCTCTAGGTAGACGCTAGATGGACACCCAGTCCCCAGGTGGTCATCGGGCCCTAGGTAGACATCAGGTTCCAGGCACACATCAGACCCTAAGTGACACCCAGGCCCCAGTGATCACCAGCCTCAGGTGGACACGGAGGCCCAAGGTGGAATTCAGGCCTGAGGAGGACATTTGGCCCCAGGTGCACATCAGGTCCCAGGTGAATACTCAGTCCCCAGGTGGACATCCGGCCCCAGATTGATACCTAGTCCTCAGGTGATAGGTCCCTGGTGAACACCAGGCACAGATCTACAAGCAGGCCCTGGGTGGACATAACTGTGTAAAGGTAAGGAGTTGACCTGCTGGGAGGGTGAGCAGTCAGCAGCCCAGTGGGGTCCTGAGTAGGTCTTAGGGAAGGAAGCGGTTGAGGGGATGGAACCTCAAAGAAGTGACCTCACTTCCTTGATGACAGACCCTAACAGAACTTAGGATTCTGGTAACCAGGTGCCCATATCCTAGAGTCAGCCCTGTAGCCAGCTCACTGACTGGGAGATGCTCAAGAGAGTAAGATGTTCTCATGCTACATCCCCACATCTCAAAGCTCCTTCTTCAGGAAGGCCCAGAGTGACAGCCATTTCTGACGATGCTGACGAAGGTTCATCCCTCAGCCCAGACGCCTCTGCACATTTGGCAGAAGGCCCCGGTATCACAGGACAACCCAGGGCAGGCCCTTCCGGGCTGAGGGTCACCACTGATACAAATAGGGCTGCATCTGCACATTGTCCTTGACCAGCTGGAGCCTCTGAAGCCCAGTGATGTACAGGCACATGGTGAGGTGACCTCCAGTCTGGAAGACTATCTGGGAGTGCTGTTTTGGGGCTAAAATTCCTGTAAATTCAGTGAGGTTGTTTTTGTGTTTGGAAATTCCAGTGGAAAGTGAGTGACATTGGTGACCATTCTCCTTTCTCAGCTCCTGCGCCATGTGCAGAAATACAGTTATTTCCAGCACCAGCTGTTGAGTTAGTGCCAGCCCCAGGGGAAGACCCACTCCAGGGAGAGTGGTGGAGACCTCCTGTCCCTGCCTTGGGACTGCCAAAGTCTAGCCCAGTAAGGAGCTGCCTGACTTCATGTCACTTGCTGTAGCCACTGGCCTCAGCCATGGAGCTAAAAGTGTGGCTTAAGCTAGAGCTGGCACGGAGGGTTGGGCCAGCACTGCCCCATCCAGCAGCTCCCATGCTACTCCCAGTCCGGGACACAGTGGGAGCCATGGAGGCAGAGAACAGGGTGTGCAGTCTGGGATCCTGTGCCTTGCTAGAGAGGGGATTCTCTCATTTGGCAGAGCCACAGCCCTGCTGCTGAAGAGCCTGCTCCTACTGCTGGGTCTGTTTGCCTGCTTGAAGGAGTTGCTAGAGAGCAGGAAATGAAGCCTGCAAGGAGGGGTTCCAGCAGCTCCTCCTGTCCCAGAGGTGGCCTCCTCCAGGCATGGAGGTTTGCCCACTGCTGGGCATCTGGGCTGTTTGCTGCCTGGGATGGGCTCTTCTTGACAGGCAGGCAAAGGGTGAGGGGGTCAGGGGGTGTCTCCAAAGGAAGCTTCCAAACTCAGCAGCTGCACATCAGGGTCTCCATGCCTCCACCTGTCCAAGGATTTATTCATAGTGTTAGAATTAAAAGTTTATGCAATGACATTTAAATAAAGTTTGAATTTTTGAAACTTGAATGCCTTCTTTCACTCCCTAATGTTGCAGATGATATTTTTGAGGCATCCTGGAAACCTCTAACAGTTGTGTGCTTTTGTGCTTTTACCTGTTTTGACTCTCCCTCTGGTTTATTGTGGAAAGAGGAATCATGTAGGTTCATTTCTCAGGCAGACAGATCACCTTTTACCATCAAAGATTTAGTATCACAGTTTCTTTCCAAAAATTATGTGTGCAAGTTGCTATGTTGGTATTTTTGCTAATCTGGGGTTAAAACAGAAGGCCATAGACTAGGTAACTAATAAACAACAAATTGACTTCTCACAGTTCTGGAGATGGTAAAATCTCAGGTCAAGTGGTCAGCGGATTCCATGTCTGGTGAGGGCTGGCTTTCTGATTCATAGACAGCCGTGTTTCTACTGTGTCCTCACATGACAGAAGGGATGAGGGATCTTTCTGGGGTCCCTTTGATAGGAGCATGAATCCCATACACGAGGTCTCTGCCTTCATGACCTAATCACTTCCCAAGACTCTACCTCCAAATCCCATCACACAGGGAAATGCGCAAAACTCTGAAGGAAGGAGAAAGGAGAACCTAGTCTAGGTTTTCTGGTGATCCACAGCAAAATATGTCAAAATGGATGCCTGTCCATTGAGGACCACACACTCTCCAGGGTTGGACTGGCTCCAACAATAGTCTCATAGAGCCATGACTATGTTCTACCATCTGATTCTCCTTCCTACGACCAAAAAAAAAAAAAAAAAAACCCACCACTTTTCGATGACACAAACACAAAATAGTAATATAAAGACAGTTGAAATAAACAGGATAACCATTTCACCAATAATGTCAAAAAAAAAAATGGGTGTTGGGCACTCTCTCTGCAGAGCTCCACACAGGAGATCAATGAGGAACTGTTTGATGGGTCCAACTTCTCCATCTCCATGGACCAAGAGCAGGTGCACCACACCACCAGCTATGGCCAGCATGGGCCTGATGCCCATCTGGGGCTTAAGAATCCACCTGGGGTCTATACCCACCTTGGGCCTGGTGTTCATCTGGGGCCTCATATCCACCTGGGTCCTGGGTGTAAACTTGGTGCCTGATGTCCACCTGAGGCCTATATATTCACTTGGGCCTATTGTTGACCTGGGGCCTAGTGTACATTTGGAGCCTTAAATCCTCAAGTGACCTAGGTATCTACCTGGGGACTGCTGTACAGCTGAAGCCAGATGTCCACCTGGATCCTGGTGTTCACCTGGGGTCTGCTATATACTTAGGGCTGCTATATACCTAGGGCCTGATGTCCACTTGGGGCCTGGGTATCCTCCTGTGGTCCAATGTCCACCTCTGGACATCTGGGGCCTGGATGTCCACCTAGAGACCTGATATACACCTGGAGGCTACTGTCCACCTGGGCACTGATGCTTACTAGGAAAATGGTGTATACTTGGGACCAGGTATCCATTTGGGGCCTGGGTGTCCATTGTGGGCCTTGATGTTCATCTGGAACCTGGGTGCCCATTCAGGGCTTGATATTCACCAGGGACTGAAGTATTCTTCTGGGGCCTGATGTCCCTGTAGGACCCTGTGTTCTCCTAAAACCTGGGCCTCCACCTGTGGCCTAATGTCCATCTTGGGTCTTGGTGTTCACCTAGGGCCTGAAGTCCATGTGGGCATTGGGTATCCACCCGGGGACTGGTGTCGACATAGGGCCTGATGTCTACCTGGTACTGGTTTCCACTCAAATCCTGATGTACAACTGGGGCCGGATTTTCATCTGGGACCTGATGTCCACTTAGACTTGGGTGTCCATCTGGGGCCTGATGTTCACCAGGTCTGGGGGTGGGTGCCCTGGACGGCCGGTGGCTCGGAGGGCGCGGGGCGCGGGGGCGCACGGACGGCACGAGCGGCCTCGGTGCCCAGCGCGGGGCTCCTGGGCGGCGACGCGAGGGACCTGGGCGCTCGGAGCGGCTCCACGGCGCGCTCTCCCGCCGCCTCCGCCGCTCCCGCCGCGGACTGCTCGGCCGGCGCAGGGCCGGGGACGGGGCCGGGGGCGGGGCTGGGGGCGGTGGCTCGGGTTTCCCCGGCCCTCCCCGCCCTCCCCGTCCCCGCCGGAGGGGGACCGGAGGAGCGCAGGTGGCAGAGGCGCGGGAACCAACCACAGAGCCCCCTTTAGACGGCTTTCTCCCCCGGCCCCGGGGACCCCGACGGCGCCCCTTTGGGAAAGCCGGGACCCCAAGACACGCCCTCCGAAAGTGTCTAAGAGTCGCAGCTGTCCCGACGCCAGTGCCTGTGGCCCTCGGCGCCCCCTACATTCTATCGAGGATCTGACCTCTCTGCCAGACCTCCCAAACCGGTCCCACGTCCCCTTCCGGAGAACGAGGTGCCAAGAAGTCCCTTCACTAAGAAAGCCCCTGAAGGGAAGCCCCCAAAGCGGCGCCCCCCCTAACTAGCTGTTTCCCATCCTCATTCCGGGGATCCCCCGACGGCTCCTCTAGCCTAAATCTGAAGCCCCAAGACGGCTCCCGATCCCTTCTGGCGAACCAAGACCCATGGCCCCCACCCCAATAGCTGTGGCCCCCGCATACAGCTCTCCCCACCCCACTGAGGATCGGGGTGTCCCCCTCCAATCTTGTCCCATGTCCTCCTTCCCCAGAAGCTGAAGAAGCCCCCTCCCAATAAAGCTCTTCCAGGGAACTGAGACGCAAAGTCTTCCCCTCAGACGGATGACAACACCCGCTGTCCTCAGCGCCCCCCATCAAGCAGCAAGTCCCCCCAGTGTGGCCTCAGAGCCCTGCAGGGTATTTCTCGCTCCTAGCTCCCGCCGGCGCCCCCTCCTGGCACTAAGGCTCGCGGGCCGAGGAACCCAAACCCACCCGGGCTCCTCCCCGACGGCTCCGCGCTCCCACAGCGCCCCCTGGCGGCACCGGGCTAACTCGGGGGGTGGGACTGGGATGGAGGGGCGGGGCTGGGACTGCCGCGGCCCGGTCCCCGCCCCGCGGGGTGACCGAGAAACTCCTGCCCTGCAGACTCCTCCCCGCGCCGCCTGCGTTCTCGGGGCCCCGGTGCTCTGGTTTCTCGCTCCCGCCGCCTGGGTTCTTGGGGTCTCCTTCTCACTCCTGCCCTAGCTGCCTGCATTTTTCTGATTCCAGCAGCCTGGGGGTTCGCATGCAGATTAGGCCTTCCTAGAAGATGCCTAACGCCAACACATGCGCGTCCCCCCAAAAGGCCTGTACAACTTGCGGGGCTGCGCAGTGCGCGCGGTGATGGGGACACTCACGCAGCCTCGCCTCCTGCTGCACGCGGGCTGAGGCACGCGGTGCTGTGCACGTGCGCGGGATGCGTGCTGGAATGTGAGTTTGTGGGGGGGGGGACGAGAGAACGGGCCTGTGTCAGAGAAGTGGCAGTCTGTTCCCAGATCTAGGACGGAAGATAACAGCGATCTGTGTTCTGTGTGGCCTTGGGCCTGCCCCCCCGTGCCTCAGTTTCCCCACTTGTAACGGTATTACTAGTAGCTCTTCACTGCGTTCTAGTAAGGATTGAATGCGTGTGAATAAGCTTGTATAAGTAATGAGTAAATGTGAGTAAGTGAGTAAGCCTAGCAAGTGGGGAATGATGTCCCAATGTCTGGGATTACTGGTGTTCCCAAATGTTCACTCCCAGGAAGCCATTCACAGTGACACACAGACACCCTGACCTCAAAAACACACCCTCAAACCTTTGTTCCTGGTGGGGTCACACCCCCTGCCATCTCTCTCTCTTTTTTTTTTTTTTTTTTTTTTTGAGGCAGAGTCTTGCTCTCACCCGGGCTGGAGTGCAATGGCATAATCTTGGCTCACTGCAACCTTCGCCTCCCGGGTTCAAGCATTATCCTGACTCAGCTTCCCAAGTAGCTGGGATTGCAGGCGCGCACCACCACGCCCAGGTAATTTTTGTATTTTTAGTAGAGAGGTTTCACCATGTTGGTCAGGATGGTCTCGATCTCTCGACCTCGTGATCCGCCCGCCTCGGCCTCCCGAAGTGCTGGGATTAGAGGCGTGAGCCACCATGCCCGGCCTATCTCTCCTTCTCACACAAACCTAGACGCCCTAGTGAGCACAGACATTCCTACACAGTCACATCCTGCCCCACCCTCGGGTCCTCACACGCAGACACACGCTGACACAACCCCTCCACGGTATCTCACAAGGACACGCGTACACTTTCCTGCGGGCGTCCTTCCTTACCCCATGCCCTTCTGAATGCACTCATGCCCACAGACCTGGGGTTCACTCAGCCCCTGACACACACACACACGCTCTTAGCAGATCCTTACACACCCCCATGCTGCCTGGCACTGGTTAGTACACACACACACACACCACGGGCCCCGTCTGGGAGGCACAGCCACCCCTGCACACACACAGCCCGGCCAGGAGCCCACCCCCACCCCAGCCCTCCATCATTCAGCTGTCACCAGCTGCCCTTCGGCCGCCTCCCGCTCACCCCACACCGCCTGTGCCCCCCTCCCCGCCGCGGCTAGGGGCCATGGGGGCGGGGGTCGAGCAGACACATGGAGAGCAGGACACACACACATGTGCCCACCATGTGGATGCTTGTAAAACGGTTGCCCCGGCAACAGCAACTTGAAAGACTTGGTTCTTCCTCTGGGATTGGGGAGAGACGCTAGGGGCGGGGCCAAGGTGGGGGCGGGGCCAAGGTGGGGGCGGGGCCAAGGTGGGGGCGGGGCGGGACACAGGGGGTGGGGACGCGAGGACCCACGCCCAGCTACAGCCATTCCAGTCAGGGACACACACGCTGAAACACCCACACACGTGGACAGAGACCCCGTCGTACCTGGGGACACGGAGACCCTGCCTTGCTCAGGGCCAGCCCTGTGTGGTGACACCAGAAACACAGTTCCTTCCATCCTAACACCCTCCCAAATCACCCGCACACTCTCTCTGTCACCGACCCACACACTATCTCACCCCCTGTGACAGGCGGTGACAGACACCCTATCACACTCGCTGACCCACACCGAAGCCAGGAAGGTGCACAGGGACGCACGGGGCCCTCCAGGATTCCTCCACCCCCATCCCAGAAAGGAACCCCAGGGACCAGGACTCTCCATTAAGAACACCCCTCTGTGAGGTAGGCATGGTGGCTCATGCCTGAAATCCCAGGGCTTTGGGAGGCTGAGGCAGGAGGATCAATGGAGGCCAGGAGTTCGAGACCAACCTGGGCAACATCCGGAGACCCCCATCTTTACAAAATAATGTTTTTTTTTTTTCAAATTAGCCAGGCGTGGTGGTACATGCCTATATTTCCAGCTATTTGGGAGGCTGGGGCAGGAGGACCCCAATCCAGGAGGTCAAGGCTGCAGTGAGCTATGATGGTACCACTGTACTCCAGCATGGGTTACAGAGCGAGACCCTGTCCCCCCAAAAAAACTAAAAAACCAGTCCTCTGAATTCCATCCCTTTCCAAGAAATTGTCTGGGCTTGGCTGCCCGGGAGGCCAGGGAATTCAGAGGCTGGCTCTACTTGCAGGAAACACGGGTATTTACAATGCTTTATTTTTAAATCTTTTTTGTCCCAGGCTTGGGCTGCCGCAGGGCGGGCCGGATGTCGCCAAGTACTGAGCCTTTCTCTCTTCAAGTGCAGCCCGTGGGCAGGATCTGTGGTCTTCCCAGAGCACAGATATGTGGAAACTGAGGCTCAGAGAGGAGCAGGAAGGCACCAACAGGCACCTGACCTTTTTCTTTCTTTCTTTCTGGAGACAGGGTCTCACTTTGTCACCCAGGCTGGAGTGCAGTGGCACCATCATAGCTCACTGCAGCCTCGACCTCCTGGGCTTAAGCGATCCTCCCACCTCAGCCTCCATGTAGCTGGGACTACAGATGTGCACCACTGCACCCAGTTAATTTCTTAGTTTTTTAGAGAGATGGAGTCTTGCTGTGTTGCCCAGGCTGGTCTCCAACTCCTGGGCTGAAGCGATCCTCCCATCGCGGCCTCCCAAAGTGCTGGGATTACAGGCATGGGCCGTGTCTGGCCCAGGCACCTGACCTCTTTGACTGATTCAAGCCTGCTGGCGTCAGGGTCAAGGCCGAGGCAGGGGTGGGACCGTGCAGGGGTGGCTGAAAACCACACCCCAAAGCCTGCCTGCCCTTTCTGGTGTTTGCTTGGAAATTAGTTCCACTCGTTCGCTGTCTCCTCAGACATCTCCCCCAGGTAACTCCTGGCAACACTCACCCCCACCTCCGCCTGCTCTGTGCCCACTTGGTGGTCGTGAAACTCAGGGATCAGAGAGGTCAAGCCGCTAACCTAAGGTCACAAGTAAGGAAAAAGCTGCAAAGTGAGGTTGGATGACTGTACCATGCTCCACCCCTGTCCTCCCGGGGGCTGGCCCCCTGCCCTCCCCGGGAGGCCACTGCTCCCAAAGGGAGTGATCTGTTCTCGGTGGAGACTCCAGGGCAGAGGTTCTGGGAGGCCGGGGGCCCCTGGCCAAGACTCAGACTTGGCTGCTGGAGAAGTTTCCATCTTAGCGTCAGGAGTTGGGCCAGGTTCCGGGGGTTTGGGCTGCACCTCGAGACCCCCAGGGACAGTCCTGTGGGGGTGGAGGTGGCTGGATGCCCACTGTGTCCCCTGGCTGGAGCACTGGCCATCCCTGCACACTGCGAACCACCCCGGCCCCCATTGTGTTGGTGACTGAGCTCATGGGGCCTCAGTTTCCCCATCTGCCAAATGGCTCCCATGTTTGTTCTGTGCCCAGCACTGGGCACGCAATATGTCATCAGAGTCTTGGAGGTGGGTGCTGTCACTCTCCCGTGGAGAGGGAAAGGGACTTACCCAGGACAGCGGGGCAGCTCAGGACTCCCCCAAAACGATGCTTTGGGGCTACTGATTCAACAAAGTCACTCTCGCCCCAGCCCAGACCATGCTGAGCCCACACAGAGGCCTCAGCTCAGGCAGGACACAGAGCTGGAGACACAGTCCTGGGCGGGGGTCAGGCTGGCCCCGAGCAAGGTCCCCAGCAGCTGGGGGAGGAGCCCACCAGGCGGGGATGGGACCCTGAAGGCCTGTGGGTGGCAGGAAGGGGCCGGCCTGTTCCAGGCGAGGATGGTAAAAACAGGGCCAGCAGCTGTCCCCACAGGGCCGTTTACAGCCACAGGTCAAGGGTCCAGTCCCTGGGGGACTTAGGTCAGCAAGGTGGGAAAACCATCAGGCCAACCAAGGAGGCCAAGGCAGGGGAATGGGGACTGGGGAGCAAGCAAGGAGCTGGGCTGGGGTTGGGCGGTCTTGTGTGGTACACAGCAGTGGCTGAGCGGCTCTTCTCAAGAACTCACAGTGGCACCAACATTCATGCACAGCCACACACACACACACACACACACACACACAGAGTCCTACACAGGCCACAGCCACCAAGATATGTACACAATCCCTCATGCACCTTCATAACACAACAGACACACAATCATGCAGACACACAACGGCACACACAGGCCTCCCCCAAGTCACACATCCACCGCAGTCTGTCTCCCACACGCACACACACTCAGGGACACGCGCTCGCACCCGGCTCCCCCGCTCTCTGCCACCTCCCACCCACCCGCCCGCCTTGCCATCTCGCGTCCTTGGCCCGGGCTGCCCTAATCCCGGGCTCCTGTCCTGAAGCCAGGAGATAAGGAGCAGCTGCAGCCACAGATAAAGGAGTCGCAGCTACAAATCCGGGGCGGCCGCGGCAGCGTCGGGCACTGAGCCCGGGGCCGCACCTGCCCTGCCGCTGCCACCCCCATCCGGCCTGGGCGAGAGGGCTGCAGAGAGGGCAAGAGGCGAACACAGAGTGGGGGAAAGGCTGAGGAGCATGGAGGGAGGAGGAGCTAGAGAGAGGCAGAGATGCAGAGAAAAATTCGAGAGCGATTCGAGAAGGTCACAGAGAGAAAGAAATACAGAAAGAACAAGAAATGTTTTCTGGGTTAGAAACAGGAAGAATAGGTTGGGCACAGTGGCTCATGTCTGTAATCCCAGCACTTTGGGAGGCTGAGTTGGGAGGATCGCTTGAACCCAAGAGTTTGAGACCAGCCAGGACAGCATGATGAGACCCTATCTCTACAAAAAATACAGAAATTAGCCAGGCATGGTGGTGGGCGCCTGTGGTCCCAGTGACTCAGGAGGCTGAGGCAGGAGGATTACTTGAGCCCAGGAAGTTGAGACTGCATTGAGCCGAGATCATGCCACTGCACTCCAGCCTGGGTGGAATAACAAGATCCTGTCTCTAAAAAGAAAGAAACAGTGGCCGGGCACGGTGGCTCACGCCTGTAATCCTAGCACTTTAGGAGGCCGAGGTGGGTGGATCACTTGAGGTCAGGAGTTTGAGACCAGTCTGGCCAATATGGTGAAACTTCGTCTCTACTAAAACTACAAAAAATTAGCTGGGCATGGTGGCGGGCACCTGTAAGCCTGGCTACTTAGAAGGCTGAGGCAGGAGAATCGCTTAAACTCGGGAGGAGGAGGTTGCAGTGAGCCGAGATCGCGCTACCACACTCCAGCCTGGGTGACAGAGCGAGACTCCGTCTCGAAAAATAGTAATAAAAAAGAAAGAAAGAAACAAGGAGGGGAGGGGAGGGGAGGGAAGGGGAGGAGGGAGGGAGGGAGGGAGGGAGGGAGAGAAGGAAGGAAGGAAGGAAGGAAGGAAGGAAGGAAGGAAGGAAGGAAGGAAGGAAGGAAGGAAGGAAAGATAAGGGGGAGAGAGAGAGAAAAAGAGAGAGAGAGAAAGAACCAGCTGGCGACTGAACAAAAAACCACCAGTTGAGTCCTGCTCCACCCCTACCTGGGTGCCTCAGTCTCCCTACCTGCTCAAGGGCCCCAGGACCACTGACCTCCATCCTGCTTCCTCCAGGTTAGTCAAGGACGGTCCAGGCCTGGTCCAGGATTGGGGTGCATATTCCTCAATGTCCCCACACACTGTACAGTGACACCAATAGCTTGAGCCAGGCCCCTTGGGAAGCCCTCAGCCCCCTCCCCCAGCCTCAGTGAAGGTGGGATTCTCTAGAGCAGGCTCTGTTGCCTTGTGCCTCAGTTTCCCCCATCATGGTAAGACGTATTCACTCAGCAAGTGTCCGTGGAACACCGCCTGTGTACCAGACCCTGTGCTGGGCGCTGGGGACACAAAGTGACTAAGCTAAGCCCGTTTCCCACACTCTTTGGGCTCATCATCCAGTGGGAAAGACGGGCACGTGGCCAGGCATCCCCAGTCCTGCCGGCGCCCTGATCGGGGACCATTCAGAAAGCTGCAGAGCCCAAGCCAGGTGTGGTGGCTCACGACTGTAATCCCAGCACTTTGGGAGCCCGAGGCGGGTGGATCATTTGAGGCCAGGAGTTCGAGACCAGCCTGGCCAACATGGCAAAACCCTGTCTCTACTAAAAATACAAAAATTAGCTAGGTGTTGTGGCGCATGCCTGTAATCCCAGCTACTAGGGAAGCTGAGGCAGGAGAATCACTTGAACCCAGTTGGCAGAGGTTGCTGTGAGCTGAGACTGCACCACCGCACTCCAGCGTGGGCAACAGAGTGAGACTCTGTCTAAAAAAAAAAAAAGAAAGAAAGCCACAGAGCCCAAAGTGGGCACTGAACCCACTCTGAGCAGGCGACAGTCAGGGAGGTGTTTTTTTTGAGACAGAGTCTAGCTCTGTCATTCAGACTGGAGTGCGGTGGCCCGATCTCAGCTTACTGTAGCCTCCACCTCCCGGGTTCAAGCGATTCTCATGCCTCAGCCTCCCAAGCAGCTGGGATTACAGGGGTGTGCCACCATGCTTGGCTAATTTTTGTTGTGTGTGTGTGTGTGTGTGTTTGAGACGGAGTCTTGCTGTGTTGCCCAGGCTGGAGGGCAGTGGCATGATCTTGGCTCACCACAACTTCTGCCTCCCAGGTTCTAGCGATTCTCCTACCTCAGCCTCCCAAGTAGCTAGGACTTGGTGCGCACCAACATGCCTGGCTAATTTTTGTATTTTTAGTACAGACAGGGTTTCACTATGTTGGCCAGGTTGGTCTCGAACTCCTGATTTCGTGATCTGCCCGCCTTGGCCTCCCCAAAGTGCTGGGATTACAGGTTGAGCCACCACACCCAGTCTCCAACTCTTTTTTTTTTTTTTTTTTTTTGAAAAGGAGTCTCGCTCTGTCACCCAGGCTGGAGTGCAATGGCATGATCTCGGCTCATTGCAACCTCCACCTCCCTGGTTGAAGGGATTCTCCCCTCTCAGCCTCTTGAGTAGCTGGGACTACAGGTGCGCACCACCATGCCTGGCTAATTTTTGTATTTTTAGTAGAGACAGGGTTTTGCCATATTGGCCAGGCTGGTCTCGAACTCCTGACCTCATGATCCACTCACCTTGATCTCCCAAAGTGCTGGGATGACAGGCATGAACCACCGCGCCTGGCTCCAGCCTCCAATTCTTTCTGCTTGATTGCATGAGGCCAGAAGTTCAAGACCACCCCAGGCAACACAGCAAGATCCCATCTACAGGAAAAATAGAAAATTTAGCCAGGCAAGGTGGCATGAGCCTGCAATCCGAGTTACTTGGGAGGCTAAGACAGGAAGATCACTTAACCTTACGAGTTTGAGGCTGCAGTGAGCTACGATCCTGCCACTGCACTCCAGCCGGGGCCCTGTTTCTGAAAAAAAAAAAAAAGAAGAAGAAGAAAAAGAAGACTTAGAATGGGGCCTAGTACACAGAAAGTGTTCAATAATTATTCAGCTACTGGTAAACAATATGATACCACTATAATGATATAATAATGGCCAGGCGCAGTGGTTCACGACTGTAATCCCAGAACTTTGCGAGGCTGAAGTGGGCAGGTCACGAGGTCAGGAGTTCGAGACAAGCCTGGCCAGCATGGTGAAACCCTGTCTCTACTAAAAATACAAAAAATTAGCCAAGCATGGTGGCATGTGCCTGTAGTCTCAGCTACTCGGGAGGCTGAGGCAGGAGAATTGCTTGAACCCGGCAGGTAGAGGTTGCAGTGAGCCAAGATGGGGCCACTGCACACCAGCCTAGGTGACAGAGTGAGAGTCTGTCTCAAAAATAATAACAACAATATAATAATAATAATAAATGATAATACATAATAGTAAACAGTTGATGTTATTTTATTCATATTAATATCATACTTGGCAATGGCCAATCCACAGCCCTCCTCCTACAGGAAGCCTTCTGGGATTGCCTTACACTGAGGAGGTGGAGTTATCACAGGGCAGAGCCAGGCAGCCCTGGGAGATCTCTTCTTCAAGGCTGAGGCCCAGAGAGAGGAGGCCACATTCCTGAGGTTGCCTTTTGTGGGCCTCAGTTTCCGCCATCTGACAATTGTCTCTTCAAAGCTGTCTGGGGTAGTGGTGACATGATGAGAAAGAAAAGTGGAGAACCTCAGAGGGGAATGGATGGGCACCCCTGGAGGGAGGAGTACCCATCCCTGGATGGTGGACAAGCCCAGATGGACAAGAAGTCTCACCCCAGCCAGGTGCAGTGATTCACACCTGTAATCCCAGCACTTTGGGAGGTCAAGGCAGGCGGATCACCTGAGGTCAGGAGTTCGAGACCAGCCTGGCCAACATAGTGAAACCCTGTCTCTACTAAAAATACAAAAATTAGTTGGGCGTGGTGGTGGGTGCCTGTAATCCTAGCTACTTGGGAGACTGAGGCTGGAGAATGGCTTGAACCCAGGAGGCAAAGGTTGCAGTGAGTTGAGACTGCGCCATTGCACTCCAGCCTGGGCGACAAGAGTGAGACTTAATCTAAAAAAAAAAAGTCTCACCCTGACTACTTTGGTTTCTTCTGGTTTTAATGATTTATTTTTAATTTTTATTTATATATATATATAATATTTTTTATTTTTTTATTTGAGACAGGATCTCACTTTGGTGTCCAAGCTGGAGTGCAGTGGCACGATCTCAGCTCACTGCAACCTCCGCCTCTGGGGTTCAAGTGATTCTCATGCCTCAGCCACTCCAGTACCTGGGATTACAGGCACCCGCCACCATACCTGGCTAATTTTTGTGTAGTTTTAGTAGAGACAGGGTTTCAACATGTTGCCCAGACTGGTCTTGAACTTCTGGCCTCAAATGACTCAACCGCCTCGGTTTCCCAAAGTACTGGGACTACATGAGCCACCGCACCTAGCCATTTATTTATTTTTAGAGATGGGGTCTTACTCTGTTGACCAGGCTGGAGTGCAGTGGCACCATCATAGCTCACTGCAGCATCAACCTCCCAGTCTCAAGCAATCCTCCTGCCTCAGCCTCCCGAGTAGATGGATCCACAGATGCATGCCACGATGCCCAGCTAGTTTTTCAATTTTTTTCCAGAGAAGAGGTCTCCTCTCTAAGTGGCCAAGGCTGCTGGTCCGGAACGCCTGGCCTCAAGCGATCCTCCTGTCTCCAGAGGTCTAGGATTACAGCATTAAGCCAAGGTGCCCGGCCTTTTCCAGTTTTAGATTCCCAGGTTCCACCGTTTTGTTCCCAGATTGTCCTACAGAGGGCAGCCGAGGCCAGAGATGGAAGACAAAATGCCCGCTCTCCCCTCCACTTTCTCCCAGGTCTTAGAAAAGCATGTTCCAAGCCAGTTGTGGCCTCGGGCAAATCCCTTCCCTCTTTGGGCCTCAGTTTCCCCATCTTTTTTTTTTTTTGAGACAGAGTCTCTCTGTGTCACCAGGCTGGAGTGTAGTCGCACGATCTTGGCTCACTGCAAGTTCCACCTCCCGTGTTCAAGTGATTCTCCTGCCTCAGCCTCGCAAGTAGCTGGGATTACAGGCGTGTGCCACCAAGCCCGGCTAATTTTTGTATTTTTAGTAGAGACGGGGTTTCACCATATTGGCCAGGATGGTCTTGATCGCTTGACCTCGTGATCCGCCCGCCTCGCCCTCCCAAAGTGCTGGGATTACAGGCGTGAGCCACCGCGCCCGGCCTAAGGGAGATAGTTTTATCTGCCCCATTTTATTGATGAGGTGACTGGGGTGTGAGAAAGGCTAAATGAGATGCCCAATGGTTCCAGCTGGTAAGTAGAGGGGCAGGGATTCAAACCTGGTTGAGTCCAGAGCCCTGAATTTCCTGTGCACACCAAACCTTCTCCAGGAATAGGGAGCTTTAGGGGGTACAACAGGGCTTGGTGGGGACTCTGACAAATGCTGAGTAGATCCAGCTTTCCTTGGCGCACAGCCTTCTGTGGCTCTCATTTCACTCACATATGATGAAAGCCCAAGTCCTTCTCGAAGCTCACTGAGGCCTGCAAAACCCTCATCTTTTCACCTCCCTTCCCTGGCTTCCTCTTTCTCTCCCCCTTGGACTGTCTGCTCCAACCACATGGGCCTCCTCAATGTTCCTCCAACATGCCAGGACTTTTCCTCCTGCCTCAGGGCCTTTGCACTGGCTGTTCCCTCCACCTGGGACACTTTCTCTCTGATATCCCTACAACTCTCTCCCGCAGCTCTTCCAAATACTCTCAAACATGACCTTCCCCAGGAAGCCTTCCCTGGCCAGCCTATTTACAACTGCAACCGCAGCAGTGACCTATAATTGCACCACTGTACTCCAGCCTGGGCAACAGAGCAAGATTCTGTCTCAAAAAATAAATAAATCTATTTTTTAAATAAGTAAATAAATAAATTTAAATAAATAAACTCTGTCTCTCAAAAACAATTAAAATTTAGCTGGGCAGAGTGACTCACGCCTGTAATCCCTGCATTTTGGGAGGCCAAGGCAGGCGCGTCACTTGAGGCCAGGAGTTTAAGACCAGCCTGCCCAACATGATGAAACCCCATCTGTACTAAAAATACAAAACTTAGCCAGGCATGGTAGTGGGTGTCTGTAATCCCAGCTACCTGGGAGGCTGAGGCAGGAGAATCCCTTGAACCGGAAAGGTGGAGGTTGCAAACAGCCGAGATCGCGCCACTGCACTCCAGCCTGGGCGACAGAGCCAGATTTCCTCTTACAAAAAAAAAAAAAGAAAAAGAAAGGCCGTGCACAGTGGCTCATGCCTGTAATCCCAGCACTTTGGGAGGCCGAGGCGGGCGGATCACGAGGTCAGGAGCTCAAGAACATCCTGGCTAACACGGTGAAACCCCGTCTCTACTAAAAATACAAAAAAACTAGCCGGGCGTGGTGGCGGGCGCCTGTAGTCCCACCTACTTGGGAGGCTGAGGCAAGAGAATGGCGTGAACCCAGGAGGCGGAGCTTGCAGTGAGCCGAGATTGCGTCACTGCACTCCAGCCTGGGCGACAGACGGAGACTGCGTCTCAAAAAAAAAAAAAAAAAAAAACCCAACAGCCAAGGGTAGAATTCCAAATCCACCTTACTGCTTTATTACCTCCTCTCTTGCGGTATAATTTACTTATGTACAGTTGACTCTCGAACAACTCGGGTTTGAACTGCATCCAACCACTTATAAGTAGTCTTTAAAAAATAAAATACAGTTGGCCATCCGTATCCGCGGGTTCTTTAACCCCTACCAAATGCGGAGGCGGGAAGGGAAACCTGCGGATACGAAGGGCGGATTTTTCCTATACAGGGATTCCGTTGGGCGACTGGGGAACTTGAGTATACACGGATTTTGGTATGAGCGGTCTTGGAACCAATCCCCCAAATTCCGAGGAGTATTATGTTTTTGTCTGTGTTTCCGACTCCCAAGTGAGCTCTTAAAAGCAATGATTTCTCCGTTTTGTTTACTACCACACCCCCAGCATCTACCACAGCATCTGGCATACAGACGCTCAACTAATTATTTGTTGAAACTAATGCCCTGCATAAAAGTAGTGTAATTTACTTTTTTTTTTTTTTTTTTTTTTGAGATGGAGTCTTGCTTTGTCGCCCAGGCTGGAGTGAAGTGGCCCCATCTTGGCTTACCGTAACCTCCTCCTCCCGGGTTCAAGCAATTCTCCTGCCTCAGCCTCCTGAGTAGCTGGGATTACAGGCGCACACTACCACGCCTGGCTAATTTTTGTATTTTTAGTAGAGATAGGGTTTTGCCATGTTGTCCAGGCTGGTCCCGAACTCCTGACCTCAGGTGATCTGCCTGCCTCCGCCTCCCAAATTGCTGGGATTACAGGCGTGAGCCACCGCATCTGGCCTTATTTATTTATTTATTTGGAGGCAGTCTCGCTCTGTCACTCAAGCTGGAGTGCAATGGTGTGATTTCAGCTCACTGCAACCTCCACTTCCCTGGTTCAAGCGATTTTCCTGCCTCAGCCTCCTAAGTAGCTGGGATGAGAGACATGTGCCACCACGCCCAGCTAATTTTTTATATTTTTAGTAGAGATGGGGTTTCGCCACGTTGTCTAGGCTGGTCTCAAACTCCTGACCTCAGGTGATTCGCCCGCCTCGGCCTCCCAAAGTGCAGGGATTACAGGCGTGAGTCACTCTGCCCAGCTAAATTTTTATTTTGAAATTGCCATGTTCTCCCACTTGTCCTGTTCTCAGACCTCCAGAGTCAGAGGTGATAGGCTACTGACTGGTAACTCCATCTGGATTTCTAAGAGCATCTCCTACATAACAGATTGTTACGGAACTCTTGACGTCCATCACCCACAATCCTATTCCTACCAAAGTCCCCCCATCTCAAGCACCATGGTCTTCGAGCTGCTCAAGTCAAAATTTTAAGCTTCATTCATCCCTGGGGGCTATTGTTCCCTCGCTCTGCATTTTCATTTCATAAATAAGTCCTACATCTCTCCAGAACTTTTTTTTTATTGTTTCCACTTCTCTCTGTGTCCATTAATTTCATGATGTTCCGGGCCACCACTGATTCTCACCTGGATGTCTATAGTGACATCCCCGGTTGTCCTGGCTTCTGCTGCCACCTGCCTACAACTCACTCTCCATGCAGCAGGCAAAATGTCAATGTAACATTTACATCTAAATATGCTACTTGCTGCTGAAAACCATCTAAAGGCCTTCCAACACACATGTCATAAAATCAGAACTTCTGACTCTCAGATGGCAAAGACTAATAGTGTTGCCCATCCAGTATCCATCATTCTGTTATGCCTTCTTATCAGAACACCTTCAGGGCTGGAATCATGAATATGTAATGCTTAGTTATCAGGTTGGTGCAAAAGAAATTGCGGTTAACATAAAACCCTAATTTAAACTGGCTCAGCTTTCCCATACAACTGAAGTTGAAGAAAATTACATTTGTTTCATCTGAATTCCTTTCTTAGAAAACCAGCCACCAGGACTCACAGATAGTATCAAGGAACTGAAACTTTCCAGCAGTGCATTGGATAATGAGATGCACCTGCTGCTTGTTGACCAACTCTTCTTACTCAACCCTTCCTGATTCCTGTTTTCCTGTATGTAGTTACATTCATGTCCCACTAGATACACCTCTAATTTTAGTTGGGGTGGGAGACTGACTTAAAGCTGATCTCCTATGTCCTGGTTGATGGCATCTGCATTAAAGCCTTTCTTCTCTGGAAACACTCCTTGTCTTAATGATTGGCTTTCAGTGTGGTGAGCAACTTGACTTAGGCCAAACCCACTGCATTCAGCAACATAATTTCTAATCTTTCTTACAACCAGAAGTCATCAGCTTTGTGATTCTGGGTAATGAAATGGAATCCTACTAGAAAGTTCTTCGAGAATTTTGACTTTCCTGATGCAAGTTTTACCACACACTGGTTGCCCTTTCTTCCATGTTTCCTATCTGGGATACAATTGTGACGGCCAGAGCAACCATAACTATTTTGGAACAGTGATGTAAAGTCTAAGAGGCTCCAAAAGAATACATCCCTGAGCCTTTTCAGCCATTAAAACTATCTACCTCCACCTCGGACTTCCCATTACCTGATAGAATGAACCTCCTTCTATTGAACTCACTGTGTTGAAGATGGAGTTTCCCAAATTTAATTGCAAATGATCCACGTGGCCTATCAGGGCCTGCATCTTCTGGTCCCCATCTAGTTCTTGGATTCTACTGTCCACATCTTTCTGGTTGTTCAATTCATTCTTTCTCATTTTTGTCTCAAGACTTCCCATAAGTTAACATTCCCATCTCTGTGCAAAACCATCCTTATTCCATTGCCTTTTCTCACTTGCAATGCTTACATGTATCTTTTTATTAGCTGACTCCTAATGCTGGAATTAAAACTTTATGGGAATAGAAACCTCAACTGAGTTTTTAATCACTGAATATGTGGTGCCTAAAAGAATAGTGGTAGGCACTTAGTAAACATTTGCTGAATGAATGGAAGGAATGGGTCCAACTCTCAAGTGCAATTTCTTTAGTGTTCGAATTTTTGAACATAATGTACAGTCATAATGAGGTGTTCTTTTGGAACTTTACAATGGAAAAGATAATGCACATATGAAAATTTATTACTTGGACTGTTACGACTGGTGTGTTTTCTCTCTGCAGTCCCATATACAGAAAAAGCAAAATCATGAAGAGAAGACTATTAGGAGAGGATGAAATAAACAGGCCTTGTTGTTGTGCTTTTCTGTTTCCTGTTTGTTTGTTGTTATTTGTTGTTTTCTGTTTATCTTTGATTGTTTGGAAACATTTCTGAAAGGAAAACAAACTTATTTTTTTCTGATTTCAGACCAAATTTTTAAATCTATATCACATCTCTACTTATCTCTTTTTCAAAGTTCAGTTTCATTTGCATTCATTTTCTTCTTAGTTAGAATTTCTAATATGAAAAAATCATTTTTAAGTTTTAATCTTTAATGATCTATTGTTTCTTAAAGTGGTTTAAAGTCCTTAAATATGTTATGCTTTTTATTTTACTTATATGTTCTTTCTAGATTTTCAGGTGGAAGATTTAGTGCTTTTTTATATTTTCATTTTTTTCTAAAAATTTATTTGAAATTAGATATACCTCCAATTCCTCTTTTAAATTTATTCTCAGAAACATTACGTGTCTAAATTTTTCTCTTTAACCTTTTGTTTTCTCTTTAACCTCAGGAATACTTAATGATGGGCTTAGTGATTTCCAAATATATGAAAACTTTTTGTTGTTGCTGGCTTTGAGGTTGAGAAACACAATATGATATTGATTATTTAGAATGTATTGATTATTCTCTCTTTGTCTAATTCATGAGCTACTTTTGAAAACATAGCAAAATGTATATTCTTTATTGTTCGATATACATTTGTATAGTTTTAGATAAAGCTTATTGATCATGTTATTTATACTTTTTTAGCTTTTTTAGTTTTGTCCTTTCAACATTACTAACCAGTTTACTAATGGACTAGTTAAAACTTATTTTCTAACTATTTCCCCTATACTATGTGTTTAATTTAAAATTTCAAAGTTATACATTTATTTATGTTAAAGATTTACGTAGCTTATCAATTGCTCTTTACAACTGTTCTTTATAAAGTCATTTTTGATATCCTGTGATTTTCCCTTTAAGTGGTGTTGAAGGGAAATAATAAAGAAACTGAGACAAGGTGATAAGAACCAGAAGACAGACATAAGTCAATGTGTCAATTTATTTTGAACTTTACATGTTCATTTACATCCTGTAGTGTGAAACTAGTTATTAGATGAGAGGGACTTTACTCTAACCTTCTAGATCTTAGGAAGGACTATAACCTTCCTAAGTTGGCCCTCGAATCCAAGTAGAGTCAAGGATCAAGCATCCTTGCCTTGTATTAGGAGGAGCCTTTAACACACTCTGTTCTAGGAGAGACTCTGACTTTCCTAAGTTATGCCTGTAACCGAATCTCATCCTTTACCCAGGTATATGCATCCCATTCACTCAAAGTCAGCCAAGCCGTATCCACAGATAATTTTTTGAGGGGAGGATCTGAGGTCTCTTCAGTACAGTCCCTTTGTGGTTGCCAGGAAAATGTTACCAGAAAGAAGTCCTGATCCAGACCCCAAGAGAGGGTTCTGGGATCTTGCTTAAGAAAGAATTCAGGGCAAGTCATAGAGTAAAGTGAAAGCAAATTTGTTAAGAAAGTAAAGGAGGAGCCCAGTGCAGTGGCTCACGCCTGTAATCCCAACACTTGGGGAGGCCAAAGTGGGCAGATTATGAGGTTAGGAGATGGGGACCATCCTGGCTAACACAGTAAAACCCAGTCTCTACTAAAAACACAAAAAATTAGCCGGGCGTGGTGCCGGGCACCTGTAGTCCCAGCTACTCGGGAGGCTGAGGCAGGAGAATGGCATGAACTGGGGAGGTCGAGCTTGCAGTGAGCCCAGAACATGCCACTGCACGTCGCCTAGGCAACGTGCAGTTTTTTTGAGACTTCGTCTCAAAAAAAAAAAAAAAGAAAAGAAAGTAAAGAAGGCCGAGTGCGGTGTGCTTCATGCCTGTAGTCCCAGAATTTTGGGAGGCTGAGGTGGGTGGATTACAAGGTCAGGAGTTCGAGACCAGCCTGACCAACATGGTGAAACCCTGTCTCTACTGAAAATACAAAAATCAGCCAGGCGTGGTGGCACGCTTCTGTAATCCTGGCTACTCAGGAGGCTGAGGCAGGAGAATTGCTTGAACCTGGGGGGCGGAGGTTACAGTGAGTCAAGATTGCACCACTGCACTCTGGCCTGGGCAACAGAATAAGACTCCATCTCACAAAAACAAAAACAAAAAACAAGAAAGTAAAGAAATAAAAGAAATGGCTGGCCAGGCGTGGTGGCTCACATCTGTAATCCCAGCACTTTTGGATGCTGAGGAGGGCAGATCACAAGGTCAGGAGATCGAGACCATCCTGGCTAACATGGTGAAACCCTGTCTCTACTAAAAATACAAAAAATTAGCCGGGTGTGGTGGTGGGCGCCTGTAGTCCCAGCTGCTGGGGATGTTGAGGTAGGAGAATGGCGGGAACCCGGGAGGCGGAACTTGCAGTGAGCCAAGATCGCACCACTGCACTCCAGCCTGGGCGACAGAGCGACACTCCGTCTTAAAAAAAAAAAAAAAAAAAAAAAAAGGCATGGCCTTCTCTATAGGCTGGTTGCACATTTTTATGGTTATTTCTTTTTTTTGTTTGTTTTTTTTTTTTTTTTTTGAGATGGAGTCTCTCACCCTGTCACCCAGGCTGGAATGCAATGGCACAATCTTGGCTCACTGCAACCTCCGCCTCCGAGTTGAAGCAATTCTCCTGCCCCAGCCTTCCAAGTAGCTGAAATTACAAACGCACGCCACCACGCCCACCTAATTTTTTGTATCTTTAGTAGAGACCCGGGTTTCACCATGTTGGCCAGGCTGGTTTCGAACTCTTGTCCTCATGATCCACCCGCCTCGGCCTCCCAAAGTGCTAGGATTACAGGTGTGAGCCACCGCAACCGGCCTTGATTATTTCTGAATTGTATTCTAGATAAAAGGTGGATTATTTATGCCTCGCCTTTTTAGACCTTTGTGGTGTAACTTCCCGATGTTGCCAGGGCATTTGTAAACTATTATGGCACTGATGGGAATATAGCAGTGAGGATGACCAGAGGCAGTCTCATCACTATCTTGATTTTGGTGGTTTTTATCCTGCTTCTTTACTGCAAGCTGTTTTATCAGCCAGGTCTTTATGACCTGTATCTTGTGCTGATCTCCTATCTCATCATGTGACTTAGGATGCCTAACCATCTGGAAATGCAGCCCGGTAGATCTCAGCCTTATTTTACTCAGCCCCTATTCAAAATGGAGGCTGTGCACCTCTGACAGAGTCTATGTCTGGCTATGTAATAAATAAGAAAAGAGAGCACTGTCTAAGTCATAATAGGAGGGATATTTCTTTCTATAAACTGTTCCTGGAGAACACAAAGGATGAAGAATTTTAGTAATCACAGCTATTTACCAGGGTTATCTATGAGTTTCATCTTTCCACCTCTTTTTTTGTCCTATACATTTCTTCCATTTGACTTTTCCTCAGTTGTATATTTTATAATAAATTGGTAAACATAACTACAGTGTTTTTCTGAGTTCCGTGAGTAGATTGATCAGATCATTGAACAATTTTTAAACAGTAGCTCAGGCACATGGATGGGCCTATGGAGTTTGTGACTGGCATCTGCAAAGAGGACAATGTTGTGGGACTGAGACCTGAACCACATCTGTGCTGACTCTGGGTGGTGTTAGAATTCAAATGTTAGACACTGAGTTGGTGTTAGAGAACTGCTTGGTATTCAGCAAAGTCTACTGATTTGGTGACAGAAGAAAGATATCACAGAGGCCTGGCCCGGAATAAAACTCTGGGTGTTTGGAAATGGCAGGCTCTGCTCTCCTGTACACAGGTTGTCACATTTCAAATTGTCCTGTGATTCCAGGTCTCCTCCCAGGGTGAGAGAGAATGAAAACTCAGAGGAAAGGAGCTCTGATGACAGACCGCTTTTTCCCACAGCTGCCACCACAAAATTCCCACAAACTCACACACACACACAAAAAATTGGGAGTGAAACTGTTGACCACTTCAGTTCCTTTTAATGGTAGTTAGATGGCAAGAGCTGGCATTTGGGTTAAGTCAGCCAATTCAAAACCCACAGAGATCAGTTATCAGGTATCAAATTTTAAAGCAGATTTGATTCATTAAAAGCATCTTAAGCAGCAGCAGAAATGGCAGAAATGAAGCAATTCAGTATTTCCACTAATGATAATTTGTATTAAACATGTCTTTCTATTCTGTGTTGACCATTTGACATCTGCGATTCTTAACTGCTCCATAAACCTGCTGAATCACAGGCCATAGGAGGAATCACTGTTGTTTACATGCTTTTTTCAGGCAGCTCTTATGAGCCTGCAAATGTTACATTATTACCAACTACTGACACCAACATGCATTATTTTACTTTGTATTCAACAGGGAAATGCCCCCACCTTTTTGCTTCCAACCATCATGTTCATAAAGAAATAGTCCCAGTTCCCTGTTAAGTTTGGTTTCCCGCCCCTGCATGACACAGCCTTTGTGAGGCACTCCATGGCCTGCCTTGCCTCTTGTTTCTGGTGGAAGTGTATTAAACATATTTTAATGGCATTCACCTTTCTTGTATGAATTAGGATTCAGGCAAAATTCAAAAAATCATGTTGCTGTGCTTTGTTACCAGAAATAATATGTGGTTGAGCCCAGCATGGTGGCTCATGCCTGTAATCCCAGCACTTTGGGAACCCAAGGCAGGTGGATTACTTAAGGGCAGTTCAAGAGCAGCCTGGCCAATGTAGCAAAACCCCATCTCTAACAAAAATACAAAAATTAGCCAGGTGTGGTAGTGGGCGCCTGTAATCCCAGCTACTCAGGAGGCTCAGGTAGGAGAATCACTTGAATCTGGGAGGTGGAGGTTGCAGTGAGCCAAGATCACACCACTGCACTCCAACCTAGGTGAGAGTGAGACTCTCAGGAAAAAAAAAAGTAATTGACAGTTTGATAAAAATAACAATTTGTAGGCTGCTCTAGGCAGAATAGACATTTATATTCATTCTTCAAATCCATGAACATAGAATGCTTTTTCATTTGCACTATCTCTGATTACTTTCAGTAAAGTTTTGTAGTTGTTCTTGTAGATATTTTACCTCCCTGGTTTGTTTTTTAGATGGAGTCTGACTCTGTCACCCAAGCTGGAGTGCAATGGCGTGGTCTTGGCTCACTGCAATCTCTGCCTCCGGGGTTAAAGAGATTCTCCTGCCTCAGGCTCCTGAGTAGCTCGGACTACAGGCATGTGCCACTACGCCTGGTAATTTTTTTGTATTTTTAGTAGAGACGGGGTTTCACTATGTTGGCCAGGTTGGTCTCGAACTCCTGACCTCGTGATCCACCCACCTCAGCTTCCAAGTGCTGAGATTACAGGCGCCCGGCCTACCTCCCTGGTTTAATGTATTTCTAGGCATATTATTTTTTGTTTATGGCTATTGTAAAGAAAACTGTTCTTGATTTTTGTCATCAGCTTGAATGTTACTGGTGTGAGGAAATGCTATTCATTTGTGTATATCAATCAATTTTGTATCTTGAGACTTTGCTGAAGTCATTTTTAAGCTTAGGAGTCTTTTGGTAAAATCTTTAAAGTTTTCTAGATAAAGAACTATATCATGAGTGAATACAGTTTGACTTCTTCTCCTATTTGGATGCCATTTATTTCTTCATTTTGTTAGATTGCTCTGACTAGGCCTTCTAGAACTATGTTGAATAGGATTGTTTAGAGTGAAGTCTTATTTTTATTCTAATGAGAAATGCATGCAGCTCTTGCCTGTTCAGTATGTTAGCTGAGGATTTGTCATAGATGGCTCTTATTATTTTGAGATATGTTTCATTAATGTCTACTTTTTTGAGAATATTTTAATGAATGAATATTGGATTTTCTTGAATGCTTTTACTATATCTATTTTGTTGATCTATTGTGTTGATCACATAACTTTTTGCTTTTAATTACATGGTGAATCACATGTATTGACTTGCATATGATGAAACATCCTTACATATGTGATACAACGCTCACATGTTTGTGGCAACATAACTTTTTGATTTGCCTGTGAACTAAGCTTGCTAGTATTTCATGGAGGATTTTTGTTTCAATGTTCACCAAAAACATTGGCCTGTAGTTTTTTTGTTGTTATGTCTTCACTAGATTTTGGTATCAAGATGATACGAGTTTATATGAGTTAAGGTGGAATTCCATGTTGATATTTTGGAATACATTCAGTAGAATTAGTACCAGCTCATCTTTGTATATATGGTAAAATTTGGCTGTGATTTTATATAATCCAGGGCTTTTTATGGTTGGTAGGTTTTTTATCACAAATTTTATTATATATTTTATACATTTTTGCCCTATTCAAGAATTCGGTTTCTTCCTGGTTCAATCCTTAAAAGTTGTGTGTATCCAGGAGTTTATTTATTTTCTCCAAATTTTGTAGTTTTCAGGCATAGAGATGTTCAAAGTCTCTCATTTTTTGTATGTATGTAGAATTAGTGATTTCACATCTCTAACATTTAAATAGATGCAGAGTGCAAAAAAGAAAAAATAGATGCACAATAGAAGTTTGACAAAATTTAATATTCCCTTATGATAAATCTCTGAAAATATTAGGTATAGAACAAATGCACTTCAACCAATAAATGGCACATATAACCAAAAAATGCCATACTAAACAGGGATATGTTGTAAGCTTTTACTTTAAGAGCTAGAACAAGGCAAGAATGTCCACTCTAGTCAGTCTTTCTAAACATAATACTAAATATCCAAGAGAAAGAAACTAGAGAATAAAATCAAAGGCATCCAGATTGGAGAAAAGGAAGTTAAATTATTCCTGTATAATTTTATACAGGAATATATCCATGTATTTACAGCTAACTGATTTTAAATACAGGTGACTGTTTTTTAAGGGAAATAACAGTATCTTCAATAAATGATGTTTAGAAAACTTTATATCCACCTGCAGAGAAAGAAAAGTGAGACCCTCATCTCACATCATACATAAAAATAAACTCAAAATAAACTAGTCACTTAAATGTAAGGCCTAAAACTCTTAAACTACCGAAAAATAGAGCGAAAGCCCCATAACATTGGTCTGGGCAGCAAATTTTTTTATCTAACCTAAGTATCCCAGGACAGAAAAGGAAGAACAAGTCAGTCAGATCACTTCAAACTAAAAAGCTGCTGCACAGAATCTGATACAATCAACAGAATGCGACAACTAAAAAAAGGGAGAAAATATTTGCAAATTATATATGTGACAAGGAGTTAATATCAAAAATATATAAAAACTCAAATGACAATACAACAAAAATAAGTAACTATTAAAAATAAGTAGCTGAAATAAGTATTTTTCAAAAAAAATACATACATAATGGCCAATGGATATATTTAAAAATGCTCACTGTCAGTTGTCACAAAAAGGCAAGCCAAAAAAGAAAAAACAAAACTAGGAGATGTCAACTCATTCCTGTTAGAATGACTCTTATTAAAAAGAAAAAGTGTTGGTAAAGATGTGAAGGGAAGGGTTGCACACTGTTGGTTTGAAATGTAAATGAAGACAGCGATTATGAAAAACAAAATAGAGATTTCTCAAAAAACTTAAACTACCATGTCATAAAAGCAATTGCACTACAGGATATGTATCCAAAACAAATAAAATCAGAATGAAGAAACATTTGCTGTTCTGTTGTTTGCAGCACTTTTCACAATAGCCACAATATAGAATAAACAGTTCAACATCTAATGAGTAAATGAAGACTATGTGGTAGATATATACAGTGGAATACTATTTATTATTTAAGTAAGAAAATTCCTTTTTTTTCTCGAGACTGAATCTCACTCTGCTACCTAGACTGGAGTGGAGTGGCATGATCTCAGTTCACTGCAAACTCTGCATCCCTGGCTCAAGGGATTCTCATGCCTCAGCCTCTGGAGTAGCTGGGATTACAGGCGTGCACTACCATGCCCAGCTGTTTTGTTTTGTTTTTTTAGTAGAGACGGGGTTTTTCCATGTTGACCAGGCTGGTCTCAAACTCCTGGGCTCAAGCAATCCACCTGCCCTGGCTTCCCACAGTGCTGAGATTACAGGTGTGAGCTACCACACTTGGCCTAAAAAAAAAGACTATATTATTTTAAATCACATGGATTCAGCTGGAGGACATTATATTAGTTCGGATAGGCCAGGCACAGAAAGATTAGTATCTCATGATTTCACCTACACATGGATTCCAAAAAACTTAATCCCATTGATGTAGAGTAGAGTAAAATGGTGACTATCAGATGCCAAGGTATTTAGAAGAAATGGAGGGTTGGAAAAATGTCTGTCAAATAATACATAATTATAGTCAAATAGGAGAAACAGGTTCAAGAGATTTATTGTTCAACATGGTGACTATAGTTCATAATGTATTTGGATTTTTGAAAAATGATAAGACAATGTCACGTGGTCTCACCACAAACATGTTAACTATATGAGGTAAAGTATTAATTACCTAGAAATAATAACAATGTATATATACTTCAAAATATTATGTTCTACAGAAAAAGTACACATTTTATCTGTCAAGTTAAAAGAAAATATTTTTAAAACATTACAAAGAATAACAATGTGTCAAATACTGTGTCTTTGTGATTATATTGGCTAAATAGTATAAAAATGCATAGTTTGGGGACTATTGTCATTTAATTTTTTAGTCATAATCATAGGAACTCTGATATTTAACAGTATGTTCAAAATAGTTTTACAGAAAAAGTGCACATTTTATCTGTCAAGAGAAAATATTTTTAAAACGTTATAGAATAAGAATGTGTCAAATACTGTCTGTGTCTTTGTGATAATCTTGGCTAAATAGTATCAAAAATATGTATTTTGGGGCTATTATTGTCATTTGTCAGTCATAACCATATGAACTCTGATATTTAACAGCGTGTTCTGGACCCAGCACATTGCTTGGGAGAAGCTTATGTACTTTAGGACTTTTACTTTAAGCTTAAGACACCTGGAGTTTCTGGTGCTGATGGTAATGGTATGAAAGACACTAAAGGGGCAGGTGTTGCTTATGGTCCCACGACTGGCCACTCTGTGAACACAGTAAACTAGTTTGCATGCAAAATAACAGAGAATGTTTTAATCCAAAAGCTGTCATGATTTCCAAACATTTTTCAGAGAAAATGACCCAGGAGTTGGCTATAGCTTGGTGATTAAAAATAAAAACCGTAGACTAAACTTCTCCCACTAAATATATATATATAAAATAAGATAATCATATAATATATATAAAAATATATAAATATAAAAATAAGAAATTTCTCCAAATTGTAAAATCAATATGGAAAAGATATATTTTTCTAAAGTTTAAATTTAGAGGTCATTTCATTATTTTGCAACCTTTAACACCACACTTAAAAGATTGTGCATGGAAATGTAAATTGTGCTGTAATTATATCATAGAAAATCAAATTTGTGGCTGGGCACGGTGGCTCACACCTGCAATCCCAGCACTTTGGGAGGTCGAGGCGGGCGGATCACAAGGTCAGGAGATCGAGATCATCCTGGCTAACACGGTGAAACCCTGTCTCTACTAAAAATACAAAAAATTAGACGGGCGTGGTGGCAAGTGCCTGTAGTCCCAGCTACTCGGGAGGCTGAGGCGGGAGAATGGCGTGAACCTGGGAGGCGGAGCTTGCAGTGAGCCGAGATCACACCACTGCACTCCAGCCTGGGAGACAGAGTGAGACTCCATCTCAAAAAAAAACAAAAACAAAAACAAAAAAACCCATTAAATTAATTTACTTACCATTAACTCTCTTAAAAATTTAATTTCCATATTTTAAAGCAAGTTTTATGTTTGCCACACTTTGTATAAGAATCTGATAAGATTTTTCTTTTAAAAATAAAGAAAACCAATGCTAATTTAATCCGCTTACCTATGGACAGTGTGTGCCTTTTATCTTTTTTTTTTTTTTTGAGAGGGAGTTTTGCTCTTGTCCAGGCTGGAGTGCAATGGCGCAATTTCGGCGCACTGCAACCTCCGCCTCCTGGGTTCAAGCCATTCTCCTGCCTCAGCCTCCCAAGTAGCTGGGATTACAGGCATAAGCCACAACATGCGGCTAATTTTGTATTTGTAGTGGACACAGGGTTTCACCATGTTGATCAGGCTGGTCTCGAACTCCTGACCTCAAGTGATCCACTTGTCTGGGCCTCCCAAAGTGCTGAGATTACAGGAGTGAGCCCACACCTGGCTGCCTTTTATCTTAATTAATCTGAAAGTTATATTGATAAGCAAACTCTCCAGTTAAAATCCATTTTTGAGCGCACTAAAAATAGAATTTTCTCATCAAAATCTAGAAAGTACCATGTGAAATCAAACGGAGTGAAGAGAACAGTGAGAAAACTGTAGCTATAATTCAGAAGAAGAGCTGTGATGCATATAGTTGGAAAATACATAAGAGAAACATATCTGAAGTAGAAAATCAGCAGAATTTCTCTTTTTTTTTTTCTGAGGAGTCTTGCTCTGTCACCCAGGCTGTAGTGCAATGGTACAATCTCGGCTCACCACAACCTTCGCCTCCCGGGTTCAAGCAATTCTCCTGCCTAAGCCTCCTGAGTAGCTGGGCTACAGGTGGATGCCACCACACTCAGCTAATTTTTGTAGTTTTCCTAGAGACCAGGTTTCACCAGGCTGGTCTGAAACTCCTGACCTCAGGTGATCCATCTGCCTCGGCCAGAATTTCTCTATAAATTCAGCAAAATTGTTTTATAGTCTGGAAAAAAGGTTCACTCCATATGAAGAATCAATCTTATTTCTTCACCATTGATATTTTTCATCTGAGTTGAAATTACAAACTAACTCCAGCAGGAATACTTATGAATTATTATGGAGCATTGATTACACAGTAAGAACTGTAATATGTTTGCCACATTTTTATATTAAAAATCCTCATGACTTATGAAGCATCCCTAGTACTTACCTGAACAAATTGACTCAATAAATAAATATACTCATGTCAATTATAAAAAGTGAAAGGAACAATCACTAAAGAAAACTCAAAACTTATTGTTCTCTCCTTAAAAGAACAATCAACTGCTCTAAGTAAAATGTAACCTAATACATTACTTTTGGAATTACACCTAAAAATTATTTTGTGTGCACTAAATTTCATAAAATTCTTATAATCACAGACCAGCTCATATAATACTTCCTAAACTATAAAACAAAAAAATATGTAAGAAACAAAGTATGGGTCTAGCATGAGTATCAGGCAAGTATATACAGTTTGCATGAAAAGATTCAGAACTGTAAGTCATGGATTGTACAGTAATAAATTCAAGACAAAGCACAAAGTATACATTTGCTTTTGGTATTTTTTAGGTTGTTTTATAGTAGTCACCTTATTAAAATGATTTTTGTTACCATATTATTCTTTTTTCTTTTTTTTTTTTTTTTGAGACGGAGTCTCACTCTGTCGCCCAGGCTGGAGTGCAGTGGCCGGATCTCAGCTCACTGCAAGCTCCGCCTCCCGGGTTCACGCCATTCTCCTGCCTCAGCCTCCAGAGTAGCTGGGACTACAGGCGCCGGCCACCTCGCCCGGCTAGTTTTTTGTATTTTTTAGTAGAGACGGGGTTTCACCGGATTAGCCAGGATGGTCTCGATCTCCTGACCTTGTGATCCGCCTGTCTCGGCCTCCCAAAGTGCTGGGATTACAGGCTTAAGCCACCACACCTGGCCTATTCTTTTCTTTTGAAAATAGTTACAAACTCACACACACACACGCACGCTTATTCCATAATTTTCTTACATCTAAAGTTTGTCTTTAGACTAATATATATTTAACTCTATGTGAATCAAAAAGTCTGTGTGTTTGCAGGCAGACAGGCCACATGTTCAAAGAAAAACATATAGCAAATTTGAAAAAATATTAAGAGTTTAGAAATGAATTTTATTTTTGCTCATATATTTTTATCACAACCATAAAAATAACCCTATGGTAAATAACAATTTAATTGTATATTTTAAAATTTTTAAAAAGTGGCTGGGCACGGTAGCTCACGCCTGTAATCCCAGCACTTTGGGAGGCTGAGGTGGGTGGACCACAAGATCAGGAGATCAAGACTATCCTGGTCAACACAGTGAAACCCCGTCTCTACTAAAAATACAAAAGTAGCCGGGCATGGTGGTGGGTGCCTGTAGTCCCACCTGCTTGGGAGGCTGAGGCAGGAGAATGGTGTGAACCCGGGAGGTGGAGCTTGCAGCGAGCCGAGATGGTGCCACTGCACTCCAGCCAGGACAACAGAGTGAGATGCCGTCTCAAAAAAATAAATAAATAAAAATAAAAATAAAAAATAAAAAAAAGTGTAGAATTAGATTCTTTGTAAAACAAAGGAGAAATGTTACAGGTGATGGATGCCTCACTTAACCCTGATATTATTATATATTGTATTCTTGTATTAAAATATGCCATATAGTGCATATATACTCATGTACCCACCAAAATCAAAATAAATTTAAATGATTAAAAACAAAATAAAAATTTAACCTACAGAAATATTCTTTAACTTATTTGCAGTTTAAAGCCACTGGCAAAAAAAAAAAATTACTACAGATGTTAATCCATCGTGTTACTAAATAGTATATTGTTACATCTTTTACCTATACCCTTGAGTAAGGTTGAAGAGGGTAAAGTTTGTGGTATAACAATGCTTCATTGAATGCACAATAGTATTTAACATGTTAAAAATGTTAAGGTAAACTATTAACTTCACACAATCTAAAATTTTAAAAATGTACTGCATCTTATCATATAAAAGTACAGTAAGTACGATAATATACTAAATTTAATTTTAAATAAAATTAAACGTTTTTTCATAATGCAGAATTACTCTGAACACCAACCTCATGCATCACTCAAAATTGTAAGTTAACTCCAAAGAGCCTCTCCACTTATATTTTCACTATGCATCTTACATTCTAATGTCTTTACTTTTCAATAGAAAAGATCACAAATAATGCCCACCTAATAAAAAAGAATCTCTTGCCAGGAGCAGTGGCTCATGTCTGTAATCCCAGCACCTCGGGAGGCCGAGGTGGGTGGATCACGATGTCAGGAGTTCGAGACCAGCCTGGCCAACACGATGACATGCTGTCTCTACTAAAAATACAAAAATTAGCTGGGTGTGGTGGTGTGCACCTGTAATCTCAGTTACTCGGGAGGTTGAGGCAGAAGAATCGCTTGCAACTGGAAGTCGAATGTTGCAGTGAGCCAAGATCACACCACTGCACTCCAGTCTGGGCGAAAGAGCAAAACTCCATCTCAATAAACAGAACAAAACAAAAAAAGAATTTCTCATATCTTTGATACAGCAACAACTGATCCCATACTTTCACACACGAATCCAATAGGAAATGAAGAAACAGCAGGAGACTATTTCAGAGTTGAATGACATCATTATTTACTTTTCAAAAAATCTGTAATATTTTTCAAGAAATAAAGTATACTTTCAATGTAATTGTAACTGCAAAAAACCTTCTGACCCTCGTAAAGTTATATACAAATAATTTTTCTACCTTTGGTTTTATTTTCTATACTCAGCCCTCTGATTTAGTATATCTGACGTGTCAGTGCCTTATGTATTTCTACCGCAAATTCTCTGATATTTACACAGACTTAATTATGGATTAAATATTTTTTACTTTTACTGCATCTGCAAAAACATATTCTAGTATGAACTTTTTGTGTGTGTGCGTATTACAAATTTTTACTCTCTATTTACATACCTTAGGTTCAGTGCTTAATAATATTAGTAGCTTTGCTATGTGATCTGCTTGATGAAATATTGATCTGGGGTAAGTATTCCCAGACCATCTTAGGGCACTCTGTTAATATGTTCTGTTCTTTTCCCCTCCCTGCCAGGATTTCACATTTCATCTCAAAGGATTCACTGGTTCACTTCTACTATGTAAAAATATCTTTATATCTTATATTCCCATTGTTACAATAAGTTTATATTATAGGAGTCGATATGCAAAGTATGTGTTAAGCAAATTGCATATTAGATGTTTTATTCAAATGTCAAAGTAAAACTTTGTCAGTTAAACAGCTCATAACAATACCAATAAATTTCAAGTTGTCAAATTGTATGTATTGTTAAGATTTATGTCCCAATACAGGGGCAGTAATCTTTTTAAAAGCCACACAGTATCAAAATGGTTGTCTAATAACTGAAACATATGTAGCCTTCTAGCTATGTAGCAACAATTGCCACTTGATGTTTTCCTGCATCCTATTTTCTTTTTTTCCAAGGTAGGTATTTTGACAGAAGTGACAGATCTCATCTTTTAAAAATTAAAATCACAATGTTTAATAAAACATGTTTAATGTTACTTAGAATCGACGTGATGAATTTATTGTGTTTTTTTGTGGTTTTTTTTTTTTGTTTTTTTTTTTTGAGACAGAGTCTCACTCTGTTGCCCGGGCTGGAGTGCAGTGGTGCGATCTCGGCTCACTGCAAGCTCTGCCTCCCCAGTTCACACCATTCTCCTGCCTCAGCCTCCCGAGTAGCTGGGACTACAGGTGCCTGCCACCACACCCAGTTAATTTTTTGTATTTTTTGGTAGAGACGGGGTTTCACCGTGTTAGTCAGGATGATCTTGATCTCCTGACCTGGTGATCTGCTTGCCTCGACCTCCTAAAGTGCTGGGATTACAGGCGTGAGCCACCACGCCCAGCCATGGACTCTCATTTTTCTAAGCTGTAGTTTCTGAAAGAGTGTTTTTCCAAATTTATTACATATTTGCACGATTTTTCTTCAACATGAATTCCCTGATATTGAACAATGTGTGAGAAACTGCTTCAGAGTTTTTCCTGTACAAAAAATGTCTACAATAAGATCTATGAAACAAATAAAGGCACTACAACCCTCTTTATATTTATAATGTTCATCTTCAAAATAAATACTCTTCACTGTAAAAGTTTGTATTTTCTTTTCTTTCTTTTTTTTTTTATTGATGTTGTCTTGCTCTGTGGCCCAGGCTAGAGTGCAGTGGTGTAATCTCAGCTCACTGCAACCTCTCCCTCCCTGACTTCAAGTGATTCTCCTGCCTCAGCCTCTTGAGTAGCTAGGATTACAGGCATCACAACCATGCCCGGCTAATTGTTATATTTTTAGAAGAGATGGGGTTTCAGCATCTTGGATAGGCTGGTCTCAAACTCCTGACCTCGTGATCCACCTGCCTTGGCCTACAAAAGTGTTGGGATTACAGGCCTGAGCCACCACGCCTAGTCAAAAGCTTGTATTTTCTGAAAGATCTTTTGACAGTAATTGTACATACAATGATTTTATTAAGTATGAACTCTCTAGTGTTAAGACATGAACATATATTAATGACTTTTTCAGTCTTTATGTTTGTATAATTTATCTCAAGTATAAATGCTTTCCTGTGCAATAAGGTGTGAGCATTGGTTAAGTTTTGCCACATTGTTCACACATGTAGGTGTTTTCTCTAGTATGAATTATCTTACCTACAATCAAATGTGACAACCATTTAAAGGCTTTGTCTCATTCTTCAGATTTCTAAGATTTCTCACCAGCATAATTTCTTTTATGGTTAGAAAAGTTTGAGGTGTTGTCAAAAGCATTGTCACATCTTTCTTGTTTGTAGAATTTCTTTCCAGTATAAATTATCTTATGTCTGTTAAGAATTGAAAGCCTGTTAAAGGCTTTGCCATGTTTTTCACCCTCATAGGGTTTCTGTACAGTATGAATTTTTTTAATGCTTAGTAAGAGTCTGAAGACTGGTTAAAGGCTTTGCCACATTCTTCACATTTGTAGTTTCTCTCCAGTGTGAATTATTTTCTTCAATAAGATTCAAGGACTGGTTGAAAGCATTGCGATATTCTTCACAGTTATGAGGTTTCTTTCCAGGATGAATTTTCCTTTTTTTTTTTTTTTTGCGACAGAGTCTTGCCTTGTGGCCCAGGCTGGAGTAGAATGGCACGATCTTGGCTCACTGCAAACTGTGCCTCCTGGGTTCAAATGATTCTCCTGCTTCTGCCTCCTGAGTAGCTGGGATTACAGGTGCCCGCCACCACACCCAGCAAATTTTTGTATTTTTAGTAGAGATAGGGTTTCACCATGTGCCAGGCTGGTCTCAAACTCCTGACCTTGCGATCTGCTCGCCTTGTCCTCTCAATGTGCTGGGATTACAGGTGTGAGCCACCACGTCCTGCTGAATTTTCTTATGTTTAGTAAGAGTTGAGGACTGGTTAAAGGTTTTACCACATTCTCCATGTTTGTAAGATTTCTTTCCAGTATGAATTATGTTATGTTTAGCAAGGTTTGAGGATCGGTTAAAAGCTTTGCCACATTCTTCACATTTGTAGGGTCTCTCTCCAGTGTGAATTCTCTTATGTGTAGTAAGGTTTGAGGATCGGTTAAAAGCTTTGCCACATTCTTCACATTTGTGGAGTTTCTCTCCAGTATGAATTATCTTATGTTTCCTAAGGTTTGAGGATTGGTTAAAAGCTTTGCCACATTCCTCACATTTGTAAGGTTTCTCTCCAGTATGAATTATCTTATGTGTAGTAAGGTGTGAGGAATGGCAGAAGGCTTTGCCACATTCTTCACATCTGTAGGGTTTCTCTCCAGTATGAATCATCTTATGTGTAGTAAGGGTTGAAGAGTGCTTAAAAGCTTTGCCACATTCTTTACATTTGAAGGGTTTCTCTCCAGTATGAATTCTCTTGTGTCTAGTAAGGGTTGAGAACCGCGTAAAGACTTTGTCACATTCTTCGCATTGGTAAGAATTCTCTCTAATATGAATTCTTTTATGTTGACTTAGGTGTAAAAGCATGCAAAACGATTTGTCACATTTTTTACATTTGAAAGGTTTCTTTCCAGTATGTCTTGTCTTATGTCTATTTGAATTTAAATTTTCATGAAAGACTTTTATATATTTATCACATTGAAATATTTTGCTCTGGGTAGTTGTCAAACACTGGTTTAGTTCATTATAACCTTCTCTGTGCACCTTACACTCATCTACACTTGCGGAACCTTTTCTTAATTGTAAATTCTCATGTTCACATTTTCTGTATCTTCTCAGTATCACTTGTTGGAAAGAATCTTTTATGTCTTGCTCTGGCCAAAGGTCTTTGGTAAAATAAGAACACATAGCTGAAAGAAATAAAAACAACAAATTATTCAATTTACTAGACTCTGATAAACATACTTTACAAATCTAACCTATATTATACAAACTACATAAGCAAGATGCCATAATAAAATACCACAGGCCCTAAATCCTTCATAGACATATAAATATAATAAAAACATACTGACCAAAATACATGAGGAAAACTTATAAATAACTGTGTAAATTTCCCTAGGTGAGTACACAAGAATGCAAAGACACAGAAGAAAAAGAAAAGTCTGTTACATTTACCCAACACAGTTCTTCCTACTCCCCAATATAACATAGTGCCTTTCCACGTAAATTGCTAACTTTTGGTTTCTTTTTTAGTAAACAAATACAATACTGGCACATATATCTACATTACTTGCTACTAGAGGCCTTTCCAGAAACTGGTCTCCCATAACATAAAGTGCTGAAAAAAATGGTGGTATATTTTGGAATTACAGTTTGGGTCTGCTGAGACCAACAGTAAATGTTACAGCAGCAGAGAGACTGCAGTACAACAGACAGAAAACAGATATAGCAAATGGTTACTGATTAAGATGAAGCAGAAATGAATTCCTTTAACTAAAATGTAAACACAAAATTTTAGACAAGATACATTCTAAGAACATGTTTGAGAATCTCCCAGGATCCGAGATAATTGTTTTCAGACTATGCCAGGAGAAAGCTACATGATAAAAATTGTGTCAGGTAGCTTTATTTAATGCCCGAATTTTAATCAAAGATTACAATGAATACAAAATAGGGCAAAATGATTCTATCAAAAATATAAAATTGTCAGAAAGAAACCAAAAATAAGTATATACTAATTTTAAAAATTAAAAATAAACTGAATACTCAATGAGTAAATTAGGAATACAGAGAACTACAGAAAATCAGAAAAAACTGAAGATAAGAAAAAAATATTCAAAATATCCAAAAAAACAAATTGTAAAAGGTAAAAAATATCAAAAGAAAATATCACTCAAAAATTCTGAAAGAAAAAATAATGTCAAAATGAAGAAGCTCAACAAACAATTAGGATACACACAAAGATATTTATAACAAACACATATATAAGCACAATTTCAAAAGCCACAGACAAGAAGAGAATGGAGCTGCAAGATAAAAATGGTGTGTCATTTACAAGCATAGTCTTATAAGACAATCAGTCAACTGTCAACAAAACCTTTGCAGGCTAGAAGGAAACTGTGTGATATAGTCAAAGTCCTAAAAAAAAATAGCTATGAAGTCAGAATAATAACAGTCCTGCCAAATAAAAAGAAAAAAACCTTCAAAAACAACCAAATTCTGAAAAAATATATTGGCACTTCATATGCCCTAAACATAAAAGATGCGGAAAGCAGTTGCTTCTACTGAAAATAATATGATTAAACAAAATAATTTTATAAATAATTATATCATATACATTATTTTCTGGGGAAAAAAATGCACATACACAAAAATGGAATTTCTTAGCATTATAATAATATGGCACAAAACATTTTTATTTATTCTCTAAAATTTGAAAGGTAAAAGAATAGAAATAATTATAAACATTTGTTAATGAATATACAACAAAACATATAATTAGCAACATCAATGACAAATTTGAGGGCAGATATAATGAGAAAAAATTTATGAATCCAGCTGAAGTTCATTTTTTACCAGATTAAAATACACTGTTGTAGCTTTTAGAGGTTTTATGTAATTCCCAATACACCATCAAGAATATATCTATATAGATACACAAAACAAAGTAAGAAAGAAGTAAAAGCATATCAAGGTAAGTATAAAAAAGACACAAAGAAAAAGAGAAAATGAGGAACAAAGATACAAGAATCAAATAAAACAATAAAATAACATTACTAAGTCTTCATAAGCGGAGAAAAATAAAATTCTTTTCAGAGAAGCAAATGCTGAAGGAATACATGACCACCAGGCCTGCCTTACTAGATAGAGCTATGAAAGAAGGAATAAATATGGAAAGAGAAAAACTATTACCAGCCACTGCAAAAACACAGTGAAGTACAAAGATGAACGATGCTATAAAACAACTACATCAATGACTCTGCAAAATAAGCAGCTAGCACCACTTGGATAGAATCAAAATCACACATAACAATATTAGCCTTAAATGTAATCGGTTGAATGCCTCAATTGAAAGACACAGAAGGGCAAGCTGGATAGAGTCATGACCCATTTGTGTGCTGTATTCAGGAGACCTATTTCACATAAAAAGACAAGTGTAGGCTCAAAGTAAAGGAATGGAGGAAAATTGACAAAGTACATAAAAGCAGAAAAAAAAGCAGGGGTTGCAATCATAGTTCCTTTTTTATTTTTGAGACGGTGCCTCACTCTGTTGCCCAGTTGGAATGCAGTGGTGCGATCTCAGCTCACTGCAAGTTCTGCCTCCTGGGTTCATACCATTCTCCTGCCTCAGCCTCCCGAGTAGCTGGGACTACAGGCGCCCGCCACCACTCTCAGGTAATTTTTTGTATTTTTAGTAGAGACAGGGTTTCACTGTGTTAGCCAGGATGGTCTCGATCTCCTGACCTCACGATCTGCCTGCCTTGGCCTCCCAAAGTGCTGGGATTACAGGCGTGAGCCACCACGCCCGGCCTGCAATCATAGTTTCTGACAAAACAAACTTTAAATCAACAAAGGTCAAAAAAGACAAAGAAGTGCATTACATAATGGTAAAGAGATCAATTCAAGGAGCACCCGGATTCATAAAACACATTCTTAGAGAACTATAAAGAGACTTAGACTTCCATATAATAATAGTGAGAGACTTTAATGCCCCTCTGTTAATATTAGACAGATCATTGAGACAGAAAAGTAACAAGGCTTGAACTCAGCCACAAACAACACAATGCACATTCTTCCAAGTTCCACATGGCACTTACTCTAAAATTGATCACATGGCTGGGCATGGTGACTCACCTTGTAATCCTAGCACTTTCGGAGGCCAAGGTGGGTGGATTGCCTGAGCTCAGGAGTTCAAGTCCAGCCTGGGGAACATGGTGAAACCCCATCTCTACTAAAAATACAAAAAATTAGCCAGGCGTGGCAGCATGCGCCTGTAATCCCAGCTACTCAAGAGGCTGAGACAGCAGAATGGCTTGAACCCGGGAGGTGGAGGTTGCAGTGAGCTGAGATCGTGCTATCGCACTCCAGCCTGGGCAACAGAGCGAGACTCTCAAGGAAAAAAAAAAGAAAGAAAAGAAAAAAATTGATAACATAATTGGAAGTGAAACACTTCTCAGCAAATGCAAAAGAACTGATATCATAACATTCTCTCAGACTGCAATGAAATCAAATTAAAACTAAAGAGTAAGAAACTCACCAGGCATGTGATGGCTCAGTAATCCCAGCACTTTTTTTTTTGAAACAGAGTCTGGCTCTGTCGCCAGGCTGGAGTGCAGTAGTGCAATCTTGGCTCGCTGCAACCTCTGCCTCCTGGCTTCAAGTGATTCTCCTGCCTCAGCCACCCGAGTAGCTGAAACTACAGGCACGCGTCACCACACCCGGCTAATTTTTTATATTTTTAGTAGAGATGGGGTTTCACCATGTTGGCCAGGATGGTCTCAGTTAGAGGCCAAGGTGGGTGGATCACTAGAGGTCAGGATTCGAGACCAGCCTGGCAAACATGGTGAAACATACCATCTCTGCTAAAAATACAAAATATTAGCCGGGCGTGGTGGTGGGTGCCTGTAATCCCGGCTACTCGGGAGGCTGAGGCAGGAGACTCACTTGAACCTGGGTGGCGGAGGTTGCAGTGAGCCGAGATTGTGCCACTGCACTCCAGCCTGGGTGACAAGAGAAGAACTCTGTCTCAAAAAAAAAAAAAAAAAAAAAATCAGAAATCAAAAAATTATTCGAAACCAATAAGAATGAAGAGACAATGTATCAGAATCTCTGGCACACAGCTAAAGCAGTGTTAATGGGGAAATTTATAACACTAAATACCCAAATGAAAAAGCCAGAAAGACCTCAAAGGGACACCCTAACATCACAACTAAAAGAACGAGAAAACCAAGAGCAAACAAACCTTAAAGCTAGCAGTAGATAAGAAATAACCAGATTCAGACTGGAAATGAAGGACACAGAGACACAAAAAACCCTTCAAAAAAAAAAAAAAAAAAAAAAAAATCAATGAATCCAGGAGATGTTATTTTGACAAAATTAATAAAATAGATGCTAGCTAGACTAATAAAATAGAGATGAATGAAACAGACAATAAAAAATGATAAAAGGGATCACCATTGACCCCAGAGAAATAAAAACAACCTTTGGAAAGTACTACAAACACCTCTATGCACAAAAACTGGAAAACCTAGAAGAAATGGATAAATTCCTGGACACATCTATCCTTTCAAGTCTGAACAGGAAGAAATTGAATCCCTGAAAAGACCAATAACGAGTTCTGAAATAGAGGCGGTAACAAATAGTCAATAGCCTACCAACCATAAAAAGTCCAGGACCAGATGAATTTATAGCTGAATTCTACCAGAGGTACAAAGAGGATCTGGTACCATTTCTTCTGAAACTATTCCAAATGATAGAAAAGGAGGGGCCTCTCCTTAACTCATTCTATGAGACCAGCATCATCCTGATATCAAGACCTGGCAGATATACAACAAAAAAACAGAAGAAAACAAACAAAAAAGCCTTCAAGCCAATATCCCTGATAAACATCAGTATAAAAATTCTCAATAAAATACTTGCAAACTGAATCCAGCAACACATAAAAGCTTATCCACCACAATCAAGTCAGCTTTATTCCCAGGATGCAAGGCTGGTTCACATACAAAAATCGATAAACATAATTCTTCACATAAACAGATTTAAAGACAAAAACCACATAATTATCTCAATAGACACAGAAAAAGCCTTCGATCAAATTCAATAATCCCTTCATGTTAAAAACTCTCAATAAACTAGGTATTCACGGAACATACCTCAAAATAATACGAACTATCTATGACAAACCCACAGCCAATATCACACTAAAAGAGCAAAAACTGGAAGCATTCCCCTTGAAAACTAGCACTAGACAAGGATGTCCTCTCACCACTCCTATTTAACATAGTATTGGAAGTTCTGGCCAGGGAAATCAGGCAAGAGAAATAAATAAGCGGTATTCAAACAGGAAGTCAAACTTCTGTCTGCAGAAGCTTGCAGATGACATGTTTGCAGACGACACGATCCTGGATCTAGAAAGTCCCATTGTCTCTTCCCAAAATCTTCTTCACCTAATAAGCAACTTCAGCAAAGCCTCAGGATACAAAATCAATAGCCAAAAATCACAAGCATTTCAATACACCAACAATAAACAAGCAGAGAGCCAAATCATGAATAAACTCCCATGCACAATTGCTACGAAGAGAATAAAGGAATACAGCTAACAAGGGAAGTGATATACCTCTTCAAGGAGAACTACAAACCACTGCACAAGAAAACCAGAGAGGACACAAACAAATGAAAAAGACAGAAAGAATCAATATTGTAAAAATGGCCATACTGCTTGAAGTAATTTATAGATTCCATGCTATTCTGACTAAACTACCACTGACATTCTTCACAGAATTAGAAAAAAAACTACTTTAAAATTCATATGAAACCCCGAAAGACCCCTCATAGCCAAGAGAATCCTAAGCAAAAAGAACAAAGCTGGAGGCATCATGATATCCAACTTCAAACTATGCTACAAGGCTATAGTAACCAAAGCTGCCTGGTACTGGTATAAAAACAGACACACAGGCTGGGTGCAGTGGCTCACGCCTGTAATCCCAGCACTTTGGGAGGCCGAGGTGGGCGGATCACGAGGTCAGGAGATCGAGACTATCCTGGCTAACATGGTGAAACCCATCTCTACTAAAGAAAATACAAAAAATTAGCCAGGTATGGTGGCAGGTGCCTGTAGTCCCAGCTACTCGGGAGGCTGAGGCAGGAGAATGGCGTGAACCCAGGAGGCGGAGCTTGCAGTGAGCCAAGATCACACCACTGCACTCCAGCCTGGGTGACAGAGTGAGACTCCGTCTCAAAAAACAAACTAACAATAAAAACAGACACGTAGACCAATGGAACAGAGTAGCGAACTCAGAAGTAAGACTGCATATCTACAACCATCTGATATTTGAAAAACCTGACAAAAACAAGAAATGAGAAAAGGATTCCCTTTTAATAAATGGTGCTGGGAGAACTAGCCAGCCATAGGCAGAAAATTGAAACTGGACCCCCTTTCTTACACTTATACAAAAATTAACTCAAGATGAATTGAAGACTTAAATTTGAAACCCAAAACTACAAGAACCCTAAAATAAAATTTAAGTAATACCATTCAGGACATAGGCATGGGCAAAGACTTCATGATGAAAGTGTCAAAAGCAATTGCAACAAAAGCAAACATTGACAAACGGTATCAATTAAAGAGTTTCTGCACAGCAAAAGAAATTATCATCAGAGTGAACAGTCTACAGAATGGGAGAACATTTTTGCAATCTCTCCATCTGACAAAGATTAATATACAGAGTCTACAAAGAACTTAAAAAAATTTACAAGAATAAAACAAAGAACCTCATTAAAAAGTGAGCAAAGAACAAGAAGAAACGCTTCTCAAAAGAAGACATTTATGTGGCCAACAAACATGAAAAAAAGCTCAACATCAGTGATCATTAAAGAAATGCAAATCAAAACTACAGTGAGATACCATTTCACGCCAGTCAGAATGGTGATTACTAAAAAGTCAAGAAACAACAGATGTTGGTGAGGCCATGGAAAAATAGAAATGGTTTTACACTTTCGGTGGGAATGTAAATTAGTTCAACCATTGTGAAAGCCAGTATGGCAATTTCTCAAAGACCCAGAACCAGATATACTATTGGACCCAACAATTCCATTATACTGAGTATATACCAAAGGAATATAAATCATTCTATTATAAAGATACATGGATGTGTAACTTCATTGCAGCACAATTCACAATAGCAAAGACATGGCATCAACCCAAATGCCCATCTGTAACAGACTAGATAAAGAAGATGTGGTACATAAGCACCATAGACTACTACGCAGCCATAAAAAGGAACAAGATCATGTACTTTGCAAAGACAGAGATGGAGCTGGAAGCCATTATTTTCAGCAAACTAACACATGAACAGAAAACCAAACACCACATGTTCTCACTTATTGAGTGGAAGCTAAACAGTAAGAATACATGGGCACATGGAGGGAAACAACACACACTGGGGTCTGTTGCAGGGATGGGAGAGCATCAGGATAAATAGCTAATGTAGGCAGGGCTTATCACTGAGGTGAGGGGCTAATAGGTGCAGCAAACCAACAAGGCACACGTTTACTTATGTAACAAACCTGCACATCCAGCACATGTATCCTGAAATAAAATTACATTAAATTAAATTAAATTAAATTAAATTTATTTATTTATTTTGAGATGGAGTCTCGTTCTGTCACCCAGGCTGGAGTGCAGTGGCATGATCTCGGCTCACTGCAAGCTCCGCCTCCTGAGTTCATGCCATTCTCCTGCCTCAGCCTCCAGAGTGGCTAGGACTACAGGCGCCCGCTACCACGCCTGGCTAAATTTTTGTATTTTTTAGTAGAGACGGGGTTTCACCGTGTTAGCCAGGATGATCTCGATCTCCTGACCTTGTGATCTGCCTGTCTCAGCCTCCCAAAGTGCTGGGATTACAGGCATAAGCCACCGTGCCCGGCCCATTAAATTAAATTTTAAAAAATGAAACTGGTAATAGTAACTTTATATCTTTAAGTAGTCATTTTAAATATAATTAAACTACTTATTTAAAAAATATAATCTCAGAACTTTTGGAGGCTGAGGAATCTGATCACTTTAACTCAGGAGTTTGAGACCAACCTAGACAACAGGGCAAAAAAGTGTCTCTACAGAAAAAGGTACAAAAAACTATCTGGGCTTGGGATGGCAAATATTTGCAACCCAGCTACTCAAGAAGCTGAAATAAGATCATCTGAGTTTGGGAGGTTGAGGCTGCAGTGAGTCGTGATCATGCCACTGCAAACCAGCCTGGTTGACAGAGTGAGACTTTATCTCAAAATTAAATAAATTTATAAAAAAAAAAAAAAATTAAGATGGCTTAGTGGCTTAAGTTAAAAAGCATACAATTTGCTGTCTATAAGAGACTCGATTTAGCATTGAGTCAAATAGGTTGAAAGTATCTCAATGGAAAAAGTCTGTATTCCATGCAAGTAGTAACCACAATTGGGTGAGGTGGTAATTATTATATTGGATATAATATGTTTTAAGTAAAGTACTAGCATAGGACAAACACAATATTATATAATGGTCAAATGGGTCAATTTACCAGGAAGCTATAACTATCATATCTATTTATATGTATATGTGTATGTATATATAACATAAGGGTTCCAAAATATATAAAGCAAATTTTGGCAAAGGTGAAGCAAGAAATACATAGCAACACAATTGTAGACATCAAGACGTCATTTGCAATAATAAGCAGAAAATTCAGATAAAAGATCAATAAGAAATCAGAAAGCAGACATTACAGACTGTTATTAGCTATTTTGCATAAAGAGGAATACCTGAGTGTATAACTTATAAAGAAAGAAGATTTATTTAGCTCATAGTTCAGCAGACTGTACAAGCAGGGTGTAACAGCATCTGCTTTCAGTGAGGGTCCCAGGAAACTTATAATCATGGTGGAAGACAAAGAGTAACTGGACATATCACATGGTAAGAGATGGCAAGCGTGAGGTGAAGGAGTCAGTTTCTTTAAATGAACCAGCTCTCATTTGAATTAATGGAGTGAAAGCTTTCTCATGACCAGGATGGTATGAAGGCATTCATGAAGAATTTGTCCCCATGACCCAAACACCTCCCACCAGGTTTCACATCTAACATTGAGGATTACATTGCAGAATGAGGTTTGCAGGACAGAGACATCCAAACCATACCATAGACCAACTAGGCTTAACAGATAGGTATAAAACTTTTCAGTTAAAAGCAAGAAGCAACACAATGTTCTTATTTGCACCTGATGTATTCTGTTAAGACACATAACAAGTCTTATTAAATACCAGCTGGATGTGTGGTTGGTACCTACAATCCCAACAATTTGGAAGATGAAGGTGGGAGGATCACTTGGGATCAGAAGATTGACACCAGCCTGACTAACATAGTGAGACCCTGTCTAGTGAGACCCGTTACTACAAATAATCAAAAATTAGCCAGGCGCGGTGGCTCATGCCTGTAATCCCAGCACTTTGGGAGGCTGAGGCGGGCGGATCACGAGGTCAGGAGATCGAGACCATCCTGGCTAACATGGTGAAACCCCATCTCCACTAAAAAATACAAAAAAACTAGCCGGGCGAGGTGGCGGGCGCCTGCAGTCCCAGCTACTCGGGAGGCTGAGGCAGGAGAATGGCATGAACCCGGGAGGCGGAGCTTGCAGTGAGCTGAGATCCGGCTACTGCACTCCAGCCTGGACAACAGAGCGAGACTCCGTCTCAAAAAAAAAAAAAAAAAAAAAAAAAGAAAAAAACAAAAATTAGTGAGGCATGGTAGTGCAAGTCTGTAGTCTCAGCTATACAGGAGGCTGAGGTGGAAAGATCACTTCAGACAAGGAGGCTGAGGTTGCAGTGAGTCAAATTTATGTCAGTGTACTCTAGCATGGGTGACAAATATGATCCTGTCTCAAAACAACAATAAATAAGAAGACCAAAATCATACACTGTGTGTTTTCTGATCAAACCTGAATAAAACTAGAAATCTAAAACAAAAGTAAAACTGGCAAATCCAAGAATATCTAAAAATAAAACACACGGGTTGAGTGCAGTGGCTCATGCCTCCAATGCTAGCATTTAGGAAGGCTGGGCAGGAAGATTGCTTGAGCTCAGAGGTTCAAAACTAGCATGGATAACATAGGAAAATCCTGTCTCTAAAAAAATAAAAAATAAAAATAAAAGGCACTCTTCAACATACTTTTGTTCAATGGTCAATAAAATTAATTTTGTTAAGATGTCAATACAAACTACAGTGGTAAACAAATTTTTTTTGTTTACAGTGGTAAACAAAGCTCTTTAAAAATTCCAGTAGTACAGTTTCATTACAGAAATCTTGTGTATGGCCAGGCACAGTGGCTTAAACCTGTAATTCCAGCATTTTGGGAGGCTGAAGTGGGCAGATCACCTGAGGTCGGGAGTTCGTGACCAGCCTGACCAACATGGAGAAACCCAGTCTCTACTAAACATACAAAACTAGCCAGGCGTGGTGGCACATGCCTGTAATCCCAGCTACTCAGGAGGCTGAGGCAAGAGAATTGCCTGAACCCGGGAGGCAGAGGTTGTAGTGAGCCGAGACAGTGCCATTACACTACAGCCTGGGCAACAAGAGCGAAACTCCGTCTCAAAAAAAAAAAAAAAGAAATCTTGTCTAAAATTTAAAAATTTTATTATGAACTATAACCAGCCAAACACCCAGGAAAAAGAACAAAGTGGCAATATACTTCCAAATTTTAAAACATATTAAAAGCTAAAATAGGCCAGGTGCGGTGGCTCATGCCTGTAAGCCCAGCACTTTGGGAGGCTGAGGTGGGTGGATCACGAGGTCAGGAGATCAAGACCATCCTGGCCAACGTGGTGAAATCCCATCTCTACTAAGAAAACAAAAATTAGCTGGGCATGGCAGTGCATGCCTGTAATCCCAGCCACTTAGGAGCCTGAGGCAGGATAAGTACTTGAACCCAGGAGGCAGAGGTGCAGTTAGCTGAGCTCACACCACTGCACTCCAGCCTGGTGACAGAGCTAGACTCCGTCTCAAAAAAAAAACCAAAAACTAAAATAACAAAAACAGTATGGTACTGACACAAAGGCAGATAAACAGATGAAAAAAATAGTGGAGAGCCCAGAAATGAAGCCTTCTGTATATGATTACATGATCTTCCACGAAGTTACCATGAGCACACAACAGAGAAGAGATAATCTTCTCAAAAAATAATGCCATAAACTGGGTAACACTGATAAAATAAAGTTGAATCATTTCCTTGAACCATATATAAAAAATATTGTATTTGCTGGGTTTTTTTTTGAGACGGAGTCTTGCTCTGTCACCCAGGCTGAAGTGCAGTGGAGTGATCTCAGCTCACTGCAACCTCCGCCTCCCAGGTTCAAGTGATTCTCCTGACTCAGCCTCCTGAGTAGCTGGGATTACAGGCGCCTGCCACCATGCCCAGCTAATTTTTGCATTTTCAATAGACACGGGGTCCTACCATGTTGGTCAGACTGGTCTCGAACTCCTGACCTCGTGATCTACCCGCCTCGGCCTCCCAAAGTGCTGGGATTACAAATGTGAGCCACTGTGCCCGGCCCTATTTGATTTGATTGATTGATTGATTTTTTGAGCAATGGAGTCTCGCTCTATTGCCCAGACTGGAGTGTAGTGGCGCGATCTCGGCTCACTGAAATCTCCACCTCCCAGATTCAAGTGATTCTCCTGTCTCAGCTTCCCAAGTAGGTGGAACTACAGGCACGTGCCACCATGTCCGACTAAGTTTTGTATTTTTTAGTAGAGAGGGGGTTTCACTGTATGTTGGCCATGCTGGTCTTGACCTCCTGACCCTCATGTGACCCGCCCACCTTGGCCTCCCAACAAGCTGGGATTACAGGCGTGTGCCACCGTGCCCAGCTTATTTTTTTTTTTATTTTTATTTTTTGAGTAGGAGTCTCATTCTGTCACCAAGGCTGGAGTGCAGTGGCATGATCTCGGCTCATTGCAACTTCCACCTTCCGGGTTCAAACAATTCTCATGCCTCAGCCTCCTGAGTAGCTGGGTAGTAGGTGTGCACTAGAACGCCAGGCTAATATTTGTATTTAGTAGAGATAGGGTTTCCCCATATTGGCCAGGCTGGTCTCCAACTCCTGACCTCAAGTGATTCACTCGCCTCAGTCTCCCAAAGTGCTGGGATTATAGGCGTGAGCCACTGTGCCTGGTCAAAAAGTATTTCAAATAAAATGCTTAGACATAAAAAAAAAAAAAAAAAAAAAAACTAGCCAATCTCTTAGAAAAAAAAACTTGACGTGGGTCTTGGCATCATTTCCTAAGATACGACATTAAATGCATATGCAACAAAGGAAAGAACAGAAACATTTAACTACACTATACATAAGAATTTCTGCACATTAAAAAAAAATTCAATAGACTGAAAATGTCTTCTAGGAAATGGGTGAAAATATATGGAAATCACAAGTGATAGTTAATATTCAGAATATATGAACAACTCTTAAAACTGAACAATAAAGTTGACTAACTTAATTTAGAAATGAAAAAGTAAGGCCGGGCATGGTAGCTCACTCAGGTAATGCCAGCACTTTGAAAGGCCGAGGTGGGTGGATCACGAGGTCAGGAGTTCGAGACCGGTCTGACCAAGATGGTGAAACCCTCTCTCTACTAAAAATACAAAAATCAGCCAGGCGAGGCGGTAGGCACCTATAATCCAGCTACACGGGAGGCTGAGGCAAGCTGAGGTAGGCTGAGGCAGGAGAATCGCTTAAACCCAGGAGGCAGAGTTTGCAGTGAGCCGAGATTACGCCACTGCACTCCAGTCTGGGCGACAGAGTAAGACTTCATCTCAAAAAAAAGAATAAAAAAGAAATGAAAAAATAATTTTCATCAAAAAATATACCCAAATGGGGGAAAAAAACATTTGAAAAGAAAAGCAAAATTAATGATTTGCAGAGAAACACATACAAATAAAAATAAGGCCAGGTGCTTGCCTCACGACTGTAATCCCAGTACTTTGGGAGACCAAGTCAGGTGGATCACTTGAGGTCAGGAGTTCAAGACCAGCCTGGCCAACATAGTGAAAACGCCGTTTCTACTAAAAATACAAAAATTAGCCAGGCATGATGGTGGACGCCTGTAATCTCAGCTACTCAAGAGGCTGAGGCAGAAGAATTGCTGGAATCCGGGAGACGGAGGTTGCAGTGAGCCACTGTGCCACTGTACTCCAGCCTGGGTGACAACAGTGAGACTCTATCACAATCAATCAACCAATCAATCAATCAATCAATAAAATGAAAAAACAAAATTGCCTCACACTCATTACAATGGCCACTCTACATTTTTTTAAAACACCAAATCTGTTGATGATGCAATGAAAATAAAACCTGTGTTGATTCTTGGTAGAAAACAAGGATGCAGCCATTATTTTAAAATGTTATAAATGCTTCTTAAATAATTAAAAATGGAATTATCATCAAATAGAGCAATCCCACTTATGAATATATTTCCAAAATATCCAACACAGGACCTGGGACATATTTGAACATCCATGTTTATTGTACCCGTATTCACAAAAGCCAAAAGGCAGAAGCAACCCAGGTGTCTCTTAATTTATAAACACATCAAAAATGTAACATATACATTCAGTGAAATATTATCACAGAAATCAGATTATCAAATATTATAATTAAATCAAATATTATCAAAGAAATCTTGTCACATTTTAAGATAAACTTTGAAAATATTATGTCACGTGAAATAAGCCCAAAACAAAATGATGAAAACTACATGATTCCACTACGTATATGAGATATCTTAAGTAGTCACACTTTAAACAGAAAGTGGAAGGGTGTTTGTCAAGGGCTGAGGAGAGGGTAAAATGGGTTCTTGTTACTTAAATGGATACTGAGTTTTAGTTTACAAGATGTAAAATTTCTACTTTTGCATAACAATGTGAATATATTTAACACGACTGAAATTTACAGCTTCTTTTTGAGACAGGGTCTCACTCTGTCACTCAAGCTGAAGTGCAGTGGCACAATTATGCCTCACTTCAGCCTCAAACTCCTAGGGTCAAGTAATCCTCCCCTCAATCTCCCAAACAGCTGGGACCACAGGTACACACCACCATGCCTGGATATTTTTTACAATTTTTGTAGAGAGGGAATCTCTGGATGCTGCCTAGGTTGGTCTCAAACTTTTCGGCTCAAATAATACTCCTGTCTTAGCCTCCCAAAATCCAGGGATTACAGATGTGAGCCACCACCATGTCTGGCCCTGAAATGCGCACTTAAATAGATTTAAGATGCTAAATTTTATGTTATGTGTTTTTACTGTTTTTCTTCTCTTTTTTTGAGACGAAATCTCGCTCTGTCACCCAGGCTGGAGTGCAGTGGCGTGATCTTGGCTCATTGCAACCTCTGCTTCCTGGGTTTAAGTGACTCTCCTGCCTCAGTCTCCTGTGTAGCTCAAATTACAGATGTAGGCCACCATGTCCAGATAATTTTTGTATTTTTAGTAGAGAGAGGGTTTCACCATGTTGGCCAGGCTGGTCTGGAACTCCTGATCTCAAGTGATCTGCCCGCCTCGGCCTCCCAAAGTGCTGGGATTACAGGCGTGAGCCACCATGCCAGGCCTGTTATGTGTTTTTACAACAATTAATTTTTCTAAAGGAAAAACGGAAAAAATACTGAATTATAAATCTTCTAAAAAATTACCTTCAAATCACAAAAGTGTTTCTCTCACACAAAGGAAATATATATTCATCATTAGACACAGGGAGAAAATAAGACATAATGAAAATATTTCCATGTCTACTCACTTAGACAAAATAGCCACTGAAAATCAGCTAAGAAAATATATACAAGATAAGCCATAACCAATATTGGGGTCATATTTATAGATAAACACACACATACATAATCTGATTGTGACAGACATATGGCTGATTTATCTCTTAAACATCACATTGACTTAAAGTATACAAACAGAATTGCAGATTGGCTAAAAGTATATAAGAAAAACTAAAAAACAAAATAAGCTAATGTTAAGAAACCTACACTGAAAAAACACTAATACGAAAACTGCACAACAGTGACAGACATGTTTACTCATAAAATCTAGTATGCAATATTAATATACTATTAAAAAAGAATTGTCTGGATAACTACAATATTTGACTGTGTACTCATGGAAGGCATGTATTTCAAATAACTGGCATGCACTATGTGGCAGTAAAATTTCACAGAATATGCAGTATAATTATAAATAGAATATACTAATGAGAAACTTTTAATAAGCATGTAAAAAAAGTGATAATTTTTATGTTTTAAATATATGCTATTCTTACACAAAATGAAACTGCTATAATCCAATTTCAGAAGCAAAGAATAGCATTACACTGCTAAATTAAAACTTATATTTTTCAAACTAGAGTTAGAGCCTCTGATATGTAAAACAAATATTTAGAAGTAAATTATGTTATCATTTAGATATATGCTGAAGAAAGTGGTTGAAAATCCTGTAAATCCTTTTTACCCGCAGCAAACTTAAGTAACCATTCTAGTAATATGGAGTGCCTACCAATTATCTAATTTACTTCAGGCATAACATGTACATTCTAGCATATTGTCCTAAATTTGAAAAGGAAAGCAAAATTAATGATTTGCAGAGAAACATATAAAAATAAAAATGAGGCCAGGCACTTACCTCCTGACTGTAATCCCAGCACTTTGGGAGGCTGAGTCAGGTAGATCACCTGAGGTCAGGAGTTCAAGACCAGCCTGGCCAACATGGTGAAATCTAAAATTACAGACAAGTTTGAAATGGAAAATAGAAAGTAAAAATGTATGGAAAGAGTAACATCAGTGACATGAAAAAATAAAAGGTGTTGTATTTGATTATCCTCACCACAGCAAAAAAAATTTTCAGTCATCCCTGACAAAAAAATGCCTTTATGAGACAGTCAGGCATCAAGGCTCACATCTGTAATGACTGCTACATGGTACATTGAGGTTGGAGAATTGCTGCAGGCCAGGATTTCAAGACCAGCCTGGATGATTAACAAGATCCCATCTCCAAAGCAAATGCCTTTAGAAGAGCTTTGAGACCCAGGGAGAGAGATGTGACAGTCTGCTAAAGCCCAAAATTGAGAAGTTTTTTTTTTTTTCAGAGGACAGGCACTTATTCAAGTGGGAAACTATGGGACCCCTGGTATTGGCTACACACCAAGAAATGGCCCACCCAACTTAGTGCAACAGAGAATTCTGAAGTTACTCTGTAACCATCCCAAACTCCTCCCAGTTACAGTCTAAGAGAGGTCCTGCCCTTCCAGAGACCTGGAGGAAGACACCCATTTGCAGCCATGCAGACAGGTCTACAGACCTTGGTTTTTACTGTGGTCCCTGAAGCAGTTCAGTGACTCAGTTCCAGCTCTCAGCCACAGTGCATGACCAGTTTTGCCTAAATAGAAATCCACACAGTGACCTGGGGAAATCCTCTCTGGTACTCAGTGAAAGGCAAACCCATTCACATCCTGATATAAGGGCTATTATGTATGGAGCTGACTGCAGAAACTGCCCTAGTGTCTGCCCTACAGATCAAAGTCTTAAAGAATATTCAATCTGTCCAGAAATAAAACGGAAATTACAACTACCCAAGCCCTTTGTAACAAACCGTCTAAAGGTGGATGCTAGCGCAGACCAAGCAGTCTTATGACCGAGCTACAACCCCTCTTCACTACAAACCGAGAGGGCATAACATCACCCTAGGGACACAACAGAAAAAGATCTTTACCTCCTGAAACCTGTTTACAAAACCTAAGGAGTTGTTTACTCCTGCAAATTCACAGATACCAATATAAAACTACATTGTGCCCATTGTCAATGTTTCTACTTTAATGTAGCACTGAAAGTGTATGGCACAAAAATTAGTCAAAAACATTTTGAAAAAGCCATTGGAATTGAAGAGAATAAGTAAAATGTTGCATTTTGTGGATCGTGTGATCTTATTATATAAAAATAACATAAACAGTACATTAAAATTAGTGTAAAAAGCCAAGCATGGTGGCTCACACCTGTAATCCCAGCACTTTTGGGGGCTGAGGCAGGCAAATCATGAGGTCAGCAGTTCAAGAACAGCCTGGCCAACGTAGTGAAACCCTGTCTCTAGTAAAAGTACAAAAAAAAAAAAAAATAGCCAGGCATGGAAGCAGGCACCTGTAGTCCCAGCTACTTGGGAGGCTGAGGGAGGAGAATCATTTGAACCCAGGAGGTGGAGGTTGCAGTGAGCCGAGATTGCGTCATTGCACTCCAGCCTGGGTGACACAGTGAGATTCTGTCTTGAACAACAACAAAAAATTGTCTAAACTAATAAATAAGTCAGTAAATTAGCAAAATATAAAATTAACATAAAAGTTATGGTGCCATACACTTAAACTATCTGATACAATAGAGAAAGAAAACAATCTTATTTATAATAGTATTAAAATAATAAATTTCTCAAAACCAATTTAACCAAGAAGGTAAAAAATCTTTTTTTTAATCATACCTTTTTTTTTTCTTTTGAGACGGAGTCTCACTCTGTCACCCAGGCTGGAGTGCAGTGGTGCAATCTCAGCTCACTGCAAGCTCCGCCTCCTGGGTTCACACCATTATCCGGCCTCAGGCTCCTGAGTAGCTGGGACTACAGGCGCCCGCCATGGCACCCAGCTAATTTTTTGTATTTTTAGTAGAGACAGGGTTTCACTGTGGTCTCCATCTCCCGACCAAGTGATCCGCCCACCTTACCCTCCCAAAGTGCTGGGATTACAGGCGTGAGCCACCACACCCAGCCTTTTATTATACTTTAAGTTCTAGGGTACAAGTGCACAACATGCAGGTTTGTTACATATGTATACATGTGCCATGTTGGTGTGCTGCACCCGTTAACTTGTCATTTACATTAGGTATATCTCCTAATGCTATCCCTCCTCCCTCCCCCACCCTATGACAGGCCCTGGTGTGTGATATTCCCCACCCTGTGACCAAGTGTTCTTATTGTTCAATCCCACCTATAGGTGAGAACATGCGGTGTTTGGTTTTCTGTCCTTGTGATAGTTTGCTCAGAATGATGGTTTGCAGCTTCATCCATGTTCCTACAAAGGACATGAACTCATCCTTTTTTATGGCTGCATAGTATTCCATGCTGTATATGTGCCATATGTGCCACATTTTCTTAACCCAGCCTATCACTGATGGACATTTTGGGTTGGTTCCAAGTCTTTGCTATTGTGAATAGTGCCGCAATAAACATACGTGTGCATGTGTCTTTATAGCAGCATGATTTATAATCCTTTGGGTATATGCCCAGTAAGGGGATGGCTGGGTCAAATGGTATTTCTAGTTCTAGATCCTCGAGGAATCGCCACACTGTCTTCCACAATGGTTGAACTAGTTTACAGTCCCACCAACAGTGTGGAAGCGTTCCTATTTCTCCACATCCTCTCCAGCACCTGTTGTTTCCTGACTTTTTAATGATCAACATTCTAAACGATGTGACATGGTATCTCATTGTGGTTTTGATTTGCATTTCTCTGATGGCCACTGATGATGAGCATCTTTTCACATGTCCATTGGCTGCATAAACATCTTCTTTTGAGAAGTGTCTGTTCATATCCTTTGTCCACTTTTTGATGGGGTTGATTTTTTTCTTGTAAATCTTTTTAAGTTCTTTGTAGATTCTGGATATCAGCCCTTTGTCAAATGGGGAGACTGCAAAAACTTTCTCCCATTCTGTAGGTGGCCTGTTCACTCTGATGGTAGTTTTTTCTGCTGTGCAGAAGCTCTTTAGTTTATTTAGATCCCATTTATCTGTTTTGGCTTTTGTTGCCATTGCTTTTGGTGTTTGTCATGAAGTCCTTGCCCATGCCTATGGCCTGAATGGTAATGCCTAGGTTTTCGAGGGTTTTTGTGGTTTTAGGTCTAACATTTAAGTCTTTAATCCATCTTGAATTAATTTTTGTATAAGATGTAAGGAAGGGATCCATTTTCACCTTTCTACATATGGCTAGCCAGTTTTCCCCAGCACCATTTATTAAATAGGGAATCCTTTCCCCATCTCTTGGTTTTGTCAGGTTTGTCAAAGATCAGATGGTTGTAGATGTGTGGTATTATTTCCAGGGGCTCTATTCTGTTCCATTGTTCTATATCTCTATTTTGGTAGCAGGATCATGCTGTTTTGGTTACTGTACCCTTGTAGTATAGTTTGAAATCAGGTAGTATAGTTTGAAATCAGGTAGCGTGATGCCTCCAGCTTTGTTCTTCTGGCTTAGGATTGTCTTGGCAATGTGGGCTCTTTTTTGGTTCCATATGAACTTTAAAGTAGTTTTTTCCAATTCTGTGAAGAAAGTCATTGGTAGCTTGATGGGGATGGTATTGAATCTATAAATTACTTTGGGCAGTATGGCCATTTTCACAATATTGGTTCTTCCTATCCATGAGCATGGAATTTTCTTCCATTTGTTTGTGCCCTCTTTTATTTCATTGAGCAGTGGTTTGTAGTTCTCTTTGAAGAGGTTCTTCACATCCCTTGTAAGTTAGATTCCTAGGTATTTTATTCTCTTTGAAACAATTGTGAATGGGAGTTCACTCATGATTTGGCTCTCTGTCTGTTACTGGTGTATAGGAATGCTTGTGATTTTTGCACATTGATGTTGTATCCTGAGACTTTGCTGAAGTTGCTTATCAGCTTAAGGAGATTTTGGGCTGAGACAATGGGGTTTTCTAAATATACAATCATGTCATCTGCAAACAGGGACAATTTGACTGCCTCTTTTCCTAATTGAATATCCTTTAGTTCTTTCTCTTGCCTGATTGCCCTGGCTAGAACTTCCAACGCTATGTTGAATAGAAGTGGTGAGAGAGGGCATCCCTGTCTTGTGCCAGTTTTCAAAGGGAATGCTTCCAGTTTTTGCCCATTCAGTATGATATTGGCTGTGGGTTTGTCATAAATAGCTCTTATTATTTTGAGATATATCGCATCAATATCTAGTTTATTCAGAGTTTTTAGCATGACGGGCTGTTGAATTTTGTCAAAGGCCTTTTCTGCATCTCTTGAGATAATCATGTGGTTTTTGGCTTTGGTTCTGTTTATATGATGGATTACGTTTATTGATTTGCATATGTTGAACCAGCCTTGTATCCCAGGGATGAAGCCCACTTGATCGTGGTGGATGAGCTTTTGGATGTGCTGCTGGATTCGGTTTGCCAGTATTTTGTTGAGGATTTTTGCATAGATGTTCATCAGGGATATTGGTCTAAAATTCTCAGTTTTTGTTGTGTCTCTGCCAGGCTTTGGTATCAGGATGATGTTGGCCTCGTAAAATGAATTAGGGAGGATTCCCTCTTTTTCTGTTATTGGAATAGTTTCAGAAGGAATGGTACCAGCTCCTCTTCGTACCTCTGATAGAATTCAGGTCTGAATCCATCTGGTCCTGGACTTTTTTTGGTTGGTAGGCTATTAATTATTGCCTCAATTTCAGAACCTGTTATTGGTCTATTCAGGGATTCAACTTCTTCCTGGTTCAGTCTTGGGAGGGTATATGTGTCCAGGAATTTATCCATTTCTTCTAGGTTTTCTAGTTTATTTGTATAGAGGTGCTTACAGTATTCTCTGATGGTAGTTTGTATTTCTGTGGGATTGGTGGTGATACCCCCTTTATCATTTTTTATTGCATCTATTTGTTTATTCTCTCTTTTCTACGTTAGTCTTGGTAGCAGTCTATCGATTTTGTTATCGTTTCAAAAAACCAGCTCCTGGATTCATTGATTTTTTGAAGGGTGTTTTGTGTCTCTTATCTCCTTCAGTTCTGCTCTGATCTTAGTTATTTCTTGCCTTCTGCAAGCTTTTGAATGTGTTTGCTCTTGCTTCTCTAGTTCTTTTAACTGTGATGTTAGGGTGTCAATTTTAGATCTTTCCTGCTTTCTCTTGTGGGCATTTAGTGCTATAAATTTTCCTCTACACACTGCTTTACATGTGTCCCAGAGATTCTGGTATGTTGTGTCTTTGTTCTCATTGATTTCAAAGAACATCTTTATTTCTGCCTTCATTTCGTTATGTACCCAGTAGTTGTTCAGGAGCACGTTGTTCAGTTTCCACGTAGTTGAGCGGTTTTGAGTGAGTTTCTTATTCCTGAGTTCTAGTTTGATTGCATTGTGGTCTGAGAGACAGTTTGTTATAATTTCTGTTCTTTTACATTTGCTGAGGAGTTCTTCCAACTATGTGGTCAATTTTGGAATAAGTGTGATGTGGTCCTGAGAAGAATGTATATTCTGTTAATTTGGGGTGAAGAGTTCTGTAGATGTCTATTAGGTCCGCTTGGTGCAGAGCTGAGTGCAATTCCTGGATATCCTTGTTAACTTGCTGTCTCATTGATCTAATGTTGACAGTGGGGTGTTAAAGTCTCCATTATTATTGTGTGGGAATCTAAGTCTCTTTGTAGGTCTCTAAGGACTTGCAGGACTTGCTTCATGAATCTGGGTCTTCCTGTATTGGGTGCATATCTATTTAAGATAGTTAGCTCTTTTTATTGAATTGGTCCCTTTACCATTATGTAATGGCCTTCTTTGTCTCTTGATCTTTGTTGGTTTAAAGTCTGTTTTATCAGAGACTAGGATTGCAACCCCTGCTTTTTTTGTTTTTCATTTGCTTGGTATATCTTCCTCCATCCCTTTATTTTGTGCCTATGTGTGTCTCTGCATGTGAGATGGGTCTCCTGAATACAGCACACTGATGGATCTTGACTCTTTATCCAATTTGCTAGTCTGGGTCTTTTAATTGGAGCATTTAGCCCATTTATATTTAAGGCAAATATTGTTATGTGAATTTGATCCTGTCATTATGATGTTAGCTGGTTATTTTGCTTGTTAGTTGATGCGGTTTCTTCCTAGCATTGATGGTCTTTACAATTTGGCAAGTTTTTGCAGTGGCCTATACCGGTTGTTCCTTTCCATGTTTAGTGCTTCCTTCAGGAGCTCTCATAAGACAGGCCTGGTGGCGACAAAAATCTCTCAGCATTTGCTTGTCTGTAAAGGATTTTATTTCTCCTTCACTTATGAAGCTTAGTTTGGCTGGATATGAAATTCTGGGTTGAAAGTTCTTTTAAGAATGTTGAATATTGATCCCCACTCTCTTCTGGATCTCTTTCTGCCAAGAGATCTGTTAGTCTGATGGGCTTCCCTTTGTGGGTAACCTGACCTTTCTCTCTGGCTGCCCTTAACATTTTTTCCTTCATTTCAACTTGGGTGAATCAGACAATTATGTGTCTTGGAGTTGCTCTTCTTGAGGATTATCTTTGTATTTCCTGAATTTGAATGTTGGCCTGCCTTGCTAGGTTGGGGAAGTTCTCCTGGATAATATCCCAAAGAGTGTTTTCCAACTTAGTTCCATTCACCCCATCACTTACAGGTACATCAGTCAGTTGTAGATTTGGTCTTTTCACATAGTCCCATATTTCTTGGAGGCTTTGTTCATTTCTTTTTACTCTTTTTTCTCTAAACTTCTCTTCTCACTTCATTTCATTCATTTGATCTTCAATCACCGATACCCTTTCTTCCACTTGATCAAATCAACTACTGAAGCTTATGCATGCATCATGTAGTTCTCGGGCCATGGTTTTCAGTTCCATCAGGTCATTTAACAAATTCTCTACACTGTTATTCTAGTTAGCCATTAGTCTAATCTTTTTTCAAGGTTTTTAGCTTCTTTGCGATGGGTTCAAACATCCTCCTTTAGTTCAGAGAAGTTTGTTATTGCCGATTGTCTGAAGTCTTCTTCTCTCAACTCGTCAAAGTCATTCTCCAGGCAACTTTGTTCCATTGCTGGCGAAGAGCTGCGTTCCCCTGGAGAAGAAGAGGCACTCTGATTTTTAGAATTTTCAGCTTTTCTGCTCTGGTTTCTCCCCATCTTTGTGGGTTTTTGTTGTTGTTGTTGTTGAGATGGAGTCTCGCTCTGTCGCCCAGGCTGGAGTGCAGTGGTGCAATCTCAGCTTACTGCAACCCGGCCAAGGTAAAAAATCTTTACAATGAAATATACAAGATATCAATGAAAGAAATTAGAGAAGACAAAAATAAATTTAAATATATTTTATGTTGGCCGGGCGTGGTGGCTCACACCTGTAATCCCAGCACTTTGGGAGGCCAGGGCGGGTGGATCACAAGGTCAGGAGATTGAGACCAGCCTGGACAACATGGTGAAACCTTGTCTCTACTAAAAATACAAAAATTAGCACAGCATGGTGGCGCATGCCTGTAATCCCAGCTATTAGGGAGACTAAGGCAGCAGAATCACTTGAACTCGGAAAGTGGAGGTTGCAGTGAGCCGAGATTGTACCAGTGCACTCCAGCCTGGGTGACTGAGACTCTGACTCAACAAGAACAAAAAAATTCATGTCTATGGATTGAAAGAATAAATATTGTTAAAGTACCATATTATCTAAAGTAATCTATACATTCAATAAACTTCCTATCAAAATTCCAGTGGCATTTTTTTCACAATAGAAAATACAGTTCTAAAATTTACAAGAAACTACAATAAACTTCAAATAGCCAAAGGAGTCTTGAGAAAAAAATAACAAAGCAGAGGGACAGGACATCACAATTTATAATGTCAAACTATATTTTAAGACTATAGTAATAAAAACAGGATGGAATATGTAGAAAAATTAACAAGAAACCCCTAATGGAACAGAAACCACTACTCTCACATATTTCAGACAGGATGCAAAAAGAGAACTAAAAAATAATTTAACAGAGTTTTTCAGCTGGGTGCAGTGGCTCAGACTTGTAATCCCAGCACTTGGGGAGCCCAAGGTGGGTGGATCACTTGAGGACAGGTGTTCAAGACCAGCCTGGCCAACATGGTAAAACTCCATCTCTACTAAAAATACAAAACAATTAGCTGGGTGTGGTGGCAGGCACCTGTAATCTCAGCTACCAGGAGACTGAGGCAAGAAAATTGTCGAACCCAAGAGGCAGAGGTTGCAGTGAGTGAAGACCACGCCACTGCAATCCACCTGGGCAATAAGAGCAAAACATGAGCAAATATTTGATATTTGTGTGTTCACCCAAGGAAAAGGAGAAAGAGAATTTAAAAGCATAAAACAGAAGATGCCCTTTAGTGAGAGAAAATTTTAAGAAAATATTCAGTGTTCCCAGAAACTATATGCTTTGCAACACAGATTCCCAAATCACATTGTAAGGACTGGGTTGCCCTTTTTTTTTTTTTTAACCTTTGTACCTCTCACCTGTGTCATCTCTTGTGTTCACTCTTACCTACCTGGGGATTCATCCACCATCTCATGTCTCTTCATATTCCAGGGCTCTTTTTCTTGCTCCAGACTGGTGATTGGGTCTTGCTTAGAGATATCAATACCTGCTTTATTAAAAATAAATAGCATAAATCTTGCTTATATTCTCCAGTTACCAACCTAGTACTGTGCTCAGTAAAAAGGATGTAATAGAATATTCTAGAAAATTAATCCCAAACTACTAATTAATGAGACACATCTCTAACTATTTAGAAAATATTTTAGGCCGGGCGCGGTGGCTCAAGCCTGTAATCCCAGCACTTTGGGAGGCCGAGTCGGGCGGATCATGAGGTCAGGAGATCGAGACCATCCTGGCTAACCCGGTGAAACCCCGTCTCTACTAAAAAATACAAAAAACTAGCCGGGCGAGGTGGCAGGCGCCTGTAGTCCCAGCTACTTGGGAGGCTGAGGCAGGAGAATGGCGTGAACCCGGGAGGCGGAGCTTGCAGTGAGCTGAGATCCGGCCACTGCACTCCAGCCTGGACGACAGAGCGAGACTCCGTCTCAAAAAAAAAAAAAAAAAAGAAAAGAAAAGAAAATATTTTAAATTTGTAGGTCCTTAATTTTACTACCTGGTACTCATGAATCAAAAACTGATGGTGGAAAATAGATTTTAAGATATGGGCAATAATATTTTATGCCACCAAATTTCAGGAATTACCACTAATCTAGAGTGAAGGATGCAGATCAGCTCAGGAATGTGGAAAGTTCAGGTCAAGATGAAACATGTTGAAGAAATTCTTTTCTACAGACAAATCATCAAGATTTTCTTGAAAACTGGGATCAGAAACTCATTTATACAAAGCATAAATTACCAAAAAAAAAAAATTCTACAAAAAAAGAGACATAAAACCTTTAGAGTATATTAAGAATCATGTATTAAAGTTATTCTCACCCAAGAAGACCAGGTTTTTGTAGTTCTCTAACATCACATTCCTATATAAATTCTGCTGAGCAGGGTTCAGGCATTCCCACTCCTCCAGAGAGAATTCTATGGCCACATCCCTAAATGTCAATATCTCCTGAAAAACACAAGCACAGAGACACACATATATTTACCAGGTGGCCATGGGCAAAATGTATTATTTGACTTAAGGTGAAATGAGAGAGTAAAGGGAATTGGTTCTGAGTTATAAGAATAACTGAAATCATCCAATAATTTTTAACACAGAAATATTCACAACACCAGTGTATGTAATACTTTTCTGGATCATAAAGAATATAATTAAGGACACAAATGTATACATGTTTGAGTGCTATATTTACATCAAAATGAGTTGTGTATGTTTTCAGACAAAAAAAGACATGTTGAGTTAGATGGTACCTCTCAAATTTAAATGTGTAAGATAAACTGGAGATCCTGTTGTGAAGATTTTTTTTTTTTAAATATTTTTCAGAAGGTCTGGAATAAAGTCTGAGTTTTTAAAATTCTAACAAGGTCACTAGTAATGCCAATGTTTCTGACCCAAGAAGACTATTTTGTCAAACATTCCATAAGTGAAAGAGACTGTGTTTTTCCCAATTTTTCTGGCCTATAAACAAAGAGCCTTCATTTTCCAAAGACAGATACTTGCAAAAAACAAACAAAAAAACCTAAGAAAAAAGGGCAGGTGCCAGATTAAATGTGATGGTTTATGCACATTAGCCACATAAAGATACTTAATAATAAAGAGAACAACAATTAACTCTACAGTGAAAAAAAGTCAGAGAGCTCTTTAACCAAGCAAATTATTAACATCAATAACACTAAATTTTACGATGTGCTGACACACAGAGAACACAACATCACTGCTGAGATATTGCCCCTCAAAAAGTCAATTATAGACTGAATTTAACCATAAAGAAAAATCAGTTTTATGTGGTCAAGATATCTCCCATGTTCTATAATTTTTAATAATGATTTTAAGCAGTCCTTCTTTAGCATCCTAGAAAGCAGGTATCTCTGAATAATTTTCTCCAGAACTTCCTGGGTAACAAAAGCCATCCTGTTTAAATAAGTATTTTCTTAATCCTGTTCTGCAGAGAGCTAATGGAGAACACAGGTGACACCTCAACATTACATGTTCTCCATCCTTCCTAAGGACCCTAGCTTTCCCTCAATAGGAATCTTGAGTATCCACATCTTCCCACGTTCAACAGCCACAAAAGGAACACTTTTAATATGGCAGATCATAAATTCATGGTAGGAATTCTGCATTGCATATAAGAAGCCATGATGTAGAGAAGGCTCTGGTACATAGGATAGAAATATTTTTTAGAGACCCTTGACTATCACAAGAATTTTTAAAAGTACGTGAAACAAAATCATTGGGGAGGAAAAACACAAGTAGAGAAGTAAAGATTTGCAAGGACTAAACACATGGCACTCCAGCAGGCAGAGTGGACACAGCTCTTGATCTGAGACATGTTTAGCTGAAAAGAAGCCATTTTTCCTTTCTCCTCCTCCTCTGAAAATCCTTTTTAGATAAAACTATCGGACAAGTAACACCTGCATCTTGAGAACATTCCCTTAAAGACATCAGCACCACCTGCTTACCTACTAGCCTCACACTCACAGAAGGACCCATTTTTCTCGTTTATAACAGAAGAGATTCAGGAACAATGAGCTGCTCCACGGAAATAAAATATACGTTCCTCTTTTCCCGTCCACAGGTGCCCTCCACTGCCACAGACACCAACAATTTTTACTACAGTAATGAAAATATGGGCCACTGCCCTGCCCTGTCCCTACCAAACCCAAACAGAACAGATCCTAAAACCACCCTTTAGTGCAAATGTGGCACTTAACTCTCAGGAATGTATCTTGAAGCCTTCATACTTGATTCTGGTCTCACCAGAGTCACATGAGACCCTTCATTAAAACAACATGAATGCTTCCACCTAGAATACACAGAACCTGTGGAAAGGGCATAAGTAAAGAGATTTCAGCAACTTTTTTTTTTTTTTTGGAGACAGAGGTCACTCTCTTACCACATATCTACATGCACCATGACGAAGATACCAAAAGCAACCTCAACAAAAGCAAAAATTGACAAATGGGACCTGTTGGGGTAATCAGACCCAACACTAGGTCATGGGGGGTGACAAAGTCTGGTGAAGTCAAAGGATTGAGAAAAAGGCAGTTTGAGAGATAAAGGTGGGACACCAGAGGGCCATTACCATCGTGGAGGCTGCAAAGGCCCTGAGCTCTGGGAGCCCAAGCTATTTATTGGTAATCCAACAAAAAAACAGGTGGTGAGAACGTGGAGGTCAAAAGGGCAGGCACATGATCTACAGCTGTGACAGTTTAGCATTTATAAGGAACACGTTCTGCTACTTGAGATAATGGGAGTAGGAACCTAGGAAGGCTAGAAGCAAGGAGCCAGCAGGTCTAGACACATTCCAGAGGACATTATGCAAGCCCTGCCTCAGTTTCCCTCCCAACACTCAGCTTTTTCCCAACAGGGACCTAATTAAAGAGCTTCTTCACAGCTAAGGAAACTACCAAGGGAGTAAACAGACAACACACCAAATAAACAAAAATATTTGCAAACTATGTTCCTGATAAAGGTTTAATATCCAGAATTCATAAAGAAGTTAAGGTTTACAAAGAAAAAAAAACTTCATTAAAAAGTAGGCAAAAAACATGAACAGATGCTTTTCAAAAGAAGACAAACATGTGGCTAAGAAGCATGTGCAAAAAATGCTCACCACTCATCACTAGAAAAATGTCAAAAACAAACAAACAAAAACCACATGAGATACCATCTCACACCAATCAGAATGGCTGTTCTTAGAAAGTCAGTAACAGGCTGGTGCAGTAATCCCAGCACTTTGGGAGGCCAAGGCAGGCAGATCACTTGAGGTCATGAGTTTGAGAGCAGCCTGGCCAATATGGAGAAATCTCATCTTTACTAAAAATACAAAAATTAGTGAGGCTTGGTGGCATACATCTGTAGTTCCAGCTACTCTAGAAACTAAGGCATGAGAATCTACTGAACCCAGGAGGTGGAGGTTGCAATGAGCTGAGATCACACCACTGTACTCCAGCCTGGATGACAGAGTGAGACTCTCTCTCAAAATCCAAAGTCAGTAACAGATGCTGGCAAGATTGCAGAGAAAATGGAATGGTTATACACTGCTGGTGGGAGGGTAAATTAATTCAACCATTGTGAAAAGCAGTGTGAAGATTCCTCACAGAACTGAAATTACTGTTTGACCCAGCAACCTCCAAATTGGGTACATACCCAACTCTGTCTCTACTAAAAATACAAAATTTAGCTAGGTGTGGTTACATGTGCCTGTAGTCCCAGCTACATAGGAAACTGAAGCAGGAGAATCGCTTGAACCCAGGAGGCAGAGGTTGCAGTGAGCTGAGATGGTGCCACTGCACTCTAGTCTCAGGAACAGAGTGAGACTCTGTCTCAAACAAACAAAAAACAAACACATGGAACAAATCTAATTGCCTATTAATGTAGACTAGATTAAAACAACATGGTATGGTCAGGTGAGGCGGTTCACACTTGTAATCCCAGCACTCTGGGAGGCCAAGGCAGCTGGATTACCTTAGCTCAAGAGTTCAAGACCAGCCTGGGCAACATGACAAAACCCCAGCTCTGCAAAAGACAGAAAAAGAAGTTAACCGGGCATGGTGGTGCATGCTTGTAGTCCCAGTTACTTAGGGGGCTGAAGTAAAAGGGTGCCTTGAGCCTGGAAGGTTGAGGCTGAAGTGAGCCAAGATTGTACCACTGCACTTCAGTTTTTGTGATAGAGTGAAACACTGTCTCCAAATAAATAAATTAAATTAAATAGAAGATTTAATAAAAACAAAGTATGGTACATAAACATGATAGAAGATTATGTAGCCATTAAAAAAAGGAAAAAAAAATAAAACAACCAGCTGGGCGTGGTGGCTCAGCCTATAATCCCAGCATTTTGGGAGGCTGAGGTAGGCGGATCACCTGAGGTCAGAAGTTCAAGGCCAGTCTAACCAAACATGGAGAAATCCCATCTCTACTAAAAATATAAAATTAGCCGTGCATGGTGGCACATGCCTGTAATCCCAGCTACTCGGAAGGCTGAGGCAGGAGAATCACTTGAACCCAGGAGGCGGAGGTTGTGGTGAGCTGAGGTGGTGCCATTGCACTTCAGCCTGGGCGACAAGAGTGAAAACTCCGTCTCAAAAAATAAATAAATAAAATAAAAACAAGATTAAGTTATTTGCAGCAACATAGATGACGCTGGAGACCATTATCATTAGGAAGCTAAAACAGAAACAGAAAACCAAATGTATGTTCTCATTGATAAGAGTTAAATAATAAGAACAACATGGACACAAAGAGGAGAACAACAGACACTGAGGCCTAGTTGAGAATAGACAATGAAAGAACAAAAAGAAACAGAAAACATAACTGTTTGGTGTTATGCTTAGTACCTCAGTGACAAAATAATCTACACGAAACCCCCATGACACAATTTTACCTACATAACAAAGCTGCACATGGATCCCTGAACCAAAAGGAAAAGTCGAGAAAGAAGAAAAAAAATCCATGTGTGGGGAAGAGTGCAATGTAGGTGGAAGGAGCTGTTTGTTCCACAGATAGTGGCCCAGGTGGGGCTGGACTCTGATTTATTTCTGTGCCCATCCAAGTAGATGAGATTATGAACAGGTGGCTCAGAACCCTAGGTTGGTGGGGAAAACAGGTTGCTGCTGCAGATTCACTATCTAGAGGCTGGAATATGCCAGGAGACTTAACACTTTTGTGGGTTTTTGTCAAGAAACACTAAGATCAACAATGCTGTGGAGAAATTCCTGAGGGCGGTGCCTAGTCCTCGGAGTGGTGTGCACATGTCAATGTCTAGTGGGCATGTTTGGAAGTGGATGGGAATCCTGTGGTGGCAGCTGTGGGAAAAGGGGGTCTGTCATCAGAGCTCCTTTCCTTGAAGTTTTCATCCTCTCTCATCCTGGGAGGAGGCCTGGGGTCCCAGGACAATAGGTAGAAAGCCTGTGTACAGGAGAGCAGAGCCTCCCATTTCCAGACACCAAGAGTTTTATTCCAGGACAGGCCTCTGTGATATCTTTCTTCTGGCACCAAATCTGTAGAGTTAGGTGAACACCAAGCAATTCTCCAATAGCAACTCAATGTCTAACATTTGAATTGTGACACCACCCAGAGTCAGCAGACCCTGATTCAGGGCTTAGTCTCACAACATTGCCCTCATTGTAGATGCCAGTCACAAATCCCATAGGCCCATCTGTGCTTCTGAGCTACTGTTTAAAAACTGGGGACTCCCACAACCTTCCTCAAGTTCAATAATTAGATCAAGCTATTCACAGAACTCTGCAAAACACTGTAGCTATGTTTACTACTTTATTATAAAAAGTACAACCCAGGAAAAGTGAAATGGAAGAAATGTACATGAGAAAGAAAAGAGGTGGGGAACAATGAAGCACATACATACTCTAGGTAAATAGCTGTGATTAATAAAATCCTTCATCCTTTGTGTTCTCTAGAAATATTTTACGAAAAAAACACCCTTCCCATTATGACTTAGATGGTGCTCTCTTTTCCTATTTATCACATAGCCAGATACACAGTCTGTCAGAGGCATATTGAACCAGAGCAACTCCATTTTGAATAGGGGCTGAGTGAAAATAAGGCTGAGACCCACTGGGCTGTATTCCCAGATGGTTAGGCATTCTAACTCACAGGATGAGATACGAGGTCAGCACAAGATACAGGTCATAAAGACCTGGCTGATAACACAGGTTGCAGTACAGAAGCTGGATAAAATCCACCAAAATTAACATGGCGATGACAGTGACCTGTGGTCATCCTCTCTGTTACACTCCCACCAGTGCTATGATAGTTTATAAATACCATGGCAACATCTGGAAGTTACCTTACAACAGTTTAAAAAGGAGAGGTATAGGCCAGATGCAGTGGCTCAGGCCTTTAATCCCAGCACTTTGGGAGGTTGAGGTGAGTGGATCATGAGGTCAACAGATCGAGACCACCCTGGCCAACATGGTGAAATCCCCGTCTCTACTAAAAACACAAAAATTAGCTTTGCGTAGTGCGCGTTCATGTAGTCCCAGCTACTCGGGTGGCTGAGGCAAGAGAATCGCTTGAACCCGGGAGGCGGAGTTTGCAGTGAGCTGAGATCACGCCACTGCACTCCAGCCTGACGAAACAGGGTGATACCGTCTCAAAAAGAAAAAGAAAAAAAGAGGTATAAATATTCCACCCCTTGTTTAGCATATACTCAAGAAATAATCATAAAAATGTGCAAACATCAGCCCTCAGGGCTGCTCTGCCTATGGAGTAGTCACTCTTTTATTCTTTTACTTTCTTAATAAACTTGCTTTCACTTAATGGACTCGCCTTGAAGTCCTTCTTGAGCGAGATCCAAGAACCCTCTCTTGGGGTCTGGATCAGAACTTCTTTCCAGTAACATCTTTCTGGCAACCACAAAGGGAGTATACTGAAGAGATCTCTGACCCAAAGGAAAATCATCTGTGTGCACCAACTGGCTGACTTTGGGTGAGTGGGGTGCATATACCTGGGTAAAGGAGGGGATTGGGTTAGAGGCACAACTTAGGAGAATTAGAGTCTCTCCTAAGACAGAGTGGGTTAAAGCCTCCTCTTAAAAGACAAAGATGCTTGACTGAATTTGGATTCGAAGCCCAACTTAGAAAAGTTATATTCCTTCCTAAGATTTAGTTAGAGACCCCTCTCAGTAAAATCCATCTCAGCTAAGAACTGGTTTGACACTATGGGATATTCATTGCTATTCTCTTTGGATTAATCTGTCTTGCACTCTTTGCTGATGGCTATAGGTGACAGAATTAGGCATCTGCAGGACCATGGGACACGCGGATCTTTTTCTTGTCCAAAAGAGAAAACTTAGGTGCCAATGAGACTGCTGGAAAAAATCGTCTTTCCTACCAAGAAGCAGCCACCTGAACTTTTTATTATTGCTGCAATCCGTAGGTCTTTCTCAGGCCTCCTGAGCTCTTTGCCTTCCCACTCTGCCACAGGCAATGTTTTTTCTCTCTTTTCCCTTTCTTATCTTTTCTATTACTCAGAGTAACCATCTTGCCCAGAGGCCTCAAGTTGAAACCAGAGCAGCGGTTGAACTGACGACAGGGCCCGACTGGGGCCAAGTTTAAGAGTTGCCAGTTTGATATTGGTTGCTAAGCAGAGTGGCTAATGTCTATGCTGGCATACATATTTTGCTATGGCCAGAATAGAAAAAGATAATTTTCCTTTGTGTTGTGGCTTGGTCCCCCAGGGCTGTGGCGGAGCCAGCCACGTGCAACTCAGGAAAAGGGAACTCAGAAGCCTGGCATGCTGGCAAAAAGGGTACAAATTTCTTACCAGACTTCTGGCTTCTCTCTATGCAAACTGATGGAATGAATGGTAAAAAATTACTGTTACCGGCCGGGTGCAGTGGTTCAAGCCTGTAATCCCAGCACTTTGGGAGGCCCAGACGGGCGGATCACAAAGTCAGGAGATCGAGACCATCCTGGCTAACACGGTGAAACCCCGTCTCTACTAAAAAATACAAAAAACTAGCCAGGCGAGGTGGTGGGCGCCTGTAGTCCCAGGTACTCGGGAGGCTGAGGCAGGAGAATGGCATAAACCCGGGAGGCGGAGCTTGCAGTAAGCTGAGATTCATCCACTGCACTACAGCCTGGGCAACAGAGCAAGACTCTGTCTCAAAAAAAAAAAAAAAAAAAAAAATTACTGTTTATCTCCTATGTAAAGTTCTAATGAATTTGGAGATGTCTTTGTGAGGTTAGTCTTAAGCTGTAACAAATCTGTTGTACTTTGTGCTATAAATTTGTCTTTCTGTATGGCTCTGTCATTAAGAGGGGTACCTTAGGATAGAATGCAGGACTAGGACCCCTTAAGGCTGCTGTTCAGGATGGCCTGGAAAAGTGCTCAGCCCAGTCCTTGGACGCTTGACTTTGTGACCACATGACAGTACTTTCTCTTGGTCTCCACCATCACAATGGTGGCCCAGGTTCAGGGTTCCATTCCCAGCTTAGGGAATGAGTACTTTCTTGTTTGATATTTGGGTGACCTTTACTGTTTGTTGATTCTCTTCCCCTCGAGGAACCATCTTGAATTTTCCTTTTTCAGAACACCTGTGAAGTTACTTTTGGTAAAATTCAAAAGCCAGAGATATTGGCTGTTTGACCTGACTAAAGTCTGGTAATAAGAAATTTAAAAGGACTTTTTAAAAGAGCACTATGGTTAAAAGTCAGCTTAATTAAAAGCAGATATTCAAGCTCTAACAGCCTGGGATTCCTTGGGGAAAAAAGTGAAAAGATCCTTCTCAAAATCTAAGTTTCTCTTCTGTTTTGCATTGCATTATCTGACTTTTTTTACTTTTGGGGGTATCAGGAATTACTTCACATTATAAAAGAACTTTGGCATGTAATAACTGGGTGAGAAATATACTTTTGGAATGGCTAAGGACAGTTATGGGGGAAAACTCAGCTCTTCACGTTTGGATCAGAGAAACATACTCTGGACCACTTAGGAAGTATGGAGGTGTCCCCATGTCCCACACAGAAATAAGACTTCCCTTGGGATGAACTGATTCTCTCCTTTTTAGATCCAAGATCTGATGTAAAAATGGGAGCCTTAATTTAAGGGGATCCATTTTGTTTTCCAGCTGTTTACTTATTAAGCCATAAAAACTACATGCTTTCCTTGTTGTGGGCTAGTAATCCAATTAAGAAACTGACAAAGAAAAACCTTACAACTACTGAATCTTCTGTTTGTGTGTGTGATATAAAAGAATTCTGATTAATTGGTTTAAAAATAATAAGAGCTTAAATCAAATATTTTGTCAGAAAAGTAAAAAGTGCAATACCTTTTAGTTCATATGACAAGTAATCTTTTGAAAATAAAAACAGTTTTAAAGATCATTGGGAAAATAAAAATGTCTTCAAAATATAAACATTTGATCTAAATTATAAAGGTCACATATTAGATTTGCGAAATACTTTAAGGTCATAAATTGGTTCTTTGACTTTTAAAAATTGTTCAATTTACCTATCTTGAAGCCAGTAGATTCTAAATAATGTCTTGGGACATACGGAATTAGCCATGCCCCCTAAATATACAAAGGTTATAAAGAAAAGAGATTTTATATAAGAAAAGATGTTGTATAGTAAATTATTATCCTAAAATGACTGGTTATTTAAAAAGAGGTGATAACGTGACTTAGGGAGGAAAAGCTGGCATTTGGGAACGCCAGGAGGAACTGGAAATTTAATATCCTACTGCAAGCCAGAATGAGGCTGGAGATATGGTGGAGGGGGGGTTAGATTTAAGACACTGCTTGGGACACAGTTGAAAAACGCACCAGAAAATCAGTTCCCCACGGAGTGTGAAAATAAATAAAGCAGGATATTAGACTGAGGTGTCTCTAGTCTCTGGATTCCTACTTTAAAAAAAATCTGGCCAGGCCGTGCGCGGTGGCTTAAGCCTGTAATCCCAGCACTTTGGGAGGCCGAGACGGGCGGATCACGAGGTCAGGAAATCGAGACCCTCCTGGCTAACACGGTGAAACCCCGTCTCTACTAAAAAGTACAAAAAACTAGCCGGGCGAGGTGGCGGGCCCCTGTAGTCCCAGCTACTCCGGAGGCTGAGGCAGGAGAATGGCGTAAACCCGGGAGGCGGAGCTTGCAGTGAGCTGAGATCCGGCCACTGCACTCCAGCCTGGGCGACAGAGCCAGACTCCATCTCAAAAAAAAAAAAAAAAATCTGGCCAGGTGCGGTGGCTCAGGCCTGTAATCCCAGCACTTTGGGAGGCCGTGGCGGGCGGATCACCTGAGGTCAGGAGTTGGAGACCAGCCTGACCAACATGGAGAAGCCCGTCTCTACTAAAAATACACAATTAGCCAGGCGTGGTGGCTCATGCCTGTAATCCCAGCTACTTGGGAGGCTGAGGGGCAAAGGCAGGGGGATCACTTGAACCCAGGAGGCAGAGGTGAGCCAAGATCGCCCCATTGCACTCCAGCCTGGGCAACAAGAGCGAAAATCCTTCTCAAAAAAAAAAAAAAAAAAAAAAAAACTAACTGAAGTGCATTTTTAGTAAATTACTACATTGAGAGAAACAAAATTCAGCCTTAACCAACTATAAACTGTCAGTTACCAGCTAATTACATAACCAGGAAATTTTCACCTTTATTTTACAAATTAAGAAAACTATGTATCTGAACCTAACCAATTACTGAATTTGGTTTTCTTCATCATGCTGTTTATAAGTCTTTCCTTCAAGCCCCGCCCATGAACCACAAATTACAAACCACAGCTGGCTGCTCCACAATTTTTGAATCACTCTTTGATTAAACACTTTAGTGTTTTTACGGTGACTCCCATACATTTTCAACAGAAGAAAAGAGGAACTGGGAACCCCACAGACCAAAGCTCTTCCCATTCATAAACCCGCACCCCGAGTCAGGATTCTCCCCCGGGGACCCTCCAGTGGTCCCTGCACAATCCGGGTGAGACTCGGCGCTGCGGGTCTACAGCTGCCCTGAGAAGGCTCCAGGTCAGGGCCCAGTCACTAGGCAGGAAAAAGACAGCACGCCCGGGATCCCGCAGTCAGGGCAGCCGCCATCTTATAGCTGAAGGGGACTGAGGCCGAGCTGAGCAAGGAGAACTCGGGACGCAGACTGTGAAGCTGACTGCCGGGAGGCCCAAGTCCCGCCACAGCCACTTCCCACCGGTTACAACCCGCCCCTTCCCCTCTCTCAGGATGTCGGCCCCGGCACTCTCACCATTTCTAGGCTTCCAGGGGGTCCTCGCATCTTAGCTGTGGATCTCCCAATAACTGCAGGTCACAGGGCCACAGAAGCTGGGCCTCTGGCAGCGGAGTACACAGTGCAGTGAAGGAGAGACGTGGAGCTCCAGCTGCAGCCACAGACAAAGACCCCGCCACATCCGGGAAGCCGTCCTGTCCGCTCCAGCTGCATGCCTGATTGGACGGTACCCAAACCAGCGTCGCTGATTGGATAACGTTTAAAACCCCACCCTCTCATGCCCTGAGTGACAAGATGATGTGATCAGATGCCGGGCTGAGTGAAGAAAGAGTGACAGCCTAGACTGCAACCTTCTCAGGCAGGGCTTCCTCCCAGAGCTGAGCCAGGCCCACCCCAGAGGGTATTTGCCTTTAAACTTGTGTGTAAAGTTATATGCATTTATAAATAATATATTATATGGCTATTCACAAAGGAGAAAATATAATTTTATAATAATTATTTTAAAATTTCAGATTTTGGACCGGGCGCGGTGGCTCACGCCTGTAATCCCAGCACTTTGGGAGGCCGAGGCGGGCGGATCACAAGGTCAGGAGATCGAGACCACGGTGAAACGCCGTCTCTACTAAAAATACAAAAAATTAGCCGGGCGCGGTTGCAGGCGCCTGTAGTCCCAGCTACCCGGGAGGCTGAGGCAGGAGAATGGCGGGAACCCAGGAGGAGGAGCTTGCAGTGAGCCGAGATCGCGCCACTGCACTCCAGCCAGGGGGACAGAGAGAGACTCCGTCTCAAAAAATAATTTCAGATTTTATGACCTTCCTGGCTTTTGGTCTTTCAGCAGGCAGGCTGAGATTTTAGAAAGGAGGTAATCCTCTGAAATAAAATGTGAGCCATATGTGAATTTTAAATTTTCTAGTAGCCAAACTTGAAAAAGAAACAAGAACAAGTTGAATTGATTGTAACAATTTAATTAACCCAATATGTCAAGAAATTTTCACTTTAATATGTGAGAAATATGTAATTATTAATAAAGTATATAAATATTTGGAACTAAATCTTTGAAACTCTCTATTTTACCTTTCTAGCACATTGCACTTAAGGCGCCGCACATGGCCAATAGCTGCCACATTGAAGTGCAGCTCTGATGTCAGCGATGTGAAGGGCCCCAGCAAACCTTTTCTGGCAGAGGTGAAGGAAGAGCCTGTCCCTACCAACATCTCTCTTCAGTTCCGCGGGTGGAACAGATAGTGGCCATAGAAAGAGGAGAAGGCAGCAGGAGTTGTTGGGGTCCGCGTGTTTCCTAAACAAAGGAATGAACACACCAGACAACACAAAACAAGACAAACATGGCGGCCGCCTCCAATGGCACGCTCTGCTTTATTTTATACAGTCGTTTGTGGAATGTTGCCAAGTCACAAGACACATTGTTTTTCTGACCTTTCCCTTTCTGGATTTTCAAGATGTTTACACATAAACAAGCCCCCAGGGTCTGCTGTTAGCAGCTGGCTCCTTTGTCCTCCCTGTGCAGGGAAGGAACGCCCTGCTTCGTTTGCAAGAGCAGGACTTATCGGGAACGCCCTGCTTCATTTGCAAGAGCAGGACTTATCCAGAACGTCTGGTTTTTTTTTTTTTTTTTTTTTTTTGAGACGGAGTCTCGCTTTGTGGCCCAGGCTGGAGTGCAGTGGCCAGATCTCAGCTCACTGCAAGCTCCGCCTCCTGGGTTTACGCCATTCTCCTGCCTCAGCCTCCCGAGTACCTGGGACTACAGGCGCCCGCCACCTCGCCCGGCTAGTTTTTTGTATTTTTTAGTAGAGACGGGGTTTCACCGTGTTAGCCAGGATGGTCTCGATCTCCTGACCTCGTGATCCGCCTGTCTCGGCCTCCCAAAGTGCTGGGATTACAGGCTTGAGCCACCGCGCCCGGCCCAGAACGTCTGGTTTGCGAGCACGTAGTCCTCTATAGGAGTAAAATAATCACAGGTAAAGCACTGCTGGATGAGATCACAGGAGCGCGCCACCATGCTCGGCTAATTTTTTGTATTTTTAGTAGAGACGAGATTTCACCACCTTGGCCAGGCTGGTCCTGAACTCCTGACCTCAGGTGATCTGCCCACTTCGGCCTCCCAAAGTGTTGAGATTATAGGCGTGAGCCACCACGCTCAGCCTCAAAATGTTTTTTGGTGTTTTTTTTTTTAAGTTATTTTTGAAAATGATGGGAACATGTCAAAGGGAGCCAGCCTGAAAGAATTTCCAATGGTCCAAACTGGAACAATGTAAGCATCCAAATGCATAATTAGAGCACTGACCTCTAAAATAAATCAAGTCAAATAAAATAAATACCCATGCATTTACACTGATACAAAAAACTTTAAATAAAAAAGAAAAAAGAAGAAGGAAAAATTTTTTACAGAATTCCAAATACTAATCAACATAGATAAAATGCTGAAGAAATCATCACAAAACCACCACAGTTGTTATTGTATTCAAGGTTAACTGAAGAGTGTAAAAATTGTAAATAAAACTTAAAAAATAAGCAGTGTATTTGCATAGCACCAAAGTATCTGACTAAATTTTACCCTTCATTTTTAAAGCAACCTATCACTATTAAAAGCAACAATTATGACTGTCTGTTATTGGATTTATAATATGTAGATGTAAAACTGTAAAAGCACCACAAAAGATCAAAGAAGAAAATATAATTGCCCTGGCGCGGTGGCTCACGCCTGCAATCCCAGCACTTTGGGAGGCCGAGGTGGGCGGATCACGAGGTCAGGAATCCAAGACTATCCTGGCTAACAAGGTGAAACCCGGTCTCTACCAAAAATGCGAAAACTTGGCTGGGTGTGATGGCGCGCGCCTGTAGTCCCAGCTACTCGGGAGGCTGAGGCAGGAGAATCCTTTGAGCCTGGGAGGTGGAGGTTGCAGTGAGCCGAGATCGGGCCATTGCACTCCAACCTGGTTACAGAGGCAGACTCCGTCTCAAAAAAAAAAAAAAAAAAGCTGCCTGGGCAACATAATAAAAGCCTATTTCTACAGAAAACAATTTTAATTAGCCACTGTAATGGTGTGTACCTGAAGTCCCAGTTACTAGGAGGCTGACAGCTAAGAATTTTGAGGTTTGATTGAGCTATAATTGTGACACTACACTCTGGCCAAGATGACAGAGCTGTCTACAAATTCATGCACACAAGTGCAAATTATAAGCTTGCAAGTTCTTTTATGATCCCGTGTCTGTGCATTACTGTAAGAATATTGATTAGAAGCAGAGTAACTGTATCCAATACGGAGTTTGAGAGAAAACAGAAATATATCATTTGTACTTCAGGTGTCCTGATAAGGATCAGCGGAGGCCTCTGCCCTCTGACTTTATCTCTACTAAATGCATGAGAGGCAGAGTTTTTAACATACATTTTTTTTTTTTTTTTTTTTTGGACAGAGTCTTGCTCTGTCACCCAGGCTGCAGTGCAGTGGCGCCATCTCGGCTCACCACAACCTCTGCCTCCCAGATTCAAGCGATTCTCCTGCCTCAGTCTCCAGAGTAGCTGGAACTACAGGTGCGCACTACCACGCCCAGCTAATTTCTTTCTTTTTTTTTTTTTTTTTGTATTTTTAGTAGAAACGGGGTTTCACCATGTTGGCCAGGATGGTCTCGATCTATTGACCTCGTGATCTGCCTCCCTTGGCCTCCCAAAGTGCTGGGATTACAGGGGTGAGCCCTACTGTGCTAGCCCAACATAAATGATTTTAACACAAGCAATATTCTGTAATATTAATGAACATAGAGGTTTTCTATTGATCATGATTTTTGAAATTCTTATGCCCTGGTAGACCAGATAGATCATCTCTGTCAACATCATTTTGTTAATACGTTTTCAACCTATTCTGATTCCATCCTCGCTTTTATTCTGAAAAGACGTAGATGCTAGAAAACGTTTCTACTGAAGGCAGAAAAAGCAAACATAAATTTCAATATTTACAAGTCACATTTATGAATATATTTTCTAATTAGAGAGTTACTTCAACTTTCAAAGAAAATGGTAAGGGCAGCTGGGCGCAGTGGCTCACCCCTGTAATCCCAGCACTTTGGGAGGCCAAGGTGGGTGGATCACCTGAGGTCAAGAGTTCAAGACCAGCCTGACCAACATGGAGATACCCCGTGTCTACTAAAAATACAAAATTAGCCACACGTGGTGGCACACGCCTGTAGTCCCAGCTACTCAGGAGGCCAAGGCAAGAGAATCGCTTGAACCTGGGAGGTGGAGGTTGTGGTAAGCCAAGATTGTGCCACTGCACTCCAACCTGGGCAACAAGAGCAAAAATTTCATCTCAAAAAAAAAGGGTAAGGGCCAAACATAAAGAACATTTTTATTATAAAAAATTATCTAGTCTCTATATTTTGCAAATTATTTTTCTTTCATCACTAAACAATTTCACCTAAACTAATATACAACCAATTTTATAAGTTTAGCTTTTTTAAATAAAATAAAATAATAAAACAATTAATTTAAGACAATATGAAAAATTATAATACATATTACAAGCCCCCATTCAGATAAAGTATTATTAACTATGAAGATTTGATAAGTGGCAAATGTGACATTTTCAGATAGTTTTGTGATAACCAGAAAAAAATTTATTAGCAATTTTCATAATAAGACCAAATGATACTTGAAATATTATAAAGTATTTAAATTATCTCATGTATTAGGATATCATAAATTCTAAAATATTATAAATATACTAGAGGTTCTCCAAACTAAAAAATAAGAAGCAAAATAATTTACCATTAAAAATTGGATCTTTCTTTGTTTTAAAAATAAAGTTTAAGTGTGATCATATGCAGAACACAACTAGACCCCTACCTATATTAATACAATTACAATCTGACATGAGATTTGGGTGGGGATACAGAGTCAAACAATATCATTCTGCCCCGGCCCCTCCCAAACCTCAAGCCCTTCTCACATTTCAAAACACAATCACCCCTTCACATCAGTCCCCCAAATTCTTAACCAATTTCAGCATTAACTCAAAAGTCCAGGGCCGGGCGCGGTGGCTCAAGCCTGTAATCCCAGCACTTTGGGAGGCTGAGACGGGCGGATCACGAGGTCAGGAGATCGAGACCATCCTGGCTAACACGGTGAAACCCCGTCTCTACTGAAAATACAAAAAACTAGCCGGGCGAGGTGGCGGGCGCCTGTAGTCCCAGCTACTCCGGAGGCTGAGGCAGGAGAATGGCGTAAACCCGAGAGGCGGAGCTTGCAGTGAGCTGAGATCCGGCCACTGCAGTCCAGCCCGGGCTATAGAGCAAGACTCCGTCTCAAAAAAAAAAAAAAAAAAAAAAAAAACTCAAAAGTCCAGTTTAAAGTCTTGTCTGAGACAAGGCCAGTCTCTTCCACCTATGAGTCTGTACAATCAAAAACAAATTAGTTACTTTCAAGATACAATGGATGTGCAGGCATTGGGTAAATGTTCCTGTTCCAAAAGGGAGAAATTTGCCAAAGCAAAAGGGCTCCGGGTCTATCAAACTCCAAAACCCAGAAGGGCAGTCATTAAATCTTAAAGTTCCAAAATAATCTCCTTTGTCTTGGTGTCTCACATCTAGGCCACTTTGATGCAAGGAGTGAGCTCCCAGGGTCTTAGGCAGCACCACCCCTGTGGCTCTGCAGAGTACAGCCCCTGCAGCTGCTTTCACAAGCTGGCATTGAGTGCCCATGGCTTTTCCATCCAACTCATATAAACGTACTTAACCTTAATCACTTTCTAAAATTGCTGTTTTCTGCCAGGCACGGTGGCTCACACCTGTAATCCCAGCACTTTGGGAGGCCGAGGCAGGGGGATCACGAGGTTAGGAGATCAAGACCATCCTGGCCAACATGGTGAAACCCCATCTCTACTAAAATACAAAAAAAAAAAAGAATCACATTGCAGGTTAGGGCTTACCACATACATTTTGATAAAAACTAAATTCAGTCTAAATCAAGGCAAAAGACCCATCTAGAGGTAATATTTTTATATCTCATTGGAATTAAGTTAACATAAACATGAAGCAGATAACAATAAGTTAAGATATATGTTTTAAGGCCTAGAGAAAATACGAAAGTAGCTGGGTGCAGTGGCTCATGCCTGTAATCCCAGCACTTTGGAAGGCCAAGGTGGGCAGATCACGAGGTCAGGAGTTCAAGACCAGCCTGGCCAACATAGTGAAACCCCATCTATACTAAAAATAAAAAAAATTAGCTGAGCGTGGTGGCAGGCGCCTGTAGTCTCAGTTACTCAGGAGGCTGAGACAGGAAAATTGTTTGAACCTGGGAGGCAGAGGTTGCAGTGAGCCGAGATCAAGCCATTGCACTCCAGCCTGGGTGACAGGGCAAGACTCTGTCTCAAAAAAAAAAAAAAAAGAAAGTAACTTCAAAAACATAAACAATTTCCCACTATTATTGTGTGGGAGTTTGTTTAAGTCCCTTTGTAGGTCTCTAAGAATGTGTTTTATAAATCTGGCTGCTCCTTGAATTGATTCCTTTAGCATTATGTAAACAATCAATATGGAAATTTAAATATTACATGGGATGTATCTAATATAAAAGGAAACAGTAAAGGAAGAATAAAAATATGCTGGGCACGGTGGCTCACGCCTATAATCCCAGCACTTTGGGAGGCTGATGTGGGTGGATTACCTGAGGTCAGGAGTTCCAGACCAGCCTGGTCAACATGGTGAAACCCCATCTCTACTAAAAATACAAAAATTGGCCAGGCATGGTGGTGGGTGCCTGTAATCCCAGGTATTCGGGGGGCTGAGGCAGGAGACGTGCTTGAACCCAAGAGGTGGAGGTTGCAGTGAGTGGAGATTATGCCACTGCACTCTAGCCTGGGTGATAGTGTGAGACTTTGTCTCAAAAAAAAAAAAAAAAAAAAAAAAGAAAAGAAGAGAAAAAAAAAGAAAAATACGTGAAACAAATAAAAAGTAAAAAGCAAGCCGGGTGCAGGGGTTCACACCTGTAATCCCAACACTTTGGGAGGCTGAGGCGGGCAGATCACGAGATCAGGAGATTGAGACCATCCTGGCTAACACAGTGAAACCCTGTCTCTACTAAAAATACAAAAAACTAGCGGGGTGTGGTGGCGGGCACCTGTAGTCCCAGCTACTCAGGAGGCTGAGGCAGGAGAATGGTATGAACTTGGGAGGCAGAGCTTGCAGTGAGGCGAGATTGTGCCCTTGCACTCCAGCCTGGGCGACAGAGCAAGACTCCATCTAAAAAAAAAAGCGTAATAGTCAATGTAAATCCAACTATATTGATAATATCACTGGCTATGAATGGGTTAAATAATTAAATCCAATGGCAGAGATTGTCAGATCAGAAACTTTTATACCTGAACTTAAATAATAGAAAAAATAAACAGAATATCAGCAAGAAAATATAACACATGAACAACACTGTTAACAAATATAAATAGCCTTCTACAGAAATCACTCAAGATTAGAAGTACACATAGGTGGCTGGGCGCGGTGGCTCACACCTGTAAATCCCAGTAATTTGGGAGGCTGAGGCGGGTGGATCACCTGAGGTCGGGAGTTCAAGACCAGCCTGGCCAAGACCATGAAACCCCGTCTCTACTAAAAATACAAAATTAGCCAGGCGTGCTGGCAGGCGCCTGTAATCCCAGCTACTCGGGAGGCTGAGGCAGGAGAATAGCTTGAACCCAGGAGGCAGAGGTTGCAGTGAGCTGAGATCGTGCCACTGCACTCTAGCCAGGTGACACAGTGAGACTCCATCTCAAAAAAAAGAAGTACTCATAGGTTATTCTTTAGGCTAGATCATATGGTAGGCCATAGAGCAAGGAAACATCAATAAATTAAAAGGATAAACATAATCCAAAGTATGTTCTCTAACTTTCCTAGAAGGAAATTAAAAATAAATAAATGCAGAAAGTTTGAGAAACTCACAAATATGTGGAAATAAAACATACTTCTAAGTAACTAACGTGTCAAAGAAAAAAGACAAAATTTGAAAATATTTTCAAATGAATGAAAATGAAGCCACAACCTATCAAACATATGAGATGCAGCAAACTGTTCAGAGAAATTAATAGCAGTAAACACCTACATAAAACATAAACAATTTAGAATCAATAACCTAATTTTTGGCAAAAATATTTAAGGACAAATTAACTATACCTGGGAAAAAGAATATCAGTTTGGGCAAGCAAAAGTCATGTAGTTAGTATATATGAGAAAAAACTGAGGAGTGAGGTGCTTGTAGGATTAGGGCTTTGAAAATTGTCCACATATTTCTAAGAATCGAGAAGCTCATAAGCATGTTCAGGGTCAGTCACGGGCCAGGCAGATGCTCAGAAAGACCTAAGAAGATGTTATCTCTCATCTCTGTTTTACCCTCAATCTCCAAACATGCAAGAAGAGAAGAAAGTAGCAAAGTTGTAATCTTCCTGGCTGTGTAAACCCAGCTGCAAGAATTACGAAATGTACATTTGAGGTGAGCAGGCATTTGAGGTAAATCTCTTTCAAATCACTAGTTCACATTAAGCTAAAGAAACAGATTTTTATTGCCAAACACAACAAAAAACAGTATTTTTTAAAAATAACTTTTAGCCTGTAATCCCAGCACTTTGGGAGGCTGAGGCAGGTTAATCATGAGGTCAAGGGTCCAAGGTCAGCCTGGCCAAGATGATGAAACACCATCTCTACTAAAAATACAAAAATTAGCCAGGCGTGGTAGCAGATGCCTGTAATCCCAGATACTCGGGAGCCTGAGGCAGGGAATTGCTTGAACCCAAGAGGCGGAGGTTGCAGTGAGCTGAGATCACGCCACTGCATTCCAGGCTGAGCGACAGGGCGAGACTCCATCTCAAATAGTAATAATAATAATAATAATTTTGAAAACTAAACACAAAACTACAAGTTAAAATAAGCAGCAACAAAAACCTGAAGGATAAGAGTACATGTGATTTGATGGTTTTTACATTATAGTAGAACAATGTCCAGTTTTCAGCAACAATAAGATACCAGGCATGCAAAGAAATAAGAAAATATGGCCTATGAATAAGTAACAGATATGAACAGAAAAAGTCCTAGAGGAAGCCTAGGCATTAGAAAGCCTAGAAAAAGTCTAAATTACCTATCCTAAATACGCTGCAAATAGAAAATATTAATAGAGAAAGGGACTATAAAATAAATTGAAGATAAAATTATGGGTTTTTTTTTTTTAACTATTTTCTATTTTTTGAGATGGAGTCTTGCTCTGTCACCCAGGCTGGAGTGCAGTGGTGTGATCTTGGCTCACTGCAACCTTCACCTTCTGGGTTCAAGTGAGTCTTCTGCCTCAGCCTCCTGAGTAGCTGGGACTACAGGTACCTGCAACCACACCCGGCTAATTTTTGTATTTTTAGTAGAGACGAGATTTCATCATCTTGGCCAGGCTGGTCTTGAACTCCTGACCTCAGGTAATCTGCCCACCTCAGCCTCCCAAAGTACTGAGAAAACAAGTATGAGCCACCGCACCTGGATTCGAGAAATTTATGTTATCTACAAGATACTCTCTTTAGTTCTCAACTCACAAATAGTTTTAAAATGAAAGGATAAATGAAAAGATTTCATACAAATAGTAACCAAAAGAGAGCTGGGGTGGCTACACTTAGAAAATAAAGGTGTTAAGACAAAAGTGTTGTAACTAACTGACAAATGACAACATTTTATATTGAAAAAATTATAAATCTATCAAGATAATATGACAGTTGTAAATATATTTGTACCTAACAAAGATCCCAACATACAAAGCATAAAATGACAGTTAATGGCAGAAGTAGAAAGTTCTCAATAAGAACTGTTGGCTTGGGCTGGGCACGATGGCTCATGCCTATAATCCCAGAACTTTAAGAGACCGAGGCAGGTGGATCACATGAGGCCAGCTGTTCCAGACCAGCCTTGCCAACATGGTGAAACCTCATCTCTACTAAAAATACAAAAATCAGCCAGGTGTGGTGGCACACATTTGTAATCCCAGATACTCGGGAGGCTGAGGCACAATAGTCACTTGAATCTGGGGGATGGATGTTGTGGTGAGCCAAGATCACACCACTGCACTTTAGCCTGGGAGACAGAGCGAGACTGTGCCTCAAAAAAAAAAAAAAAAAAAAAAAAAAATTGTCAGCTTTAATATACCAATTAGACCTAGCAGACACATTCAGAAACTCCTGTTAAAGTATCTTGAAATGGGCAAAAAATTAATTTTATTTTCAAATTGTGAGTTTGTTTACAGCAAGTAATTTAGCCACCTTACTATTTTATGGCATTATTATTTTTAAAAATATTTATTATTAAGAGCTTCGGCTTTCTTGCCATCATCATGTTTCACCTTACCTATTAAATTTCCACCCCAGCTTCACAGTTTCCATGAGGATGAGTGGGGAGCACAGAAACTTAAAACAACTAGCTCCACCCAGACCCCCAACAGGAAGTTACATCTGTGGGGCCCCCACAAATTCTGATGAAGATCATGTTAAGTGCCTCGTTATGTACTTGTAGTTTTTTGTTTTGTTTTCTCTTTCTTTTCTTTCTTTTTTTTTTTGTTTTTGAGATGGAGTCTCTCTCTGTCGCCCAGGTTGGAGTGCAGTGGCCCCATCTTGGCTCACTGCAATGTCCACCTCCCAGGGTTCAAGCGATTCTCCAGCCTCAGCCTCCCAAGTAACTGGGATTACAGATGTGAGCCACCACACCCGGCTACATTATCCCATTTCTATGTAGAATATTAAAAAATTCAAACTAATAAAAGCAAAGTGTAGAATGATGATTGCCTGGGGCTGGTGGTGGAGGAGAGATGTTGGTCAAAAGTAATGAGGCTCCCCTACATCCATTACCTTAGCAAGTAAGTTATTCTCTTCTCAGTTTTGATTCACCAGGGAATTGAATCATATCCTGAAGAATCAAAACTAAAGAAATAATTTCTTTATTAAAGCAATACAGGTTGTATACTAATATTTATTCCCCAAAGAGTAGTGACAAATTAACTCTATAGTCTAATGTACAGTTAATAAAAAATAAAGATGTAGAGTCATTTATTTTAACTGCATACTTGAGAAGAAAACCTTGGACTATAGGCCAAGAGCTTTTACAGATGTTAGCTCATAAAATTTGGGGAGACCTGGAATAGAAACATTCACCCCATGCCCAAAGGGGATATAATTCCGTGTCTTTCACCCCAATTCCAGCTAGAAAAATGTGACATACTATAGCCCAAACATTTTATTATTTTTATTTTAGATTTGAGGGTATGTGTGCAGATTTGTCACATAGTTATACTGCAAGATGCAGATATTTAGGCACTTAATAATCCCATTGCCCAAGTTATGTACATATGTACATTATACCTGATACATAGTTTTTCCTTCTTTCTTTCTTTTTTTTTTTTTTAATTGAGAAGGAGTTTCGCTCTTGTTGCCCAGGCTGGAGTGCAATGGCACGATCTCGGCTCACTGCAACCTCTGCCTCCCGGGTTCAAGCGATTTTCCTGCCTCAGTCTCTCAAGTAGCTGGGATTACAGGCATGTGCCACCACGCTCAGCTAATTTTGTAGATACGTAGTTTTTCAGTGTTTGTTTTCCCTTCCTTCTTTCTTCTTTTTAGAATTTCCAGTGTTTATGGTTCCCATCTTTGTTTCCCTGTGCATCCAATGTTTACCTCTCACGTGTGAGTCATGCAGTATTTGTTTTCCTGATCTGTGTTAATTTGCTTATAATAATGACCATTTGTTGCATTCATGTTGCTGCAAAGGACATTACTTCTTTTTTTTTTTATGTGGCTGCATAGTATTGCAAGGTATATAAGGACCTCATTTTCTTTATTCAATGTAAGTTTCATGAGTACCTGGTTTATTTTGTGTCTTTGTTATTGTGAATAGTGATGCAATAAACATCTGATTGCGGTGTCTTTTTTTTTTTTTTTTTTTTGAGACGGAGGCTTGCTCTGTTGCCCAGGCTGGAGTGCAATGGTGTGGTCTCGGCTCACTGCAACCTCCTCCTCCCAGGTTCAAGCAGTTCTCCTGCCTCAGCCTCCCGAGTAGCTGGGATTACAGGCGCCTGCCACCACACCTGGCTAATGTTTTGTATTTTTAGTGGAGATGGGGTTTCACCATGTTGGCCAGGCTGGTCTCTAACTGCTGACCTCATGATCCACCCGCCTCGGCCTCCCAAAGTGCTGGGATTACAGGTGTGAGCCACTGTGCCTGGCCGACTGCAGGTGTCTTTTTAGAAAAATAATTTATTCTCCTTCGGGTAGATACCCAGTAATGAGGCGTATGGGTCAAATGGCAGCTCTATTTTTAGTTTTTTCAGAAATCTCCAAACTGTTTTTTAGAGAGGCTAAATTAATTTGCATTTTTACCAACAGTGTATAAAGATTCCCTTTTCTTTACAACTTCAATATTTTCAATTTTTAAATTTATTCTTATTATTTTTTTGAGATGGAGTCTCACTTTGTCACCCAGGCTGGAGTGCAGTGGTGTGATCTCAGCTCACTGCAACCTCCGCCTCCCAGGTTCAAGTGATTCTCTTGCCTCAGCCTCCCAAGTAGCTGGGACTACAGGTGCTCACCACCAAGCTGGCAAATTTTTGTATTTTTATTAGAGACGGGTTTTGCCATGTTGTCCATGCTGGTCTCCAACTCCTGACCTCAGGTGATCCTCCTGCCTCGGCCTCCCAAAGTGCTGAGAATACAGGCATTAGCCACTGCGCCCAGCCAATGACATTTTAATAACAGACATTCTAACTGCTGTGAAATGGTATCCCATTGTCACTTCGATTTATGTCTCTCTGATGATTAGGGATGTTGAGCAATTTTTGCATGTTTATTGGCAGCTCTCATGTCTTCCTTTCGAAGATGCATATTCATATCATTTGTCGCCCTTTTTCTTATTAAATTTCTTTCTCTCTCTCTCTCTCTCTCCCTTTTCTTTCCTTCCTTCCTTCCTTCCTTCCTTCCTTCCTTCCTTCCTTCCTTCCTTCCTTCCTTCCTTCCTTCCTTCCTTCCTTCCTTCCTTCTTTCTTTCTTTCTTTCTTTCTTTCTTTCTTTCTTTCTTTCTTTCTTTCTTTCTTTCTTTCTTTCTTTCTTTCTCTTTCTTGAGACAGAGTTCCGTTCTTGTTGCCTAGTCTGGAGTGCTATGGCACGATCTTGGCTCACTGCAACCTCCACCTCCTGGGGTTCAAATGATTTTCCTGCCTCAGCCTCCCAAGTAGCTGGGATTACAGGCATGCGTCACCATGCCTGGCTAATTTTTCTATTTTTCTTTTAGTAGAGATGGGGTTTCACCATGTTGGCCAGGTTGGTCTCGAACTCCTGACCTGAGGTGATCCACCCGCCTCAGCCTCCCAAAGTGCTAGGATTACAGGCGTGAGCCACGACGCCCAACTATTTCTTATAGATTCTATATATTAATCTTTCATTGTATGCAGTTTGCAAATATTTTATTCCATATTGTAGCTTGTCTGTTCACTTTGTTGATAGTTTCTATTTCTTTGCAGAAGCTCTTTAGTTTAATTAGACGCCAATTTTTGATTTTTATGTTTGTTGCACTCACCTTTAGTAGTTTTAAGGTTTCTTTTTTTGTTGTTGTTCCAGAGGCCAGTGTCTAGAAGAGTACTTTCTAGGTGTTCTTGAATTTTTGTAGCTTGAAGACTCACAGGTAAGTCTTTAATATGTCTTTAGTTACGTTTTTTATATGGGAAGAGGTAGGCATCCAGTTTTCTTGTGCATATTACTAACCAGTCTTCCCAGTACAAGTAATTAAACAGGGAGTTATTTCCCCTTTATTTCTGTTGACTTTGTCAAAACTAAGTTGGCTGTAAAAATGTAGCTTTATTTCAGGGCTCTCTCTTCTGTTCTATTGGTCTATATGTATATTTTTGTACCTGAACCATGTTACACTGGTTACTGTAGCTCATAGTAGTTTAAAGTCAGGTAATGGGAGGCCTCTAGGTTTATTCATTTTGTATAAAGTTGCCTTGGCTATTAGGGTTCTTTTATTATTCCGTATAGATTTTAGAATAGTTTTTTTGTTTTGTTTTGTTTTTTTGTTTGTTTTTATTTTTCTGAGACAGAATCTTACTGTGTCGCCCAGGCTGGAGCGCAGTGGCGGCAATTTCGGCTCACTGCAACTTCCTCCTCCCAGGTTCAAGCGATTCTACTGCCTCAGCCTCCCGAGTAGCTGGGACTACAGGCGTGTGCCACCAATGCCTGGCTAATGTTTTGTAGTTTTAGTAGAGATGGGGTTTCACTGTGTTAGCCAGGATGGTCTCAATATCCTCACCTTGTGATCCGCCTGCCTCAGCCTCCCAAAGTGCTGGAGTACAGGTGTGAGCCACCACACCCGGTTTTTTTGTTTTGTTTTGTTTTGTTTTTTGAGACGGAGTCTGATTCTGTCGCCAAGCTGGAGTGCAGTGGCACAATCTCAGCTCACTGCGACCTCCGCCTCCTGGGCTCCAGCGATTCTCCTGCCTCAGCCTCCTGTGTAGCTGGAACTACAGGCACACGCCACCACACGAGGGTAATTTTTCTATTTTCAGTAGAGACAGGGTTTCACCATGTTGGCCAGGATGGTCTCAATCTCTTGAACCTTGGGATCCGCCCTCCTTGGCCTCCCAAAATGCTAGGATTACAGGTGTGAGCCACTGCGTCCGGCCTTCTTTTTTTTAATTCTATAAAAAATGTCATTGATAGTTTGATAGAAATACCACTTAATCTGTAGGCTGCTTTAGGCAGCATAGACATTTTAGTTATATTTTCTTCAAATCCATGAGCATAGAATGCTTTTTTATTTATTTGCATTCTCTCTTCTTTCTTTCAGTAGTGTTTTGTACTTCTTCTTGTAGAGATATTTTACTTCTTTGATTTAGTGTATATGTAGGTATATTATTTTTTGTCTGTGGTTATGCAAAATAAAACTGTTCTTGGCTGGGCACAGTGGCTCACGCCTGTAATCCCAGCACTCTGGGCGGCCGAGGCGGGTGGCTTACCTGAGGTCAGGAGTTCAAGACCAGCCTGGCCATGGTGAAACCCCGTCTCTACTGAAAATACAAATAATTAGCCTGGCGTGGTGGTGCGTGCCTGTAATCCCAGCTACTCGGGAGACTGAGGCCAGAGAATCGCTCGAACGCAGGAGGCAGAGGTTGCAGTGAGCCAAGATCGTGCCATTGTACTCCAGCCTGGGTAACAAAAGCAAAACTCCATCTCAAAAATAAATAAATCAAACTGTTCTGGACTTTGAATATTATTGGTGTACAAAAATGCTACTTGTGTATATTAATTTTGTATCCTGATACTTTGCTAAAGTCATTCATTAAGCTTTGGAGTCTTTTGGTGAAATTTTTTTTTTTTAGATGGAATTTTGCTTTTGTTGCCCAGGCTGGAGTGGCTGGAGTGCGATGACGTGATTCCAACTCACCGCAACCTCTGCCTCCCAGGTTCGAGTGATTCTCCTGCTTCAGCCTCCCATGGATTTCAGGCATGCACCACCACACCCGGCTACTTTTGTATTTTTAGTAGAGATGGGGTTTAGCTATGTCGGCCAGGGTGGTTTCGAACCCCTGACCGCAAGTGATCTACACGCCTCGGCCTCCCAAAGTGTGGTATTACAGGCATGAGCCACTGCACCCGGCCCAAAATCTTTTGTTTTCTAGGTAGAGAATTATATAATCAGTGAAGATTATTTGACTTCCTCTCTTTCTATTTAGATGACTTTTCTTCGGGGGTGGGGTCGGGGGAACGGAGTTTCGTTCATGTTGCCCAGGCTGGAGTACAATGGTGTGATCTCCGTTCATTGCAACCTTCGCCTCCTGGGTTCAAGCGATTCTCCTGCCTTAGGCTCCTGAGTAGCTGGGATTAGAGGCATGTGCCACCACTCCTGGCTAATTTTGTATTTTTAGTAGAGATGGGTTTTCTCCATGTTGGTCAGTCTGGTCTTGAACTCCTGACCTCAGGTGATCCGCCCGCCTTGGCCTCCCAAAGGGCTAGGATTACCAGCGTGAGCCACCGCGCCAGGTTTTAGATGCCTTTTATTTCTTTATTTTGTTGAATTGCTCTGACTAGGACTTCCAGAACTGTGTTGAATAGAAGGGATAAAGTGGATATTCTTGTCTTATTTTTATTCTAATAGAGAATGCGTACAGCTTTTGCTTGTTAAGTATAATGTTAGCTGAGGATTTGTCATAGATGGCTCATTATTTTGAGGTATGTTTCATCAATGCCTACTTTATGGAGAATATTTTCATGAATGTTGAACTTTCTTGAATGCTTTTTTCTGCATCTATTGTGTTAATCATATCATTTTTTTGGTTTTATTATCTTTACATGGTGAACCACATTTGGTAGGTTTTTTATTACTAATTCAATTTATATTTCTTACATTTTTGCTTTGTTCAAGACTTCTTTTTCTTCCTGGCTCAATCTTGGAAGTTTGAGTATCCAGGATTTTATCTATTTTCTCCTAATTTTCTAGTTTGCAGGCATAGAGATGTTCATAGTAGTCTCTGAGGAGTTTTTGTGTCTATGTAGGATTTATTGTAATTTCACAACTTTAACATTTAAATAGATGCAAAGTACAAAAAGAAAGAAATAGATGCAGAAGAAAAGTTTGACAAAAGTTGACACTCCCTTATGATGAATCTCTGAAAAAAAAATAGGTATGGAACAAATGCACCTCAGCCAATAAATACCACTTATAACCAAAAAATGCATAGCTAATAACATGCTAAACAGGGATATGTTGCAAGCTTTTACTCTAAGAGCTAGAACAAGACAAGGATGCCCACTCTAGTGAGTCTTACTAAACATAGTACTAAATGTCCAAGACAAAGAAATTAGAGAGTAAAATCAAAAACATCCAGCTTGGAAAAAAGGAATTTAAATTATCCCTGTACAATAATCTTTTATTTCTGTACAATATCTGAAGTATAGAAAAGCCTAAGTCTTTACAAAAAACTATTAGAACTAATAAACAAAGTTATTAAACTTTCAGAATAAATAAGCTACTAAGTAGCATTTCTATACAATAACAACTATCTCAAAATGAAATTAAAAAACAATTCCATCTAAAATAACTTTAGTAACTATGCTCTGAAATAAATATAACCAAAAAGTTGAAACATCTTACATTATACTCTAAAGAACATGAAAGAAATTAAGTAATATACAAATAAAATAATATTATTCATTTGTGAATTGGCATTATTAGTAATTAAATATCTGTATTATGCAAAATGATCTACAGATATAGGGCAACCTCTATCAAAATACCAGTGACATACTTCATAGAAAATTTAAAAAGTTGAGCATGGCAGCTTACGCCTGTAATCCCAGCACTTTGGGAGGCCAAGGCAGGCAGATCACAAGGTAAGGAGTTTGAGACCAGTCTGACCAGTCGTGAAACCCTGTCTGTACTAAAAATACAAAAATTAGCTGGGCATGACGGTGTGCACCTGTTGGGCCTGTAGTCCAAGGTACTCAGGAGGCTGAGGCAGAAGAAACACTTGAACCTAGGAGGTGGAGGTTGCAGTGAGCCGAGATCACACCACTGCATTCCAACTTGGGTGACAGAGTGAGACTTTGTTTCAAAAAAAAAAAAAAAAAAAATTTAACAATGTATATCTAAAATTTGTATGGTATTTTAGATACCATAAAAGATCCGAATAGCCAAAGCAATTAAAAGAAAAAAAAGTGAAGATATCCCTCTACTTGACTTTGAAATGTACCACAAAGCTATAGTAACTAAAACACTATGGTACTGAATAAAAACAGACATATAGGCCAATTGAGCAGAAAAAGAGACCAGAAATACATCTGTGTATTTACAGCTAGCTGATTTTAAATAAAAGTGACGATTTCTTAAGGAAAGAACAGTATCTTCAATAAATGGTGTTCAGAAAACTATATCCACAGGCAGCACAGTAAAATGAGATCCTTATCTCACACCATATAAAAAAATCAACTGAAAATAAATTAGATACTTAAATGTAAGGCCTGAAACTACTACCAAAAAATAGAGTGAAATCCCCATAACATTGTTCTGGGCAGTGAGTTTATTTAACCTCAAAATCCCAGGGAATAGAAGAAAAAATAGATTAGTCAGATTACTTCAAATTATAAAGCTTCTGCACAAAATATGGTACAATCAACAGGATGAGACAACTAAGTAATGAGAGAAAGTATTTGCAAATCATACATGTGACAAGGAGTTAATATTAAAAATATATAAGAAACTCAAATGATTACAACAAAAAACAAACAACTTAAAATAAGCAAAAGGCTTAAATAAGTCTTTTTCAAGAAAAGACATACATATGGCCAACAGAAATATTTAAAAATGCTCAATGTCAATTATGATCAGAGAAAGACAAGCCAAAAAACAATATGAGATATCAAGTCACTCCTGTAATATGACTCTTATTAAAAAGAAAAAGAATAAAGTGCTGGGAAAGATGTGAAGAAAAGGGAATGCTTGCATACTGTTGGTTTGAATGTAAATGAAGACAGCTATTATGAAAAATGAAATAGAGATTTCTCAAAAAACTTACAATCTAACTACCATGTAACACAGCAATTGCACCACTGGATGTGTGTCCAAAACAGATAATGCCTAATGAAGAACATTTGCACTTCTATGTTGTTTGCAGCACTCTTCATAATAGACAAAATATAGAATCAATAGTTCAGGGCCGGGCACGGTGGCTCACGCCTGTAATCCCAGCACTTTGGGAGGCCGAGGTGGGTGGATCACCTGAGGTCGGAAGTTTCCCACTGTCGCCTGGGCTGGAGTGTAGTGGCTCCGTCTCGGCTCACTGCAACCTCCACCTCCCAGTTTCAAGTGATTCTCCTGCCTCAGCCTCACAAGTAGCTGGGATTACAGGTGTGCGCTACCACACTGCCTAATGTTTTTGTATTTTTAGTAGAGATGGGGTTTCACTACATTGACTAGGCTGGTCTCGAACTCCTGACCTTGTGATCCGCCAGCCTCAGCCCCCCAAAGTGCTAGGATTACAGGCGTGAGCCACCACATCCGGCCAGGAAGTCTGATATTTTACCAGTCTGGACCCAGTACATTGCAAGGCAGGAGCCGATGTACTTCAGGATTTTGGCTTTAAGCTTGGGGCACCTGGAGTTTCTGGTGATGATGGTAATGGTATGAAAGACACTAAGGGGGCAGGTGTTGCCTATGCTCACATAACTGCCCACTCTGTGAACACCGCATAACTAGTTTGCATGCAAACTCACAGTAAATGTTTTAATCCAAAAGCTGTCAGGATCTCCAAAAGTTATCCAGAGAAAATGACTGAGGAGTTGGCTACAGTTAGGTGACTAAAAATAAAAACTGAAGACTGAACTTCACCCATTTAAAAAATTATACAAAATAAGAGAAATTCCTCCAAATTGCAATATCAGCATAGAAAAAAAATATTCCTCCAAATTGCAGATTCACAGAGGTCATTTTACTATTTTGCAACCTTTAACGTTTACACTTAAAAATAGAAGATTCCGCATGGAAACATAAGTCATGCTATATCAAAGAATATTACATATAAAATTGTTCACTTACCATTAACTCTCTTAAAAATTTAATTTTTGCCAGGTGCAGTGGCTCATGCTTGTAACCCCAGCATTCTGGGAGGCCGAGGAGGGCGGATCACCTGAGGTCGGGAGTTCAAGACCGGCCTGACCAACATGGAGAAACTCTGTCTCTACTAAAAATATAAAATTAGCAGGGCGTGGGTGGCGCATTGTAATCCCAGCTACTCGGGAAGGCTGAGGCAGGAGAATCCCTTGAACTCGGGAGGTAGAGGTTGTGAAGCCGAGATCACACTATTGCATTCCAACCTGGGCAACAGGAGCAAAACTCTGTCACAAAAAATAAGTAAATAAATAAAATAAAATAAAAAATAAAGTCTGGGTGCCGTGGCTAACGCCTGTAATCCCAGTACTATGGGAGGGCAAGGTGGGTGGATCACGAGGTCAGGAGTTCGAGACCAGCCTGGCCAACATGGTGAAACCCCGTCTCTACTTAAAATACAAAAATAGCCAGGCGTGGTGGTGAGCACCTGTAATCCCAACTACTCAGGAGGCTGAGGCAGGAGAATCGCTTGAACCTGGGAGGCAGAGGTTGCAGTGAACCGAGATTGTGCCACTGCACTCCAGCCTGGGCAACAGAGTGAGACTCCTTCTCGAAAAAATAAATAAATAAATAAATTTTAAGGTATATTTTCTAGCAAATTTTATATTTGCCACACTTTGTATAACAATGTAGTAAGATTTACCTTTTACAAACAAACGAAACCCATGCAACTGATTTAATTCTCTCACCTGTGGAGTGTATACCTTTATCTTAATTCACTGATCTGAAAGTTATATTGATAAGGAAACTCTCCAGTTAAACCCAGTTTTGGCTCACACCTGTAATCCCAGCACTTTGGGAGGCCGAGGTGGGTGGATCACCTGAGGTCAGGAGTTCAAGACAAGCCTGACCAACAGGGTGAAACCCCATCTCCACTGAAACTACAAAACTAGCTGGACGTGGTGGCGCATACCCGTAATCCCAGCGATTTAGGAGGCTGAGGCAGGAGAATCACTTGAACCCAGGAGGCAGAGGTTGCAGGGAGCTGAGATTGCACCATTGCACTCCAGCCTTGGCAACAAGAGTGAAACTCTTTTTTTTTTTTTTTTTTTTTTTTTTGAGACGGAGTCTCGGTCTCGCCCAGGTTGGAGTGCAGTGGGCGATCTCGGCTTACTGTAAACTCCGCCTCCCGGGTTCACGTCATTCTCCGGCCTCGGCCTCCTGAGTAGCTGGGATTACAGGCGCCCGCCACCACGCCCGGCTAATTTTGTTTTTGTATTTTTAGTAGAGACGGGGTTTCACCGTGTTAGCCAGGATGGTCTCGATTTCCTGACCTTGTGATCTGCCTGCCTCGGCCTCCCAAAGTGCTGGGATTACAAGTGTGAGCCACTGCGCCCGGCCTAAACTCCATCTTAAAGAAATAGAAAACAAAAACATTTTTTCAGGGCATTAAAAAATACGAAGTTTCTCATCAAAATCTACAAGGTACCATGTGAAATGAAATGGCATGAAGACAACAATGAGAAAACTGTAGCCACAACATGGAAAAATAAGGGCTGTGATGCATACATAGCTGGAATACACATGATACGAACAAATCTGAAGAAAATGAAAGCAGCGATTTTTTTTTTTTTTTTTTTTTTTTTTTGAGACGGAGCCAGAGTCAGAGTCTCTCTGTCGCCCAGGCTGGAGAGCAGTGGCCGTGATCTCGGTTCACTGCAAGCTCTGCCTCCCGTGTTCACGCCATTCTCCTGCCTCAGCCTCCCGAGTAGCTGCAACTAGAGTAGCTGGAACTACAGGCCCCCTCTACCATGCCCAGTTAATTTTTTGTATTTTTAGTAGAGACATGGTTTCACCGTGTTAGCCAGGATGGTCTCGATCTCCTGACCTTGTGATCCGCCCACCTCGACCTACCAAAATGCTGTGATTACAGGTGTGAGCCACCACACCAGGCCAGCTTTTTTTTATTTTTATTTTAAGGCAGAGTCTCGTTCTGTCGCCCAGGCTGGAGTACAGTGGTGCGGTCTCGGCTCACTGCAACCTCCACCTCCCGGGTTCAAGTGATTCTCTGCCTCGGCCCCCAAAATAGCTGGGATTACAGGCACCCACCACCATGCCCGGGTAATTTTTGTATTTTTAGTAGAGACGGGGGTCTCACCATCTTGGCCAGGCTGGTCTTGAACTCCTGACCTCGTGATCAACTTGTCTTGGCCTCCCAAAGTGCTGGGATTGTAGGTGTGTGCCACCATGCCTGGCCACATTTTTTTTTTTTTTTAATTCCAGCAACACTCAGCTTTTCAGCCTAGAAAAAGTGTCCTCTCCACATAAAAAATCAGTTTTATTTCTTCACCACTAATATTTTCTATCTCTGACTTGAAGTTACAAACCAACTTTAGCAGAAATGTTTATGGCTTTTTCTGGAGCATGTTACACAGCAAGAACTGCTATATATGCTTTCCACATTTATATATAAAAACATCTTCATGACTTACTAAGCTTCCCTTGTATTTACCTGAACAATTTGACTCCATAAATAAATTTACTTATATCAATTATAAAAAGCAAAAAGAACAATAACTAAAGAATAGTAAGCTTATATACAGTTCTCCAATTGAAAACAAAATGGAATGTTCTAACTAAATAAAATGTAACAAAATACTCATTGTGGAATTACATATAAAAATTATTTTGTAGGCCGGGCGCGGTGGCTCAAGCCTGTAATCCCAGCACTTTGGGAGGCCGAGACGGGCGGATCACGAGGTCAGGAGATCGAGACCATCCTGGCTCACACGGTGAAACCCCGTCTCTACTAAAAAATACAAAAATTAGCCGGGCGCGGTGGCGGTGCCTGTAGTCCCAGCTACTCGGGAGGCTGAGGCAGGAGAATGGCGTGAACCTGGGAGGCGGAGCTTGCAGTGAGCTGAGATCCGGCCACTGCACTCCAGCCTGGGCGACAGAGCGAGACTCCGCCTCAAAAAAAAAAAAAAATATATATATATATATATATATTTTGTATGGACTACATTTCATGAAAATTATTCTTATAGTCACATTCCAGCTCATATATTTCATAAACTATAAAATATAAAAAAACACACAAAAAATAGAAGTCTGTCATGAGTACCAGGCAAGTATAAACAGATAATTTGCATCGGGAGATTTGGAAGCATAAGGCATAGATTATAGAGTAATAAATTCAATACAAAGTAGAGAGTATACATTTGCTTTTGGCATTTTTGAGGTTTTTAGTTTTCTAGTAGTCACCTTGTTAAAATGACTTGCTTTGTTCCTATATTGCTTTTTTTTTCTGAAAATGGGTACAAACTCATACTCCATAGTTTTCTTACAGCTAAGGTTTATCTTTAGACTAATATATATTTAACTCTATGTAAATCAAAACTAAAAGTCTGTATGTGTTTGCGGGCAGAGAAGCCACATGTTCAAAAATATATGTAAGAAAAATTTAATGTTTATTCAGGACTCAGAAATGTATGGATTTTATTTATACTTGTAATTTTAATAATATTTATTCAGGACTCAGAAATGTATGGATTTTATACTTGCGTATTTTTTATTATGACCATAAAAATAACTCTGTGACCAATAACAATTGTGCATTTTAAAATAACTAAAAGTGTAGAACTGGATTGTTTGTAATACAAAGGATGAATGCTAGAGGTGATGGATACCCCTGATGTGATTATATATTTTACTCCTGCATCAAAATATGCATAAATATGGCATAAATATATACTCATATTAGGTATCCACAAAAAATTTTAAAAGTAAATTGAAATGATTGAAAAATTTAACCTACAGAAACAATATTCTTTAACTAATTTGTGGTTTAAACCCACTGACAAAAGAGATTACTTGAGATGTTAATCCAGGCGCAGTAGCACGATCTCAGCTCACTGCAACCTCTGTCTTCTGGTTTTAAGCGATTCTTCTGCCTCAGCCTCCCAAGTAGCTGGGATTACAGGCGCCAGCCACCACGACAGGCTAATTTCTGTATTTTTAGTAGAGATGGGGTTTCACCATGTTGGCCAGGCTGGTCTCGAACTCCTGACCTCGTGATTCATCTGCCTCGGCCTCCCAAAGTGCTGGGATTATAGGCGTGAACCACTGCGCCTGGCCCCTTATTGTTATGATCTTTCATTTATACCCTTAAGTAAAGTGGAACAGGTTAAGGTTCGTGGCATAATAACACTTCATTGAATGCACAATAGTATTTAACATGTTAAAAATATTGGATTAAAATATTAACTTCACATATAATCTAACATTTTTTAAATATACTGGATTTTACTATACAAAAGTACAATTAGTACAATAATATACTAATTTATTTTCATTTAATTTTAAGTAAAATTAAAAATGTTTTCTTCTCATAATGCAAAATCATATTACTGTGAACACCTACATAATGCATCATTCAATATAAGTTAACCACAAAGAGCCTCTTCACTTAATTTTTCATCATGCATCTTACATTTTAATGTCCTTACTCTTTCATAGAGAAGATCATAATGGCCACTTAATAAAAAAGACTCTCATGTTTTTTTTCTTTTTTTTTTTTTTTTTTTTTTGAGACGGAGTCTCGCTCTGTAGCCCAGGCTGGAGTGCAGTGGCCAGATTTCAGCTCACTGCAAGCTCCACCTCCCGGGTTCACGCCATTCTCCGGCCTCAGCCTCCCGAGTAGCTGGGACTACAGGCGCCCGCCACCTCGCCCGGCTAGTTTTTTGTATTTCTTAGTAGAGACGGGGTTTCACCATGTTAGCCAGGATGGTCTCGATCTCCTGACCTCGTGATCCAACCGTCTCGGCCTCCCAAAGTGCTGGGATTACAGGCTTGAGCCACCGCGCCCGGCCGACTCTCATGTTTTTAATGCAGCAATAACTGATCACATACTTTCACACGTGAATACAACCAAAATAAACAGTAGGAAATATTTTGAGAGTTGAATTACATCATTATTTACAAAAAAATCGTAATTTCTTCAAGAAATAAAGTATACTTTGAACATAACTCTGCAAAAAACCCTTCTACTCCTTTTAAAGTTATATACAAATAATTTTTCTACCAACTTTAGTTGTTGCTTTTTTTTTCCTTTTTTTTTTTTTTTTTTTTGAGACAGAGTTACGCTCTTGTTGCCCAGGCTGGAGTGCAATGGCACAATCTCGGCTCACCACAACCTCCGCCTCCCAGGTTCAAGCAATTCTCCTGCCTCAGCCTCCCGAGTAGGTGGAATTACAGGCATACACCACCACACGTGGCTAATTCTGTATTTTTAGGAGAGCCGCAGTTTCTCCATGTTGGTCAGGCTGGTCTCAAACTCCTGACCTCAGGTGATTCACCCACCTCGGTTGCCCAAAGTGCTGGATTACAGATGTGAGCCACTGCATCCAGCCCCAACTTTAGTTTTATTTTCTATACTTAGCACTCTGATTTAGTATATCTGAAGTGTCAGTGCCTTATATATTTGTACTGTAAATTCTCTGACATTTATACAGATTTAATTTTGGTTAAATATTTTCATTTTTACTGCATCTGCAAAAATATATTTTAGTATGAACTCTGGTGTCTTCTAAGCTGTACTTTTTGAAAAAGTGTTTAAAATTTATTAAATTTGCAAAGTTTTTCTTCAATATAAATTCTCTGATGTTGAACTTTGAGCAACTACTTCAGAGTTTTCTTCTAGTACAAAATATGTACAATAAAATCTGTGATACAAATAAAGGTACTACAACCCTCTTCACATTTGTAATGTTCATCTTCAAAATAAATACCTTCTTCACTTTAAAGGTTTGTATTTCCTGAAAGATCTTTTGACGGTAATTGCACTTATATTCCTTTTATTAAGTATGAACTCTCCAGTGGTAAGATGTGAATAGATATTAATGGCTTTTTCATGGTCTTTATATTTGTACAATTTTTCTCAAGTATAAATGCTCTCCTGTGCAATAAGGTGTGAGCATTCGTTAAAAGTTTTGCCATTGTTCACACTTGTAGTTTTCTTCAGCATGAACTATCTTACCTATAATCAAGTGTGACAACCATTTAAAGGCTTTGTCACATTCCTTACATTTCTAGGATTTCTCACCAGTATGATTTTTTATGTTTAAAAAAGTTTTAGTTGTTGTCAAAAGCACTGTCACATCTTTCAAGTTTGTAGAGTTTCTTTTCAGTATGAATTTTTTTTTTTTTTTTTTTTTTTTTTTCCTGAGACAGAGTGTTACTCTTTACTCTTGTTGCCCAGGCTGGAGTGCAATGGCACGATCTCGGCTCACTGCAACCTCTGCCTCCCGGGTTCAAGCAATTCTTCTGCCTCAGCCTCCCGAGTAGCTGGGATTACAGGCATGCACCACCACGCCTGGCTAATTTTGTATTTTTAGTAGAGACGGGATTTCACCATGTTGGTCAGGCTGGTCTCGAACACTCGACCTCATGTGATTCACCCGTCTCAGCCTCCCAAAGTGCTGGGATTACAGGCGTGAGCCTCTACACCCAGCCCATGAATTATTTTATGTCTGGTAAGAATTGAGGACTTGTTGAAGGCTTTCCATATTCTTCACATTCATAGGGTTCCTCTTCAGTATGAATTTTCTTATGTTTAGTAAGAATTCAGGACTGGTTAAAGGCTTTGCCACATCTTCACATTTGTAGCGTTTCTCTCCAGTATGAATTACTTTGTTCAATAAGGTTTGAGGACTGGTTGAAAGCTTTGCTGTATTCTTCACAGTTGCAGGGTTTCTCTCCAGTATGAATTACTTTATGTTGAGTAAGAGTTGAAGACTGGCTAAAGGCTTTATCACATTCTAGATATGTGTAAGATGTATCTCCAATATGAGTTATCTTATGTTTAGTAAGGTTTGAGAATTGGTTAAAAGCTTTTCCACATTTTTCACATTTGTAGGGTTTCTCTCCAGAATGAATTACCTTATGTGCAGTAAGTTTTGGGGACCGGTTAAAGGCTTTGCCACATTCTTCACATTTGTAGGGTTTCTCTCCAGTATGAATTATCTTATGTGCAGTAAGGTTTGAGGACTCATTAAAAGCTTTGCCACATTGTTCACATTTGTAGGGCTTCTCTCCAGTGTGAATTCTTTTATGTTTAGTAAGGGTCGAGGACCAATTAAAGCCTTTGCCACATTCTTCACATTTGTAGAACTTCTCTCCGGTATGAATTATCTTATGTTTAGTAAGGTATGAGAATCGGTAAAAAGCTTTGCCACATTCTTCACATTTGTAAGGTTTCTCTCCAGCATGAATTATCTTATGTGTAGTAAGGGTTGAGGATTGGTTAAAAGCTTTGCCACATTCTTCACATTTGTAGGGTTTCTCTCCAGTATGAATAATCTTATGTGTAGTAAGGTGTGAGGACCGGTTAAAAGCTCTGCCACATTCTTCACATCTGTAGGGTTTCTCTCCAGTATGAATTCTTTTATGTGTAGTAAGGTGTGAAGACCGGTTAAAGGTTTTGCCACATTCTTCACATCTGTAGGGTTTCTCTCCAGTATGAATTATCTTATGTGTAGTAAGGGTTGAGGACTGCTTAAAAGCTTTGCCACATTCTTCACATTTGTAGGGTTTCTCTCCAGTATGAATTCTTCTGTGTCTAGTAAGGGTTGAGAACCAGTTAAAGACTTTACCACATTCTTCACATTGGTAAGAATTTTCCCTAATATGAATTCTTTTATGTTGAGTTAGGTGTAAAAGCATGCAAAACGATTTGTCACATTTTTTACATTTGAAAGGCTTCTTTCCTGTATGTCTTATCTTATGTATATTTGAATTTGAAAATGTATAAAAGACGTTCACATATTTATCACATTGAAATATTTCACTCTGGGTAGTTGTCAAACACTGGTTTAGTTCATTATAACACTCTTTGTGCAGATTACACTCATCCACACTTTTACAGTCTGTTCTTAACTGTAAATCTTCATGTCTACATTTTCCATATCTTCTCAATATGACTTCTTGGAAAGAATCTTTTATGCCCTGCTCTGGCCAAAGGTCTTGGGCAAAATGAGAATATATAACTGAAAGAAATAAAAATAACAAATTACTCCATTTACTAGACTCAGATGAATATGCTTTACAAATGTAACCCATAAAATTATACAAACTACATTAACAAGATGGCAAAGCAAAAGAACAAAGGCCCTAATTTTTTTTTTTTTTTTTTTGAGATGGAGTCTCATTCTGTAGCCCAGGATGGAGTGCAATGGCATGATCTCCGCTCACTGCAACCTCTGTCTCCCAGGCTCAAGCTGTTCTCCTGCCCCAGTGTCCAAAGTAGCTAGGATTACAGGCACGCACCACTATGCCCAACCAATTTTTGTATTTTTAGTAGAGATGGGGTTTCGCCATGTTAGCCAGTCTGGTCTTGAACTCCTGACCTCAGGTGATGCGTCCACTTCAGCCTCCCAAAGTGCTGGGATTACCGCACTTTGGCGCACTGGCCACCATGCCTGGCCCAAAGGCCCTAATTTTTTATGGACATGTAAATGTAACAAAAACATACAACAAAAATACATCTGAGGAAAATGTATAAATAAGTTACATGTGTGAAGTGCCCCAGCTGAGCACAACATAGAGAGTGACATAGAAGAAAAAGAAAAGTCTGTTACATTTACCCAACACAGCTCTTCCTGCTCCCCAATATAACCGTGCCTTTTGAAGTAAACTGCCAAGGTTTGGTTTCTTCTTTAAAAGACAATTAAAATACTGGCACATACATCTTTATTACTTGCTTCTAGGGTCCTGTCTAGACACTGGTTTCTGTCTCCTATGACATATAGTGCTGAAAGAAACAGTGGTATACTTTGGAATGACAGTTTAACTCTGCTGAGACCAAAGCTAAATGTTACAGCAGCAGAGAGGCTGCAGTCCCACACACAGAAAACAGGTGTAGCAAGTTATTACTATTAAGAAGAACCAAAAATAAACCAGGCGTGGTGGTTCACGCCTGTAATTCTAGCACTTTGGGAGGCTGAGGCTGGTGGATCACTTGAGGTCACAAGTTTGAGACCAACCTGACCAACACGGTGAAACTCCATCTCTACTTAAAAAAAAAAAAAAAAAAAAGTAGCCAGGTGTGAGAGCGTGCACCTGCATTCCCAGCTACTTGGGAGGCTGAGGCGGGAGAATCACTTGAACCCAGGAGGCGCAGGGTGCAGTGAGCCAAGATTGCGCCACTGCACTCCAGTCTGGGAGACAGAGCAAGACTCTGTCTCAAAAAAAACTAAGAAAAGAAGAAACACAAACTCCTTTAATTAAAAAATAAACACAAAATTGTAGATAAGACACATTCTAGGAACATGTTTGAGAGACTCCCAGGATCTCTAATCAAGACAATTGTTCAGACTATGCCAGGACAAAGCTACATTATAAAGATTGTGACAGGTAACATTTTTTAATGTCCAAATTTCAATCAAAGATTACAAATGTATACAAAATAAGGCAATATGGTTTTATCAAAAATGTTATAAAAGTTTCAGAGAGAAACCATAAAAAATGTATGTATTAATTTTAAAAATTGAAAATAAATTGAATACTCAGTGAGTGAAACAGAAAGAGAACTACAGAAAATCAGAAAAATGAGGGTAAGAACAAAAATATGTAAAATATTAGAAAAACAGAAATTATGACGGCAAAAAATCAAAAAGACTAACTGAAAAATCCTGAAAGTAAAAATGACATAAAAATGAAGAAGCTCAAAAAACAAACTAGGATATACACAAAGATATTTATAACAAACATATATGTAAGCACAATTTCAAAAGTCACATGCAAAAACAGCCTCTTGGAAACTGCAAGATAAAAGTGATGTATCATTTGCAAGCATAGTCTTATTAGATAGCCAGTGAATTGTCAACAAAAATTTTGCAAGCCAGAAGGGTACTGTCTGATACAGTTAAAGTCCTGAAAATAATAGCTATCAAGTGAGTATAATATCATCAGCAAATATGTCCTGTTGAATAAAAAAACCAAAACCTTCAAAAATAACCAAATTCTGAAAAAGTGTATTAGCACTCCATATGCTCTACATATAAAAGGTGCTAAAAGCAGTTGCTTCAACTGAAAATAACATTATTCAATGAAACAACACATAATCATAGAAAAATACATTATTTTCTGGAAAAGATATCCACAAACACAAAAATGGAATTTTTTTTTTTTTTTTTTTTTTTGAGACGGAGTCTCACTCTGTCGCCCAGGCTGGAGTGCAGTGGCGCGATCTCGGCTCACTGCAAGCTCCGCCTCCCGGGCTTACGCCATTCTCCTGCCTCAGCCTCCCGAGTAGCTGGGACCACAGGTGCCCGCCACCTCACCTGGCTAGTGTTTTGTATTTTTTAGTAGAGACGGGGTTTCACCGTGTTCGCCAGGATGGTCTCGATCTCCTGACCTCGTGATCCGCCCGTCTCGGCCTCCCAAAGTGCTGGGATTACAGGCTTGAGCCACCGCGCCCGGCCACAAAAATGGAATTTTTAAGCATTATTATAATGGTACAGAAAACATTTTTAATTATTCTCTAAAATTTGAAAATTAAAAGCATAGAAATCATTATAAACATCTTGTTAGTGAATATACAACATAAAAAAATATAATTCAAACATCAATGAAAAATTTGAGGGCAGATGTAATGAGAAAAAACATTTGCACGCCACTGAGGTTTTTTTCTTTTTACCAGACTGAAATATATTGTTGTATCTTTTAGAGGTGTTATGTAATCCCCAAGATAGCACAAAAAATATATTTGTATAGATACATAAAATAAGAAAGAAGTAAATGTATATCAACAAAAAAATAAAAAAGACACAAATTAAGAGAGAAAATGAGGCCCGGCACAGCGGCTCACGCCTGTAATCCCAGCACTTTGGGAGGCCCAGGCGGGCGAATCACGAGGTCTAGAGATCAAGACCATTCTGGCTAACATGGTGAAACCCTGTCTCTACTAAAAATACAAAAAAATTAGCAGGGCATGGTGGCGGGCGCCTGTATTCCCAGCTACTCGGGAGGCTGAGCAGGAGAATGGCGTGAACCTGGGAGGCGGAGCTGGCAGTGAACCGAGATCTGGCCACTGCATTCCAGCCTGGGCGACAGAGCCAGACTCCGTCTCAAAAAAAAAAGAGAATGAGAGACAAAGATACAAGAATCAAACAATAAAATAACATTAATAAGTCTGTTTCAGAGTTTATATATATACACATACATATATATAACTAACTTTCCAACCAAGAGACATACGTTCAATAAAGTGATTTATTAAAAAAATGTTGGGGCCAGGCACAGTGGCTCACCCTAGTAATCCCAGCACTTTGGGAGGGGGAGGCCAAGGCAGGCGGATCACGAGGTCAGGAGATTGAGACCACCCTAGCTAACACAGAGAAACCCTGTCTCTACTAAAAATACAAAAAATTAGCCAGGCGTGGTGGTGGGCGCCTGTAGTCCCAGCTACTCGGGAGGCTGAGGTAGGAGAATGGCGTGAACCCGGGAGGTGGAGCTTGCAGTGAGCCGAGATCGCGCCACTGCACTCCAGCCTGGGAGACAGAGGGAGACTCCATCTAAAAAAAAAAAAAAAATTTGGCTGGGTGCAGTGGCTCAAGCATGTAATCCCAGCACTTTCAGAGGCCAAGATGGGCAGACCACCTGAGGTCAGGAGTTTGAGACCAGCCTGGCCTATATGGTGAAACACCATCTCTAACAAAAATACAAAAATTAGCTGGGTGTGGTGGTACCCACCTGTAATCCCAGTTATTTGGGAGGCTGAGACAGGAGAATCACTTGAACCTGGAAGGCGGAGGTTACAGTGAGCTAAGATCATGCCATTGCACTCCAGCTTGGACGACATAGTGAGACTTTGTCTCAAAATAAATAAATAAATAAATAAATAAATAAATAAATAAATAAATAAAAATAAAAATAAAAAACCAATGTAGAAAATAACCTATATGTGATGGCCCGTTCTCAATTCTAAGTGCGTTAGTTTTAAGCAGGTTACATGGAAATAAAGTGATAAAGAAGCAGAGTGTTCTGAGTCACCAGCTGCCTCCTTACTGCCTTCTCTTTTACCCAGCAGCCAGGCACCTATGGGTCAGGGTCCTTGCAACTACCCTCTCCCCACCCCACCAACAAATTTAGGTTAATTTGCAACATAGATAATTGTACCCTTTCTTATCAGCTAAGTGCAGCCACTAGGGCCACAAGTCAAAAGTCTGAAGAGTCCTGAACAGTTGCGATGCATTTTGGGCTGCAACAAAATGCAACAAGACAACTCAAAAGGAAACACCTAAAGCCCTTGCCAATAGGTGACATCTGGGAAGATTGTGGCCCCATAGTAGTCAGCCTATGAGGAACCGGGGGAGGGGCCTGTGCGCTGACAAATTGTTTGCTGAAACTGTGCTGCGTGTGCCTGCATGCCAGACACTCAATCTCGCAAGACTGTCATTAAAAGTCTCACTTTCGCTGTTCTCCAGGTCTCTGAGTCCATTCTTTGGGTTTGGATGGGTGAGTTTGTTTCTCACACCAAGATCCAACTTGCCTTTCTACAAGAGTCAGCTAAAATCTAATGATAAAAAAGGACTGAAAGTGGCAAGATGGATTTAGACATTCCATACAAATATTAACCAAATGAGAGCTGAAAAGGCCAAAATAATATCACACAAGCTACATCTTAAGTCAAAAACTGTCACATTTTATAAAATATACTTTAAGTCAAAACTGCAAAGAGACAAAGAAGGACATTAAACAATAATACAGGCTGGGTGCAGTGGCTCACACCTGTACTCCCAGCACTTTGGGAGGCCGAGGCGGGCAGATCACGAGGTCAGGAGATCGAGACCATCCTGGCTAACTCGGAGAAACCCCGCCTTTACTAAAAATACAAAAAATTAGCTGGGCGTGGTGGCGGGCGCCTGTAGTCCCAGCTACTTGGGAGGCTGAGGCAGGAGAATGGCATGAACCCGGGAGGCAGAGCTTGCAGTGAGCCGAGATCGCGCCACTGCACTCCAGCCTGGGCAACAGAGCGAGACTCTGTCTCAAAACAAACAAACAAACAAACAAATAAAAAAACAATAATACATTCATTTACTGGGAGCCTATGTATATATATGTGTTTGTGTGTGTTTGTATCTCACATTAAGTTTCCAAATATATATAGCAAATATTTACAGAATGGAAAAAACACCTAGACAGTAATATAATTATGGTAGGACATTTCAATACCCAACTTTCTGTAATAAAAATAATACAAGACAGAATATTAGTAAGTGAAGAGAGGACTTGAAGGCAGTATAAAACAATTATTTCTAACAGAGGTATAGAGAAGACGCCTCAACAATATCAGGATGCATGCCCTTCTCAATAGCTCATACAACATTCCCCTTGATAGACCACCTGGTAGGCAAAAAAAGAAGTGTTAACAAATTTTTTAAAACTGAAAATTTATGAATTACATTCTATGACCAAAATGAAATGAGTATAAAACAGGCAAAACCTGAAAAATTTACAACTATATAGATATTAAACACACTCTACAGCATGCTCCTGTTCAAAGGCTGAAATAATATTTTGAAGATGTCCATACTGCTCAATGTAATACAGAGATTTAATGCAATTTTTTTAAAATTTCTCATTGCATTTTTGAGGAAACAGAAACAGCAACCCCAAAAGTAGTATACGGACTCTCAAAAGACAATAAAGTACCCAAAGTCTTCAAAAAAAAGGGAACAATGTTGAAGTCATTATAGTTCCTGATTTCAAACTACATTACAAAGTTACAGAACAAAAACAATTTGGCATGAGTATAATGGCTAAAAAGTAGACTAATAGGCCGGGCATGGTGGCTCACGCCTGTAATTCCAGGACTTTGGGGAGGCCAAGGCAGGTGGATCACAAGGTTAAGAGATTGAGACCATCCTGGCCAACATGGTGAAACCTTGTCTCTACTAAAAATAAAAAAATTAGCTGGGCTTGGTGGCATGAGCCTGTAGTCCCAGCTACTCAAGAGGCTGAATGAAGCAGGAGAATCGCTTGAACCGGGAAGCAGAGGTTGCAGTGAGCCAAGATCGTGCCACTGCACTCCAGCCTGGGTGACAAAGCGAGACTCTGTCTCAAAAAAAAGTGAGCTAATAAAATAGAAGTTAGCACATATATAAATGTTCACATGGATGGCCATATGAAGTTATTTGCCTACCCATAATTATTGCAGCATCGTTACTGAAAGCCAATAGGTAAAAGGAATGCAAATTTCTGTCTCCAAATTATTCAGTAGATATAATTTAAAATATAAAAATACTGGAATATCACCTAGGACTTAAAAAGCCAAAAATATTCTAACAACTATAAAGATAAACTTTGATGACATTATGCAAAATGAAATGAGTAAGCCACAAAAAGAGACTGTAGGAGATATATGAAGCAGTTATACTCTTAGAAAAAGAAAACAGAGTGGTGTTTGCAAAGTGCCAGAAAATCAGAAAAATTGGTTCTTGTTTAATGTGTACTGAGATTTAGCTTTGCAACATATAAATGTTCTAGAGATAAGTTGCATAACATTGTCATATAATTAATAAGACTAAACAGTATATTTTATTTTTTTCAAAGACGGAATCTTGCTCTAGGCTGGAGTGCACTGGCGTGATCTCAGCTCACTGCAACCTCCACCTCCCGGGTTCAAGTGAGTCTCCTGCCTCAGCTTCCTGAGTAGCGGGACTACAGGCACCACCTTGCCCGGGTAATTTTTGTATTTTTAGTAGAGACAAGGTTTCACCATGTTAGCCACGCTGGTCTCGAACTCCTGACCTCAGGCAATCCGCCAGCCTTGTCTCCCAAAGACTTGGGATTACAGGCGTGAGCCATTGCACCTGGCCTAAACAGCATATTTTAAAATGTTTGATAATAAATTTTGATATGTGGTTCTGACAAGTAAAAATAAATACCTAAAAAAGATACAAAGTTATGATAGTTTGTATATAATCTTCAAATCCAAGAGTGTTTCTCCCACACAAAAATAATACAGGTTCACAATAGATATTGAAATAGGAGATGACTGCTCACCTAGACAAGATTGAACAACCATTTACAACAAACCTACATAACAAATATATGTCATAAAAAATACAGAGATAATATTTATCCGGGGAAACAAACAGAGATAATTATATTGGCAATAGACATATGGCTGATTTGTATTTGATTCTGCTCCAAACTGCCTTAAATTGTACAGAGTTAAACATTGTCATACACAATTATAATATAAACAAAAACATCAAAACACAGTTAACTGGTGTGAAGTGGCATACCCTAAAATATATAACATAAAAATATAAAATCGCAAAACAAAAGAAAACCATGGAATGTAAAACTTATTGGACACCATCAAGTACATCAATATATTCATGAAATAAATCTTAGAAGACGAATATAGGGAAAAAGTAATACAGAGGTAAATTAAAGAAAAAGAAAGCTGAGAACTTCCCAAATTTTGATGTAATAAAAAAATTCTAACCAATAATACTTAATTCAAAGTAATTTTACTTGAAAAACAAAATAAAAATAAAGACTTTCCTAAATTAAATTTCAGGGTGTTCATTACAACTAGCACAGTCCTACAAGAAATGGTATATGGCAGCCAGACACAGTGGCTCATGCCTATAATTCTACAGCTTTAGGAAGCCAAGGCAGTCAGATCTCCTGGGACCAGGAGTTCAAGATCCAGTCTGAGAAACACAGACTCTGCACATAAACAAACAGAAATGCTAAAATGAATCCATTTTGTTGAAAAATAAAATGATGCTAGATGGCATCATAAAACCATATGTAAATATAAAGCTCTCTATTAAATGTAAATATACAGACAGAATTTTTTACTATCATAATAATGGTACATAAAACCATTAAAGTTCTGTAAATATCCTGCCTCAGTCTCAGGTGCCCACCACCACACCCAGCTAATTTTTGTATTTTTAGTAGAGACGGAGTTTCACCATGTTGGCCAGGCTGGTCTCAAACTCCTGACCTCAGGTGATCCATCCACCTCAGCCTCCCACAGTGCTGTGATTACAGGTGTGAGCCACCATGCCTGGCCTTATTTTTTCAACTTTAAGATGTTTTATGGGGGAGCGGGTAAGGTCGGCGGGCAAGCGGGTGTAATCCACAGCCATCCGTTCTTGGGCATGGTGGCTTCTGACCGCGGGGGTACCGAGAGTCTCCCGTCGGCCGAGTAGCAGCCAGGAAGGGGAGGCCGGGATGGTTTTTTTACCTGTTGGCCGCTTAAATCAAGGGCCGCCGGACCGGAAAGGGATGGAGGGACCGGGGATTTGGGGACTTGAAAACGAGTTGAGGAAAGGGAGCCTGTGGAAATAGACTCCAGTCTGAGCAATGTCGTTTCCCAGAGAATGGTCTCGAAGTAACTTCTCGGTAAAGTCTTCACGGAACTTCCAGACCACACTTGCCTACTGGGAGACTTTTAGGACCCGAGACGTGTGCAGGCTTTTCCAGCCAAAATGAAGTTTAATCCCTTTGTGACTTCCGACCGAAGCAAGAATCGCAAAAGGCATTTCAATGCACCTTCCCACATTGGCAGGAAGATTATGTCTTCCCCTCTTTCCAAAGAGCTGAGACAGAATTACAACGTGCGATCCATGCCCATCCGAAAGGATGATGAAGTTCAGGTTGTACGAGGACACTATAAAGGTCAGCAAATTGGCAAAGTAGTCCAGGTTTACAGGAAGAAATATGTTATCTACATTGAACGGGTACATTGAATGGGTGCAGCGGGAAAAGGCTAATGGCACAACTGTCCACGTAGGCATTCACCCCAGCAAGGTGATTATCACTAGGCTAAAACTGGACAAAGACTGCAAAAAGATCCTTGAACGGAAAGTCAAATCTCGCCAAGTAGGAAAGGAAAAGGGCAAATACAAGGAAGAAACAATTGAGAAGATGCAGGAATAAAGTAATCTTATATAAAAGCTTTGATTAAAACTTGAAACAAAGGAAAAAAAAAGATGTTTTATGTAATCTCCATTTTAAGATAATTACAATATACTTCAAGATGATTACATATTTATAGAAAGTATGCAAACCAAAATGAAAAAATAAAGCATGTAACAATGAAGTTAAAATAAACAAAAATTAAGGTAGTAAAACAGGAAATGAGAAAAAACTTATCTACAAGAAACACATAAAATAGGAACAATGAGGTAGTTTCCACAGATCAACAGACTTAGTCTTTCCCCCTGCTGGCTGTGAGAAATCCGGGCAGTACAGATGTACGGAATTTCCCCCACTGCAGCACAGCCACTCCACCAAGGGGCAGCCAGAGTGCTTTGTTAAGTGGTTCCCAGATCTCATGCATCCTGACTGGGTGAGACCCCCCCAATAGACATCATCAGATAACTTATAAAGGAGTGTTCCCACTGTCATCGGGTCATTCCCCTTCTGGGACAAAGATCCCAGAGGAAGGAGCAAGCAGTCATCTCTGCTATTCTGCAGGCTCCACTGGTTGACACCTCCAGGTGTGGGAGAAACCCACGCAAATAGGGTCTGAAGTAGATCCCAAGCAAATCACAGCAGTGCTACAGAAAAGTGGCCTGATGGTTAGAAAAACAAACAGAGGCTGGGCGCGGTGGTTCATGCCTGTAATCCCAGCACTTTAAGAGGCCGGGGCAGGAAGATCACAAGGTCAGCAGACTGAGACCATCTTGACTAACACGGTGAAACCCTGTCTCTACTAAAAATACAAAAAATTAGCCAGGCATGGTGGTGGGTGCCTGTAGTTTCAGCTACTCAGGAGGCTGAGGCAGGAGAACAGCGTGAACCTGGGAGGCGAAGCTTGCAGTGAGCCGAGATCGCACCACTGCACTCCAGCCTGGGCAACAGAGCGAGACTCCATCTCAAACAAAAAAAAAAAAAAAGAAAAAAAGAAAAACAAACAAACAGAAAGCAACAACAAAAACAGCACAAACAAAAAAGTCCCCACAAGAATCCCATCCAAAGGTCAGCAGCCTCAAAGATCCAAGCTAGAAAATCTCACAAAGATGAAAAGAATAAACCAAAAAATGCTGAAAACTTAAAAAGCCAGAGTGCCTCTTCACCAAATGATCCCAGCTAGCATATCTCCAGCAAGGGCACAGAACTGGGCAGAGGCTGAGGTGGATACATTGACAAAAGTAGGCTTCAGAAGGTGGTTAATGATGAACTTTGCTGAACTAATGGAGTATGTTCTAACCCAATGCAAAGAAGCTAAGAACCATGAAAAACACGACAGGAGCTGTTAACCAAAACAACCAATTTAGAGAGGAACATAAATGACCTGATGGAATTGAAAAACACAACATCAGAACTTCACAGTGCAACCACAAGTATCAATAACCGAGTAGACCAAGCTGAGGAAGGAACTTCAGAGTTTGAAGACTACCTTGCCGAAATAAAACAGGCAGACAAGATTGAAGAAAAAAGAACAGGAATGAAAGAAATCTCCGAGGTCTATGAGATTATGTAAAAAGACTGAACCTATGACTGACTGGGGTACCTTGGATAGGGAGAAAGGAACCAAGTTAGAAAACATCCTTTAGGATATCATCCAGAAGAACTTTCCCAACATAACAAGAAAGGCCAACATTCAAAATCAAAAAATCCAGAAAACCCCAGTAAGATACTCCATGAGAAGATCATCCCCAAGACACAAAATCATCAGATTCTTCAAGATTGAAATTCAGGAATAAATGATAAGGCAGTCAGAGAGAAAGGCCACATGACCTACAGACAAAAGTTCGTCAGACTAACAATAGACCTTTAAGCAGAAACCCAAGTCATAAGAGATTGGGGGCCACTACTCAACACTCTTAAAGAAAAGAATTTCCAGACAAGAATATCCAGGAAAACTAAGCTTCATAAATAAAGGAGGAATACAATCATTTTCAGACAAGCAAATGCTGAAGGAATTCATCACCACCAGGCCTGCCTTGCAAGAGCTCCTGAGAGAAGGGCTAAACATGGAAAGAAAAAAAAACCATTACTAGCCACTGCAAAAACACACTGAAGTACAAAGACCAATGACACTATGAAAAAACTACATCAAAGAGTCTTCAAAATAACCAGCTAGCACCATGAAAACAGGATCAAATTCACACATAGCAATATTAACCTTAAACTTTTTTTTTTTTTGAGATGGAGTCTTGTTTTGTCACCCAGGCTGGAGTGCAGTGCACAATCTTGGCTAACAGCAACATCTGCCTCCCAGGTTCAAGCAATTCTGCCTCAGCCTCCCGAGCAGCTGGGATTACAGATGTGCACCACTATGACAGGCTAATTTTTATATTTTTAGTAGAGGTGGGGTTTCGCCATGTTGGCCAGGCTGGTCATGAACTCCTGACCTCAGATGATTCACCTGCCTCAGCCTCCCAAAGTGCTGGGATTACAGGCATAAGCCACCGTGCCTGGCCTAATCTTAAATTTAAATGGGCTAAATGCCCTCATTAAAAGACACCTAATGTCAAGCTGGTTAAAGAGTCAAGACCCATTGGTGTGCCATATTCAAGAAACCCATCTCACATGCAAAGACACACACAGGCTTAAAATAAAGGAATGGAGGAAAATTCATCAAGCAAATAAAAGAAAAAAAGAGGAATTGAAATTGTAGTTTCTAACAAAATAGACTTTAAACCAACAAAGATCAAAACAGAAAAAGAAAGGCATTACATAATGCTAAAGGGATCAATTCAAGGAGCATGCAGATTTATAAAACACATTCTTAGAGACCTACACAAAGGGACTTAAACAAACTCCCACACAATAATAGTGGGAGACTTTAACACCCTACTGCCAATATTAGACCAATAATGGAGACAGAAAAGTAACAAAGATATTCAGGACTTGAACTCAGCTTTGGGTCAAATGGACCTGACAGATATCTACAGAACTTTCCAGCCAAGAACAACACAATACATATTCTCCTAAGTGCCACATGGCACTTACTTTAAAACAGATCACATAATTGGAAGGAACACTCCTTAGCAAATGCAAAACAACTGAAATCATAACAGTCTCTCAGACTACAGTGTAATCAAATTGGAACTTGAGAGTAAGAAACTCACTCAAAACTACACAAGTACATGGAAATTGAACAACCTGCTCCTGAATGACTTCTGGGTAAATAATAAAATTAAATCAGAAACCAAGAAATTATTTGAAACCAATGAGAACAAAGAGACTATGTACTGGAATCTCTAGAACACAGCTAAAGCAGTGTTAAGGGGAAAATTTATACCACTACATAGCCACGTCGAAAAGCTAGAAAAGATCTCAAATTGACACCCTAACATCACAACAAGAGAACCAAGAGCAAACAAACCCCAAAGCTAACAGAAGACAAGAAATAACCAGAATCTGAGTGAAACTGAAAGAGATAGAGAAAGAGATAGAGATAGAGACAAAAAAAACCTTCAAAAAATCAGTGAATCCAAGAGCTATTTTTAAAAAAACATTAATAAAATAGATAGAACACTAGCTAGAGTAATGGAGAACAAAAGAGAGAAGAAATACACACAATACAAAATGATAAAGAGGATACTACCACTGACCCCACAGAAATATGAACCATCAGAAAATACTATAAACACCTCTATGCACATAAACTGAAAAATCTAGAAGAAATAGATAAATTACTGGACACACACACCCTCCCAAGACCGAACTAGGGAAAATTTGAATCCCTGAATAGACCAATAACAAGTTCTCAAATTGAGCAAGTAATAAATAGCCTACAAACTAAAAATGCCCAGGGGCAGATGGATTTACAGCTGAAGTCTACCAGAGGTACAAAGAGGAGTTGGTACCATTTCTTCTGAAACTATTCCAAATGATAGAAAAAGAGGGACTTCACTCTAACTCATGTTATAAGATCAGCATCATTCTGGTACTAAGGTCTGGCAAACATATAACAACAACAACAACAACAAGAAACTTTAAGTCAGTATCTCTGATAAACATTGATGCAAAAATTCTCAATAAAATACTGGCAAACCAAATCCAGCAGCACATCAAAAAGCTTATGCACCGCGATCAAGTCAGCTTCATCCCTGGGATGCAAGGCTTTTTCAACATAAACAAATCAATAAATATAATTCATCATATAAACAGAACTAAAAACAAAATCCTTATGTTTATCTCAATAGATGCAGAAAAGGTCTTTGATCAAATTCAACACACCTTCATGTTAAAAATGCTCAATAAACTAGGTATTTATGGAAAATACCTCAAAATAATGAGAGTCATTTATGACAAACCCACAGCCAATATCATACTGAAAGGGCAAAAGCTGGAAGCATTCCCCTTGAAAACTGGCACAACAAGAATGCCCTCTCTCACCACTCTTATCCAACAGAGTATTGGAAGTTCTGGCCCGGAAAATCAGGCAAGAAAAATAAATAAGGGGTATTCAAATAGGAAGTCAAACTGTCTGTTTCCAGATGACATGATACCATATCTAGAATGCCCCAGTATCAGCCCAAAAGCTTCTTCAGCTGATAAGATGCTTCATCAAAGTCTCAGGATACAAAATCGATGTGCAAAAATTACAAGCATTTCAATACATTAACAATAAACAAGCAGAGAGCCATATCATGAATGAACTTCCATCCACAATTGCTACAAAAAAGAATAAAATATCTAGGAATAGAGCTAACAAGGGAAGTGAAGGACCTCTTTAGGAAGAACACAAACCACTGCTCAAGAAAATCAGAGAGGACACAAATAAATGGAAAAGATAGAAAGAATCAATATTGTAAAAACAGTCATACTGCCAAAAGTAATTCAATGCTTATCCCACTAAACTATTACTGACATCTTTCACAGAATTAGAAAAAACTATTTTAAAATTCATATGGAACCCAAAAGACCCCATATAGTCAAGACAATTCTAAGCAAAAAGAACAAAGCTGGAGGCATCATGCTATCTGACTTCAAACTACACCACAAGGCTATAGTAACCAAAACAGCCTGGTACTGGTATAAAAACACACACATAGACCAATGAAAAAGAATGCAGAACTCATAAATGACTGCTTATCTACAACCATCTAATCTTTGAAAAATCTGACAAAAACAAGCAATGAGGAACAAACTCCCTATTTAATGAATGGTGCTAGGAGAACCAGCTAGCCATATGCAGAAAACTGCAATGGGAACCCTTCCTTACACCTGTACAAAAATTAACTCAAGATGGATTAAAGACTTAAATGTGAAACCCAAAACTATAAAAACCCTAGAAGAAAATCTAGGGAATACCATTCAGGACATAGGCATGGAAAAAGATTTCATCATGAAAACGTCAAAAGCAACTGCAACAAAAGCAAAACTTGACAAATAGAATCTAATTAAACTAAAAACCTTCTCCACAACAACAACAAAAAAACTATCAACAGAGTGAACAGAATCGGAGAACATTTTTGCAACCTATTCATCTGACAAAGGTTAATATCCAGAGTCTAAAAGGAACTTAAGGAAATTTATAAGAATAAAACAAACAACTCCATTAAAAAGTGGGCAAAGAACATGGACACTTCTCAAAAGAATACATTTATATGGCCAAAAAGCAAACAAAGCTCAACATCAGGGATCATCAGAGAAATGGAAATCAAAACCAGAATTAGATACCATCTTATGCCAGTAAGAATAATGATTATTATTATTTTTTATTTATTATTATTATTATACTTTAAGTTTTAGGGTACATGTGCATAACGTACAGGTTTGTTACATATGTATACTTGTGCCATGTTGGTGTGCTGCACCCATCAACTCGTCAGCACCCATCAACTCGTCATTTACATCAGGTATAACTCCCAGTGCAATCCCTCCCCCCTCCCCCCTCCCCATGATAGGCCCCGGTATGTGATGTTCCCCTTCCCGAGTCCAAGTGATCTCATTGTTCAGTTCCCACCTGTGAGTGAGAACATGTGGTGTTTGGTTTTCTGTTCTTGTGATAGTTTGCTAAGAATGACGGTTTCCAGCCGCATCCATGTCCCTACAAAGGACCAAACTCATCCTTTTTTATGGCTGCATAGTATTCCATGGTGTATATGTGCCACATTTTCTTAATCCAGTCTGTCACTGATGGACATTTGGGTTGATTCCAAGTCTTTGCTATTGTGAATAGTGCCGCAATAAACATACGTGTGCATGTGTCTTTATAGCAGCATGATTTATAATCCTTTGGGTATATACCCAGTAATGGGATGGCTGGGTCATATGGTACATCTAGTTCTAGATCCTTGAGGAATCGCCATACTGTTTTAAAAAGTCAAGAAACAACAGATGCTGGTGAGGCTGTGGAGAAACAGAAATACTTTTACACTGTCGGTGGGAACGTAAATTAGTTCAATCATTGTGGAAGACAGTATGGGAATTCCTCAAGGACCTAGAACCAGAAATACCATTTGACCCAGCAATCCCATTACTGGATATATACCCAAAGGAATATAAATAATTATATTATAAAGGTATGTGGATGTGTATGTTCATTGCAGCACTATTTATAATAGGAAAGACATGGAATCAACCCACACACCCATCAATAGTAGACTGGATAAAGAAAATGTGGTACATATACATTATGGAATACTATGCAACCATAAAAAAGAATAAGATCATGTACTTTGCAAAGGCATGGATGGAGCTGAAAACCATTATCCTCAGCAAACTAATGCAGGAACACAAAACCAAAAACCACATGTTCTCACTCATAAGTGGGAACTGAACAATAAGAACACATGGGCCAGGCACAGTGGCTCATACCTGTAATCCCAGCACTTTGGGAGGCTAAGGTGGGCAGATCACGAGGTCAGGAGATCAAGACCATCCTGGCCAACATGGTGAAACCCCATCTCTACTAAAAATACAAAAATTAGCTGAGCATTATTAGGTGCGTGCCTGTAATCCCAGCTACTTGGGAGGCTGAGGCAGGAGAATTGCTTGAATCGGGGGTCGGAGGTTGCACTGAGCTGAGATCATGCCACAGCACTCCAGCCTGGCGACAGAGGGAGACTCTGTCTCAAAAACAAAAAAACAAACATGGACACACAGAGGGGAACAACATACACTGGAACCTGTCAGAGTAGGGGAAACAGCATCAAGAAAAATAGCCAATGCATGCAGGGCTTAATACCTAAGTGATGGATTGATAGGTGCAGTAAACCACTATGGGACATATTTACCTATGTAACAAACTTGTAAATCCTATACATGTATCCCAGAATACACAAAAAATAATATTTTTTAAAAAACAATAACAATGAAACTGGTAATAGTAACTTTATTTCTTTAAGCAATCATTTTAAATATAAATTAATTAAACTACTTAATAAAAAAATGTAATCCCAGGACTTTGGGAGGCCCAGGGGGGCTGATCACTTTAACTCAGGAGTCTGAGACCAGACTGTACAACATGGCAAAACTCTGTCCCTACTAAAACAAAAACAATAAAACAAGCTGGGCATGACGGCACATATTTGCAGCCCAGCTACTTGAGAAGCTGAGATGAGATCATCTGAGTTTGGGAGGTTGAGGCTGCATTGAGCTGTAATCATGCCACTGCAAACTAGCTTGGTTGACAGAGTGAGACTCTATCTCAAAAATAAATAAATTTATAAAAAGAAAAAGAAATAAGATGCCTGAGTAGTTTAAGTAAAAAAGCATACAATATGCTGTCTATAACAGACTCATTTTAGCATTGAGTCAAATAGGCCGAAAGTAACAGAATGAAAAGAATCTATATTCCATGCAAATAGTAATCATAATTGGGTGAGGTGATAGTAATTATATTGAGTATAATATGCTTTAAGTCAAGTACTAACATGAGACAAACACTGGTATTATATAATAGCCAAATGGGTCAAGAATCTATAACTATCATATCTATCTATTTATGTTTATATGTGTGTGTGTGTGTATATGTGTGTGTGTGTGTGTGTGTGTGTGTGTATATATATATATAAAATCAGGACTCCAAAATATATAAAGCATATTTTGGCAAAGGTAAAGCAAGAAATACATAGCAACATAATAATTGTAGACATCAAGATCCCATTTGCAATAATAAATAAAAATTTAGATAAAAGATCAATAAAAAAACAGCATTATAGACTGTATTAACTATTTTGCATATAGACAAATACCTGAGAGTGGATAAATTATAAAGTAAAAAGGTTTATTTGGCTTACAATTTGGCAGACTGTATAAATAGTGTGTGCCAGTCAGTATCTGCTTCTGGTGAGGGTCTCAGGAAACTTACAATCTTAGTGGAAGACAGAGTAGCTGGACATATCACATGGTAAGAGACAGAGCAAGTGTGAGGTGAAGGAGACAGGTTATTTTAATGAACCAGCTCTCATTTGAATTAATGTAGTAAAAACTTTGATTACTAAAAGGATGGTGCCATGGCATTTATGAGAATTTGTCCCTATGACCAAAACACCTCCTACCAGGTTCCACATCCAATATTGAGTATTAAGTTGCAGCATGAGCCTTGCAGAACATGGACATCCAAGCCATACCACAGACCAACCAGGCTTAACAGCATGTACAAAATTGTCCAGTTAAAAGCAAGAGAATATACAATATTTTTATCTGGACATGATATATTCTGTTAGGACACATAAAAAGTCTTATTAAAGAATACCACCTGGGCCGGGCGCAGTGGCTCACGCCTGTAATCCCAGCACTTTGGGAGGCCAAGACGGGCGAATCACGAGGTCAGGAGATCGAGACCATCCTGGCTAACACGGTGAAACCCCGTCTCTACTACAAAATACAAAAAAAAAACTAGCCGGGTGAGGTGGCGGGCGCCTATAGTCCCAGCTACTTGGGAGGCTGAGGCAGGAGAATGGCGTGAACCCGGGAGGCGGAGCTTGCAGTGAGCTGAGATCCGGCCACTGCACTCCAGCCTGGGTGACAGAGCGAGACTCCATCTCAAAAAAAAAAAAAAAAAGAATACCACCTGAGAGTAGTGGCTGATACATCTAATCCCAACAATTTGGAAGATGAAGGTGGGAGGATCACTTGGGACCAGAAGTTTGCTACTAGACTGGATAACATAATGAGACTGGGTCACTACAAATAATCAAAAAATTAGCGAGGCATGGTAGTGCATGTCTGTAGTCTCAGCTACTCAGGAAGAAGAAAAGATCACTTGAGTCAAGTGCAAATATGTGCTGAGGTTGCAGTGAGCCAAAATTATGCCACTATACTCCAGCCTGGGTGACGGAGTATGATCCTGTTTCAAAACAACAATAAATATAAGACAACCAAAATCATACACTGTGTGTTTTCTGCCCACAACTGAATGAAATTAAAAATTAAAAGCAAAAGTAGGCCGGGTGTGGTGGCTCACACCTGTAATGCCAGCACTTTGGAAGGCAGAGGCGGGCAGATCACCTAATGTCAGGAGTTCAAGACCAATCTGGCCAACATAATGAAACCCTGTCTCTACAAAAATACAAAAATTAGCCAGGCATAATGGTGGGTGCCTGTAATCTCAGCTACTCGGGAGGCTGAGGCGGGAGAATTGCTTGAACCCGGGAGGCGGAGGTTGCAGTGAGCCAAGATCGTACCATTGCACCCCAGCCTGGGTGACAGAGTGAGACTCTGTCTCAAAAAAAAGCAAAACTAAAACTGTCAAATCCAATAATATATTTAAAAAAAAAAAAAAAAAAAAAAAAACACATGAGCCAAGTGTAGTGGCTCAAGGCTGTAATACTAACATTTTGAGAGGCCAAGGCAAGAAAATTGCGTGAGTCCAGGACTTATAAAATAAAACTAAGGCCAAGAGCGGTGGCTCATGCCTGTAATCCCAGCATTTTGGGAGGCCAAGGTGGGCGGATCACTTGAGGTCAGGAGTTTGAGACCAGCCTGGCCAACATGGTAAAGCCCCGTCTCTACTAAAAACACAAAAGTTAGCCAGGCATAGTTGCAGGCACCTGTAATCCCAGCTACTCAGGAGGATGAGGCAGGAGAATTCCTTGAACCTGGGAGGCAGAGGTTGCAGGGAGCCAAGATCATGCCATTGCACTCCAGCCTGGACGACAGAGTGAGACTCCATCTCAAATCAATCAATCAGTCAATCAATCAAACACACTCTTCAGCTCAAGGTTCAAAAAGTTTAATTTAGTTAAGTTGTCAATACAACCTACAGTGGTGAACAAATTCAATATTATCTCTATAAAAATCACAATAGCACACTTTTATTACACAAATATTGTTTAAAATTTTAAAATTTGATTATGAACTATAGCCAAACACCCATGAAAAAGAATAAACAGGCATTAAACTTCCTGATTTTTAAACATATTAGGCAAGGTGCAGTGGCTCACGCCTGTAATCCCAGCACTTTGTGAGGCCAAGGTGGATGGATCACCTAAGCTCAGGAGATCGAGACCAGCCTGGTCAACACTGTGAAACGCTGTCTCTGCTAAAATACAAAAATTAGCCACGCATGGTGGCGCACACCTGTAATCTCAGTTACTCGGGGGGCTGAGGCAGAAGAAGTGCTGAAATCCAGGAGGAGGAGGCTGCAGTGAGCTGACTGAGCCACTGCACTCCAGCCTGGGTGACAGAGCCAGATTCCATCTCAAAAATAATAACAAAAAAAAATTAAAAGCTACAGTAACAAAAACAGTGTAATATTGACACAAAGGCAGATAAACAGATGAAAGAATAGAATACAGAGCCCAGAAATGAAACCTTTTGTAAATAATCAAATGATCTACAAAGCTGCCAAGAGTAAACAATAATCTTTTCAAAAACTAATGTTAAAAACTAAATATCAATACTGATAAAATAAGGTTGGATCGTTTCTTTGAACCATATACAAAAACATTTTAAGTAAAATACTTAGACATAAAAAAACTAGTAAGTCTCTTAGAAAAAAATTAAAAGAAAACAGGACATTGGTCTTGGCACCATTTTCTTAGATAAGACACTAAATGCATGAGCAACAACAAAAAAAATTATACTATACTTCAAAATTTCTGCACATTAAAACAAAACATTTAACTGAGTGAAAATGCCTTCTAGCAAATGGATAAGAATATTTCCATATTACATGTGATAGTTAATATTCAAATATATATAAAACTCTTAAAACTGAATAAGTTAAATAACTTGATTTGAAAATTAACAACTGAACTAAATTTTTATCATAAAAGATACACAAATGAAAAAAGCATTTGAAATGACATGCAAAATTAGTAATTTGTAGAGAAACACATAAAAAAACAATGAAAAATGAAATCATGTCATACCCACTACAATGACCACTATAAATTATTTAAAAACACCAAATCTGTTGATGATGCAATGAAAATAAAACTTACGTTGATTGTTGGTAGAAAACAAAGATGCAGTCATTATTTTTGAATGTTATAAATGTTTCTCAAATAATTAAAAATGGAATTATCATCAAATACAGCAATCCTGTTTAGCAATTTAAAATATGTAACACATGACCTGGAAGACGTATTTGAACATCTATGTTTATTGTACTAGTATTCACAGAAGCTAAAAGGCTGAAGCAACCCAGTTGTCTCTTGATTTATAAACACATCAAAAATGTAACATGTGTACAGTGAAATATTATTCAGTCTTAAAAAAGAAAATCTTGCCAAGCGGTGTGACTCACACCTGTAATCCTAGCACTTTGGGAGGCCGAGGTTGGCAGATCACCTGAGGGTCAGGAGCTCGAGACCAGCCTGGCCAACATGGTGAAACTCTGTCTCTACTAAAAATACAAAAAATTAGCTGGGCATGGTGGCACACGCCTGTAGTCCCAGTTACTCGGGAGGCTGAGGCAGGAGAATTGCTTGAACCCAGGAAGCAGAGGTTGCAGTGAGCCGAGATTGCGTCATTGCACTCCAGCCTGGGCGACAGGAGACTCCGTCTCAAAAATAAAAAATAAAAAAAGAAAAAAAAGAAAATCTTGTCACAGTTTAAGATAAACTTTGAGAATATTATGTCACCTGAAAAAAGCCAGTAACGAAATGATGGCTACAGTGTGATTCCACTTATATGAGATATCTTAATTAGTCACACTCATAAAAACAGAAAGAGGAAGGGTGTTTGTCAAGGGCTGGAAAGAGGGTAAAATGGGTTGTTGTTATTTAACGGTATTGAGTTTTAGTTTCACAAAATGTAAATATCTAAAAGTCTTTTGTATAACAATGTGAATATAATTAACATGACTGCCTGAAATGTAGAGTTGTGTTTTTTTTTTCTTTTTTGGAGACAGAGTCTCACTCTGTCAAAAAGCTAGAGTGTGGTGGTACAATTATGGCTCACTTGAGCCTCAAACTCTGAGGCTCAAGTAACCCTTCCACCTCAATCTTGCCACTAGCCTGAACCACAGATGCACAACACCATGCCTGGCTATTTTTAATAAACATCTTGAAAAACATATGTCCATATTTTCCCAGACTGGTCTCAAACTTTTGAGCTCAAATAATCCTGGATTACAGATGTGAGCCACCACCATGTCTGGCCCTAAAATGTACACTTAAATAGATTTAAGATGGTAAATATTATGTGTTTTTACAACAATTAATTTTTCTAAAGGAAAAACTGAAAAAAATAGTTTTATAAATCTTTTCAAAAATTACCTTCAAATTATAAAAGTACACAAAGGTGAGAGAAACACCATCATTAAACACATGGTGAAAATAAGAGATGGCGAAAATATTTCCATGACTACTCACTTAGATGAGATAAAACCACTGAAAATTAGTTAAGAAAGAACAAATACAAGATAAGCCATAACCAATATTGGGGTCATATTTATAGATAAACAGACACACATATATATCTAATTGTGGCAGACATATGGCTGATTTATCTCTTAATTACAAGAGATAAACCGAATTGCAAGCTGTCCAAAATTATAATACAAAAGTGAAACAAAAAAAACACAATAACTCGATGTTAAGAAACCTACATTAACAAAACACTGAAACTGCACAATAATAAGTGACATATTTACTCATAGAATCTGCTGTGCAACACTGATATACCATTACAAAAGAATTTGTCTGCATAACTACAGTAATCCTCTCTGGTACTCAATAAAAGCCATACTCATTCACATCCCGATATAAGGGCCATTATATATGAGCCTGACTGCAGAAACCTGCCCTACTGTCTGCTCTACAGATGAAAGCCCTGAAGAATATTCAGTCTGTCCAAAAATAAAATGGGGATTACAGCTACCCAAGCCCCTGTAACAAGCCAACTAAAGGTAGACCCTAGTGCAGTCCCAGCAGCCTTGTGACCAAGCTACACCCCCTCTCTACTACAAACCCGGACAGCATTCTATGACCCTGGAGACATAACAGAAAAAGATCTTTACCTACTGAAACCAGTTTACAGAAGCTTGAGGAGTTGTTTGCTCCTTCAAATTCACAGACACTAATGCAAAACAATATTGTGCCCATTGTCAATGCTTCTATTTTAACGTAGCACTGGAAGTATTTGGCAGAATAATGAGTCAAAAACATTTTTAAAAAGTCATTGAAATTGAAGACAAGTAAGTAAAAAGTTGCTGTTTGTGGATCATATGATTTTATATATAAAAAAACCATGAACACTACATTGAAATTTGTCTGAATTAATAAATACACTCAGTAAATTAGCAAAACATAAAATTAACATACAAGTATTAAGTTATTGTTCCATACACTTAAAACAAACTATCTAACAGAGAAAGAAAACAATTTAAAATAGCATTAAGATAATAAATTTCTGAGAACAAATTTAACCAAGGAAGTAAAAAATCTTTACAAGGAAAGATATGTTATTAATACAAGAAATTAGAGAAGACACAAATTTAAAAATATTGCATGTCTACAGATTGAAAAAATAAATATTGTTAAAGTGTCCTATTATCTTTTTTTTTTTTTTTTGAGACGGAGTCTCACTCTGTCGGCCAGGCTGGAGTGCAGTGGCCGGATCTCAGCTCACTGCAAGCTCCGCCTCCCAGGTTCACGCCATTCTCCTGTCTCAGCCTCCCAAGTAGCTGGGACTACAGGCGCCTGCCACTTCGCCCGGCTAGTTTTTGTATTTTTTTAGTAGAGATGGGGTCTCACCGTGTTAGCCAGGATGGTCTCGATCTCCTGACCTCGTGATCCACCCGTTTCGGCCTCCCAAAGTGCTGGGATTACAGGCTTGAGCCACCGTGCCCGGCCTAAAGTGTCCTATTATCTAAGTAATCTATAGATTCAATAAATTCCCTATCAAAATTTCAGTGGCATTTTTCTTCGCAGTGATGGAAAATACAATTCTAAAATTTCTAAGAAACTACAATAAACTTCAAATAGCCAAAGCAATCGTGAGGAAAAAGAACAAAGTAGAAAGACATCACACTTTATAATTTCAAACTATATATCAAGAATATAGTAATAAGAACAGAATAGAATGTGCAGAAAAGTTAACAACAACAACAAACAATGGAAAAGAAACCACTACCTCTTACACATTTCAAACATGATACAAAAAGAGAACTAAGAAAATAGTTTGGCCAGGTGCAGTGGCTCACACCTGTAAACCTAGTACTTTGGGAGGCCAAGGCGGGCAGATTGCTTGAGGTCACGAGTTCGAGACCAGCCTGCCCAACATGGTGAAACCCTGTGTCTAGTAAAAATACAAAAAAATTAGCTGGGCATGGCGGCGGGTGCCTGTAATTCCACCTACTCGGGAGGCTGAGGCAGGAGAATTGCTTGAACCCAGGAGGCGGAGGTTGCAGTGAGCCTAGATTGCACCATTGCACGTCAGCCTGGGCAACAAGCGTGAAACTCAGCGTCAAAAAAAAAAGAAAAAAAGAAAAGAAAAGAAAATAGTTTAACATAGAGTTTCTCAAAATCATGTAGATATTTGTGTGTCCCCAAAAACAATGGAAAAGCAGTCAGATTGTGAATCTCGTATGCCATGAAGAGGACTTTGGTTCTGACGGCAGACTTGAAGGGAGATCACCAAAGGGAAAGAATCCTTAAAGAATTTAAAAGCATAAGACAGAAGATGCCCCTATGCCAGAGAAAAATTTAAAAAAAAAAAAAAAAACCCTCAGGCTTCCCAGAAAATATTTGCTTTGGAACACAGCTTCTCAAATAACATTTTAAGCATTGGCTTTCTTTTTTTTTTTTTTGGACCTCTCATTCATGTCATCTGTTGTGTCACTCTCACCTACCTGGGGGTTCATCTGCCATCACATGTCTCTTCATGTTCCAGGGCTCTTTTCCTTGCTCTAGACAGGTGATCAGGTCTGGGTTAGAAACAGCAATACCTGCTTTATTAAAAATAAATAACATGAATCTTTCTCATATTCTTCAGTTACCAACCTAGTACCGTGCTTAGTAAAGAGGATGTATTAGAATATTCTAGAAAATTAATCCTAAAATACTAATTTATAACAGAAATTTCTAAGTATTTAGAAAACATTTTACATTTGTAGGTTCTTAATTTCACTACCTGGTATTCATTAATCAAAAATTGGTGGTGGCAAATAGATTTTAAGATATGGGCAACAATATTTTATGCCACTAAATTTCTGGAATTGCCACTAATCTAAAGTGAAGGATACAGATCAGCCCAGGAATGTGGAAAGTTTAAGTCAAGATAAAACATCCTGAAAAAATTCTTTTCTACATGGATAAATCCTCAAGATTTTCTTAAGAACAAGTATCAGAAACTCATTTATGCAAAGCATAAATTACCAAAAATTATTCTATGAAGAAAAGAGAAATGAAACTTTTAGGGTATATTAGTAATTGTGTACTAAAGTTATTCTCACCCAAGAAGACCAGGTTTCTGTAGTTCTCTAACATCACTTTCCTATACAAATCCTGCTGAGCAGTGTCCAGGCACTGCCACTCCTCCAGAGAGAATTCTATGGCCACATCCCTAAATGTCAATGGCCCCTGAAAAACACAAGCACACAAGACACACATATATTTACCAAGTGGCCATGGGCAGAATTTATTATTTGAATTAAAGTGAAATGAGAGAATAAAGAGAATTGCTTCTCACTTACAGGAATAGCTGAAATCATCTAATAATTTTTTTTTTTTTTTTTTTTTTTTTTTTTTTTTTTGAGACAGAGGCAACCTCCGCATGCTGGCTTCAAGCGATTCTCCTGCCTCAGCCTGCTGAATAGCTGGGATTACAGGCATGCACCACCACATCTGGCTAATTTTGTATTTTTAGTAAAGACAGGGTTTCTCCATGTTGGTCAGGCTGGTCTCTAACTCCCAACCTCAGGTGATCCACCCACCCTGGCCTCCCAAAATGCTGGGATTACAGGCGTGAGCCACCATGCCTGGCCCCAATCATTTTTAACACATAAATATTATCTAATGTTTTCTCGAACTCTGAGAGAAGATAATGGCATAAGATCCATAACACTGGTGTATGTGAGATACTTCTGTGGATGAGAAGTATAAAATTAAGGGCATAAACAAAAATTTGTACACTTTGACTGCTATATTTACATCATAAAATTTGAGTTGTGTTTATTTTTCAAACAAAAAAGACATGTTGAGTTAGAAGGTACCTGTCAACTTTAAAGGTGAACAATAAACTGGAGATCCTGTTGTGCAGATTTTTTTTCTTCAGAAGCTCTGGAGTAAAGTCTGAATTTCTAAATTTCTTTCTTCTTTTTTTTTTCTTTGAGATGGAGTTTTGCTCTTGTTGCCCAGACTAGAGTGCAATGACACCATCTTAGCTCACTGCAACCTCCACCTCCTGGATTCAAGTGATTCTGCTGCCTCAGCCTCCCAAGTGGCTGGGATTACAGGCATGCACCACCATGCCCAGCTAATTTTGTATTTTTAGTAGAGACGGGGTTTCTCCATGTTGGTCAGGCTGGTCTCAAACTCCCGACCTCTGGTGATCCACCCACCTCGGCCTCCCAAAGTGCTGGGATTACAAGTGTGAGCCACCACATCCAGCCAACAAATTTTTATGATGTGCTGATGCACATAGAAGAACATGGCATCACTGCTAAGATATTGCCCCTCAAACAGTAAATTATAGTCTGAATGTAACTATAACGATACATAGTTTTATACAAAGTTCAAGATACAGATATCTCCCATGTTCTGTTATTTTTAATAGTGATTTTAAGTAGTCTTTGTTTAGCACCATAGAGAGCAGATATCTCCTAATAATTTTTTTCAGAACTTTCTGGGTAATAAATGGCATTCTGTTTAAATAAGGATTTTCTTAATCCTGTTCTGCATAGAGTTAATAGAGAAAACAGATGAAACCTCAACATTACATGTTCTCCATCTTTACTAGGGACCCCAGCTTTCCCCCAATAGGAATCTTGAGTATTTACATCTCCCCATTTTAACAGCCACAAAGGGAACATTTTTAATAGTGCCGATTATAAATTCATGGTAGGAATTCTGCATGGCATATAAGAAGCCATGATGTAGAGAATGCAGAGAAAGCTCTGGTATATAGAAGGGAACTGTTCTGCAGAAAGCCTTGAATATTATAAGAATTTTAAAATGTAGTTAAAACAAACTCCTTAGGGAGGAAAAACACAAGTAGGGAAGTAAAGGTTTGCAAGTACTAAACGCATGGCATTCCATGAAGCAGAGTGCACACAGCTCTTCATCTGAGACATGTTTAGCTGAAAAAAGGCCATTTTTTTCTCTCCTTCTCTGAAAATCCTTTTAAGATAACATTCTCTGGACAAGTTACACCTGCATCTTGAGAATATTCATTTAAAAATGCCAGCACCACCTTTTTGTCTGCTGCCATCATGCGCACAAATAGAAGGAAAATCCTGCAGAAAAAGTCCACCCATTTCTCTGTCCTTTATAATAGAAGAGATTCAGGAACAATGAGGTGCTCTATGAATATAAAAGTATGTTTCTCTTTTCCTGTCCTCCGGTGCCCTCCCCTGCCACAGACACCAGCAATTTCTGCTACAGTAATGGAAATATGAGCCACACTCCCGTTCCTACCAAACCCAAACAGAACAAGCTCTGTGACCACTCTTTAGTACAAAGGTGGCACTTAGCTCTCATGAATGTATATTGAAGTCCTCATACTTGATTCTGACCTCACCTTAGAGTCACATGAGGCACTTCATTAAAACAACATGGATGCTTCCACCCACAACAATAAACAAAATCCGTGGAAAGGGCATAAGTACAGAGATTTCTGCCATGTAATCCTAATTAGAAGACTGGGCAGAGGCCAGGTGCACTGACTCACACCAGTAATCCTGGCACTCTGGGAGGCCGAGGCACATGGATCACCTGAGGTCAGGAGTTCAAGATCAGCCTGGCCCACATGATGTAACCTTATCTCTACTAAAAACAAAAAATTAGCCAGGAATGATGGCGAGTGCCTGTAATCCCAGCTACTCAGGAGGCTGAGGCATGAGAATGGCTTGAACCCGGGAGGCAGAGGTTGCAGTGAGCCGAGATTATGCCATTGCACTCCAGACTGGGTGACGAGTGAGAGCCTGTCTCAAAAACAAAAACAAAACAAAACAAACAAACAAAAAGACGAGGCTGATAACCACTTAGCTAAGCATTGCCTCTCAAACTTTAAAGAGCTTAAAACTCGCTTGGTAATTTTGGCCCCACTCTATGTAATGTGAATATGCAAGTCTGAAAAGGGTCCATGAATGGGTGTTTCAAACGAGTTCCCTGTCAATGCTGATGTTGTTCCCGCCGGGCTCATTATTAGCACTAGTGAGAGAAGCAGACATAGCACAGAGTCCCTTACACTCAGCACTCTTGTCACAACACAAATACTTCTGGTACAAATAAAACCAATCTCCATCTTAAAGTTTTATATTCTTTGCTGGCTGTTTAAAGTTTACAGAACAAACAGAAGGCAGCAATGTCTGAATAAATCTGCCTTTGGAAAATAACATGTACACACATACTAATGCAATGTTTATTAAGCAGGTACTACGGGCTTTAGAGTATATTACATTATACTGGGCATAACACATTATGTGATTTAATCCTAATAACACCCTGAAAGTTGACACTAAGTGTTCAATAATTCCCAGGATTTAGATAAAGGGTTCAGCATTTTTATTTCTTCCTCTGTTTCTCTGTCATGGATTTTGTTTTAAATGTATAGAATAAAAGCTAAATATAGGCAAATGAGAAGAACATAGAAAAAGTTTAATGTAGTTTAAATAAATTTTTATTGTGTATATATTTTCTTGTTTGTGGCTTGTGGAGCAACTGCTACATTGGCAGAAATAGAAAACAAGTCACTAAATGGAATGCTTCTGTAAGCACTAGTTTCAATATAAAATTTAAAAAATAAGAGCCTAAAATAAATAGTTTATTTCTCTTATTTATCTGTTTTTGGGTTTCAGAAAATTGTGAGCACCAGCTCTAGAAAGGCAGCAAGATTCACCAGACAAAACTCCAACCTTTTTTTTTTTTTTTTTAACAGAGTCTCGCTCTGTCGCCAGGCTGGAGTACAGTGGCACAATCTTGGCTCACTGCAACCTCCGCCTCCCAGGTTCAAGTGATTCTCCTGCCTCAGCCTCCTGAGCAGCGGGTATTACAGGCATGTGCCACCACACCCAGCTAAGTTTTGTATTTTTAGTAGAGACGAGGTTTCACCATGTTAGTCAAGCTGGTCTCGAACACCTGACCTCATGATCTGCCTGCCTCGGCCTCCCAAAGTGCTGGGATTACAGGTGTGAGCCACCACACCCGGCCAAAACTCTGATTTTTATAAATCAGTTTTGTGAGGCAAGGCTCTGGAGTGGGGCCAGACATAAATAAGGCCTCCAAAAAGGATGAATCTGAACAGAATTTGGGCAGGGAAAGGACCCTATGTAGAATTCTGTTCTCTCTGCCACCAAGGTATTTCCAGTTCTGTTTTTCCTAAGCTTACCTAAGAAAATCTTAAATCCCAGAGCTTATGTAACTTTAATCTATTTTTGCCACTGCCCTGTCAATTTTATAACATATACTAATAAGCAATTTAAACAAATGTCTTAAAGTTCTTTAGAATAATTATATTAGAAGATAAATACATATTCTTAGCAAAGTAAAAGAAAACAAATAATAACAAATCTTTCACTCCATAAATATCCCTTCAGGTGAAGATATCAGAAGTAACAATATAAAAGAGTGGCCCAAATTTCTTTTGGACACATCTATTCATTGTATCAACCATACAATGCTTAATTCACACATGTATCCAGTTGTTAGTCTAGACAAAATGTTCCTGGATAGTAGGGACCATGACTGCTTCATCTGTTTTTTTGAATGGCCATATAAAATGAAAACAATTGCTTTATCTGTTTGAGTCACCAGACCTATTGCTTTCATCCAAGTACCCGGAAACTTGAGAAACTCTCATCTGGGGACCAACCAAAGTTATCTCTTGTATGAGGGGAGAAAAAAACATAGAATTGCCGGGTGTGGTGGCTTATCCCTGTGATCCCAGCACTTTGTGAGGCTGAGGTAGGGAGATCACAAGGTCAGGAGTTCAAGACCAGCCTGTGCAATATGATGAAACCCCATCTCTACTAAAAATGCAAAAATTAGCCATGTGTGGTGGCAAGTGCCTGTATTCCCAGCTATTTGGGGGGCTGAGGCAGAAGAGTCACTTGAACCCGGGAGGCAGAGGCTGCAGTAAGCCGAGATCGCACCACTGCACTCCAGCCTAGGCAACAGAGCAATACTCCGTCTAAAAAAAAGAAAAAAACAAAAAACAAACACACACACACACACACACACACACACACACACACACACACACACAGAATGACCCATTTCTCTTACGCTAAGCCAGAAGCAGAATTAACCACTCTTGTCAGCCTGACACAATTCTGCCCTAGACATCCTCAAATGTCTCAAAGACGCCTAGGTGATTGTGAGAGGGTTCTTAGTGACCCTGGCTGATGGCCCAGTGATAATCCAGGCTGGAGAGATTCAGGCTGATTCTAAATAGAAAATGGCCTGGTGGAGTTCCAGAACCTAATCACTTGTCCCAATTTGGTAGCTTTTGGGTAAGGAGAAGGACAAGAATACTCTACTCCAGTATCACATTTTATAGGTAGGTATAGTTGTGGTCATGGCTATGGATACATTATGACTTCGATATCTCACTCTTAAAATGCTGATTCTGTCATCAGATTCTATTTACATCTGGAGCCTCTCGCATGACTGTGGTAAATCACTGAACAAGATCTGAAAAGTTTTAAGAACCACACTCTCAAAGGGGGCTTTAAGATGTCTATGTTGACAACTCACAATGGAGAAAATGCCTCCTGTTGGTTTTCTGTACATTCTCAATCTAAAGTCTGACCCTGTCCTGTAAATCCCAGGAAGATGCCAGACCTTATGTGCAGATTCTAGGTAGGATCAACCACACTCTGCATTCTTGGGTGTTACAGCACGTGGAGTACAATCAAAGGAGAGATCCCCTCATAGAGGCTGCTCTAGCTCATTCTACGTAATATGACTACCTAAAAGGAAAAAGCGGAGGCAACATGAATATAAGAGAGTTTATTTGGGCCAAGCTTGAGAATAGTAACCTGGGAGCAAAGACACATTTTCCAAAGACTGAACAAATAAGAAACTGAATCCCTGAATAGACCAACAAGCTCCAAAATTGAATTAGTAATAAATAGCCTACTAAAAAAAAAACAAAAAAAAAACAAAAAAAAACAAAAAAAAAAAACCAAGAACCAAATTCCTAGCTGAAGTCTACCAGTTGTATAAAAAAGAACTAGTACCACTTCTACTAAAAATATTTCAAAATACTGAAAAGAAAGGACACCTTTTCAACTCATTATATGTAAGAATAACATCATTCTGGTATCAAAACCTGGCAGAGACCAAACAAAAGATAGAAAACTTCACGCCAATATCCTTGATGAACATTGATGAAAATATCCTCAATAAAATACTGGCAAACTGAATTCGGAAGAACATCAAAAAGCTAATCCACTATAATCAAGTAGGCTGCATCTCTGGGATGCAAGTTGGTTCAACATACAATCAATAAATGTTATTCATCACATAAAGAGAACTAATAACAAATACCAAAAGATGATCTCAATAGATGCTAAAAACACTTTCAATATAATTTAACATTTTTCATGTTTAAAACCCTCAACAAACCAGATATTGAAGGTACATACTTCAAAATAATGAGATATCTATGACAAACTTACAGCCAACATACTGAATGGACACAAGCTGGAAGCATTCCTCCTTGAAAACTGGCACAAGATAAGGATGCCTTCTCTCAAAACTCCTATTCAACATAAAATTGGGAATCCTGGCCAGAGTCATCAGAGAAGAGATGAAAATAAAAGGCATTCGCCGGGCATGGTGGCTCACACCTGTAATCTCAGCACTTTGGGAGGCCGAGGTGGGCGGATCACAAGGTCAAGAGATTGAGACCATCCTGGCCAACATGGTGAAATCTCATCCCTACTAAAAATACAAAAATTAGCTAGGCATGGTGGCGTGCGCTTGTAGTCCCAGATACTCGGGAGGTTGAGGCAGGAGAATCGCTTGAACCCAGGAGGGAGGCGGAGGTTGCAGTGAGCCGAGATCATGCCACTGCACTCCAGGCTGGTGAGAGCAGGACTCTGTCTCAAAAAAAAAAAAAAAAATAGAAAAGAAAAGGCATCCAAACAGGAAGAAAGGAAGTCTAACTATCCCTGTGGGCAGATGACATGATTCTATATCTTCAAAACCCTATAGTCTCAGCAGGAAAGCTCTTTAAACTGATAAACAACTTTAGCAAAATTTCAGGATACTAAATATGTGTATAAAAATCAGCAGAATCTCTGTACATCAAAACATCCAAGCCAAAAGCCAAATCAAAAACATTATCCCATTCGCAACTGCCACAAAAAGAACAGAATATCTATGAATATAGCTAATCAGAATGGTGAAAGATCCCTATGACAAGAATCACAAAACATTGCTTAAAGAAGTCAGAGATTGGCCGGGCGCGGTGGCTCACGCCTGTAATCCCAGCACTTTGGGAGGCCGAGACGGGCGGATCACGAGGTCAGGAGATCGAGACCATCCTGGCTAACACGGTGAAACCCCGTCTCTACTAAAAAATACAAAAAAAAAAAACTAGCCGGGCGAGATGGCGGGCACCTGTAGTCCCAGCTACTCGGGAGGCTGAGGCAGGAGAATGGCGTAAACCCGGGAGGCGGAGCTTGCAGTGAGCTGAGATCCCGCCACTGCACTCCAGCCTGGGCGACAGAGCAAGACTCCGTCTCAAAAAAAAAAAAAAAGAGAACTCAGAGATTGACCAGGGACGGTGGCTCACGCCTGTAACCCCAGCACTTTGGGAGGCGGGGGCAGGCAGATCACGAGGTCAGGAGTTTGAGACCAGCCTGACCAACATGGTAAAACTCCATCTCTACTAAAAATACAAAAATTGGCCAGGCGCAGGGGTGTGTGCCTATAATCCCAGCTACTCAGAAGGCTGAGGCAGGAGAATCACTTGAACCTGGGAAGCAGAGGTTGCAGTGAACTGAGATCAAGCCATTGAACTCCAGCTGGGGCAACAGAGTGAGACTCCATCCCAAGGAAAAAAAAAAAAAAAGAAGTCAGAGATTACGGCCAGGTGTGGTGGCTCATGCCTGTAATCCCAGCACTTTGGGAGGCTGAGGCAGGTGGATCACGGGGTCAAGAGATGGAGACCATCCTGGTCAACATGGCAAAACTCTGTCTCTACTAAAAATACAAAAATTAGATCCAGGAGTGCATCCAGAGAAAACCATGCCAAGGATCTGAGGCCCACATCACTGTGTCATAAAAAGTGCGATGACCAGGTTTATGGATCACTCTATTCTCAATGACAGAATCTTCAGTCTGTTAAGGAGATATGGTTGCGGAAAGACAAGATGAATTGTGGAAAGAATGCAAAGAGGGGGAAAGTAGGAGGTTTCCCAGTTCCAATGGCTGACTAATGGGAGGAGGAGATGGAGAAAGCAGAGTAAACTGATTGGACTAAAAAAAAAAAAAAAGTACAAAAATTAGCAGGGCATGGTGGCAGGCGCCTGTAATCCCAGCTACTGGGGAGGCTGAGGCAGGAGAAATACTTGAACCCGGTAGGTGGAGGTTGCAGTGAGCCGAGACGATGCCATTGCACTCCAGCCTGGGCAACAGAGTGAGACTCCATCTCAGATTTTAAAAAAAAAAAAAAAAGGGGAGAAATGTCAGAGACATATCATTTCAAATGAATCAGGGCAAATCCATTTTGAACAGGGGCTGGGTAAAATGAGGCTGAGACCTATGGGGCTGTACTCCCAGATGGTGAGGCATTCGAAGTCACAGGATAAGAGAAGAGTTCAGCACAAGATACAGGTTATAAAGACCTGGGTGATAAAATAGGTTGCAGTAAAGAAGGTGGATAAAACCCACCAGAACCAAGATGGGATGAGAGTGACCTCTGGTCGTCCTCACTGCTACACTCCCACCAATGCCATGACAGTTTACAAATGCCACGGAGACATCATGGAAACATCAGGAAATTACTTTACATTGTCTAATTGGGAAGGCAAAAATAATCCACCCCTTGTTTAGCATAGAATCAAGAAATAAACACAAAAATGGGCAACCAACAGCCCTCAGGGCTGCTCTGCCTATGGAGTAAGCCATTCTTTTATTCCGTCTGTTTCCTAATAAACTTGCTTTTACTTTATAGACTCACTCTGAATTCTTTCTTGAGCAAAATCCAAGAACCCTCTCTTGGGGTTTGGATTGTGACCCCTTTCTGATAAGAACTCTGCACATTTTCTTTTTCTCATTAAAAAAAAAAAAAAATCAGCTGAATTTGTCTTCATTGGTCTAAATAAAATTTTTCACAGGCTCCTGAATTTGGAGCTACTGTCAGTCTGAGCCAATATACAACTCCATTTTATGTCCCTCCCAAGAACATGCTGACTTCAGGGTAAAACATTCTCTGATCTAAAATCTGATTATTTCACCCTTCATTTGCCAGTCCCCTCCAACTTCTTTCTAATTTTGTTTGCTCCTCCCCATGAAAGAAAGCCCTTGTCTGCCTAAACTTTGCAATCCTTAAAGTTCTTACGGTTGGTATTTCTTCCTGTTGCAATAGTCTTTTGGAATTCAAATTTTTAACATAAAACTAACTTTGTTATATATTACAAAGTCTAGAAACTGCCTTCAAACAATAACAACTTTATCATCAGTAAGACCCTCCCAATCCCCTACCATCTTAACCTTAACTGTATCTGCCTGTGGGTCCCCACCTTTCCAGGACTCTGTAGCCTCTCTCAGCAGAAAAGCTTCTTCCTCAGGTAGAGTGAGCAGGCGGGACATCTGCAGGGGAGGCTCCCCAGAAAAAAACTAACTGAGCCTGTAATAAACTCCTTTTGCAGGCTCAACACTAGCCTTAGCTCTGAGTCACTGGGCTCAAGCTTTAATTTCTATGTTAGACTTATTCACTTGGTTTTTGAAACTATGTGTTTGAAAAATCTAGCAAAATTACTCAAACACAGTGTTCATATAAGGGAAGGAAATTTTAAAGTGTCTGCAATTTATACCTCAATAAAAAAAGCAAAAGTATCTATTTCTTTCATATATGCATTATTTTATTAATTCCATTAAGAATCATTTAGTAAACAATTAGTCATATGGGAAAACTTCTAGGTGGTACCAAGTTTCATCTCATAAAATTTAGCATGAAACTCAGAAATCAAGATAAAGGGGTTTGAACAGAGATATTCACTGTCACAAATTTACCCTGCAAAAAGAGGAAATGATATTTTCATGCATCTATGTAACTCACCAATTATCTACCACATTTTCTTATAGAAATGTATTTATTTTCTACAAAAAAAAAATGGAATAGAGATTTTCCCCACTCATTTCCTTGGTAGCATTCTAAAAGCTGAGCCTTAGAATTCTGTTTGAAATCACCCAGCCATAAAAAAACACACCTGAGAAAATTTCTAAACTCACCTGGGGAGAAAAAAAAAAAGGGAATAGAGAATTTTTAATGAATGAAATATATTATTAGATACCAATTTTTTTCTTAAACCCACCACTTTTATGCCTTTGGTAAATATTTTCCTACCTTTCAAGCCCTACTAATATAATACAATTTACAGCTAAAAAACTGAGGTTAAAATAATCGAACAACTCTTTTCAAGGTGACAAACCCAGGGAGTGGCAGTGCTGATTAAAAACAGATGTGTGTGACTCATGTTTCAAGTCAGGCCATTCAATCACTTGAGAGTCTTCCACCCACCCCTGCTCACTTATGTGTTCAAGAACCACCCATTCAGGAGACACCACACTATGCCCCAATGACTGTCCCATGGGCATTTAAGTTTGCAAGTTCTTGCCGGGCACGCTGGCTCAAGCCTGTAATCCCAGCACTTTGGGAGGCCGAGAGGGCGGATCACGAGGTCAGGAGATCAAGACCATCCTAGCTAACCCGGTGAAACTGTGTCTCTAATAAAAAATACAAAAAACTAGCCGGGCGAGGTGGCGGGCGCCTGTAGTCCCAGCTACTCGGGAGGCTGAGGCAGGAGAATGGCGTAAACCCGGGAGGCGGAGCTTGCAGTGAGCTGAGATCCGGCCACTGCACTCCAGCCTGGGCGACAGAGGAAGACTCGGTCTCAAAAAAAAAAAAAAAAAAAAAAAAAGGTTTGCAAGTTCTTACACCATCTCACTGGGGTCAGTGTTTTTCTTTTTCCTTTTGTCTTTTGGGATACTATTTTTTTCTGTCACAAATGTTCCACTTTTTTCCACTATTTCACTTTCACTATATTTATTTCACTATTTTTCTGCCCCCTTAGAGAATCCAGGGGCAAAGATTATTTGTTTTCCCCTCAATACCAGAATCTGATTGGTTGACCAGCAATGTGTCTCCAAGAGATGAAAGCTGGGTTGGGTAAAGACAATTTTAACATCTCAAGGGGTTACCTTTTCATAAAAAGAGTACACCAGAAGATTCCTCTCAGCCCCAGGGCATCCATTTGCTTCCTTGAGAGGATACACTCCAGACTTCAGGTTCTCCTATGGGAGAAAATAACCCAGAAGCTGATATCCACTAGACACTCTAGCTGACATAACCACAGCAGATATCTTGGTTTATCTCCAGACAGTACTAAAACTCAGGACCAGGAAAAAACTGAAGGGTGGCTGAGGACACATAACCCCATAAAGTTTCCAAAGGAAAACCTTGACCCCAAAACATCCTGAGACAATCTTGTAATCCTAGCTACTCAAGAGACTGAGGCAGGAGAAGCTTGAACACGGGCAGCGGCAGAAGTTGTAGTGAGCCGAGATTGTGCCAGTACACTCCTCCAGCCTGGGCGACTAGAGCGAGACTCCATCTCAAAAAAAAAAAAAAAAAAAAAAAAAAAAAAAAAAATCTAACTCAAGAGCATCGTTTTGAAAATTACTACATTGAAAGACATAAAAAATCAGGCTTAACCAACTATCTACTGCCAATTAAGCTCCGATTACATAACCAGAAAATTTTCACCTTTATTGTACAAACTGAGAAACTACACAACTGTACCTAACCAATTACTGAATTTGGCTTTCTTCACGCACCTTATAAAAGTCTTTCCTTCAAGCCCCACCATGAAAAACAAATTACAAACCATAGCTGGGTGCTATACAGTGTTTGCATCACTCTTTGATTAATTTCTTAAATATTCTTGCGGTGACTTCTGCGCAATTTCTCCCCCCCCGACACGGAGTCTTGCTCCGTGTTACACAGGCTGCATTATACAGGCTGGAGTGCAGTGGCGCGATCTCGGCTCACTGCAACTTCCACCTCCCAGGTTCAAGTGATTCTCCTGCCTCAGCCTCCCAAGCAGCTGGGACTACAGTCGTGTGCCACCATGCCCGGCAAATTTTTGTATTTTTAGCAAAGACGGGGTTTCACTATGCTGGCCAGGCTGGTCTTGAACTCCTGACTGCGTGATGCGACCGCCTGGGCCTCCCAAAGTGCTGGGATTACAGGCGTGAGCCACCCCGCCCGGCCTGTACATTTTTAATAGGAGAAAAGAGGAACTAGGAACCCAGGACCAAAGTTCTTTCCATTCATGAACTCGCACCCCAAGTCAGGATTCTCCAGTGAGGCTCCTCCCTCCCTGCACAGTCTGGGAAAGACGCTGCGCTGCGGAAGCAGAGCTGCCCAGAGAGGGCTCCGGGCCAGGGCACAGTCACTGCGCAAGGAAGACAGGACGTGCCGGGGCCCGGCTGTCAGCGCAGCCGCCATCTTATGGCTGATGGGTACTGACGCCGAGCTGGACAAGAGAACTCGGGGCGCAGATTGTGGAGCTGACTGCGGAGAGGCCTGAGTCCCGCCACAGCCACGTTCCATCGGTTCCAACCAGCCCCTCCCCTCTCGGAATGTCGGACCCGGCACTCTCACCATTTCTAGGCTTCCAGGTGTTCCTGGCGTCTTAGTTGTAGCTCTCCCAATACCTGCAGGTCACAGGGCCACAGAGCCTGGACCTCTAGGAGGAGAGGACACAGATCAGTGAAGGCGAGACCTGGAGCTCAGGCCACAGCAAGAGACAAAGGCCCCGCCAAACCCGGAAGCCGCCCTGTCGGTTTCACTTGCGTGCCTGATTGGACGGTTCCCAGCCTGGCGCCTCTGATTGGATAATATTTAAATCCCCGCCCCCTCAGGTCCTGATTGACGGAAGATGTGATGAGATGCGGGGCTGAATGAAGAGTGACAGCCTAGGCTGCATCCTTCTCTGACAGGGCTTCCTCGCCGAGCTGAGCCAGGCCCACCGCAGAGATTATTTGCATTTAACCTTGTGTATAAGGTCATATGCACTTATAAATAATATATGGGGCTGGGCGCGGTGGCTCACGCCGGTAATCCCAACACTTTGGAAGGCCGAGGGGGGCAGATCACCTGAGGTCGGGAGTTGGAGACCAGCCTGACCAACATGGAGAAACCCAGTCCTTACAAAAAATACAAAATTAGCCGGGCGCGGTGGCCCATGCCTATTATTCCAGGTACTCGGGAGGCTGAGGCAGGAGAACCGCTGGAACCTGGGAGGCGGAGGTTGCGGTGAGCCGAGATTGTGCCATTGCACTCCAGCCTGGGCAACAAGAGCAAAGCTCTGTGTAAAAAAAAAAAAAAAATATATATATATATATATACATACACACACACACACACACACGTATATACACACACATATGGATAGTGGCTATTCAAAAATGAAAAGAATGTAACAATAATTATTTTAAAATTTCAGATTTTATGACCCTCCTGGCTCTGGTCCTTGGAACAGGCAGCCTGAGATTTTAAAAAGGAGGTAATCTTCTGAAATAAAATGTGGGCCACATGTGAATCTTAAATTTTCTAGAAGACAAACTTGAAAAAGAAACAAGGAACAGGTTGAATCGATTGTAACAATTTAATTAACCCAATATGTCCATAATATTATCATTGTAATGTGTGAGGAATGTGTAATTATTAATAATGTATGTAAACATTTGAAACTAACTCTGTATATTACCTTTCTAGCACATCACAGTTCAGACCAGCCACATTCCAGTCACTCAGGAGGCACACATGGCCAATAGCTGCCACATTGAAGTGCAGCTCTGATGTCAGGGGGGTGAATGAATGGAACATTCCTTTTCTGCCAGAAGTGAAGGCAGAAAATTAGCCTTCCCTACCAACATCTTTCTTCAGTTCTAAGGGTGGAACAGATAGTGGCCATCAAAAGAGCAGGTGGCAGCAGGAATAAAATAACTGCACGTAGACCACTGCTGGCCACCTGTTGTCCACTTTTCTTCCAGAGATCAGACAGTGAACAAAGGATGTTGGGGTCACAGGATAAAAAAACTCTGTGTCTTCAATTCTGTCCACACTCTTGACCTCCAATGCTTAGATATGGAGAAGATAGATTAAAAGCAAGCTTATTTTGCTATTTGGCCTTGGCCCTAATTGTCACACTATGGTTATCTGTTTTTCCCTGTGGTGTGGAGGGTGTGTGGGTATAAGCACCAGTCACATGCATACATGTCTACCTGTATTTCTGCATTACTCAACGTTCTCTTACAAGTCACCCAACTTTAAATCAGGGGAAAAAATCAGTACCTATAGGGTACCCACTGTTAGAAGGTAACTAGTAATCAACCTGTCATTGAATCCTGGCATCCTATCTACAGTGAGTACATGTATTAGTTAGCTATTGCAGCATAACAAATCATCCAAAACTTATTAGTTCATAATTGAGATGGTCAGCCATTTAGGCTGGGCTCAGTGGGGCCATTCTTCTGATTTCAGCTGAGCTCCTTCAGATATGTGTCATCAGCTGCTTGTTGACTAGGCAGCTGTGCTTCTGGGAGTGATGTTCTGCTTGTGGGGTTGTCAACAGGGACACCTTGCTTCTCCTCCCCATGATATCTTATTTTCCAGCTGGCCAACATGGGATTTTTTCCAAGGCGATGTCAACATTCTAAAAGAAAAACAGAAACATTCAAGACTATTTGAGCCTAGGCCCCAAACTAGCCCATTGCCATGTTCACAGGTTTCTACTGCCCTGAGCAAATAAGGCCAGGCTGATCTGGGGTTTGGAAAACAGATTCTGAATCTTGATGGAAACAACTGTAAAAGCATCTGGCATTGGGCATGGATAGAGGAGGGATGAAAAATTGCTACCATTTTGCAAACACGGTGGCTCAGACCTGTATTCCTAGCACTTTGGGTGGCTGAGATGGGAGAATTTGAACTCGGGAGTTCCAGTGCAGCCTGGGCAACATAATAAGATTTTGTTTCCATGAAAAAAAAAAATGAAAAAAATTAGCCAGCCATGGTGGTGCATGCCTGTAGTCCCAATACTTAGGTGGCAGAGGCAGGAGGACTGCTTGAGCCTGGAAGGTCAAGGCTGCAGTAAGCCGTGATTGGCTGCACCACTGCTATCCACACTGGGTGGTAAAATGAGACTCTGTCTCAAAAAAATAAATAAATAAATAAAATAAAAATTGGATAAGCATTTGGAAGACAGAATAATTTGAGGAAAAAGCTGAGGGATGAGTTTAGAAAATCAAAGTCCAACAGCACATTATTTATTTTTATCATAGAAAATATTTGAGCCGGGCGCTGTGGCTCACACCTGTAATCCCAGCACTTTGGGAGGCCGAGACGGGCAGATCACGAGATCAGGAGATCGAGACTATCCTGGCTAACATGGTGAAAAACTGTCTCTACTAAAAATACAAAAAATTAGCCGGGCATGGTGGCAGGTGCCTGTAGTCCCAGCTACTTGGGAGGCTGAGGCAGGAGAATGGCATGAACTCGGGAGGCGCAGCTTGCAGTGAGCCGAGATCACACCCTGCACTCCAGCCTGGGTAACAGAGTGAGACTCCATCTCAAAAAAAAAAAAAAAGAAAAAAGAAAATATTTGAAAACTAGGCTGTGCGGTGCCTCACACCTGTAATCCCAGCACTTTGGGAGGCTGAGGTGGGTGGATCACCTGAGGTAAGGAGTTCGAGATCAGCCTGACCAACATGGGGAAACCCTGTCTCTACTAAAAATACAAAATTAGCCAGGCATGATGGTACATATCTGTAATCCCAGCTACCTGGGAGGCTGAGGCAGGAGAATCGCTTGAACCTGGGAGGCTGAGGTTGCAGTGAGCCGAGATCGTGCCACTGCACACCAGCCTGGGCAACAAGAGCGAAACTCCGTCTCAAGAAAAAAAAAAAAAAGAGAGAGAGAGAAAAGAAAACATTTGAAAACTTTTAAAAGAGAAAAACTTTAAAACTTTACATAAATTAAATTTAACAGAGTTTATTAATAGAGCATAGAATGATTTGCAAATCGGGCAGCCGGTAGATCCAGAGTAGGCTCAGAGAGACTACCAAAGCCACATGATGAGAACAGATTTGTAGACGGAAAAAGCAAAGTGACATACAGAAAATGGAAGTGAGGTACAGAAACAGCCAGATTGATTACAGGTTGGGATTTGCCTTAAACATAATTTGAACACTTGTTGTCCTTTTATTGGCAAAAACACAATTTTTGGTACAATAATGGAATACAGTCTATGTATATATCCAGTTAGGTTTCAGTTTACTATGTTTAAAAAAACCTAGTGACCAAAGTTAAACAGAAAAGGGAACAGCTTTAAGGATAATTAATTTAACAGTCTCTCCCTTTTGATCATCTTCTCAATTTTGAGAGATAGACCAGAACTTTAGACATGGATATTATTCTGTCACCATCAAAAATGTACTTCTTTATTCTCAAATCCCACTGTGAAATAGCCGAACTGTAGCTTTTGTAAAGTGGTAACAAGGACTTCAGGTTATTATTATTTTTTTAAGGGTTACAGTAGAGGTGACCTCCTTGTGTTGAAATCTGCTGTTTTCAAAAGAACAACCAAACCTGGCCTGTTTTAGGATCTACCTATTTCCTTACATTTTCAGCTTGATTATGTCACATTAACACGAGTGACTCCATTTGGTTTGGTTTAGTCTCTTTGGGCCTAACGCACAAGCTCAGTCCAGAATGATGGCCTTCAATAATTTTGTTTATAAAATGCCCCCCTTTTGGTTAAGTTCTCACATAGGTAAGAGTATGACCAAAACTCAGTGTCTTAATGCCACTCTCAGTTTCCATTATTTTTAGTTTTTGTCCCTATCAGGTCATTCAGGTTATGGTGTCCTCATGGTCACATATGCATTTGAGTTTTTGTGATTGCAGTTAAAGAGAGACCATTTGACATTCTAGAGATAACTGCATGCAAACATTTATAACTTTTGAGAGAATACACTGCAGTAGGGAGACTACTATTTTGACTATAAGAAGGATGATAACAAGAGTTTCAAGTATGCTGTTTTTTTTTTTTTTTAGAGACGGAATCTCGCTCTTTTGCAGAGCTGGAATGCAGTGGCACGAGCTCGGCTCACTGCAACCTCCACCTCCGCCTCCTGGTTCAAGCGATTCTCCTGCCTTGGCCTCCCGAGTAGCTGGTACTACAGGCGCGAGAACCACCATGCCCAGCTAATTTTTGTATTTTCAGGAGAGAGGGGGTTTCACCATGTTGGCCAGGATGGTCTTGAACTCTTGACCTCGTGATCTGCCCACCTCGGCTTCCCAAAGTGCTAGGATTACAGGCGTGAGCCACCATGCCTGGCCTCAAGTATGCTTTTTAGCCAGGGTCTTATGAACTCTACCATCTAACATTAAATAGATCAAATAATTAGCTAAATTAATGGTCTCCTCATTTCAACCAAGCAGCCTATTTATTAATCTTCTACAACTGAATCTCTGTAATACCCGATGTATTTTTCCATGTGCAACTACAAGTTTTAGCAACTGCACAGATACTTCTCTGTTCATCCAGTAACTAATCTAGAGAAATTCTATTATTTCGCACAACTTTAGTAAGAAAAATTAAAGTCTATTTTGTAACCGTGGCCTTTACAATAGAATATGCTATAAAGCCCTATTATGGGGAATAAATTTCTAACCACTGCCTCATTTACTCTAAACCATGGGGAACAAAAAGACCTAACAAATGATAGTCATTCAGAAGAGTAATGGTCTCCTGGCAATGCTCTATAATCTATTCTGAATAAGTTCTCTTTAACTTATGAATTAGGCTAACAGCAATGAAACAATATTCTGTTTCTGATATTATGAGGCAACATATGTCCCATTAAAATTTCTCACCCTCATTGGCCCTTCATCTTTTACTTATGAAGGCATAAGTTGGTTCATATATAATGTAGGCTGCAAAATCTACATATAAAAATTGTACCCTATGAGTGCACACAAGAGGCCCCTTTTTATTTCCTTTGTTTGCAGACCCATAAGAAAAAAACAGTAATCTAAGAGTGTCATGATAGCAGAGATGTCTTGATTTTTCATCTTGTGAAGAAAGCGATCTACATCAATGCTGCCATCTGCTTTTCAAGAGAAACTTCCCCCTGTTTAACTTAACCTTAAGATCTCTGGTCGGGCGTGGTGGCTCACGCTTGTAATCCCAGCACTTTGGGAGACCGAGTGGCTGGATCATGAGGTCAGAAGATCGAGACCATCCTGGCTAACACGGTGAAACACCGTCTATACTAAAAATACAAAACAATTAGCCGGGCATCGTGGTGGGTGCCTGTAGCCCCAGCTACTAGTGAGGCTGAGGCAGGAGAATGGCATGAATCCAGCAGGTGGTGCTTGCAGAACCCAGGAGGCGGAGTTTGCAGTGAGCCGAGATCGAGTCACTGCACTCCAGCCTGGCCAACACAGCTAGACTCCATCTCAAAAAAAAAAAAAAAAATCTCCAATGGGCATACAATTGCAAGAGTTCGGAGGGCCTCTTCTCAGTTGTGAGGTTATCAACACAAGGTTCGGGGTCCTGAAGTCTTGCAGTATAGATGGCAAGCAGACTCAATAAAATTACAAAGGGTTTTTCTGTCCTCAGTAAGTAGACCATAAAAGCATTGTTTACCTGGTGAAAATATGCTTCGCCATAATGCATTAAAGCCTTGCTGCATTTAGTCATATAAACTTCAGTAACAGAACACACATGAGGTTCCATTATCTGGTACATAAGCCATCCAATGACAATTTTATAATAGCCAGCACAGTTTTTCACTCTCAGTGAATCTGACTGTCATCAATCTGCAATTACAAAAGCAATCCTGTCAATTTAGTTCGATTTTCTCAATACTATTGTATCTGTAATACCTTATTTAACAGTTTTATAACTTCTCCAGTGAAATAGTTTTTTTTGTTGTTGTTGTTTTCTTTTCTGAGACAGAGTCTCACTCTGTTGCCCAGGCTGGAGTGCAGTGGCGTGATCTCAGCTTGTAGTAGGACAAGCCTCAGACAAAACCCCTCAGACACCAAGTTAAAGAAGGAAGGGCTTTATTCGGCCAGGAGCTTCGGCAAGACTCACGTCTCCAACAACCGAGCTCCCCGAAAGCAATTCCTGTCCCTTTGAAGGGCTCACAACTCTAAGGGGGTCTGTGTGAGAGGGTCATGATCGACTGAGCAAGCAGAGGGTACGTGACTGGGGGCTGCATGCACCAGTAATTAGATCTGAACAAAACAGGACAGGGATTTTCACACTGCATTTCTATACAATGTCTGTAATCTATAGATAATAGAACCGATTAGATCAGGGGTCGATCTTTAACTACCAGGCCCAGGGTGTGGCGCTGGGCTGTCTGCCTGTGGATTTCGTTTCTGCCTTTTAGTTTTTATTTCTTCTTTCTTTGGAGGCAGAAATTGGGCATAAGACAATTTGAGGAGTGGTCTCCTCCCTTAAGCTCACTGCAGCCCTTGCTTCCTGGGTTCAAGCGATTCTCTGCCTCAGCCTCCTGAGTAGCTGGGATTACAGGCACCCGCCACCACGCCTGGCTAATTTGTGTATTTTTAGTAGAGACAGGGTTTCACCATCTTGGCCAGGTTGGTCTTGAACTCCTGACCTCGTAATATACCCTTCTCGGTCTCCCAAAGTGCTGGGATTACAGGTGTGAGCCACCGTGGCTCCCGGCTGAAGTAAGTATGTTTATTATTGGAGACTTTTTCAGAAGCGTCCCATGAGCAAAACATATTTTTTAATATCCTGTAAGCTACTGTTATAATATCAGACTTTTCCCATGAGAAAGCTTTCATTCTACAAGAAAATATGTATTAAACATGACAATTCAATAAAATTTTTGTATAAATGCTTAAATAGTTCCTCAGGTAGCAGAAAGGTACATGAAGTTTTGATTGTCTTCTCAGATTATATGTTTGAGAGGAAAAAAAATGGTCCTAACCTATTTTAGTAATTAGGATAGTCACCACACACACACACACACATATATTTAATTTATATTTAACTTAGATTATTGTTATTATTATATATTTTTTTGAGACAGAGTTTTACTCTTGTTGCCCAGACTGGGCAGTGGCGTGATCTCAGCTCACTGCAACCTCCGCCTGTCTGGTTCAAGTGATTCTCCTGCCTCAGCCTCCGAAGTAGCTGGGATTACAGGCATGCGCCACCATGCCCAGGTAATTTTGTATTTTTAGTAGAGTCGGGGTTTCTCCATGTTGGTCAGGCTAGTCTCGAACTCCCAACCTCAGGTGATCTGCCGGCCTCGGCCTCCCAAAGTGCTGGGATTACAGGCGTGAGCCACCGTGCCCCGCCAACTTAGACTATTTTTTATCTCTTCTGTGGCGAGTAATAAAATGCAGTGCTTTTGATAAAGGAAGCTTTAAGAACTCAGGAATGAACAAGTCACTGCTGTCTAGGTTCTCCATGAGTTCACACTTACTATGTCCTCTTAAATATCATGTTTGTTTCTTCAATTTAGGTACATAGCACTGATAACTGTGAAGTTATCTTAGATAATCTGACTTGGAACACACAGTTTATTCAAATGGCATATCTAAAAAATTTCAGTACTGGCTCATTTAGTATAAAAATGTGGCAGAGTATTTTCATAATGTACGATTAATTTTTGTTTTGCCTGGATTATTAGTTTTATTTTATATATATATTTTTTGAGACAGAGTCTCACTCTATGGCTCAGGCTGGAGTGCAATGGCACAATTTTGGCTCACTGCAACCTCCACCTCCCAGGTTTAAGTGATTCTCCCCTCAGCCTCCCAAGTAGCTGGGATTACAGGCATGCACCACTATGCCTGGCTAATTTTTGTATTTTTTTTCAAGTCTCTTTTTTCCCATAAGTTACTGGGGTACAGGTGGTATTATGTTATTTAGTGGTAATTAGTGAGATTTTGGCACACCCATCAACTAAGCAGTATACACTGCACCATATTTGTAGTCTTCTGTCCCTCGTCCCCCTCCCACTCTTTCCCCAACATCCCCAAAGTCCATTGCATCATTCTTATGCCTTTGCATACTCATAGCTTAGCTCTCACATGTCAGTGAGAACATTTGATGTTTGGTTTTCCATTCCTGAGTTACTTCACTTAGAATAATAGTCTCCAATCTTATCCAGGTCACTGCAAATGTTGTTAATTCATTCCTTTTTATGGCTGAGTAGTATTCCATTGTGTGTATGTGTGTATGTGTGTGTGTGTGTGTGTGTGTATGTATATATGATATGATTCTGTCCCTCATCTTAAAGTTAGATAACCTGATGACAATGTGATTAGGTGATGATCTTTCAGCGATGATTTTCCCAGGTATTATTTGTGCTTTTTGTATTTGAGTGTCTAGGTCTCTGGCAAAACCAGAGAAGTTTTCCTCAATTATTTGTCCAATTATGTTTTCCAAACTTTTATATTTTTCTTCTTTCTCAGAAACACCAGTTATTCTTAGGTTTGGTTGTTTAACATAATCCCAGACTTCTTGAAGGTTTTGTTCGTATTTTCTTTTTTTTTTTTTTCTGTCTTTGCTGGATTGTGTTAATTCGAAGATCTTGTCTTTGAGCTCTGAATTTCTTTCTTCTACTTGTTCAATTATATTGCTGAGAGTTTCCAGAGCATTTTGCATTTTTATAAGTCTATCCAATGTTTCCTGAAGTTCTGATTGTTTTTTCTTTATGTTATTTCCTTGCATATTTCTCCCTTCACTTATTTTTTTAATTCATTTATTATTATTATTATTATTTTTGAGATGGAGTTCACTTTTCTTTCCCAGGCTGGAGTGCAATGGCTCAGGCTTGGCTCACTGCAACCTCCGCCTCCCAGGTTCAAGCGATTCTCCTGCCTCAGCTTCCCGAGTAGCTGGGATTACAGGCATGTTCCACCACGTCTGGCTAATTTTGTATTTTTAGTAGAGATGGGGCTTCTCCATGTTGGTCAGGCTGGTCTCAAACTCCCAACCTCAGGTGATCCACCCACTTTGGCCACCCAGAGTGCTGGGATTACAGGCGTGAGCCACCATGCCTGGCCTATTTTTTTTTTTTTTTTTTTTTTTTTTGAGACAGAGTGTCACTCTGTCACCCAGGCTTGAGTGCAATGGCACAATCTCAGCTCACTTCAACCTCCGCCTCCCGGGTTCAAGTGATTCTCCTGCCTCAGCCCTCTGAGTAGCTGGGATTACAGGCATGCGCCACCATGCCCAGCTAATTTTTGTACTTTTAGTAGAGATGGGGTTTCACCATGTTGGTCAGGTTGGTCTTGAACTCCTGACCTCGTGATCTGCCCATCTCGGCCTCCCAAAGTGCTGGGATTACAGGAGTGAGCCACGGTGCCCGGCCCTTCTGAATTCTTTTTCAGGTAAATCAGGGATTTATTTTTTGTTTGGATGGATTGCTAGAGAGCTAGTGTGATTGCTTGGGGTTGATAAAGAGCTTTGTTTTGACATATTGCCAGAATTGATTTTCTGGTTTCTTCTCATCTGGGTAGCCTCTGTCAGAGGAAAGGTCTAGGGCTGAAGGCTGCTATTCAGATTCTTTTGTCCCATGGGGTGTTCCCTTAATGTAGTACTTTCCCCTTTTTCCATGTATATGGCTTCCTGTGAGCCTAGCTGCACTAATTGTTGTCTCTCTTCTGGATCTAGCCACCCAGCAAGTCTACCCAGATCTACGCTCGTACTTGTGGTTGTCTTCAGAGTCCTGTGATGTGAACTGTATACGAGTCTCTCAGCCGTGAATACCAGCACCTGTTCTGGGGCAGGTAGCAGAGGGGTGAAATGGACTCTGTGAGGGTTCTCAGCTTCGGTGGTTTAATGCTCTATGTTTGTGCTAGTTGGCCTTCTGCTGGGAGGTGGCACTTTCCAGAGAGCATCAGCTGTGGTAGTATGAGGAGAAATAGGTGGTGGGTGAGGCCCTAGAATTCCCAAGAGTATATGCCCTTAGTCTTCAGCTACTAAGGTACAGAGGGAAGGCCCATCAGGTGGGTGCAGAACTAGGCAAGTCTAAGCTCAGACTCCCTTTGGGTGGGGCTTGCTGCGGCTGCTGTAGGGGAAGTGGGTGAGGTTCCTAGGTCAATGAAGTTATGTTCCCAGGAGGACTATGATTGCCTCTGCTGTGTGATGCAGGTTGTCAGGAAAGTAGGGAAAAGCAGGCAGTAACAGGCCTCACTCAGCTCCCATATAACCCAAAAGGCCAGTCTAGCTTCCACCATGCACCCGCCAACAGCACCGAGTTTGTTTCCAGGCAGTGGGAACTTGCCACAGGCTACAAGCCTCCCTGCTGAGAGAGCAAGCAGGACTTCCGTGCCTCTGCATCTGTCAAGTCTGCACACCGGATTCATTCCCTCCTCTGAGTTCTGGCTAGGAAACTTCATGTTCAGTTGGAATTGTTACAAAGTTCAGCTGGAGGAAAAAATATATATATACATATATAAAATTTTATATTTTATTTATTTATTTTTTTGAGATGGAATCTCACTCTGTCGCCAAGGCTGGAGCTCAGTGGCGCAGTCTCCACTCACTGTAAGCTCTGCCGCCTTCTGGGTTCACGCCATTCTCCTGCCTCAGCCTCCCAAGTAGCTGGGACTACAGGTGTCTGCCACCACGCCCAGCTAATTTTTTTGTATTTTTAGTAGAGATGGGTTTTCACTGTGTTAGCCAGGATGGTCTCAATCTCCTGACCTCGTGATGAGCCACCACGCCTGGCCTATATTTTTAATAAAAGATTTTTTTTCAAATTTTCTGTTAACTAACAGATCTAAATATATTTAGCTTTTCTATATCATATAAAAAGAAGATTCCAGTCAGGCATGGTGGCTCATAGTTGTAGTCCCAGCACTTTGGGAGGACAAGACACAAAGTCTGTTTAAACTCAGAAATTTGATACCAATATGGCAAAAGCCCATGTCTACAAAATATACAAAAATTAGCTGGGTGTGGTGGCCTGCACCTGTATTACCTGCTATTCAGGAGGCTTAGGCAGGAGGATTGCCTGAGCCCAGGAGCTCGAGGCTGCAGTGAGCCATGATCCTGGGTGACAGAGTGAGATCGTTTCTAAAAAAAATGCCAGGCTGGGCGCAGTGGCTCATGCTTGTAATCCCAGCACTTTGGGAGGCCGAGGCGGGCAGATCACTTGAGGTCGGGAGATCAAGACCACCCTGACCAACATGGAGAAAATACTAAAAATACAAAATTAGCTGGGCATAGTGGTGCATGCCTGTAATCTGAGCTACTCAGGAGTCTGAGGCAGGAGAATTGCTTAAATCCAGGGGGCTAAGGTTGCGGTGAGCTGAGATCGCGCCATTGCAATCCAGCCTGGGCAACAAGAGCGAAACTCCATCTCAAAAAAAAAAAAAAAAAAACACCAAAAAATGCCAAAGCATATAAACATAAACTTACGTGGGTATTTTTGGAAATTTCTGTTACTATTATTATTCTAATAGTTTTTGGGGTACAGGTGGTATTTAATTACATAGCTTCTTTAGTGGTGATTTCTGAGGTTTTGTAGCACCCAGCAACTAAGCAGTGTACACTGTACCCAATGTGTAGTCTTTTAACCCTCACTCCTCTCGCACTCATCCCCTTGAGTCCCTGGAGTCCATTATATAATTCTTATACTTTTGAATCCCCATAGCTTGTCTCCGACTTGTAAGTGAGAACATATGATGTTTGGTTTTATATTCCTGAGTTACTTCACTTAGAGTAATGGTCTTCAGGCCAGGCACGGTGGCTCACACCTGTAATCCCAGCACTTTGGGAGGCTGAGGTGGGCAGATTACTTGAGGTCAGCAGTTCAAGACCAGCCTGGCCAACATGGTGAAACCCAGTCTCTATTAAAAATAAAAAAAATTAGCCAGGTGTGGTGGCACACACCTGTAGTCCCAGTTACTCGGGAGGCTGAGGCAGGAGAATTGCTTGAACCTGGGAGGTGGAGGTTGCAGTGAGCCGAGATCATGCCACTGCACTCCAGTTAGGGTGACAGGATGAGACTCCATCTCAAAAAATAATAATAATAATAGTGATTTTCAACTTTATCCAAGTTGCTGTGAATATCATTGTTCATTTTTTTGTTTTATGGCTGAGTATTTCATGATATATACATATATATCACATTTTCTTTATCTACTTGATAGCTGATGGGCATTTAGGCTGGTTCCATATTTTTACAATTGCAAATTGTGCTGCTATAAACATGTGTGTGCAAGTGTCTTTTTACATAATGACTTTTGTCTGCATGTAAATAGTAGTAGGATTGCTGAATCAAATGGTAATTCTACTTTTAGTTCTTTAAAAAATCCCCTGATGGGATGGGCATGGTGATTTACGCCTGTAATCCCAGCACTTTGGGAAGTCAAGACGGGTGGATCACCTGAGGTCATGAGTTCGAGAGCAGCCTCACCAACAAAGTGAAACCCCGTCTCTAATAAAAATACAAAAATTAGCTGGGCGTGGTGGCGTGTGTCTGTAATTTCAGCTATTTGGGAGACTGAGACAGAAGAATTGCTTGAACTTGGGAGGCGGAGGTTGCAGTGAGCTGAGATCGTGCCACTGCACTCCAGCCTGGGTGAGGGAGTGAGACTCTGTTTAAAAAACAAAAAACAAAACCAAAAAAAAACCTTGGCTGTTTTCCATAGTGATTGTATTAGTTTACGTTACCACCAACAGTGTAAATGTTCTGGTTTTGATTTGAATTTTCCTGATAATTAGTGATGTTGAGACGTTCTGGTTTTGATTTGAATTTTCCTGATAATTAGTGATGTTGACCATTTTTTCTTTTCTTTTTTTTTTTCTTCAGTATTCACATTTTTTATTTTGAGGTGTAAAATATATGTGGCCAACACCGTTACTTTCATCAGCAGATAAAAGAATTGGGATGTATAAAAAAACCTGTACTTGACCTTTTATCAAGATTATCTGCCATCAAATTACCCATATCCAGGTTTCCATGAGCCTGGAATTTTCTTTCCACTTGATAGGGGTATGTATTAGAAAGTCCAGTTTATAACATTTTTATTTAAAACAAGAACAAAAATAAAAACAATCAGCATAGTCAAGTTGTCTTAGTCTTTTTTTTTTTTTTTTTTTTTTTGAGAGGGAGTCTGGCTCTGTAGCCCAGGCTGGAGTGCAGTGGCTCCATCTCGGCTCACGGCAAGCTCCGCCTCCCGGGTTCACGCCATTCTCCTACCTCAGCCTCCGGAGCAGCTGGGGCTACAGGCACCCGCCACCACGCCCGGCTAATATTTTGTATTTTTTAGTAGAGACGGGACTTCACCGCGTTATCCAGAATGTTCTTGATCTCCTGACCTCGTGATCCACCCACCTCGGCTTCCCAAAGTGCTGAGATTACAGGCGTGAGCCACCGTGCCCGGCCTCAAGTCTTAGTCTTAAGAATTTCTGGATTTCCTTTTTGGAAGAGATCAGGATCTTTCCAAGACCTGGGTCCTTGAATATTCTTCAAGCCATCAAAAATGGAGTCCTTTATTTTCTCATATTCTAACTCTAAAGATACTGTATTCGCTTTAAGTTTTTTTTCCAACTCGGGATCAGTTTTAATCTTCACAGCATCATATCAGATTTGTGAAAACTCACAAAGACCAAAGGAACCTCCAACAATCAGCAACAACATGGGGACTCTGTAGCAGAGTCTTGTTCCTACACAAAGCACACATTACCACGGGTGCAAACATGATTGAACTCTTCCATTTGCTTAGAACTCCAAGCAGGCCCAGTGCTGACTCCCAAATCTCAGCAACCCAAGCTCTCCAGAGGAGCACATCCTTGACTCACCTACTTTCCTTGGTTATTTGGCGTTTGGTCCTTACTGATAGGTTTCCAAGCATTTTTATTTATTTATTTTTTATACGTTTGTTGGTCATTTGTATATCTTCTTTTGAGAATTGTCTATTCATGTCCTTCACCCACATTTTCAGGGGATTATTTTTTTTCTTGCTAATTTGTTCAAGTTTCTTGTAGATTCTGGATGTTAGTTATTTTGTTGGATGCTTTGTGTGTGAAGATTTTCTCCTATTCTGTGAGTTATCTCTCTTTGCTGATTTTTTCTTTTGTTGTGCAGAAGTTTTTAGTTTAATTAAGTCTCATTTATGGAATTTTTTTTTTTTTTTTTTTTTTTGCATTTGCTTTTAGGTTCTTGATTATTAAGCCAGGGTCCAAAAACGGTTTTTCTGCTGTTATCTTCTAGAATTTTTATAGCTTCAGGTCTTAGATTTAAGTCTTTGTCCCATGTTGAGTTGACTTTTGTATAAGGTGAGAGATGAAGATCCAATTTCCTTATTCTACGTGTGGCTTGTCAATTATCTCAGCACCATTTGTTGAATCGGGTGTCCTTTTCACACTATGTTTTTGTGGACATTGTGAAAGATTAGTTGGCTGTAAGTATTTGGCTTTATTTCTGGGTTTGCTATTTTGTTTCATTGGTCTACATGCTATTTTTATCCTAATACTATGCCGTCTTGGTAAATATTGCTTTGTGGTATAGTTTGAATTGGGTAATGCTGTGCCTCCAGATTTGTTCTTCTGACTTAGTCTTGCTTTGGCTATGCAGGCTCTCTTTTGGTTTTATATTAATTTTATTTATTTATTTATTTATTTATTTATTTATTTATTTTTTTTTTTTAAAATACGGAGTCTCGCTCTGTCGCCCAGGCTGGAGTGCGGTGGCGCAATCTCCACTCACTGCAAGCTCCGCCTCCCGGGTTCACGCCATTCTCCTGCCTCAGCCTCCCGTGTGGCTGGGACTACAGACGCCCGCCACCGCGCCCGGCTAATTTTTGTATTTTTAGTAGAGACGGGGTTTCACCGTGTTAGTCAGGATGGTCTCGATCTCCTGACCTCGTGATCCGCCCATCTCGGCCTCCCAAAGTGCTGGGATTACAGGCGTGAGCCGAAGTTTTGCTCTTGTTGCTCAGGCTGGTGTGCAATGGCGCGATCTTAGCTCACTGCAACCTCCGCTTCCCAGGTTCAAGTGATTCTCCTGCCTCAGCCTCCTGAGTAGCTGGGATTACAGGCACGTGCCACTACGCCCAGTTAATTTTGTATTTTTAGTAGAGATGGGGTTTCTCCATGTTGGTCAGACTGGTCTCAAACTCCCAACCTTAGGTGATCCACCTGCCTCAGCATCCCAAAGTGCCAGGATTACAGGCACGAGCCACTGAGCCTGGCCTTCCATATGAATTTTATAATTGTCTTTTTTTTTCTTTTTCTTTTTCTTTTAGTTCTGTGGAGAATGATTATGTTATTTTGATGGAGATTACATGGAATTTGTAGATTGTTTTTGGCATTATGGTCATGTTCACAATATTCACTCTACCTATCCATGAGCATAAAATGTGTTTACATTTGTTAGTGCCATCTGTAATTTATTTTAAACCTGTTTTGTGTTTACCTTGTAGAGATCTTTCATGTCCTTGGTTAAGTATATTCCTAATTATTATTATTATTTTTGCAGCTGTTGTAACAGGGCTTGAATTCTTTTTTTTTTTTTTTTTTTTTTTTTTGAGGCGGAGTCTTGCTCTGTCGCCCAGGCTGGAGTGCAGTGGCACTATCTCGGCTCACTGCAAGCTCCGCCTCCTGGGTTCACGCCATTCTCCTGCCTCAGCCTCCCGAGTAGCTGGGACTACAGGCGCCCGCCACCTCGCCCGGCTAGTTTTTTGTATTTTTTAGTAGAGACGGGGTTTCACCGTGTTAGCCAGGATGGTCTCGATCTCCTGACCTCGTGATCCGCCCGTCTCGGCCTCCCAAAGTGCTGGGATTACAGGCTTGAGCCACCACGCCCGGCCCAGGGCTTGAATTCTTGACTTGATTCTCAGTTTGGTTGCTGTTTGTGTATAACAGTGCTACTGAGTTATATACAGTGATTTTGTATCCTGAAACTTTACTGAATTCATTTTTCAGATCTAGGAGCTTTTTAGATGAGTCTTCAGTGTTTTCTAGGTATAATATATCATCAGATGACACAATACAATCACTGAACAGTCACAGTTTGACTTCCTGTTTACCAATTTGGATGCCCTTTATTTCTTTCTCTTGTCTGAATGCTCTGGCTAAGACTTCCAGTACTATGTCGAATAGAAGTGGTTGAAAGTGGGCATCCTTGTCTTGTTCTAGTTGTCAGGGGTAGTGCTTCCAACCTTTTCCCATTCAGTATAATGTAGGCTGTGGGTTTGTCACAGATGGCTTTTATTACCTTAAGGTATGTCCCCTCCATGCCAATTTTGCCGAGAGTTTTAATCCTAAAGCAATGCAGAATTTTGTCAGATGCTTTTTCTGCATCTATTGAGATAATCATGTGATTTTTAAAATAATTCTGTTTATGTGGCATATCACATTTATTGACTTGCATATGTTAAACCATTCCTGCATCCTTGGTATAAAATGCACTTGATCATGGTGTATTATCTTTTTGATATGCTGTTGTATTTGGTTAGCTAGTATTTTGCTGAGAATTTTTCATCATCTGTGTTCATCAGAAATACTGATGTATAGTTGTTGTTGTTTTTTTTTTTTTGTCATGTCTTTTCCTGGTTTTGTTATTAGGGTGATACTGGCTTGATGGAATGATTTAGAGATTTCCTCTTTATCTTTTGGAATAGTTTCAGTAAGACTGGTATCAATTCTTCTTTGAATGTCTGACGATAAAATATATCTGTGAATCCATGTGCTCCTAGAGTTATTTTGTTGGCAATTTTTATTACTGTTTCAATATGGCTACCTTTTTTCAGTCTGTTCAGAGTTTCTATTTCTTCCTGATTTAATCTAGGAGGATTGCATATTTCCAGGAATTTATGCATCTCCTCTAGGTTTTCCAGTTTGTGCACAGATATATTTATGGTAGCAATTCAATAATCTTTTGTATTTCTGTGGTATTGCCTGTAATATCTTCTATTTTTTTTCTAATTGAGCTTATTCAGATCTTCTCTCTGTTTTTCTTGGTTAATCTTGCTAATGGTCTATCAATTTTGTTTATCTTTGCAAACAACCAGCTTTTTGTTTCATTTATCTCCTTGTGGAATTTTTGGTTTCAATTTCAGTTGTTTTTTTGTTTTTTTTTTTAAATGATGCTTTTCTCTTGTTGCCCAGGCTGGAGTGTGCAGTGGTACACTCTCAGCTCGCTGCAACCTCCAACCTCCGCCTCCCAACTTCAAGCGGTTCTCTTGCCTCAGCCTCCGGAGTAGCTGGGATTACAGGCTTCCGCCACCAAGCCCTGTTGGGTTTTTTTTTTTTTATTTTTAGTAGAGACGGGTTGTTGGTCAGGCTGGTTTCGAACTCCTGACCTCAAGTGATCCACCCACCTCAGCCTCCCAAAGTGATAGGATTACAGGTGTGAGCCACCGCTCCCAGCTCAGTTAGGTCTTCTCTGATCTTTATTTCTTCTGTTCTGCTGAGTTTGGGTTTAGTTTGTTTCTGCTTCTCTAGTTCCTTGAGGTGTGACCTTACATAGTCTATTTGTGCTATTTTAGACTTTTTCCTGTAGGCCTTTACTGCTATAAACTTTTCTCTTAGTACCACTTTTGCTGTATCCCAGAGGTTGTGATAAGTTGTGTCACTATTGTCATTCAGTTCAAAGAGATTTTTAATTTCCTTCTTGATTTCATTGTTTATTTAAAGATTATTCAGGGCCAGGTGCAGTGACTCATGCCTGTAACTAACCCTAGCACTATGGGAGGCCAAGGTGGGTAGATCACTTCCATCCTGGACAACATGGTGAAACCGTGTCTCTACTAAGAATACACAACTTAGTAGGGCACGGTGGCTTGCACCTGTAGTCCCAGCTACTCGGGAGGCTGAGGCAGGAGAATCACTTGAACCCGGGAGGTGGAGGTTGTAGTAAGCCGAGATTGCATAAATGCACTCCAGCTTGGGCACCAGAGAGAGACTGTCTCAAAAAAACAAAACAAAACAAAACAAAACAAAAACCCTTCGTGAGCAGGTTATTTAATTTCCATGCATTTGTATAGTTTTTAGGATTTTTTTGGAATTGATTTCTAATTTTATTCCATTGTGATCTGAAAGAGTAGTTGATATAATTTCAATTTTTAAAAATTTATTGAGACTTGTTCTGTGGCCTATCATATGTCTATCTTGGAGAATGTTCCATGTGCTGATGTATAGAATGTATATTCTGCAGTTGTTGGGTAGAATGTTCTGTAAATATTTGCTAAGTCCATTCATTCAAGTCATTGGTTATCATTACTGTGAGGAAAAAATTTTCTGGGAAAAAATGTTGCATTTCCCTAAAATAAAAAACATGCCATGTATCAAATTGAGGCAAAAATAAAAAGACCTATGGTCTCATCAATCCCACCCAAGGATTAGGGCTTTAATTCCTTTTTTGGAATATTAAAATCTGTATGATCATATCTTGAGAGAGTTTTCCACCATAAAACAAAAACCAAAATGATGCCATTATTCTGAAATACTGAGTTAGCATTTTTGTGCAAATATGTACTATTTATTTTATTTCTATTTTTATTTTTTTTGAGACAGTCTCGCTCTGTCACCCAGGCTGGAGTGCAATGGCTTGATCTTAGCTCACTGCAACCTCCGCTTCCCAGGTTCAAGCAATTCTCATGCCTTAGCCTCCCAAGTGACTGAGATTATGGGTGTGAGCCCTTATGCCCCACTAATTTCTGTATTTTCAGTAGAGAGGGTTTCACCATGTTGTCCAGGTTGGTCTCCAACTCACAACCTCAGATGATCTGTCTGCCTCGGCCTCCCAAACTGCTGGAAATTACAGGTGTGAGCCACCGTGCCCGGCCACACTATTTAATTTTCTATTGATATATAACATGCATTCAGAAATACATGCACAAAGAACTCATTCATGTAAAGCTCAATGAATTGTTCATTGTAAGTACAATGAATTACACAATGAAACGCACTTGCGTAATCAGAAAATTAAACTGGGCACAGTGGTTCATGCCTGTAATCCCAGCATTTTGGAGTCCAAGGTGGTCAGATCACTTGAGCTCAGGAGACCAGCCATGGCAACATGGCAAGACCCTGTCTCTACTAAATAAAAAATACTATACACACACACACACACACACACACAAAAATAGCCAGATGTGGTGGTGCGTGCTTGTTGTCCCAGCTACTTGTGAGGCTGGTATGGGAGGATCACTTGAGCTTGGCGGTGCAGGGGGAAGTTGGAGGTTGTAGTGAGCCAAGATCAAACTCCTGCACTCTAGCCTGGCTTACCAGAGCAAGACCCTGACTCAAAAACAAAATAAAAACAAAATATAACTAGCCTCATCCATGTCCCAACAATCACTTTCTTCCAACTGTAATCTTGTTTTCTGTTTGTTTGTTTGTTTTTGAGATGGAGTTTCACTCTTTTGCCCAGGTTGGAGTGCAATGGCACAATCTCGGCTCACTGCAACCTCTGCCTCCCAGGTTCAAGCAATTCTCCTGCCTCAGCCTCCGAAGTAGCTGGGATTACAGGCATGTGCCACCATGCCCAGCTAATTTTGTATTTTTAATAGAGACGGGGTTTCTCCATGTTGGTCAGCTGGTCTCAAACTCCTGACCTCAGGTGATCTGCCCGTCTCGGCCTCCCAAAGTGCTGGAGTTACAGGCGTGAGCCACCACGCCCGGCCAACTCTTGAGTTTTTATCTTGCCCAAATTCTTATCTAAGGTGTCTGGGGAGTCATGCCCTACAAACCATAAATTCTCATCAGATGGGTTTTATTTGACTGTGTATATCATGACTTACTTTCCAGTGTGACTCGGGCATAACAAGAAAGAAAATCAAAATATTTTACCCTAAAATATATTTCTTTACCATACCTTGAAATTGCCCTGCAAAGTCTCTTGTGGGAGAAATCCACATCCTATAGAGAATCCCTTTTCCCTTGTTTTTCTCCCTTCCTTCCCAGATCCAGGAGATAATCAACTAAGAGCCAGGAACCCTTTTAAGTCTGACAAAAAAACTATTTACAACCTGCTCTCTCTAAAGTCTGCTATCTAAGAGCTTCCTCTACACAATAAAACTTGGTCTTCACAGTCCTTTATCTCTCTCTCTCTCTCTGTCTCTCTCTATATATATATAAATTTTTTTTTTTTTTGAGGCAGAGTTTCACTCTTGTTGTCCAGGCTGGAGTGCAATGGCACAATCCCAGCTCACCACAACCTCTGCCTTCCAGGTTCAAGTAATTCTCCTGCCTCAGTCTCCCGAGTGGCTGGGATTACAGGCATGCGCCACTGTGCCTGGCTAATTTTGTATTTTTAGTAGAGACGGGGTTTCTCCATGTTGGTCAGGCTGGCCTTGAACTCCTGACCTCAGGTAATCCACCCACCTCGTCTTCCCAAAGTGCTGGGATTACAGGCGTGAGCCACCATGCCTCGCCCACAATCCTTAATATGTAACCTGAACATTTTTTTCTGTTGACCCCAGGTTTTTAGATAAACTCAACAACTGTCAACTAGAAAATGTATAAATATACCTATACCCTGGAAGGCCCCACTTTGAGTTGTCCTACCTTTCTAAAGCAAACCAATGTTTTTTGTTTTTTTTTTTTTTGAGACAGAGTCTCATTCTGTCGCCCATGCTGGAGTGCAATGGCACAATCTCGGCTCACCACAACCTCCACTTCCCGGGTTCAAGTGATTCTCCTGCCTCAGCCTCTTTTTTTTTTTTTTTTTTTTTTTTTTGCCTCAGCCTCTTAAGTGCTGGGATTACAGGCACACACCACTGTGCCCAGCTAATTTTTTTATTTTTAGTAGAGATGGGGTTTCACCATGTTGGTCAAGCTGGTCTCAAACACCTGACCTCGTGATCTGCCCAGCCTGGCATCCAAAGCACTGGGATTACAGGCATGAGCCACCACGTCCGGCCCAAACCAATGTATTTTTTAAATGTATTTGATGTCTCATGCCCTCTTAAAATATATAAAACCAAGCTGTACCCCAACCATCTTGGGCACAGGTTCACAGAACCTCCTGAGGACTGTGTCATGGGCCATGGTCACTCATATTTGGCTAAGAATAAATCTCTTAAAATGTTTTACAGAGTTTTACTCTTTACATCAACACGACCTATTCTTCATGTAAAAATGCAGATTCACTGGGCCAGACTAAATTGTGTATTCAGTGGAAGGCCGATCAAGTACTCAAAATAATGCAACCTTTTGTCTCTTATCTACTTATGACCTGGAAACACACACTTCAAGTTGTTCCACCTTACTGAACCATATAATGTACATCTTACCCATATTTACTGATGTGTCATGTCTTCCTAAAATATATAAAAGCAGGCTGCAACCTTGATGTGGAAAGTAAAAAGTTCCTCTTCAAAGTTTTCTTTCTTGTTAAAGAATAAATTGTAAACGTTAGAAATAATAGTTTCTTTTAAAGACTAACTTCCTTCAAAGCCTTCTGCTTTTTGCTAATAACTCTTTGTTAAGCCCTATCCTATGTAGCTGTTAGATATAAGGGAATAAATACATTCTATGTCCTTGTACTTTTAACCAAGATGTTTGCTCTGGACATGCTCAGGCATGTCCCAGCTCACAGCCTATGCCCTTTACTTACTTGGAAATGTTATTACTTCTCTACGTCCTTTCACAAGCAACTTCCTCTTTTCCTTTTGTTCTCCGTTGCTTTTACCTATTTAGGAAAGTTTTAAGTTGTTAGCTAATCAGGTGTAGCTTAGACTGTGAGATCTAGCTCCAACCAATGGAGATACGACACAGCAGTAAGGATCCAATGCATAAAGGATAAATATTCCTGCATTTCTTTGTTCATTGTGCTGTCGTGGCAAGATTGCTGATGAGCAGCACCCTTTCTGCAGAGAGTAAAATTGCCTTGCTCAGAAAACCTTTTGTCTGAATGCTGATTGTTCCTTGCAGCACTGAGGAACAAGCATTTTGTTTCTAACACCTGACCACCAGGACATGTCATCAGGATCTCCTGAGGCTATGTTACAAGCATGTCCTTAACCTTGGGAAAATAAACTTTCTAAATTGATTAATCTCAGGTAACTTTTGGGTTACACAACCAAGGCCCTGCTAGCTGGTCACTACTGCACCCCAGACTGATGTACCATTATTGCAGTGACTCTAGTGTCTTGATAACAACTGTTTCATTTGGGTGGCAGATGGGCAGGTGTGTACCTGAGACTGCAGCACTGAGCTCCTGGGAGATGTGGAATATTCCAAGCAGCAGCCTCCAGCCAGTCTATCCTGTGACTGTTTAATAAAAACTATTTAATGTAGAATGAAGATGGAAATAAACAGCTCCTGAATGCTAACAATGGCTGTTAGTATATTCTAGGCTGTTCCAAGGTAGCCATTCGGAGGTTCTGGGTCCTTCTGTGGCTCCTCTCTCACTGGCTGGTGGAGTGGTTTTGTCGGTCTTGTGATCCAGGGTGTGCGTGTGTGTGTGTGTAAGAGGAAATGAGGGCAGGGTGGAAAAGGAGGTGAGAGCCAGGTTCCTGGAGGTCATCTCCAGGCATTCTTCTTGAGGTTTGGCAAGTTTCTAATTTGAATTAATTTGTTTCTTGTTAATGGTTCATGTGTCCTGAGCAAGGGGGGTGAGAAAAGAAAATAACTCAAAGCAGTCTGAGCTCTGTGAGGTCTGCACAATTTATCAAGTCCAGAGAAATGAGAGGATGGGACTTAAGTCTCACCTCACACCTGTGCCCAGGGGCAATTGTTTGAAGACATTTTGTTCTTCACTAACTGTCTTGCCCATTATTTCTTTTTTTCCAAAATTTATAAAACAAAGAAAAATGTATATAGCCAATCAATAGCTTATTATTTTAATGCAGTCTTGGTAAACAATTTAGGAATCGCCTCCTCATTTTTTAGAAAAGACCCACTTGTAATGGCTGGTAATTTGAATATATATTCAGGACAACTTAACTCTATCCTTCTGGTGGCCATCCTCAATATCTGACCTTGAATAAATTATTTTCAAATTAGATTCTGACCTTTTTATTACTTTAGGTTGATGGGGATCTGGCCTGGAACCCTTCTGGGTATAAATAGCCCAACCATGAACCACCTGCTCAGCAGAGGAGATGAATAGACATCTCTGGGGCCTGGCTCCTAATTGCAAAAAACAGTTGCACAGGTGTCCCTGAATGCTTGGACAGCCTGTCTTTTCCTGAGCCAACTCCCCCCAGCAATGTTTTCAAGCACACCTTGACCTCTTATTGTCTGTTCTCTGGGATAAAAACTCATCTTCAAGGTTATCTCCAACAGGAGAGGAACATCAGGTTACTAAAACCTCAAGAACACAGATTATAGATTCGTTTTGGTGTGTACGCTTTTTTTTTTTTTTTTTCTCTTTGAGGCGGAGTCTCGCTCTGTCGCCCAGGCTGGAGTGATGTGGCGTGATCTCGGCTCACTGCAAGCTCCGCCTCTGGGGTTCACGCCATTCTCCTGCCTCAGCCTCCCGTAGCTGGGACTACAGGCGCCCGCCACCACGCCCGGCTAATTTTTTGTATTTTTAGTAGAGACGGGGTTTCACCATGTTAGCCAGGATGGTCTCGATCTCCTGACCTTGTGATCCGCCTGCCTCGGCCTCCCAAAGTGCTGGGATTACAGGCGTGAGCCACTGCGCCCGGCGGACGCTTTCTTAAGGATGGTATGTATGGCAAGGCAGGAAGCAATTTCAGAAGGATACATAAAAATTTGTCCCTAATCGGTAATTAAAATAGTGAGGCTGGGGTAAAAAAGTTTTTCATTTTTAGGGCCCTTTTTACAATTTATTTATTTGAATTTAACAAGGTACTATTTTTACTTTTATGAAGCCAAGATGACTCCTCTACCATCCCAGGAGATTAGGAGTTAAGCTGGAAGTTTTAATCCTCTATCATAGGGTTGGTTTCCCTGGCAACCAACCTCCATCCTGAAGCTGTTGAGAAGCCAGCCCCTACCCCCCACCCCCCGCAGTCATCTCATTAGCATACAAAAGACACCTTATATCAGACATTTCAAAGATTTCAGGGGCTGCATACAAAGACACTGAAACAGACTCTAACCACATCCTTACACTGACAGGAACCTCCGGGCCTGGCTCTGCTCTGGCTCTCCCTGGGGAGGGTTGCTCTACCCTTTTCCTTTCATGTAGAATCCACCCCCATAGCTGTATGCATACACATCCTTTATAGCAGCAGCATGTCCTGGCACTGGGCATTCTCTGAAATGGTCTTGGTGCTTTTTGGTTTTTGTTTTTTTTTTTTTTGAGACAGTATCACTCTGTCACCAGGTTGGAGTGCAATGGGGAGATCTTGGCTCACTGCTACCTTCGCCTCCCGGGTTGAAGCGATTCTCCTGTCTCAGCCTCCCTAGTAGCTGGGACAACAGGCGCTGGTGTTTGTATTTTTTAGTATTTGTATTTAGTTTTTGTATTTTTAGTATAGATGGGGTTTCACCATGTTTGCCAAGATGGTCTCAATCTCCTGACGGCATGATCCGCCCGCCTCGGCCTCCCAAAGTGCTGGGATTACAGGTATGAGCCACTGCTCCTATTTCTTTATGCATTTGCTCTTGGGAGCTGCTGCTAGATGCAAGAGACAGATAAGGGGGAGGGGCCCCCGACAATCTCTGACCTGCCTGCTCATCGGGAGAAGGGGTGGAGCCACAGTAAGTTGATGCTGTGTGCAATTGGGAGGAGCCTGGACTCTTCAGTTCCTGTGTGGTGGCCTGGAATTTCATCTGTGAGATGGGAACCCAGTGGTGGAACCGCTCTTGCTTTGCCGAGAGTTTTTTTCTTGCCCCATAAATTGTATTCCCCTCACCCTTCAATGTGTCTGCATGCCTAACTTTTCCTGGTCGTGACACAAGAACCCAGGTTTAGCAGAATTAAGGAGTAGAAATTCTGCAACACTCTGTCTAGTTCACCACTACGTTCCCAGTGCTGGGCATAGTGCTTGGCTCAGGGCAGGTGCCCGATGAGCAGTTGTTTAATCAATGAATGTAAAAAGCAAACGTTCCTCTTCAAAGCTTCCCTTTTATTGATATATTTTCTCAGAATTTTCTTCAAGTTTATTTTATAGCAATAACTCTCTGTTAAGCCTTATGCAGCAAATATAACAAAATAAGCATACTCTGACTTCAGTATCTACGATAAACGTGCTCACAGGCACGTAGTATATTCTATGTCCTTGTACTTTAGTCAAAATATTGGTGCTGGACTTGCCCAGGCAGGTCGCAGCTTGCAGCCTACACTCCTCCCTTATTTGGGAATATTATTACTTTTCTAAAGTCCTTTCGTAAGCAACTTCTTTTTTTCCTTTGTTCCTCACTGCCTTTACCTATATAGAAAAGTTTTTAACTGTTAGCCAATCAGGTTTTAGTTGAGATTGTGAGGTTTGGCTCCAGCCAATGGAGCCAGGACACAGCAATAAGGACATCATGCATAAGGAGTAAATATTCTAGTGTCTTTTTTACTTTGTGTGTGTTCGTGGCAGGATTGCTGATGGGCAACACCCTTTCTGCAGACAGTAAAAATCGCCTTGCTCAGGAAACTGTGTAATTGCTGATTCTTCTCTGCGACATCAGAGGAAGAAGCATTTATTTCTAACAGCTTGGCGGCTTGCCCAGGATCACCCATTCTCCTTCGGGACAGGATCTCTGATCCCCCCACAAGGGGAGGTGCCCGGCCGCCTCTTGCGGTGGCCTCAGAGGCTGGGGATCGGGACTCACCCATTGTGACAAATAAACCCCGGACCCTCAGCAACAAGCGAAAGGGCGGTTAGGCTTGCATCGCGCTGCCGCAGCCACCAGATAAAACTCTGTGCACAGACCAAAGTAAAGAAACATCGCAAGGGGCTGACAAAGAACTTCGTTGGTGATCGGGATATTCTGGAGGTTAAAAGCGTGTGTGAATGGTCGCAAGCCTCACTGCACGTGGTGTTGCTTGTGTGAATGGTAATAAGTCCTAATGCTGGACAGAGTGAGTGGGTCTTGCCTGTGGTCCAGTAGCTACCTCATACGGTTTAGGGTGGATCCTGCTGTAGTGTTTATACTGGCAAGCCAGTACTAAGAGGGGCCTAAATTCCCTCACGGGAAGTGGCCAGGTAGGGCGAAATGAGTGGAGAGTGTAAGAAACCTCCAGGGGGAAAAAGAGGAGTTAAATCTTCCTCAGGGAAAACAAAACCTCAAGCACTTGAGGTTAAGAATTTAAGCAACCCAGAGAAAACAGGATAGACAAGAAGTCTCCAGGATGAAGAGGTTAAGTCTACCCGATATTCAATACGGAAAATGTTACTAGTAAATCCAGGGTGAAGAAAGATGCAAGTGATCAAATCCCTCCCCATAGTCCTTTAGGGCTTATGTTAAAGTATTGGAAAGATAACAAAAAAAACTAAATTTAAAAAGAAGCAGCAAATAATTAAGTATTGTTGCTTCATTTGGACTAAAAAAACAATTCTCAAGCCAGCAGTGTTTTGGCCAAAATTTGGGTCAGATGAAGATTAGGTCTGTCAACTTTTAATAATGTATGTTAATAGCAAGGGTCCTGTGTCACAAGAAGAAGATTATGCTTTATGCTGGCAGCAAGGACCTTTTATTCTTTATCCATTAAAAATGACTGAAGGGGTCTAGAAAATAAGAAAGAGTCAGAAATTGCCTCATCTGATAAGAGATGGGACCCTCTAGACCACCTTCCCCCATTTCTTAATAACCCTGCGCCACCTCCCCAGGCAGCATCTCCTCCCGGACCGATCCCAGACCTGGCTGCCACTCCAGGCCCTCCTACCCATGTTATTCCTCCCCCATATAACCCAGATTCTTGTGAATCCCAGGAGCCTGAAAATTCTAAATATTCCTTCTTTAAAGAAAGGACTCCAGCAAGAATTAGAACAATGTAAGAAGGATGTTCAGAATTTCCCTTTTGCTCCCTGCCCCAACCCATGAAGAGTTAACTTCAACATTCTTTCCTTTAAGGAACGTTCCTCAAGGAGGAGGAGCTATTGGTTTTGTGGATGCTCCCCTTACTGGGTCTAAAGTTAGGAGTTTACAAAGGGAACTAACTAAAGCCACTATTAGATGATCCTGATGGGGAGGCAGATAAAATTGATCAGTTTTTAGGCCCTCAGTTATATATTTGGGCCGAATTAATGTCCAACGTAGGTGTCTTTTTTTCAAGGGAAGAAAGAAATATGATCCACAGAGCCACTGAATGCAAACATCCTCCAGGTCAGAATATTCCAGCGGAAGATCATAAATTCCCCACTCAGGACCCTCAGTGGGATAACAATAATGCTGCCCACTAAGATAATATGAGGGATTTAAGAGAAATGATAATCAGGGGGATTCGAAAGTCAGCACCCTGACCCCAAAACCTTTCCAAAGCATTTGATGTCCAACAAGAGAAAGATGAAGGATGTATGAGGTTCTTAGATAGATTAAAAGAACAAATGAGAAAATATGCTAACTTAGACCCAGAGAGCCCCCTTGGGCAAGGAATGTTAAAACTGCACTTTGTTACTAACGGTTGGACAGACATTGCTAAGAACTTACAAAAATTAGAAAATTGGAAGAATAGGTCAATAGAAGAGTTATTAGGAGAAGCTCAGAAAGTATATGTAAAAAGGAATGAGGAAAGACAAAGGCAAAAAGCAAAAATCTTTTGGCAAAATTCACCACGGCAGATATACTAGGGACTAGATCTAGACCTGCGTCTATAAGATTTTCTGGGGGAGGTGAAAGGAGAAAATTTGGAAATTCAGGAATGTAAAAAGAAAGAAGGCAAGGTCAGTAGTTTAGAGAAGAAAGTCAGAGTTAAGTGTCATGGGAGCTGTGGATGTGGAAATAAAAAGGAGAAGCAAAGGAACCTTGGGCTTGGTAGGGAGGGAGGACAAAACAAATGTTATAGATGCGGGAGACCAAGTCATTTTAAAAGGGAATGTCCTGAGTTAGAAAAGGCAGAGAAAAGCTCTCCCACTTGTAACCATTTTTGAAGAACAGTAGGGGTGTCTGGTGCTCTGTATTTTCTATTTCAAGTCCCACTAAGAGCCCTTGATGAATTTAGAGGTGGGACCCAGACATGAATTAATCACCTTTCAGATCGACTCAGGAACATCCCATTCATCTGTTTTCCTCCAGCTCGTTTAGTTTGTTCCCCAGAATAATTAACATTTTCTGGAGTTAAAGGGGAAGGATTCAAGGCAAAAGTTTTAGAAAATAACAGAAGTTAGGCCAGGCATGGTGGCTGACACCTGTAATCCCAGCACTTTGCGAGGCCAAGGTGGGTGGATCACGAGGTCAGGAGTTCAAGACCGGAGTTCAAGACCAGCCTGGCCAAGATGGTGAAACCCCATCTCTACTAAAAATACAAAAATCAGCTGGGCATGGTGGTGAGTGCCTGTAATCCCAGCTACTCAGGAGGCTGAGGCAGAGAATTGCTTGAACCCAGGAGGTGGAGGTTGCAGTGAGCTGAGATCGTGCCATTGCACTCCAGCCTGGGCAACAGAGTGAGACTGCATCTTAAGAAAAAAAAAAAAATACAGAAGTGAAGTATCTAGATTGATCAACTTATATACAATTTTTATTAATTCCTGAAGCAGGAACCAATTTGTTAGGAAGGGATTTAATGTTAAAGTTAAGTATAGGTTTACAAGTCAGTCCAAACTGTTTTGTAATCTCTTTAAATTTGTTAACTACAGCAGATGAAAAATACATTCATCCAGATGTCTGCTCAAGGGAAGATCATCGGGGAAAGTTACAGATTCCTTCAATATGTGTTCGGTTAAAGACTCCAGGGGAAGTAGTAAGGAGAAAGCAATGCCCTATTATTTTAAAAATAAGAATAGGGTTAAAACCTGTTATTAAAGGACTTATTAAAGATGGGCTGCTTGAACCTTGTATGTCTCTATACAATACTGCAATTTTACTGGTCAAGAAATCAAATGGATCATATTGATTAGTGCAAGATCTTAGAGCTATCAATCAAATAGTTCAAACCTATTGTGCCTAACCCCTACTCTATTCTTCATAAAATTCCATATAGTCATCAGTGGTTCACAGTAATAAACTTAAAAGATGCATTTTGGGCATCTTTGGCTAAAGACTGCTGAAATATATTTGCCTTTGAGTGGGAGGACCCTTATTCAGGGCAGAAGCAACAACAGAGGTGGACAGTTTTACCCCAAGGATTTACAGATTCTCCCAATCTTTTTAGTCAAGTATTAAAGAAGATTATTGTCCCCAAACAGTTAAGCTTGCTTCAATATGTAGATGATATTCTTATATCTGGGGAAGATGTAGAAAAGGTAGCTGGATTTTCCACATAAGTTCTTAACCACCTACAAGATGAAGGGTTACGGGTTTCAACAGAAAAGCCTCAATATGTAGAACCTGAAGTTAAGTATCGAGGCCATTTAATAAGTGCAGGTAAAAGAAGAATAAGACCAGAAAGAATTGAGGGAATTGTGTCTTGCCCCAAACCAAACAAGAACTTAGAAAATTCCTAGGATTAGTTAGGTACTGTCATTTATGGATTGCCTCATATGCATTAAAAAGTAAACTCTTACATGAAAAGTTAACTAAAATAGAACCTGATCCCCTTATATGGACTTCTAAAGAAGTTAATCAAGTGGGGAATTAAAAGAAAGACTCATCACTGCTCCCTTCCTAGCCTGACCTCTTTAAAGAAGCCATTTCATCTTTCTACTAATGTAGACAATGGAGTAGCCTTGGGGGTGCTCACTCAAGAACAGGGAGGCAGTCGACAACCAGTAGCCTTTCTATCAGAAGTATTAAATTTGGTTGCCAGTGAATGGCCTCAGTATATTCGGTCTGTAGCAGCCACAGCAATACTAGCTGAAGAAACTAGGAAATTAACTTTTGAAGGGTATCTAACAGTGAGCACCCCTCACCAAGTTAGAGCAATCCTAAATAAAAAAGCCAGGAGATGGCTTACTGATTCTAAAATGTTTAAATATGAGGCTATTCTATTAAAAAGAGATAATTTAACTTTAACCAGAAATAATTCCCTAAATCCAGCATGTTTCTTAACAGGGAACCCACTGCCCAAAAAAGAACATTTATGTTTAGATTTAATTGACTATCATTCAAAAGTTAGGCCAGATTTAGTAAAGACTCTTTTTAAAACAGGGTGACATCTATTTATAAATGGCTCTTCCTGGGTAATTGAAGGGACACGACATAATGAATATGCTATAATTAATGGAGAGACCTTAAAAGAATTAGAATCAGGAAGATTACCAAACAGTTGGTGTACTCAAGTTTGCGAGTTAGGCCGGGCGCGGTGTCTCAAGCCTGTAATCTCAGCACTTTGGGAGGCCGAGACGGGAGGATCATGAGGTCAGGAGATCGAGACCATCCTGGCTAACATGGTGAAATCCCATCTCTACTAAAAAATACAAAAAACTAGCCGGGCGAGGTGGCGGGCCCCTGTTATCCCAGCTACTCGGGAGGCTGAGGCAGGAGAATGGCGTAAACCCGGGAGGTGGAGCTTGCAGTGAGCTGAGATCCGGCCACTGCACTCCAGCCTGGGCGACAGAGAGAGACTCCGTCTTCAAAAAAAAAAAAAAAAAAGTTTGCGAGTTATTTGCTCTTAGTCAGGCCCTAAAATATTTACAGAACCAGGTAGGAACCATTTATACTGACTCTAACTATGCCTTCGGGGTATCTCTACATTTGGAAAAATTGGGGCTGAGTAAGGACTAATTAACAGTAAAGGTAAAGAACTTGCTCATAAAACACTAATTGTTCATGTTCTTAATAATCTTCAGTTACCTGAAGAAATAGTCATTGTTCATGTTCCAGGACACCAACTTGATTTTTCTTTTGAAAGTCGAGGAAATAATCTTGCAGATCAAATAGTAAAGCAGGCTGCTGTTTCTGAGACACACATTTTTCGTTTAACCCCTTGTCTCCCTTCTCCTACTATGTTCCTATTTTCTCTCAAGACAAAAAGAAAAGTTGGCAAAAATTAAAGCTCAAAAGAATTCAGAAGGGAGATGGATACTTCAAATTAAGGGGAAATTTTACCTAAGCCTCTTACGAGAGAAATTTTGTCCCAACTACATCAGGGAACTCAGTGGGGTTCCCAAGCTATGTGTGATGCAGGTCTTAAAGTTTATAGATGTATTGGAAGTTATACTTTAGCCAAAAAATTACAGACAGTTGTTTATTTTGCAAGAAAAACAAATAAACAAGCCTTAAGAAAATTACCCCTTGAAGGAAGAAATTCAGGACTAAGGCCATTTCAAAGTGTTCGAATTGACTATACTGAAATGCCCCCAATTGGTCGCCTAAAATATTTGCTAGTAATAGGAGATCATTTTTCCCATTGGGTAGAAGCCATTTATTTTTCAAGTGCAACTGCCAGTAATATAGTCAAAGCCTTAATTGAACATATTGTGCCTAGATTTGGACTAATAAAAAATATTGATTCAGACAATGGAATCCATTTTACTGCCCATGTTATTAAAAAGCTGGCCCAAGTACTAGACATAAAGTAGGAATATCACATTCCTTGGCATCCATCCTCTTCAGGAAGAGTAGAAAGAATGAATCAAACTTTTAAAATCATTTAATTAAATTCGTCCTAGAGACTCGGTTGCCATGAACTAAATGACTTCCTATTGCTTGATTAAGAATTAGAACTGCCCCTAGGAAAAATGTTGGGTTGTTCCCTTATAAAATGTTGTATGGATTACCGTATTTACATTCTTTTATTGATGTCCCTACGTTTAAAACAAAAGATCAGTTTCTCCGAAATTATATACTTGGTCTCTCCTTTACTCTCTCTTCTCTTAAAATGAAAGGGCTCCTAGCACAAACACTACCCTTGGAATTTCCAGTACATCAACACCAGCCTGGAGACCATGTCCTTATCAAAGGATGGAAAGAAGGAAAACTGGAGCCAGCCTGGGAAGGACCTTACCTTGTACTTCTAACCACCGAGACTGCCGTTCATACAGCAAAAAAAGGATGGACACATCATACCCGAGTCAAAAAAAAGCATCATCACCTTCGGAATCATGGACTGTTATTCTGTCAAACCCTAGCAAGTTAAAGCTAAGAAAAGTTTAATCTTCTATTCGTTCTTTTTCTTTTCTACCCTCTAACCATTCCTTATCTTATTATCAGTGTAACTTGATCTAACCTCAAGTTGTTACATTTGATGTTTGTTCAATTCTGTCTGATGGGAATTTACAAAGTCAAAAACAGCTTGCTACTTTAGACAAGTATCTCTGTCCTTCTTGGACCTCCTTAGACTGCAAAGATGTAATGTCTTCCTGTACAGACAAAAACCCTGAAAATAGTACTTGTATTACTTGGTGGGAATAGGATTCTTGCCCTTTCCAAACTGAATCTTTATGTTATACTTGGTTTAATATTTAACAGAACACAAAATGTCCACAGTGGAGTTAAACTTCTTCTACAAGTCTTTGCCAGTCGTTAGAGCTATATAATCATTTCACCAAAGGAGTTGCTCTTTCTAATTGTCAACATAACCAATGTAATCCTATACAGCTTACTCTTACTACTGAAACTTCTAAAGACTCTTCTCCTTCATTAGGTCATATTTATGGTATAGGAGCCCATGCTTCAGGAAGAGATCCTAAAGAAATGTTTGAAATACTCTTTATTACTCCTTCCACCTCTTTATCAATCCCTCCTCCTAGACACAATGACAAAACCAAAGTCTCTGTAGTAGAAGTAAAAGACCTAAGGCAAACCAAAGCATTTCAAATAGGATATTAGGGTATAATGCCTGGTTAGAACGGATTAAATATTCCATTCGCACTCTAAATAAAAGCAATTGTTACTCTTGTGCGCACGGTAGGCCAAAGGCTCAGATTCTCCCCTTTCCACTGAAATTGTCTTCTAATCAACAAGATCCAGACTGCATGGTTGCTCTTTTTCAAAGTCCTACAGTCTGAAATAGTGAGTTATGCCAAACTCTCTTACTACTATTTCCCAAAGTCCAGCACCCTGCGGGTCAGCCCCTGAGGGCCATCCAGCCTCCATCTTCTGATATCCGTTTTGCTTCATGTCTCTCAAGACAAGGGGAAAATTTGGTGTTTCTTGGAAACTTAACAGGATGCAGTGAGGTCAGGCACTTCCAAGCGCTGACCCGTCAGTCAGCCCTTGTTCATCCCCAATCTGATGTATGCTGGTATTGTGGAGGACCTTTACTTGACACTCTGCCAAATACTTGGAGCGGTACTTGTGCTCTAGTTCAAATGGCTATCCCTTTTACCCTGGCATTTCATCAACCAAAACAAACAAACAAACAAAAAACAAAACAAAAAACCCCACGACATCGTAAAACAAGAGAAGCCCCTCTTGGGTCCTTTGACCCCATGTTTATTTAGATGCAACTGGCATTCCACAAGGTATAGCAGATAAATTCAAAGCTAGAGATCAAATAGCTGTGGGGTTGGAATCCCTCCTCCCACAAAAACAACTAATAAGAATGTAGGTCGGGCGCGGTGGCTCAAGCCTGTAATCCCAGCACTTTGGGAGGCTGAGACGGGTGGATCACGAGGTCAGGAGATCGAGACCATCCTGGCTAACACGGTGAAACCCCATCTCTACTGAAAATTACAAAAAACTAGCCGGGCGAGGTAGCGGGTGCCTGTAGTCCCAGCTACTTGGGAGGCTGAGCCAGGAGAATGGCGTGAACCCGGGAGGCGGAGCTTGCAGTGAGCTGAGATCTGGCCACTGCACTCCAGCCTGCGTGACAGAGCAAGACTCCGTCTCAAAAAAAAAAAAAAAAAAAAAAAAAAGAATGTAGATTGGATAAACCATACTTATTACAACCAACAACAATTTATTAACTACACTCAAGATGCTATTAAAGAAATAGCAGAACAGTTAGGATCCACTAGTAAAATGGTCTAGGAAAATAGAATGGCTTTAAATATAATATTAGCCAAGAAAGGTGGTGTTTGTGTTATGATTAAAACCAAATGTTGTACTTTCATCCCAAATAACACTGCTCCTAATAAAAGTATAACCAGAGCCTTACAAGGTCTCACTGCTTTACCTAAAGAGCTAACTAGAAATTCTGGAATTAATAACCCTATTTCAAATTGGCTATGAGGACGGTTTGGTCAATGGAAGGAAACTATACCCTCCATTCTCACTTCTATTGCAACCGTAATAGGTATACTTCTCCTTCTCGGATGTTGTATTATACCATGCCTCTGAGAGGTAGTGACAAAATTAATAACGACAGTTCTTACCAAAAATACTAAAACCTCTCTTAACTCTCTGCCACCTTATTTTAAAAAACTTTTCCTCTTGGAAGCTCAAGTAAAACAAGCCAAAACATGCTAAAACAATTTAAAGAGGAAAAATAAAAATTAAAAGGGGAGGAATTGTAGAAAGCAAAAGTTCCTCTTCAAAGCTTCCTCTTTAAATCATAAATGTTACTCATATCTTTTCTCAGAACTAATTTTCTTATTTTATAGTAATAACTCTCTGTTAAGCCTTATGTAGCAAATATAACAAAATAAGCATACTCTGACTTCAGTATCTATGATAAACATACTCACAGGCACGTATTATATTCTATGCCCTTGTACTTTAGTCAAAATATTTGTGCTGGACTTGCCCAGGCAGGTCCCAGCTTGCAGCCTACACTCCTCCCTTATTTGGGAACATTATTACTTTTCCAAAGTCCTTTCATAAGCAACTTCCTTTTTTCCTTTGTTCTTCACTTCCTTTACCTATTTAGAAAAGTTTGAAACTGTTAGCCATTCAAGTTTTAGTTTAAATTGTGAGGTTTGGCTCCAGCCAATGGAGTCAGGACACAGCAATAAGGACTTCATGCATAAGTGATAAATATTCTAGTGTCTTTTTTACTTTGTGTGTGTGTGTGGCAGTATTGCTGATGGGCAACACCCTTTCTGCAGAGAGTAAAAATTGCCTTGCTGAAGAAATTTTTTTCTGATTGCTGATTCTTCTCTGTGACATTGGGGGAATAAGCATTTATTTCTAACAATGAACAATGGCACTGTCTGTGCAAGGGAAGCAGAGAGAAGGTCAGAGCACACCTTAGCTCAGCCACTTCCTATCTGGGTGACTTTGGGCAAGCCCATAAAATTGTTTTCCTTCAGTCACCTTGTCTGTGACATGAGGAATAATTAAACTTACCCAATAGAGTTTTTGCTGATGAGAATTTAATAAGCAAAATTATCTAAAAATGTTTCGAAACACAGGCTGGCACAGTGAGAGTCCTGCACACATGGGAGCTGTTTGCATTATCATGCCACTGGGTGTTGCAATTTTTTTTCATTCATCTTTTAGACCTTGAAACTGTATTCACCTTATTCCACATAAGTGTCACCAGTAGAGAGTGTCCAGATTCTTGGTGTCTTGAACAAAGAATTGGACAAAATGTACAAACAAAGCAAGCAAAGAATAAACACATGATTAGTAATCATTGAGGCTTCATGACAGCTCTGTTTTTTTTGTTTTGCATCTGCTTAAAATTTTCTATAATAAAACATTGAACAAAAACAGAACTAATCTACAATGTTAATTTTTTTTCTTTTTTTTTTTTTTTTTTTTTTGAGACGGAGTCTTGCTCTGTGCCCCAGACTGGAGTGCAGTGGCGCTATCTCGGCTCACTGCAAGCTCCGCCCCCCGGGTTCAGGCTATTCTCCTGCCTCAGCCTCCCGAGTAGCCGGGACTACAGGCGCCGCCACCTCGCCCGGCTGGTTTTTCGTATTTTTTAGTAGAGACGGGGTTTCACGGTGTTAGCCAGGATGGTCTCGATCTCCTGACCTTGTGATCCGCCCGCCTCGGCCTCCCAAAGTGCTGGGATTACAGGCTTGAGCCACCGCGCCCGGCCCTTTTTTTTTTTTTTTTTGAGATGGAGTCTTGCTCTGTTGCCAGGCTGGAGTGCAGTGACGCAATCTCGGCTCACCACAACCTCTGCCTCCCGGGTTCAAGTGATTGTCCTGCCTCAGCCTCCCTAGTAGCTGGGATTACAGGCATGTGCCACCACGCCCAGCTAATTTTTGTATTTTTAGTTGAGACGGGGTTTCACCATGTTGGCCAGGATGGTCTCAATCTTGTGACCTTGTGATCCACCCACCTCGGCCTCCCAAAGTGTTAGGATTACAGGTGTGAGCCACCACACCCAACCCAGTGTTAATTTTTAAGATTACAGTTATTGGCTGGGTGTGGTGGCTCATGCCTGTAATCCTAGCACTTTGGGAGGCTGAGGCAGGCAGATCACCTGAGGTCAGGAGTTCGAGACTAGCCTGACCAACATGGAGAAACCCCATCTCTATTAAAAACACAAAATTAGCTGGGCGTGGTGGCACATGCCTGTAATCCCAGCTACTCGGGAGGCTGAGGCAGGAGAATTGCTTGAACCTGGGAGGCGGAGGTTGAAGTGAGCCGAGATCGCGCCATTGTATTCCAGCCTGGGCAACAAGAGTGAAATTCCATCTCAAAAAAAAAAAAGTTACCATATATGGTCTAAAAACAGGAAGAAGTCTCAGTTCTGGTAAGTCCCTGCCCCTTTCTTGGAAAACTCATGAATAATTCACCCCTTGTTTAGCATATAATTAAAAAAACACAAGTATACTTAGTCAAGCAGGCTATACCACTGCTCTGCCTATGGAGTAGCCATTTTTTTTTTGTTTGTTTTTTTACTTCTCTAATAAACTTGCTTTTACTTCACTGTATGGACTCATCCTGAATTTTTTTTGTGTGTGTGAGGTGCAAGAACCATCTCTTGGGGTACGGATTGGGACCCCTTTCTGGTAACATTAAGATAATGTTATGTTTGTTATGTACGTGAGATTGACGATAAGCTCCCCAAGGAGTTCTTTACTCAGTGTGTGAATTCAGAGTACAAACTTGCAGTGTGAGTAAAAATGTTTTTAAAAGAAAAACAAAAGTCACAGAAGTGATTCTCGCTGGAATCGCTTAAACCCCTGAGGCAGAGGTTGCAGTGAGCTGACATCGTGCCACTGCACTCCAGCCTGGGCGACAGAGCGAGACTCTGCCTCAGGAAAAAGAAAGTGATTCTCACTGGTTTTGACTGACACGTATATTCTCAGTTTAGAAGGAACTTCATCTAATTTTAGACTTTGGTTCATAGAAGATGCCATAAACCAGCAGCAAGTTCATATCCAGAACTACTCACTGCAGAGAATTTTGTCTCCTGGCTGGTGCCGTAAAATTGTCTTTCACGAGTTCCTCTAAAACTTCAATAATGGTGGTAGATTTCAGTGAATCGGAGCCCCCCCCGTCTGCCCACCCCTTGCATCCAGCCGGCGGTGGCATCCACCTTGATCATGGTGAGGTAGGGATTGCCCTCAGTGCCCACCTTCCTGCCGTTTGCCTCCACATGCTAAGTCACTGCACACCTCGCAGTGGAGCTCCACCACACTGCTCAGCAGCACTGTCTGGTTGGCCAGCGGCCACGTCTGCAGAATGGGCCAGTGAGGACAGCAATGTGCAGGGGCACACAAGAGCTGTAAGGACTCTCTTACAGCTGCCTGACCCTGACTGCAGCTCTCACTCAGCATGTCCAGTGTGTACACCTGCAGGATTCTGCCTGATATGGTTTGGTTCTGTATCTCCACCCAAATCTCATGTTGAATTGTAATCCCCAGGGTTTGGAGAAGGAGCCTGGTGGTCGGTGATTGAATCATGGAGTCAGACTTCAACCTTGCTGTTCTAATGATAGTAAGTTCTCATGAGATCTGGTTGTTTAAAAGTGTGTGGCACCTTCTCCTTTGTTCCCTCTTCCTCCTGCTCAAATCATGTAGGGCATGCTGGCTTCCTCTTCACCTTTTGCCACAGTTGGAAGTTTTCTGAGCCTCCCCAGCCATGCTTCCTGTACAGCCTGCAGAACTGTGAGTCGACTTAACCTCTTTTCTTCATAAATTGCCCAGTCTCAGGTAGTTCTTCATAGCAGTGTGAGAATAGACTAACACATAGGGAGCTTATTCTCCACCATCCATGACCAGGTTTCACAGCTGGTGCCGAAACTGTGGGTGGATGCTGAGGTGAGAAGACTGGATTACAGGCCCTGCCCTGCAGAGGCCCCTACCCTAGACCCACCCTCACCTTCTCCTAGGTCCAAAGGTCATGTCCCCGCCACCAGGCCCACTTGGATGCCCTGATGTGATGCTTTTGGTGGACCTCCTTGTGACTCTTTATCCAGGAAATGAAGAAAGCTGAATTACTGGTGGCCAGACAGTGGAAGTGAACAGGTTGGGCGGGCAGCATGGCTAGCAGCTTCTTGTCCATCCACTGAGGCTGAATCCAGCAGGGGGACCCAGGCACATGAAGGCCACAACAGCAATGGAAAACAGAGGCCCTTCTGACCTGACCCCTTTCAAAGGCTCCTTCTAACTCCAGCCTCAATTTCCCTTTCTATGGAGGGAAACTGTTGGCCTTTTGAGGACTCCTGCCTGAACTGGACAAGGCTCCCAGGAACATCACCACAGTGTCCCCAAACCCCCAGCCATTCTCAGGGCTGGGCTGTGTGTCTCCTCCCCTCTCTGTCTGCTTCCTCCAAGCTACTACTCCTGCCTAGAGCCTCAGGGGCTCCATCCTGGCCTGAGGAACTTCAGGGCATGAGGACATCCTCCAGGGGAGCCCCCACCCTCCCAAGGAGGCACACTGAGGCAGGTCCAGCAGAGGCATGGTCCAGAACCAAGCGGGCACCCCAACTGGGTAGAGGAGCCCAGGACAGGCCTTGGGAGCAGTTTACCAGGAGGGGGAACTCAGATGCCCACAGTGCCAAGACTAGAAGGCAGCTGGGTGGTGTCTGCCAACTAGAAAATAAGATCCTAGGGCCAGGTGCAGTGGCTCATGCCTGTAATTCCAGCACTTTGGGAGGCCGAGGAGGGCAGATCACCTGAGGTTGGGAGTTCGAGACCAGCCTGACCAACATGGAGAAACCCCGTCTCTACTAAAAATACAAAAAATTAGCCAGGCGTGGTGGTGCATGCCTGTAATCCCAGCTATTCAGGAGGCTGAGGCAGGAGAATCACTTGAACCTGGGAGGCGGAGGTTGCAGTGAGCTGAGATCGCACCATTGCACTCCAGCCTAGGCAACAAGAGCAAAACTTCGTCTCAAATAAATAAATAAATAGAAAATGAGATCCTAGGCCACCCTCTACAGTGTTCCAGGGCCTGGTGGACACCTAATAAGGATGGAGTTCTAGAGACCTTGCCTCCTCCCCATCCTGGTGTCCAGGACTGCTGCCACCCCTGGCCCCACAGCCCGACTGGTTTTCCTTTTTCCTGGAGGCTGCAGTGCGAGCTGCCTTTCTGTGAGGTTTCATGGGGAGGCTGGGCCACCAGCTGTCAGGAGAAAGGCACCAGGGACCCAGGACAGAGGAGGGAGAGAGGCCCTCCCCATGGTGACCTTGCTGCCATCCACCTGCAGAGACACACCCATCTTTCAAAGGAGGACACAGAGGTGTCACAGGTGGAAGCAGTGTGGACAGAAGCTGGGAAGAGGTACCTCCCAGAGCTCCAAGCTGCCCTCCTAGGGTGGGTGGTGGCCCCCAGGGTGATGGAGAGACCAGGAGGCTGTGGCAGAGGCTGTTTTCCAAAACTGAGAGACCACAGTTGTGGGGGGCACATGGCAACATGTTCAAGCTTATGTACAAGGCATTTGAGGTCGGGGCATAGAAAAATACTGAGGCGCTGCGTGTATGTTATTTGTGCATGGGAATGAAACTCCTTGACTTTGAAAACAGGACAGGGAGTGGAGTGTGTGGTGTGATAAGGAACGCTGAAAACAGCCTCCTGAGAATGCGGTTTAAGTGCTTTTACAACGCCACAGTTGTCTCATGACCCGACCTCAAAAAAGCCATCTAGTGGATGTTTGTGGTTTAACAAGCCTTTTCAATAAATACTTAGCGGACGGATGCTGGGGCCAACTCTCTCAGAAGAGCTGCTCCACCCAGCCCGCTCAGCTGGAATTGTCTGAGAACTCGTTCTTTGCGTTCACTGCAAGCTATAAGCTCTGCAAGTGGTACCCCCGATGTGACCGCCTTGAAGTTACGTGTGAAGGAGGAGAGCTCGTCAATTTTTGAGGAATCCCTGTGAAGAACAGGCCTGACTCCCATCAGGACTACAGGACCCATGTGTAAACTACCAAAAGTTAAGTTATCATAAGTCAAGAAATGACCAAAGAGCAGAAAATATTTTTTAAAACAGTGCAACAGCTACTTAAGGCTATCCAGTGCACTGTAGAGCCTGGAGCTCTACATAAGCTTATGCTTTTAATTCAGCAAGAATGCCCTTAGTTTCCTGATCAAAGAGCCTTAGATTTAAAGTTATAAAAGCAAGTAAGTCATTGCCTGAAAAGAGGATATGAGCAAAGTCATTTTACTAATGTTACTATTTTGACCACCTAGGCGCTAGTACTCTCTGCGTTGTATCCTCTTTATCTGCCAGATCGCGGTGAGTTAGACCACCCATTATATCCACCTGAAAGGAATTCAGAAGATTTAAAAGGAGAGATTCCTCTCCCGCTTCATTCCCTTCTTTTTTTTTTTTTTTTTTTTTGAGACGGAGTCTTGCTCTGTGGCCCAGGCTGGAGTGCAGTGGCGCGATCTCGGCTCACTGCAAGCTCCGCCTCCCAGGTTTACGCCATTCTCCTGCCTCAGCCTCCTGAGTAGCTGGGACTACAGGCTCCCGCCACCTCGCCCGGCTAGTTTTTTTTTGTATTTTTTAGTAGAGACGGGGTTTCACCGTGTTAGCCAGGATGGTCTACGATCTCCTGACCTCGTGATCCGCCCGTCTCGGTCTCCCAAAGTACTGGGATTACAGGCTTGAGCCACTGCGCCCGGCCCGCTTCATTCCCTTCTATGGGGAGTAAAGAAGAGACTCTTTCTAGTGAGGAAAAACAGAAACCAGAACAGGAAGGAGGTGCTCCTCTCTCTACTTCATTCCCTTCTGTAAGGCATAAGGAAAATATTTTTTCTAGTGAAGGTAAGGATGGACCAGAGCCTTTTCCTCCCCCTATAGAAAAGCCATTGCCCTCCTTTCCTCCTACCTTTTTTTTTTTTTTTTTTTTTTGAGACGGAGTCTCACTCTGTCGCCCAGGCTGGAGTGCAGTGGCGCGATCTCAGCTCACCGCAAGCTCCGCCTCTCGGGTTCATGCTATTCTCCTGCCTCAGCCTCCTGAGTAGCTGGACTACAGGCGCCCGCCACCACGCCCGGCTAATTTTTTGTATTTTTTAGTAGAGACGGGTTTCACCGTCTCACTCTGTCGCCCAGGCTGGAGTGCAGTGGCGCGATCTCAGCTCACCGCAAGCTCCGCCTCTCGGGTTCATGCTATTCTCCTGCCTCAGCCTCCTGAGTAGCTGGACTACAGGCGCCCGCCACCACGCCCGGCTAATTTTTTGTATTTTTTAGTAGAGACGGGTTTCACCGTGTTAGCCAGGATGGTCTCAATCTCCTGACCTCGTGATCTGCCCGTCTTGGCCTCCCAAAGTACTGGGATTACCGGCTTGAGCCACCGCGCCCGGCCCCCTCCTACCCTTAAAAGCACCTGCGTTCGTTGGCCCTGTTCAAGCAACAGTGCCTTTCTTCGCCCTTAAGGAGATTGGAGGCCGTCCATAGGACAATTCTTAGATAAGACCCCCAGTCAGCGAACATCTGTATGATCACATGGCCGCGTCTCCTCAACAAACTTTCCTGCTGGAGAGGTGCCTCCAGGAAGGAAAGAAAGTGGCTGGTAATTCTTGTCCTTTGCCAAGTAAGATCAGCTCAAGAACATGTTTATTAGAGTCATGTTATAAATCCCCATTTTTAATGCTATTACGTAGTAGGAGGCTGACCTGCCTTTGTCATCTGATGATACTTCTTAAACAAGAAGTCGACAGATGCCCGTCTTACCCCTTAACTAGAAATTTAAGATAGATTAAACTGAATTACTCATTGATTTTATTGTCTAGTAACCCCCCTTTGTTTTTTTCCACAATAGCACATAGTAAGTGTGTTACTCTCATTCCTCAGGAGTATCTTCACTATCAGCCCCAAAAGGATACTAAGCTTGCAAACTTGACCTTTATTTCTGCTGTTACCACCAATCTTACTGAAATCTCTAATGAAGCTATGCAAGTGCCTAATCTTCCTAAATGCCATCCGAGTAAGGACTGGCGACATGAGTTTGAGGCCGTCCAGTGATCGCCATGCAGAGAGCCTGTGCTGCACCAAGAACCTCTGTTTAATAATGGCCCCTTACTTGATTAAAGTCCCCATAGTTATCTTCTGTCTGGAAATCCGACTATTAGATGAGTCCCTCCGATAGTTCTATCACCTAGTCAAAGTATAGGCTTTCAAGACCAATATTACAACTAAAAAAGAAACAAACGTTAAACCCCGTTCATACCCAAATTCAGAGATTAAGACTTCCTTTTTTGTAAAAGTTATTTCACATAGTGAGTATATTACTAGAAGTGGCAACTATACCCTCTCTTTGCATAATAATGTTACTGACACAGTCTTAATTTCTACATACTTTTGTTTAAGCAAAGTGTTCCTAACATAAAGCAAAATCAATCCTTTTATAATATTAAAGTCTCTTCCAGTAGTTAGTATGCTACACGCTTGTCTCGTCAAAACGTTACACAGTGAAATATACCTATGTCATGATCTTAAAACGGTGTGCAAAACTGTGGCTGCCTGTAAATTTAACCCAGAGCTAAGAAAGAGATTCCACCCTGCAGCTATTTAGAAAAGCACTGTCTCATACACACACAAAAAAAGATTTCTGGCCACTTTAATTGCCTTTTTAGTCTCAGCTATTATTATATTAGCAACTGGCGCTACTGCAGCTGTTTCTCTAATGGAATCTACTCACACAGCCTCAATGGTGAACCACATAGTATATAATCTAATCCATGAATTTCAAGAACAAGTAAATATTAATAAAACTATTCTGTCTCGCCGAGAGGCTCTTGAAGCCACTGTTAAGTAGCTGAGGGATCGGTAGCAGGCATTCACTACCTGTCAAAATTTACGTTGTGACTGGCAATACAATTCTATCTGTGTCACACCTCTGCCACATAATAGCTCCCAATATGCTTAAGAGAGAGTAAAAGCACATCTGCAAAGAGCTTATCAGGACCACCTATCTTCTTAAATTTCTACTCTTGAGTGTGAGTTAAAGAAACAACTTGAAGAATAGTCACAGCAATTACAAACAAGTACCCTTCAGCAATTACAAGAAGGCTTTCAATAGTTAAATCCCAAAACTGCCTTGTCTAAGTTAAACATACGTATCTAAGTGATAGCCGCTATACTTACTCTTTTTTGTATCTGTTTGCTAGGCATCTGCAGATGGTTCAGTGCTGCCACCCAACCCATCCATGACCAGAGAAGAACAATAGAAGCTTACCTTGCATTAGATGACCAGCATGCTCTAAGAATTAAAGAAGGGGGAGATATGGGGGGGGTGCACGGCAACATATTCAAGATTATGTACCAGGCATTTGAAGTCGGGGCATAGAAAAATACTGAGGCACTGTGTGTATGTTATTTGTGCATGGGAATGAAACTCCTTGACTTTGAAAACAGGACAGGGAGTGGAGTATGCGGTGTGATAAGGAACACTGAAAACAGCCTCCTGAGAATGCGGTTTAAGTGCTTTTACAAGGTCACAAGTGTCTCACGACCCGACCTCAAAAAAGCCATCTAGTGGATGTCTGTGGTTTAACAAGCCTTTTCAATAAATAGACAGATGCTAAGCTGGACTCTCTCAGACCAGCTACCCCTGCCCTGGGCCGGCTCAGCTGGAATTGTCTGAGAACTCATTCTTGGCATTCACTGCAGGCTATAAGCTCTGCAACAGTGACAGTGCTGCCCACTGCCAGACAGTGCCTTCTGAAAGGTGACCTTCACAGCCCAAGCACACGTGGGGTGGAAACACCATCACCTGCCTAGAATAACCAGGTGGGCAGAGGCAAGCAGGGACTCAGGGTGAGAAAACCCAAGTGTGTGGTCAAGGGCAGGGGCCGAGGTTCAGCTGAGCTGGAAAATTCAGATCTTTCAGAATGTGCGTCTCTCCTGGGACCTGGGAAGGAATGAAGCCAGCCATGATTGAAGCCTCCACCAGGGCAAAGTGAGGAGCGGGGTAGGGCTCTGCATGAGGCTGAGTGTTGACCCTTGACAGAGCTGATCCTGACCTTTGACAGGCTCATCCCCGTCCCCTAGGTGCAGGCAGAGGCCAGGGACCCCAACTTCAGGCAGAGGTTGGTAGCAGGTTTCCTGCCTCCTGCAATCCCATCTCAGGGCCCATAGGGTGCCTAGGGAGACCCAATAGGAGCTGAGTTGAGGGAGTCAGGCAGGGGGCTGCCAGGTGAAGGATAGTGTGGGACTGGGCATGAGTGGGCACTAACAGTGCAGGGTCTGGCTCTTCCTGGGGAGGTGGCAGCGGGGCACAGGCCAGCTGAGCCCCCCGATGCTCCACCCAGCTGTCAGGCACACCTGGCCCATAATCCCCCAAGCAGCCCCAGTATGGGTTCTTTCTTGATCAAGAAAAGAGGGGACCCACCTCCACCCCCACAGACACTTGTCCTCATATACATCAGAGAACAAAACTCTTGCTGTGCCCAAGGCCAGGGAAAGGGGGGTGATATCTCTCTACCTCACACTGCCCCACTCCTTTTTTTTTTTTTTTTGAGACAAAGTCTTGCTCTGTTGCCCAGGCTGGAGTGCAGTGGCATGAACTTGGCTCACTGCAAACTCCGCCTCCCAGGTTCAAGCGATTCTCCTGCCTCAGCCTCCTGAGTAGCTGGGATTATAGGCACCCACCACCACACCCAGCTAATTTTTGTATTTTTAGTAGAGATGGGGTTTCACCATGTTGGTTAGGCTGGTCTCGAACTCCTGATCTCATGTCCACCTGCCTTGGCCTCCCAAAGCACTGGGATTACAGGTGTGAGTCACCACACCCAGCCCATAGCATCCTTTTTTTTTTGCCAGAAAACCCACCTTACCCCCACAAGGTGCTGATGTCAACCAGGGTCCCACATGCCAAGAACAGGCCACTGCTGTAGCCCAAAGGCTACTGAATCCTGTGGGGGCCTTGTTGAGCCTAGGGAGCATTTTCCAGCCACATAGTCTTTGTGATTCTGTCACTCACTGGCCCTGTGCCTCAGTTTCTCCCACCATGGCACAAGATAAAAACCCCTTCCTGGCCGGGCGCAGTGGCTCACGCCTGTAATCCCAGCACTTTGGCAGGCTGAGGCGGGCGATAACGAGGGCAGGAGATCGAGAGACCATTCTGGCTAACATGGTCTCTACTAAAAATACAAAAAATTAGCCGGGTATGGTGGCTGGTGCCTGTAGTCCCAGCTACTCGGGAGGCTGAAGCCAGAGAATGGTGTGAACCCAGAAGGCAGAGCTTGCAGTGAGCCGAGATTGCGCCACTGCACTCCAGCCTGGGCAACAGAGCAAGACTTCATCTCAAGAAAAAAAAAAAAATCTCTTCCTGAAGGCCAGGGTGCCCAGACAGGCTACCATACCCCAGTAAATGGCTGCAGCATGTGAAAGTCGGGGGTGAGAGATGCTCCCTTACCTAGGTCTGTTGCCCCAGGTCTGATGTCCATTAGGCTATGCCAGGCCAGCCTGCTTGGGAGGGGCACGTCCCCTGCTGGGGAACCCTTGTTTCCAATTCCAGGTCACTACAGTTAAGAACCCCCAACACACTGTGGGAGGCACGGGGAGGGGGGGGGGATGGAGGATGAGAAAGGCTTCATCATAAGGGCCTCGGGTCGATCCCCAGAGGACAAGAATCAAATTCAGACTGCTATCAGAAGCTGACCACCCAAAGGGGTTTGGATTTTGGGGTTAAAGGAAGCCCTGCTGTCAGGAAACAAAACCATTTTGTTTTGGACTCTGCAGCTGGCTTAGGTAGGAAACTTGTTGCCAGCTATGTGCTTTAATTGAGCCTAAATGGAGGAGGGGCCCTGAAAGGACTCTGAAGCAAAAGGTGAGATTCCTGCCTTCCTGCCTCCCCAACTCACTCCCCAAAAGTAGACACTGGGCAGCAAAGTTTCTTAACAAAGTCAGGAAAGAAAAAAATCCAGAGACCAGGCAGGCTAATCAACCCTTAGCAGGAATATCTGACCTCATCATCCAAATGGCTCTGCCATATTCATGGTCTTGGACAGGTGAGGAAACTGAGGTTCAAGGAGGACAGCAAGAGTCTGGCCAGGAATCTGGCAGCCTGGAGCCCTAGAGGTCCCGGCAGACATCGCCCTCCAACTCCTTTCAATCCCCAACCCCCACCACCGCCCGGAGCGCTCCACCCTTCCACCAACCAGGCGGCTCCACTCCCAGCTTATTCACCCTAAAATCAGTCAGGGGCCTGCTGGGCCACCTGCCCTCCTCCAATCCCCTTCACTCACCAGTCCAGGGCCTCCCAGCACATGGTTGTCAGGCTGGGGATGGGGGTGTCAGCCACCCCCTTGCCCAGGCTGGAGGTTGCTTGTTCCCAGGGGGTGGGTCCTCTCTGGTTGGTATTCAGGAGTCTGGCAGCGCGTGTGCAGGGCAGATGGCCCCCGGAGCCCTTGACGATTTGGCAAGCGGTTGCCAGGGCCACACCTTGGAGACTAAGGCGTCTTTGCAAGGTGGTTCTGGAGCTCCGTCTCCTTCCCTGGCTTCGGGGCCCCTCCTAGAAGACCCTCCTGGTCTCGCAGGACCCTGACTGCCGGCAGCCCCACACTCCTGAGACATGACCCTTACCTCTGCCAGGCGTTGGGTATGCACTCCATGGGGCAGAAAAATCCCTTAGCCCACCCGGCTTGAGAGTAGGGTAGGGGCCGTGGTGGCACTAGGGAGTGTCACCGCGTCATGCTGGCCACTGTTGGGCAGGGGTTGAACTTCAGTTGAACCCGCTCATCCAGCCTTCAAATTCCAGCCTCTGGCTTTGGCGAATCTGGCCAGGACCTGGGGCCTAGAGGCAGGGTCTGTGGATGCCACGGGCCAGGCTTCCCTCTCACACTTGGGTGGTGGCCCTGCGGCTCCGGGCGCCACACACACCGCTGTGCCCGCTCAAGAGGTGACCTTCTGGAGCAGTGGCAGCAGAACCCGGGACTCACCTGGCAGTGGAACGCACACGCCGCCTTTTCCCCAACCAGGGGCCCGGAGTGTCAAGTTCCCCGCCTGCCGTCACCCCCCTAGCCCTCGCTTCTCCTGGCTCAGGGTCTCCAAGGCGGTGCCGCCACCAAGGCCACGGCCAGGTTGAGCACGCAGCAGGGCGGGTGTCCAGGTCCTCAGACTCACCGCGGGCAGACGACTCCCACGTCCCCTCGGGAACGGGCGGGAGGAATGACCCCCACTCCCGGAATCTGGCGGAGGAGGAGGGCGGATCCTTACATGGGCTGGCGTGGCCCGGTTGCGTCTTGCGGAATTCTCCCAGCCCCGCCAACCTTAGGGCTCCTGGGCCGCCTGGCTCCGCCTCCTCCCCGCCGCGGTCCCTCCCAGGAGGCCGCAGAGCCCTCCGCGGGCAGTGGGGACCAACTTCCTAGAGCAGGAACCACGGCGCTCGCCGACGGCAAGGGCCACCGCGAGTCCCAGCCCACGCGACACTCCGACTCCTCCGCGCCCGCTCGGTCCCACGGCTGGGGACCCCCAGTGCGGCCATGCAACCCACTGGACCCTGCCTAGACCACCTAGGCCCCGCGCTCTTAGGCGCCAGACACTGCCCTGCTGGTGGGGGGGACTGGTGTGTATATATGTCGGGACTATTGGGTAAAAGTGGCTGGTTTCCCCAAAGGTAGGGACTCCTTTGAAGTTTTATTTATTTTTTCTTATTTACTTAAAACTGGTAGAGTCTAATTATTTAGAGGTACCCATGATCATGTCAGTACATTTCAGCACTTTCTTTCTTTTTTGTTTTTTTTGAGACGGAGTCTCGCCCTATCTCCAGGCTGGAGTGCAGTGGAGGGATCTCAGCTCACTGCAACCTCCACCTCCCTGGTTCAAGCGATTCCACGGCCTCAGCCTCCGGAGTCGCTGGGATTACAAGCATGCGCAACCATACGTAGCTAATTTTTGTGTTTTTAGTAGGGACGGTTTCACCTTGTTGACCAGGATGGTCTTGATCTCCTGACCTCGTGATTCGCCCGCCTCGGCCTTCCGAAGTGCTGAGATTACAGGCGTGAGCTACCGCGCCCAGCCGAGCACGCTTTTACTAGTTTTTGTCAGTTAGTCCTTTTGTTTCTGTTTTTAAGGAGAATTTAAAATTCTACCTGAAATCAGTAAAGTAACTTCAGAAAAAATTTAATGAGAAAAGAGTGGTTTTCAGGAAGAACTGATTATCTCGGGCTAATGTAAAACAGTCTGGCACAGTGATTTAGAATCTCGAATATTCTGACGTGTCAAATTGAAGCCATGTTTTAAAAATCCGTGTTACAGCTATTGTATTATTTTTCAATGCTACTCTTTGCCCTGGAAGGAAGCCATGCATTCCTCATAATCCAAGCAACCTGGAGAGCTGGCTACAACGCCCTTCGAATATTACATTTTATTTATTTATTTATTGAATGGAGTCTCGCTCTGTTACTATTTATTTATTTATTGACAGAGTCTCGCTCTGTCGCCCAGGCTGGAGTGCAGTGGCACGATCTCAGCTCACTGCAACCTCCGTCTCTCGGGTTCAAGCGATTCTCCTGCCTCAGCCTCCCCCTCCGAGTAGCTGGGACTAGAGGCACGTGCCACCACGCCCGACTAATTTTTTGTGTTTTTAGTAGAGACAGGGCTTCACTGTGTTAGCCAGGATGGTCTCCATCTCCTGACGTCGGGTGATCAGCCTGCCTTGGCCTCCCAAAGTGCTGGGATTACAGGCGTGAGCCACCGGGCCCAGCGGAAGACATTTTAGTGAGGTAGACCAGGAATACGAAAAAGTCTTTTAGCTTTTCCTGTCCTTTACAGTCTGAAAGACGGTTCAGAAAGTATAATTTGGGTATGTTAGGTCTTCATTCTCTTGAGGGTTCTAAAAAGTAATATATGTAATGTATGTAATCCATGGTAGATGTTCATTTCTTTTTGCTGAATTTTAAGTGTTTGTTACATATCTTAGGTAATATTTCTTTCCAGATAGGTGTTTTGAAAATGTTTTTCTTCTAGTCTGTGCCTTTTCTTATTCGAATGAGACCAATGCCTTTCACATTTTTTTTTTTTTTTTTTTTGAGACGGAGTCTCGCTCTGTCGCCCAGGCTAGAGTGCAGTGGCCGGATCTCAGCTCACTGCAAGCTCCGCCTCCCGGGTTCACGCCATTCTCCTGCCTCAGCCTCCCGAGTAGCTGAGACTACAGGCACCCGCCACCTCGCCCGGCTAGTTTTTTGTAATTTTTAGTAGAGACGGGGTTTCACCGTGTTAGCCAGGATGGTCTCGATCTCCTGACCTCGTGATCCGCCCGTCCCCGCCTCCCAAAGTGCTGGGATTACAGGCTTGAGCCACCGCGCCCGGCCCCACAGTTTTTGTTTTTAAATTTCAATGAAGAATAGCATATTATTGCTCTATTTGAGAACATCTAGATTTTTTTCCTGTTTTCTTCTAGTTTCATTGTTTTGTGTTTACATTTAGGTCTATGATACGTTTTGAGATAATTTTTGTTTTTGAGATGGAGTTTTGCTCTTGTTGCCCAGGCTGGAGTGTAATGGCGCGACCTTGGCTCACCTCAACCTCTGCTTCCTGGGTTCAAGCGATTCTCCTGCCTCAGCCTCCCCAGCAGCTGGGATTACAGGCATGCACCGCCACGCCCAGCTAATTTTGTGTTTTTAGTAGAGACGGAGTTTCACCATGTTGGTCAGGCTGGTTCCAACTCCTGACCTCAGGTGATCCGCCTGCCTCGGCTTCCCAAAATGCTGGGATTACAGGCATGAGCCACCGTGCCTGCCCTTGAGATAATTTTTGAGGAGTGCAAAACTATGCCTAGATTAAATTTTTTTGCATGTGGATGTCCAGTTGTTACAGCACCATTTGTTAAAAGACTATTTTTTTTCTCCATTGTATTGCTTTTTATTCTTTGTGAAAAATCAGTTAACTGTATTTTTGTAGATCTTTGAGATTTGTATTTGTTCCTTTGATCAATTTGTGGATTATTTTGCCAATACAATGTCTCATGATTAATACAGATTTATAATAAGTATTGAAGTTGAGTAATAACAGTCCTGTTTCTTCGTTATTTTTCAATATTGTATGGGTTTTGGTTTTTTCTCTTCATATGTTAGAAAGTGTTCTCAAAATCCACAACATAATTTCCTTGGGTTTAGTTTGGGATTGTGTTGATCTACAGATGAAGCTGAGAAATGACATCTTGACAATACTGAGTTTTCTTGTATGTGAGAAGAAAATATTTCTTCTGTGAAATACAGATTACACTCTGTGAAATACATGCTTCTTATTTGAATAAGACAATGCTCAGACTGGAAGAAAAATATTTTCAAAATACCTATAACATTGTATATAGTTATTGAATTTTTTCATCAGAATTATAGTTTTTATAAAAATGATCTTGAATATATTTTGTTAGGTTTATATGTGTTTCATTTTGAAAAGTGATAATTTAAATGTTAAGGCATTTAAAATTTCAAATTTGACTTGTCCATTCCTGCTATATTGGAAACAATTTACTTTTGTAAATCTTGTTCTCTGTACCCGTATTGTAATTACTTATTAGTTCCAGATTTTTTTAGGTTGATCATTTTGGATTTACTATATAGACAATCCAGTCATCTGCAAAAAATGGCAGTTTTATTTTATCCTTCGCAAGCAGTACACACTTTCCTCCCCTGTATTATACTATACACATTTTCAGTAAAATGCTGAGATGGAGTGCTGATAGAGGACATGGCTGACCGGATCCTGATCTCGGCAGGATAACTTCTAGTTCTCACCATCTAGGTTATGATGGTAGCTGTTGGGTTTTTTTGTTTGTTTGTTTGAGATGGAGTCTCACTCTATTGCCCAGGCTGGAGTGCAGTGGCATGATCTCAGCTCATTGCAACATCCACCTCCCGGGTTCAAGCAATGCTCCTGCCTCAGCCTCCTGAGTAGCTGGGACTACAGGCACTCGCCACCGCACCTGGCTAATTTTTTATTTTTAGTAGAGATGGGATTTCACCATGTTGGTCAGGCTGATCTCGAATTCCTGACCTCAGGTGATCAGCCCGCCTCAGCCTCCCAAAGTGATGGGATTACAGGCATGAGCCACCACGCCCAGCCAGCTGTTGGGGTTTTAAAAACTATTTTGTATAAAGTTGAGGAAGTTCCCTTCTGTTCATTCTTTGCTCAGTCTTTTAACCACGAGAAGGTACTGTATGTTTTCAAATGTTTTTCTCTCCATTTACATGCTCATGTTATTTTTCTTCTTTAGTCTCCATGGAATAGACTGCATTAATTGTTTTTTAAAAGTTAAAACATATTTGCATTATCTGAAATAAATCCAAATTGTCCATAGTGTATAATTGTTTTTGTACCTTGTTGAATTTGAATTGCTAGTATTTTGTTGAGGTTTTTGCATGTATATTTATAAGAGATATTGGTCTCTGGTTTTATTTTCTCGTAATGTCTTTGTCTGGTTTGAATTAGGTTAATGCTGGTCTCACATAGAGTTAGGAGGTATTCTCTCTTCTCCTGTCTTCTGTGAGAAATTGAAGAGAATTGATATTATTATTATTTCAGATGGAGTTTCCCTCCTGTTGCCCAGACTGGAGTGCAGTGGCATGATCTCGGCTCACTGCAGCCTCCTTCTCCTGGGTTTGAGCAATTCTCCTGCCTCAGGCTCCTGAGTAGCTGGGATTACAGGCAACCATCGCCACACCTGGCTAATTTTTTGTAGTTTTAGTAAGTAGAGATGGGGTTTCACCATGTTGGCCAGGCTGGTCTTGAACTCCTGACCTCAGTGATCCACCCACCTCAGCCTCCCAAAGTGCTGGGATTACTGGCATGAGCCACCACGCCTGGACAATGAATTGGTATTATTTCTTACTTTAAAATTGGGTAAAATTGACTTTTATGCTGGGTGTCAGAAGTAGATGATGTAAAATGGAGGAGGACAGGCAGAGCTGGGAAGTATCTATTCTGGGGATGGGTATCTTGGACCAGCATTGAGTTCTAGCCTCTCCACCCCTTGGCAGGGCATCTCTGGCCCCATCCACAGATTTTTTTTTTTTTTTGAGATGGAGTTTGGCTCTTATTGCCCAGGCTGGAGTGCAATGGCATGATCTTGGCTTATTGCAAACTCTGCCTCCCAGGTTCAAGTAATTTTCCTGCCTCAGCCTCCCGAGTAGCTGGGATTACAGGCACCTGCCACTATGCCTGGCTAATTTTTGTATTTTTAGTAGAGATGGGGTTTCACCATGTTGGCCAGGCTGGTCTCCTGACCTTGGGTGATCCTCCTGCCTAGGCCTCCCAAAGTGCTGGAATTACAGGTGTGAGCCACCACGTCCAGCCAGATGTGTTTTTTTCTTTTTTTTTTTTTTGAGATGGAGTCTCACTTTGTCGCCCAGGCTGTAGTGCAGTGGCATGATCTCGGCTCACTGCCACCTCCACCTCCCGGGTTCGAGCAATTCTCCTGCCTCAGCCTCTGGAGTAGCTGGGACTACAGGCGCCCATTACCATGCCCAGCTAAGTTTTGTATTTTTAGTAGAGACAGGGTTTCACCATACTGGTCAGGCTGATCTTGAACTCCTGACCTCCGGTGATCCGCCTGTCTCGGCCTCCCAAAGTGCTAAGCCCCCGTCATTCCTCTCATAGGACACAAGATATATGGAACCCAAAGTTCTGTCAATCTCTCCTCAGCCACAGTTTATATATTCTTCCCATACTCTTGGGTGACAGGAGGTCTTCCTTCTGGACCTGAAGTCCACCCAGTTTATAGATGGCCCTGGACTCTGTAACCCTGATCAGAATCTGAGAGGGTGCATCCATACATAGAGGAGGTCATGAGGGCCTCCTGAGGCGGGCGGATCACCTGAGGCCAGGAGTTTGAGACCAGCCTGGCCAACATGGTGAAACCCTGTCTCTACTAAAAATACATTTCACATTTTCTGAAAATGACCTTTTGATGTCTACTTGGAGTGTCTGAGTCCCCGAATAGAATTGAGGCCCAGAGAACGTTGCTGCTTCAGTCACTAAATTATGCCAAAGTTCTAGAAAAGTGACTGCACAAAGTAAGTACTTAAGATATGTGTGTTGAATGAATGAACCCCAACCAAAACATTCCTAGATATCTGAGTCAGCATGGAAACTCTCTTTCAGTGCCCTAATCTATCTATATCAAGGACAAAGACCAGCTAAAAAAATATATCAAACCTCCTTACAAAATCTAAAAACAGATTTGCTTTTTATATGCTTTCAATACAAAAAGTAAAGGTTGTGGCAAAGTATTTAATTATTGTTTATACCTTAGTGCAGGGGCCCCAACTTTCAGGTTGTGAACCAGTACTGTTCCATGGCCTGTTAGAAACAAGGCTGTGCAGATCCTCAAAGAAGCAAAAACTCTATTGTGAACTGTCCATTCAATGGATCTAGGTTGTACACTGCTCATGACAATCTTGGTCCATGGAAAAATTGTCTTATATGAAACCAGTCTCTGGTTCCAAAAAGTTTGAAGACTGCTGCCTTAGTAAACATCAGAGAGCTTATACTACAGAAACTCTGTACATGTAATGAATGTGGAAATAATTTTCTCCAAATTATACATCTAAAAACCAATGTTCACATTAAAAAAGATTTAGGGATGTAATACATGTGAGGAGGTAGTAAAAAAAATCAAGTCTGTGGGATGCGGTATCTCATGCCTGTAATCCCAGCACTTTGGGAGGCTGAGGCAGGCAGATCACCTGAGACCAGGAGTTTGAGACCAGCCTGGCCAACATGGTGAAACCCTGTCTCTACTAAAAATACAAAAATTAGCTGGGCACGGTGGCAGGTGCCTATAATCCCAGCTACTTGAAAGGCTGAGGCAGGAGAACTGCTTAAACCTGGGAGGCGGAGGTTGCAGTGAGCCAAGATCACACCATTGCACTCCAGCCTGGGCAACAGAGCAAGACTCCAGCTCAAAAATAAATACAAAAACATCAAGTCCAGTGTCTCTGCCTATAATTCTAGCATTTTGGCAGGATGAGGTAGAAAGATCACTTGAGGCCAGAATTTTGAGACCAGCCTAGGCATCATAGCAAAACACCCTTCTCTATAAAAAATAAATAAAAACTCATGATAAAAAAAGTAAATAAACATCAGAGTATCACACAAAAAAGTACTAACACTTGAAAGTTTTATGCTAAACAAGAGTATTTGAGATAGGAAACAATCCAAAATCTAAACAATTAGAAAACTTGTTTGTATGTTTTAAAGAATTAAGACATTAATATTTGGACAGATATATTTATATTCAATGAATAGTTATTCTGTATTGATAGTATTTGAGATTTTTGGAAAGTAATGATTATTGATGTAATTAAACTTTCACATCAGTGGATGCAATGCCTACATTTCTAGTGTTTATAAGAAAACATGTTGCTACATGTTTTGAGACCAGCCTGGCCAACATGGTGAAACCCTGTCTCTACTAAAAATACAAAAATTAGCTTACCCTACCGTTGCTGCTTCAGAGCTATGAGAGGCCATTCTGTATTAGGGGGGCATCATTAGTATGATGGAAGCTTAGTGGGAAATGTAAAATTCATGAAGAAAATCTTTTTATTTTTGAGACGGAATCTCGCTTTACTGCCCAGCCTGCAGTGCAGTGGCACGGTGTCAGCTCACTGCAACCTCTGCCTCCTGGGTTCAAGCAATTCTCTTGCCTCAGCCCCCCAAGCAGCTGGGATTACAGGTGTGTGCCACCACGCCTGGGTAATTTTTGTATTTTTAGTAGAGACGGGGTTTTGCAATGTTGGCCAGGCCAGTCTTGAACTCCTCGAACTCCTGACTTCAGGTGATCTGCCCGCCTCGGCCTCCCAAAATGCTGGGATTACAGGCGGAAGCCACTGCGCCCAGCCTCATGGAGAAAAATTTAAGGAAGGTTGCCCCTTGTTGTTGACTTATAACAGTGATGCAAGTCACCATGAGGTCAGTGTTCAGGGCATCATTTTTCTTTTTTCTTTTTTTTTTTTTTTTGAGACGGAGTCTTGCTCTGTCGCCCAGGCTGGAGTGCAGTGGCCGGATCTCGGCTCACTGCAAGCTCTGCCTCCCGGGTTCACGCCATTCTCCTGCCTCAGTCTCCCGAGTAGCTGGGACTACAGGCGCCCGCCACCTCGCCCGGCTAGTTTTTTGTATTTTTTAGTAGAGACGGGGTTTCACCATGTTAGCCAGGATGGTCTCGATCTCCTGACCTCATGATCCACCTGTCTCGGCCTCCCAAAGTGCTGGGATTACAGGCTTCAGCCACCGCGCCCGGCCCATTTTTCTTTACTAATATAAGAGAGAAACATTTTGAATGTTTGAAATATATAATTATATGAATTTCTCCTCATTAAAAAACAAAACAAAACAAAACTGACCAATTTCCTAAAATACCAATTTTTTTTTTTTTTTTTTTTGAGATGGAGTCTCATTCTGTCACCCAGGCTGAAGTGCAGTGGCACGATCTTAGCTCACTGCAACCTCCGCCTTCTGAGTTCAAGTGATTCTCCTGCCTCAGTCTCCTGAGTAGCTGGGACTACAGGCACATGCCACCACACCTGGCTAATTCTTGTATTTTTAGTAGAGATGGGGTTTCACCATATTGGCCAGGCTGGTCTTGAACTCCTGACCTTGTGATCCGCCCACCTCATCCTCCCAAAGTGTTGGGATTACAGGCATGAGCCACCGTGCTCGGCCAAAAATGTTTCTTATTGGCTGGGTCCAGGTATGAGAGTCATCATCGTGCCTGTGAGCTTGGTCCGAAAATGAATGACCATCCCACCTGTGTCTAGATTCACAGAGGAGAGTCGCAATTCCAACGTCAAGTATGTTTGGCTATAAAATTGGGGACCTCACTAGTGAGCTGTGTCCATGTGTAAGAGTAACAATCCTAACTTTCAGCTGGATGTGCATGAGAGCCACGATGTGTTAACTCTACCGCTTGAGAGTTTTATGTGATATGCGTGAGAGTCACAAGTCTCTCTGGGACTTTCGTACAAGTATGAGATCCATGACCTTACCTATTTCCTTAAGGCTAGCTATGAGAGTCAGAATGTCTCCTGTTCGCTGGGTCCAGGTATGAGAGTCATCACTGCCTGTGAGCAGGGTCCAGCTAAATCTCACGGTTCCCCCTGCGGGCTTGGCTCAGGCAGAAGAGCTACATCACCTGAAGTCTGGGCCCATGTATCTGTCACAATCTCTCCTATGGTTGAGGCCCAGCAGAAGAGTCACATCAGCTAGGCGCGGGGCCCAGGTATATTACAATCCCCTGTTTGGCAGGTCCCAGGCAAGATAGCCACATCACCTAGGTACTGGGCCCAGGTATGTGTGACATTCCCTCCTGTTGCTTGGGCTCATGCTGGAGAATCATATCACCAAGGTTCTGGAATTAGCCGTATATCACAGTCCCACCGATGGCCTTGGCCCAGGCAGAAGAGTTACATCGCCTAGGTACTGAGACCACGTGTATGCCACAGTCTCCGCTATGGGCAGGTCCCAGGTGAGACAGCCACGTCGTCTAGGTGCTTAACCCTGGTATATTGTCCATTCTCTTCCATCGGCTTGGCCCAGGTTAGATATACACCCCCCATAGGTGCCGAGCCCGGGTACGTGTCGCAGTACTCCCTGTGGGCTGGGCTCAGGCTAAAGACTGACATCATCTAAGTGCTGGGCCCAGGTATATGTCACAATGCCCCTTGTGACTTTGGCCAGGCATGAGAGTCAGAACACATAGGTGCTTGGTTCAACTATATGCCACTATCCCATTTGTGGCCTTGACCTAGGTGAGAGAGTCGCATGACCTGTGGGCCGGGCCCAGGTATATGTCACAATCTCCCCTGTGGATTGGGCCCATGCAGGACAGCCACATCGCCGTCATTCCTGAGCCCAGGTATATGTCAGTCCCCCACTGAGAACTTGACCTAAAAAAGGCTCAAATCACCTCAGTCCTTGGCCCAGTTTTATGTAATCCCACTTGTGGCTTCAGCCTAGGCAGCGGAGTCACACGTCGTAGATGCTGAGCTAAGAAATCTGTCAAAATCTTTTTTGTGTTTTAGGTCCGGGCAAAGTGTAACATCACCTAGGTGCTGGGTCCAGGTACATGCCACGATCTCCCCTCTGGGCAGGATCCAGGAGGAAGAGCAGCACGACTCGGAAGATGGCTTCAGGTGTGTGTCACCATTACCTGGAGGCAGGGTCCAGGCAGGAGAGTCGCATTACCTAGGTGCTGGAAGCAGGTGTATGTTACAGTCCTCCGTTTGGACAGGGACCGGGAACGAGAGCTCCATCACGTAGGTGATGGAAACAGGTGTATACCCCAATTTCAAATGTGGGCAGGGATCAAGCAGAAAAGTCACATCCACAGATGTGTCACGATACCTTCTTTGGGTAAAATCCAGGCAAGAGACGCACGTCACTTGAATGGTGAGCCCACCAATGTGTCACCATCTCCCCTGTGGGCAGGGCACAGACAGGAGACTCACGTCACCTTGGTTCTGGGCCCACTGATATGTCACAATTCCACATGTGGGCAGAGACAGGGCAAGAGAGTCACCTAACCTGGATGCTGGGCCAGGAATCAGTCACAATCCTTTTTGTGGGCAAAGCTGAGGCAAAAGAATTATACCACCTTGGTTCTGGGCCCAGAAATATGTTACAATTTCTGCCCAGAAATTCTGTGGGTGGGGCCCAGGAAGAAGTGTCTCATCACCTGAGTGCTTGGCCCAGCAATAAGTTACAAATTTCTCTGAGGGTAGGACCAAGGAAGAAAAGGAGAGGCATCACATAAGTGTTGGCCCCTGTAATATGTCACAGTCCCCACTGTGGGCAGAGCCCTGGCAGGAGAGGCATATCACCTGAGTGCTGAGCCCAGCAATATGTTACAATATCTCCTATGGGCAAGACTGAGGCAGGAGATTTACATCAACCATGTGCTAGATCCAGTGATAGATCACCATGCACCCTGAGGACAAGGCCCAGAAAAGAGTCACATTACCTGGGTGTTGGGCCCAGCAATATACCATAATGCCCTGTGTGGGCAGGGCCCAGGCAGCAGAGTTATATCACCTAGGTGCTGGGCTCAGCAATGTGTCACAATCTCCCCCGTGAGTACAGCCCAGATAGGAAAGGAGAGTCACATCACCTAGATACTACGTCCAGCAGTATAGCAAAATCCCCCATTGTGACAGGGCCCACGCAGGAGAGTCACATCACCTGAGAGCTTGGGCCCAGGTATATCTCACAATCCTATTTAGGAGCCGGACCCAGGGAGGAGAGGCACCTCACTCAGGTGCTGGGCAAACGTGTATGCCACAACCACATCTGTGGAAAGGCCCAGAGAAGAGCTTAACAATCCCACACATGTCTTGGCTTCAGGTATGAGAGTCAATGCCTGTGAGTTTGGTCCAAGTACATGAGTCAAAGACTCAAGGGTTAACTGGATTTGTGCATAAGATCCCCAATCCTGCCTGCAGGAGACTGTGTTTCAGTAAAGGAGCCACAGCCTCACCAGTGTTCTAAATCCTGGTCTGAGAGTCATTATCCAGCCTGTGGAAAAGATTCACGTAGGAGAGTCACAATTTCAACTTTTGACTGAATCCAGGTGTGTGATTAAGAACTTCAACAGTGGGGTGGGTTTATGAAAGAGGGTGACAATCCTTACTGTTGGTTGGGAGTGCATATAGAGTCACAATAACTGCTGTGTGCTGGGCCACGTTATGAAACTCTCTGTGTAACCCAAGGGCTCTGTACAGTGTGCAAGACAGTTGCCGTGTGCTCTGGAAACTCGTGCTGGCGTGGAGCCAGGATCTTACTCATTGCCCTAGGTACAAGAGTCAACATCTCTCCTATTGGCTGGGTTCAGGTATGAAAGTCCTCATTGTCCCTGTGTGCTGTGTCCAGAAATGAGTCAGCATCACACTTGTGCCCAGGCCTATGTAAGACGGTCACAATTCCAACTGTGTACGCCTGTGAGATCCAGGACTTCACCAGTGGGCTGTGTCCATGTTTGAGGGTGACAATTCTGGCAGCTGAGTGTGAATATGAGAGTCATAATCTCATCTGAGTGCTGTGTTTTTGTTTTTGTTTTTTGAGACGGAGTCTTGCTCTGTCATCCAGGCTGGAGTGCAATGGCGCAATCTCGGCTCACTGCAACCTCCGCCTCCCGGGTTCAAGTGATTCTCCTGCCTCAGCCTCCCGAGTAGCTGGGATTACAGTCATGCGCCACCACACCTGGCTAATTTTTGTATTTTCAGTAGAAACGGGGTTTCACCATGTTAGCCAGACTGGTCTCAAACTCCTGACCTCAGGTGATCTGCCCGCCTTGGCCTCCCAAAGTGCTGGGATTACAGGCGTGAGCCACCGTGCCCTGCTCCTGTGTTCTGTTATGACACTTTCTGTACCACTCAAGGGCTTTATATGATATGTGTGAGTGTCATAATCCTCTGTTATTTTCATAAAAGTAGGAGACCCAGGACCTTACCAGTTGCCCTAAACGTATCTATGAGAGTCAAAATCCCTCCTATTGGCTGGATACAAGAATGAGAGTTATTTTCACAGCTGTGAGTTGAGCCCAGGTATGTCACACTCTCACCTGTGGGAAGGAACAAGGCGAAAGAGTCACATCACCTAGGTGCTGGGCCTAGTGTTATGTCACAATTCCTCCTGTAGGCAGGGCCCAGGCACGAGAGGTGAGTTACCTCACCTAGGTGATGGAACCGGTGATATAATTCCTTCTGTGGGCCAGGCCCAGGCAGGAGTGTCATCTCACCTGTATACTGTGCCCAGAAATATGTCACAATCTTTTGTGCATAAGGCCCCCCAAAATAAGTGAAATGACCTAGATTTTAGGCCCATAGATCTGTCACAAAGCCTTCTGTGGGCAGAGCCTAGGGAGGAAAGTGATATATCACTGGATGCAGCATGTAGGTGATGTCACTCTCCTTCCTGAACTCTGTCCCCAAGGGACATTGTGACACATCACAGGGCACAGCACACAGGTGCTGTGACTTTTTTTTGCCTGGGCCCTGATCTCAGGGGGCATTGTGACATATCGCCTTGCGCAGTACCCAGGGCAGGTATTAAGCGGGAGAGGAGACTACCACCACCTAGATGCTGGGCTCAGGTACATGTCACAATCCCAGCTGTGAGCAAATCCAGGGAGAAGAAGAGTAACATCTGGGTGCTGGGCCCAGCGATATGTCACAATGCAACCTGGCGCCGGGCAAAAGAGAACAGTCACATTACCTAGGTGCTAGGCCCACTGATGTGTCACAATCACCAATTGGGCAGGTCCTAGACAGGAGAGGAGAGTCATATCACCTAGGTGCTGAGTCTGGTAATGTGTCACGGTCCCAGAGCAGGGAGGGGGCAGGAGAGGAGGTTCACATCATCTAGAAGATTGGCCCAGAGAGATGTCACAATTTCTCCTTTGGGTAGTGCTAAAGCAAGAGGGTTACGTTACTTGGGTGCTGAACCCAGCGATATTTTACAATCCTGAGGGCAGGGCTCAGGCAGAGAGGAGATTCACATCACACCGTTGATGGGCCCAGCGATATGTCACAATGCCCTCTGTAGGCAGTGCACAGGCAGGAGAGTCACATTACCTGGGTGCTGGGTCGAGGAGAATGTCACAATTTTCTCTGTAGGCAGGGCCCAGGCAGGAGAGGCAAGCCACATCACCTAGGTGCTGGGTTCAATGATATGTCAAATTCCCTTGAGGGCAGGGCTCAGGCAGGAGAGTCACATCACCTAGGTTCTGGGCCCAGTGACATATTCAGGATAAATGAATTACAATTTTTGAAAGAAATATAGTAAAATAACAGGCCGGATGCGGTGGCTCATGCCTGTAATCCCAACCCTTTGGGAGGCCGAGGCAGGTGAATCACCTGAGGTCGAGAGTCCAAGACCAGCCTGGCCAACATGGTGAAACCCCATCTCTACCAAAAATACAAAATTAGCCAGGCATGGTGGCATGTGCCTGTCGTCCCAGCTACTCAGGAGGCTGAGGCAGGAGAATCACTTGAACCCCGAAGGCGGAGGTTGCAGCGAGCCAAGATTGTGCCATTGCACTTCAGCCTGGGCAACAGAGTGAGACTTCACAGTCTCAAAATAAATAAATAAATAATAAAATGCAAATAAATTATTAATAATATCCAGATGAAACAGTTATCTGCATGTTCAAGTTGTTTAACTTATATCATTCAAAAACTATAAATTTTTATAAACAATTGAAAAATTATTAAAAAAATATCAATTTCTTGTTTTTAGTTTTAAAATACTGTCATGTGGCCGGGTGTGGTGGCTCACACCTGTAATCCCAGCACTTTGAGAGGCCGAGGTGGGCAGATAACCTGAGGTCGGGAGTTCTAGACCAGCCTGACCAACATGGAGAAACCCCATCTCTACTAAAAATACACAATTGGTCGGGCATGGTGGTGTATGCCTGTAATCCCAGCTACTCAGGAGGCTGAGGCAGGAGAATCATTTGAACTTGGGAAGTGGAGGTTAAAGTGAGCCAAGATCACACCATTGCACACCATTACCTGGGCAACAAGAGTGAAACTCTATTTCTAAATAAATAAAATGAAATGAAACAAAATAAAATAAAATACTGTCATTACTTCTAGTTGACATAACACAAGAATTCAGCTGTTGTTGCTGTAGAAACTAGATGTCATGGTTGACTCCACTTTACTTCTGGTCTTTCTATTTTACACAATCAAAGTAGCACACCAAAGCCAGAAATGCTACACCTTGATTGCAAAAACACCAGTGACCTTCTAGTAAGAATATATGTGTGAGGATATTAACTTGAAATTCTTGGCATCTTTTGTTGAAGTACAGACTTCTATATGACAAATAATAATAATAATAATAAAAAATTTAAAACTGCAATAGAATCAGAAAAGTATTCTAACAATACTTTCTAATCAATTATTTTTTTTTCTTCACCAGAATGGTTGTGATAGAGTGGTTGCAGTAGTGTGGTCGTAAATAACCCGTACTGTGTATTTCATCATTTTTGGTATACAACCATAAGGCTTTTATGCTTAAAAAAAAAAGTTTTCTTGCCAGGTGGAGTGGCTCACACCTGTAATTCCAGCACTTTGGGAGGGGGCAGACAGGTCACCTGAAGTTAGGAGTTTGAGACTAGCCTGGCCAACATGGCAAAATCCCATCTCTACTAAAAATACAAAAATTAACTGAGCATGGTGGCAGATATCTGTAATTCCAGCTACTCAAAAGGCTGAGGCAGGAGATTTGCTTGAACCTGGGAGGCGGAGGTTGCAGTGAGCTGAGTTCATGCCACTGCACTCAAGCCTGGGTGACAGAGTCAGACTCCTCAAAAAAAGGAAAAAAACAAATCCTTTCTTAATTCAGGAATTTAACATGATTTTCACAGCCTCACATTTTCAAAAATGGTTTATTCTAAAAGAGAAATGTGATTAAACCACATTTTTCCCCAAAAAGAGTAGAGTAACAAATTATAGTGTACAGTTAATAAATAAAATATAAAGATGTAGCCATTTATTTTAGCTGCACACTTGGGGATAAAACACTTTTTGGGCTATAAACCAAGAGCTTTCAGAGATATTAGCTTATAAAACGTGGGAGGACCTGGTATAAAAACATTCACCTCTATACCCAAAGCAGACATAATTCTGTGTCCTTTTTTTTTTTTGAGATGGAGTCTCGCTCTGTCGCCCAGGCTGGAGTGCAGTGGTCGGATCTCGGCTCACTGCAAGCTCCGCCTCCCGGGTTTACGCCATTCTCCTGCCTCAGCCTCCGGAGTAGCTGGGACTACAGGCGCCCGCCACCTCACCCGGCTAGTTTTTTTGTACTTTTTAGTAGAGACGGGGTTTCACCGTGTTAGCCAGGATGGTCTCGATCTCCTGACCTCGTGATCCGCCCGTCTCGGCCTCCCAAAGTGCTGGGATTACAGGCTTAAGCCACCGCGCCCGGCCATTCTGTGTCTTTCACTCCTAATTTCAACTATTAACCCAGAACTGGAGAAATGTAACACGCCATTATACCACAAAGCATTTTATTATTTTTATTTTAGATTCATGGGGGTACATGGGCAGTTTTGTAACTTAACTATACTGCATGATGTCGAAGTTTGGACACTTAATAATTCCACTGTCCAAGTAGTGTACCTCATACCTGAGAAGTAGTTTTTCAAAGCTTGTCTTGGCTTTTTTTTTTTTTTTTTTTTTTTTAAGAATTCCCAGCATTTATTGTCTCCATGTTCACCCAATGTTTAGCACCCACTTATAAGTGAGAACATATAGCATCTGAAATACTTATATACCGCGCAATACTAAGAAACCACAGAAAAAGACGTTCTTTGCAGCAACATGGATGCAGCAGAAGGCCTTTATTCTTTTTTTTTTTTTTTTTTTGACTTCTGAACTTTTTAATTGACCTCCTGCTCCCCAAAAGGTACCCTGCTTCTGCTGGCTCAGACAGCACTTTGTTGCTCTCGGACAGCTCTTTGTCATCCACCCTCCGGTGGGTGGTTTTCTTTTGGATGGTTTGCATGGAGTTGCTGCTGTCCAGGGCATCACCAAGATTGAAGTCCTCGCCATCTTCCAGCAGGCGGCAGTAGGTGGCGATCTCAGCCTCCAGCTTGACTTTGATGTTCAGCAGGGTCTCCTACTCCTGGGCCTGGCGCTGTCCCTCTGCCTGGGTTTGTGCCAACTCTGACTACAGGTGCAGCAGGATCCCGTCGAGCTGCTCCATCAGCAGGGCGTAGAGGGCTTCCACGTTCCTCAGGCTGTCCTCCAAGCTGGCGGAAGGCCCTTATTCTAAGCAAATTAACAAATAACATGAATCTAAGATTCATGGGTACCTAGTTTAATTCTGTCTTTTCTATGGTGAATAGCGCTGCAGTAAACATGTGAGTGCCAGTGTCTTTTTGGTAAAATAATTTCTTTTTTTTTTTTTTTTGAGACGGAGTCTTGCTCTGTCGCCCGGGCTGGAGTGCAGTGGCCGGATCTCAGCTCACTGCAAGCTCCGCCTCCCGGGTTTACGCCATTCTCCTGCCTCAGCCTCCCGAGTAGCGGGGACTACAGGCGCCCGCCACCTCGCCCGGCTAGTTTTTTGTGTTTTTTTTTTTAGTAGAGACGGGGTTTCACCGTGTTAGCCAGGATGGTCTCGATCTCCTGACCTCGTGATCCGCCCGTCTCGGCCTCCCAAAGTGCTGGGATTACAGGCTTGAGCCACCGCGCCCGGCCAAAATAATTTCTTATTCTATGGGTATATACCCATTAATGCAATTAATGGGCCAAATAGCAGTTCTATTTTAGCTATTTGAGAAATCTTCAAACTGTGTTCTACAGGGGCTGAATTAATTTGCATTTCCACCAACAGTGTATGTAGATTCCTTTTTCTCTGCAACCTCAACATGTTTTTATTTTTGTTGCATTAACTTCTAAGGTGTTAGTTATAATTTTTTTTTTATCTAGAGCCCTGCGTCTAGAAGAGTACTTTCTACATGTTCTTCTAGGGTTTTAATAGCTCGAAGTCTTGCAGTTAAGTCTTTAAACTATATTGTGATATATTGTTTACATTGTGAGAGGTAGGGTTTTTTTTTTCTTCTGCATATGACTAACGAGTTTTCCCAGTATCATTTCTTAGATGGGGGGTTATTTTCTTTTTATTTCTGTTGACTTTGTCAAAAGTAGGTTGTAGGAGTGTAGCTTTATTTCAGGGCTCTCTCTTCTGTTCCATATGGTTTAGCTCTGTGTCCCCACCCAAATCTCACCTTGAATTGTAATAATCCCCACATGTCATGGGAGGGTCTGGGTGGGAGGTGATTAAATCGTGGGGGTAGGTTTTCCCATGCCACTCTCTGAGTAGTGAATAAATCTCTTAAGATCCGATGGTTTTATAAAAGGGAGCTCTTCTGCACATGCTCGCTCTTGCCTGCTGCCATGTCTTGCTTTCCCTTTGGCTTCCATCATGAATGTGAGGCCTCCCCAGTCACATGTAACTGTGAGTCAATTAAACCTTTCTTTTATAAATTACCCAGTCTCAGGTGTGTCTTTATTAGCAGTATAAAAATGGACCAATACAGTCTATATGTCTATTTTTTTACCAGAACCATGTTATACTGATGACTGTAGCTTGTAGCACAGTTTGAAGTCAGGTAATTCAATGCCTCCAGGTTTTATTTTGTTTGTTTGTTTAATGTTGTGTTGGCTATTTTGGCTTTTTAAAAAATTCTCCCGTATAAATTTTAGAATAGTTTTTTCCCCTAATTCTATAAAAATGGCATTGATAGTTTGATAGGAATAACGATCTGCAGGTTGCTTTAAGTGGCATGGACATTTTAATTATATTAAATCTTCAAATTCATGAGCACGAAATGCTTTTCCATTTATTTGTGTTTTGTCTGATTTCTTTTTTTTTTTGAGGCGGAGTCTCGCTCTGTTGCCCAGGCTGGAGTGCAGTGGCGCGATCTCGGCTCACTGCAAGCTCCGCCTCCCGGGTTCACGCCATTCTCCTGCCTCAGCCTCCTGAATAGCTTGGGACTACAGGCGCCCACCATCGCGCCTAATTTTTTGTATTTTTAGTAGAGATGGGGTTTCACCGTGGTCTCGATCTCCTGTACTTGTGATCCGCCCGCCTCGGCTTCCCAAAGTGCTGGGATTACAGGCGTGAGCCACCACGCCCGGCTGTCTGATTTCTTTCAGCAGTGTTTTGTTGTTTTCTTTGTAGAGATATTTTACCTCCTTCGTTTAATGTATTCCTAAGTATGTTATTTTTTTCTTTGTGGCTATTGTAAATAGAACTCTGTTATTTATTTATTTATTTTTACCTCTGAACTTTTTATTGGCCTCCTGCTCCCCAAAGGGTATCCTTCTTCTGCTGGCTTAATGTCTCAGAACTTTGGTGTGGTTGGTCTCAGACACCACTTTGTCATACACTATCTGGCGGGTGGTGGTCTTTTGGATGGTTTGCATGGAGTTGCTGCTGTCCAGGGCATCACTGGGATTGAAGTCTTAACCATCTTCCAGCAGGCGGCAGTAAATGGTGATCTCAGCCTCCAGCTTGACCTTGATGTTCAGCAGGGCCTTGTACTCCTGGGCCTGGCACTGCCCCTCTGCCTGGGTCTGTGCCAGTTCTGACTCAAGGTGCAGCAGGATCCCATTGATCTGCTCCATCTGCAGGGCGTAGCAGACCTCCACCTCCCTCAGGCTGTTCTCCAAGCTGGTCTTCAGATTTCTCATTGAGTCCAGGTCAATCTCCACGGACTGGACTGTACATCTAAGATCTGTGAGCATCATCTCAGCAGCTACAACCTTGGCGGACTGCGTGGTGACCACTGTGGTACTCTCTTCAATCTGCTGAGGCTAGTACTTGTCCAGCTCCTCTCAGTTCTTCCCAGCCAGCTTGTCGTATTAGGCCCAGATGTCTGCCATGATCTTGGCACAGTCCTGAGCTTTGGGGGCAACTACCTCCATGGTCAACCCAGAGCTATCAACCTGGGCTTACAGTCCTTTTACTTCCTCTTCATGGTTCTTCTTCATAAGGAGCAGCTCCTCCATGAGAGCCTTGATCTCTGTCTCCAACTGCAGCCAAGTGACAAAGCCCATGGGTGTCACTCTCCACAGACTGGTGCATGGCCAGCTCTGTCTCATACTTGACTCTAAAGTCATCAGCAACAAGATGGACATTGTTGATCTGCAGAATGATGTGGGCATTGTCCATATTATTTGTGAAGATCTGAGCCCTCAGGTCCTCGATGGTCTCGAAGTAATGGCTTGTCTCTGACCTGGGGTCCCATCTTCTGCAGGTGCTCCCGGATTTTGCTCTCCACTTTCCAGTTCTCGGTTCTCAGGCTCCTCACTGTGTCCAGGTAGGAGACCAGGCAGTAGTTCAGGCTTTGCATGGTCTTCTCATTCTGGATGCCTCCCATTCCTCTCAGACCCCTGGCCATCCCTGTAGCCAGGCCCCTGGACCCCATGCTGCCTCGGAAGCTAGTGAAGCAGGACATGGAGATCCGGGAACCAGAGCCCCCCATGCCTGCATAGATGCTGGCTGCACTGCTGACCATCTAGGTGCCTGGACAGAGCCCAGGGACCAGTAGTTGGTGAAGGTGGAGTGAGTGGTGAAACTCATGCTGTCTGGGGAGGAGAGCAAGAGGACAGGACTCAGGCTTTGCGACAACCAGAACTGTGTTTTAGATTTTGTTCTCAGCTTGAATGTTATTCATGTACAGAAATTCTACTCATTTGTGTATGTTAATTTTGTATCCTGAGACTTTGCTTAAGTCATTTTTTAGGCTTAGGGGTCTTTTTGTGACATCTCCAGTTTCCCAGGTAGAGAATTATGTAATCTGTGAGGATAATTTGACTTTCTCTTTTCTTATTTAGATCCCTTTTATTTCTTTATCTTGTTTAATTGCTCTAGCTAGTACTTCCAGAACTATGTTGAATACGAGTGTTTAGAGTGGATACTCTTGTCTTATTTTTATTCGTATGGAGAGTTCATCCAGCTGATTCCGTTCAGTATGATTTCAGCTGAAGATTTGTCACAGATGGCTTTACTATTTTGAGATGTTTCTTTAATGCCTAGTTTGTTGAGAATACTTTTATAAATATTGGATTTTTTGAATGCTTTTTCTGCCTCTATTGTGATAATCATGTTTGCTTTTAATCATCTTTATTTGATGAATCACATTTGACTTGCATATGATGAAACATTCTTGCATTCATGAACTAAAGTTCCCATGATTGTGACAAAATATTTTGATTTGATTATGAACTCAGCTTGCTAATACTTTATGGAGAATTTTTGTTTTAATGATCACCCGAAATATTGGCCTACAGTTGCTATTGTTGTTGTGTCTTCACTAGATTTTGGTATCAAGATGGTATTAGTTTTATATAGAGTTAGGAAGAAATCCCACCTTGATTTTTTGGAGTACATTCAGAGGATTAGTACTGGCTTGTCTTTGTGTATGTGGTAGAATTTGGTTGTGAATTCATCTGATCTAGGGCTATTCATGGTTGGTGGGTTTTCTATTACCAATGTATATATTTCTATTACTATTCTATAATGTATAATTTCTAATGCTAAATGTATAATTTCATTATACATTTTATTAATTTTTGCTGTGTTCAAGATTTTTGCTTCTTTCTGGTTCAATCTTGAGAGGTTATGTGTATCCAGGAGTTTATCTATTTTCTCTAAATTTTTTAGTTTCCCTGTGTGGAGATGTTCATAGTAGTCTCTGAGGATGTTTTGTATTTATGTGGAGTTAGTTGTGATTTCACAACTCTAACATTTAAATAGAAGCAGAATGGCCGGGCGCGGTGGCTCAAGCCTGTAATCCCAGCACTTTGGGAGGCCGAGACGGGCTGACCACGAGGTCAGGAGATCGAGACCATCCTGGCTAACACGGTGAAACCCCGTCTCTACTAAAAAATACAAAAAACTAGCCGGGCGTGGTGGCGGGTGCCTGTAGTCCCAACTACTCGGGAGGCTGAGGCAGGAGAATGGCGGGAACCCGGGAGGCGGAGCTTGCAGTGAGCTGAGATCCGGCCACTGCACTCCAGCCTGGGCGGCAGAGCGAGACTCCGTCTCAAAAAAAAAAAAAAGATAGAAGCAGAATAAAAGTTTGACACACTCCCTAATGATAAATCTCTGAAAAAATTAAGTATAGGACAAATGCACCTCAAGTCAATAAATGCCACATATAATAAAAAAGTGCACAGTAAATAGCATACTAAACAGGGAAATGTTGTAAGCTTTTACTCTGAAAGCTAGAACAAGACAAGGATGACCACTTTCTTCAGTCTTACTAAACATAGTACGAAATGTCCAAGACAGAGAAATTAGAGAATAAAATCAAAGTCATCCAGATTAGGAAAAAAAGTTAAATTATTATTATTTGCAGAAGACATAATCTTAAGTATAGAAAAGCCTAAGACTTTACTAAGAACTACTAGAAACTAACAAACAAATTGATTAAATTTACAGAATACAAAATCCACATGCAAAAGTCAGTAGCATTTTTGTAAACAATTAACTATCTCAAAATAAAATTGAAAAACAATCCTATCTACAATAACTGTAGTAACTATACTTTGAGATAAACGTAACCAAAAAGTTGAAACACCTTACATTATAATCTCAAGAATATTAAAGTAATACATAATACACAAATGAAAAATATTATGAATTGGCATTAATATTGTTAAATATCTGCATTATACAAAATGATTTACAAATATAATGCAACCTCTATCAAAATATCAGTGACAAACTTCATAGGAATTTAAAAATATATATCTAAAATTTATATGGTACCACAGAAGACCCTGAATAGAAAAAGCAATCAAACAAAACAAAAAAGGCCAAAGGTATTACCCTACCTGGATTTGAAATATGCTACAAACCTATAGTAACCAAAACAGTAGGGTACTTCAATAAAAAAGGACACATAGGCTAATGGAGCAGAAGACAGAAATGAGAAATATATTCATATACTTATAGCTGATTATATTGACAGCCTTTTAGGGATATGACAGTATCTTCAATAAATGGTGTTAAGAAAACTTTATAGCCACATGCAGAGCAATAAAATTAGACCCTCATCTCACACCATATAAAAAAATAAAATAAATTAGGTATTTAAATGTAAGGCTTGAAATTCTGAAACTAGTACAAAAAATAAACAGTGAAAGCCCCATAACATTGGTATGGGCAGTGACTTTCTAAAATTTAATCTCAGAATCCCAGGGAACCAAAGAAAAAATAGAGGAGTCAGATTACTTCAAATTAAAAAGTTGCTGCACAGAATCTGATACAATCAACAGGATAAGACAACTAAAAAATGGGAGAAAATATGTGCAAATTATACATGTGACAGGGGTTTAATATCAAAATATATAAGAAACTCAATTATAGAACAAAAAACAAATAATACTAAAAATGAGTTAAAAGCTTAAATATTTTTCAAAAAAGACATAGGCAAGAGATATAAAAAATGCTCAATATCAATTATTACCAAGAAAAGCCAAATAAATAAATAAATAAAATTTAAAAAACTATGATTATCAACTCACTTCTGTTAGAATGACTTATTCAAAAGAAGAAAATATTAGTAAAGGTGTGAAGAAAAAGGAATGCTTGCACATTGTTGGTTTGAATGTAAATGAGAACAGCCATTATAAAAAACAAAATAGGCCCGGCACAGTGGCTCACGCCTGTAATCCCAGCACTTTGGGAGGCCGAGGCAGGTGGATCACCTGAGATCTGGAGTTCGAGACCAGTCTGACCAACATGGAGAAACCCTGTCTTTAGTAAAAATATAAAATTAGCCAGGTGTGGTAGCGCATGCATGTAATCCCAGCTACTCGGGAGGCTGAGGGAGGAGAACCGCTTGAATCTGGGAGGCAGAGGTTGTGGTGAGCCAAGATCACGCCATTGCACTCCAGCCTGGCAACAAGAAGCGAAACTCCATCTCAAAACAAATAAACAAAAATAAATAAATAAATAAAAGAGAAGTCTCAAAAAATTTAAAATAAAACTATCTTATAATACAGCAATTTTATTATTGGATATATATCCAAAACAAATAAAATCAGAATAAAAAAATATTTGCACTTCTATGTTGTTTGCAACACTCTTTACAATTGCCAAAATATAGAATCAACAGTTCAACATCAAATGAGTAAATAGAGACAATATAGTAGGCTGGGTGCAGTGGCTCATGTAATCTCAGCAGTTTGGGAGGCCGAGGTGGGTGGATCACTTGAGGTCAGGAGTTCAAGGCTAGCTTGGCCAATATGGTGAAAACCCATCTCTACTAAAAATATAAAAGTTAGTTGGCCATGGTGGCATGTGCCTGTACTCCCAGCTACTCAGGAGGCTAAGACAGGAGAATTGCTTGAACCCGGGAATTGGAGGTTGCAGTGAGCCAAGATGGCACTACTGCACTCCAACCTGGGCTACAGAGCAAGACTCCGTCTCAAAAAGAAAAAAAAAAAAAAAAGACAATATGATATATGTAAACAATGGACTACTACTTATCTTCAAAAAAGAAAATTCTATTATTTTCAATCACATGGATTAACCTGGAGGACATCACATTACCTAAAATAAGCCAGGCACATAAAGATTATTATTATTTTTGTGACATAGTCTTGCTCTATCGCCCAGGCTGGAGTGCAGTGGCACGATCTTGGCTTACTGCAACGTCTGCCTCCCAGGTTCAAGAGATTCTCCTGCCTCAGCTAGGACTACAGGTGCCCGCCTCCATGCCCAGCTAATTTTTCGGTTTTTAGTAGATGGGGTTTCACCACATTGGCCAGGCTAGTCTCAAACTCCTGACTTTGTGATCTGCCCGCCTCGGCCTCCCAAAGAGCTGAGATTACAGACGTGAGCCTCGGCGTCTGGGACAGAAAGATTATTTCATAATTTTACTTACACATGGATCCTAAAAAAATGTAATCTCATTGAAGTAGAAAGTAAAATGGTGACCACCAGATACCAGAAGGGGGGTTTGGAAAGATGTCAGTCAAAAAATACTTAATTATACTTGAATAGGAGAAAAAATTTCAAAAGATTTTTTTGTACAGCATGGTGACTATAGTTCATAATAATGTATTTATATTTTTGAAAAGCGCTAAGACTATGTCACGTGCTCTCACCACAAAAATGTTAACTATGTGAGGTAAAGCATTAATTATCTAGAATTAAACATTTGACAATGTATACACACTTCAAAATTCATGTTTTACAGAATAAATATTTATTACAGATAATAACTGCATAAAAGACACTAAAAGGGCAGTTGTTCTTTATGGTCTCCTGACTGGCCACTCTTTGAACACAGTAAACAAGTTTGTGAGCAAACTAATAGGATATGTTTCAATCAAAAGCTGCCATGATCTCCAAGTTTTCCAGAGAAAATGATCAAGAAGTTGGCTACAGTTAGGTGACTAAGAATAGAAACTCTAGACTGAACTTCACCCACTAAAGAAACTATATAAGACTGAGAAATTTTTTCAAATTGTAATATCAATATAAAAAATAAATATTATTCCAAATTGTATATCCATGAGGTCATTTTATTATTTTACAAACTTTAACATTCACACTTAAAAATAGAAGATTCTGCATGGAAACATTAAGTTGTGCTATATCATAGAAAATTAAATTTAAAAAAATTCACTTACCATTAGCTCTTTTAAAAAGTTAATTTCTGAGATATATTTTTTAGCAAATATTTGCCACACTTTGTGTAAGAATTTAATATTTTTCTTTTACAAGAAGAGAAAAAGAACACTAACTGACTTAATCCTCTCACCTGTGGATACTGAATGCCTTTTATCTTAATTAACTGATCTGAAAGTTGTATTGATAAGCAAACTCTCCAGTTAATACTAATTGTTTAGCACATTAAAAAAACAACTTTCTCATCAAAACCTACAAAGTACCGTGTAAAATGACATGGCATAAAGACAACAATGAGAAAACCATAGCATAATACAGAAAAAGAAGGGCTGTGATGCATACATAGCTGGAATACACATAATAAAACAAAAGATACTTAGAAAATAAAGGAAGCATAATAATGGGAGACTTTAACATCCCACTGTCAACATTAGACAGATCAACGGGACAGAAAGTTAACACGGATATCCAGGAATTGAACTCAACTCTGCACCAAGTGGACCTAATAGACATCTACAGAACTCTCCACCCCAAATCAACAGAATATACATTCTTCTCAGCACATCGCACTTATTCCAAAATTGACCACATAGTTGGAAGTAAAGCACTCCTCAGCAAATGTAAAAGAACAGAAATTATAACAAACTATCTCTCAGACCACAGTGCAATCGAACTAGAACTCAGGACTAAGAAACTCAATCAAAACCGCTCAACTACATGGAAACTGAACAACTTGCTCCTGAATGACTACTGGGTACATAACTAAATGAAGGCAGAAATAAAAATGTTCTTTAAAACCAATGAGAACAAAGATACAACATACCAGAATCTCTGGGACACATTTAAAGCAGTGTGTAAAGGGAAATTTATAGCACTAAATGCTCACGAGAGAAAGCAGGAAAGATCTAAAATTGACACTCTAACATCACAATGAAAAGAACTACAGAAGCAAGAGCAAACACATTCAAAAGCTAGCAGAAGACAAGAAATAACTAAGATCAGAGCAGAATTGAAGGAGATAGAGACACAAAAAACCCTCCAAAAAAAATGAATCCAGGAGCTGGTTTTTTGAAAAGATCAACAAAATTGATAGACCGCTAGCAAGACAAATAGAGAAGAAAAGAGAGAAGAATCAAATAGACGCAATAAAAAATGATAAACGGGATACCACCACCGACCCCACAGAAATACAAACTACCATCAGAGAATATTATAAACACCTCCACGGAAATAAACTAGAAAACCTAGAAGAAATGCATAATTTTCTGGACACTTACACTCTCCCAAGACTAAACCAGGAAGATGTTGAATCCCTGAATAGACCAATAGCAGGCTCTGAAATTGAGGCAACAATCAATAGCCTACCAATCAAAAAAAGTCCAGGACCAGACGGATTCACAGCCGAATTCTACCAGAGGTACAAGGAGGAGTTGGTACCATTCCTTCTGAAACTATTCCAATCAATAGAAAAAGAGGAAATCTTCCCAAACTCATTTTACGAGGCCAACATCATCCTGATACCAAAGCCTGAGAGAGATACAACAAAAAAAGAGAATTTTAGACCAATACCCCTGATGAACATTGATGTAAAAATCCTCAATAAAATACTGGCAAACCAAATCCAGCAGCACATCAAAAAGCTTATCCACCATGATTAACCGGGCTTTATCCCTGGGATGCAAGGCTGGTTCAACATATGCAAATCAATAAACATAATCCAGCATATAAACAGAACCAAAGACAAAAACCACATGATTATCTCAATAGATGCAGAAAAGGCCTTTGACAAAATTCAACAGCCCTTCATGCTAAAAACTCTCAATAAATTTGGTATTGATGGAACGTATCTCAAAATAGTAAGAGCTATTTATGACAAATCCACAGCCAATATCATACTGAATGGGCAAAAACTGGAAGCATTCCTTTTGAAAACTGGCACAAGACAGAGATGTCCTCTCTCACCACTCCTATTCAACATAGTGTTGGAAGTTCTGGCTAGGGCAATCAGGCAAGAGAAAGAAATAAAGGGTATTCAGTTAGGAAAAGAAGAAGTCAAATTGTCCCTGTTTGCAGATGACATGATTGTATATTTAGAAAACCCCATCATCTCAACCCAAAATCTCCTTAGGCTGATAAGCAACTTCAGCAAAGTCTCAGGATACAAAATCAATGTGCAAAAATCACAAGCATTCTTATACACCAGTAACAAACAGAGAGCCAAATCATGAATGAACTCCCATTCACAATAGCTTCAAAGAGAATAAAATACCTAGGAATCCAACTTACAAGGGATGTAAAGGACCTCTTCAAGGAGAACTACAAACTACTGCTCAGTGAAATAAAAGAGGACACAAACAAATGGAAGAACATACCATGCTCATGGATATGAAGAATCAATATTGTGAAAATGACCATACTGCCCAAGGTAATTTATAGATTCAATGCCATCCCCATTAAGCTACCAATGACTTTCTTCACAGAATTGGAAAAAACTGCTTTAAAGTTCATAGGGAACCAAAAAAGACCCCACATTGCCAAGACAATCCTAAGCCAAAAGAACAAAGCTGGAGGCATCATGCTACCTGACTTCAAACTATACGACAAGGCTACAGTAACCAAAACAGCATGGTACTGGTACCAAGACAGAGATATAGAGCAATGGAACAGAACAGAGCCCTCAGAAATAATACCACACATCTACAACCATCTGATCTTTGACAAACCTGACAAAAACAAGAAATGGGGAAAGAATTCCCTATTTAATAAATGGTGCTGGGAAAACTGGCTAGCCATTAAGTATAAAGCTGAAACTGGATCCTTTCCTTACTCCTTATACAAAAATTAATTCAAGATGGATCAGAGACTTAAATGTTAGACCTAAAACCATAAAAACTCTAGAAGAAAACCTATGTAATACCATTCAGGACATAGGCATAGGCAAGGACTTTATGTCTAAAACACCAAAAGCAGTGGCAACAAAAGCCAAAATTGACAAATGGGATCTAATTAAACTAAAGATCTTCTGCTCAGCAAAAGAAACTACCATCAGAGTGAACAGGCAACCTACAGAATGGGAGAAAATTTTTGCAATCTACTCATCTGATAAAGGGCTAATACCCAGAACCTATAAAGAACTCAATCAAATTTACAAGAAAAAAAAAAAACCCCATCGAAAAGTGGACAAAGGATATGAACAGACATTTCTCAAAAGAAGACATGCACACAGCCATCAGACACATGAAAAAATGCTCATCATCACTCGCCATCAGAGAGATGCAAATCAAAACCACAATGAGATACCATCTCACACCAGTTAGAATGGCAATCATTAAAAAATCAGGAAACAACAGGTGCTGGAGAGGATGTGGAGAAATAGGAACACTTTTACACTCTTGGTGGGACTGTAAACTAGTTCAACTATTGTGGAAAACACTGTGGCGATTCCTCAAGGATCTAGAACTAGAAACAACATGTGACCCAGCCATCGCATTACTGGGGATATACCCAAAGGATTATAAGTCATGCTGCTATAAAGACACATGCACACATATGTTTATTGCGGCACTATTCACAATAGCAAAGACTTGGAATCAACCCAAACATCCATCAGTGACAGACTGGATTAAGAAAATGTGGCACATATACACCATGGAATACTATGCAGCCATAAAAAAGGATGAGTTCATGTCCTTTGTAGGGACATGGATGCAGCTGGAAACCATCATTCTCAGCAAACTATTGCAAGAACAGAAAACCAAATACCGCATGTTCTCACTCATAGGTGGGAACTGAACAATGAGATCACTTGGATACAGGAAGGGGATCGTCACACACCGGGTCCTATTGTGTGTAGGGGGGAGGGATAGCATTAGGAGACATACCTAATGTAAATGACGAGTTAATGGGTGCAGCACACCAACATGGCACACGTATACATATGTAACAAACCTGCATGTTGTGCACATGTACCCTAGAATTTAAAAGTATAATAATAATAAAAAAAAGAAAATAAAGGACGCAGAATTTCTCTTTAAATTCAGAAAGTCAGCTTTGTAACCTGGAAAAAATGTCTTCTTAACATGAAGAATCAGTATTATTTTTTCACCATTGATATTTTCCATCTCTGACTTGAAGCTACAAACTAACTTCAGCAGGAATATTTATAGCTTGTTATGAAGCATCTGTTACACAGCAAGCACTCTCATGTTTGTTTGCTATATTTATATATAAAAACATCCTCATGACTTATAAAGCATCCTTAGTACTTACCTGAAAAAAAAATTGGCTCAATAAATAAATATAGTTATTTCAATTATAGAAAGTGAAAAGAACAACTAAAGAAAAGCAGGTTAAATAGAGTTCTTCAATTAAAAGAAGAAATGAAATGTCCTAAGAATATAAAATATAACTTAATACACTAGTTTTGGAATTACATCTAAACATTATTTTGTGTGCACTACTAAATTTTATAAAAGCATTATAATCCCTGACAAACTCACATAATAATGCCTCAGCAACTATAAAAAAATTATAAAAAACAAGAAAATTATAGTCCAGCATCCGTACCAGGCAAGTCAAAACAAAAATATTTGCATGAGAAGATCCTGAACCATAAGCCATGATATATTACAGTAATAAATTCAACATAAAACATAGTATACATTTGTTTTCAGCATTTTTGAGGTATTCAGTTTTCTAGTAAACTAGTTACCTTATTATTATTATTATTTTTTGGAGATGAGTCTTACTCTTTCACCCAGGCTGTAGTGCATTGGCATAATCTCAGTTCACTGCAAACTCCACCTCCTGGGTTCAAGCAATTCTCCTGTCTCAGCCTCTTGCATAACTGGGACTAGAGGTGTACACCACCATACCCAGCTAATTTTTGTATTTTTAGTAGAGATGGGGTTTCACCATATTGGTCAGACTGGTCTCAAACTCCTGACCTCAGGTGATCCACCTGCCTCAACCTCCCAAAGTGATGGGATTACAGGCGTGAGCCACCGCACACAGCCAATTATTTACTTTATTAAGATGATTTGTTTTGCTCCAATATTGTCTTCTTCTGAATATAGGTACAAATGCATATTCACAAAACACATATACTTTATAATTTTCTTACTCCTAAGGTTTATCTTTAGAGTAATATATGTGTATTTTACCTCTATGTAAATAAAAATTGAGAGTCTGTATGTTTGCAGGCAGAGAGGCCACATGCTTAAAAAAAATTAACAAAATTTTGCCGGGCGCGGTGGCTCACGCCTGTAATCCCAGCACTTTGGGAGGCCGAGGCGGGCGGATCACAAGGTCAGGAGATCGAGACCATGGTGAAACCCCGTCTCTACTAAAAATACAAAAAAAAATTAGCCAGGCGCGGTGGCGGGCGCCTGTAGTCCCAGCTACTCAGGAGGCTGAGGCAGGAGAATGGTGCGAACCCGGGAGGCGGAGCTTACAGTGAGCCACTGCACTCCAACCTGGGCGACAGAGCGAGACTCTGTCTCAAAAAAAAAAATAATAAATTAACAAATTTTTAAATGTTTATTCAGAATTCAGAAATGCATGGATTTTATTAATACTTCTATACAATTCTTATGACCCTGTAACCAAAAGCAACTGCACTATTCAAAATAACTAAATGTGTAGAATAGGTTTGTAATACAAAGGATAAATGCTGGAGGTGATGGATACTTCACTTACCCTGATGTGATTATTACATATTATACACCTGTATCAAAATATTCTATATATGGCATAAATATATACACATACTATGTACCCACAAAAATTTTAAAAAAAAGTTCATATAAGAAAAAAATAAGGCTGGGCGCGGTGGCTCAAGCCTGTAATCCCAGCACTTTGGGAGGCCGAGACGGGCGGATCAGGAGGTCAAGAGATCGAGACCATCCTGGTTAACACGGTGAAACCCCGTCTCTACTAAAAAAATACAAAAAACTAGCCGGGCGAGGTGGCGGGCACCTGTAGTCCCAGCTACTCGGGAGGCTGAGGCCGGAGAATGGCGTGAACCCGGGAGGCGGAGCTTGCAGTGAGCTGAGATCCGGCCACTGCACTCCAGCCTGGGCGACAGAGCTACACTCCGCCTCAAAAAAATAAAAATAAAAAGAAAAAAATAAAAATTTAACCTACAAGAACAATATTCTTTAACCAATTTGCAGTTTAAAGTCACTGGTAAAAGAGATGTTAGTTCATTATGTTACCAAATTGAACACTGTAATCATCTTTTAACTACATTCTTGAGTAAGCTAGATAGGTTAAACTTAGTGGCATAATAACGCATCACTGAATGCACAATGGTCATAATGTTAAAAAAGTTTAATTAAAAAACTAAGTTTACATGTAATCTGAAAAATTTAAATGTACTGCATTTTATTACAGAGAAATATAATTAGTAAAATATTACTAATTTTAACTAAAAATGTTTTTCATTCACTATAATGTAGAAGAATATTACTCTGAACAACTACCTCATATATCACTCAATATTATGTTAACCACAAAGAGCCCCATCACTTAGATTTTCATCACGCATCTTACATTTTAATGTTCTTGTTTTTTTTTTTTTTTTGAGATGGAGTCTCGCCCTGTCACCCAGGCTGGAGCATACATAAGAATAGTGTTTTTTTTTGTTTTTGTTTTTTTTTTTGAGACTGAGTCTTGCTCTGTTGCCCAGGTTACAGGGGAGTGGTGTGATCTCGGCTCACTGCAACCTCCGCCTTTTGGGTTCAAGTGATTCTCCTGCCTCAACTTCCCCAGTAGCTGGGATTACAGGTGTGCACCACAGTGCACAGCTAATTTTTGTAGTTTTTAGTAGATGGGGTTTCACCATATTGGCCAGGTTGGTCTCAAACTCCTGACCTCATGATCTGCCCGTCTCGGCTTCCCAAAGTGCTGGGATTACAGGCGTGAACCACTGCACCCAGCCTAATGTTCTTATTCTTTAATAGAAAAGGTCATAAATACTGACCACCTAATAAAAAAAAATCTCATGTCTTTGATACAGCAACAACTGATCACATGCTTTCACATGTGAATATAATAGCAATGAAGAAGAAAGAGCACGAAGTAATTTGAAAATTGAATTACATGATTATTTGCTTTTCAAAAAACCTGTAATTTTTTAAGGAAAAAAAGTATACTTTGAATGTAATGAAAACTCTGCAAAAAATGTTCTACTTCTTTTAAAGTTACATACAAATAATTTATCCACCAAATTTAGTTTTGGATTATTTTCTATACTCAGCACTCTGATTTAGTGTAGTGTCTGAAGTGCCAGCACCTTAGATATTTCTACTGTGAATCCTCTGATATTTACATAAACTTCGGATTAAATATATTTTTATATCTACTGCATCTGCAAAAATATATTTTAGTATGAATCCTCTGCCGCTTTTTAAGCTGTAGTTTTTGAAAAGGTCTTTCAAAATTTGTTACATTTGCAGGGTTTTCCTCAAATGCAAATTCTCTGATGTTGGCCAGGTGTGGTGGCTCACGCCTGTAATCCCAGCACTTTGAGAGGCTGAGGTGGGCGGATCACCTGAGATCAGGAGTTTGAGATGAGCCTGACCAACATGGAGAAACCCCGTCTCTTCCAAAAATACAAAATTATCCAGGCATGGTGGCACATGCCTGTAATCCCAGTTACTCGGGAGGCTGGAGCAGGAGAATCGCTTGAACCCAGGAGGCAGATGTTGCGGGGAGCCGAGATCACGCCATTGCACTCCAGCCTGGATAACCAGCGAAACTCCATCTCAAAAAAAAAATTCTCTGATGTTAAACAAAGTTTAAGCAACTGCTTCAGGGGTTTCCTCTAGTACAAAATCAGTACAATAAGATTTGTGATACAAGGTACTACAACCCTCTTTATATTTGCAGTGTTTGTCTTCAAAATGATTACTCTTTTTCACATTAAAGGCTTATATTTTCTGAATGCTTTTTGGACAGTAATTGCATTTATAATGCTTTTATTAAGTACTAACTTTCTGATGCTGAATAAGATGTGAGCAGATATTAATGGCTTTTCCACACTCTTTATATTTGTATAATTTTTCTCAAGTATAAATTCTTTTCTGTGCAATAAGGTATGAGCATAAATTAAGCTTTGCCACATTGTTCGCACTTGTAGTTTGTTCCAGTATGAATTATCTTACCTAAAATAAAGTGTGACAACCATTTAAAGACTATCACATTCTTCACATTTTTAGAATTTCTCACCAGTATGATTACTTTTATGCCTATAAGTTTGAGGTGGTGTCAAAATTATTGTCATATCTTTCAGGTTAGTAGGGTTTCTCTCCAGTATAAATTTTCTTATGTTTAATAAGACTTGTGAATTGCTTAAAAGCTTTGCCATAATTTTCACATTTGTAATTTTTCTCCGGTATGAATTATCTTATGTTTAGTAAGGACTGAGGACCATTTAAAAGCTTTGTCACATTCTTCACATTTGTAAGGTTTTTCTCCAGTATGAATTCTCTTATGTTTAGTAAGGTTTGAGGACTGGTTAAAGGCTTTGCCACATTCTTCACATGTGTAGGGTTTCTCTCCAGTATGAATTTTCTTATGTTTAGTAAGTTTTGAGGATTGGTTAAAGGCTTTGCCACATTCTTCACATTTGTATGGTTTCTCTCCAGTATGAATTACCTTATGGATAGTAAGGGTTGAGGGCCATTTAAAACCTTTGCCACATTCTTCACATTTGTAAGGTTTCTCTTCAGTATGAATTTTCTTATGTCTAGTAAGATTTGAGGACTGGTTAAAAGCTTTGCCACATTTTTCACATTCATAGGGTTTCTCTCCAGTATGAATTTTCTTATGTTCAGTAAGTTTTGAGGATTGGTTGAAAGCTTTTCCACATTCTTTACATTTGTAGGGCTTCTCTCCAGTATGAATTATCTTATGTTTAGTTAGGGTTGAAGAGTGTTTAAAAGCTTTACCACATTCTTTACATTTGTAAGGTTTCTCTGCAGTATGAATTATCTTATGTGTAGTAAGGTGTGAGAAATGATTAAAGGCTTTTCCACATTTTTCACATTTGTAGGGTTTTTCTCCCGTATGAATTATCTTGTGTGTAGTAAGGTGTGCAGACTGGTTAAAGGCTTTTCCACATTTTTTACATTTGTAGGGTTTCTCTCCAGTATGAATTATCTTATGTGTAGTGAGGTTTGAGGACTGCTTAAAGGCTTTGCCACATTCTTCACATTTGTAGGGTTTCTCTCCAGTATGAATTTTTCTGTGGGAAGTAAGGGTTGAAGATCGGTTAAAAGCTTTACCACATTCTTTACATTTGTAGGGTTTCTCTCCAGTATGAATTATCTTATGGGTAGTAAGAGTTGAGGATCGGTTAAAAGCTTTGCCACATTCTTCACATTTGTAGGGTTTCTCTCCAGTATGAATTTTCTTATGTTTAATAAGATTTGAGGACTGGTTAAAAGCTTTACCACATTCTTCACATTTGTAGGGTTTCTCTCCAGTATGAATTCTCTTATGTTTAGTAAGAGTTGAGGACCAGTTAAAGGTTTTTCCACATTCTTCACATTTGTAGGAATTTACTCTAGTATGAATTCTGCTATGTTGAGTTAGGCATGAAATCATTCGAAATGATTTGCCACATTCTCTACATTTGAAAGGTTTCTTTTTAGTATGTCTTATCTTATGTCTGTTTGAATTTGAAAATTTATGAATGACTTTTACATATTTATCACATTGAAATATTTTGCTCTGGGTAGCTGTGAGACATTGGTTAAGTCCATTATAACCTCCTTTGTGCATCTTACACTCATCCGCACTTTCACAGCCTTTTCTTAATGGTAAATTCTCATGTCTACGTGTTCCATATCTTTTCAGTGTCGCTTTTTGGAAAGAATCTTTTATATTCTGCTCTGGCCAAAGGTCTTGGGCAAAATGAGAACACATAACTGAAAGAAATAAAAATGACAAATTACTCCACTTGCTAGACTTAGATGAAGACAGTTTACAAATGTAACATATAAAACTAAACAAACTACATTAAGATGGCACAGCAAAATACCATAGGCCCTAAATGCTTCATAGACATATAAATGTAACAAAAACATACTGACCAAAATACATCTGTGGAAAATTTATAAATGAGTTAAGTGTGTGCAGTGCCCCAGGTGAGCATAATGCAAAGAGCCACATAGGAAATAAAACAGTTTATTACATTTACAACACAGCTCTTTCTGCTGCCCAATGTAACAGAGTGCCTTTAGAAGTAAATTGGCAACTCCTGGTTTCTTTTATAAAAGACAAGAAAAATAGTGGCAAAAACATTTTTATTTCTGATTTCCAGGGACTTTTCCAGACACTGGTTTCTGTACTGAAATAAATGGTATATACATTGGAATGGCAGTTTGAGTCTGGTGAGATCAAAGGTGAATGCTACAGTAGCAAAGAGACTGCAATACTATAGGCAGGAAATAGTTGTAGCAAATGATTACTGACTATTAAGAAGAAACATGAACAAACTCCTTTAACTGAAAAAACCTAAAAAATTCCAGACAAGACACATCCCAAGAACATGTTAGAGAAACTCTCAGAATCTCTATCCAAGACCATTGGTTTCAGACTATGCCAGGACAAAGCTGTAATATGAAGATTGTTACAGGTAGTTTGTTTTTAATGTCTAAATTTCAATGAAAGATTACAATGTATACAAAATATTAGGGCAACATAGCCCCATCAGAAATATAAAAATTTCAGAAAGCTACCAATAAAAATAAACATATACAAATTAGTTTTAAAAACCTGAATAATATTCAATGAGGAAAATAGAAAAACAGACAACTATTGAAAATCAGAAGAATGAGGATAACAAAATATTAAAAATATAAAAAAACAGAAATTGTGGAAGTGAAAAATACAAAAAAAAATTTAATATAAGAAAAAATGATGTAAAAATGAAGAAGCTCAACAAACTAGAATACATACAAAGATATTTTTAACAAACACATACATGAGTGCAATTTCAAGTCACAAACAAGTAGAGAATCCTGAAAGCTGCAAGATAAAAGTGATGTGTCATTTATAAGCATAGTCTTATGAGATAACCAGTAAATTTGTCATGAAAATTTTGCAAGCCAGAAGGGAACTGTGTGATTTTGTAATAGTCCTGAAATTAGTTTAAAAAGTATACTGGCACTGTCATTATTAGACTCGACTGCAGAAACCTGCGCTAGTGTCTGCCCTATATATAGAAGTCCTGAAGGATATTCAGTCTGTCCAAAATTAAAATGGGAGTTACAGCTACCCAAGCCTCTTATAACAAACCAACTAAAGGTAGACCCTAGTGCAGACCCAGAAGCCTTGTGATTAAGCTACAACTCCTCTGAACTATAAACCCAGAGGGCATCCCATCACCCTGGAGGCCCAACAGAAGATCTTAACCTTCTGAAACCATTTTATAAAAACTTGAAGAGGGCCAGGCGCGGAGGCTCATGCCTATAATTCAAGCACTTTGGGAGGATGAGGCAGGTGGATCATGAGATCAGGAGTCTGAGACCCGCCTGGCCAATACGGTGAAACTCCGTCTCTACTAAGATACAAAAAAACTGTCCAGGTGTGGTGGTGCACACTTGTAGTCACAGTTACTTGGGAGGCTGAGGCAGGGGAATCACCTGAACCCAGGAGGCAGAGGTTGCAGTGAGAAGAGATCGTGCCACTGCACTCCAGCCTGGTGACAGAGCGGGACTCCGTCTCAAAACAAACAAACAAACAAAACAAAACAAAACAAAACTTGAAGAGCTGTTTGCTCATTCAAATTCATACACACCAATGCAAAACTATATTGTGCTCATTGTAAAATGTGAAATAGAGGTTCCTCTTCAAAGGGACTTTTCTCCTCATCTAATTAGGAATAAATAGTAACTTCTCTTAGAAGCAAAATGTATTCAGAGACCTGTGCTAACATTCTTAGATATCTGCTAGCCATAATAAACTAATCAATGTACTTTGTGTTCTTAGCTCCCACATGTTAGCCTAAATATTTGCCCTTGCATGCTTATACTGGTCCAAGCAAGCATTAGGTCATAGCCTGTTCCTATTCCTTATTTGGAGGTGTTTTCACCTTTCTCAGCATTCCACAAGTTGCTCCCTCCTTCCTTTGTTCTCCTCTGCCTTTGCCTCTTTTAGAAAGTTCTAAGTTGCTAGCCAATTGGGACAAATACAGAATGTGAGGTCCCGTTGCAGCCAGTGGAAACCGGACACAGCAGTAGGGTGAACACATCAGGTTATAAGTGACCCTGTCTTCTTTGTTCAGTGCATTCTTGTGGCAAAACTGCTGGCGAATGTACTCTTTCTGCAGAAAGTAAACTAGCCTTGCTGAGAGATCCTTTGTCTCTCAAAGGATTTTTGTGACATCAAGCACCTGTTCCCAATACTATTGTCAATGCTTCCATTTTAATATAGCACTGGAAGTATGTGGCAGAATTAGTAAAAAAAAAAATGTTTAAGCCATTGAAATTGAAGACAAATAAGTAAAAGTTGCTGGTTGTAGATCATATAATCTTATATATAGAAAACCATCAACCATAGTACATTAAAACCTGTCTAAACTAATAAATAGACTCAGTAAATTAGCAAAATATAAAATTAACATAAAAGTATAAATTATGGTTCCATATATTTAAAACAAACTATCTGAAAAAGAAAACAATCTATTTATAATAGCATCAAAATAATAAATTTCTGAGAACAAATTTAACCAAAGAGGTAAAACATTTTTACACTGGAAGATATAAGATATCATAGAAAGAAACTAGAGAAGACACAAATAAATTTTAAAATATTTTATGTCTATGGATTGAAAGAATAAATATTGTTAAAGTGTCATGTTACACAAAGTAACCTACAGATTCAATAAACTCCCTATCAAAATTCTACTGGTGGCCAGGCGTGGTGATCACACCTGTAATCCTAGCATTTAGAGGCCAAGGCAGGTGGATCACCTGAGGTCAGGAGTTTGAGACCAGCCTGACTAACATGGAGAAATGCTGAGGTGGAGGTTGCAGTGAGCCGAGATCACACCATTGCATTTCAGCCTGGGTAACAAGAGCGAAAAAAAAAAAAAAAAAATCTAGTGGCAGTTTTTACAGTAATGAAAAATACAATTCTAAAACATACATGAAACTACAATAAACTTTGAATAGCCAAAGCAATCTTGAGGTAAAAGAACAAAGCATAGCGGCATCATACTTTATAATTTCAAACTCTATTTCAAGACTGTAGTAATACAAACAGGATGGAATGTGCAGAAAAATGAACAAAAAAAACCCCTCAATGGAACAGAAACCACTACTCACACATTTCAAACATGATGCAAAAACAGAATTTAAAAAATTGTTTAACAGAGAGTTTTTCAAAATTATGCAGATATTTGTGTGTCCCCCAAAACAATGAAAAAGCAGTCAGACTGTGCAGTCTCTTATATGCCACAAAAAGGACTTTGGCTCTAACTGTAAACTTGAAGATCACCAAAGGGAAAGTAGAAGATGCCCCCATGTGAGGGAAAAAAAAAAAAAAAAAAAAAGAAAGAAGAAGAAAAGAAAAGAAAAGAACGAAAAGAAAAGAAAAGAAAAAAGAAAGAAACCTCAGGCTTCCAAGAAACTATTTTCTTTGGAACACAGCTTCCGAAATCACATTTTAAGGACTGGCTTTCTCCTTGACCTTTGGACCTCTCATCTCTGCTGTCTATTGTATTCATTTTCACTTTCACCTACCTGGGGGTTTGGCCACCATGATCTCATGTCTCTTCATACTCCAGGCCTCTTTTCCTTGCTCTAGACAAGTGATCAGGTCTGGCTTAGAAACAGCAATACCTGTTTTATTAAAAATAAGTAATATAAATCCTGCTCATGTTCTCTAATGACCAATCTAGTAATGTGCTTAGATAGTAAATCCCAAAATACTAATTTATAACAGACATTTCCAAATATTAAAAAAATATTTTTGATTTGTAGGTTCTTAGTTTTACTATCCAGTACTACTGAATCAAAAATTGGTGTTGGCAATTACATTTTAAGGTATGGGCAAAAATATTTTATGCCACAAAATTTGTGGAATTTAGTAATCTAGAGTGAAGGATACAGATTAGCTCAGGAATTTGGAAAGTTAAGGTAAAAATGAGACATCTTGAACAAATTCTTTTCTACATGTACTAATCCTCAAGGTTTTCTTGAAAACAGGGATCTGAAACTAATGTATGCAAAGCACACTTTACCAAAAAAAATTCCACAAAGAAAAGAAATAAAACCTTTAGGGTATATTAGAAATTGTGTATTGAAGTTATTCTCACCCAGGAAGACCAGGTTTCTGTAGTTCTCTAACATCACATTTCTATATAAATTCCGCTGTGCAGTGTCCAGGCATTGCCACTCCTTCAGAGAGAATTCTATGGCCACATCCCTAAATGTCAATGGTCCCTGAAAAATACACACACATACACACGCACGCACACACACACATACACACACACACACACACGATTACCAAGTGGTTATGAAAAGCATTTTTAATTTGACTCGAGGTGAAATGAGAGAGTAAAGGTAATTTTCTGACTTATAGGAGGAACTAAAATTATAAAATAATTTTCTATTATTTAGAAATATAAATATTCTCTAATGTATTTTTTAACTCTAAGAAAAGAGAGTGGCATAAGATCCACAATATCAGTGTATACATGATACTTTTCTGGATGACATAGTATAAAATTAAGGGCATAAAAATGTATATTTTTTGAGTGCTGTATATGCATTGTAGAGAATGAATTGTGTATGTTTTTCAGATGGAAAAGACAGGTTGAATTAGAAGGTACTTTTTAAATTTTAATGTGTACAATAAACTGGAGAACTTGTTAATGCAGGTTGTTTTTTCAGATGATCTGAAATAAAGTCTGATTGTCTGAATTTCTAACAAGCTCACCAGTAAGGTCAATGTTTTTGGTCAAGAATAATATTTTGTCAAACATCCAGTAAGGGGAAGAGTCCTGTGTTTTTCCTAATTTTTCTGACCTGTAAACAAAGAGCTTTGACTTTCCAAAGACGAATATATGCAAAAAAAAACCCAAAAAAAACCAAAAAAAAAACCCAAAAAACTAAGAAAAAAGGGCAGCTGCTGGATTAACTGTGATGGTTTATGTACATTAGCTGCATTAAGACAATAATGAAGAGAAAAATAATTAACTCTATAGTGACAAAATCTGTCAGAGAACTCTTTAACCAAGTGAATCATTAACATGAACTGCACTAGGACAAATTTTTATGATGTGCTGATGCACACGGAATGACACAGCATCACGGCTGTGATACTGCCCCTCCAAAACTAAATTACAGTCTGAATTTTAACATTAAAAAATCAGTTTTATGCAAAGTTCAGGATACAGATATCTTCCCTGTTCTATAATTTGTAATAGCAATTTTAAGTCATCTTTCTTTAGCACCCTAGACAGCAGGTATCTCCTGACAATTTTTTTTTTAGAACTTTCTGGGTAACAAATGCCTTCTTGTTTAACTAAGCATTTCCTTAATCCTGTTTTGCATAGAGGTAATGGAGAATATAGATGGAACCTCAACATTACATGTTTTCCATATTTACAAATGACTCCAGCTTTCCGCCAATAGAAATTTTGAGTATCCACACCTTTTCATGTTCAACAGTGACAAAGGGAACATTTTTAATAGTGCAGATTATAAATTCGTGGTAGGAATTCTGCATGGCATATAAGAAGCCACAATGTGAAGAATGTAGAAAGGGCTCTGGTATATAGAAACAAATATTTTTCAGACACCCTTGACTATCACAAAATGTTTTAAAAGTAGTTAAACTCTTTAGGGAGGAATAATACAATAGAGAAGTAATGATTTGCATGGCATTCTAGGAGGCACAGTGGACAAAGCTCTTGATCTGAGACATGTTTTGCTTAAAAAAAAAAAAAAGCCATTTTTTCTTCTTTCTCCTCCTTTTCTGGGAATCCTTTTCAGATGGGATTCTTTGAACAAATTACAGCTGCATATTGAAAATATGTCTTTAAAGATGTCAGCATCACCTGCTTATCTGCTACCATGAGACCCACAGGCAGAAGGATCAAGACTGGCAGAAAAAGCTCACTCATTTCTGTCCTTTATAACGGAAGAGATTCAGGAACAATGGGCTGCTCCATGGAGATCAAAACACGTTTCACTTTTCCTGTTCTCAGGTGCCCTCCCCTGTCACAGACACCAGCAATTTCTGCTACAATAATGAAAATATGGGCCATGGCTGGGGTTGGTGGCTCACTCCTGTAATCCCAGTACTTTGGGAGGCCGAGGCAGGCAGATCATGAGGTCAGAAGATCGAGACCATCCTGGCTAACACAATGAAACACCGTTTCTACTAAAAATACAAAAAATTAGCCAGGCGTAGGGGCATGTACCTGTAGTCCCAACTACTAGGGAGGCTGAAGCAGGGGAATCACTTGAACCCAGGAGGCAGAGGTTGCGGTGAGCTGAGATCACACCACTGCACTCCAGTGAAACTCCATCTCAAAAAAAAAAAAAAAGAAAAGGAAAAGAAAATATGGGCCACATTGCCCTGTCCCTACCAAACCCAAACAGAAAGTTCTGTGGCCACCCTTTAGTGCAAAGGTAGAACTTAACACATCAATGTACCTGGAACACCTCATACTTGATTCTGGCCTCAACTTAGAGTCACATGAAGCACTTCATTACTACAACATGGATGCTTCCCCCAAGAACAATAAACAGAATCCATGGAAAGGGCACAAGTAAAGAGATTTCTGCAAATTGGCCATGGAATCCTAATGAGAAGCCTGGGCTGATAACCACTTAGCTACGCATTGCCTCTCAAGCCTTAATGAGCTTATAAATCACTTGGTAATTTTGACTTCATTCTATGTAATGTGATTCTGCAGGTTTGGAAAGGGTCCATGAATGGGATTTTAAACAAGTTCCCTGTCAATGCTGATGTTGCTCCCCCAGGCTCATTATTAGCATTAGAGAAAGCAGACACAGCACAGGGTCCTTTACACTCAGCACTCTTGTCACAACCAAATACTTCTAGTACAAATAAAGACAACACATCTCTGCCAGGCACGGTGGCTCATGCCTGTAATCTCAGCACTTTGGGAGGTCGAGGCAGGCGGATCACATGAGGTTGAGTTTGAGACCAGCCTGACCAACATGGAGAAACCCAGTCTCTACTAAAAATACAAAAAATTAGCCAGATGTGGTGGTGATTGCCTGTAATCCCAGCTACTCGGGAGGCTGAGGAAGGAGAATCACTTTCGCACCAAGGGGGAAACTCTGTCTCTAAATAAACAAAATAAATAAAACCCATCTCCATCCTAAAGTATCATATTCTTTGCTGGTTTATTAAAGTTTACAGAGGAAACACAAGGCAGCAATGTCTGAATAAGCCTGCATTTGGCAACAACATGTACACATGTACTAATGCAAGATACATTAAGTGGGAACTATGTACTCAAAAGGATGTTAAAAGAGCACTGTGTTGGCAATAACACATTACGTGATTTCATCATCATAACACCCTGAAAGCTGTTATTGTTTAGTAATTCTTAGGATTTAATTAAAGAGCCCAGTCTTTCTATTTTTTCTTGTTTCTCTGTCATTGATTTTTTTTTTTTAATTGTATAGAAGAAAAGCTAAATATAGACAGATAAGAAGAATACAGAAAGGAAGATTTAATGTATTTTAGAGAAGTTTTTACCATATTTATATTTAATTTTATGTAACTTGCAGAGCAGCTACTGGATTTGCAAAAGTAAAAAACAAGTTGTTGGCCGGGCGCGGTGGCTCAAGCCTGTAATCCCAGCACTTTGGGAGGCCGAGACGGGCGGATCACGAGGTCAGGAGATCGAGACCATCCTGGCTAACACGGTGAAACCCTGTCTCTACTAAAAAATACATAGCCAGGCAAGGTGGCGGGTGCCTGTAGTCCCAGCTACTCGGGAGGCTGAGGCAGGAGAATGGCATAAACCCGGGAGGCGGAGCTTGCAGTGAGCTGAGATCGGGCCACTGCACTCCAGCCTGGGTGACAGAGCGAGACTCCGTCTCCAAAAAAAAAAAGAAAAAAAAAAGAAAACAAGTTGTTAAACAGAATGTTTCTGCAAGCACTGGTTTTAATAAAAAAAATTAAAAATTAAGACCCTAAAATACACACTTTATTTTTACCATTTATCTGTTTTGGGGTTTTAGGAGATTGTGAGCACCAACTCTAGAAAGGCAGCAGGATTCACCAGACAAAAACTCTGATCTCGTCTTCTTTTTTTTTTTTTTTTTGAGACGGAGTCTTGCCCTGTCACCCAGGCTGGAGTGCAATGGCATGATCTCAGCTCACTGCAACCTCCAGCTCCTGGATTCAAGAGACTCTCTTGCCTCAGCCTCCCAAGTAACTGGGATTACAGGTGCACGCTAGCACTCCAGAGTAATTTTTGTATTTTTTTTTTTTTTAGTAGAGATTGGGTTTCACCATATTGGTCAGGCTGGTCTCAAACTCCTGACGTTATGATCCGCCCACCTTGCCCTCCCAAAGTGCTGGGATTACAGGCGTAAGCCACCGCGCCTGGCCCAAAACTCTGATTTCTTCTAACAAATTGTGTGAGGCAAGACTCCAGAGTGGGGCCAGACCTAAATAAGGCCTCCAAATAGGTTAAATCGAAACAGAACTGGGGCACGGAGAGGACTCTGTGTAGAATTATGTTCTCTATGCCACTGGGATATTTCCAGTTCTTTTTTTCCCAGGCTTACCTAACAGAAACTTAAATCCCAGAGTTTGTGTAATTTTAATCTTTTTAAGCCACTGCCCCCTCAATTTTATAACATATACTAATCAGAAATTTAAAGAAATATTTTAAGGTTTTCTAGGGTAATTTTATTATAAGATATATATGTATTCTTAGCAAGGTAAAAGAAACAGAAATAGGCTGGGTGCAGTGACTCATGTCTGTAATCCCAGCACTTTTGGAGGCTGAGGTGGGAGGATCACAAGGTCAGGAGTTCGAGACCAGCCTGGTCAAGATGGTGAGGCCCTGTCTCTACTAAAAATACAAAAATTAGCCAGGTGTGGTGGTGTGCACCTGTAGTCCCAGCTAGTTGGGAAGCTGAAGCAGATGAATTGCTTGAACCTGGGAGGCAGAGGTTGCAGTGAGCTGAGATCATGCGATTGCACTCCAGCCTGGGTGACAGAGCAAGACTCTGTCTCAAAAAAAAAAAGAGATCAGAGTTTTTGTCTGGTGAATCCTGTCACTGTACTCCAGCCTGTTCGACAGAGCAAACCTGTGTCTCAAAAAAAAAAAAAAAAAAAAAAAAAGTAAGAGCTCAATAAGAACATGTACACAAAAAAAGAAACAACAGATAATGAGGCCTAGTAAGGGTGGAGGCTGAGATGACAAGGAGAATTTGAATAAATATTTGTTTGGTGTTATGCTTAGTACCTCTGTGACAACATAATCGACACCAAACCCCCGTGATACAATTTTACCTATATAAGAAACCTGCACGTGTACCCCTGAACCAAAATCAAAAGTTAAAAGAAAAAAACTTCATGGGTGGGGAAAAGTGCAATGTAGGTGGAAGGATTGTAGGTTTTTGCTACATATAGATAGCGGTCCCAGTGGGGCTGTACTCTGATTTATTTGTGCCTATGCAGGCAGATGAGATTATGAACAGGTGGTCCAGAACCCTAGCTTGGTGGAGAAAACAGTTTGCTGCTGCAGATTCAGCGTCTGGGGGTTGGGATATGCCAGGAGACTTGTAGACACTCTTGTGGGATTTTGGCAAGAAACACTAGGATCCACAATGATGTGGTAAAAGTCCCGAGGATGATGACTAGTCTTGAGAGGGATGTGGATACGTCAGTGTCTAGTGTGTGTTTGTGAGTGGGTGGGACTCCTGTGGTGGCAGCTGCAAGAAAAGGGGGTCTGTCATCAGAGGTCCTTTCCTCCAAGTTTTCAGTCCACAGTCACCCTGGGAGGAGACCTGGAATCACAAGACAATGGGCAGTGTGACAGCCTGTGTACATGAGAGCAGAGCCTCCCATTCCCAGACACCCAGAGTTCCATTCGAGGCCAGGCCTCTGTGATATCTTTTTTCTGGTATCAAATCTGTAGAGTTTGCTGAACACTAAGCAATTCTCTAATACCTACTAATTATCTGAAATTTGAATTCTGACACTACCCAGAGTCAGCACAGACCTTGATTCAGGGTTCGGTCCCACAACATTGTCCTCATTACAGATGCCAGTCACAAACCCCATAGGCCCATCTATGCTTCTGAGCTACTAGTAGTTTAAAATGTGGGGATTCCCATAACCTCCCTCTAGTTCAATAATTTGATAGAGCTACTCGCAGAACTCAGCAAACATTGTAGTTATGTTTACTGGTTTATTATAAAAGATACAACCCAGAAAAAGTCAAATGAAAGAAATGTAGAGGATAAAGAAAAGAGGTGGGGAAAAATGAAACACATACATAATCCTGGAAAATAGCTGTGATTAATAACATTCATCCTTTGTGTGCTTTAGCAACAGTTTATGAAAAGAAACACTTTTTTTTTTTTTTTTTTCTCCCTCAGACGGAGTCTTGCTCTGTCGCCAGGGTGGAGTGCAGTGGCACGATCTCGGCTCACTGCAAACTCCGCCTCCCGCTTCAAGGGATTCTTCTGCCTCAGCCTCTCAAGTAGCTGGGACTACAGGCACATACCACCACGCCCGGCTAATTTTTGTATTTTTAGTAGAGACAGGGTTTCACCATCTTGGCCAGGCTGGTCTTGAACTCCTCACATCGTGATCCTCACGCCTCAGCCTCCCAAAGTGTTGGGATTACAGGCGTGAGCCACCACACCTGGCCAGAAACACCCTTCTTATTATGACTAGAAGGTGCTCCCTTTTCTTACCTATCACATAGCCAGATATATACTCTACACATTTTCTTCCTTTTCTCATTAAAATTTAAAAATCAGCTGAATTTTTGAGTAGGTGTTGGAATTTGTCTTTACTGGTCTAAATAAAATACTTTATTTATCTTTTTAATTCGTATTTTTTTTGAGGCAGAATGCAATGGCACGATATCGGCTCACCACAACCTCTGCCTCCTGGGTTCAAGGGATTCTCCTGCCTCAGCCTCCCGAGTGGCTGGGATTACAGGCATGTACCACCATGCCCGGCTAATTTTGTATTTTTAGTAGAGACAGGGTTTCTTTGTGTTGGTCAGGCTGGGTCTCAAACTCCTGACCTCAGGTAAAATGCCCACCTCAGCCTCCCAAAGTGCTAGGATTACAGGCGTGAGCCACCATGCACAGAAATAAAATACTTCTTAATCAAACTTCACTTAACTTTATTTTTTTTCCCACAGGCTCCTGAACTTTGAGCTACCCTGAGTGTGAGTCAACATACAACCCCATTTTATGACCCTCCTACAAACATGCTGACTTCAGGGTAAAACATTCTCTGATCTAAAATCTGATTTTTTCCCCTCTCCATTTGCCATTCCCCTCCCACCTTTTTTCTAATCTTTTATGCTCCTCCCTAGGAAACAAAGCCTTTGTCTGCCTAAACTTTGCAAGCGATAAAGATTATATAGTTGGTACTTCCTCCTGTTGCAATATTCCTCTGGAATTCATTTTTTTTTTTTTTACACAAATCTAACTTTGCTTTATTTTACAAAGTCTAGAAAGTGCCTCAAAACAATAAAAAAGTTTCTCATCAGTAAGACTCCCGGTTTCCCTTCATCTTAACCTTAACTGCATTTGCCTGTGGGGCCCCAGCTTTCCAGGGCTTTGGAGATTCTCTTAGGATAAAGACTTCTTCCATGGCTGGGGTGAGCAGGCTGGGACATCTGCAGGGGAGGCTCCCCAGAAAGAACTAACTGGGCGTTTAATAACCTTTTATAGTAGGCTTAATAATATTAGCCTTAGGTTGCAGTCACTGGGTTCGAGCTTTAATTTCCACATCAGATTTATTCCCTTGGTTTTTGAAACTGAAAACTCCAATGAAATCACTCAAACATTGTGTTCATACAAAAAAAGGAAATTTTTGGTGCTTACATTTTATACCTCAATTAGAAAAGCAAATGCACCTATTCCTTTTCAACAATAAACATATTATTTTAGTATTTCTATAAAAAATCATGTAGTAAACAATTCGTCATGGGAACACTTCTAAGAGGTACCTTCTAAGAGGTACCAAGTTTCATCTCATAAAATTTAGCATGAAACTTAAAAATCAAGACAACAGGATATGGGACAGAAATATTCACTGTCACAACTTTACCCTGCAAAAAGAAAAATTGATGTTTTCATGAATCTATGTAACTCACCAATTATACACCACATTCTCTTGTGGAAAACTATTTATTTTCTACAGCCAAAATGGAAGAGAGACTTTTCCTAATTTTCTCCTTGATAACATTCTAAAAGCTAAGACTTGGAATTCTGTTTAGAATCACCCAGCCACAAGCACACCTGAGAAAAATTTTAAACTCACACTGACAAAGGAAAAGGTAAACGAGAATTCTTAAATGGAATATATGATTAGATTTTATTTTTTCTAAAACCCACTTCTTTTACGCCCTGTGCAAATATTTTTGTGCCTTTTAAACTTCACTAATTAAATGCAATTTACAATTAAAAGAAGCTGAAGTCAAAATAAGTGAACAAATCTTTTCAAGGTGACAAACCCACGGAGTGACAGTGCTGATTAGAAAACAGATGTGTCTGACCTATGTGTCAAGTCAGGCCATTCAATCACTTGAAAGATTCTCCCACCCACTCCTGCTCACTAAAGTTCTCAAAGACCAGCCTCTCAAGACACTGCACTATACCCCAGTGACTGCCCCAAGTGCATTTTACTTTGCAAGTTCTTGCACCATCTCACTGGGGTGACTTTTTTCTGTCTTTTGGGATACTATTTGTTCTTTCACAAATCTTAGAGAATCCAGGGGGTAAAAATTATTTTTGCATTTTTCTCTCAATACCAGCATCTGACTGGCTGACCAGCAATGTGTCTCTAAGAAATAGAAGCTGCGTTGGGTGAAGTCAATCTTTTTTTTTTTTTTTTTTTTTTTGATACAGAGTCTCGCTCTTTCGCCCAGGCTAGAGTGCAGTGGTGCAATCTCGGCTTACTGCAACCTCTGCCTCCCGGGTTCAAGCAATTCTTCTGCCTCAGCCTCCCTAGTAGCTGGGATTACAGGTGTGTGCCGCCATGCCTGGCTAATTTTTGTATTTTTAGTAGAGATGGGGTTTCACTATATTGGCCATGCTGGTCTCAAACTCCTGACCTCGTGATCTGCCCGCCTCGGCCTCCCAAAGTGCTGGGATTACAGGTGTGAGCCACCGTGCCCAGCCGGGTGAAGTCAATCTTAATGTCTCAAGGAGTTAGCTTTTCAAAGGCAGAGTACACCAGGAGACTGCACTCAGGCCCAGGGTATCTACCTGCTCCCTTGATGGGATACACTTCATACCTCAGGTTGTCCTATGAGAGAAAATGACCCAGGAGCTGATATTCACTAGACACTCTAGCCAACAGAGTCACCGTGGTGGGCATCTTGGTTTATCCCCAGACAGTACTGAAAACCCAGGACCAGGAAAAAACTAAAGAGTGGCTGATGATCCATCACCCCATAAAGTTTCCAAATGGAAACCTTGACCCAACACCATTCTGATAGGAACTCTGTGCCTAGGGAAGATAAAAGGAAAAGAGACACAGAAATTTTTTTTTAACCATACGGTGTCAGGGATTATTATTTGCTTTCTTCTCATGGGAAATATTTACAAACAGAAGACAATGTTTTAAATAGTGCCATCCAATGGTTTGCCACAGAATTATTAACTGAAATATAATAAAATGTAAAATAAAGGGCAAATAATTGATAATATGTATCAGGGAGGGGAAGGTGGCATTTGGGAATGTCAATGACACTGGAAATTTAGTATTTTACTGTAAATCAGAGTTAATCTGGAAGAACAGGGAGTAAGAACTAGACTTGAGACCCTGCTTGAGACACGTATGAAAAATGCAGGGGAAAAGAAGTCCCCTGTGGACTGTGCAAATAATTCAGTGGCAGGCAATTAGACTGAGGTGGCTCTAGTCCCTGGGGTCCTCCTTTTTAAAAAAATCTAACTAATAATGTATTTTTTAGTAAATTACCACATCGGGAAAAACAAAATTCAGGCTTAACCAGCTATAAACTGCCAATTAAACTCTGATTACATAACTTGAAAATTGCCAACACGATCGTACAAATTAAGAGACTACATAACTGTACCTAACCAATTACTAAATTTGATGTTCTTCATCATGCACCTTACAAAAGTGTTTTATTCAAGCCTCCCATGGACCACAAACTACAAGCCATAGCTGAGTGCTCTACAATACTTGAACCACTTTTTAAGTTCTTTAATACTTTTGCGGTGACTCCTATAAGTTTGTTTGTTTTTTTTTTTTTTTTTTTGAGACGGAGTTTCCCTCCTGTTGCCCAGGCTGGAGTGCAGTAGCGCGATCTTGGCTCACTGCAACCTCCGCCTCCCGGGTTCAAGCGATTCTCCTGCCTCAGCCTCCTGAGTAGCTGGGATTGCAGGCGCACGCCATGACGCCCGGCTAATATTTGTGTGTTTTTTTTTTTTTTTTTAATTGAGACGGGGTTTCACCATGTTGGCCAGGATGGTCTTGAACTCCTGACCTCAGATGATCCGCCCGCCTCGGCTTCCCAAAGTGCTGAAACTACAGGCGTGAGCCACAGCGCCCGTCCCCCCATACATTTTTAATAGAAAAGAAAGAGGAACTGGGAACCCCAAAGACCAAAGCTGTTTCCATTCATGAACCCGCACCCCGAGTCAGGATTCTCCCCTGACGACCCTCCCGTGGTCCCTGCTCAATCAGGGAGAGACGCGGTGCTGCGGATGCAGAGCTGCCCAGAGAGGGCTCCAGTCCAGGGCACAGTCACTGTGCAGGGAAGAGACAGGACGCCCGGGCACGGCTGTCAGCGCAGCCGCCATCTTATGGCTGAAGGGGACTAGGGTCGAGCTGGGCAAAAAGAACTCAGAGCGCAGATTGTGGAGCTGACTACAGGGAGGCCCGAGTCCCGCCACAGCCGCTTCCCACCGGTTTCAACCAACCCCTTTCCCCTCTTGGGATGGCGCACCCGGCACTCTCACCATTTCTAGGCTTCCAGGGGGTCCCGGCGTCTTAGTTGTGGATCACCCAATACCTGCAGGTTACAGGGACACAGAGGCTGGGCCTCTAGGAGCAGAGGACACAGAGCAGAGAAGACAAGACCTGGAGCACAGGCTGCAGCGAGAGACAAAGGCCCCGCCACATCCCGGAAGACGCCCTGTGTGCTCCAGCTGCGTTCCTGATTGGACGGTTCCCAGCCCAGCGTCTCTGATTGGATAATATTTAAGGCATGTCTTTTCAGGCCGTGAGTGAAAGAAGATGTGATTCGTTGCTGGGCTGAAAGAAGAAAGAGTGACAGTCTAGGCTGCCGCCTTCTCAGACAGGGCTTCCTTCCTGAGCTGAGTCAGGCCCACACCATAGGGTATTTGCCCTTAACCTCGTGTATCAAGTTATATGCATTCAAAAATAATATATTGTATGGCTATTCACAAATGAACAAAGTATAACAACAATTGTTCTCAAATTTTAGATTTTATGACCTCCCTGTATTCTGGTCCTTCGATCAGGCAATCCTCTGAAATAAAATGTGAGTCACATGTGAATTTAAAATTTTCTAGTAGCCAAACTTTAACAAGAAAGAAGAAACAAGTGGAATTGATTGTAACAATTTAATTAACCCAATATATTCAAAATATTTTCATTTTAATATGTGAGCAATATGTAATTATTAATGAAGTATATATACATTTGAAACAAAATCTTTGGAACTAATTCTGTATTTTACCTTTCCAGCACATTGCAGTTCAGACCAGCCACATTCCAGGCACCCAGAAGCCACACATGGCCAATAGCTGCCACATTGAAGTACAGCTGTGATGTCAGTGGGGGTGGAGGGCCTGAACACCCCTTTTTTGCCACAGGTGAGGGGACAGCCTCTATTTATCAACATCTCTTTTCAGTTCCGAGGGTGAAACAAATAGTGGTTATAGAAAAAACTGATAGCAGCAGGAATAAACCACAGGTAAACCACTGCTTACCACCTGTTGCCCACCTTTCTTTCAGAGATCAGACAGTGAACAAAGGATGATGGGGCCACAGGAGAAAAAAACCTATGTCTTCAGATCTGTTGACAGTCTTGACCTTTAATGTTTACATAGGAAGAAAATAGATTAAAGGCACACTTATTTTGCTATTTGACCATGACCCTAATGGTCAGGCTGTGGTTAGCTGTTTTCTCCTGTGGTGTGGGAAACTGAGTGAATATAAGCACCAATCACATGCACACATGTCCACATGTCCACATGTATTTCGGCGTTTCTTTTTTTTTTTTTTTTGAGATGGAGTTTCACTCTTGTTGCCCAGGCTAAAGTGCAATGGCAAGGTCTTGGCTCACCGCAATGTCTGCCTTCTGGGTTCAAGTGATTCTCCTACCTCAGCCTCCCGAGTAGCTGGGATTAGAGGCATGAGCCACCACACCTGGCTAATTTTTTTGTGTTTTTAGTAGACACGGGATTTCTCCATGTTGGTCAGGCTGGTCTTGAACTCCCGCCCTCAGGTGATCCAACCGCCTCGGCCTCCCAAAGTGCAGGGATTATAAGTGTGAGCCACCACCCCTGGCCACATTTCTGCATTTCTCAACATTATCTTACTAGATATCTAACTTTAAATGGGAAAAAATATCAGTACTTTTATGGTGCCCAGTGTTAGAAGGTAACTAGTAATCAACCTGTCATTAAATCTTAGCATTCTGTCTGCACTGGGTGCATGCATTAGTTGGCTATGGCAGCATAATAAACCATCCAAAACTGATTAGTTCATAATTGAAATGCTCAGTCATTTAGGCTGGGCTCAGTGGGGCCATGCTTCTGTTCTCAGCTAAGCTCCTTCAGACATGTATCTATCATGAGCAGCTCATTGACTAGGAAAGCAGCTGTGCTTGTAGAGGTGAGCTTCTGCTTCTGGGACTGTCAACAGGGCTACCTTGCTTCTCCTCCTCATAGTATCTTATACTCCAGTTGGCTAATATGGGCTTTTTTTTTCCTTTTTTTGAGATGGAGTCTTGTTCTGTCACCCAGGGTGGAGTGCAGTGGTGCGATATCTGTTCACTGCAAGCTCCACCTCCTGGGTTCAAGTGATTCTCATGCCTCAGCCTCCTGAGTAGCTGGGATTACAGGCGACCACTACCATGCCCGGCTAATTTTTTGTATTTTCAGTAGAGACGGTGTTTCACCATGTTAGCCAGGATGGTCTCCATCTCCTGACCTTGTGATCCGCCCACGTTGGCCTCCCAAAGTGCTGGGATTACAGGTGTGAGCTACCGCGCCTGGCCTAATATGGGCTTTTTTTCATGAAGATGGCAGCGTTCTGAAAGAAAAACAGAAGCATGCCAGGCATGCTGGCTCATGCCTGTAATTCAGAACTTTAGTAGGCTAAGGCGGGAGGATCACATTAGGTCAGGAGTTTGAAACCAGTCTGGTCAACATGGTGAAACCTCACCTCTACTAAAAATACAAAAATTAGCTGGGTGTGGTGGCACACACCTGTAGTCTCAGCTACTCAGGAGGCTGAGTCAGGAGAATTGCCTGAATCTGGGAGGTGGAGGTTGCAGTGAGCTGAGATCATGCCACTGCCCTCCAGCCTGGGTGACAGAGAGAAAGACTCCTTCTCAAAAAAGGAAAAAAACAGAGAAAAGAAAAGAAAAACATAAGCAGTCAAAACTGTTTGAGCCTAGGCTCCAAACCAACACATTGTCATGTTCTCATGTTTCTACTGCCATGAACAAATAAGGCCAGCCAGATCAAGCGTTTGGAAAATAGATTCTGAATCTTCATGGGAATAGCTGTAAAAGCACCTGTCAATGTACATGGATACAGGAGGGATGAAAAATTGCTACCATATTTGCAATCAGTATCCTTCTGCTTCTTTTTTTATTTGTTTGTTTTGTTTTGTTTTTGAGATGGAGTCTCACTCTGTCACCAGGCTGGAGTGCAGTGGCACAATCTTGGCTCACTGCAACCTCTGCCTCCTGAGTTCAAGTGATTCTCATGCCTCAGTCTCCTGAGTAGCTGACATTACAGGCCTGCACCACCACACCCAGCTAATTTTTGTATTTTTAGTAGAAATGGGGTCTCTCCATGTTGGCCATGATGGTCTCGATCATCTGACGTCGTGATCTGCCCAATTCAGCTTCCCCAAGTGCTGGACTTACAGGCGTGAGCCACCGTGATCAGTCCATTCTGCTTTTTCTGCATATGTGGTCTGTAGAACTCTTCAACATTAAAAAATTGTCCAAACACCCACAGCTACTGAGTGGCTTGGGCCGGGACTCAGGATCAACTCTGTCTGACTCCAAAGCCTATGTACCTCCATGGATCACACTACTCAAGTAGCTGTCATAGACTCTTAAAATCCTGGAGAGTGACATTTCTAAAATAAAAGCCAGATTGCTTGTAGATGTGTGCCCATAAAGTACTGTTTATTGTTGGGAAAAAGCTCAAGAAATTACTGAAGCGCATGGTGGCCCAAATCTGTAATTCCAACACTTTGGGTGGCTGAGATGGGAGAATCATTTAAGCTCAGGAGCTCAAGTGCAGCCTGGGCAACATAATAAGATCCTGTCTCAATAAAATAAATATAAAAAATTAACCAGGCATGATGATACTCAGGTGTCCAGGGCAGGAGGATTGTTTAAGGCTGGAAGCTGGAAGCTGGATTAAGCCATGATTGCTTACACCGCTGCACTCCAGCCTGGTTGATAGAGTGAGACTCTGTCTCAAACAAAATGAAACAAAAACAAAAAAGAAATTGCAAAAGCATTTTGAAAGAACATAGAATAATTTGGAAAAAATAGCTGACATAGCTGATATAGAGTAATTTGGAAAACATAACTTGTTTTAGATAATCAAAACCCAACAACACATCGCTTATTTTTTATCATGGAACAAATTTGAGGCCAGGTGTGGTGGCTCACACCTGTAATCCCAGCACTTTGGGATGCCGAGACGGCAGATCACCTGATGTTGGGAGTTCAAGACCAGCCTGACCAACATGGTAAAACCCCGTCTCTACTCGAGATACAAAATTAGTCGAGTGTGGTGTCTTGCGCCTGTAATCCCAGCACTCAGGAGGCTGAGGCATGATAATCATTTGAACCCAGGAGGCAGAGGTTGCAGTGAGCTGAGATCGTGCCACTGCACTCCAGCCTGGGCAACAGAGCGAGACACTGTCTCAAATAAAAATAAAGATAATAATAATAATGAAAACATGTGGAAACTTTGAAAAGAAAAATAACTTCAGAGAACTTAAATTTAACATAGTTTAATTGAGCAAAGAATAATTTGCAAATTAAGCAGCCTGTGGGTCCTGAGTAGCCTCAGAAAGACTCCAGCACAGCCACATGGTAAAAAAGAGTTATGCACAGGGAAAGCAAAGTGACATACAAAGAACAGAAGTGGTACAGAAACAGCCAGATTAATTACAGCTTGGGATTTGCCTTATTTGAATATGGTTTGAGCAGATGATGTTCTTTTATTGGCACAAACATAGTGGTTGGTACAAGAATAGGTAAAAACATATTTAGATATCCAGTTAGGTTTTAAGTTGACTATGTACCGAAAAACCTATTGACCAAAATTAAACATTAAAGGAGTTAGCTTTAGGCTATAATTAATTTAACAATATCTACCATTTGGTTAGTTTCTCAATTTTGAGAAATAACCCAAAACTTTAGACATTGATATTACCTTGTCACCACCAAAAATTTACTTATGACCGGGTGCAGTGGCTCATGCCTGTAATCCCAGCACTTTGGGAGGCCAAGGCAGGCAGATCACAAGGTCAGGAGTTCAAGACCAGCCTGGCCAATATGGTGAAACCCCATCTCTACTAAAAATACAAAAATTAGCCGAGCGTGGTGGTGGGCACCTGTAATCTCAGCTACTTGGGAGGCTGAGGCAGGAGAATCCCTTGAACCTAAGAGGCAGAGGTTGCAGTGAGCTGAGATCATGCCACTGCACTCCAGGCTAGGTGACAGAGCGAGACTCTGTCTCAAAAAAAAAAAAAGAAAAAAAAAAGACATATTTAGTCTTAATTTCCACTGTAAAATAGTAGAACTGTGAGTTTTGTAAAGTGAAAAACAGGACTTCGGGTTACTATTGTTTAAAAGGATTACAGTAGAAGGACCTCCTTGTATTGAAATCTGCTGTTTACAAAAGAAAAACAAGACCTCGTCAGTTTTAGAATCTACCTATTTCTTTAAATTTTCAGTTTGACTATGTCACATTTAGCATGCATGACTCCATTTTGGTTTGTTTTGGTCTATTTGGGCCTAGTGAACAAGCTCAGTCGAGAATGATGGCCTCTAATAATTTTGTTTAAAAAAATTCCCCTCTTTTGATTAAGTTTTCACATAGGTCAGAGTGTCACCAAACCTCAGGGTTTTAGTGTCACTCTCAGTTTCCGTTGTTTTAGGTTTCCGTTCTTATCAGATCATTCATAGGTTATGGTGTTCTCACGGTCAAATACATCTTCAAGTTTTCATCATTCCAGTTAAAGAGAGACCACTTGACATTCTAGAGATGACTGCATGCAAAGATTTTTAAGTTTTGAGAGAATAGAGTGCAGTAGGAAGACTATTATTTTGACTATCAGGAAAATAATATCAAGAGTTTGAAGTATGGTTTTATTTATTTATTTATTTTGAGACAAAGTCTTGCTCTTGCCACCCAGGCTGGAGTGCAATGGTGCGGTCTCGGCTCACTGCAACCTCTACCTCCGGGATTCAAGGGATTCTCCTGCCTCAGCCTCCCAAGTTGCTGGGATTACAGGTGTGTGTCACCACAGCTGGCTAATTTTTGTATTTTTAGTAGAGAAGGGGTTTCAACATGTTGGCCAGGTTGGTTTCAAACTTCTGACCTCAGGTGATCCACCTGCGTTGGCCTCCCAAAGTGCTAGGATTTCAGGCATGAACCACATGCCCAGCCTGAAGTATGCTTTTTAACCAAGGTCCCCATTGAACTAACCAACTATGATTAAATAGATCAAATGATTAGCTAGATAAGTTGTCTTCTCATTTCAACCAAGCAGTGTGTTCATTAATCCCCTACAACTGAATCTCTGTGATACTCAATGTATTTCTCCATGTGTAACTACAAATACTAGCAACTGCACAGATACTTCTCTGTTTATCCAGTAAGTAAACTAGATACATTCTTTTATTTAGCACGACTTTAGTAAAAAATTTTAAAGTCTATTGGGTAACCATAGCCTTTACAGTAGAATTTGCTATAGAGCGTATTATGGAAGATAAATTTCTAACCATTGCCTCATTTACTCTAAACCTTTGAAAGAAAGACCTAACAAATCATGACCACTCAGAAGAGTAATGGCCTCCTGGCAATGCTCTCTAACTTATTCTGAGTAAGATTCTCTTTAAGTTAATGTTGCTCCAAGAGCAGTGGATCAATATTCTGTTTCTTATATTATGAGGCAAAAAATTTCCCATGTCACATTTAGCAAGAATGTGAGAAATTTCCCATTTCTCACTGACAGTGGCCCTTCATCTTTTACCTATCCAGATGTAAGTTTGTTGATATATTTGGCTGCAAAACCATGAGTGCACACAGAGATCCCTTTTTTATTTCTGTTGTTTGTAGAGCCATAAAAAAAAGTGATCTAGGAGTGTCATGATAGCAGAGATGTCCTCATTTTTGATATTCTGGAAAAAGCTATCTATGTCAAGGTTGCCATCTGCTTTTGAGGAGAAACTTGTCTGCTTAGCTTTACCTAAAAATCTCCAATTAAGATCTCCAATATGATTGCAAGAGTTTATAGGGCCCCTTGTGAGTTTAAAGATTATGAACCCAAGGTTTAAGGTCCCAAAGTCTTGATGCAGTGCAAGTGGCAAGCAGACTCAATCACTTTGCTCTAGATTATAAAAGGTTTTCCTGTTCCCAGTCAATAGACTATTAAAAACTTTTCTGGCCAGGCACAATGGCTGAACAGGTTCTCACTGTGATGAATGAGTGGGTTACAGTGAACAGGTTCCTTCTGTAATGAATGAGTGGGTGAGAGTGAACAGGTTCCCACTGTGTTGAATGAGTGGGTGACAGTGAATAGTTTCCCACTGTGATGATTGAGTGGGAGACAGTAACAGGTTCCCACTGTGGTGAATGAGTGGGTTCTCACTATGGTGAATAAGTGGGTGAGAGTGAACAGGTTCCACTGGGGTGAGTGAGTGACTGACAGTGAACAGGTTCCCACTGTGGTGAATAGGTATCAGACAGTGAACATGTTCCCGCTGTGATTAATGAGTGGGAGACAGTGAACAGATTCTCACTATGATGAATGAATGTGTAACAGTGAACAGGTTAATCCTGTAATAAATGAGTGGGAGGCAATGGACAGGTTTCCAATGTGATGATTGTGTGGGTGACAGTGAACAGGTTCCCACTGTGGTGAATGAGAAGCTGAAATTGAGCAGGTTCCTACTGTGGTGAATGAATGCCTGACAGTGAACAGGTTCCCACTGTGGTGAATGAGAAGCTGAAATTGAACAGGTTCCTACTGTGGTGAATGAATGCCTGACAGTGAACAGGTTCCCACTGTGATGAATGAGTGGTTGATTATGAAAACGTTCCCACTGTGATGAGTGAGTGGGTGTGAGTGAACAGGTTCTGACTGTGGTGTATTAGTGGGTGAAAATAAACAGTTTCCCACTGTGATGAGTGAGGGGCTGACAGTAAACAGGTTCCCACTGTAGTGACAGAGTGGCCAACAGTGAACAGGCTTCTATAGCGGTGAACGAGTGGGTGACAGTGAACTGGTTCCCACTGTGATGAATGAGTGGCTGAAGGGAAAAAGTTCCCACTGTGGTGAATGAGTGGGTGGCAGTGAAAAAAATTCTAAGATGGTGAACCTGTGGATGACAGTGATCAGGTTTCTCCTGTAATGAATGAGTGGCTGACAGTAAACAGGTTTGCACTGTGATGAGTGAGTGGGTGACACTGAACAGGTTCTACTGTAATGAATGAGTGGGTGACAGTGAACACATTCCCACAGTGATGAATGTGTTGGTGACAGTGAACAGGTTTCCACAGTGGTAAATGAGTGGGTGAGAGAGAAGAGGTACCCACTGTGATGAGTGAGTGGGTGACAGTGAAGAGTTTCCCACCGTGGTGAAAGGGTGGTTGAGAGTGAACAGATTCTCACTGTGATGAATGAGTGATTGACAGTGAACAGGTTCCTGCTGTGATGCATGAGTGGGTGTCAGCGAACAAGTTCTCCCAGAGATGAATGAATGGGTGACAGTGAACTGGTTTGCACTATGCTGAATGAACAGCTGAAAGTAAACAGGTTCCCATTGTGGTGACTGAGTGGGTGACAGTGAACAGGTTCCCACTGCGATAAATTAGTGACTGACAGAGAATAGGTTTCCACTGTGGTGAATGAGTAAGCGACAGTGAACAGGTTCCCACTCTGGTGACTAAGTGACTGACAGTGCACAGGTTTCTACTGTGGTGATCGAGTGGGTGACAGTGAACTTGTTCCCACTGTGGTGAATGAGTGGCTGACAGGGAAAAGGTTTCCATTGTGATGAATGGAACTACTGTGATGATCGAGTGGGTGACACTGAACAGGTTCCTACTGTGGTGAATGAGTGTGTGACTGTCAACAGGATTCTACTGTTTTGAACGACAGTGATCATGTTCCTCTGGTAATGAATGAGTGGGTGACAGTGAACAGGTTGCCACTGTGATTAGTGATTGGGTGAAAGTGAAAAGGTTTCTACTGCGGTGGACAAGTGGATAACAGTGAACAATTCCTACTGTGGTGAATGAGCGGCTGAGAGTAAACAGGTTCCCACTATGATGAATGAGTGGGTGATAGTGAACAGGTTCCCACTGTGATGAGTGAGTGGCTGACAGTGAACAGGTTTTCAGTGTGGTGAATGAGTGTCTGACAGTGAACAGGTTCCTACTGTGATGAAAGAGTGGGAGACAGTGAACAATTTCACACTGTGATGGATGAGTAAGTGACAGTGAACAGGTTCCTCCTGTAATAAATGAGTGGGAGACAATGAACAGGTTCCCATTGTGATGAGTAGGTGGGTGACAGTGAACAGGTTACCACTGTGATGAATGAGTGGCTGACAGTGAACAGGTTACCAATGTGATGAATGAGGGGCTGACAGTGAAAATGTTGCCACTGTGATGAATGAGTGGGTGACAGTGAACAGGTCCCACTGTGATGAGTGAGTGGGTGACAGTGAATAGGTTTTCAGGGTGATGAATGAGTGAGTGACAGTTAACAGGTTCCCATTCTGGTGACTGAGTGGATGACAGTGAACAATTTTATGTTACAGTGAACGAGTGGGTGACAGTGAATTGGCTCCCACTGAGGTGAATGAATGGCTGAGAGGAACAAGTTCCCACTGTGATGAATGTGTGGCTGATAGTGAACAGGTTCCTATTGTGTTGAAGGAGTGGGTGACTGTGAACAGGTTTCTGCTGTTTTGAACGAGTGGTTGACAGTAATAAGGTTGCTCCCATAATGAATGAGTGGGTGACAGTGAACAGGTTCCCACTTTGATTAGTGAACAGGGAGGAAGGAGTAACTGTCAGTCAACTATTTGATTTAACAAAGGCACACATGATTGCTTTCTTTGTTCAACAGGCTCCAGATGTTTCTGTAGATAACCTCAAGGAACATGGTGCTTGGAATGAGATTTCTCTCAGCATTCCTTCTGGTGGCAAACACAGTTGTCAGCTTTTCAACATCCTGCTTTCATAAGGACAGTTTACTGTTTGCTCATATAGCCTCCAGTGGTATACTCAGTTGGTCATGACCCTCATTCCTTCAGCCTCCAACAGGATTACAGGCATACACCATAACACCTGGCTAATATTTTCTTTCTTTTTTTAGTAGAGACAGGGTTTCTACATGTTGGATCTGTCTTGGCCTCCCAATAATTTTTGTATTTTTAGTAGAGACATGGTTTCACTATGTTGGCCAGGCTGGTCTTGAACTCCTGACCTCAGGTGATCTGCCTGCCTCAGCCTCCCAAAGTGTGGGATTACAGGTGTGAGCCACCAACCTGGCCTAAAATAAAATATTTCTTAATCAAACTTTACTTAAGTTTATCTCCCTCCCTCAGGCTCCTGAACTTTGAGCTACCATCAGTCTGAGTCAACATACAACCCCATTTTAAGCCCCCCCTAAGAACATGCTGATTTCAGTATAAAACATTCTCTGATCCAAGATCTGACTCTTCCACCCTCTATTCACCATTCCCCTCCCACCTCCTTTCTAATCTTGTTTGCTCCTTCCTAGGAAAGACAGTCCTTTTCTGCCTACATCTTTGCAAGCCATAAAGATCTTTTAATTAGTTGGTACTTCCTCCTGTTGCAATACATTTTTGGAATTTTTTTTTATATAAATCTAATGTTTTTATTTTACAAATTCTAGAAAGTACCTCAAAACAACAACAACTTCATCATCAGTAAGACCCTCTCAGTTTCCTTTCATCTTAACCTCCACTGTATCTGCCTGCGGAGCCTCAGTTTTCCAGGGCTCTGTGGTTTCTCTCAGGATAAAGGCTCCTTTTATGGCTGGGGTGAGCAGCCTGGGACATCTGCAGGAGCAGCTGCCCAGAAAGAACTAACTGGGCTTTTAATAATTTCCTGTTGCTGGCTTAATATTAGCCTTAGCTTGGAGTCACTAAGTTCAAGCTTTAATTTCCATGTCAGAGTTACTCACTTGGTTTTTGAAACTGTTTAAAAAAAACAGGGAAATTACTCAAACACAGTGTTTACATAAGAAAAGGACATTTAAAGGTTATTACTTTTTTTTTTTTTTTGAGATGGAGTCTCACTCTGTCACTTAGGCTAAAGTGCAATGGCACAATCTCAACTCCCTGCAACTTCTGCCTCCCAGGTTTAAGCCATTGTCCTTCCTCAGCCTCCCAAGTAGCTGGGACTACAGGCATGTGCCACCACACCTGACTCATTTTTGTATTTTTAGTAGAGATGGGATTTCACCATGTTGGGCAGGCTGGTCTCGAACTCCTGACCTCAAGTGATCAATACCTGCCGGCCTCCCAAAGTACTGGGATTACAGGCATGAACCACTGCACCTGGCTAAGGTGCTTGCATTTTATACCTCCATAAGTAAAGCAAATATATCTACTTCTTTCAGACAATACATGTATTATTTAATTATTTATATTAAAAATAATGTAGTAAAAATTAGTCATATGGGAACACGTCTAGAGGGTATCCATTTCATCACATATAATTTAGCATTAAACTCAGAAATCAAGACAACAGGATATAGAATCTAGATATTCATGGTCACGAATTTACCCTGCAAAAAGAGGAGCTGATGTTTTGACAAATTTATGTAACTCATCAATTATCTACCACATTTTCCTGTGGAAATACATTCATTGTCTATGGCCAAAATGGAAGAGAAATTTTCCCTATTTTTTTCTTTGGTAGCTACCATTCTTTAAGCTGAGGCTTAGAATTCTGTTTGAAATCACTCAGCGATAAAAAACAAACCTGAAAAAATTCCTAAACTCACTCTGGGAAATAAAAAGGTGAATGAGAATTATTAACAAATGGAATATATAATTAAATACTAATTGTTTTGAAACTCATTTATGTCCTTTGTAAATATTTTGTTACTTTCAAGCCCTACTAATAAAATGCAAATTACAGTTAAAAAAAATGATGCAGCTGGGTGCAGGGGCTCACGCCTGTAATCCCAGTACTTTGGGAGGCCAAGGCAAGTGGATTACTTAAGACCAGAAATTTGGAACCAGCCTGGTATATCTCCACTAAAAATACAAAAACTAGCCGGGTGCAGTGGTGCGCACCTGTAGTCCTAGCTACTCAGGAGACTGAGGCATGGGAATCACTTGAACCCAGGAGGTGGAGGTTGCAGCGAGCTGAGATCGAGCGACCACATTCCAGCCTGTGCAACAGAGTGAGACTGTCTAAAAAATGACAACAACAACAACAACAAAAAAACAAAGCAAACCTGAGGTTAAAATAAGCGAACAAATCTTTTCAAGGTAGAGATCTACTCAATAACCACCCTCCCAGGAGACACTGTGCTATGCCCCAGTCAATGCCTCAGGTGCATTTTACTTTGTAAGTTTCATGCCATCCCACTAGGGTCAGTATATTGTCTTTTGAAGTGTTTTTTCCCACAATTTTTTTACTATTTTTCTTTCACTATTTTTCTGCCCCCACCCCACACAGAATCCAGGGAGCAAAAATTATTTGTTTTTCCCTCAATACCAGCATGTGATTGACTGACTAGCAATGTGTCTCCAAGAAAAAGAAGGAGGTTGGGTGAAGACAATCTTCATGTCTCAAGGGGTTAGCTTTTCCAAAAAAAAGTGAACTAAAAGATGCCTTTCGGCCCCAAGGCTGCCACCCCACCTGCTCCCTTCAGAGGCTACACTCCATACTTCGGGTGGTCCTTTGGGAGAAAACGACCCAAGAGCTAATGTTCACTAGACACTCTAGCAGACATAGCCATAGTGGGTATCTTAGTTTATCCCCAGAAAGTACTAAAACCCAGGACCAGAAAAAAACTGAAGGTTGGCTGAGGACACATCACCCTATTAAGTTTCCAAAGGGTAATCTTGACCCAAAAACATTCCAGTAAGTTCTCTGGAAAAATAAAAAAAAGAGAGGTACAGACATTTTTTTATAATACAGCGTCAGGGGATTATTTTTTGCTTTCTTCTCAAGGGAAATATTTACGAACAGAAAACAAATCTTTTCAATCGTGTTATGCAATGCTTTTTAAAAAATGATTAATTGGCTGAGCATGGTGACTCACACCTGTAATCCCAGCATTTTGGGAGGCCAAGGTGGACAGATTACCAAGTCAAGAGATTGAGACCATCCTGGCCAACATGGTGAAACCCCATCTCTACTAATAATACAAAAATTATCTAGGAGTGGTGGTGCACACCTTTAGTCCCAGCTACTCGGAAAGCTGAGGCAGGAGAATTGCTTGAACCCGTGAGGCAGAGGTTGCAGTGAGCTGAGATCGGATCACTGCACTCCAGCCTGGCTACAGAGCGAAAGTGCATCTCAAAAAAAAAAAAAAAAAAAAAGAATGATTAATTGAGGAACATGGGATACACTTGAGGCCCTGTTTGGGACACATGTGGAAAATGCCAGGGAAAATCTGTCCCCTGTGGGGTGTGAAAATAATTAAGTGGCAGGCAAGTAGACTGAGGAGGCTATAGTCCCTAGACTCCTACTTCTAAAAAATAAAATCTAAACTCAAGTGCATTTTTTAGCAAATTACTACACTGGGGAAACAAAATTCAGGCTTAAGCCACTATAAACTGCCAGTTAAACTCTGATTACATAACCAGGAAATTTTCACCTTGATTGTACAAATTAAGAAACTACATAACTAAACCTAACTAATTATTCGGTTTTCTTCATCATACACCTTATAAATGGTTTTCCTTCAAGCCCCTCCCATGGACCACAAACTACAAACTATAACTGGGTGCTCTATGATTCTTGAATCACACTTTGATTAAATTATTTGATATTTTTTCAGTGAGTCCCCCCCCCCCCCTTTTTTTTTTTTTAAGAGAGAGTCTTGCTCTGTCACCCAGGCTGGAGTGGTATAATCTTACCTCACTACAACCTCCGTCTCCGCCTCCGGGGTTCAACCATTTCTCTCACCTCTGCCTTCCTAGAATCTGGGATTACAGACATTTGCCAGCACACCCAGCTAATTTTTGTATTTTTAGTAGACATGGGTTTCCCCATTTTGGCCAGGCTTGTCTTGAACTCCTGAATTGAAATAATCCACACGCCTCAGCATCCCAGAGTGCTGGGATTACATGCATGAGCCACCATGCGCGGCCCCATAAATATTTAATAGGAGAAAAGAGAAACTGCCAACACCACGGACCAAAGCTCTTCCCATTCATGAACCCGCACCCTGAGTCAGGATTCTCCCCTGACGACCCTCCCCTGGTCCCTGCACAATCTGGGTAACACCTGTGGGTGCAGAGATGCACGGAGAGGGCTCCAGGCCAGGGCACAGTCACTGTGCAGGGAAGAGACAGGACACCTGGTGGCCCGGTTGTGAGCGCAGCCGCCATCTTATGGCTGAAGGGGACTGAGGCCGCCCTGGGCAAGAACTCCGGGCGCGGATTGTGGAGTTGACTGCCGGTAGGCCTGAGTCCCACCACAGCGGCTCCCCACCAGCTTTAACCGGCTCCTTCCTGCTCTTGGGATGGCGGACCCGGCACTCTCACCATTTCTAGGCTTCCAGGGGGTCTTAGCTGTGGATCTCCCAATACTTGCAGGACACAGGGCCACAGAGGCTGAGCCTCTAGGAGAAGAGGACACAGAGCAGTGATGAGGTGACCTGGAGCTCTGGCTGCAGTGAAAGATAAAGGCTCCGCCAAACCCGGAAGCTGTCCTGTTGGCTCCAGCTGTGTGTCTGATTGGACAATTTCCAGCCCAGCATACCTGATTGGATAATACTTAAGGCCCCGCCCCCTCAAGCACTGAGTGACAGAAGATGTGATCAGATGCTGGGCTGAATTAAGAAAGAGTAACAGCCTAAGCTGCAGCCTTTTGCAACAGGACTTCCTTATCTGACCTGAGCCAGGCCCACCCCAGAGCATGGGAAAATTCTCTTTTTTACTCTCTCTTTTTGAATGTATTCAAAAGGTGAACAGAAGTCTTTTGCTGTCATATTAATAATACATAAAATCTTCATTCAAGAGAAAATCAATTTTATTTGATAATAGTGCATTATCAATTAAAGCTAATTTTAATAAAACCGTTTAAACAAATTTGTCATTTTTGACCACTCCAGATTTACATATATATTTTGTAATCTCTTGTAATTTTTTAAACTTTTTATATTTTATTTTTATCCACATTCTTTGTATTTTTCCATTTGAAACAACCTTCAAGTAATTTCAAACTGCTATAGGAGGTAGAAATAAATAATTTAGGGCCAGGTGTGGTGGCTGACGTCTGTAATCCCAACACTTTGGGAGGCCAAGGTGGGCAGATCACTTGAGGTCAGGAGTTCAAGACTAGCCTGGCTAACGTGGTGAAACCCCATCGCTACTAAAAATATATAAAGTTAGCCAGGAGTGCTGGTGCTCACCTGTAGTTGCAGCTACTCCAGAGGCTGAGGCAGAATCACTTGAACCCAAGAGGCAGAGGTTGTGTTACAGACCAAGGGGTTCACCTTGCCCTTTGCCTAGACAGAACCATTTTATCAAGACAGGAGAATTTGTGGAGGAAAAGTTAAATATTAAATGTGAACTCAGTTGAACGTGGACACTAACAATAGTCACCAAGTCCTGGAACAGGTTATGTGAGCCCCTTGAGGCATTTATCCAGCGCTGATTTCGAGAAATCTCTCTTTCAATCTATTCCTATACAATGGTTATTGAAAAAAAATTAGACAATCGCAGAAAAACAAGTTGACCATTTTGTGCTCCTTGAGCACAATCACAAAGGGGCCCCCGTGACTGGGCCTCATGCCAAGGGACTTGTTACAAAAAGAGTTAGGGTCCCAGACTGCGCCGAAGCTTCATGACACCTCTCCTCATCTGTGCACGGATGGGTGGCCGACTCTGGAGCCCAGGCTGTTGCTTCCCAGTCTGGTGGTGAATTCTCCATAGTCTGATGAGCACAAATATATATATATATATATTCCCATCTCCTCTTCCCATTGCAATTTGCTTATTTTATCAATCTCTGTATTATATTTATTTGCTTATTGTATCATTTGCTTATTATATCTGCATTGCCATTTACATGGAATAAATGTTTTTTTACCCTTAAAAATATTGTGTGTGTGTCTTTTCTTCTTTCCTCATACGTTTCCTGCACAGAGCATTTTTGTCATCACAAACAAGATTAGAAAACAAAGTGTGCCATTTTTTGGCCAGAACGACTGGGCTGGAGGCTCAGGGACTTCCCATATCCCAGGATGGGGACTTCCCCAGTTCTCCCTCTTGGTGATTGAATATTCCAGGGGAACTGGCCTTTGTGAGAACTGGGAATCTAAATTAGTGCAATTTAAACCTTTGACTGTGCGTGAAGTGCTGCAGGGGATAGCAGTGAGCAAAGGAGATGCTGAGGTGATCTCCCAAAGTGGATGGTGTTTTCTTACTGCTTGTAACTTAATGTATCAAGATATGGGCTGGTTGCAAAAAGAGAAATGTAAGTTGGAAACGGAAAATGCTAATCTGACTTCCAGACTGGCCCTGGCCCAATGCCAGGCCTATGTCGTGACTGATCAGGCTCAAAGCTATCAGCATATTGCTGAAAAAAGCAGCTGTACAATTGGCCCAATCAGGGTAAAAACTGAAGAACTAGTTAGCCAGGGCTTGGCACAGGTAAAAACCCAGCTCCTATCTCAAAAATGGGAAATTAACCCTAGTGAAATTCAAGGACCTGAACAAACTGTAAAACTCCTTGGCGTCCTATGGAATGCAGGTAAATAGTCCATTTTACCAAAGACTAAAACTAAAATACTAGAATTTGCAACCCCCACCTCTAGAAAGGAGGCCCAGAAATATACTGGCATGTTTGGATTCTGGAGACATCATATTCCCCACTTGGGTAACATTTCACAACCTCTGCATGTGGTCACTAAAAAACACTATAACTTTCATTGTGGAGAAAGAGAGAGCACAACCTCTGAGCAAGTTAAACAAGGAGTGCAACTGGCCCTGGATCTATGACCCATATGGGATGGGCCAGTAGAATTGCAAATAACTGTCCTAGATCAACATGCTAATTGGAGCCTTAGGCAGTTCAGAAACAAAATGGGAAGAGGGTACCTTTTGGGTTATTGTGTGATATGATGAGGTTTCTCTTCAAATAGCCTGATTAATACTTTATTCTTTAATTCATAATACCCCACACCTTTTTTCCTTTTTCTCCTTTTCTTGCTTCCTTTCTGCCTTTGTTACCTGTCCAGACATGCAACAGTACCAGGTGTTATCAGTACCAGCTAACATTTCCTTTCTTATTTGGAGGAAGACTAGCTCTCAAGCTCATTGCACACACCCCTTCCCCCTTCCCCTCTCTCCCTTATGTGTCCATCTTATCTAAAGAAAGTTCAAAGGTTTAGCCAACCAGGACTAGTTTAGATTGTGTGGCCTGACCCCAGCCAATGGAAAAAGGGTACGGGGCAGGACTTGCATCGGGAATAAAGGCTCTTGTGCCCCTTTGTTTAGGTGTGCTGTCATGGTGACTGGCCAAGAAGAAGCACCCCTCTGTGCAGAAGTAAAATTGCTTTGCTAAGCATCCTTTGTTTGAATGTTCAATTTCCTTACAATTTGAGTGTTATTCCCATCAATTCTGGTGCCCAAATGTGGGCCTTGAATATTCCCCTTCAGGAAGGGGATCTTTGCTCACCTCCCCCGGGGGTACACATCCAACTGTCGAGTTATGGTGACCTGAGGGTGAGGAGGATCAGGACTCACCCATTGTGATGAATGAATCTGGGTTCTCAGCAAAGCGGGGAGGAGAGGCTTGGAAGACCATGGGAATAAGAGGACAAGGTAACTCTTGTGCACCGAATAAGGTAGGAGACTTTGCAAAGGCAACAAAATAATGCCTTGGTGGTCGGGAAAATTTAAAGATTGAGAGTGTGTGAATGGGGCTAAGCATTATGGTTGTGTGGAGTGAGTGAGTCTTCTCTGTGTTTTTTTGCTGACATCTATCGACTAGGGGCAGGAACAGTCAGAGTAGACGAAAGAAGGGTGCAAGGAACCTCCAGGAGGGTGAGCTATAGGATATGCAGGAAACCCCTAATGGGAGGGGCTGAGCCTCCAGAAAGGGGGAGGTAAAACACCTGTAACACGAGAGGTTGGACCTCCTATTAAAGCCTCAGTAAGCCTCCAGAAAGGGGGCGGTAAAACATCTCTAACACGAGAGGTTGAGCCCCCTCTTAAAGCCTCAGTAGAGAGAGGGGGTTAGACAGCTCTAACAGGAGAGGTTGGGGCCCACTCATAACCCCTAAGATGGGGAATGTTTCAAGTAAGACAGGAAAACTAAACAGTCAAGAGAGTGATGAAATTCCTTCTGATAGCCCCTTGGAGCTTATGCTAAAGTATTGGAAAGATAATGAGAGAACCAAGTATAAAGGTAAACAGCAGATGATAAAATATTGTTTTTTTCTTTGGGTTTGAGAACCCACCCTTAAACCCTCACTTTTCTGGCCAAAATTTGGGTCTAATGGGGAGCGGATTAGTCAGTTCTTAATCGAGCATGTTAATGATAAGAACCCTGTCTCCCAAGAAGAAATCGATTACACCCTCTGTTGGCAGCAGATACCTGTCCTCCTTTACCCTTTAGACTCTGGAGGGAGAAAGGCAGAAGCCAACCCCTCTGGAAGGGAAAGAGTTCCCATGTCTAGACAACCCACATCCACTAACAATTGTGACCGTCTAGATCATCTTCCTCCATTCAATGCCCCGATCCTGCCCCTCCGGTTTCCATTTCAGGTCCGTCCCCTGCTTGCATCACTCTTCCAGTTGTCCCCGATGCCTCTCCTCTGGTTTTCTTCCCTCCGGCCGGCCGCGGTGTCAGGTTATTCCCCAGCTGTTTCAGGCCACTCCCTCACCTGCGTCACCTGCCCGTGTTCCATTCCCCCAGCTGCTGCTGCTGCAGATCCCTCCCCCACTTGTGGTGCCTCTACTCATATTGCTCCTCCTCCCTATTGTACTGACTTTGTAGAATTACATTCTTGTGAGCCTGCCCCCAACCTGTTAAGTATCCCTCTTTAAAGGGGTTTCAACATAAGATAGAGCAATGTAAAAAAGATATTCAAAACTTTCCATTTCCCTCCACACCTAAAAAGCCAGATCCAACTTTCTTTCCTATAAGAGAGGTACCACAAGGAGAGGGAGCTATTGGCTTTTTAAATGATCCCTTAACTAGTTCCGAAGTCCAGAATTTACAAAAGGAGATTAAGCCATTAGTGGACGACCATTATGGAGTAACATATCAAATTGGTCAATTTCTAGGGCCTCAGATATACACTTGGGCTGAGTCAATATTCATCGTGGGCATCTTTTTTTCAGGAGAAGAATGAAGTATGATTTGGAGGGCTGCCGTGGCGGTTTGGGAACGTGAGCACGCTCCCGGTCAAAATGTTTCTCCTGCGAACTGTAAATTTCCCACCCAAGATCCCCAGTGGGACAATAACAATGCAAATCACTGAGAAAACATGCAGGATCTAAGGGAGATGATAAAAAAAAGGAATTCGAGAATCAGTACCCCAAACTGAGACTCTTTCTAAAGCATTTGATAATCAACAGGGAAAAGAGGAGGGACCCGCTAGATTCTTAAATAGATTGAGGGAGCAAATGAGACAGTATGCAGGCCTTGATTTGGAAAAACCCCTTAGACAAGGAATGTTAAAACTTCACTTTGTTACTAAAAGTTAGCCAAACATTTCAAAAGAATTACAAAATTGTGAGGACCGTCCCCTGAGTGAACCTGCTCAGGGAGGATCAAAAAGTATATGTAAGAAGAGACAAGAAAAAAAAAAAAAAAAAAAAAAAAAAGACAAAACATATGTTATCTACCTTCCAACAGATGGCTCCAAGTCCATATATCTCTAAGCAGGCTTTTAAGGGGCCAGAGATCATATGGGGCCTAAACCCTCCTTTAGGGGACCCAAGGGTCCATCTGGATGGTCGAGGTCCTCATTTAATAAGTCCCCTAAGTGGTAAAGGAGAGAAAGGGCAGGGAATACCAAGACTGAGAAGGAAGAAGGACAAGATAGATGCTACAGATGTGGAAGAACAGGCCATTTTAAGAGACAATGTTCTGAACTAAAGAGGGAGAGAGAAACTTTCACACTCGTGACTTTTGAAGAACAATAGGGGAGGTAGGGGCTCTGCCTCTTTTATTTTGAGTCCCACCAGGAGCCCTTGATAAATTTGGAGGTGGGACCTAAATGTGAATTTATCAGCTTTTTAGTAGATTCAGGGGCTTCATGCTCCTCTGTTTGTTTCCCTCCACCTGGTCCTTCCTGCTCTTGAGAAAACTTTGGTCACCAGGGTAAAAGGAGAAGGATTTAAGGCAAAATTTTAGAAAGCACAGAAGTCAGATATCAAAATCCATTTACTCATATTCATTTTTTATTAATTACTGAAGCGGGAACTAATCTATTAGGAAGGGACTGAAGGTTAAGTCTAGGCATAGGCCTTCAAGTGGGCCCTAAAGGATTCCTCACTTCACTACATTTACTCACTGCTGTGGATGAGAAATATATTCATCCTGTTGTCTGGTCAAAGGAAGGAAATAGAGGAAAACTCCAAATCCCTCCAATATATAAAACTAAAAACTCCTGGGGAAATAGTAAGAAGACAGCAATACCCTATTCCTTTAGAGGGCAGAGTAGGGCTAAAGTTTGTAGTTGAAAGTCTTGTTAAAGATGGGCTTCCTGAACCATGTATGTCTCCTTACAGTACCCCAATCCTGCCTGTCAAGAAATCAGATGGGTCATATTAATCAGTGCAAGACCTTAGAGCTATTAATCAAATAATCCAGACCATTCACCCAGCTGTTCCTAACCCTTATACCATTCCTAGCAAAATTCCATACAGTCATCAGTGGTTTACAGTGATAGGTTTAAGGATGCCTTCTGGTCATGTCCCTTGGCTGAGAATAACCAAGATATATTTGCTTTTGAATGAGAAGACCCCCATTTGGGGCAAAGACAACAATATCAATGGACAATCTTGCCTCAAGGGTTCACAGACTCCCCCAACCTCTTTGGTCAAATCCTAGAACAAGTACTAGAGAAAGTCACAGTCCCTAAGCAAATATGCCTGCTTCAGTACATGGATGATCTTCCAATATCTGGTAAAGATATAAAGGAAGTAGGTGACTTCTCTACACATATGCGCAATCACTTGCAATGTGAGGGGTTGCAGATCTCAAAAGGGAGACTTCAGAATGTAGAATCTGAAGTTACATATTTAGGTCACCTAATCAGTGCAGGTAAAAGAAGAATAGGACCCGAAAGAATGGAGGGAATTGTTTCCCTACCCCTGCCTCAAACTAAACAAGAACTCAGGAAATTTTTAACACTAATTGGATATTGCCATTTATGGATTGATGCACATGCATTAAAAAGTAAACTTCTATATGAGAAACTTGCCCAGTGGAAGCCTGATTGTCTCTTGTAGACTTCTGAGAAAATCCAGCAAATTGGGGAATTAAAAGAGTTGCTTATAACTGCCCCTGTTCTAGCTCTACCCTCCCTAGAAAAGCTATTTCACGTTTTTGTTCATGTAAATAATGGGGTAGCCCTAGGTGTGTTTACCCAAGAGCATGGAGGCCGTCAACAGCTCATGGCCTTCTTGTCAAAGGTCTTAAGCCCAGCCACTTGTGGGTGGCCCCAGTGTATCCAATCCATCATGGCTACAGCAGTATTAGTTGAAGAAACTACGAAGTTAACCTTTGGAGGTAAGTTAACAGTAAACGTGCCCCACCAAGTTAGAACTATTTTAAATCAGAAAGCAGGAAGGTGGATCACTGACTCAAGGATTTTAAAATATGAAGCTAGCCTACTAGAAAAATATGACTTAGTATTAATTACTGATAATTCACCTAATCCAGCAGGCTTTTTAACAGGGGATCCAAACTTAAGAGAGCATGCATGTTTAGATCTGATTGACTACCATACAAACATTCTACCAGACATAAAAGAAGCTCATTTCAAGACAGGGTGGCACTTATACATAGATGGGTCCTCCCAGGTAATTGAAGGAAAAAGACATAATGGGTATTCAGTGATTGATGGAGAAATGCTTGAAGAAGTAGAGTCAGGAAGATTGCCTAATAATTAGTCTGCCTGGAGGTGTGAATTGTTTGCACTCAGCCAAGCTTTAGAACATTTATAAAACCAAGAAGGAACTATCTATACTGACTCTCAGTATGCCTTTGGGGTGACACACACATTTGCAAAATTTGGATGGAGAGGGGTCTTATCAATAGTAGAAGCCAAGGTGTAGTTCAGAGAGAATTAATTGCTCATGTCCTCCACAATCTCCAGTTGCCGGAAGAGATAGCTACTGTACATGTCCCAGGACATCAAAAGAAATTGTCTTTCATAAGTGGGTGAAATAATCTCACAGATCAGATAGCAAAGGAAGTTACCATTTTTTTTTCCAAAATGCCTGTTTTTCATTTAACTCCATGCCTTCCTTCTCCTACTGCAACCCCCATTTTCTCTTCCATTGAAAAAGAGAAGTTAATAAGAATAGGAGCTAAAGAGAATGCAGAAGGGAAATGGATATTACCAGATCAAAGGGAGAACATCTCATGATGTTAAAACCTCTCATGAGGGAGGTCTTGTCTCAGTTACATCAGGGGACATACTGGGGATGCCAAGCAATGTGCGATGCAGTTCTCCAGGTTTATCGGTGTATAGGAATTTACACCCTGGTAAAACAAGTTCTAGATAGTTGCTTAATATGTAAGAAGGCTAATAAGCAGATTCTAAGGAAATCGCCCCTTGGAGGAAGGAATCCAGGGCCAAGACCATTGCAAAGTGTTCAGATTGATTATATTGAAATGTCCCCAATTGGTCATTTAAAATACTTAGTAATAATAGACCACTTTACTCACTGGGTAGAGGCTATCCCATTCTCAAGTGCAACAATCAATAATGTAGTCAAAGCATTAATTGAAAACATCGTACCCAGATTTGGACTAATAGAAAATATTGATTCAGATAACGGAACCTTTCAGTACTCATATCATTAAGAAGTTAGCCCAGGTTCTAGATATAAATTGGGAATACCATACCCCTTGGTATCCACCCTCCTCAGGAAGAGTAAAGCGGATCAATCAGACTTAAAAAAACCACTTAACTAAGTTAGTTTTAGAAACTTGATCACCATGGACTAAATGTCTTCCTACTGCTTTGTTAAGAATCTGGACTGCCCCTCGGAGAGATATTGGCCTTTCCTCTTCTGAAGTGCTCTATGGATTGCCCTACTTACACTCCAGTGGTGACATTCCTACATTTGAAATAAAAGATCAGTTCCTCAAAAATTATATACTTGGTATATCCTCTACCTTCTCTTCCCTTAAGACTAAAGGTCTCCTACGACAGATGCCGCCCCTGGAGTTTCCAGCACATCAAAATCAGCCTGGAGACCATGTCCTCATCAAAGAGTGGAAGGAAGGGAAACTTGAACCAGCTTGGGAAGGACCCTACCTCGGGCTCCTAACTACTGAGACTGCAGTCCAGACAGCGGAAAGAGGATGGACTCACAACACTGGAGTCAAGAAGGCGCAACCACCTCCAGAATTATAGACTGTCACTCCAGGGCTTGGCCCCACCAAACTAACTCTAAAAAGAGCTTAATAATCACTTGTTTATTTTCTCTTTTCTTTTCAACAGGTCATCTTGTCATCAGTGTAACTTGGGCTAGCCATTCTTTAACCCTTCAGTTCAAAGCCTGTTCAGTCATCCCTTGCAGAGATGAGCAAGGTCAAAAGAAGCTATCCCATGTTGATAAGCATCTATGTCCATACTGCAAAGAGTCAACCAAGTATAAGTATGGAGCTTTAAAGAGGTCCTTGTAGTGACTGGGCAGATGTTTGGTGGACCACTAAGTACAAAGGGTGGATAGCCAGGCTCCCTGCTTCAAATAGCTTATGGGGACTAAAACAAAAACTCCAACTAGAACGTGGTCTCACCCCGCCAAATTGTAAGCCATTGCACTGTATCCCGTTGTTGCTGATTATAAATAATCCCTGGACAATGGCCCAAGAACTTTCTATATTCAAATGGTATGGATTAAGAGCAGACGTTGCAGGATCCTATAGGAATCTTCTCCCTAAGGTTAGTTAAACCACTGGTTAACAATAATAAAGGAATTCACCAGAGTCCAGGAGACACGTGGAAACCAATGCTCTCCCCAAGTATAGCGAGTCCAACGTCCTCCTCCCATCTCCAAAATGACCCAACCAAGGTAACTGTTGTGGAGGTAGAAAACTTCAGGAAAACTATAGCTCTAGAGGCATGATATCAAGATGCAAATGCTTGGCTGGAATGGATTAAATATTCCGTCCACACTTTAAACAAAAGTGAACGTTACCCTGGTGCTCACAGTGGATCAGAGACCCAGATTGTCCCCTTTCCACTTGGATGGTCTTCCAGTTGACTGGGCATGAGCTGTAGGGTAGCTTTCTTCCAAAATCCCTCAGCGTGGGGCAATAAATCATTCCAAGCTCTTTCTCTGCTGTTCCCTGAAGTTCAACAGCCTGTGGGTCAGCCCCCGAGGGCCATTCAGTGTCCATCTCCCAATGTCAACTTTACTTCATGTCTCTCATGACAGGGAGAAAACTTGGCATTCCTGGGAGCCTTAATGGGATACAGTGAGCTTAAGTCCTTCCAAGAGCTTACCCATCAGTCAGTCCTTAGCCATCCTCGAGCAGATGCACAGTGGTATTGTGGTGGACCAATACTGGACACTCTGCCAAATAACTGAGTGGAATTTGTGCTCTAATTCAATTGGCCATCCCTTTCACCCTGGCATTTCATCAACCAGAAAGGGTAGAAACCAAACATCATCAAACAAGAGAGGACCCCCATGGGTCCTTCGATTCTCAGATTTACATAGATGCCATTGGGGTCCCAAGAGGAGTGCCAAATGAATCCAAGGCCCCAAATCAAATAACTGCCAGATTTGAATCTACATTCTTCTGGTGGTTAACTGTAAATAAAAATGTGAATTGGGTAAATTACGTTTATTACAATCAGCAACAGTTTATTACTTATACTAGAGATGCTATTAAAGGGATAGCTGAACAATTAGAACCCACCAGTCAAATGGCCTAGGAAAATAGGATAGCATTAGACATGATACTAGAAAAGGAGGGTGGAGTTTGTGTCATAATCAGGATCCAATCCTGTACTTATATCCATAATAATACTGCTCCCGGTGGGACCAAAACTAAAGCATTACAAAGTCTTACTGCCTTATCAAATGAGCTGGGCAAAAATTCTGGACTAAACGATCCCTTCACAAATGTAATGGGAAATTGGTTCAGTAGATGGAAGGGTCTTATGTCCTCAATCCTCATCTCTCTGGCCATCGGAATAGGGTTGCTTATTCTTGTAGGATGCTGTATTATACCCTGTGCCCGAGGACTAATACAAAGACTTATTGAAATGGCTCTCGTGAAACCTCTTACAATCCTCTTCCCCCTTATTTGAATGAGCTTTTCCTTCTAGAACACCAAGTAGAACAATGGAGCCAAATTATGCTAAAAAAAAAAAAAAAATTTGAAGGAAAAGAGAAGAAGGGAAAGTCTGTGGGATATAATGAGGTTTCTCTTCAAATAGCCTGATTAATAATTTATTCTTTAATCCGTAATACTCCCACCCCTTTTTCCTTTTTCTCCTTTTTTTCTTTCTTTCTGCCTTTGTTACATGCCCAGACACTCAACAGTACCAGGTGTTATCATACCAGCTCACATTCCTTTCCCTATTTGGAAAGAAGACTATCTCTCTAGCTCATTGCAGACATCCTTTCCCCTTTCCCCTCTCTCCCTTAAGTGACCGCCTTATCTAAAGAAAGTTCAAATGTTTAGCCAACTGGGACTAGTTTAGATTGTGCGGCCCAACCCTGGCCAATGGGGAAAGGGTACTGGGACAGGACTTGCACCAGGAGTAAAGGCTCTCGTACCCCTTTGTTCAGGTGTGCTCTTATGGCGACTGGCCAAGGAGAAGCACCCCTCTGCGCAGAAGTAAAATTGCTTTACTAAGAATCCTTTGAGTGTTCAATATACTTAGGATTTTAAGTGTTATTTCCAACATCATGGTCCCAGAAACTGCCAGAGTCTAGCAAAGCATATACCCTTTTTGAGAAGCAATTGTTAGCTTGCTATAGGGCTTTACTGGAAACAGAACACCTCTGCTTCAACCATAATAACTTTATGAGGCCTGAAATTTCTGTTATGACTTGGATCATGTGTTCCCTCAAAACTCACCAGAGAGGGCATGCCCAAGTCCTTTCTGGAAATGGTACATACAAGTCCAGCTTAGTCAACACCAAAGGGGGTATCACTTTTACATGAGCGTGTACAAAATTTGCCAGCTCATAAAACCACTGAGAAAGTTCTGCAGATAGGGAAGGAAACCTCCCCTCCCACACAATGGGACAAACCTTTTAAAGAACTAAGCCCAGAGGATCAGAAACATGCTTGATTTCTGATGGATCCACCAAATACATTGGTGGGACCCGATGCTGGAAGGCTGTGGCTTTTAATCCTGTTAAAAACATAAGCATTTCTGATGAAGGAAGGGGTGAGAGCAGCCAGTTAGCTGAACTAGTAGCCGTCCTCTGAGCTATTCAAGTGGAGGCCAAAGGGATTTGTCATTTGTATACCAAGTCTTGATCAGTAGCAAATGGTCTTATTACCTGGATACCCCAATGGTAACAAAACAAATGGTTAATTGGGAATAAAGAGGTTTGGGGAAAACCATACTGGGAAGATATCTGAATCCTGGTGCACACTACCATTATCACTGTTTTCCATGTTGACGCTCGTGCATCTCTACTTTCTCTTGACAGACTGCTTAATCAACCAAAAAAGATCAACAGTCCAAAATTTCTACCGTAACTGCAAACTTGAATAAGGATGAATAGACTACAATGTGTTCAAACCTTGCAATGACAGGCATTATAATATATGGTGGTATAATTGATAGTGATTATTGGCCTAAATGCTACTAATTTAGTGGCCTAAATGCTCCACTTAAAAGATACAGAATGGTGGAATGGATAAGAGTTTACCAGGCCAGGCGCGGTGGCTTATGCCTGTAACCCCAGCTCTTTGGGAGGCCAAACCTGGTGGCTCATGTAAGGTCGGGAGTTCGAGACCAGCCTGACCAACATGGAGAAACCCCATCTCTACTGAAAAAAAAACAAATAAATGTAGCTGGACATGATGGTGCATGCCTATAATTCCAGCTACTTGGGAGGCTGAGGTAGGAGAATTGCTTGAACCCTGGAGGTGGAGGTGGAGGTGAGCCAAGTTCACGCCATTGCCCTCCAGCCTGGGCAACAAGAGTGAAACATCAACTAAAAGAAAAAAAAAATAAAGATTTTACCAGCCAAATATCTGCTGTCTTCAAGAGATTCACCCAACATGTAAGGAGTCGCATAAACTTAAGGTAAAGAGTTGGAAAAAGATATACTATGCAAATGTACCCAAAAAGCAAACAGTAGTAGCCATTCTTACATCAGATAAAATAGACTTTAAAGCAAAAACAGTTTTAAAAAATACAAAGAGTGACATTATATAATGATAAAAAGACTAGTCCAACAGGAAAAAATCACAATCCTAAGTATATATGCACCTAACCCTGAAGCTCCCAAATTTATAAAACAATTACTACTAGACATAAGAAATGAGATAGATGGCAACACAATAATAATGTGGGACTTCAATACTCTACAGGCAGCATTAGACAAGTCATCAAGACAGAAAGTCAACAATAACAACAAAAAAATAGACTTAAACTATACCCTAGCACAAATGGACTTGACAAATATTTAAAGAACATACTACCCATACATTTTATTTGTCAGCACATGGAACATTCTCCAAGATAGACATATGATAGGTCACAAAACAAGTCACAATAAATTTTAGACAATCAAAATTATATCAACTACTTTCTCAGACTACAGTGGAATAAAGTTGAAAATCAACTCCAAATGAACCATCGAAACCATGCAAATACACGGAAATTAAATACATTCTAGAAATTAAATAAAAACATGGAAATTAAATTAAAAAATAAATTTAATATCAACCTGTTTCTGACTGATCATTGGATGAAATCAAGATTGAAATTTAAAAATTCTTTGAACTGAACAATAATAATGACACAACCTATCAAAACATCTGGGATACAGCAAAAGCAGCACAAAATGGAATGTTCATAGCATCAAGTGACTACATCAAAAAGTCAGAAAGAGCATAAGTAGACAATCTAAGATAACACCTTAAGGAACTAGAGAAACAAGAACAAGCCAAACCTAAACCCAGCAGAAGAAAAGAAATAACAAAGATCAGAGCAAAACTAAATGAAACTGAAACAACAACAAAAATACAAAAGATAAATGAAATGAAAAGCTGGCTCTTAGAAAAGATAAACAAAATTGATAGACCATTACCAGCATTAGCCAAGAAGTGAGAAGATCCAAATAAGCTCAATTAGAAAAGAAACATAAGATATTGTAACCGATGCCACAGAAATACAAAAGATCCTTCAGGGCTACTGTGAACACCTTTACACGCACAAATTAGAAAACCTAAAGATGAATAAATTCCTGGAAATGTACAATTCCTAGATTAAAAAACAACAACACTGAACAGACTTTAACAAGCAGTGAGATTAAAATAATAATTTTTAAAAATTGCCAACCAATAAAAAAGTTCAGAACCAGGTAGATTCACAGCTGAATTCTATCAGACATTCAAATAAAAATTGGTAGAGGTGGGGCCAAGATGGCTGACTAGAAGCAGCATACCATAGAAAAGAACCATAATAGCATGTGAATCCTCTAACAGCACCTGAGGTATTCAGGTTCTCTCATCAGAACTAACTAGGAGGCTGACATGACCCCTGGAGAGGAAGGAAGAGCAGTGTCATGCTGGGGACCACTTGACAGCCACTTGGGGCTGGGGAGCCCCCACTCCCCAGCCAAGGAAGATGGTGAGTGAGCATGTTAACCATCCCAGGAACCTGTGCTTTTTCTGTGGAACTGTGCGACCCATGGATCAGAAGATTCCACTCATGAATCCACACCATCAGAGCCTAAGGTCCCAACTATTGAAAACAAGGGCTTCTTGGAGTTGCAAGGAAAATGAACACTCAAACAAGGAAGTTCTCAGCAAGGCAAATTTACTTCTGCAGAAGGATGCACAGGATACCAAGGCTTTTGACAGAAGGTGAGGATGGAGTTCACCTTTTTGTCTGACTTGGGCAAAGATAGATTGCTTATTGTGGTCAAAGGAAGTCCAGGTTGGATGGTAAGTGTTGTTGTTGTGGCCCCATTGGTAATGATATAGCCATTTAGAAATGTTGTCGGGGTGATTCTCCAAGGTAGCCCATTCCTGGCGGCCTCTGGCAACTCGACGTATAGCCAACACTGTCTGTTGTTGGCTTCAGTGGCACCAGTGGTTACACAGTTGATAAATTTATTCTTGGCCTCAGACACAAAGACACAGGTTCTGACCATTAGTAGATCAGTTATTCCCTGTAATAACAAAAACAGAGGGGAACGTAATATTGTTTCTCTTCTCTAGGAAATTGTACTCTGCCTTGATTTTCTGCTTTTAGCTACAAGGTCACCAGCAATAGGGGCAGGGTCTGATGGATGCTGTACCCATATATTGTCTCCAGGATTTCAGCTAACTGTACCAGTGGATCTGAATTTCCCAGTTCTGTATGTAGGCTCTGTTGGGGCAGAGATTTCCTCAGGAGTTAGTTGTTGACTAGGTTCCACTAACAATTGAGCAACTCGCAACTCTGGTTTTATAACAAAATAATCTGGAGTGGTACGGCCAAGTGCGGTAGCTCACGCCTGTAATCCCAGCACTTTGGGAGGCTGAGGCAGGTGGATCACAAGGTCAGGGGATCGAGATCATCCCGGCTAACACAGTGAAACCCCATCTCTACTAAAAAAATACAAAATATTAACCGGGCCTGGTGGTGGGCACCTGTAGTCCCAGCTACTCGTGAGGCTGAGGCAGGAGAATGGCGTGAACCCGGGACGCGGAGCTTACAGTGAGCCGAGATCATGCCACTGCACTCCAGCCTGGGTGACAGAGTGAGATTTTATCTCAAAAAAAAAAAAAAAAAAGAATCTGGAGTGGTATTCCTTTACCTATCCCCAGTAATTACTATCAATTATACCACCATGTACTATAATGTCTCTCACTGCAAGGCTTGAACATGTTGTAATCCATTTACCTGCACTCAAGTTTACAGTTATGGTGAAAATTTTGACCTGTTGATCTTCCTGCGGAATAAATAGTCTGACAAGAGAAATCAGAGATGCATGAGCATCAACATGGAAAACAGGTCTGGGCACAGTGGCTCACACCTGTAATCCAAGCACTTTGGGAGGCCAAGGTGGGTGGATCACGAGGTCAGGAGATTGAAACCGTCCTGGCCAGCATGGTGAAATCCCATCTCTACAAACATACAAAAATTTACTGGGCATGGTAGTGTGTGCCTATAATCCCAGCTACTCGGGAGGCTGAAGAAGGAGAATTGCTTGAACCCAGGAGGGGGAGGTTGCAGTGAGCTGAGATTATGCCACTGCACTCCAGCCTGGTGACAGAGCTAGACTCCATTTCAAAAAAAAAAAAAAAAAGGAAAACAGTGATAATGGTAGTGTTCGCCAAGATTCAGATATCTTTCCAGTATTGTTTTCCCCAAACCTCTTTGTTCCCAATTAACCATTTGTTTCATTGCCATTGGGGCATCCAGGTGGTAAGACCTTTTGCTACTGACCAAGAGTTGGCATACAAATGACAAATCCCTTTGGCCTCCTCCTGAGTAGCTCAGAGCATGGCTACTAGTTCAGTTAACTGGCTACTTCCACCACTTCCTTCATCAAAAATGCTTTTCTTGTTGTTGGTGGTTTTTTTTGTTTTTGAGGTGGAGTCACAGTCTGTCGCACAGGCTGGAGTGCAGTGGCACCATATCAGCTCACTGCAACCTCCAACTTTCAGGATTCCAGTGATTCTACTGCCTCATCCTCCTGAGTAGCTGGGATTATAGGCACACGCCACCACACCCGGCTAATTTTCATATTTTTAGTAGAGATGGGATTCACCATGTTGTCCAAACTTGTCTTGAACTCCTGACCTGTGATCCGTCCACCTTGGCCTCCCAAAGGGCTGGGATTACAGGCATGAGCCACCGCACCCAGCCAGAAATGCTTATGTTTTTAACAGGATTATAAGCCCCAGTCTTTCAGGATCAGGTCTCACCAATGTATTTGGCAGATCCATCTGTAAACCAAGCATGTTTCTGATCCTTGGGCTTAGTTCTTTAAAGGATTTGCCCCATTGGGCAGGGTGAGGTGGTTTCCTTCCCTATCTGCTGGGGTTGCTCAATGGTATTTCAAGCTGGCAAGTTTTGTACATCCTCATGTAAAATTGATACCCCCTTTGGTTTTGGCTTAGCCCAGTCTTGTATGTACCATGTCCATTTTACGTTGCTACTTTCTTGGGTGTGCCCTATCTGGTGGGTTTTGAGGGAAGTCATGATCCAAGTCACAACAGGAATTTCAGGCCTCATAAAAATATCATGGCTGAAGCAGAGGTGTTCTTTCTCTCACAAAGCCCAATAGCAAGCTAACAATCACTTCTCAAAAGGGGTATAAGCTTTGTTGGCCTCTGGCAGTTTCTGGGTCCAAAACCAGAAAGGTACCTTCTTCCCATCTTGTTTCTGCCTAAGGCTCCAATTAGCATGTTGATTTAGGACAGTTACTTGCAGTTCTACTGGCCCATCCTGCATGAGCCATAGATCCAGGGCCAGTTGCACCACTTGTTTAGCTTATTCAAAAGCCATGCTCTCTTTCTCTCTCCAATGAAAGTCATAGTGTTTTCTAGTGACTGCATGCAGTGGTTTTAAAATGTTACCCAAGTGGGGAGTATTACGTCTCCAGAGTCCAAACAATCCAATAAGTTTCTAGGCCTCCTTTTTTAGTGGTAGGGGTTGCAAGTTCTAGTATTTTAGCCTTTGCCTTTGGTAAAATGGACTATTTCTCTGCATTCCATAGGATGTCAAGGAATTTCAGTTTGTGCACGTCCTTGAATTTTACCAAGCTTAATTTCCCATCCTTGAGACAGGAGCTGGGTTTTTATCTGCTCCAAGCCCTGGCTAACTAGTTCTTCAGGTTTACCCTGACCAGGCCATTCAGACAGCTGCTTTTTTCAGCAATAGGCTGACAGCTTTGAGCCTGATCAGTCAAAACATAGGCCTGGCATTGGGCCATGGTCAGTCTGGAAGTCAGATTAGCATTTTCCTTTTCCAGCTTACATTTCTCTTGTAGCAACCAGCCCCTGTCTTGACACATTAACCTATAAGCAGTAAATGAACACAATCCATTCCAGGAGATCTCCTCAGCATCTCCTTTGCTGACTGGAATCCCCTGCAGTGCTTCATGCACACTGAAAGGTTTAAATTGTACTAATTTCGATTCCCAATTCTCACAAAGGCTAGTTTCCCTTGCCCATTCAATCACCAAGTGGAGACCTGTGGGAGTTCCCAACCCAGGTTATAGGAAGCCCCAGAGCCTCCAGTCATTTCCTTGTGGCCAAAAAGTAGCACACTTTTGTTTTCGAATTCTGTTTTTGACATCAAAAATGTTCTGTGTGGGAAATACATGAAGGGAGAAGAAAAGACACACACAATACCTTTAAGGGTAAACAAGCTTCATTCCACATAAATGGCAATGCAGATATAATAAATAAATGATATAATGAGCAAATGATACAATAAGCAATTTGCAATGGGAAGAGGAAAAGGGAAAAGATATATGTATATATTTACACTTATCAGACTATGGAGGATTCACCACCAGACTGGGAAGCAACAGCCTGGGCTCCACAGTCAGCCACCCATCTGTGCACAAATGAGGAGAGTTCTCCGGAAACTTCATTGTTGTCTGGGACCCTAGCTCTTTTATAACGAATTCTTTGAAATGAGGCCCAGTCATGAGGGCCCTTCGCAAGTAGGCTCAAGGAACACAAAATGGTCAACTTTGTTTTTTTTGTGATTGTCTCTTGTTTTTCAATAACTAATGTATAGGAATAGGTTGAAATAGAGATTTCTCTGAAAGAGTGCTGGATGAATGCCTCAAGGGTTCACATAACCTGTTCCAAGACTTGGTGACCATTGTTTGTGTCCATGTTCAATTGAGTTCAAATTTAATATTCAACTTTTTCTCCATAAATTCCCATGTCTTGATGAACGGGCTCTGGCTAGGCAAAGGGCAAGGTGAACCCTTTGGTCCATTACACAACCTCCACCTCCTGGGTTCAAGCAAATGATATAATAAGCAAATCAATATAATAAGCAGGTTGACATAATAAGCAAATTTCAATGGGAAGAGGAGAAGGGAAAAGAGATATATATATATACACATGTATGTGTGTGTGTGTGTATATATATGTCTTTACACTCACCAGACTATGGAGGATTCACCACCAGAGTGGGAAGAAACAGCCTGGGCTCCAGAGTTGGACACTGCACTCACCAGGTTATGGACAATTTGCCACCAGACTGGGAAGAAACAACCCGGGCTCCAGAGTCAGACACCCTTCTGTGCACAGATGAGGAGAGGTCTCATGAAGTTTTGGCATGGTCTGGGACCCTAGCTCTTTTGTAACAAGTTGTTTGGCATGAGGCTTAGTCACTGTCAGGCTGAAGGTCAGACATTGTAACACCTGTGACCTGCACATATATGTCCAGATGGCCTGCAGGAGCCAAGTAGTCTGGGGCAGCTGAAGAAACACAAAATAAGTAAAACAGCTAGTTCCTGCCTTAACTGATTAACCAACATTACCCCATTCCACCATTGTGACTTATCCATGCCCTACCTTAACTGATCATTGACCTTGTGGCATTCTTCTTCTGGACAGTGAGTCTTATGATCTCCCCACCATGTACCTTGTGACCCCCTCCTCTGCTAACAATAGATAATAACCACCTTTTACTGTAATTTTCCATTACCTACCCAACTCCTGTAAAGCCACCCCTTCCCCATCTGCCATCACTGACTCTCTTTTCATACTCAGCCCATTTGCACCCAAGTGAATAAACAGCCTTGCTGCTCACACAAAGCCTGTTGGTGGTCTCTTCACATGGACACGTGTGACAGTTGGTGTCAAAACCTGGGACATGGGTACTCCTTCAGAAGACCAGCCTGCTGTCCTCACCCTCACTCCATGAGGAGATCCAACTATGACCTCGAGTCCTCAGACCAGCCCAAGGAATATCTCACCAATTTCAAGTCAGGTAAGCGGTCTCTTAACTCTCTTCTCCAGCCTCTCTCACTACCCTTCAATCTCCCTGTTCTTCCAATTCCAGTTCTTTTTCCTCTCTAGTAGAGACAAAGGAGATGAATTTTATCCATGGACCCAAAACTTTGGCACTGGTCATGGACTCTGGAAAACAGTCTTCCCTTGGCGTCTAATCACTGCAGGGATGCCTGCCTGATTATTCACCCACATTCCAGGGGTGTTCTAATGACCACGGGGATGCCTGCCTTGATCCTCCACCTTGGTGGCAAGTACCCCCTCCCCTGGGTGGCAACTACGACCCCTCTCTTTCCATGTCTCTACCCTCTCTTTTCTCTAAACTTACCTTTTTACTATGGGCAACCTTCCACCCTCCATTGCTTCTTCTTTCCCCATAACCTGTGTTCTCAAAAACTTAAAACCTCTTCAACTCTCACCTGACCTAAAACCTAACCATCTTACAAGATCTAGATAATTTTTGTCATAAAATGGGCATATGGTCTGAGGTGTCCTATGTCCAGGCATTTTTTACCATTTGTTCCCTCCCTAATCTCTATTCCCAATGCAACTCATCCCAAGTCTTCCTTCTTTTCCTCCTCCTGCCCCTTCAGTCCCAGCCCCAAGCATCGCTGAGTCTTTTGAATCTTTCTTTTCTACCAACCCATCTGACCCCTCCCCTCCTCCCCAGACTGCTCCTCCTCAGGTCACTCCCCACCAGGCTGAATCAGGTTCCAACTCTACTTTGGCCTCTACTCCCACACCCTACGACCCTTCTATCACCTCCCCTCTTCACACTCGATTCAGCTTACAGTTTCATTCTGCGACTAGCTCTCCCCCACCTGCCCAACAATTTCCTTAGAGAGGTGGCTGGAGCTGAGGGCACAGTAAGGGTTCATGTACCTTTTCTCTATCAGACCTTTCCCAAATCAGTCAGTGTCTGGGCTCCTTCTCGTCAGACCCCACTAAATATATACAGGAATTCCAGTATTTAACCCAGTCCTACAATTTAACCAGGAGCAACTTAAATGTCATCTTAAATTCTACCCTCTTCCCAGATGAATGGGAAACAGTTTTTTCTCTAGCCAAATCTCACACAGACACCCACCCATCAGGAGCCAGGCCTCCAGGAAGGCATAAGAGCACTTCGCTGAGAAGATCCCTAATGGCACTATCAGGCAGGCTCTCCAGGTATAGCTAGGTGAGATTACATGATTTCCTGCCTAGTTGAAGGGCTTTAAAAGGCAGCATACAAATCTGTTAATTATAACAAACTTAAAGAAACTACCCAAGGCAATGACAAAAATCCAGCCCACTTCATGGCCCATTTGGTGGCTACCCTTAGCCGCTTTACAGCACTAGACCCTGAAGGACCAGAAGGATGCCTTATTCTCAATATGCATTTTATCACCCAATCAGCTCCTGACATTAGAAAAAAGCTTCAAAAATTGGAATCTGGTCCCCAAACGCCACAACATGAATTAATCAACCTCGCCTTCAAGGTGTACAATTTCTGAGTTACAATTGCCGAGTGACAACGCATTTCTTTTTCTTTTTTTTTTTTTTTTTTTTTGAGACGGAGTCTCGCTCTGTCGCCCAAGCTGGAGGGCAGTGGCGCAATCTCGGCTCACTGCAAGCTCCGCCTCCCGGGTTCACGCCATTCTCCTGCCTCAGCCTCCCGAGTAGCTGGGACTACAGGCGCCCGCCACTGCGACCGGCTAATTTTTTTCTATTTTTTAGTAGAGACGGGGTTTCACCATGGTCTCGATCTCCTGACCTTGTGATCCGCCCGCCTCGGCCTCCCAAAGTGCTGGGATTACAGGCGTGAGCCACCGCGCCCGGCCTATGACAACGCATTTCTGAGTTATAATGACTTGCCTCTGCTGTGAGACAAAACACAGCCACACCTCCAGCACACCAGAACTTCAAAATGCCTAAGCTGCAGTGGTCAGGCATTCCTACAGGACCTCCTCCCTCAGGATTTTGCTTCAAGTGCCAGAAATCTGACCACTGGGCCAAGGAATGCCCGCAACCTGGGATTCCTCCCAAGCCATGCGCCATCTGTGAAGGGACCCACTGGAAATCAGACTGCCCAGCTCACCTGGCAGCCACTCAGAGAGCCTGTAAAGCTCTGGCCCAAGGCTCTCTGACTGACTCCTTCTCAGATCTGCTCAGCTTAGCAGCTGAAGACTGCTGCTGCCCAATCTCCTTGGAAGCCCCCTGGATCATCACGGACACCAAGCTTCAGGTAACTCTCACAGTGGAGGGTAAGTCCGTCCCCCTTTTAATCAATACAGGGGCTACCCACTCCACATTACTTTCTTTTCAAGGGCCTGTTTCCCTTGCCCCTGTAACTATTGTGGGTATTAGCGGCCAGGCTTCTAAACCTCTTGAAACTCCCCAACTTTGGTGCCAACTTGAGCAACATTTTTTTATGCACTCCTTTTTAGTTATCCCCACCTGCCCAGTTCCCTTATTAGGTCGAGACATTTTAACTAAATTATCCACTACACTGACTCTTCCTGGACTACAGCCACATTTTTGCTGCCTTTCTTCCCAACCCAAAGCCTTTTTCACGTCTTCCTCTTGTATCCCCCCACCTTAGCCCACAAGTATGGGACACCTCTATTCCCTCTCTGGCAACCAATCACATGCCCATTACTATCCCATTAAAACCTAATCACCCTTACCCTGCTCAACGCCAGTGTCCCATCCCACAGCAGGCTTTAAGGGGACTAAAGCCTGGGCCAGGCGCGGTGGCTCAAGCCTGTAATCCTAGCACTTTGGGAGGCCGAGATGGGCGGATCACGAGGTCAGGAGATCGAGACCATCCTGGCTAACACGGTGAAACTCCAACTCTACTAAAAAATACAAAAAAAAAAACTAGCCGGGCGAGGTGGCAGGCGCCTGTAGTCCCAGCTACTCCGGAGGCTGAGGCAGGAGAATGGCCTAAACCCGGGAGGCGGAGCTTACGGTGAGCTGAGATCTGGCCACTGCACTCCAGCCTGGGCGACAGAGCAAGACTCCGTCTCAAAAAAAAAAAAAAAAAAAAAAAGGGACTACAGCCTGTTATTACCTGCCTGTTACAGCATGGCCTTTTAAAGCCTACAAATTCTCCCTAAAATCCCCCTATCATACCCATCCAGAAACCGGATAAGTCCTACAGGCTAGTTTAAGACCTTTGCCTCATAAATCAGATTGCCCTTTCCATCCATCCTGTTGTGCCAAGCGCCTATACTCTCATCTCCACAATAACCCCTTCCACAACTCATTATTCTGTTATCGACCTCAGAGATGTCTTCTTTACTCTCCCCTTGCATCTCTCCTCCCAGCCTCTTTTCACCTTTACTGGGAACGACCCTGACACCCACCAGTCCCAGCAACTCACCTGGACTGTTCTACACCAAGATTTCAGGGACAGCCCACACTGCTTTAGTCGGGTCCTCTCTCATGACTTACTTTCTTTCTGCTGTCTGCCTCCCACCTTATTCAATATGTTGATGACCTTCTTCTTTGCAGCCCCTCTTACCAGTCTTCCCAGCAGGACACTATCCTGCTTCTCCAACATCTCCTGTCTCCTTACATCTTTGAACCTCTTTCAATGGCCCTCATCTCTAGTCTCCTGAAGAATTTCTTTATTTTCTGGATAGGTCCAGCAAAGCCTCTTAAGACACTTCATATCAGTAGGCTGACACCCTTCTCTGCACCTACTTAAAAAATCTTCCTCCTTACATTAATGCCACTCCCCCCATATTTGGACCCCTTATGACCCAAACCACTCTCCCTGTTGCTGCTCCTTTGTGCATCTCCTGGCAACAACCTACTGCAAACTCCAGCAGACCTCCAGCTGAGGGACCTGACTGTTGGAAGGAAAACTAACAAACAGAAAGGAATAGCATCAACATCAACAAAAAGGACATCTACACCAAAACCCCATCTGTAGGTCACCATCATCAAAGATCAAAGGTAGATAAAACCACAAAGATGGGGAGAAACCAGAGCAGAAAAGCTGAAAATTCTAAAACACAGAGCACCCCTTCTCCTCCACAGTATCGAAGCTCCTCACTAGCAATGGAACAAAGCAGGACAGAAAATGACTTTGACAAGCTGACAGATGTAGGCTTCAGAAAGTCAGTAATAACAAACTTCTCTGAGCTAAAGAAGGATGTTCGAACCTATCACAAGGAAGCTAAAAACCTTGAAAACAGATTAGATGAATATCTAATTAGACCTGCTTTCCATAGTTCTGGGATTGCAGGCAGGAACCACCGCGCTCGGCCATGCAGTTCCATTTTTTTTACTTAGAATCAGCTTGAGTTTCTCCAGCCTGGCTTATCATTGAGCCATCAGCCCTGGGTCACGGGGAATTCTCTTACAATCACCCAGTTGTCTTTGAGGCATTTGAGGATGTCCAGAGAAGAACTGTGTCAGGCTGACAAGAGTGGTTAATTCTGCTTCTGTCTCAGTGTAAGAGAAGTGAGTCGTCCTGTATTTGTTCATCCCCTCATACAAGCAGTGTCTTTGGTTGGTACCCAGATGGGAGTTTCTCCAGTTTCCTGGTAATTGGATGATAAACAAGGAAAAGGTCTGGAGACCCAAATAGATAAACTAGTTGCTTCCATTTCATATGGCCATTAAAAAACAAAAACAAAACAAAACAAAACAAAAATGAAACAGTCATGGTTCCTACAATCCAGAAACTTTTAGTCTAGACTAGCAACTGGGTAAATAATTAAATTATGCATCATATGGTTGGTATAACAAATAGATGTGTCCAGAATCTTGGGCTTTATTTAGGCCACTTTCTTTATATTGTTGTGACTTCTGTTGTCTACAACTGAAGGGATATTTATGAACAGAAGAATTGTTATTATATATTTTTTTCTTTTTTGAGATGGAGTCTCACTCTATCACCCAAGCTGGAGTGCAGTGGCAGAATCTCGGCTTACTGAAAACTCCATCTCCTGGATTCAAGTGATTCTTCTGCCTCAGCCTCCTGAGTAGCTGGGATTACAGGCGGCTGCCACTGAACCTGGCTAACGTTTGTATTTTTAGTAGACATTGTGTTTCACCATCTTGGTGAGGCTAGTCTTGAACTCTTGACATCATGATCCACCTGCCTTGGCCTCTCAATATGCTGGAATTGCAGGAGTGACCCTCTGTGCCCACTTGTATAATTTTTATTTCTTTTACCTTGCTATGTGTACATATTTATTTTCTAATAAAATTACCCTAGAAAGGCTGGGTGCAGTGGCTCACGCCTGTAATCCCAGCACTTTGGGAGGTTGAGACAAGTGGATCATGAGGTCAGGAGTTCAAGACCAGCCTGGCAAATATATGGTTTTGTAATAATACAAAAATTAGCCAGGTGTGGTGGTGCACACCTGTAATCCCAGCTACTCGGGAGGCTGAGGCAAAAGAATTGCTTGAACCAGGGAGGCAGAGTTACAATGAGCCGAGATCACGCCACTGCACTCCAGCATGGGTGACAGAGCAAGACTCTGCCCCCCGCCAAAATAAAATTACCCTAGAAAACCTTAAGGGATTTGTGTAATTGCATATTAGTATACAGTGTAAGGCTGACAGGGTAGTGGTTAGAAGAGTCTAAAATTTCAGAAACTCTGGGATTTAAGTTTATTTTAAGTAAGCTTAGAAAAAACAAAACTGGAAGTACCATAGTGCCATAGAGAACAGAATTCTACATAGGGTCCTCCCCCTGTCACAGACCTGTTCAGATTCACCCTTTTTGGAGGCCTTATTTAGGTCTGACCCTACCCTGAAGTCTTTCTCACAGTACTGATTAGAAGAGATCAGAGTTTTGGCTGGTGAATCCTGCTGCCTTTCTAGAGCTGGTGCTCACAATTTCCTGAAACCCAAAAGCAGATAAATGGGAAAAATAAAGCATGTATTGTTGGGTCTTAGTTTTTAAATTTTCTGTTAAAACCGGTGCTTGCAGAGACATTCTATTTAGTAACTTGCCTTCTCTTCCTACAGACCCAGCCATTGCTACACAAGTCACAAAAAAGTAAACATAAACAGAATAAAATTTTCTGTAAACTACATTAAACTCTTCCTTTCTATATGTCTTTCATCTGTCTATATTTAGCTTTTATTCTTTACAATTTTTAAAACGTTTGATGACAGAGAAACAGAAGAAGAAATAAAAATGCTAGGCCCTTTATCTAAATCCTGGAAATTATTAAACCCTTAGTACCAGCTCCCAGGGTGTTATGAGAATTAAATCACGTAATGTGTTATGTCCAGTACATTGCTCTGTATCACACTCTTGAGCTCATAGTACCTGCTTAATAAACATTGCATTAGTACAGGTGTACAAGTTGTTTTTAAATCCAAACTTATTGAGACATTGCTGCCTTCTATTTTCTCTGTCAACTTTAAAGAGTCAGTAAAGAATATGTCTTTATGATGGAGATGGGTTGTCCTTATTTGTACCAGAAGTATTTGGTTGTTACGAGAGTGCAGAGTGTAAGGGACCCTGTGCTGTGCCTACTTCTCTAACTAATGCTAATAATGAGCCAAGGGGAAGCAACATCAGCATTGACAGGAAACTTGTTTAAAACACCCATTCATGGACCCTTTTCAAACTTACAGAATCACATTACATAAAGTGGGGCCAAAATTACCAAGTGATTTATAAGCTCGTTAAAGCTTGAGAGGCAATGCTTAGCTTAGTGGTGATCAGCCCAGGCTTCTCATTAGGATCACATGCCAATTTGCAGAAATCTCTTGTGTCCTCCCCGCAGCTTCTGTTCATTGTTCTGGGTGGAAGCATCCAGGTCGTTTTAATTAAGGGCCTCATGTGACTCTAAGGTGAGGCCAGAATCAAGTACGAGGGCTTCAAAATACATTCATGAGAATTAAGTTCCACTTTTGCACTAAAGGGTGGTCACAGGGCCTGTTCTGTTTGGATTTGGTAGGGACAGGACAATGTGGCACATATTTGCATCACTGTAGCAGAAATTGCTGGTGTCTGTGGCTGGTGATGGCACTTGAGGAAAGGAAAGGAGAAACTTATGCTATTATCTTCATGGAGCAGTACATTGTTCCTGAATCTCTTCTGTTTTAAAGGACAGAAATGGGTGGACTTTTTCTACCAGTTGATGTCATGCTAGCAGGTAAATATGTGGTACTGACACCTTTAAAGGCATATTCTCAAGATGCAGGTGTAATTTGTCCAGAGAGTCTCATCTGAGAAGGAATTCCAGAGAAGAAGGAGAAAGAAAAAATGGTTTTTCTTCAGGTAAACATGTCTCAGATGAAGAGCAGTGTCCACTCTGCTTCCTGGACTGCCATGCGTTTAGTACTCAGAAACCTTTACTTCTCTACTTGTGTTTTTCCTCCCTAATGAGTTTGGTTTAAGTACTTCTTAAAGTTCTTATGATAGTCAAGGGTCTCTGAAAAATATTTCTTTCCTATATCCCAGAGCCTTTTCTACATTTTATACGTCATAGCTTCTTATATGCCATGCAGAATTCTCAGCAAGAATTTATGGTCTGAAATGTAGGATACAGTAAATATCTCTTTAATAGTTTCAGCTTGTTAATTTCCTTTAAAATCCAAGAGAGGAAAATCGTTAAGTACAATGAGTTCTGAAGTCCTCTTCAAAGAACAAATATTTCAGTATTTTCAGCTTCCCTATTCTTTGTTCTCCATTCTAATGTTTAAATTCCTCTATCTTTATGTCTCCTTGCCCCTAGTTTCAGTAAATGACCCCCTTCTAACTCACATATTTAGGGTCCTTACTCATCCCCAGTCACCTAATCTGTTCTGAGTCACCCCTAGTCACCTGCTCTGAGCCATCCCCAGTTACCTGCTCTATTCTGACTCACCCCTAGTCACGTGCCTTGGAACCGTACTTCCTGCTGAAACTACTCACCGGGCCACCCTTGCTCTGTTTAAAATAGCCAATCAGAATTAGCTAAGACTGTGCAGTCTAACCCTAGCCAATAGGAGAAAGATACAGCTGTAGGGACTAGAGGTGTAAGGGGTAAAACCCCCTTCCCCTCCCTTGTCCAGTTGTGCCCTTGCTATTGCTCCATCTGTGAGACGTAGCCTTCTATAGGAGTAAATTTGCCTTGCTTAGATGTTCTCTATTTGAGTGCTCGTTTTCTCTGAGACTCCGAGTAATTGTTTCCAACACGCAATATTAAAAATGTTCCCTTTGTGGTTGTTGAACACGAAAAGATGTCGATACTCAAGATTTCTATTGGGAAAAACTGTGGTCCTTAGTAAAGATGGAAAACATACAATGTTGAGGCTCCATCTGTGTGTTCCGTTAGCTCTATGCAGAGCAGGATTAAGAAAATGCTTATGGCCGGCCGCGGTGTCTCACACCTGTAATCCCGGCACTTTGGGAGGCTGGTGGACCACAAAGTCAGGAGATTGAGACCATCCCATCCTGGCTAACATGGTGAAACTCCGTCCGTACTAAAAATGCAAAAAAAAAAAAAAAAAAAAAAAAAAAAAAAAAAAAAAAAAAAGCCAGGCATGGTGGTATGAGCTTGTAGTAACAGCACTTGGGAGGCTGAGGCAGGAGAATCGCTTGAGCCCAGGAGATGGAGGTTGCCCTCAAAAATATACATGTTCATTCCCTTAATTTTATACCTTGTCACCTAGAAAAATATCATATATGAACTGATGTTGTGGATCTTACGCAGCATTTTTTTCTCAGAGTTAAAGAATACATTAGAGAATATTTCTGTGTTGAAAATTATTTTATTGGATAATTTTAGTCAGTCCTGTAAGAAAGAACCGGTTCTCTTTACTTTCCAATTTCACCTTAAGACAAAATAAAAACTCCGCCCATGGCTACTTGGTAAAAATGTGTGTGTTTTAGGGGCCATTACAATTTAGAGACATGGCCATAGAATTCTCTCTGGAGGAGTGGCATTGCCTGGACACTGCACAGCGGAATTTATATAGGGATGTGATGTTAGAGAACTACAGAAACCTGGTCTTTCTTGCTGAGGAAAACTTTAATACAAAATTCATAATACACCCTAAAGGTTTTATTTCTCTTTTTGTGGAATGTTTTTTAGTAATTTATTCTTTGCATCAAAGAGTTTCAGAATGCTTTTTTTCCAGAAAATCTTCAGAATTTGTTCATGTAGAAAAGAATTTCTTCAAGATGTTTCATCTTAATCCAAACTTTCCACATTCCTGAGTTGAGTTTTATTCTTCACTCTAAACTTGTGGTAATTCCAGAAATTTTGGCATAAAATATTGTTGCCCCCACCTGAAAATCTAACTGCTAGCACCAAGTTTTGATTCAGTAGTATCAGGTAGTAAAATTTAAAAACCTGCATGCAGGGCCTGGCACGGTGGCTCACGCCTATAATCCCAGCACTTTGTGAGGCTGAGGCAGGAAGATTACCGAAGTTCAGGAGTTTGAGATCAGCCTGACCAACATGGAGGAACTCCATCTCTACTAAAAATACAAAATTAGCCAGGCGTGGTGGCGCACACCTGAAATCCCAACTACTCCGGAGGCTAAGGCTGGATAATTGGTAGAACCCGGGAGGCAGAGGTTTCACTGAGCCGAGATCACGCCATTGCACTTCAGCCTGGACAACAAGAGCTAAACTCGGCCTAAAAAAAAAAAAAGAGAGACAAAAAGAAAAAGAAACCTACAAGTTGAAAGCATTTTCTAAATATTTAGAAATTTCTGTTATAACTTAGTATTTTGGTCTTAATTTACTAGAATATTGTATTACATCCTCTCTGCTGAGCACATTACTAGCTTGTATTTGGAGAATATGAGCACGATTCATGTTATTGATTGATTGATTGATTGATTGATTGATTGATTTTTTTGAGACGGAATCTCGCTCTGTCACCCGGGCTGGAGTGCAGTGGCCGGATCTCAGCTCACTGCAAGCTCCGCCTCCCGGGTTCACGCCATTCTCCTGCCTCAGCCTCCCAAGTAGGTGGGACTACAGGAGCCTGCCACCATGTCCGGCTAGTTTTTTGTATTTTTTAGTAGAGACGGGGTTTCACCGTGTTGGTCATGATGGTGTCAATTTCCTAACCTCGTGATCCGCCTTCCTCGTCCTCCTATAGTGCTGGGATTACAGGTGTGAGCCACCACGCTGGCCTCATGTTATTTATTTTTAATGAAACAGGTATTGTTGTCTCTAAGCCAGACCTGATCACCTGTCTGGTGTAAGAAAAAAAAAAACCTTTGACTGTGAAGAGACATGAGATGATTGCCAAACCCCCAGGTGGGTGTGAGTAAAAATTAATACAACAGATGACACAGATAAGAGATCCCAAGATTAAAGAGAAAGTCAGTCCTTAAAGTGTGTTTTGGGAAGCTGTATTCCAAAGGAAATAGTTCCTGGGCAGCTGTTTTTGTTTTTATTTTTGTTTTAATTTTTCTCTCACAAAGGGACATCTTCTGTCATATGCTTTTAAATTCTTTAAGGATTCTTCTTTTCTTTCAGTGAGTTTCCTTCAAGTTCACAGTGAGAGCCAAAGTCCACTTCATAGCATATAAGAGGCTGCATAATCTAGCTGCTTTTCCAGTGTTTTGGGGACACACAAATCTCTGCATGATTTTGAGAAACTAAAACTATTCCCAAAGTTCTCTTTTTGCGTCAGGTCTGAGTAGTAGTTTCTGTTGAATTTTTTTCTGCTCAGTTTTCTGCCCAGTCCATTCTGTTTTTATTACTATATAATATTGAAATAGAGTTCAAGAATATAAGTATGATACCTTTCTGCTCTGTTCTTTTCATCAAGATTGCTTTGGCAATTCAAAGCTTATTATAGTTTCATGTAAATTTCAGAATTGTATTTTTCATTACTGTCAGAAAGATGCCACTGCAATTTTAATAGGAAGTTTATTGAATCTATAGATCACTTTGAATAATATGGCACTTTAATAATATTTATTCTTTTAATCTATAGACATAAAATATTTTAAAATTTATTTACAACTTTTCTAATTTTTTCTTTTTTTAGTAAAGATTTTTTACTTCCTTGGTTAATTTTTTTCTCATAAATTTGTTACTTAATGCTATAGTAAATAAGATTTTTTCTTCCTCTATTTTATCAGATAGTTTAAGTGTATGAAACCGTACATATACTTGTATGTTAATTTTATATTTTGCTAATTTACTGAGTGTATTTATTAGTTTAGATAGCTTTTAATGTATTCTTTATGGGTTTTTAAATATAAAATTATATGATCTACAAGCAGCAATTTTTTATTTTTCTTCAATTTTAATGGATTTTAAAAATTTCTTTGACTAATTCTTCTGCCACATACTTCCAGTGCTACATTAAAGTAGAAGCACTGACAATGGGCACAATGTAGTTTTGTATTGGTGTCTGAATTTGATGGCGCAAATACCACTTCGAGTTTTCATAAACTGATTTCAGAAGGTAAAGATTCTTTTTGTTGGGCCCTTAGGGTGAGGAGATGCCGTCTGAATTTGTAGTGAAGAGGGGTTGTAGCTTGGTCACAAGGCTGCTGGGTCTGCACTAGGGTCCACCTTTAGTTGGCTTGTTACGGGCTTGGGTAGTTGTAATCCCCATTTTATTTTTGGACAGACCGAATGTCCTTCAGGACTTTGCTCCGTAGGGCAGACACTAGGGCAAGTTTTTGCAGCTGGACCTGCATATGGTGGGCCTTGTATCAGGATGTGCATGAGTATGGCTTTCAGTGAGTACCAGAGAGCATTTCTTCAGGTAACTGTGTGAATTTCTATATAGGCAGAACTGACCATAAACTGTGGCTCAGGTAACTGAAACTGAGTCATTGAACCGCCTCAGTGACCCTAGTAAAGGCCAAGGTCTGCAGGCCTGCCTGCATGGCTGTAAATGGGCACCTTCCTCCAGGTCTCTGGAATAGCAGGACCTCTGCCAGACTGTGGCTAGGAGGAGTTTGTGGTAGTTACAGAGTAAGTTCAGAATTCTCAGTGGAACCAAGCTGGGTGAACCCTATCCTGGTCTGTAACCAAAACAGGGGTTCTGTAGTATCCAAAGTGAATGAAAGCCTGCCTTCTGAATAGAACACTTCTCAAACTTAAGCTTTAACAGCATTTCACAGCTGCAGCCCTGGATCTCAAATCTCTCTTGAGGCGCTTATTTTTGAGATGGCATCTTGCTACATAACCCAGGCTGGTCTCAAAATCCTGGCCTGAAGCAGTTCTCTAACCTTAATGTACCATGTAGCTGTCATTACAGATGTGAGTAATAATGCCCTGTTCTCTCATAAAGGCATTTTTGTCAGGGATGGCTGACATTTTTTTTTTTGTTGTAAGGGAATACGAAAATAGGGTACTTTTAATCTTTTTGTCTTGCTGATGTCACTCTCCTTATACATTTTTACTTTCTATTTTCTATTTCAAATTTGTCTCTAATTTTAGATTCAGATATTTAGGACAATATGCTAGAATTTGCATGGTATGGCAGAAGTAAATGAGATAATTAGTAGGCACCCCATATTTACTAAAATAGTTACATATATGTTTAAGTCTGATGCAGGCAAAAAGGAATTACAGGATTTTCATTTACTTGTTTCAGTCTATGTCTAAATAATAACAGTTTATTTCTTAATATTTGTTTTACATATCAGAGAGTCTAACCATATTCTGCAAAATATATATCTTTTCCTATATTTAACAATGAAAGGCCGGGCGCAGTGGCTCACGCCTGTAATCCCAGCACTTTGGGAGGCCGAGGCGGGCGGATCACAAGGTCAGGAGATCGAGACCACGGTGAAACCCTGTCTCTACTAAAAATACAAAAAAAAAAAAAAATTAGCCGGGCGCGGTGGTGGGCGCCTGTAGTCCCAGCTACACGGGAGGCTGAGGCAGGAGAATGGCGTAAACCCGGGAGGCGGAGCTTGCAGTGAGCCGAGATCGCGCCAGTGCACTCCAGCCTGGGCGACAGCGCAAGACTCCATCTCAAAAAAAAAAAACAAAAAACAAAAAACAAACAAAAAAAAACAATGTAAGGCTATTCTTTGCTTCTAAAGTTGGATTACAGCAGTTTCATTTTGTGTAACAATAGCATATATTTAAAACATAAAAAAGCAACTCTAGTTTCTTTAAAAGGCTAATTTATTAACTTTCTCATTAGAATCTTCTATTTATAATGATACTACATATTCTCTGAAATTCTACTGCCATACAGTGCATGCCAATGATTTAAAATATTTGTATATGATGAGTACATAGTAACAGTTAAATACTGCAGTTACGTAGATACTTTCTTTTCTTTTCTTTTCTTTTTGAGAAGAGTTACACTTTCTCACCCAGGCTGGATTGCAGTCGTGTGATCTTGGCTCACTACAACATTCATCTCCTAGGTTAAAGCAATTCTCATGCCTCGGCCTCCCAAGTAGCTGGTATTACAGGTATGTGCCAACACGCCCAGCTAATTTTTGTATTTTTAGTAGAGATGGGGTTTCACCAGTTTAGCCAGGGTGGTCTTAAACTCTTGACCTCAGATGATCTGTCCCCCTTGGCCTCCCAAAGTGCTGAGATTGTAGGCATGAGCCACCACACCCTGCCTGATAAATTTTTTTTGATAATACATCAATGTAGTATACTAGATTTTATGAACAAACATTTCTCTTATTATTGTTTTGAAATTCTGTGTTATCGAGTTTCTTCAGTGTAGATTTCTTCTTCTTCTTCTTCTTCTTCTTCTTCTTCTTCTTCTTCTTCTTCTTCTTCTTCTTCTTCTTCTTCTTCTTTTTGAGAGGGATTCTCTCTCTGTCTCAGCTCACGGCAACTTCTGCCTTCTGAATTTAAGCCATTCTTCTGCTTCAGCCTCTTGAGTAGCTAGGACTACAGATGCATCACTAAGGCCAGATAATTTTTGTATTGTTATTAGAGACAGTGTTTCACTATATTGGCCAGGCTGGTCTCAAACTCCTGACCTCGTGATATGTCTGCCTCAGCCTCCCAAAGTGCTGGGATTACAGTCATGAGCCACCGAGTCCAGCCTCGGTGTAGGTTTCCTAACATCAGTTTATTGTGTCTATTGGTTTTACTTATGTAATATAATTTTAGACAATATGCAATTCTGTTTGTATACTTTAAGTCAATTTAGTTTTAACTAAGAAATAAATTACGCATGTCTATCACAATCAGATTACATATGTATGTGTGCTAATCTATAAATATGACCCAAATTTTAGTTATGGCTTATTTCATATTCTCTATTAGCTAATTTTCGATGGTAGTTTTATCTTGTCTAAGTGAGTAGTCATGGAGATAGTCTTACTTTCATCATGTGTTTAGTGATTAATATATATTTCTTTTTGTGAGAGAAACCCTTTTGTGATTCGAAGTCAATTTTCAAAAAGATTTATAATTCTGGATTTTATAAAAGTTTTTCTCTATAAACATTGCTTTAAAAACACGTAACATAAAATTTACCATCTTAAATGTATTGATGTGTAGACTTCAGGGCCAGGCATGATTGTGGCTCTCATCTGTAATCCCAAGATTTTGGGAGGCCAAGACAGGAGGAGCCCTGGAGCCCAAAAGTTTGAGACCAGCCTGGGCAACATAGGGAGACCCCTCTCTCTCTCTCTCTATATATATATATATATATATATAAATTAGTAATAGCCAGGTATGGCGGTGTGCAGCTGTGGTCCCAGCTACGTGGGAGATTGAGGGGGAGTCAAAATTGTGCCACTACACTCCAGCTCAGGTGACAGAGTGAGGCCCTGTCTCAAAAAAAAAGCTTTTCATTTCAGGCATATTAAGTATATCTACATTGTTATGCAAAAGACTTCTAGAAACTTTACATCTTGCAAAACTAAAACTCAATACTCATTAAGTAACAACACCTCATTTTACCCTCTCTCCAGCTTTTGACAGACAAACCTTCCATTTTCTGTTTTTATGATTTTGACTACTTAGGATATCTAATATAGGTGGAATCATACAGTATCCATAATTTTGTCACTAGATTAATTCAGGTGATATAATATTCTCAATGTTCATCTTAAAATAGAACAAGGTTTTTTTAAGGTGGAATAATAATCTATTGTATGTATATGTTACATTTTTTTATATGTTTATAAATCAAGAGACATCTGGGTGGCTTCGGCCCTTTGGCTTTTGTGAATACTGCTGCAATAGACAGGGATTTTCAAATATGCCTCCCATATCCTGTGTTTTTTTTTGTTTTGTTTTGTTTTTTCAGATGGAGTCTTGCTCTGTCACCCAGGCTGTAGAGCAGTGTTGCGATCTTAGTAAACTGCAACCTCTGCCTCCTAGGTTCAAGCAATTCTCCTACTTCAGCCTTTTGAGTAGCTGGGGTTACAGGTGCCCACCACCATGCCCAGCTAATTTTTTGTATTTTTAGTAGAGATGGGGTCAGGTTGGTCTCAAACTCCTGACCTCAGGCGATCTGCCCCCTTGGCCTCCCAAATTGCTAGGATTATGGGTTTGAGCCACTGTGCCTGGCCTTTGTTACCTATTTTGGATATAGATTTATAAATGAGGAACATTTATAACTTTTTAAAATAATGGCTGCATCCTTGTTTTCCACCAACATTGAACATCGGTTTCATTTTTATAGCATCATCAACAGATTTGCTGTTTTTTAAAAATATATAGTGGCCATTCTGATGGGTGTGAGGTGATTTTGTTTGTCAGTATTTTTTTTATTTTTATTTTTCATTTCTTTACAAGTTAGTAATTTTTTGTGTCTTTTCAAATGCTTTTTCACGTTTGTGTACTTTTTAAATGAAAATTTTGTTTGTCCATTTCTAAATCAAGTTATTCAACTTTATTGTTTAGTTTTTAGAGTTGTTTGTATATTTTGAATATTAACTTATTTCACATGTAATTTGCAAATGTTTTCATCCATTTTCTAAGGGACGTTGTTACTCTTGAATTTTTTTTTGATATGCAGAAATTTTGAAGTCTAGTGTAGTTAAAGTTTTCTGTTATTTCATTTGCTGCTCATGCATTTCATTTTGTATCTAAGAAAATGATGCCAAGACCAATGTCATGTCTTTTCCCTGCAGTTTTTCTAGAAGATTTGTTAGTCTTTTATGTCTAAGTATTTTATTTAAAATATGTTTTTATTCAAGGAAATAATCCAACTTTATTTTATCAGTTTTGATATTCGGTTTTCAACATCATTTTTTGAAAAGATTATTTTTCTCTATTTTGTGCTCATGGCAACCTTGTGGAAGATCGTTTGATCGTATACAGAAGGGTTCATTTCTGAGCTCTCTATTCTGTTCTTTCATCTGTTAATCTTTGTGTCAGTATCACACTGTTTATGTTCTGTAGCTTTTAATGGTAGGTTGTATTGACATCTTTGAAAAATGGCATTTTTTTGACACCACAGCAAGAATGTGTTGAAGAATGTGCTTCATATTCACATAGTTTTGAAGTTGCCAGTTTGACTTTTGCTTTTAATTCCTAGTTTCATTGAATTTTTGTTAGAAAACACACAGTATATAATTTTAATCTTCTTAACGTAATTTGTTGTTGTTTTGAGACAAGATCTTGCATCCCAGGCTGCAGTGCTGTGGCATTATTTTGGCTCACTGTAGCTTCAGCCTCCTGGGCTCAAGTGATGCTTTCAACTCAGTTTTCTGAGTAGCTAGGACTACAGATATGCACTACCATGTCTGGCTAATTGTTTGCTTGTTTGTAGTGTTAGGATCTCACTGTGTTGTCCAGGCTGGTCTCAAACATTTAGCACCAATGGATCCTCTTACCTTGGTCTCCCAAAGTGTTAGGATTATAGGCAAGAGCCACTGCACACAGTCAGTATTTTTAAATTTAATAAAACTTGCTATGTGTCCTAACAGAACACACCAGATGCAAATAGGAATATTGTGTATTATCTTGGTTTTCACTGGAGAGTTTTATATGTTTCTGTGAATCCTAGTTGGTCTATAATATGGTTTGGATGTCCATGTTGTCCAAACCTCAAGCTGCAATATAAATCCTCAGTGTTGGTTGTGGGACCTGGTGGGACATGTTTGTGTCATGGGGGCAAATTTCTCATGAATGGCTTGGTACAACCTCTTGGTAACCAAAAAGTTTACACTCTATTAATTCAAATGATAACTGGTTCATTAAAAGAACTCAGCTCCTTCACCTTACACCTGCTGTGTCTCTTATCATATAATATGTGTAGTTACTCTTTACCTTTCACCATGATTTTAAGCTTCCTGAAATCCTCACCAGAAGCAGATGCTGGCACACACTTCTTATACAGTCTGCCAAACTGTGAGCCAAATAAGCCTTTTCCTTTATAAATTATGTGCTCTCAAGTATTCCTCTATATGCAAAATAGTTAATAAGGTCTATAATGTCTTAGTTTTCTGTTTCTTATTTTTTATCTGAATTTTCTCTTTATTACTGCAAATGGGGTCTTGATGCCTGCAATTATTATGTTGCTATGTATGTCTTGCTTCACTTTTGTCAATATTTGCTTCATATATTTTAAAGTCCTGATGTTATATACACATATGCAAATAGATAGATAAATATTATTGTTATAGATTCCTGCTAAATCAACTCACTTTATCATAATATAATATCAGTCATTGTCTCATGGCCATACTTAAAGCATATTATATCTAATATAATTGTGACCACCTTTCTCAATTGTGGCAGTATTTTCATGGAATATACTTTTTTTATTATATTACTTTTAATCTATTTGACTCAAAGCTGAAATGAGTCTCTTGTAGGGAGCATATTGTTTGCTTTATTAAAAAACCAATCAGGCATTCTATTTTTTTCTTCATATAACTGTATTTATTTATATATTCTTTTTTTTTTTTTTCCAGATGGAGTTTTGCTTTTGCTGCCCAGACTGGAGTGCAATGGTGCAATCTCAGCTCACTGCAACCTCTGCCTCCCAGGTTCAAGCAATTTTCCTGCCTCAGCCTCCCTGGTACCTGGGATTACAGGCACCTGCCACCATGCCTGGCTAATGTTTTTGTATTTTTAGTAGAGGCCGGGTTTCATCATGATGGCCAGGCTGCTCTTGAACTCCTGACCTCAGGTGGTCAGCCTGCCTCAGCATCTTAAAGTGCTGGGATTACAGGCATGAGCCACCACACCCAGTCTCATGTATTTTGGAGATAGGGTCTTAGTCTGTCAACCAGGATGATTTGCTGGCTTCACCACTGCCCAAACCTCCCAAACTCAGATGATCCTCTCATTTCAGCCTCTCAAGTGGCTGGATTACAAGCATGTGCCATCACACCCAGCTACCTTCTTTGTATTCTTTGTTGAGACAGAGTTTTGCCATATTGCCCATTCTGTTCTTGAACTCCTGGGATCAACTGATCAGCCTACCTTGGCCTTACAAAGTCCTAAGATTACATTTCATTTTATTAAGTAGTTTAATTAAGTTATATTTAAAATGATTGCTTAAAGAAATGAAGTTGTTATTGCCAGTTATACTGTTCTTGTTTTATGTGTTTTAGTAGTATATTTTTCTCAATTCCTTGTTTACTTTCTTAAATTTAATTTAATTTTGTACTGGCATGCTTTGATTGTTTTTTATTTCCTTTTGCATACTTTCTATAAATATTATCTTTGTAATCATCTTGATAGCTGGAGATTACAGACATCTTAAAGTTAAAGCAATATAATTCTTATAACTTCAACTGAATACAAAACTATGCTTCTATATTTTTGTTATTGATATTAAAATTATTTTATATGGTGTATCTATTAACAGATTTATGCAGAGTTACATATTCTATAACAGTACTTTAACAGTTTTATGTACCTTTTTTTTTTTTTTGAGATTGAATCTTGCTCTATTGATTAGGATAGAGGATAGTGGTGAAATCTTGGCTCACTGCAACCTCTGCATCCAAGGTTCAACAATTCTCCTTCCTCAGTCTCCCAAGTAGCTGGGATTACAGATGCTTCCCACCAAGCCTGACGAATTTTTTGTATTTTTTAGTAGAGATAAGGTTTCACCATGTTGGCCAGGCTGTTCTTGAACTCCTGAATTCAGGTGATCCACCCACCTCAGCCTTTCAAAGTGCTGGGCTTCCAGGTGTGAGCCACAGTGTCCGGGCAGAAGTTACTTTTTAACTTACTATTCACAGCCTTTCATATCAATACAAAGATTGACACATCTAGATATAAATATACATAGCAAGACAAACACATAGAGAATTATATAAATATTTCTATCTGAATATTTGTATATACAAAACATGTTCCCCAAGAGACATTTTTAATCTTTTAGCATGCTCTAAAGATGCTGATGTAGAATTACTTTTTTCTTCTTTTGCTAAATAGCATGTCAGAATGGAACATAGTTATACAATGTTGTTTATGTAAATATCAACAACGCTCTGTCTTCAAGGGCAAAGCCACAGAAATAAGCTGAAAAGAAAGTCATGGAACACATCTGTCCAGGACAGTATCTCAGCGCCCTGCATGTCTGTGCATGTTCTGTTCTCATGCACCATTTGGTGCCTGTCTTGACAAAGCCACAGTCACCATTTAGATAATTGGATGATTGGATCCACCTGGGCTGAGCTACATGTCTGGTTGGGATCACCTGGGCTGTGCAAATTGGCTGATTGCAATCACCTGGTTTCTGCTAATTTGCTTATTTAATTGATCTCGGCTTCAGGGGTAGCATACAGAGATGTCCTCTGACCTACTTTATTTCTGTGGCTTTTTTTTTTTTTTTTGGAACGTTGTATGCAGAAATAAACATTTCATAGACATACCCATGTGACTCATTTTCTGTGTATATATTTATCTAGCCACCTATTTTATGTCTGTATGTACAGAAAGAAGCCCATAAAATAAACTTGATCGGAGGTTATTTCCATTTTCTTTCCCTACAGGTTAGGTAAATTCAATCAGCTACTGAGCTCTGAAAATTTATTCAAACCAAGCCACACACCACATCACATTTTTTAAAATAAATGTAAAAATGTCTTTAATAACCTGGCATCTGGGTGTTTTTAATTCTGGTCCCATTAAACTAGCCCATTGAGGTTCTTTTCATCTCTATCTAGGAACTGCCAGAAATGCTTGACACCAGTGGGCTGAGCCTTCCTCACAAAGAAGATTTTACCTGGTAAGTAAGAGCCACCTATGGCACTTCAGTGATTGTTCACTATCACCCATTTGAAATGTGGCCAACTTCCATGTACCATATTTGCTTCCATCATCAACATCTGTCTTCTAAAAAGAGACCTAGACTAATTTTTTTGTTACCGTAAGTACCCGACTTCTGCCACAAAGACAAAAAGACAGGAGTGTGATTTTACATCACACACTCTTGGAAATACATACAGTTCTTGTCTTGATGGAAGTTCTAAAAAGAAAGAATAAGTATTCTCATATTTAGGTTAGAGCTTTTGGACTGGGGCTGGATTATCTCGACCCTACGTACAACAATAAAAGAAAAGTCAACCCTGACATAGAGTAAATAACTCCAGTGGCCTTAGTAAATTTTCATCTTCCAGAAGTGCAAAACAAAGCCCAGTGCTTCCTTTGAATATACTAAATGCAGCAGAATGTATATCAGAGCACTCCTCTATTTCTGTACTATTTTAGATATAGTATTCTATAGGGAAAATATTTTTATACATGTATGGAAGCTTTTGTGTTACTGTTTGTAGCAATAACTATCAATACTTTCACTTTCAACATCTTTATTCTGTTTGAATATAAATACAAAGTTTGTTACAGCTTCAGAGAGATATATATATTTATATGTACTTAGGTAAATATATGAATATATGCACACACATGGTAGATAAACACTCACAAACTTATATGAATGTGTATATGTAAATATTAATGTATACAGACAATATTTTCCCACTTTTTAAAACATAGAGCCTATACTAAGAATGCAGATGTAGAATTAATTGACTTCTGTTTTGCTCAATAGCATATCAGAATAAAACATAGCCATACAATGTTGTTTATATAAACATAAAGCTTCAGCTTCAGGTTTCAGGCCTAGTAAATAAGCTGACAGTAAAGCTGTGTGGTACATACTGTCCAGGTTAGCATAGAGGGCCCTGCATTTCTTCTTGGTGTGCATGGGCTATTTACATTTACCATTTTGGGCATACCTTAATGAATCGGTAGCTGCTATTTAGATAATTGGTTGATTGGAATCACCTGTACTGAACTAACTGGCTATTCACCTGGATTGATTAATTGGCTGATTGAAATCACCTGGGCTGAGCTAATTCACTGATTGAAATCACCTGGGCTGAGTGAATTGGTGGTTTAAAATCACCTGTGCTAAAGTAATTGGCATATAAGGTTCACATCAGCTGAGCTAACTGACTGATTAGTATCACCTGGAATAAGCTAGTTGGCTGTTAGAAATTACCTGGGCTAATCAGCTGGGATAGGCTAATTTGCTGATTGGATTCTCCTGGAGTGTGCTAATGGGCTGCTTGGAATCCCCTGAGGTAAGCTAATTGGTTGATTTAAATTATCGAGCTGAGATAATTTATTCAGAAAAGTTTAACACTTGGGCGGGCCAGTGGCTCATGCCTGTAATCCCAGCACTTTGGGAGGCTGAGGCAGGGGGATCACTTGATGTCAGGAGTTCGAGACCAGTGTGGCCAACATGGTGAAATCCCATTTATAGTAAAAATACAAAAATTATCCAGGTGTGGTGGTGGGCACCTGTAATCCCAGGTACTGGGGAGGCTGAGGCAGGAGAATCACTTGAACCCAGAAGGTGGAGGTTGCAATGAGCCGAGATTGTGCCATTGCACTCCAACCTGAGCAAGAGTGAAACTCTGTCTAAAAAAAGAAAAGAAAAGAAAAGAAAAGAAAAAAATATATATATATATACACCATCAGAGGATGATAACTTGAAGTATTTTAAAGATGTTCTCTAAGAATCTAAAACTATTTTTACCTTCAGTTTCTATAAATGTTTCTTAAGCATTTTTAATTTCCAAAAATCTTTTACATAAATGTTGTCTGTTTTATTTTTCTGAAGAATTTAGAGTAAAATTATACACATCAAAAAGCCTACTTTTCTGGTAATAGATCAGCTTAATTTTCAGAACAAATATGTTAAACTTCGCAAAACTTTATGCTGACCAATTTGATCAGTAGCCTCTTTCATACAACTGGGAGAGATGACACCAAGATGTAGCATTCATGTTGGGTGAGAGACTAAATGACTACCAGTAGCTAGATATTTTCTGTTTTACTAACAAATGTTGATTTTCATTTCTATATTGTCTCAAGTTATGTTAATAATGAATTAATAAACTTTATACAGGATATTTCAAAAAACTTATTTTTTAATCAGCCATAATAGTATGCAAAGACAGAGAAATGAAGGTTTTTAACAGTCATAATTTATATATTAAAATTAAAATACTTCTGGAAATAAAGGAAAGGGAGAAAGAAATATACAAACAAATAAAAGGCAGCCTGGTGAACATGGTGAAAGCCTACCTCTACTAAAATTACAAAAATTAGCCTGGTGTGGTGACGCACACCTGAAATCTCAGCTACTCAGGAGGCTTAGGCATGAGAATTACTTAAACCAGGGAGGCAGAGTTTTCAGTGAGCAGAGATCACGCCACTGCACTCCAGCATGGGCGACAGAATGAGACTCTGTCTCAAACAAAACAAAACAAAACAAAACAAAAACAAAAACAAAATGGAAGGAAGTGCATTATCACAATAACTAACATATGAAATCAACCTAAATGTCCGTCAATAGGTGAATGGAAAAATAAAATATGTACACAATGAAATGCTATTCAGCCCTTAAAAATAAGATAGTCTTGTTATTTGCAACAACATTCATGAACCTGAATGATATTATGCTAAGTAAAATAAGTCAACACAGAAAAAAGTGGAAAACATAATCCTAATTTTTTTTTTTTTTTTTTTTTGAGATAGAGTTTTGCTCTTGTCACCCAAGTTGGAATGCAGTGGCACCATCTCCACTCACTGCAACCTCCACCTCCCAGGTTCAAGTGATCCTCTTGCCTCAGCTTCCTCAGTACCTGGGATTACAGGCACATGCCACCACACCCAGCAAAGTTTTATATTTTCAGTAGAGATGGGGTTTTCCCATGTTGGCCAGGCTAGTCTCAAACTCCTGACCTCAAGTGATCCACCCACCTCGGCCTCTCAAAGTGTTGGGATTACAGGCATGAGCCACTGTGTCCGACCCACATAATCCTATTTCTATGTAAAGTGTAAACAAAAAATTTAAACTCATAGAAGCAGACAGTACAATAATGAAACAAACAAACAAAAAATTCCCTATGACGTTTTTTGTCTAGTGAAGAGAGTTTCTTCATGACCTTTCAGGGATTATTATTATTTTTTATTTTCTGTATTCTGTTCTTGAGCCTATGGATGAAAAAAGATACAGAGAAGACACATTTGCCTTTTATCCACTTCACTTCCACTTACTATTAGTCAATGTGGATACAGCTGAGAATAGCGATTTTCTGGCAGGACAGCCACTTCTCAGCAATATTTCAATGCCTTCTTCACTTTGTATCAGTGAAAAACAGGCCAGCAAGTCCTAGGAAAGCACATGGTGCTACTGCTACTTTAACAATGATCAGGTCGAGCATGGTGGTTCACTCCTGTATTGCCAGCACTGTGAGAGGCTGAAGTGGGTGGATCACAAGGTCAGGAGTTCGAGGCCAGCCTGACCAATATAGTGAAACCCCACCTCTATTAAAAATACAAAAATTGATGAGCACAATCGTTCATGCCTATAATCCCAGCAGTTTGGGAGGCAGAGGGCAGTGGATTGCTTGAAGTCAGCAGTTTGAGACCAGCCTGGGCAACATAGTGAAATCTGGTCTCTACCAAAAATACAAAAAATTAGTCAGGTGTGGTGGCGGGTGCCTGTAATCGCAGCTACTCAAGAGGCTGTCAGGAGAATTGCTGAAACCTGAGAGGCCAATGTTGCAGTGAGCCATGATTGTGCCACTGCACTCCAGCCAAGGTGACAGACTGAGACTCCTCTAAAAAAAAAAAAAAAATTAGCTGGGTGTGGTGTTGGGTGCCTGTACTCCCAGCTACTAGGGAGGCTGAGTCAGGAGAATGGCTTAAACCTGAAAGTTAGAGGTTGCAGTAAGCCAAGATCACGTCACTGCACTCCAGCCTGGGTGACATGAGACTCAAAAAAACAACAAAAAAAAACTGATTATGTAATCATGAATAGCACTTGTTTGGTTGCTACTCATGTGTGAAACAATGTTATTTGGCTTGAAGTACTGGTTTTTAATTTTTTTTTTTTTTTTTTTTTTTTTTTTTTTTTTTGAGACAGAGTTTTGCTCTTGCTGCCCAGGCTGGAGTGCAATGGCACAATCTTGGCTCACTGTAACCTCTGCCCCTAAGGTTCCAGCAATTCTTCTACCTCAGCCTCCCCAGTAGCTGGGATCACAGGTGCCTGCCACCATGCCTGGTTAATTTTTTGTACTTTTAGTACAGATGGGGTCTCACCATGTTAACCAGGCTGGTTTTGGACTCCAGACCACAGGTGATCCACCTGCCTCAGCCTCCCAATGTGCTGAGATTACAGGCATGAGCCACTGCAGTCATCCTGGTTTTCTATTTCTTTTCTAAATTCACCAGTAATACAAAATTCTTCACTAAGAAGACTTTATCTTATTCAAATGTTTTGAGATTTTATTGACATTTAACTGTCTGAATTATCTGGAATACTGAAATTTTCCATGAACTCAAATTGGTTACTATAGATAATCTTTTAGTAAAAGCTTTTCTAAGGCAGAGTAATATTTATGACATTTTATTATCATATGGAAGATGTGTATTAGCCATGTTTTCAGCAATCACTCTGAACACAGCATTCTCAGTTCCTAGGGTAAAAAGTAAAGTAGAGGTTCCTCTTCAAAGAGTTTCCTCCCCATCTAATTAGGAATAGTAACTTCTCTTAGAAGCAAAGTTTATTCAAAGTCCTGTGCTAACATTCCTAAATATCTGCTAGCCATAATAATAAAAATCAGAGGCCATTCCAAGATGGCCGAATAAGAACAGCTCCAGGCTACACCTCCCAGCATGAGCGACACAGAAGACAGGTGATTTCTGCATTTCCAACTGAGGTACTGGGTTCATCTCACTGGGGCATGTCAGACAGTGGGTGTGGGACAGTGGGTACAGCCCACCAAGTGAGAGCCAAAGCAGGGCAAGGCATCACTTCACATGGGAAGTGCAAGGGGGAAGGGAATTCCCTTTCCTAGCCAAGGGAAACCGTGATACACAGCACCTGGAAAATTGGGTCACTCCCACCCTAATACTACACTTTTCCAAGGGTCTTAGCAAATGGCACACCAGTAGATTATATCCCACGCCTGGCTCGGAGAGTCACACGCACATGGGGCCTCCCTCATTGCTAGCACAGCATTCTGAGATTTAACTGCACAGTGGCAGCGAGGCTGGGGGAGGGGCATCCGCCATTGCTGAGGCTTGAGGAGGTAAACAAAACACTGGGAAGCTCAAACTGGGTGGAGCCCACCACAGCTCAAGGAGGCCTACCTGCTTCTGTAGACTCCACCTCTGGGAACAGGGCAGAGCCAAACAAAAGGCAGCAGAAACCTCTGCAGATTTAAATGTCCCTGTCTGACAGCTTTGAAGAGAGTAGTGGTTCTCCCAGCATGGAGTTTGAGATCTGAGAATGGACTGACTGCCTCCTCAAGTGGGTCCCTGAACCCCAAGTAGCCTAACTGGGAGGCACACCCCAGTAGGGGCAGACTGACACCTCACACAGCCGGGTGCCCCTCTAAGATGAAGCTTCCAGAGGAATGATCAGGCAGCAACATTTGCTGTTCAGCAATATTCACTCTTCTGCAGCCTCCTCTGCTGATACCCAGGCACACAAGATCTGGAGTGGACCTCCAGCAAACTCCAATAGACCTGCAGCTGAGGGTCCTGACTGCTAGAAGGAAAACTAATGACCAGAAAGGACATCCACACCAAAACCCCATCTGTACGTCACCATCATTAAAGACCAAAGGTAGATAAAACCACAAAGATGGGAAAAAAAAAAACAGAGCAGAAAAGCTGAAAACTCTCAAATCAGAGCTCCTCTCCCCCTCCAACAGAATGCAGCTCCTCAACAGCACTGGAACAAAGCTGGATGGAGAATGACTTTGACGACTTGAGGGAGGAAGGCTTCAGATGACCAAACTTCTCTAAGATAAAGGAGGAAGTTCGAACCCATCGCAAAGAAGCTAAAAACCTTGAGAAAAGATTAGACGAATGGCTAACTAGAATAACCAATATAGAGAAGTCCTTAAATGACCTGATAGAGCTGAAAACCATGGCACAAGAACTATGTGACAAATGCACAAGCTTCAGTAACTGATTCGATCAACTGGAAGAAAGGGTAACAGTGATTGAAGATCAAATGAATGAAGTGAAGCGAGAAGTTCAGAGAAAAAAGAGTAAGCAGAAATGAACAAAGCCTCCAAGAAACATGGGATTATGTGAAAAAACCAAATCTACGTCTGATTGGTGTACCTGAAAGTGATGGGGAGAATGGAACCAAGTTGGAAAACACTCTTCAGGATATTATCCAGGAGAACTTCCCCAACCTAGCAAGGCAGGCCAACATTCAAATTCAGGAAATATAGAGAACACCATAAAGATACTCCTTGAGAAGAGCAACTCCAAGACACATAATTATCAGATTCACCAAAGTTGAAATGAAGGAAAAAATGTTAAGGGCAGCCAGAGAGAAAGGTCAGGTTACCCACAAAGGGAAGCCCATCAGACTAACAGCAGATCTCTCGGCAGAAACACTACAAGCCAGAAGAGAGTGGGGACCAATATTCAACATTCTTAAAGAAAAGAATTTTCAACCCAGAATTTCATATCCAGCCAAACTAAGTTTCATAAATGAAGGAGAAATAAAATCCTTTACAGACAAGCAAACGCTGAGAGATTTTGTCACCACCAGGCCTGCCCTACAAGAGCTCCTGAAGGAAGCACTAAACATGGAAAGGAACAACTGGTACCAACCACTGCAAAAACATGCCAAAATGTTAAGACCATCTAGATGCTAGGAAGAAACTGCATCAACTAACAAGCAAAATGACCAGCTAACATCATAACGACAGGATCAAGCTCACACATAACAATATTAACCTTAAATATAAATGGGCTAAATGCTCCAATTGAAAGACACAGACTGGCAAACTGGAAAAAGAGTCAAGACCCATCAGTGTGCTGTATTCAGGAGACCCATCTCATGTGCAGAGACACACGTAGGCTCAAAATCAAGGGATGGAGGAAGATCTACCAAGCAAATGAAAAACAAAAAAAAGGCAGGGGTTGCAATCCTAGTCTCTGATAAAACAGACTTTAAACCAACAAAGATCAAAAGAGACAAAGAAGGCCATTACATAATGGTTAAGGGATCAATTCAATAAGAAGAGCTAACTAACCTAAATAGATATGCACCGAATACAGGAGCATCCAGATTCATAAAGCAAGTCCCTAGGGACCTACAAAGAGACTTAGACTCCCACACAATAATAATGGGAGACTTTAACACCCCACTGTTAATAATGGGAGACTTTGACACCCCGCTGTTAACATTAGACAGATCAACGAGACAGAAAGTTAACAAGGATATCCAGGAATTGAACTCAGCTCTGCACCAAGCAGACCTAATAGACATCTACAGAACTCTCCACCCCAAATCAACAGAATATACATTCTTCTCAGCACCACATCACACTTATTCCAAAATTGACCACACAGTTGGAAGTAAAGCACTCCTCAGCAAATGTAAAAGAACAGAAATTATAACAAACTGTCTCTCAGACCACAGTGCAATCAAATTAGAACTCAGGATTAAGAAACTCAATCAAAACTGCAGAACTACATGGAAACTGAACAACCTGCTCCTGAATGACTGCTGGGTACATAATGAAATGAAGGCAGAAATAAAGATGTTCTTTGAAACCAATGAGAACAAAGACACAACATACCAGAATCTCTGGGACATATTTAAAGCAGCATGTAGAGGGAAATTTATAGCACTAAATGCCCACAAGAGAAAGCAGGAAAGATCTAAAATTGACACCCTAACATCACAATTAAAAGAACTAGAGAAGCAAGAGCAAACACATTCAAAAACTAGCAGAGGCAAGAAATAACTAAGATCAGAGCAGAACTGAAGGAGATAGAGACACAAAAAACCCTTCAAAAAATCAAATGAATCCAGGAGCTGTTTTCAAAAAGATCAACAAAATTGATAGACCACTAGCAAGACAAATAAAGAAGACAAGAGAGAAGAATCAAATAGACGCAATAAAAAATGATAAAGGGGATATCATCACAGACCCCACAGAAATACAAACTACCATCAAAGAATACTATAAACACCTCTATGTAAATAAACTAGAAAACCTAGAAGAAATGGATAAATTCCTGGACACATACACTATCCCAAGACTAAACCAAGAAGAAGTTGAATCCCTGAACAGACCAATAACAGGCTCTGAAATTGAAGCAATAATTAATAGTCTACCAACCAAAAAAAGTCCAGGTCCAGATGCAGCCGAATTCTACCAGAGGTACAAGGAGGAGTTGGTACGATTCCTTCTGAAACTATTTCAATCAACAGAAAAAGAGGGAATCCTCCCTAACTCATTTTACAAGGCCAACATCATCCTGATACCAGAGCCTGACAGAGATACAACAAAAAAAGAGAATTTTAGACCAATATCCCTGATGAACATCGATGCAAAAATCCTCAATAAAATACTGGCAAACCAAATCCAGCAGCACATCAAAAAGCTTATCCACCATGATCAAGTGGGCTTCATCCCTGGGATGCAAGGCTGGTTCAACATATGCAAATCAATAAATGTAATCCAGCACATAAGCAGAACCAAAGACAAAAACCACATGATTATCTCAATAGATGCAGAAAAGGTCTTTGACAAAATTCAACAGCCTTCATGCTAAAAACTCAATAATTCCGTATTAATGGAAAGTACCTCAAAATAATAAGAGCTATTATGACAAACCCACAGCCAATATCATACTGAACGGGCAAAAACCGGAAGCATTCCCTTTGAAAACTGGCATAAGACAGGGATGTCCTCTCTCACCACTCCTATTCAACATAGTGTTGGAAGTTCTGGCCAGGGCAACAAGGCAGGAGAAAGAAATAAAAGATATTCAATTAGGAAATGAGGAAGTCAAATTGTCCCTGTTTGCAGATGACATGATTGTATATTTAGAAAACCCCATTGTCTCAGCCCAAAATCTCCTTAAGCTGATAAGCAACTTCAGCAAAGTCTCAGGATATAAAATCAATGTGCAAAAATCAGAGCACTCTTATACACCAATAACAGACAAACAGAGAGCCAAATCATGAATGAACTCCCATTCACAATTGCTTCAAAGAGAATAAAATACCTAGGAATCCAACTTACAAGGGATGTGAAGGACCTCTTCAAGGAGAACTACAAACCACTGCTCATTGAAATACAAGAGGACACAAACAAATGGAAGAACATACCATGCTCATGGATAGGAAGATTCAATATCATGAAAATGGCCATATTGCCCAAGGCAATTTACAGATTCAATGCCATCCCCATCAAGCTACCAATGACTTTCTTCACAGAATTGGAAAAAACTACTTTAAAGTTCATATGGAACCAAAAAAGAGCCCACACTGCCAAGATAATCCTAAGCCAGAAGAACAAAGCTGGAGGTATCACGCTACCTGACTTCAAACTATACTACAAGGCTACAGTAACCAAAACAGCATGGTACTGGTACCAAAACAGAGATATAGACCAATGGAACAGAACAGAGCCCTCAGAAATAATACCACAAATCTACAACCATCTGATCTTTGACAAACCCGAAAAATACAAGAAATGGGAAAGGATTCCCTATTTAATAAATGGTATTGAGAAAACTGGCTAGCCATACATAGAAAGCTGAAACTGGATCCCTTCCTTACACCTTATATGCAAATTAATTCAAGATGGATTAGAGACTTAAATGTTAGATCTAAAACCATAAAAACCCTAGAAGAAAACCTAGGCAATATCATTCAGGGCATAGGCATGGGCAAGGACTTCATGTCTAAAACACCAAAAGCAATGGCAACAAAAGCCAAAATTGACAAATGGGATCTAATTAAACCAAGGAGCTTCTGCACAGCAAAATAAACTACCATCAGAGTGAACAGGCAACCTATAGAATGGGAGAAAATTTTTGCAATCTACTTATCTGACAGAGGGCTAATATCCAGAACCTATGAAGAACTCAAACAAATTTACAAGAAAAAATCAAACAACCTCATCAAAAAGTGGGCAAAGGATATGAACAGACACTTCTCAAAAGAAGACATTTATGCAGCCAACAGACACATGAAAAAATGCTCATCATCACTCACCATCAGAGAAATGCAAATCAGAACCACAATGAGATACCATCTCACACCAGTTAGAGTGGCAATCATTAAAAAGTCAGGAAACAACAGGTGCTGGAGAGGATGTGGAGAAATAGGAACACTTTTACACTGTTGGTGAGACTGTAAACTAGTTCAACCATTGTGGAAAACAGTGTGGCAATTCCTCAAGGATCTAGAACTAGAAATACCATTTGACCCAGCCATCCCATTACTGGGTATATACCCAAAGAATTATAAATCATGCTGCTATAAAGACACATGCACGTGTATATTTATTGCGGCACTATTCACAATAGCAAAGACTTGGAACCAACCCAAATGTCCATCAATGACAGACTGGATTAAGAAAATGTGGCACATATACACCATGGAATACTATGCAGCCATAAAAAAGGATGAGTTCATGTCCTTTGTAGGGACATGGATGCAGCTGGAAACCGTCATTCTCAGCAAAACTATTGCAAGAACAGAAAACCAAACACCGCATGTTCTCACTCATAGTTGGGGATTGAACAATGAGAACACTTGGACACAGGGTGGGTAACATCACACACCAGGGCCTGTCATGGGTTGGGGGACGGGGGAGGGATAGTATTAGGAGATATACCTAATGTAAATGACGAGTTAATGGGTGCAGCACACCAGCATGGCACATGTACACATATGTAACAAACCTGCACGTTGTGTACATGTACCCTAGAACTTAAAGTAAAATAAAAAATAAATAAATAAGAAATTTTAAAAAGACTTAAAAAAATAAAAATAAAAATAAATCAATGTAGTTTATGTTCTTAGCCCCCACAATTTAGCCTAAATATTTGCCCTGGCGTGCTTATACTGGTCCAAGCAAGCATTAGGTCATAGCCTGTTACTCTTTCTTATTTGAAGGTGCTTTTACCTTTCTCAACATTCCACAAGTTACTTCCTCCTTCCTTTGTTCTCCTCTGCCTTTGCTTTTTAAAAAGAGTTCCAAGTTGCTAAACAATCGAGAGAAATACAGAACATGAGGTCCTGTTTCAGCCAATGAAAACCGGACACATCAGTAGAAAGGATGCATCAGGTTATAAATGACCCTGTCTCCTTTTTTTGGTGTATTCTTGTGGCAAAACTGCTGGCGAGTGTACCGTTTCTGAAAAAAGTAAAAATGGCCTTGCTAAGAAAATTAAATTTATGTTCAAGTGCTATTTCTTTATGGCTCCAGAGAACAAGCATTTCTAACAGCAGTATGGACCCTTTCTGAGTAACTCAGAAAGAATTGGTATCTGTAAAGAGGCAGAAGAAAATGCTGAGTGGAGGTGCACCGCACTGCACATCAATGCTTTCCACATGCAGCTATTAGGGTCTTAACTTAATTGGACTGCTATTTACATAGCTAGATACTTACTAAATTTAGTCATACTATTTTTTATCAGCTAATGGAATCTGTTACCCATTAATTTTATACATTTGCTCGTTTGAAAAACAAATCTTTTGTTAATTCACTCTAAATTGAGACTACATTTACAATCTTCAATTTTTCAGTGTTGAAGTAAATCAGAGTAGAGCAATGTGTGTATATGAGGTGCATTTTCCTGCCTATCAAAATTCTTCCAGCTGGGCACAGTGGTTCAAGCTTTAATCCAAGCACTCTGAGGTCAGCAGTTCAAGATGAGCCTGGGTAACATAGTAAAATCCCATCTCTACCAAAGATACAAAAATTATCCAGGCATAATGGTGGGTGCCTGTTATCCCGGATACTCATCGCTTGAACCAGGGAGGCGGGGTTAGCAGTGAGCTGAGAACACACCATTGCACTGCAGCCTGGGTTACAGAGAGAGAATCCATCCTTCATTTACTTGGAAACCCTGGGAAGCCACCTATAAAATATTCCCTTTAAATAGTTTAGCCAGGATTTTGTATTTCAAAAGGTCAAAAACAATCATTGAGAAAAGCCAAAATCTTTCTGTTTCTTGTTAGTCATCTGGCCATTTCCATAAGTATGGCAATTACACCAAGCCATTGAAAAGATGTGGTTTTGGTTAATTTTATCCCATTTCAAATGTTTTCTCTAGTTGTTACTTTGGTCCTGTGACTCTGAAAGAAACTATCTACATAACTAATCATGCATTCAAAAAATATTCGTATTAAGGTGTTTACAGTTTAATCTTGTATTACAGTATAGTAGAATACTCTATGTTAATTATAAATTCATCGTTTTTAAGGTTTTTCAAATGTGAAAACAATTAAGTATGCTTTTTGAAGTAAGTTCAATTCTAGGACATTACTCACTGGTCTTCATGGTATTTCTGTAATGAATAGTGTAAACCTGGGTCACCAGAATGGTGCAGACATGCTGATTGAAATAGAATGAGTTCAGCATTGTTGGTAGACTATCAGTATCCCAGAGGCTGATCATTCACTACAGCTTGGTAAATATTGTTCCATAATGCCAGTGAGCACTTTTACCCAGGCTACCCTTTTCCTCCCATTAATGTGGTCCTGTTGTGGTCTCTTGTTTCTCTTAAGCTATCCCAGATGAGAGGTGATTATTTCTTACATGAATGAGAGTCCCTTTTTTTACCCTCTGCCATAAGATCCTCTTATACTCCTTACTGAAATCAACATGTAAGAGGCAGGATGAAGACAATATACAAACATGTTTCCTGTTATGTGGCCACCATAAGCAGCTTACATGTTCCACCAAGAAGTCACTTACTTTTAGGCCAGCAGGGGTGTGTTTCTATGGTGTGTGTCTTTCTCTTAAAAGCACACCTGATTAAGTTTAGCACAATCAGGATAATCTCCATTTTGATAAACACAAAGTCAACACATGAGTAACCTAATTTCATGAGTGATTTCCCAGCACAGTCACACATGTTTCTACCCTCAAGAGGAAAGTATTACACAGCAGGTGTGCAAGAGACTGGGAATCCAGGGTATTATCTTAGAACGTTGTCTACCCACCTAAATAAACTTTTAAAATAGTCTTTCGCCAGTCACAGTGGCTCATGCCTGTAATACCAGCACTGTGGGAGGCTGAGGCAGGTAGATCATGAGGTCAGGAGTTTGAGATCAGTCTGGCCAACATGATGAAATCCTGTCTCTACTAAAAATACAAAAATTAGTCAGGCGTGGTGGCACACACCTGTAATCCCAGCTACTAAAATGGCTGAGGCATGAGAATTGCTTGAACCCAGGAGGTGGAGGTTGCAGTGAACCTAGATCACACCACTGCACTCAGCCTGGGTGACAAAGCAAGATTCCATCTTGAAAAAATAAAGCCTTTCTGCTGCTTTTGTTATCTACATAAACAAAGATATCAACTGGATATAATAATTAACTACTTTCCAGTTTTATTCACTACAAATCTTAACTAACATCTGTTTTTCTCGCTCATTTTTCCTGTATGCACCATTTTATACATTCACATACAGAACAATAAAAATATATCCAATTATTCGATTTTGGTTGAATATTCATGAAAATAAGTGTTAAAAATCTTTTTTTTTTTTTTTCTCTTTGAAGAAGGGTTTTACTGTTGTACTGAAGAGTGTTGTTTCTGGAGACGAAGTTGCCTGTGTTTTAATAGGGAGACTCCAGGGAGAATCCAAATCATAAGCTGATATTTTACATTAATAAATTGAATACAAAGCAGTAAGTATAAATTTGCTTTCAGGATTTTCAAAGTGTTTAGTTTTGTTAGTCACCTAATTAGTTTTGTTGCAATAATTATCTTCTGAAAATATGTACAAACTTGTACTCACACAAAAACACTCACTTCATAATTTTCATACACCTAAGGTTTATCTTCAGAGTAATATGAGTATATTTAACTCTATGTAAATTAAAACTAAAAGTCTATATGCTTGCATGCAGAGACCCCACACATTCAAAGAAAGCTGTATAACAAATTTATTAATAAATTTTCAGGACTCAGAAATATATGGACTTTGTTTCTATTTCTTCTTCTGTTTTTTTTTTTTTTTTTTGAGATGGAGTCTCACTCTATCACCCATGCTGGAGTGCAGTGGAGCGATCTCGACTCACTGCAACCTCCACCTCCCAGGTTTGAACAGTTCTCCTGCCTCAGCTGCCAGGCGTGCACCACCATGCCTGGCTAATTTTTGTATTTTTAGTAGAGACGGGGTTTCACCATGTTGGCCAGGCTGGTCTTGAACTCCTAGCCTCAAGCATTCCACCTGCCTTGGCCTCCCAAAGTGGTGGAATTACAGGTGTGAGCCATTGCACGTGGACGTATTTTATTTATATTTTTGTATAATTATTGTGACCATAAAAAAACCTGTAGTAACAATTTAATTTTACATTTTAAAATAAATAAAAGCATATAATTACACTGTTGGTAATACAAAAGATAAATGCTAGAGGTTATGGATACCATATTTACCCTAATGTAATTACTACATATTGTAGGCCTGAGTCAAAAGATGCCATATAAGGCATAAATATGTACACATACTATATAACCACAAATATAAATAACAAATTTCAATAACAAAAAAGAGTAAAAATTTAATCTGTGGAAACAATATTCTTTAACTCATTTGCAGTTTAAAGCCACTGGCAAAGTGATTACTAGAGATGTTATTCCACTATATAACAAATCATATATTGCTACCATCTTGTAGCCGCACCCTTGAGTAAGGTGGGATAGTTTAAAGTTAGTGGCATGATAATGCTTCATTAAATGCACAATAGTCTTAACATGGTTAAAAAATAATAAAATTAACTTCACACAAAATTTTTTTTTTTTTTTTGCAGGGGTGGGAGCACAGTTTTGTTCTTGTTGCCCAGTCTGGAGTGCAATGGCATGATCTCGGCTCACCACAACCTCCATCTCCCTGGTTAAAGCAATTCTCCTGCCTCAGCCTCCTGAGTAGCTGGGATTACAGGCATGCACCACCATGGCTGGCTAATTTTTTTGTAATTTTAATAGAGACGGGGTGTCTCCATGTTGGTCAGGCTGGTCTCGAATTCACCACCTCAGGTGATCCACCCACCTCGACCTCCCAATGTGCTGGGATTTCAGGCATCGAGCCCAGCCCTAACAATTTTTAAATGTACTGTATTTTATTACATACAAGTACAATTAGTAAAACAATATACTATTTTAACATACTTTTAACTATTTCTTTGTGACATGATAATGTAGAAAAGTATTGCTCTGAACATCTACCTTATACATTACTTAATAGAGGTTTACTAAAAAGAACCTCTCCACTTATATTTTCATTATGCATCTTACATTTTAATGTCCTTACTCTTTTATAGAAAAGGTCATAATGTCCAAATAATTTTTAAATATCTCTAATATCTCTGATGTAGAATTGATCACTTGCTTTCACATGTGAACAAACTAGGAATAACAGCATAATTTGAAAGCTGTATTACATCACTATTCAGTTTTCAAAAAATTTTAAACAAGTATACTTTCAATGTAATTACAATGCTTCCAAAAATCTCTTTTTAAAGTTACATACAAATCATTTATCTAAAAACTGTAGTTGTGGATTAGTTTTTATACTCAAGTGTCAGTGCCTTAGTTATTCTACTGTAGATTCTCTGATATTTATATACATTCTATTTTGAATTAAATGTTTTTATATTTACTGCATCTGCAAAACTATATTTTAGTATAAACTCTCTGGTGTTTTCTAAGATGTAGTTTCTGGGAAAAAAAAAAAAAGTGTTTCTAAACGTATTACATTTACAGGACTCATCTCCAATATAAATTTCCTGATGTTGAACAAAGCTTGAGCAACTGCTTCAGGGTTTTCCTCTAGTACAAAATGTGTGCAATAAGATCTCTGATATAAGTAAATGTGCTATAACCCCCTTTATAGTTGTAACAGTTGTCTTCAGGCCGGGCGCGGTGGCTCAAGCCTGTAATCCCAGCACTTTGGGAGGCCGAGACAGGTGGATCACAAGGTCAGGAGATCAAGACCATCCTGGCTAACACGGTGAAACCCCGTCTCTACTAAAAAAATACAAAAAACTAGCCGGGCGTGGTGGCGGGCACCTGTAGTCCCAGCTACTCCGGAGGCTGAGGCAAGAGAATGGTGTAAACCTGGGAGGCGGAGCTTGCAGTGAGCTGAGATCTGGCCACTGCACTCCAGCCTGGGCGACAGAGCCAGACTCGGTCTCAAAAAAAAAAACAGTTGTCTTCATATTTCTTCAGTTTAAAGGCTTATACTTTCTGAAATATTTTTTTTGACAGTAATTATACTCTTAATGTCTTAATGCTTTTATTAAAAGGAACCTTTTTATGTTAAGATATGAGTAGGAGTTAATGGATTTTCCATATTCCTTATATTTGTACAATTTTTCTCAAGGATAATAGCTTTCTTGTGAAATAAGGTGTAAGTACTGATTAAAAGTTTTGCCACATTCTTCACGTTTGTAGGAGTTTTGCCAGTATGAGTTATCTTACCCACAATCAAGTGTGGCCACCATATAAAGGCTCTGTCACATTTTATATATTTCTAGGGTTTCACACCAGAATAATTATTGTTATGTATAGAGAAGTTAGAGAGAGGGGTTGGTAAAAGCACTGTCACTTTTTTTAGGTTTGTGGAATTCCTCTTCAGCATGAATTATCACCAAGTCTCTTTTAAGAATTCAGAAATGGTGGCCAGGCATCATGGTTCATGCCTGTAATCCCAGCACTTTAGGAGGCCAAAGTGAGTGGATCACCTGAGGTCAGGAGTTCGAGACCACCCAGGCAAACATGGTAATATTGCACCTCTACTAAAAATATAAAAATTAGCTGGGCATGGTGGTAGGCACTTGTAATCTCAGCTACTAGAAAAGCTGAGGCAGAATGACTTGAATTCAGGAGGCGGAGGTTGCAGTGAGCCAAGATCATGGCATTGTATTCCAGCTTGGGTGACAAGCATGAAACTTCATCTCAAAAAAAAAAAAAAAAAAATTGAAAACTTGTTATAGGCTTTGCCACATTCTTCAGGGGCCACATTCTTTAAGGTTTCTGTCCAATATGAATTATGTGTAATAAGGGTTGAGAACTCCCTCTGTCACATTCTTTATATTTGTAGGGTTTATGTTCCATATAAATTCTCATATTTAGTAAAAGTGGATAGCTGGTTAAAAACTTTCCCACATTCATCAAACTCATAGGGTTTCTCTCCAGTATGAATTATCTTATGTCTAGTAAGGGTAGAGGAGTGTTTAAGGCTTTGCCACATTTTCACATTTGTAGGGATTCTCTCCCATATGAATTATCTCATGTCTTCTAAGGTTTGAGGATGAAATAAAGGCTTTGCCACATTTATTGCACTTGTATGGTTTCCCTCCAATATGAATTTTCTTATGTGAAAAAAGGGTTGCGGGATGGTTAAAAGCTTTGCCACATTCTTCACATTTGTAAGGTTTCTCTCCAGTATGAATTCTCTTATGTCTAGTAAGGGTAGAGGAGTACTTAAAGCCTTTGCCACATTCTTCACATTTGTAGGGTTTCTCTCCAGTATGAATTCTCTTATGTGTAGTAAGGTGTGAGGACCAGTTGAAGGCTTTGCCACATTCTTCACATTTGTAGGGTTTCTCTCCAGTATGAATTATTTTATGTGTAGAAAGGGAAGAAAGGTACTTAAAGGTTTTGCCACATTCTTCACATTCATAGGGTTTCTCCCCAGTATGAATTCTCTTATGTGTAGTAAGGATAGAGGAGCGCTTAAAGGCCTTGCCACATTCTTCACATTTGTAGGGTTTCTCTCCAGTGTGAATTTGCTTATGTGTAGTAAGGTTAGAGGAGCGGTTAAAGGCTTTGCCACAGTCTTCACATTTGTAGGGCTTCTCTCCAGTATGAATTATCTTATGTGTAGTAAGAATAGAGGACCGACTGAAGGCTTTGCCGCATTCTTCACATTTGTAGGGTTTCTCTCCAGTATGAATTCTCTTATGTTTAGAAAGGGGAGAGGAGCGCTTAAACACTTTGCCACATTCTTCACATTCGTAAGGCTTCTTTCCAGTATGAATTATCTTATGTGCAGTAAGGGAACAGGAGTACTTAAAGGCTTCACCACATTCATCACATTTGTAGGGTTTCTCTCCATTATGAATTTTCTTATGTTTAGTAACGGTAGATGAGTTGTTAAAGGCTTTGCCACATTCTTCACATTTGTAGGGTTTCTCTCCAGTATGAATTATTTTATGTGTAGAAAGGGAAGAAAGGTACTTAAAGGTTTTGCCACATTCTTCACATTCATAGGGTTTCTCCCCAGTATGAATTCTCTTATGTGTAGTAAGGATAGAGGAGCGCTGAAAGGCCTTGCCACATTCTTCACATTTGTAGGGTTTCTCTCCAGTGTGAATTTGCTTATGTGTAGCAAGGTTAGAGGAGCGGTTAAAGGCTTTGCCACAGTCTTCACATTTGTACCATTTCTCTCCAGTATGAATTATCTTATGTGTAGTAAGGTGTGAGGACCAGTTGAAGGCTTTGCCACATTCTTCACATTTGTAGGGTTTCTCTCCAGTATGAATTTTCTTATGTGTAGTAAGGGTTGAGGACTGGTTAAAAGCTTTGCCACATTCTATACATTTGAAAGCTTTTTTTCCAGTATGTCTTGTCTTATGTCTGTTTGAATTTGAAAATTGATGACAGACTTTCCCATATTTATCACATTGAAATATTTTGCTCTGGGTAGTTGTCAAACATTGGTTAAGTCCACTATAACCTCTTTTGTGCACCTTACACTCATCCACACCTTCACAGCCTTTTTTAAACTGTAAATTGTCATGTCCATATTTTTCATATCTTCTCAGTATCAGTTTTTGGAAAGAATCTTTTATGCTCTGCTCTGGCCAAAGGTCTTGGGTAAAACGAGAACACAGAACTGAAAGAAACCATAAAAACATATTACTTCAATTGCTAGACTCAGATAAATATACTTTATAAATCAAACCTATATAAGTATACATACTACATAAGCAAGATGACATAGTAAAATATCACAAGCTGTAATTTCTTCCTGGACATATAAATTTAACCAAACATACTGCCCAAAATACATTTGTAAAAAATTTATAATTAAGTGTGTGAAAGGCCCCAGGTGAGCACAATGCAAAGAGCCACATAGAATAAAAACAAAAGCCTGTTACATATACCCAACAGAGCTCTTCCTGCTCTCCAGTATAACATTGTGCTTTTAAAAGTAAATTGTTGGTCAGGAATGATGGCTCATGCCAGTAATTTCAGCACATTGGGGGGTTGACATGGGTTGATCATGAGGTCAGGAGTTCAAAGGGAGCCTGGCCAAGATGGTGAGACCCTGTCTCTACTAAAACTACAAAAAATTAGACAGGTGTGGTGGCAGGCACTTGTAATCTCAGCTACTCAGGAGGGTGAGGCAGAATATTGTTTGAACTCAGGAGGCAGAGGTTGCAGTGAGCCGACATCATGCCACTGCACTCCAACCTGGGTGACAGAGTGAGAGTCTCTAATGGTAGATATTGTAGTGACCAAGATCATGCCTCTGAATTCCAGCATAGGTAACAGGGTGAGACTCTGTCTCCCTCTCTCTCTCTCTCTCTCTCTCACACATACACACACACACACACACACACAAATGTAAATTGCCAAATCCTGGTTTCTTTTTTAAAAAACAAGAAAAATATTGGCACATACATCTTTATTTTTGGCTTTTAGGGGTTTTTCTAGACACTGGTAAATGTCTCCCATGACATAAAACGCTGAAGGAAATGGTGATATAAGTTGGATTAACAGTTTGAGTCTGCTGCGTCTAAAGATAAATGTTGGGGCCGGGCGCGGTGGCTCAAGCCTATAATCCCAGCACTTTGGGAGGCCGAGACAGGCGGATCACGAGGTCAGGAGATCAAGACCATCCTGGCTAACACGGTGAAACCCCGTCTCTACTAAAAAATACAAAAAACTAGCCGGGCGAGGTGGCGGGCGTCTGTAGTCCCAGCTACTCGGGAGGCTGAGGCAGGAGAATGGCCTGAACCCGGGAGGCGGAGCTTGCAGTGAGCTGAGATCCGGCCACTGCACTCCAGCCTGGGCGACAGAGCGAGACTCCGTCTCAAAAAATAAAAATAAAAAAATAAAAAAATAAAGATAAATGTTACAGAAGCAGAGATACCGCCCTACCCCAAACAGGGAATAGGTATAGCAAGTAATTACTGACTATTAAGAAGAAATATGAATAAGCCAATTTAACTAAACAATAAACACAAAATTTTAGACAAGACACATCCTAAAAACGTGTTTGAGAAATTCCCAAAATCTCTAGCCATGACAACTGATTTCAGACTATGTCAGGATAGTTATATTTTAAAGATTCTAACAGGTAGCTTTTTGTTAATGTCCAAATCTCAATCAAAGATTACAGTGAATACAAAATATTAGAGCAACATGGCCCCATCAGTGAGTGAAGATTATACCTCTGCACTCCAGCCTGGACAACAGAGGAAGACTGTCTGAAAAATATAATAAAATAGGGCCAGCATGGTGGCTCATGCCTGTAATCCCAGCACTTTGAGAGGCTGAGGTGAGTGGATCATTTGAGGTCAGGAGTTCAAGATTAGCCTGGCGAACATGGTGAAACCTTTTATGTACTAAAAATACATAAAATTAGCCGAGTGTGGTTGCGGGCACCTATAATCCCAGCTACTTGACAGTCTGAGGCAAGAGAATTGCTTGAACCTGGGAGATGGAGGTTGCAGTGAACAAAGATTGCACAACTGCACTCCAGCCGAGGCAACAGAGAGAGACTCCGTCTCAGAAAAATAAATAAATAAATAAATAAAATAAGTTGAATATTCAGCAAGTTAAGTAGGAACACAGACAACTATCAAAGATCAGAAAAATGAGAATAACAACCAGAAACATTTAAATAGCAAAAAACAAAAATTGTGGTTATAAAAAATATTTAAAAACTGGAAAATTTCTTTAAAAATGAGGTAAACATGAGGAAGCTGAACAAACAAACTAGGATACACACAAAGATATTTATAACAAACATACATATAAGCAAAATTTCAAAAATCACGGATTAGAGAATTTTGGGAGCTGTAAGATAAAAATGATGTGTCATTTATAAGCATAGTCTCATGAGATAACAAGTCAATTTAGAAAAATATTTTTTGCAGGTGAGAAGGAAACTGTGATATTGTTAAAGTTAAAATAATAATAATAATAATAATAAAAGCTGTCAAGTGAGAATAATACCATCACCACAATTGTACTACCAAATAAAAATAAGTACTTCCAAACTAACCAAATCCTGAGAACCTACATTGGCACTGCATATGCCCTATATATCAAAGATACTGAAAGGAGTTTCTTCCACTGAAAACAATATAATGCAAGAAAACAACACATAATCATATGAAAATATGTAACTTTCTGGGAAAGATATGCACATACACAAAAATGGAATTTGTTACTTAACATTACCATAATGGTGCAGAAAACATTTTTAATTATTAATTTAAAAAATAGAAATTATTACAAACATCTGTTAATGAATATACAAACATAAAAAATATAATTAGCCAAATCAATAACAAAGTGAAGGCAGATGTAATGATGAAAATATTTTGTATGAAACTTAAGTTGATTTTTTACCACATTTAAATATATTGTTGGATCTTTTAGAGGTTTTATGTAAACTCAGAAGGTATCACTTAGAAAATATCTGTACAGATACACAAAAGAAAATAAGAAACTGAAAGCATGTCAATACAAAAATTAAAAAAAAAAAAAGAAAAAGAAAATGAGAGACAAAGACACAAGAATCAAATAAAACAATAAAATAACACAAGTTTTTCTTTTGCAGAAAACTATTTAAATATATATAATTATCTCTCCAATTAAGAGACACACTTTAAATAAAAAGGATTATCAAAAATTTTTAAAAATCAAGATTCAACTTGCCTTTTTACAAGAGTCAGTTGAGATCTAATGATAAAAAAAAGCCTGAAAGTGGCAAGACGGAAGTAGAAATTTCATGTAAATATTAACCAAATGAGAGCAGAAGGGCTCAAAATAATATTACACAAGCTACATCTTAACTAAGAAACTGTCATATTTTATAAAACGTACTTTAATTCAAAACTTCAAGAAGACAAAGAAGGCATTAAACAACATATGCATTCTTTCACTGGGAATCTATGACAAATTTGTTTATACATGTGTGTATTTGCACGTATGCATCTCATATTAGAGTTTCAACTATATAAAGCAAATACAAAATTGAATACACACAGACAGCAATATAACTATAGTAGGATATTTCAATCCTTCATTTTCTGTAATAATAATAAAACAAGACAGAATATTAATAAGGGAACAGAGGACTAGAAGGCAGTAAAAAACCATTATTTCTAATGAAGATAAACAGAACACTCCTCAACAACATCAGGATACACAGCCTTCTCAATAGCTCATAGAGAATTCTCCTATATAGACCACCTCTTAGACCAAAAATGAAGCCTTAACACATTTTTTAAAACTGAAATTTTATAGACTACTTTCTATGACAAAAATGGAATTACAGTGTAAAACAATAATATAAATAATTGATAAATTTACAAATATATAGAAATGATAAAACACGCTCTTGACCATGCACTTGTTCAAAAAACTGAGCTGTGTGCAGTGGCTCACACCTGTAATCCCAGCACTTTGGGAGGCTGACGTGGGTGAATTTAACTCCATCTCAAAAACAAACCATTGAAAAAGAAATAATATTGTGAAGATGTCTGTACTGCTCAATTTAATCTACAGATTTAATGCAATGTTTTTCAAATGTCTCACTGCATTTTTGAAGAAATACAAACAACAAATCCAAAAGTATATGGAATCTAAAGAGACAATAAACTACCCAACAATCTACAAAAAAAGGAACAATGTTAGAGGGATTACCATTTCTGATTTCAAAACACATCAAAAAGCTACAGAATTAAAATCATTTGTTATGAGTAAAAAGTTGAAAAAGTAGACTAATGAAACAGAAGGCAGCACATTCATTAACTTTTGCATAATTATTGCAGCATTGTTACTGAAAGGTAATAGGTAAAAGCAATGCAAATTTCTGTCACCAAATCATTCAGTAGATACAAAAATACAGAACTCTCATTAAGCTATTTAATGAAATGAAATGTAACCTTAGGACTTTGGACGGCCAAGGTGGGCCAATTACTTGATCCCACAAGTTCAAGATCAGCCTGGGCAACATGGCAAAACTCTGTCTCTACAAAAAATACAAAAAAAGCTAGCTGGGTGTGCGGGCACATTCATGTAACCCAGCTACTTAAGAGGCTGAATGGAGAGGATCATCTGATTTTGGGAGGTTCGAGCAGCCGTGAGCCATGCAAATACGCCTGGTTGACAGAGTGAGACCCTATCTCAAAAATACATGAGGCTAGGCACAGTGGCTGACACCTCTAATCCCAACACTTTGGGAGGCCAATGCAGGCAGATTACCTGAGGTCAGGAGTTCAAGATGAGCCTGGCCATCATGGGAAAACCCCATCTCTACTAAAAATACAAGAAATTATCCAGGTGTGGTGGCATGCGCCTGTAATCCCAGCTACTTGGGAGGCTGAGGCAGAAGAATCACTTGAACCCAGGAGGTGAAGGTTGCAGTGAGTTGAGATTGCACCATTGTACTCCAGCCTGGGTAACAAGAGTGAAACGCTCTCTCAAAAAATAAAATAAATAAATAAATAAGTAAATAAAATTATATTAAAAAAAGATATAGAATGCCTGAGTGCTTTTTTTCAAAAAGCATATACTATGCTCCCTACAAGAGACTCATTTTAGCATTGAGTCAAATAGGCTGAAAGTAACAGAATGAAAAAAAGTTATATTCCATGAAAATAGTAACAACAATTAAGATAATCATAATTATATTAGACAGAATATGCTTTAAGTCAAGTACTACCATGGGACAATGATTGATATTATATTACGATAAAGTAAATTGATTTCACAGGAATCTAAAATATTTATCTATCTATATGTATACGGGTATATAGCATCAAGGCTCCAAAATATATAAGCAAATACTGACAAAAGTGAAGGGGGACACATAGCAACATAATAATTGTAGACATCAAAAACCCATTTGCAATAATAAACAGAAAATTCAGACAAAAAATAAGAGAAAACTGAGACAATATTATAGACCATATTAATTATTTTGCATATAGAGGAATACTTGAGAGTACATAATTTATAAAGAAAAAAGGTTTATTTGGCTCACAGTTCATCAGACTGTGCAAGAAGTACGTGTCAGCATCTGCTTCTAATGAGGATTTCAAGAAGCTTAAAATCATGGCGGAAGGTAAGGAGTAACTGGATATATTATATGATAAGACACAGAGCAAGTATGAGGTGAAGAAGCCACGTTCTTTTAATGAACCAGCTCTTATTTGAATTGATAGAGTCTAATCTTTTTGGTTACCAAGAGTATGTACCAAGCCATTCATGAGAAATTCACCCCCATGACCCAAACATGTCCCACCAGGTCCCATATCCAACACTGAGGATTTATATTGCAGCTTGATGTTTGGACAACAGGGACATCCAAACCATCTTATAGACCAACTAGGCTTCACAGACACATAAAAAACTCTCCCGTCAAAACCAAGATAATACACAATATTCTTATTTGCATCTGTTATATTCTGTTAGGACACATACCAAGCTTTATTAAATTTAAAAATACCTCCTGGGTGTCATGGCTCTTGCCTATAATCCTAATACTTTGGGAGATCCACTGAGGCCAAAAGTTTGACACCAGCCTGGGCAAAACAGTGAGGTCCTAACACTAAAAACAAGCAACCAATTAGCCAGACATGGTAGTACATGTCTACGGTCCTAGCTACTCAAAAAACTGAGGTGAAATAATAATCACTTGAGCCCAGGAGGCTGAGGCTACAGTGAGCCACAATTATGCCACTGCACTGCAGCCTGGGTGACAATAAGATCTTGTCTCAAAACAATAACAACCAATCACTTTAAAAACACTAAAATTATACACTGTGTGTTTTCTAACAAAAACTGAATAAAACTAGGAATTAAAAGCAAAAGTCAAACTGGCAAATTCACAAATATGTGAATATGGATCACACTCTTCAACATATTCTTGCTCAGAGGACAAAAAAAATGATTTTTATTTTTATTATTATTCTTATTATTGTTTTGAGATGGAGTCTCACTCTGTTGCCCAGGCTAGAGTGCAGTGGCGTGATCTCTGCTCACTGCAAGCACCACCTCCCGGGTTCACGCCATTCTCCTGCCTCAGCCTCCTGAGTAGCTGGGACTACAGGCGCCTGCCACCACACCCGGCTAATTTTTTGTATTTTCAGTAGAGATGGGGTTTCACCGTGTTAACCAGGATGGTCTCGATCTGCTGAACTCGTGATCCAACCACTGAAGGAAGGAAGGAAGGAAGGAAACAAACCACACAAAAAAAATATGCAACACAGGACCTGGAAGATAACTGAAAATCCATGTATTTTGTACCACTATTCAAAAAAGCCAAAAGGCTGAACCACCCAGATATCTCTTGATTTATAAACACATCAAAAAATGTAACATACACATACAATGGGATATTATTCCACTTTAAAAAGAACAATCTTATCACATTTTAAGATGAACATTGAGAATATTATGTCACCTGAATTAATCCAGTAACAAAATTATGGATATTGTATAATTCCACTTACGTGAGGTATCTTAAGCAGTCAAAATCATGAAATCAGAAAATGGAAGGTTTGTCTGTCAAGGGCTGGAGAGAGGCTAAAATGAGCAGTTGGTACTTAATGGGCATTGAGTTTTAGTTTTACAAGATGTAAAGTTTCTAGAAGTATTTTGCACAACAAAGCGAATATAATTAACATGCCTAAAATGAACAGCTTTTTTTTTGAGACAGGGTCTCACTCTGTCACCCAAGCTAAAGTGTAGTGGCACAATTTTGACTCCCCCTCAATCTCCCAAGTAGCTCACAGCTGCAAACCACCATGCCTGGCTATTATTACATTTTTTTTATAGTGGAGAGTCTCCATATGCTCCCCAGGCTGTTTGAGCTCCAGGGATCCTCCTGTCTTGACCTCCCAAAATCCTAGGATTACAAATCCAAGCCACCACCATGCCTGGCCCTGAAATGTAAACTTCAATAGATTTAAGATGGTGAATTTTATGTCATGTGTTTTTAAGACAATTTTTTTAAAGAAAAACTGAGAAAAAACCAGAATTACATATTTTTTTGAAAATTACCTTCAAATCACAAAAGTGTTTCTCTCACAAAAGTAAATATATGTTAATAATTAAACACATGGTAAAAATAAGACTATCTCCATGAGTACTCACTTAGACAAGATAAAACTACCACGGAAAATAAGCTAAGAAAGAATATAAGATAAGCCATGACTAAAATTTGGGTCATATTTATAGATAAACAGACATACATATGTAATCTAATTGTGACAGACATGCATAATTTATCTCTTAAACCTAAAATTGACTTAAAATGTACAAGCAGAATTGCAAATTATCTAAAATTATAATACATTAAGTAAAACCAAAACACCCAATAAACTAATGTTAAGAAACCTACACTGAGGACAGGCACAGTGGATCATAACTGTAATCCCAGCACTTTGGGAGGCTGAGGCACGCAAATCACGAGGTCAGCAGTTCCAGACCAGACTGGCCAATATCGTGAAACCCCGTCTCTGCTAAAAATGCAAAAATTAGCCAGGCGTGGTGGCACACACTAGTAGTCCCAGCTACTCAGGAGGTCAAGGCAGAAGAATAGCTTGAGCCCTCGAGGAAGAGGTTGCAGTGAGCCAAGATCACACCACTGCACTCCAGCCTGGGTGACAGAGCAAGACTCTGTCTCAAAAAAAGAAAAGAAAAGAAAAGAAAAAAACCCTACACTGAAAAAGCATACTAATATAAAACTTCAAAACAATAATAAAAGAAATGTTTACTCATAAAACCTAGTATGCAACATTAATGTATCATTAAAAAAATTGTCAGGCCGTGTGCAGTGGCTCACAACTAGACCAGTTTGGCCAACTTGGTAAAGCCCCATCTCTACTAAAAATACAAAAATTAGCCAGGAGTGGTGACACATGCCTGTAACTCCAGCACCTGAGAGACTGAGGCATGAGAACTGCTTGAACCCAGAAGGCAGAAGTTGCAGTGTGCCACGATCATATCACTGCACCCCACAGGCTGGGTGACAGAGCATGACTCCATTTCAAAAAAAAAAAAGTTTCTAGATAACTGAAATATTTAACTGCTAGTGTGTACTCACTAACTGCAGATATTTTGAATCATTGGCATGCACTGTGTGGCAGTAAAATTTTGGAGAATATGCGGTATAAATAGAAGATTCTAATGAGAAACTTTAAAAATTAGCATTTAAAAGAAACTAGAGTTACTTTTAATGTTTTAAATATATGGTATTCTTACACAAAATGAAACTGCTATAATCCAACTTTAGAAGCAAAGAGTAGCCTTACATTGTTAAATAAAAAAATATATAATTTGCAGAATAGGGTTAGGCCCTCTGATACGTAAAACAAATATTGAGAAATAAACTACATTATTATTTATATATAGGCTTAAAAAGTAGATGAAAATCCTTTAATTCCTTTTTGCCTGCAGCAAACTTAAATTTATAAGTAAATATTTTAGTAAATATGAGTCCCTATGAATTATCTAATTTACTTCAGGCACACCATGCAAATTCTAACATATTGTCCCAAATATCTGAATCAAAATTTACAGACAAATCTGAAAGAGAAAATAGAAAGTAAAAATGTATAGGGAAAGTGACATCAGTAAGAGGAAAAGATTAAAATTCCCTATATTCATATTCCCTTACAGCAAAAAAAGTCAGACCTCTCTGACAAAAATGCTTTTATGAGAGAACCAGGCATTATAGCTCACATCTGTAATGACAGCTACATGGTACATTAAGGTTGGAGAACTGCTTCAGGCCAGGATTTTGAGAATAGCCTGGGTTATGTAGCAAGACACCATCTCCAAAACAAGCACCTCTAAGAGAGATTTGAGATCCAGGGAGGGAGTTGTGAAATCTTGCTAAAGTTTAAGATTGAGAAGTGTTCTATTCAGAAGGTAGGCCCTTAGTCAGGTGAAAAACTACAGGACCCCCATTCATGGCTATGCACCAGGATAGGGTTCACCCAACTTGGTCCCACTGAGAATTCTGAACTTACTCTGTAACCAACCCAAACTCCTCCCAGCCACAGTCTGGTAGAGGTCCTGCCATACCAGAGACCTGGAGGAAGGCACCCATTTACAACAATGTAGGCAGGCCTGCAGACCGTGGCCTTTACTGAAGTCCCTGAAGCAGTTCTATGACAGTTTCAGTTACCTGAGCCACAGTTTATGGTCAGTTCTGCCCACGTAGAAATCCACGCAATTGGGCAGGGTGCGGTGCCTGTAATTCCAGCACTTTGGAGGACTGAGGTGGGTGGATAGCCTGAGGTCAGGACCAGCGTGACGAAAATGGAGAAACCCCTTCTCTACTAAAAATACAAAATTACCAGGCGTGGTGGTGCATGCCTGTATTTGCAGCTACTTGGGAGGCTGAGGCAGGAGAATCGCTGGAACCCAGGAGGCAGAGGTTGTGGTGAGACGAGATCGCACCATTGCACTCCATCTTGGGCAACAGGAGCAAAACTACATCTCAAAAAGAAAAGAAAACAAAACAAAAAAGAAACCCACACTGTTCCTGGAGGAAATGCTTCTAAAATCAGTTTATGAAAACTCGAAGAGGTGTTTGCTCCATCAAATTCAGACACCAATACAAAACTATATTGTGCCCACTGTCAATGCTTCTCTTTGAATGTAGTACTGGAAGTATGTGGCGGAAGAATTATTCACAGAAATAAAAAAATCCAGCCAGGTGCAGTGGCTCATGGCTGTAATCCCAAGATTTTGGGAGGCAGAGGCGGGCATATCATCTGAGGTCAGGGGTTGGAGACCAGCCTTGCCAACAGCATGAAACCCCATCTCTACCAAAAAAAATACAAAAAATTACTTGGGTGTTATAGTGAGTACCTGTAATCACAGCTACTCAGGAGGCTAAGGCAGGAGAACCGCTTGAACCTAGGAGGCGAAGGTTGCAGTGAGTCAAAATCACACCATTGCACTTTAGCCTGGGCAAAAAGAGTGAAATCCCCTCTCAAAAGAAAAAAAAAAAGAAATAAAAAAATCCATTGAAATTGAAGAAAAATAAGTCAAAAGTTGCTGTTTGTCGATCACACAATCTTATATTTAAAAAACCATAAACACTACATTAAAACCTGTCTAAACTAATAAATACACTCAGTAAATTAGCAAAATATAAAATTAAGCACACAAGTATATGTATGGTTTCTTACACTTAAAACAAAGTATCTGATGAGGAAGAAAAAATCTTATTTAATGTAGCATTAAATAAATTTCTGAGAAAAAATTAACTAAGGAGGTAAAAAAAAGTTTACAATAAAAAAAGTTAGAAAATCAAAATTAATTTTAAAATATTTTATGTCTATGGATTGAAAGAATAAATTTTATTAAAGTGTCATATTATCCAAAGTGATCTATAGATTCAATAGTCTTCCTATCAAAATTGCAGTGTTTTTTTTTTTTTTTAAGTAATGGAAAATACAATTCTAAAGTTTACATGAAACTAAAATAAATTTCAAATAGTCAAAGCAATCTTAAGGAAAAAGAACAAAGCAGGATATCATACTTATAATTTCAAACTATATTTCAAGACTGTATAGTAATAAAAACAGAATGGACCATGCACAAAAATGGACAAAAAAATGCAATAGAAACTACTACTCTCACACATTTCAGACCTGATGCAAAAATAGAACTAAAAAATAGTTTTAGTTTCTCAAAATAAGTCAGATATTTGTGTGTTCCCAAAACAATGAAAAATCAGCCAGATTGTGCAGTCTTTTATATGCCATGAAGATGACTTTGGCTCTCACTGTGAACACGAAGGAAGCTCACCAAAAGAAAAGGAGAATTTTTAGAGAATTTAAAAGCATAAGACAATATGCCCCTTTGTGAGAGCAAAATTTAAAAAAGAGAAAAAAAAAAAAAACAAACCGGCTGCCCAGGAAGTTCCTTTGGAAAACAGCTTCCCGAATCACACCTTAAGAACTGGCTTTCTCTTTGACCTTGGGCCTCTTATCCCTGTTGTCTGTTGTATTCGCTTTCACTCGCACCTACCTGGGGGCTTGCCTACCATCTCCTGTCTCTTCATAGTCAAAGGTTTTTTTCCTTGCTCCAGACGGGTGATGAGGTCTGGCTTTGAGACAATAATACCTGTTTTATTAAAAATAAATAACATGAATCTTGCTCATATTCTCCAATTACAAGCTAGTAATGTGCTCAGGAAAGATGATGTGATAAAATATTTTAGTAAATTAATACCAAAATACAAATTTGTAACAGAAATTTCTAAATATTTAGAAAATACTTTCAATTCGCCTGGTGCAGTGGCTTACGCCTGTAATCCCAGCATCTTGGGAGGCCGAGGCGGGCAGATCATGAGGTCAGGAGTTCAAGATCAGCCTGGCCAGCATGGTGAAACCCCATCTCTACTAAAAATACAAAAATTAGCCGAGCATGGTGATGTGCGCCTGTAGTCCCAGGTACTCAGGGGGCTGAGGCTGAAGAATTGCTTGAACCTGGGAGGTGGATGTTGCAGTAAGCCCAGATTGCACCACTGCATTCCAGCTTGGGTGACAGAGCGAGACTCTGTCTCAAAAAAAAAAAACTTTCAATTTGTAGGTTTCCTAATTTTACTACCTGGTACTACTGAATCAAAAATTGGTGGCGACAATTAGATTTTCAGGTGGAAGCTACAATATTTTATGTCAGTTAATTTCTGGAATTACCACTAATTTAGAGTGAAGAATATAACTCAATTCAGAAATGTGGAAAGTTTGTATTAAGATGAAATATCTTGAAGAAATTTTTTTATTTTCTTTCTTTTTCTTTTTCTTCCTCAAGACAGAATCTTGCTCTGTCACCCAGGCTGCAGTGCAATGGCATGATCTCGACTCACTGCAACCTTCATCTCCTAAGTTCAAGCGATTCTCCTGCCTCACCCTCCTGAGTAGCTGGGATTACAGGTGCGTGCCACAGCCCACAACTAATTTTTTGTACTTTTATTAGAGAGACGGTGTTTCACCATGTTGGCCAGGCTGGTCTCGAACTCCTGCCCTCAGGTAATCCCCCAGCCTCACCCTCCCAAATTGCTGGGATTACAGGCATGAGGCACTGAAGTAATTCTTTTCTAAATGAACAAATTCTGAAGATTTTCTTGAAAAACTGGATCTGAAACTCTTTTATATAAAAAGAATAAATTACTAAAAAAATTCCACAAAAAAGAGAAATAAAACATTTTGTGTATATTATGAACTATGTATTAAAGTTTTTCTCACCAAGAAAGACCAGGTTTCTGTAGTTCTCTAACATCACATTCCTATATAAATTCCGCTGTGCAGTGTCCAGGCAATGCCACTCCTCCAGAGAGAATTCTATGGCCACGTCTCTAAATTGCAATGGCCCCTGAAACACACACATGCACACATTTTCACCGAGTGATTATGGGTAGAATTTTTAATTTGACTTAAGGTGAAATGAGAGAGTGAATACAACTGCTTCTGACTTACAGGATTGATTAAAATTATCCAATAAAATAATTTTCAACACAGAAATATTCTCTAAAGTATTCTGCAACTCTGAGAAAAAAGAGGAGCATAAGATCCACATCAGTTCATGTATTTTTATAGATAATAAAGTATAAAATTAAGGGCATGAACACAAACATGTACATTTTTGAATGAATATTTATATCATATGGAATGAGTTGTGAATATTTTTCAGATGAGAAATACATGTTGAGTTAGAAGGCACCTCTCAAATTTTAGTATGTATAATAAGGTGAAGACCCTTTTTTCCAGAAGATCTGGAATAAAGTCTGATTTTTTTTGAATTTCTAACAAGCTCACCAATAATGTCAATGTTTTTGGCCCAAGAAGGATATTTTGTCAGATATCCAGTAAGTGGAAGAGTCTGTGTTTTTTCCAGTTTTTCTGGCCTGTAAACAAAGATAAGAGCCTTCATTTTCCAAAGAAAAATACGTAGAAAAAAAAGAAAAAAGAACAGCTGCCAGATTAAATATGATTGTTTATGCACATCAGCTGCATAATGAAACTTAACAATGAAGAGAAAAATAATTAGCTATATAGTAAAAAAAAAAGAAAAAAAATCATCAGAGAGCTATTTAAGCAAGTGAATCATTAATCATTAACTGCACTAGGACAAATTTTCATGATGTCCTAATGCACGCAGAAGAACACAGTGTCACTGTTGAAATATTCCTTCTTTAAAAAAGCAAATAAAATCTGAATTTAATCAAAAAGAATCATCAGTTTTATGCAAACCTCAAAATGCAGACACCACCTATGTTCTGTAGTTTCTAGTAGTAATTTTAAGTAGGCTTCATTTAGCACCCTAGAGAGTAGGTATCGCCTAACAATTTTTTTCAGAATTTCTGGGTAATAAATGCCATCACATTTAAATGAGCAATTTTTTTTTTTTTGAGACAAAGTCTCACTCTTGTCCCCCAGGCTGGAGTGCAATGGCACGATCTCAGTTCACTGCAACCTCCATCTCCTTGGTTCAAGTAGTTCTCCTGCCTCAGCCTCCCAAGTACCTGGGATTACAAGCACCTGCCATCACACCAGGCTAATTTTTGTATTTTTAGTAGAGACGGGGTTCCACCATGTTGGCCAGGTTGGTATCGAACTCCTGACCTCAGGTGATCTGCCCGCCTCGACCTCCCAAAGTGCTGGGATTACAGGCGTGAGCCACCGTGCCCGACCTAAATAAGCAATTTCTTAATCCTGTTCGGCATACAGCTAACAGAACACACGAATGGAGCCTCAACATTGTATTTTCTCCACCTTTACTAAGGACCACAGTTTTCCCCAATAGAAATGCTGAGTATCCACATCTTTCCATGTTCAACAGCCACAAAGGGAACATTTTTAATATTGCAGATCATAAATTCTTGTTGATAAATCTTCATGGCATATAAGAAGTTATTCTGTACAGAATGTAGAGAAGGCTCTGGGATACAGGAAAGAAATACTTTTCAGAGACCCCTGACTATCATAAGAATTTTAAGAAGTATTTAAACCAAACTCCTTAGGGAGGAAAAACACAAGTAGAGAAGTAAAGGTTTTCAAGTACTAAACGCTTGGCATTCCAGGAAGCAGAGTGGACACAGCTTTTCAGCTGAGGCATGTTTACCTGAAGAAAATCCCTTTTTTTTTTTTTTTCCTATCTCCTCCTTCTATAGAATTCCTTCTCAGACGAGATTCTCTGGACAAATTACAACTGCGTCTTGAGAATATGCCTTTAAAGGTGTCAGTACCACATGTTTACCTGCTAGCATGACATCAACTGGCAGAATAACAAAAAAATCCACCCATTTCTGTCCTTTAAAACAGAAGAGATTCAGGAACAATGAGCTGCTCCATGAAGATGCAAATATAAGTTTCTCCTTTCCTGTCCTCAGGTGCCCTCCCCTGCCACAGACACCAGCAATTTCTGCTACAGTAATGGAAATATGCACGAACTACCAGTCCCTTCCAAATCCAAACAGAATAGGCCCTATGACCACCCTTTAGTGCAAAGGTGGAACTTAACTCTCATGAATGTATTTTGAAGCCTTCATACTTGATTCTGGCCTCATCTTAGAGTCACAGGAGGCCCTTCATTAAAACAGCGTGGATGCTTCCACCCACAAAAATAAACAGAACTTGTGGGGAGGGCACAACACATTTCTGCAAATCGACCGTGTGATCCTAATAAGAAGCCTGGGCTGATAATAAGCTAAGCATTGCCTCTCAAGCTTTAACAAGCTTATTATAATTCACTCGGTAATTCTGGCCCCACTTTATGTAATTCTGCAGGTTTGAAAAGGGCCCATGAATGGATGTTTTAAACAAGCCCCCATCAATGCTGATGTTGCTTCCCCTTGGTGCATTATTAACATTAGAGTTTAAATGTTCTATTAAACCCAGTGCTCGCAGAGACATTGTATTTAGAATCTTGTTTTCCATTCCTGCAGATCCAGTAGTTGCTCCATAAGTCACAAAAAAGTAAATATAAACAGAATAAAATTTTGTCTAAACTACATTAACCTTTCTTCCTGTATCTCTTTCATCTGTCTATATTTAGTTTTTGTTCTGTATAATTTTTTAAAAAATTGATGACAGAGGAACAGAAGAAGAAATAAAGATGCTGCGCCCTTTTTCTAAATCCTGGAAATTATTAAACCCAGCACAGCACAGGATCCCTTAGGCTTAGCACTCTTGTCACAACCAAATACTTCTGGTACAAACAAGGACAACCCATCTGCATCCTAAAGTTTTATATTCTTTGCTGGCTCTTTAAAGTTTACAGAGGAAACAGAAGGCAGCAATGTCTGAGTAGGTCTGTATTTTAAAAACAACATGTACACATGTACCAATGCAATGTTTATTAAGCAGGTACTATGTGCTCAAGAGTATGATACACAGCACTGTGCTGGACATAATACATTATGTGATTTAATTCTCATAACACCCTGGGAGCTGGTTTAATAATTTCCAGGATTTAGAAAAAGGGCCCAGCATCTTTATTTCTTCTTCTGTTCCTCTGTCATCAATTTTTTTTACAATTGTACAGAATAAAAGCTAAATATAGACAGATGAAAGAGATACAGGAAGAAAGGTTAATGTAGTTTAGACAAAATTTTATTCTGTTTATATTTACTTTTTTGTGACTTATGGAGCAACTACTGGATCTGCAGGAATGGAAAACAAGATTCTAAATACAATGTCTCTGCAAGCACTGGTTTTAATAGAACATTTAAAATCTAAGACCCTAAAGTACATACTTTATTTATCCCACTTACCTGCTTTTGGGTTTCAGGAAATTGTGAGCACCAGCTCTAGAAAGGCAGCAGGATTCACCAGCCAAAACTCTGATCTCTTCTAATCAGTTCTCTGAGGCAAGACTCCAAGGTACGGTCAGACAAAAATAAGGCCTCCAAAAAGGGTGAATCTGAACAGGTCTGGGGCAGGGTGGGGACACTATGTAGAATCCTGCTCTCTATGCCACTGTAGTACCACCAGGTTTGTTTTTTCAAAGGTTACCTAAAAAAAAAACCTTAAAACCCAGAGTTTCTGTAATTTTAATATTTTCTAGCCACTGCCCTGTCAACTTTATGCTTCATACTAATATGCAATTTAAACAAATCATTTAAGGTTTTCTAGGGTAATTTTTTTTTTTTTTTTTTTTTTTGAGATGGAGTCTCACTCTGTTGCACAGGCTGGAGTGCAGTGGTGCCATCTCAGCTCACTACAACCTCTGCCTCCTGGGTTCAGGTGATTCTTCTGCCTCAGCCTCCCTAGTAGCTGAAACTACAGGTGCACACCACCATGCCCGCCTAATTTTTGTATTACTAGTAGAGACGGCATTTCACCACATTGGCCAGGCTGGTCTGTAACTCCTGACCTTACTGTCTAACATTTGAATTCTGACACCACCCAGAGTCAACACAGACCCTGATTCAGGGCTCAGTCCCACCACACTGTCCTCACGGCAGATGCCAGTCAAAAAACCCATGGGTCCATCCATGCTTCTGAGCTACTGTTTAAAAACTTGGGACTCCCATAACCTCTCTGAATTTTAATAATTTGGTAGAGCTACTCACAGAACTCAGCAAAATACTAGTTATATTTACCAGTTTAATATGTGAGATGCAGCCCAGGAAAAGCCAAATGGAAGAAATGCATAGAACAAACAAAAGAAATGGAGATGGATGAAACACATAGATAATCCTGGGAAATATCTGTGATTAATAAAATTCTCCATCCTTTGTGTGCTCCAGGAACAATTTATGGAAAGAAACACTATTCCCGTTATGACTAAGATAGTGCTCTCTTTTCTTACGTATCACACAGCAAGACACACACTCTACACATTTTCTCCTTTTTCTCATTTAAAAAAAAATCAGCTGAATTTGTCTTCAGTGGTCAAAATAAAACATTTCTTCACATTGTCACCCAAGTTGGAGTGCAGTGATGCAATCTCGGCGAACAGCAACCTCCACCTCCTGAGTTCAAGCAATTCTCCTGCCTCTGCCTCTCAAGTAGCTGGGATTACAGGTGCCCATCACCACACCTGGCGAATTTTTGTTTTTTTGTTTTTTTGAGATGGAGTTTCACTCTTGTTGCCCAGGCTGGAGTGCTGGCACAATCTCGGCTCACCACAACCTTTACCTCCCGAGTTCAAGTGATTCTCCTGCCTCAGCCTCCCGAGTAGCTGGGATTACAGGGATGCACCACCATATCTGATGAAATTTTTTTTTTTTTTTTTTTTTTAGTAGTGATGGGGTTTCTCCATGTTGGTCAGGTTGGTCTCAAACTCCCAGCCTCAGGTGATCCACCCGCCTTGGCCTCCCAGTAATTTTTGCATTTGTGGTACAGACAGGATTTCACCATGTTGGCCAGGCTGGTCTCAAACACCTGACCTCAGGTGATCCACCTGCCTCAGCCTCCCAAAGTGTTGGGATCACAGCCATGAGCCACTGGGCCTGGACTAAAATATTTCTTAATCAAACTTTACTTAAGTTTATTTCCCTCCCTGAACTTTGAGCTACCCTCAGTCTGAGTCAACATACAACCCCATTTTGCATCCTTCCTAAGAACATGCTGATTTCAGGGTAAGACATCCTCATCTAAAATCTGACTTTTTCACTCTCCATTTGCCATTCACCTCCCACCTCCTTTCTAATCATGTTCACTCCTCCCTAAAAAAGAAAGCCCTTTTCTGCCAAAATCTTTGCAAGCTATAAAGATCTTATACTTAGTTGGTACCTTCTCCTGTTGCAATAATTTTTTGGAATTCATTTTTTTAAAATAAATCTAATGTTTTTATTTTACAAAGTATAGAAAGTGCCGCAAAATGTAACGACTTCATCATCACTAAGACCCTCTCAGTTTCCTTTCATCTTAACCTCAAATGCATCTGCCTTTGGATCCCCAGCTTTCCAGGGCTCTATAGCTTCTCTCAGGATAAAGGCTCCTTCTATGACTGGAGTGATTAGGCTGGGACATCTGCAGGGGAGGCTCCCCAGAAAAAACTGAGTATGTAGTAACATCCAGTTGCAGGCTTAATATTAGCCTTAGCTTGGAGTCACTAGGTTCAAGCTTTAATTTCCATATCAGAATTAGTCACTTGGTTTTTGAAACTAAGTGTTTGAAAAATCCAGGGAAATTACTCAAACGCAGTGTTTACATAGGGAAGGAAATTTTAAGGTTCTTACATTCTTTTTTTTTGAGATACAGTCTTGCTCCGTGGCCCAGGCTAGAAAGATCTCAGCTCACTGCAACCTCCACCTCCCGGGTTCAAGACATTCTTGTGCCTCAGCCTCCCAAGTAGCTGGGAATACAGGCATACGCCACCATACCTGGCTAATTTTTGTATTTAGTAGAGATGGGGTTTCACCATGTTGGCAGGCTGGTCTCAAACTCCTGACCTCAAGTAATGAACCTGCCTAGGCCTCCCAAAGTGCTGAGATTACAGGCATGAGCCACTGCACCTGGCTAAGATGCTTGCATTTTATATCTCCATAAGAAAAACATATATATCTACTTCTTTCAGACAATATATGTATTATTTTATTATTTATCTTAAAAATAATGAAGTAGGCCGGGCACGGTGGCTCATGCCTGTAATCCCAACACTTTGGAAGGCCAAGGTGGGTGGATCACAAGGTCAGAAGATTGAGAACATTTTGGCCAACATGGTGAAACCCTGTCTTTACTAAAAATACAAAAAAATTGGCTGGGCGTGGTGGTGCACACCTGTAATCCCAGCTACTTGGGAGGCTGAGGCAGGAGAACTGCTTGAACCTGGGAGGCAGAGATTGTGTGAGCCGAGATCACACCACTGCACTCCAGCCTGGTGACAGAGTGAGATTCTGTTTCAAAAAAATAAGTAAATAAATAAAATAATGTAGTAAAAAATTAAGTCATATGGGAACACTTCTAGAAGGTACCATGTTTCATCACTTATAATTTAGCATTTAACTCAGAACTCAAGAAAAAAGAATATAGAACTGAGATATTCACTGTCACAAATTTACCCTGCAAAAAGAGGAACCAATGTGTTGATGAATCTATGTAACTCATCAACTATCTACCACATTTTCCTGTGGAAATACATTCATTGTCTACAGCCAAAATGGAAGAGAGATTTTCCCTATTTTTTTCCTTGGTAACTAGGATTCCTGGGAAACATGGTGAAACCTCATCTCTACTAAAAATACAAAAATTAGCTGGGAGTGGTGGCGTGTGCCTGTAGTCCCAACTACTCGAGAGGTTGAAGCAGGGGAATGGCTTGAACCCAAGAGGTGGAGGTTGCAGTGAGCCGAGATCTGACACTGCACTCTAACCTGGCGATAGAGCAAGACTGTCTCAAAAAATAATAATAATAATAATTAATTGAGGAACATGGGGTACACCTGAGGCCCTGCTTGGGACACATGTGAAAAATGCCAGGGAAAATCAGTCCCCTGTGGGATGTGAAAATAACTGAGTGGCAGGCAATTAGACTGAAGAGGCCCTAGTCCCCGGATTTCTATTTCTTAAAAAAAAAAAAAAAAAAAAAATCTAAGCTCAAGTGCATTTTTTGGTAAATTACTACATTAGGGGAAACAAAATTCAGGCTTAAGCAACTATAAACTGCCAGTTAAGCTCAATTACATAACCAGGAAATTTCCACCTTGATTGTACAACTTAAGAAACTACATTACTAAACCTAATAAATTACTGAATTTGGTTTTCTTCCTCATGCATTTCACAAATGTCTCTTCTTCAAGCCCCTCCATGGACTACAAACTACAAACTGTAGCTGGGTGCTCACAATTCTTGAATCACTCTGATTAAATTGTTCGATATTTTTGCAGTGACTCCCATAATTTTTTTTTTTTTTTTTTTAGACAGAGTCTTGCTCCGTCGCCCAGGCTGGAGTGAAAGAAATCACAGCTCACTGCAACCTCCGCCTCCCAGGTTCAAGCGATTCTCTCACTTCTGCCTCCCGAGAAGCTGGGACTACAGACATTCGCCATCACACCCAGCTAATTTTTGTACTTTTAGTGGACAAGGGGTTTCCCCATTTTGGGTCAGTCTTGGTCTTCAACTCCTGACCTCAACTGATCCGCCCGCCTCGGCCGCACTTTGACCAAGCCCGGCCCCATACAATTGTAAGCAGAAAAGAGAAACTGTGAACCCCACAGATCAAAGTTCTTCCCATTCATGAACCCGCACCGAGACTCAGGATTCTTCCCTGACACCCTCCGGTGGTCCTTGCACAATCTGGGTGAGATGCGGCACTGCGGGTGCAGAGCTGCCCACAGAGCGCTCCAGGCCAGGGGCACAATCACTGCGCGGGGAAGCGACATGACGCCCGGGGCCAGGCTGTCAGCGTACCGCCATCTTATGGCTGAACGGGACTGAGGTGGAGCTGGGTAAGGAGAATTCGGGGTGCAGATTGTGGAGCTGACTGCGGGGAGCCCTGAGTACCGCCACAGCCACTTCCCCTCTATCCGGACGCTGGACCGGCACTCTCACCATTTCTAGGCTTCCAGGGGGTCCCGGCGTCTTAGCTGTGGATCTCTCAATACCTGCAGGATACAGGGCCACACAGGCTGGGCCTCTAGGAGCAGAGGACACAGAGCAGTGAAGACCAGACCTGGAGCTCCAGCTGCAGCAAGAGACAAGGACCCCGCCAAATCCGGAAGCCGTCCTGGTCATTCCAGCTGCGTGCCCTATTGGTCGGTTTCCAGCCCAGCGTCCCTGATTGGATAATGCTTAAGGCCCCGCCCCCGCAGGCCCTGAGTGACAGAAGATGTGATCAGATGCTGGGCGGACTGAAGAAAGAGTGACAGTCTAAGCTGCAGCCTTTTCAGGCAGGGCTTCCCTCCTGAGCTGAGCCAGGCTCACCCCAGAGTATGGGAAAATCCTATCTCTTCTTTACCCTCTCTCGTTGAATGTATTCAAAGGTGAACAGAAGTATTTTTGCTATCATATTAATAATACATAAAATTTTTGTTCAAGAAAAAATCAACTTTTACTTTGGTAATAGTGTATTAACTATTAAAGCTAATTTTAATAAAATCTTATCAATAAATCAAATATGTCATTTTTGACCACTCCAGATTTACATATATATTTTGTAATCCTTGTAATTTTTTTATCTATTTATATTTTATTTTTATCCACATTCTTTTTATTTTTTCAGTTTGAAACAACCTTTAAGTAATTTCAAACTGCTATAGGAGGTAGAAAGAAATCATTTAGGGGCAGGCACAGGTAGCTCATGCCAGTAATCTCAACACTTTGGGAGGCTAAGATCACTTGAGGTCAGGAGTTCAAGACCAACCTGGCCAATACGGTGAAACCCCATCTCTACTCATAATATAAAAAGTTAGCTGGGTGTGGTGGTGCACATCTGTAGTCCCAGCTACTCTGAAGGCTGAGGCAGGAGAATCACTTGAACCCATGAGGTGGAGGTTGTGTAATGGCCCAAGGGGTTCATTTTGCCCTTTGCCTAGACAGAGCCAATTCAGCAAGACAGGGAAATTTGTGGAGGAAAAGTTAAATGTTAAATTTGAACTCAATTGAACGTGGACACAAACAATTGCCACCAAGTCCCAGAACAGGTCCCGTGAGCCCCTGAGGTGTTCATCCAGCCTTGTATCAAAGAAATATCTATTTCAATCTATTCCTATACATTAGTTGTTGAAAAGCAATAGACAATCACAAAAACAAGCTCACCTTTTTGTGTTCCTTGAGGCAAGTCACGAATGGCCCTCTTCACTGGGCCTTATGCCACACAACTCTTACAAAAGAGCTAGGGTCCCAGACCACCCTGAAGCTTCATGAGACTTCTGCTTGTCTGGCCAACTCTAGAGCCCAGACTGTTGCTTCTCACTCAGTTGGTAATCCTCCATAGTCTGATGAGGGTAAATATATATATATACACACACATACATACATATATATATATGTATGTATATATATCTTTTCCCGTCTCCTCTTCTTACTGCAGTTTGCTTATTATATCAATCTGCTTATGATATTTATTTGCTTATTATACCATTTGGTTATTATATCATTAGTTTATTATGTCTCCATTGCTATTGATGTGGGATAAAGGTTGTTTACCCTTAAAGGTTTTGTGTGTTTGTCTTTTCTTCTCCCCTCTCACATTTCCCACACAGAACATTTCTGGCGTCACAAACAGGATTTGAAAACAAAACTGTGCCCCTTTTTGACCAGAAGGACAGGTCTGGAGGCTCCGAGACTTCCCATATCCTGGGATGAGATCTCTCCCAGTTCTCCTTCTTTGTGATTGAATGGTCCAGGGGAACTGGCCTTTGAGAGAATTGGGAATCTAAATTAGTACAATTTAAACCTTTGACTGTGTGTGAAGTGCTGCAGGGGATTCCGGTCACCAAAGGAGATGCTGAGGGATCTCCCAAAGTGGATGGTGTTTGATTGCTGCTTATAAGTTAATGTATCAAGATAGGGGGCTGCTTATAAGTTAATGTATCAAGATAGGGGCTGGTTGCTACAAGAGAAATGTAAGCTGGAAAAGGAAAATGCTCATTTGACTTCCAGACTGACCCTGGCCCAATGCCAGTCAATGTCTTGACTGATCAGGCTCAAAGCTATTAGCCTATTGCTGAAAAAAGCAGCTGTCCAGGTGGCCTGGTCAAGGTAAAACTAAAGAACTAGTCAGTCGGGGCTTGGAGCAGATAAAAACCCAGCTCCTATCTCAAAAATGGGAAATTAACCCTAGTAAAATTCAAGGACCTGCACAAAAATGTAAAATTCTTTGGCATCCTATGGAATGCAAAGAAACAGTCCACTTTACCAAAGGCTAAGGCTAAAATACTATAATTTGCAACCCCCATCACTAAGAAGGAGGCCCAGAAACGTATTGTCTTGTTTAGATTCTGAATACATCATATTCCTTACTTGGGTAACATTTTACAGCCTCTGCGTGCAGTCACTAGAAATAGGTATGACTTTCAATGGGGAGAGAAAGAGAGCATGGCTTTTGAACAAGCTAAACAAGCGGTGCAACTGGCCCTGGATCTATGGTCCATACGGGATGGGCCAGACAAACTGAGTAACTGTCCTAGATCAACATGCTAATTGGAGCCTGAGGCAGAAACAAGATGGGAAGAGGGTACTTTTTATGTTTTGGACCCAGAAACTGCCAGAGGTCAGAAAAGCTTATACCCCTTTCGAGAAGCAATTGTTAGCTTGCTATTGGGCTTTGCTGGAAATGGAATACCTCCACTTCAACCATGATGTCTTTATGAGGCCTGAAATTCCTATTACGACTTGGGTCATGAGTTCCCCCAAAACCCACCAGGTAGGGCATGCCCAGAAAGTAGCGTCATAAAATGGAAATGGGACATACAAAACCAGGCTAAGCCAAAACCAAAGGGGGTACCACTTTTACATGAGGATGTGGAAAACTTGCTAGCTCAGGAAACCACCAAGCGAGTCCTGCAGATAGGGAAGGAAACCTCCCCCACACACCAAATGGGACAAATCCTTTAAATAACTAAGCCCAGAGGATCAGAAACATGCTTGGTTTACTGATGGATCCATGAAATACATTCGTGGGACCCAATGCTGGAAGGCCGTGGCTTATAATCCTGTTAAAAACATAAACGTTTCTGATGAAGGAAGGGGTGGGGGCAGCCAGTTAGCTGAACTAGTAGTCGTTCCTCTGCGATGTTCAGGAGGAGGCCAGAAGAATTTGTCACTTTTATACCAACTCTTTGTCAGTAGCAAATGGTCTTACCACCTGGGTGCCCCAATGGCAATGAAACAAATAGTTAAAGGGGAATAAAGAGGTTTGGGGAAAACTGTACTGGTAAGGTGTCTGAATCCTGGTGCACACTACCATCATCACTGTGTTCCATGTATTTTTTGTTGTTGTTTGTTTGTTTTTGAGATGGAATCTAGCCCTGTCACCAAACTGAAGTGTAGTAGTGCAATCTCTGCTCACTGCAACCTCCGCTTCCAGGGTTCAAGTGATTCTCCTGCCTCTGCCTCCCAAGTAGCTGGGATTACAGGCACGGTCAGCCACACCCAGCTCATTTTATATATATTTTTAATTTTTATTTATTTATTTTAGATGTAGTTTCACTCTTCCATTAGGCTGGAGTGCAGTGGCACCATCTAGGCTCACCACAGCCTCCATGCCCCAGATTCAAGCAATTCTCCTGCCTTAGCCTCCCGAGTAGCTGGAATTATGTAAGGCACACACCACGATGCCCAGCTAATTTTTGTACTTTTAGTAGAGATGAGGTTTCACCATGTTGGACAGGATGGTCTCCATCTCTTGACCTCGTGATCAGCACGCCTCAGCCTCCCAAAGTGCTGGGATTGGAGGCGTGAGCCACCGTGCTCAGTTAATTTTTTAATTTTAGAGACTGGGTTTCGCCATGTTGGCCAGGATGGTCCCATTCTCTTGACTTCGTGATCTGCCCACCTCAGCCTCCCAAAGTGCTGGGATTACAGGCATGAGCCACTGTGCCTGACCCTGTTTTCCATGCTGATGCTCACACATTTCTGCTTTCTCTTAACAGACTATTTAATCAGCAGGAAGATCAACAGGCAGAAATTTCCAACATAACTGCGATCTTGAATGCGGGTAAATGGATTACAGTATGTTTAAGCCTTGCAATGAGAGGCATTACAATGTATGGTGGTATAATTGATAGCTGGGTGGGGGTGGGGGCTCCCCAGGCCCATGTGGGTGTCAGGCGGGCTGTGGCACCACACTGCTCTTACTTCCTCTTCATGGGTCACGCCAGCCACCTAGTCAGTTCTGATGAGAGAACCTGGATACCTCAGGTTGTGGTGCAGGATACACACACTATTATTGTTCTTTTTTATGGGATGCTGCTTCTCGTCAGCAATCTTGTCCCTGCCCCCACCAATTTTTATTTGAAAGTCTAACAGAATTCAGCTGTGAATCCACATGGTTCTGAACATTTTTGTTTTGGTTGGCAATTTTTAAAAATTATTATTTCAATCTCACTTCTTGTTATTAGTCTGTTAAGAGTTGTTGTTTTTTAATCTAGGAGGGTTGTACATTTTCAGGAATTTATTCATCTTCTTTAGGTTTTCTAATTTGTGCACATGGAGGTATTCACAGTCACCCTGAATGATCTTTTGTATTTCTGTGGCATGGGTTGCAATATCTTCTGTTTCATTTCTAATTGAGCTTATTTGGCTCTTCTCTCTTCTTGGTTAATGCTGTTAATGGTCTATCAATTTTGTTTATCTTTTCTAAGAGCCAGGTTTTCATTTCATTTATCGTTTGGATTTTTTGGTGGTTGTTGTTTGTTTCATTTAGTTCTGCTCTGATCTTTGTTATTTCTTTTCCTCTGCTGGGTTTGGGTTTGGCTTGTTCTTGTTTCTCTAGTTCCTTGAGTTGTTATCTTACACTGTCGACTTATGCTCTTTCAGACATTTTGATAGAGGAACTTGATGCTATGAACTTTCCTTTTAGCATCACATCTGCTGTATCCCAGACGTTTTGATAGGTTGTGCCATTATTATTGTTCAGTTCAAAGAATTTTTAAATTTCAATCTTATTTCATCCAACTAGCATTCAGAACCAGGTTGATCTTAAATTTAGTTATTTATTTAATTTCCATGTATTTATTTAATTTCTAAAATTTATTTAATTTCCATGTATTTGCATGGTTTTCGTGGTTCATTTAGAGTTAATTTTCAATTTTATTCCACTGCAGTCTGAGAGACTAGTTGATATAATTTTGACTGTCTTAAATTTATTGCAACTTGTTTTGTGGCCTATCATATGTCTATCTTAGAGAATGTTCCATGTACTGATGAATAAAATGTATATTCTGCGGTTGTTGGGTAGAATGTTCTGTAAGTATTTGTCAAGTCCATTTGTTCTAGGATATAGTTTAAGTCCATTGTGTTTTTTGTTGTTATTGTTGATTTTCTGTCTTGATGACTTGTCTAGTGCTGTCAGTAGAGTATTGAAATTCCCCATTATTATTGTATTGCCATTTATCTCGTTTCTTAGGTCTAGTAGTGATTGTTTTATGAATTTGGGAGCGCCAATGTTAGGTGCATACATATTTAGGATTATGATATTTTCCTGTTGGACTAGTCCTTTTATCATTATATAATGTCCCTCTTTGTGTTTTTTATTTTTTACCTGTTTTTGCTTTAAAGCCTGTTTTTTCTGATGTAAGAATGGCTACTACTGCTTGCTTTTGGGGTACATTTGCATGGAATATATTTTTCCAACCCTTTACCTTAAGTTTATGTTAGTCCTTAAGTGTTGGGTAAGTCTCTTGAAGACAGCAGATATTTTATTGATAAACTCTTATCCATTCTGCTATTGTATATGCTTTAAGTGGCGCATTTAGGCCATTTACATTCAACGTTAGTATTGAAGTGTGAAGGACTATTTTATGCATTGTGCCAGTAGTTTCCTGAATACCTTTTATATTGTGTTATTGTTTTATAGGCCTTGTGAGGTGTGTGCCTTAAGAAGGTTCTATTTCAGTGTATTTTGAGGTTTTGTTTCAAGATTTGGAACACTTTGTAGCAGTTCTTGTAGTGGTGGCTTGGTAGTGGTGAATTCTCTAAGCATTTGTTGGTCTGGAAAAGACTGTATCTTTCCTTCATTTATGAAGCTTAGTTTCACTGGATACAAAATTTGGGCTGACACTTGTTTTGTTTAAGGAGGCTAAACATAGGACCCCAATCCCTTCTAGCTTGTAGGGTTTCTGTTGAGAAATCTGCTCGTAATCGGATACGTTTTTCTTTATAGGTTACTTGATGCTTTTGTCTCACAGTTCTTAAAAATCTTTCCTTTATATTGACTTCAGATAATCTGATGACTGCGTGCCTAGGTGATGATCTTCTTGTGATGAATTTCCTTGGTGTTCTTTGAGCTTCTTGTATTTGGATGTCTAGATCTCTAGCAAGGCCAGGAAAGGTGTTCTCAATTATTTCCTCAAATAAGTTTTCCAAACTTTTAGATTTCACTTCTTCCCTGAGGACACCAGTTATTCTTAGGTTTGGTTGTTTATGTAATTCCAAGCTTCTTGGAGGTTTGGTTCATTTTCAAAATTCTTTTTTATTTGTCTTTGTTAGATTGGGTTAATTCAAAAGCCTATCTTTCAGCTCTGGAGTTCTTTCTTTTACTTGTTTGGATCTATTGTTGTAATTTTCCACTATATTTTGCATTTCTCTAAGTGTGCCTTTCATTTGCAGAAGTTGTGATTTTTTTTTTTTCATTTATGCTATCTATTTCTCTGGTAATTTTTTTCATCCATATCCTGTATTTTTTTAAAAAATTCTTTTAGTGAGTATTTATCTTTGGTGCCTCTGTAAGTGGCTTAATGTTGGACCTTATGAATTCTTTTTCTGGCAATTCAGAGACTTCTTCTTGGTTTGCATCCATTGCTAGGGATTGCTAGGGAGCTAGTGTTGTCTTTCAAAGGTGTTAAACAATTTTTCCTTTGTTATGTTACCAGAATTGATTTTTTGGTTCCTTCTTATTTGGGTTTTCTATGTCAGAGGAAAGAGCTGAGGCTCTAGGCTGCTGTTCAGATTATTTTGTTTCATGGGGTGATCCCTTGACGTGATGGTCTCCCCTTTTCCCTTGGGATGGGGCTGTCTGAGAGCCAGATTGCAGGGATTGTTATTGCTTTTGTGGGTTTAATCACCCAATGGAGCTACTTGGCTCTGGGCTGGTACTGGGGAGTGTCTGCAAAGAGTCCTGTGATGTGATCTGTCTTCAGGTTTCTCAGCCATGGATACTACCACCTGCTCTGGTAGAGGTAGCAGGGGAGTAAAGTAGACTCTGTGAGGGTGGTTGATTGTAGTTCTGTTTAGTGTACTGTTTTTTTTGTTTGTTTGTTTGTTTGTTTGTTTGTTTGAATGCTGGTTGTTCTAGCAGTGAAGTTGTCACATGAAAGACTGAGGATTTCTGGTTAGCCAGGATGTTACAGGTGATGGAATTAGCTGTTGTTTTCTCCTTTATTGGAGTGGGTTTTCTTTTTTAAATTAATTTGTTTGTTTGTTTGTTGTTTGTTTTTGAGACAGAGTTTTGCTCTTGTTGTCCAGGCTGGAGTGCAATGGTGTGATCTCAGCTCACCACAACCTCTGCCTCCCAGGTTCAAGGGATTCTCCTGCCTCAGCCTCCCAAGTAGCTGGGATTACAGGTGTGCACCACCATGCCTGGCTAATTTTGCATTTTTAGTAGAAACTGGATGTGGTTTCTCCGTGTTGGTTAGGGGGTTCTGGAACTCCTGACCCCAGGTGATCCACCTGCCTCAGCCTCCCAAAGTGCTGGGATTACAGGTGTTAGCCACACCACCTGGCTGGGGTTGTTCTTTGATGAGTTGATGTAATGGCTTGAGTTGGTTGACCTCCAACCTGGAGGTGGGATTTTCAATAGAGCATCAGCTGTGGTAGTACAGGGGGTATGCAAGCTTGCCATCGGGTCACCTGGATAAGTATTCAGGTTTCTCAGGCAATGGGTGGGAACATAGAGCTCCCAAGAGAGTATGTCTTTTGTCTTCAGCTACCAGCATGGGTAGAGTAAGGCCATCAGGTGAGTGCAGGGTTAGACATGTCTGAGCTCAGACCCTCCTTGGGTGGGGCTTGCTGCAGCTGCTGTGGGGTTGGGAGTATGGTTCTCAGGTTGATGGAGTTCTGTTCCCAGGGGGATTATGGCTCATATCATACAGGTCAGGAAGGAAGTGAAGGAAAGCCAGCAGTGACAGGCCTCACTCAGCTCCCATGAAGCCAGCAAGGCCAGTTTCACTCACTCATACCCCACCAACAGCACCAAGTTTATATCCAATCAGTGAGCAGTACTGAGATCTTGCCCCAGGCTACAAACCTCCCCATTGAGAAAGCAACCTGGGCTTCCTGTGCTTCTCATTCACTGTCCCCTCACTGATTCTGCCAAGGAACATTCGTACTAGGTCAAAATTATTACAGAGTTTAGCCGGAAGTTTCCTTCTCCCTGTGGCCCTTCCCCAGTTCCACTGACAGACCTTCCCAAGGACCCCTGTGAGATAAAGTCAGAAATGGCTTCCCTGAGAACCAAGAGTGCCTGTGGGGCTCTTCCCACTGCTTCTTCTGCTTTTATATTTTGCTTGGCTCTCTAGTTCATTCCAGCCCTAGGTAAGGTTAAATCTTTCTCTGGTGATCTGGATTTTCAGGGTTTGAGTATGTGTGTTTAGAGGTGAATGTTCCTTCTCTTACACTTTTGACACTTGCTATTTTTCCATAGTCTCGCAGAGGTTGCAGTGGCAAGTCACTTATTTCAAAGAGTCTGTGCATTCTTTTGGTTTTCCTGGTATGTTCCTATGGTAGTTCGAGATGAGATGAGCAAAAGTTTGAGATGAGAGTCTCCACATGCTGTTCTATCCATCCAAGTGGGAGATACAAGTTAATCCTGTCTCCTAGCCACCTTTTTTTTTTTCCTTCTGAGAGAAATATTGATTGATTCTTCATCACAGATTTTAAAAAAGATCAGTAAGCATTCTCATTCTTTCTTTATTGTTTTAAACAGAACTCTACTTTTTCTTCAGGCAACTGATTTAATTTCTCATTATACATTTATTTATTTATCTGTTTCTTATTGCCTGTGCTCACCACCAGACCAACTGGAAAAAATCAACTGCAGAAATATAAGGTAAGTCTTTCATAAATGATTACTGATTAACTATAAATCCACAAAAATTTCATGTTAATATTCATCTGACCTGCCCTCATTTGGCCTTCTACAGAATGCTTGAAGTTAGATTAAAAATAATCTACCAATAAATATTCATTGATAGAACACTGAAAGGTGAAGCCTACTGGTGAAAACGTTGTTCATTCATTAACAGAAATGAAGTAGATACATTTATTTCTTGACTTGCTATTATGCTTCATTAGTGTGTGTTTATTTTTATCCAGTACCATGCTATTTGCTTACTGTAGCTTTTTTTTTTTTTGAGACATGTTTCAGTCTGTTGCCCAGGGTGGAGTGCAGTGGCTTCATCGTGACTCACACTGCAGCCTCAACTTCACAGGATCTAGGAATCCTACCTCCGCATCTCAAGTAGCTGAGACTATGGGTTTGTGCCATTACACCGTGCTAATTTTTGTATTTTTTGTAGAGATGGTGTTTTGCTATGTTGCCCAGGCTGATCTAGAACTCCTGGGCTCAAGTAACCCACCTTGGCCTCTCAAAGTGCTGGGATCACAGGTGTGAGCCGCTGCACCTGGCCTTGTTGTAGCTTTGTAATATATTCAGAAACCAGGTAGTATGATGCCTCCAGCTTTGTTGTTTTCCTTCAATATTGCTTAGCCTATTCTGGGTCTTTCATGAATTGATAAAGATTTGATAATTACTTTTTAAATTCTGAGAAAAATATATTTGGAATTTTTATAAGGATTGCATTAAATCTGTAGATCACTTTGGGTAGTATGAACATTTTCACAATATTAATTCTTTCAATTCATAAGCATGGTGTATCTTTCAATTTTTTAGTGCCTTCAATTTATTTAATTAATGTTTTAGAGTTTTTAGTGTATAGATATTTTACCTCTTTGAATAAATTTATTTCTATGTATTTTCTTCTCTTTGATGCTTTTGTAAATGAGATTATTAATCTCAATCCCTGTCTACACATCTATTCAACTTGAACAGTTTTAGAGATTAAAGTAAATACATGTGAAAATACAGGAGAGGGAAGAAACTCAAAGTTTTATAGTTTTCTAAAATACAGGTGCCCAATTTAGCATCCTGTGTCATGCCCTGTGGTGCCAAACATCACATTAAGCTTGAACTCAAGCTCAAATTGACTTATTCTTTGGGATAACGCAAAGATAGAGAAACTCATCATCCTGATTTCACACAGGTGGAGACTACTGCTTAGAGAGAATAAGTGAATATACAGAATCACATGGCTGGTACATGGTAAACTGGAACTTCTAGAACAAACCATCTGACCCTGAACTTCAAATGAGCTGGGCAGCTTCTTACCATCTGTCTATGAAAAGTCCAGAGATACCAGAGGGTGCCATGTGAGCCTTTGGCGAATAGGTGAAAACTTCAAATGTTGATACTCAGGAGGAAGGAGTTAGATTGACCCAACACTTGATGGAACACTTACTTTTAACTTAATGGAGCCATAAAAGTGCTTATAACATTTGGGGCTTTGAGTTCATCAATTAAGGCAGAATTTCTATAGAGTATACTTTTCCCTAAAAAACGTATTTAGCCATTGATAACTCTATGTAGCTCTGTGAAATATGTGCTTATTAGACAGATCAGGTGTTTTGGCTATAAATAAGATGAATATTGTGTTTGTAATAAAATATATTTATAAATGATTTTGATTCTGAATATTTAAAAACTATTAACTATTGTTTGAATACATCTTTGTCCAAAACATATATATACATTTTATATAATATATAGAATATATGTATATATAATACACACATGTGTAATCACATGTAATATAGATGGTAATAGTATATAGATGGTACCTTCTGTGGCTATTACGAGCTTCATTGCCCACCAGTTCCAGAATATGGGGTATCAGGTACTCAAGAGTGGCAGCAAGAAACATAACCATGGAAGAGTCCAGACACTGGGCACAGCAGATCTCCCACAAGAGGTGTCCAAACATATCATGCAGAACTGCAGCTCTGCTCTTGCTAAGAAGGTGAAATCTGCTTTTTTTTTTTTAGAAGCAGTCTTGCTCTGTTGCCCAGGCTGGAGTGCAGTGGTGCTGTCTTGGCTCCATCTCTCGGGTTCTAGTGATTCTCCTGCCTAAGCCTCCCAAGCAGCTGGGACTACAAGCGTGTGCCGCCACGCCCAGCTAATTTTTTTGTATTTTTAGTATAGACGGGGTTTCACCATGTTGGCCAGGCTGGTCTCAATATCTTGACCTGGTGACCCATCCGCCTCAGACTCCCAAGTGTTTGGATTAGAGACATGAGCCACCCCGCCTGGCCTCTTTTTTTTTTTTTTTTTTTAATTCACTCTTGTTGTCCCGGCTGGAGTGCAATGGCACGATCTCGCCTTACCACAACATCCGCCTCCCAGGTTCAACCGATTCTCCTGCCTTAGCCACCCAAGTAACTGAGTAGGCTGGTCTCGAACTCCGAACCTCAGGTGATCCACCAGCCTCAGCCTCCCTTGGCCTCCCAAAGTGTTGAGATTACAGGTGTGAGTCACGGCTACAGGCTTTTTTTTTTGTTTTGTTTTGTTTTGTTTTGTTTTGTTTGTGTGTTTTTAGACAGAGTCTCACTCTGTCACCCAGACTGGAGTGATGTGGCACAAGCTCAGCTCACTCCAACTTTTGCCTCCTGACTTCAAGTGATTCTCCTGGCTCAGTCTCCTGAGTAGCTGGGATTACAGGTGTGCACCACCAAGCTCAGCTAATTTTTGTATTTTTAGTAGAGACCGAGTTTCACCATATTGGTCAGGGTGGTCTCGAACTCCTGACCTCGTGATCTGCCCACCTTGGCCTCCCAAAGTTTTGGGATTACAGGCATGAGCCACCGCGCCTGGCCATTTGACTCTTTTTTGTACTGGTTATCATATTGGCAGATTCCTCAGATGTTAAATACATATTTTAATATGTGTTCCTGTCTTTATGAGTGTCACAAATTTATAATTTTTTAAAAAATTATGTTTTAAGCACCCTTTATGTCACACTGATATGCCCAATGGATTTATCTATCAAAAGCATCCAAACTTCTATGACAGAGGATTACATAGTTGAACTTGAGTGTATTTTTTTTAATATCTAGTTGACTAAAGCTTCAGCAGAACTTTGTTGACTCTGTTTTCATTTTATTTTCAATTTTCCTTTCAGCTAACTTAGTGTTTCTATGTTTTTCTACTGCATTTATAGCATATTATCTAGTGTTTATCATTGGCAACAGTGGCTTGAAGTTTGCTTATAAAATTATGTTTATTGAGGTAAAGTTCACATAACATCAAATGCAACGTATTAATTATTTTCAGGTTTACACTTCAGTATCTTTTTGTGTATTCACAATGCTTTACGATCATTACCACTAGGTAATTTTAGAAAAGTATAATTACCCAAAAAAGAAACTCCACACCCATCAAGCAGCCACTTTCTATTTTCCCCACCAGCCTCTGGCAACCATTAATCCACTTTCTGTTTCAAAGGATTTGCCCATTTGGGGAATTTTATACAAATGGATTCATAAAGTACATGACCCTTTTGGTATAGCTTTTTCCATCAAGCATAATATCTTTAATACGTATCTATGTTGTGTCCCATATTAGTACACCATTCCTCTTTCTGGCTGAAGTATACTATTGCCTTGTATACTATATCCCATTTGTCTTTCTAGTCCTCCATGGATAGGCATTTGCACTGGTTTCAGTTTTTGGCTATAACAAATAATGTTTCTATGGATATGCATATACATGTTTTTGTGTGGACCTATTTTGATTTCAGTTGAATATATACTCAGAAGTGGAATTGCTAAGACATGTGGCAACTCTATATTAACCTCAGGAGGAACTGCCAAAATGTTTTCCAAAACTGCTGCCTAATTCTACCATCCCACCAGCACTCTATGAGGGTTTCAATTTTTCCACATCTTTACCCACACTGATCTGTCTTCTGAAATATACCTGTACCAGTAGGTACGAAGTGATATATCATTGTGATTTTGACTTGCATCTTTCTGATGAATAAAGATGTTGTGCATCTTTTCATGTGCTCATTGGCCACTTGTACAGAATAAAAATCTTGGAGCCACTGGTCCAGACTATGAGTCTCAAACACGTTACAAACAGATTTTTGGTACTGCACAAGAAATAGCACTCAGCAAGGCAAATTTACTTCCATAAAAGGTTGCGTCTCATATATTAAGCAATGGCAAGGGCACACAGAACAAAGGAAGCAGGAGTTTTTATTATCTCTGATGCAGCTTCTACTTCTGTGTCTTTCCACTACTGGTTAGGGTTGGACCGCACAGTCTAAACTAGTCCCGATTGGCTAAATACTTCAAATTTTTTAGATAAGGGAGTCTCGTAAGGGATGTAAGAGAGAGAGATACCAGAGGTCCATTATGGGGGAACTAGGAAAGTAACCTATTCCCTAATAAGGAAAATAATGCAGACTGGGTCTTGGGTTGTAGCAAGATAATTTTTGTATTTTTGGTGGAGACAGGATAATTTATTTTCCAATTACTAATATTTTCATTCAGAGTGAGAATATTCTGCATAGACACGTAAAGTCTGTTTTATTTATTAATAAAAAACATTAGAGCAAGGTATAACTACAGACTCCACCGTTCAGTTTATACACTGAACTGTTCTTGCTTTTGCAGTATAAGTACTTCAGCCTGAAAATACTGCATAATTGCTTTGGATCATCAGGTTTCTGTCAAAGATACTTAGTGTCTTTTAGTCTTTATCATTCTATATTGCTAAATTTATTCCTATTTTTGTGCTAAGCTTCTGCATGCTCTTAAAATGAGCTTTTATCTAAACAAATCTGTGTCTACTTTAGAGGACTAAAGATGAAAAAAAATAAATTTTTGGAAAGTAAAAACAAAGCAATAAATCTGAAGTACTAGATAAACATAATCTGGAGTCAGAGAAAATGACAAAAGGCTTATTCAGCTGTTAATATGATTTACACGTATTTCAAAAAAGCCGAGAAAAACATCTATAAATAATCTAATTCCCTTAAGAAAAGAGGGAATAGCAAAAAAATTTTGGAACTTTTTAAAGAGTTTTTGAACCTTGAACATCTGAATTTTGCACACCATATGCACTTGAAAGAATGTTTATGGGGGAAAAAGCAGAAGAGACAAAGATGTTACAAAAAATCCACAAGTGCCCAAGACCAACGCAACAGAATAGAGAGCCCAGAAATAATGCCGGCCTCCTACACCCATCAGATTTTTGACAAAGCTGACAAGAGGAATGTGGGAAGAATTCTCTCTTCAATAAGTGGGGCTGGAAGAACTGCTTAGCATTATGTAGAAGACAGAAACTGGACCCCTTCATTAAACCATATACACAAATCAACTCAAGATAAATTAAAGACTTAAATGAAAAACTTAAAATTATAAGAAACCTCGCAAGATAACCTAGGAAATACCAGTCTAAACATAGAAACTGGCAAAGACTTCATGATGAAGATACCAAAAGTAACTGCCACAAAAGCAAAAATTGACAAATGGGACCTATTTAAACAAAGAGCTTCTTTACAGCAAAGGAAACTATCAACAGAGTAAACATCCTACAGAATAAAAGAAAATGTTTGCAAACTTTGGCTCTGACAAAGGTCTAATAATCAAAACTTATTAAGAACTTAAACAAGTTTACAAGAAAAAAAAATCTCATTAAAAAGAGGGAAAAAATATGAACAGATGCTGTTCAAAAGAAGACATACATGTGCCTAATAATCATATTAAAAAAATGCTCATCACTAATCATTAGGGAAATTAAAAGGGAAACCACAATGAAATGTCACATCACACTTGTGAGAACACTACATACCCATCAGGATGGCTATTTTTTAAAAGTCAAAAAATAACAGATCCTGGCAAATTTGCAGAGATAAGGGAATGCTTATAGTCTGCTGGTGGGAGTGTAAATTAGTTCAACAACTATAAAAAGCAGTGTGGTGATTCCTCAAAGAACCAAAAACAGAATTATCATTTGACCCAGGAACCTCATAATTGGGTATATAGCCAAAGAAATATAAATTATTATATTATAGAGACACATCCACATGCATGTTCATTGCAGAACTATTCACAATAGCAAAGACATGGACAGGCCCTAAATGCCTGTCAATGGTAGACTGAATAAAGAAAATATGGTATGGTCAGATGCGGTGGCTCATGCTTGTAATGTCAGCACTTTGGGAGGCCGAGGCAGGTGGATTGCCTGAGCTTAGAAGTTTGATACCAGCCTGGGCAACATGGTAAATTCTGTCTCCATGAAAAATACATAAAGAAAAATTGGCCAGGCATGGTAATGCACACATGTAGTCCCAGTTACTTGGAAGGATGAGGGCGACGGAATTGCTTGAGCCTGGGAGGTTGCGACTAAAGTAAGCAAGTGTCATGCCATAGCACTCTAGCCTGGGCAATAAGCTTGTCTCCAAAAATAAAGTAGAATAAAAGATTTAATAAAAACAAAATATGGTACATAAACATCATGGAATACTCTGTGGCCATTAAAAAAAAAAGATCATGTCCTTTGCAATAATATGGATGAAGCTGGAGACCATTATGCTTAGAAAACTAATGCAGAGGCCGGGCGCTGTGGCTCAATGCCTGTAATCCCAGAAATTTGGGAGGCTGAGGTTGGTGGATCACCTGAGGTTGGGAGTTTGAAACCAGCCTGATCAACATGGAGAAACCCCATCTCTACTAAAGATACAAAATTAGCCACACACGGTGTCGCCCACCTGTAATCCCAGCTACTTGGGAGGTTGAGGCAGTGGAATAGCCTGAACCCAGAACACTAAGGTAGCAGTGAACCGAGATCATACCATTGCATTCCAGCCTGGGCAACAAGAGCAAAACTCCTACTCGAAAACAAAACAAAGCAAAACAAAAAAAAAAAAAAAAAAAAAAGAAAGAAAACTACTGCAGAAACAAAACCAAATGCATGTTATTATTTTTAAGTAAGAGCTAAGTTATAAGAACACGTGAACACAAAGAGGAGAATGACAGGTGCCTAGTTGAGGGTGGAGGGTGGCGTAGGGAGACCTCCTGAAACTATGGCTATGGAATAAAAGATGAAATGCTCCTGATTATTGTAAATACAAAATTGCATGCAGGATTGTGTAAAGACAATGCCAGGTTGGACTGCCAGAATGAGCCAACAGCGTTTAATGTGCTTCCCCCTGCAGAGAGCCTATGAATGGACGTGCAGTCAGGGAAGTTTCACATCACCAAGATTCCTATCCCAGAAGAGCAGATGTTCATAGCTCTGGGAATGGAACGTGACCCTCGTGGAAAGCCTATAAACGGATGCATGGGGGGGCGCCTGTCCATATGGATAAGATAGGGCTATAAACACCCTCATCTTGCCACGGCTCTTCTAGGCCTCTTTAGGGTTGAGGCATACTCCCTTCTGAGAATTTCTGGTCTAACCAGTTGTCTAACTTCACGTCCTGTTTCTATGAATTGTTTGTAACTAGCTTTTGCTGCAACTGTTACTGCTGATTAATATCTTGCTAATCATAGGTTATGGAAAGACTGTGTTCCTGTTTTAAGGCTCTGTTAGAAATTACTGATGCACACACTACATTGTCAATTCTTATCTCTGTATAGTGTACTTCTGCATACAGAAGTTATGTTAAAGAATTACTTCATTCCCATGTGACCATCTCACCTCATAATCAAATGGCCCTAAATCCCTCACTAACCTACCCCCGCCCTCACTAAACTTAATAATAAATGCTGGCATATCCAGTGCATTGTTGGCACCGCGGGACCAGAAGGCGGTGACCCCCCTGGATGCCGTTTTCACTATCTTGTGTGTGTCTATTATTTCTCGACCTGCAGATCCACCTGGGAGCAAAGAGAGAGCCCCGTTGCATTGTGAACTGCTGGCCACATCCTGCAATAGGGTGGGAGGACTCAGAGGATCAGAAAATAGACCTGTTTGGTGCTATGCTTAGTAACTCAGTGACAAAATAATCTGCACACCAAACCCCCAGGACATAATTTTAGCTGTGTAACAAGCCCACATGTGTACCGTGAACAAAAAATAAAAGCTAAAAGAAAAAAAAAATCCCTGGATGGGAGAGAGTGCAATGTAGGTGAAAGGAATAATTTTTTGCTACAGATAGCAGCCCAGGTGGGGCTGTACTCTGATTCATTTCTGTGTGCATGCAGGCAGATGAGATTATGAACAGGAGGGCCAGAACCCTAGGCTGGTGGAGTAAACAGGTTGCTGCTGCAGATTCAGTGTCCAGGGATGGGGATATGCAAGGAGACTTGTAGACACTTGTGGCTTTTTGGCAAGAAACACTTGGATCAAAAATGCTGTGGTGAAGTTTCTGAGGATGGTGCCTAGTCCTGGGAGGAGAGTGGACACGTCAATGTCTAGTGTGTGTGTTTGGGAGCAGGTGGGAATCCTGTGGTGGCAGCTGCAAGAAAAGGGGATCTGTCATCAGAGCTCTTTCCTCTAAGTTCTCAGTCTTCTGTCACCCTGAGAGAAGACCTGGAATCACAAGACAATGGGCAGTGTGACAGCCTGTGTACAGGAGAGCAGAGCCTCCCGTTCCTAAATACCCAGAGTTTTATTCCATGCCAGGCCTTTATGATATTTTATTTTTCTGACACCAAATCTGTAGTTTTCTGAACATCAAACAATTCTCCAACACCAACTCAGTGTGAAACATTTGAATTCTGACAGCACCCAAAGTCAGCACAGACCGTGATTCACGACTCAGTCCCACAACATTGTTCTCACTGCAGATGCCAGTCACAAACCCCATGGGCCCATCTATGCTTCTGAGCTACTGTTTAAAAATTGGGGACTCCCATAACCTCCCTGAAGTTCAATAATTTCGTAGAGCTACTCACAGAACTGAGCAAACACTGTAGTTATGTTTACCAGTTTCATATATAAGAGGCAGCCCAGGAAAAGCCAAATGGAAGAAATGTGTAGAACAAAGAAAAGAGATGGGGCAAGATGAAACACATAGATAATCCTGGAAAATATTTGTGATTAATAAAATTCTCCATACTTTGTGTGCTCCAGGAAGTTTATGGAAAGAAGCACTCTTCCTGTTATGACTTTTTCTTACATATCACACAGCCAGACACACAGTCTGCACAGTTTCTCCGTTTTCTCATTAAGAAAAATCAGTTGAATTTGTCTTCACTGGTCAAAATATATATATTTTTTGAGATGGAGTCTCACTCTGTCGTCCAGGCTGGAGTGCAGTGGCACAGTCTCGGCTCACTGCAACATCCTTCTCCCAGGTTGAAGCAATTTTCCTGCCTTAGCCTCCCAAGTAGCTGGGATTACGGGTGCCCACCAGGATGCCTGGCTAATTTTTGTATTTTTAGTAGACACAGGGTTTCACCATGTTGGCCAGGCTGGTCTCAAACTCCTGACTTCAGGTGATCCGCCTGCCTCTGCCACCCAAAGTGCTGGGATTACAGGTGTGAACCACCACACCCAGCTTAAAATAAAATATTTTTAAATCAAACTTTACTTAGGGTATTCTCACTCCCTCAGGCTCCTGAACTTTGAGCTACCCTCAGCCTGAGTCAACATAGAACCTCATTCTACATCCCTCCTAAGAACATGCTGATTTCAGGGTAAGACATTCTCTGATCTAAAATCTGACTTTTTCACCCTCCATTTGCCATTCCCCTCCCACCTCCTTTCTAATCTTGTGTGCTCCTCCATAGGGAAAAAAAGTCCTTTTCTGCCTACATTTTTGCAAGCCATAAAGATCTTATAGTTGGTTGTTGCTTTCTCCTGTTGCAATAACTTTTTGGAATTTATTTTTCTTACATAAATATAACGTTTTTATTTTACAAAATCTAGAAAGTGCCTCAAAACAATAACAACTTCATGATCAGTAAGACTCTCCCAGTTTCCCTTCATTTTAGCCTCAACCGCATCTGCCTGTGGGACCCCAGCTTTCCAGGGCTCTGTAGCTTCTCTCAGAATAACGGCTCCTTCAATGGCTGGGGTGAGCGGGCTGAAACATCTTCAGGGGAGTCTTTCCAGAAAAAAGTAACTGGGCCTTTGGCCGGGCGCAGTGGCTCACGCTTGTAATCCCAACACTTTGGGAGGTCGAGGCGGGTGAATCACGTGGTCAGGCATTCGCAACCAGCCTGGCCTGTAACATAGTGAAACCCTGTCTCTACTAAAAATTAGCCAGGTATGGTGGTGGGGACCTGTAATCCCAGCTACTCGAAAGGCTGAGGCAGGATAATCTCTTGAACCCAGGAGGCAGAGGTTGCAGTGAACCAAGATCCTGGCAGTGCACTCCAGCCTAGGCAACTGTGTGAGACTCCGTCTCAAAAAAAAAAAAAAAAAAAAAATCTAACTCTGCCTTTAATTACCTTCTGTTGCAGGCTTAATATTAGCCTTAGGTTCAAGTCACTAGGTTAAAGCTTTAATTTCCATGTCAGAGTTACTCACTTGATTTTGAAACTAACTGCTTGAAAAATCCAGTGAAATTACTCAAAGTGTTTACATAAGGGAAGGAAATTTTAAGCTGCTTACATTTATTTTATTTTATTTTATTTTATTTTTTTTGAGATGGAGTCTGTCACCCAGGCTGTAGTGCAATGGCACAATCTCAGCTCACTGCAACCTCTGCCACCCAGGTTCTAGCCATTCTCCTGCCTCAGCCTCCCAAATAGCTGGGACTATAGGCATGTGCCACAGCACCCGGGTAATTTTTGTATTTCTAGTAGAGACGGGGTTTCTCCATGTTGGGCAGCCTGGTCTCGAACTCCTGACCTCAAGTGATCAACCTGCCTTGGCCTCCCAAAGTGCTGGGATTGTAGGCATGAGCCACTGAAAATGGCTAAGGTGCTTGCATTTTATATCTCCATAAGAAAAGCAAATATGTCTACTTCTTTCAGAAAATATATGTATTATTTTATTATTTCTATTAAAAATAATGTAGTAAAAAATTAGTCATATGGGAACACTTGTAGAAGGTACATAAGTTGCATCACATATAATTTAGCATTAAACTAAGAAATCAAGACAACATGATATAGAACCAAGATAATCACTGTCACAAATTTACCCTGCAAAAAGAGGAACTGATGTTTTGATGAATCTATGTAACCCATAAATGATCTACCACATTTTCCTGTGGAAATATGTTCATTGTCCACAGTCAAAATGAAAGAGAGATTTTCTCTAATTTTTTTTCTTTTCTTTTTTTTTTTTTTCTTGGTAGCTAGCATTCTTTTTTTTTTTTTTTTTGAGATGGAGGATGGAGTCTTGCTCTGTCACCCAGGCTGGAGTGCAGTGGCATGATCTCGGCTCACTGCAACCTCTGCCTCCCAGGTTCAAGCAATTCTCTGCCTCAAGCTCCAGAGTAGATGGGATTACAGGCGCCAGCCACCATGCCCGGCTAATTTTTGTATTTTTAGTAGAGACAGGGTTTCACCATCTCGGACAGGCTGGTCTTGAACTGCTGACCTCGTGATCTGCTCGCCTCATCCTCCCAAAGTGCTGGGATTACAGGCATGAGACACGGTGCTCAGCCAGTAGCTAACATTCTTAATGCTAAGGCTTTAAAGAATTTTGTTTGAAATAACTCAACCATAAAAAACACACCTGAAAAAATTCCTAAGCTTACTCTGGGAAAGAAAAAGGCAAATGGGAATTATTAACAAATGGAATATATTATTAAATACCAATTTTTTGAAACTCATCTCTTTTATGTCCTTTGTAAATATTTTCTTACCTTTTAAGCCCTACTAATAAAATGCAAATAACAGTAAAAAAAACAATTGATGCAGCCGGGTGCAGTGGCTCACGCCTGTAATCCCAGCACTTTGGGTGGCCAAGTCAGGTGGATCACTTAAGACCCTAAGTTTGGGATCAGCCTGGTCCATCTCTACTAAAAATACAAAAACTAGCCAGGCGCAATGGTGCTAGCTACTTGGGAGGCCGAGGCATGAGAATCACTTCAACCCAGGAAGCGGAAGTTGCAGTGATCTGAGATCGAGCCATTGAATTACAGCCTGTGCAACAGAGGGAGACTGTCTAATAAATAAAAAAAAAATACCGGAGGTCAAAATAAGTGAACAAATCTTTTCAAGGTACACATCCAATTACCTATCCCATCCTGTTCACTTACATGCTCAGTAACCACCCTCCCAGGAGATAGTGCGCTATGCCCCAGTGAGAGCCCCAGGTGCATTTTACTTCATAAGTTTTTATGCCATCACACTGGGGTCAGTGTTTTTGTCTGTTGGAGTGTTCTTTTTTTTTTCAAAATTTTCACTATTTTTTCTTCACTATTCTCCTGCCCCACTCAAGAGAATCCAGGGGGCAGAAATTATCTGTTTTCCCCTCAATACCAGCATCTGATTGGCTGCCCAGCAATGCGTATCCAACAAATGGAAGCTAGGTTGGGTGAAGACAATCTTCATGTCTCAAAGGGTTAGCTTTTCAAAAAGAAAAAAAAAATAGTGCACCGGGAGATGCCTTTCAGCCCCAAGGCTGCCACCTGCTCCCTCGAGAGGCTACACTCCATACTTCAAGTGGTCCTATTGGAGAAAATGACCAAAGAGCTAATAGTCACTAGACACTCTAGCAGAGATAGCCATGGTGGGTATCTTGGTTTATCGCCAGAAAGTACTAAAATCCAGGCCCAGAAAAAAAAAAAAACTGAAGGATAGCTGAGGACACATCACCCAAACAGTAATCTTAACCTAAAAACATTCTGATAAGTTCTCTGGAAAAATAGAAGAAAAAGAGGCACAGATATTTTTACAATACAGTGTCAGGGGATTATTCTTTGCTTTCTTTCCAGGGGAAATATTTACAAACAGAAAACAAATTTATTTAATAGTGTTATGCAAGGCTTTTTAAAAAATGATTAATTGAGGAACATGGGGTACACTTGAGGCCCTGCTTGGGACACATGTGAAAAATGCCAGAGAAAATCGGTCCCTGTTGGGGTGTGAAAATAATTAAGTGGCAGACAGTTAGACTTTAGGAGTCTGAGAGACTGAAGAGGCTCTCGTCCCCGGATTCCTACTTCTAAGAAAAAAATCTAAACTCAAGTGCATTTTTTGGTAAATCACTACATTAGGGGAAACACAATTCAAGCTTAAACAACTATAAAGTGCCAATTAAACTCTGATTACATAATCAGGAAATTTCCACCTGACCAATTATTGAATATGGTTTTCTTCATCATGCATCTTATAAATGTGTTTTCTTCAAGCCCCTCCCATGGACCTCAAACTACAAACTATAGCTGGGTGCTCTACAATTCTTCTATAATTCTTTCATTAAATTACTTGATGGCCGGGCGCGGTGGCTCAAGCCTGTAATCCCAGCACTTTGGGAGGCCGAGACGGGCGGATCACGAGGTCAGAAGATCGAGACCATCCTGGCTAACACGGTGAAACCCCGTCTCTACTAAAACTACAAAAAAACTAGCCGGGCGAGGTGGCGGGCACCTGTAGTCCCAGTTACTCGGGAGGCTGAGGCAGGAGAATGGCATGAACCCGGGAGGCGGAGCTTGCAGTGAGCCGAGATCCGGCCACTGCACTCCAGCCTGGGCGACAGAGCGAGACTCCGTCTCAAAAAAAAAAAAAAAAAAAAAAAAAAAATTACTTGATATTGTTGCAGTGACTCCCATATGGTTTTTTTTTTTTTTTTTTTTTTTTTTTTGAGACGGAGTCTTGCTCTGTCGCCCAGACTGGAGTGCAGAGGCCCGATCTCGGCTCACTGCAAGCTCCGCCTCCCGGGTTCACGCCATTCTCCTGTCTCAGCCTGCCCAGTCGCTGGGACTACAGGCGCCCACCACCACGCCCGGCTAATTTTTTGTATTTTAGTAGAGTCGGGGTTTCACCGTGTTAGCCAGGATGGTCTCGATCTCCTGACCTCATGATCCGCCCGCCTCGGCCTCTCAAAGTGCTGGGATTTTTTTTCTTTTCTTTTTTTTTTTTGAGAGTCTTGCTCTGTCGCCCCAGCCGAAGTGCCGTGGCGCGATCTCACCTCACTGCCACCTCCGCCTCCCAGGTTCAAGAGATTCTCTCTCCTCTGTCCCCGGAGTAGCTGGGACTACAGACAGTTGCCATCACATCCAGCTATTTTTTGTGTTTTTAGTAGAGATGGGGTTTCCCCATTTTGGCCAGGCTGGTCTTCAACTCCTGACCTCAAGTGATTCGCCCACCTCCGCCTCCCAAAGTGCTGGGATTATAGGCGTGAGCAACCGGGCCCGGCCCCGTACATTTTTAATAGGAGAAAAGAAAAACTGTGAACCCCAGGGACCAAAGCTCTTTCCATTCATGAACCCGCAGCCCGAGTCAAGAATCTCCCCCTGTCGACCCTCCCCTCGTCCCTGCGCAATCTGGGAGAGACGCGGCGCTGCGGGTGCAGAGCTGCCCAGAGAGGGCTCCAGGCCAGGGCACAGTCACCGCGCAGGGAAGAGACAGGACGGCCGGGGCCTGGCCGTCAGCTTAGCCAACATGTTATGGCTGAAGGGGACAGAGGCCGAGCTGGGCAAGAAAAACTCGGGAAGCAGATTTTGAAGCTGACTGTGGGAGGCCTGAGTCCCGCCACAGCCATTTCCCAGCCAAGAGAGGCGGTGACTGAGCAGGCTACCCAGCCTGGGAAACTGTGCTTTTTCCGTGAAACTGTGCAATCCACTGATCATAAGATTCCACTCCTGAAGCCACGCCACTGGAGCCTCAGATTCCAACCCGAGAGTTGAACAGATTCTTAACATCCTCTCAGCTAGAGTCTGCTTAAGCCTGCTCAGTTCCCCGGGGAGGGGCGACCAGCACCATGGCTGTGGCTGCCTGCTGTCTAAGCCTTTTGAGCTCCTTGGAGGAGGGACAGCAGCCAGCACTGAGACTCCCAATTGCCTACAAGGCTAAGCTCCCTGGGCACGGGAAGGGCAGCAGCAATTTCTAGAGCTCCTGGCTGCATTTTTTTCCCTGCTAGAGTCAGGGAGGCTAGACAACTTGGTCTCAAGAGGTGTCCCCCACAGCCCAACACACTGGCTGTGGCAGACTGCAGCCAAAGTGTCTCTTTAGGCCTGACCCTGACTCATCCCTCCTCACTGGGCAGGGCCTCCCTGCAGGAACTCCAACAACTCCAGCCAGGGGCTCAGGGACATAACTCTGATCTCCCTGGGCCTGAGCCCCTAAGGGGAGGGGTGGCTGCAGTCTCTGCGGACCAGCAGACTTAGCCTTTCCTCCTGCTAGTTCTGAAAAATGCAGGCAGCCCAGATGAGTGGGTTTCCCCCCAGTGAAACACTCCCCTCTACCAAGGAACAAAGTGCTTCATTAAATGGGTTCTCCTCCCCATGCCACTCAACTGGATGAAACCCTTCAAGAGGGGTTGTCAGACACCCTATACAGAAGCAATCCTACTGGCATCAGGTTGGTGCCTCTTGAGGTCAGAGATTCCAGAGGAAGGAGCAGACACTCTTCTTTGCTATTCTTCACTCTCCTTGATTGACATCTCCAGGAACAGGAGTGAACCTGTTGTCCTGAATAGGGCCTAAAGTGATCCCCCAGCAAACTGCAGCAGCCCTACAGAAGAGGGACCTAACCACTGAAAGAAAATCAAACAAACAGAAAGCAACAACAACAGCATCAACAACAAAAAAGTACCGACAAAAACCCATCCAAAGCCAGGCATGGTGGCTCACACCGGTAATCTCAATACTTTGGGAGGCTGAGGCAGGCAGATCACTTGAGGTCAGGAGTTCAAAACCAGCCTGGCCAACATGGCGAAAGCCCCATCTCTACTAAAAAATACAAAAATTAGCCAGGCATTGTGTTGCATGCCTGTAGTCCCAGCTACTCAGGAGTCTGAGACACGAGAATCACTTGAACCTGGGATGCGAAGGTTGCACTGAGCTGAGATTGTGCCACTGCCCTCCAGCCTGGGTGACACAGTGAGACTCTGTCTCAAAACAAAACAAAACAAAACAAAAACAAAAACAACAATTCAATTGTCAGCAAACTCAAAGATCAAAACTAGACAAGTTCATGAAGATGAGAAAGAATCAACAAAAGAACGCTGAAAGGCCAGAGTGCTGCTTTTCCTCCGAGTTATCAAAATGTCTCTTCAGCAAGGGCGCAGAACTGGACAGAGGATGAGATGGATGAATGGACAGATGTAGGCTTCAGAAGATGGGTAATAAACTCTGCTGAGCTAAAGGAACATGTTCTAACCCAATTCCAAGAAGCTAAGAACCTTGATAAAAGGTTAGAGGAACTGCTAACTTAGAATAACCAGTTTAGAGAGGAACATAAATGATCTGATGGAGGTGAAAAACACAGCATGAGAACTTCATGAAGCATACAAAAGTATTTGTAGCCGAATTGACCAAGCAGAAGAAAGGACATCAGAGTTTGAAGACCACCTTGCCAAAATAAGGCATGCAGACAAGATTAAACAAAACATAATAAAAAGGAACAAGCAAAGCCCTTGAGAAATATAATGTTCTGTGCAGGAAACACATGAGGGGAGAAGAAAAGACACACACTTGCAATACCTTTAAGGGTAAACAAGCTTTATCCCAGGTAAATGGCAATGCATCTATAATAAGAAAATTGATATAATAAGAACATTGCAATGGGAAGGGGAGAAGAGAAAAAAATCCTCCATACACTCGCCAGACTATGGAGGATTCATCAGCAGACCAGGAAGCAACAGTCTGGACTCCAGAGTCCGACACCCACTCACCAGACCAAGATTCACCACCACACCAGGAAACAACAGCCTGGGCCCAAGAGTCAGCCACCCGTCCCAGCATAGACAAGGAGAGGTCTTTGAAGCTTTGGTGCAGTCCAGGATCCTAGCTCCTTTTATAACAAGTTGTTTGGCATGAGGCCCAGTTGCAACTGGGCTCTTTGCAACTGGGCTCAAGGAACACAAAAAGGTCAACGTGTTTTTTTTTGCAATTGGCTATTGTTTTTCAATAACTAACATATAGGAATAGACTAAAGTAGAGATTTCTCCAAAACAATCTGCGCCCCGAGTTCTCTTTGCCCAGCTTGGCCTCAGTCCCATTCAGCCAGAAGATGGCAGCTGCACTGACAGCCAGGCCCCCAGGCGTCCTGTCTCTTCACTGCACTGTGACTGTGCGCTGGCCTGGAGCCCTCTCTGGGCAGCTCTGTACCTGCAGCCTAGCGTCTCTCCCAGATTGTGCAGGGACCAGGGGAGGGTCAGCAGAGGAATGCCTCAAGCGGCTTACATAACCTGTTCCAGGACTTGATGACCATTGTGTGTGTCCACATTCAGTTGAGTTCAAATTTAATATTTAACTTTTCCTCCACAAATTCCCCTGTCTTGATGAATCACCTCTGTCTAGACAAGATGAAGCCCTTAGGCTGTTACACAACCTCCGCCTCCTGGGTTCAAGCGATTCCCCTGCTTCAGCCTCCGTAGCACCTGGGACTACAGGTATGTACCACCACACGTGGCTAATTTTTTGTATTTTTATTAGAGATGAGGTTTCACCACGTTGGCCAGGCTGGTCTTGAACTCTTGACCTCAAGAGATCCACCCACTTTCGCTTCCCAAAGTGCTGGGATTACAAGCATGCACCAGCGGACTGGCCCTAAATGATTTCTGTCTCCTGTAACAGTTTGAAATTACTTAAAGGTTGTTTCAAATTGAAAAAATAAAAATAATATAGATAAAATAAAATATAAACAGTTAAAAAATTATATTAGATTACAAAATATATATGTAAATCTCGAGAGGTCAAAAATGACAAATTTGATCTTTTATAACGTTTTATCAAAATTACCTTTAGTATTGACAATACATTATTGCCAAAGTAAAAGTTGATTTTCTCTTGAAAAAAAGTTTTATGTATTATTAATATGAGAGCAAAATACTTCTGTTCACCTTTTGAATACATTCAACGAGAGAGAGAGTAAAGAAAAGAGAATTTTCCCAGGCTCTGGGGTGGGCTTGGCTCAGCTCAGGGAGGAAGCCCTGCCTGAAAAGGCTGCAGCTTAGGCTGTCACTCTTTCTTCACTCAGCCCAGCGTCTGATCACATCTACTGTCACTCCGGGCCTAAGGGGGCGGGGTCTTAAGCATTATCCAATCAGGGACGGCGGGCTGGAAACCGTCCAATCAGAAAGGCAGCTGGAGCGAAGAGGGCGGTTTCCGGGTTTGGTGAGGCCTCTGTCTCTCGCCGTAGTCAGAGCTCTAGGTCTAGTTCTCACTACTCCTGGACGCTCAGGCTGTGTGGTCCTGTGTCCTGCAGGTATTGGGAGATCCACAGCTAAGACACCGGGACCTCCTGGAAGCCAAAAATGGTGAGAGTGCCGATCCGACATCCCGAGAGAGGAGAGGGACTGGTTGGAACCGGTGAAAAGTGGCTGTGGCGGGACTCAGGCCTCCCCGCAGTCAGTTCCACAATCTGCGTCCCCAGTTCTTGCCCAGCTCGGCCTCAATCCCGTTCAGCCATAAGATGGCAGCTGTGCTGACAGCCGGGCCCCCGGGCGCATTGTCTCTTCACTGCGCGGTGACTGTGCCCTGGCGTGGAGCCTTCTTTTTTTTTTTTTTTTTGGAGACGGAGTCTCGCTCTGTCGCCCAGGCTGGAGTGCAGTGGCCGGATCTCAGCTCACTGCAAGCTCCGCCTCCCGGGTTCACGCCATTCTCCTGCCTCAGCCTCCCAAGTAGCTGGGACTACAGGCGCCCGCCACCACGCTCGGCTAGTTTTTTGTATTTTTTAGTAGAGACGAGGTTTCACCGTGTTAGCCAGGATGGTCTCGATCTCCTGACCTCGTGATCCGCCCGTCTCGGCCTCCCAAAGTGCTGGGATTACAGGCTTGAGCCACCGCGCCCGGCCTGAGTGGAGCCTTCTCTGGGCAGCTCTGCACCCGCAGCGTGGCGTCTCTCCCAGATTGTGCAGGGACCAGGGGAGGTTGGGCAGGGGAGAATCCCGACTCGGGGTGCGGGTTCATGAATGGGAAGAGCTTTGTTCCTTTGGGTTTACAGTTTCTCTTTTCTCCTATTAAAAATTTATGGGGTCGGACGCGGTGGCTCACGCCTGTAATCCCAACGTTTTGGGAAGCCGAGGCGGGTGGATCACTTGAGGTAAAGAGGTGTTAGGACAACAAAGTTCCTCTTAAATGACTTAACTTTCTGGTCATAAGTTGTAAAAGTTGTAAATCAACCCTACCCCTTCTTCTTCCCCCTTTTCCTTTTCTCGCAAGTCGCCCATTTACCTTATTTGGAAAAAGTTTCGGTCTAAGCTTACCGGGATCAGCTTAGAGTGTGCGGTCTGATCCCAGACAACAGGGGAGGGAAACAAAAACAGGAACTGCATTAGGGTTCAAAACCCCTTCCTGGCTGGGCACGGTGGCTCAGGCCTGCAATCCCAGCACTTCGGAGGCCGATGCGGGTGGATCACGTGGTCAGGAGTTGTAGACCAGCCTGGCAAACGTGGTGAAACGCGTCTCTACTAAAAATACGAAAACTATCTGGGTGTGGTGGCTCGTGCCTGTAGTACCAGCTACTTGGAAGGCTGAGGCACGAGAATTTCTTGAACCCTGGAGGCGGAAGTTGCAGTGAGCTGAGATCCAGTCATCTTAGCCTGCTAGACAAAACGAGACTCCGGCTCAAAAAAAAAAAAAAAAAGTAAGCATCTTAAAACTTCCTTTATGTAAACACTGTGAGTAATTTCACTGATTTTCTAACACTTAGTTTCAAAAAACCAAGTGAATAACTCTGAAGTGGAAATTAAAGCTTGAACCTAGTGTCTCCAAGCTAAGGCTAATATTAAGCCTGCAACAGGAGGGTTTTTGTTATTGTTGTTTTTGACACAGTGTCGCTCTTGGTGCTCAGGCTGGAATGTAATGGCGTGATCTTGGCTTACCGGGTTCAAGTGATTCTCCTACCTCAGCCCCTCCAGTAACTGGGATTACAGGCACGCACCATCACGCCCGGCTAATTTTGGTGTTTCGTAGAGACGGGTTTTCTCCGTGTTTGTCAGGCTGGTCTTGAAGTCTCTGCATCAGGCCCGCCTCAGCCTCCCAAAGTGCTGGCATTATTGGTATGAGCCACCGCACGCGGCTAATAGGAGGTTATTAAAGGCCCTGTTAGTTTTTTTCTGGGGAGACTCCCCTGCAGATATCTCAGACTGCTCACCCCAGCCATGGAAGGAGACTTTATTCTGAAAGAAGCTACAGAGCCCTGGAAAGCTGGGGCCTCACAGGCAGATGCGGTTAAGATTAAGATGAAAGGAAACTGGGAGGGTCTTACTGGTAATGAAGTTGTTATGATTTTGAGGCACTTTTTACACTTTCTAAAATAAAAATGTTAGATTTACGTAAAAAAAAAAAAATGAGTTCCTAAAAAGTATTGCAACAGGAAGAAGTACCAACTAACTAAAAGATCTTTATGGCTTGCAAAAAATGTAGGCAGAAAAGGGCTTTCTTTTGTAGGGAGGAGTAAAAAAGATTACAGAGGAAGGTGAGAGGGGAATGGCAAATGGAGGGTGAAAAAGTCAGATTTTAGATCAGAGAATGTCTTACCCTGAAATCAGTGTGTTCTTAGGAGGGACATAAAATGGGGTTGTATGTTGACTCAGACTGAGGGCAGCTCAAAGTTCACTAGCCTGAGGGATGGAGATAAACTTAAGTAAAGTTTGATTAAGAAATATTTTAGGCTGAGCGCCATGGCTCAGGCATGTAATCCCAGCAGTTTGGAAGGCTGAGGCAGGCGGATCACCTGAGGTCAGGAGTTCCAGACCAGCCTGGTCAACATGGTGATACCCTGTGTCTACTAAAAATACAAAAATTAGCCAGTAGTCATGGTGGCCACCTGTAATGCCAGCTACTTGGGAGGCTGAGGCAGGAGAATTGCTTGAACCCTGGAGGCAGAGGTTGCAGTGAGCTGAGATGGTGCCAAGGAACTCCAGCCTGGGTGGCAGACCGAGACTCCATCTCAAAAAAAAAAAAAAAAAAAAAATTATTTTGACCACTGAAGACAAATTCAACTGAATTTCTTAATGAGAAAAAGGAGAAAATGTGCAGAGTATATGTCTGGCTGTGTGATAGGTAAGAAAAGAGGGCACCATCTAAGTCATAATGAGAAGGGCATTTCTTTCCATATGCTGTTCCTGGAGCACACAAAGGATGGAGGATTTTATTAATCACAAATACTTTCCAGGATTATCTATGTATTTCATCTTTCCCCATCTCTTTTCTTTGTTCTATGCATTTCTTCCATTTGGCTTTTCCTGGGCTGCATCTTATATATGAAACTGGTAAACATAACTACAGTGTTTTGCTGAGTTCTGCAAGTAGCTGTACCAAATTATTGAATTTCAGGGAGGTTTGGGAGTCCTCAGTTTTCAAACAGTAGCTCAGAAGTATAGATGGGCCTATGGGGTTTTTGATTGGCATCGGCAGTGAGGACAATGTTGTGAGGATGAGCCCTGGATCAGGGTCTGTGCTGACTCTGGGTGGTGTCAGAATTCAAATATTAGGCAATGAGTTGGTGTTGGAGAATTGTTTGATGTTCAGCAAACTCTACAGATTTGGTGTCAGAAAAAAGATATCACGAAGGCCTGACCTGGAACAAAGCTCTGAGTATTTGAAAATGGGAGGCTCTATTCTCCTGTACACAGGCTGTCACACTGCCTGTTGTCCTATGATTTAAGGTCTTCTTCCAGGGTGACAGAAGACTAAAAACTTAGAGGAAAGAGCTCTGATGACAGACCGCCTTTTCTTGCAGCTGCCATCACAGGATTCCCACCCACTCACAAACACACACACTAGACACTGACGTGTCCACACTCTTCCCAGGACTAAGCACCACCCTCAGGAACTTCACCACGGCATTTTTTATCCTAGTGTTTCTTGCTAAGAACCCAGAAGTCTCTACAAGTCTCTGGGCATATACCCACCCCTAGACACAGAATCTGCAACAGCAACCTGTTTTCTCCACCAGCCTAAGGTTCTGGACCTCCTGTTTATAATCTCATCTGTCTGCATGCAAACAAAAATAAATCAGAATACAGCACCACCTGGGCCACTATCTGTAATGAAAATCAGTCCTTTCACCTACATTGCACTCTCTCCCACTCCCACACAGGGATTTTTTTTTTTTTTAAAAGCTTTGATTTTTGGTGGGGTGTACACATGTGGGTTTGTTACACAGCTAAAATTATGCCATGGGAGTTTGGAGTGCAGATTATTTTGTCACTGAGGTACTAAGCATAGCACCAAACAGGTATGTTTTCTGATCCTCTTACTCCTCCCACCCTCCCCCCTCAACTAGGCCTCACTGTCTGTTGTTCTCTTTGCGTTGATGTGTTCTTATTACTTAGCTCTTACTGGTACATAATAACCTGCATTTGGTTCGCTGTTTCTGCATTAGTTTTCTTTTTTTGTTTTTTGTTTTGTTTTGTTTTTTTGAGATGTATTTTTGTTCTTGTTGCCCAGGCTGGAATGCAATTGTGCGACCTCGGCTCACCACAGTCTTCGCCTCCTGGATTCAAGCGATTCTCCTGCCTCAGCCTCCTATGTAGCTGGGATTACAGGCGCATGCCACTACACCTGGCTGATTTTGTATTTTTAGTAGAGAGGGGTTTCTCCATGTTGGTCAGGCTGGTCTTAAACTCCTGACCTCAGGTGATTATCCCACCTCGGCCTCCCAAAGTGCTGGGATTACAGGCATGAGCCACAGCGCCCGGCCTCTGCATTAGTTTTCTAAGAATAATTGTCTCCAGTTTCATCAATGTTATTGCAAAGGACATGGTCATTTTTTTTTTTTTTTTCATGACCACAGAGTATTCCATGATGTTTATGTACCATGTTTTGTTTTTACTAAATCTTTTATTTTATTGTATTTTTGGAGACAGGCTTATTGCCCAGGCTAGAGTGCCATGGCATGATATTGGCTTACTTTAGCTTCAACCTTTCAGGCTCAAGCAGTTCTCTCCTACTTCATCCTCCCAAGTAGCTGGGATTACACATATGCATTACCATGCCTGACCAGTTTTTCTTTTTGTATTTTCTGTGGAGACAGGATTTTGCCATGTTGCCCAGGCTGGTCTGAAACTTCTAAGCTCAGGCAATCCACCTGCCTTGGCCTCCCAAAATGCTGAGATTACAGACATGAGCCCCCGCATCTGACCATACCATATTTTCTTCCTCTTGTCTACCAGTGATAGGCATTCAGGGCCTGTCCACGTCTTTGCTATTGTGAATAGTGCTGCAATGAACATGCATGTGAATATGTCTTTATAATATAATAATTTATATTTCTTTGGGTATATACCCAATTAGGAGGTTCCTGGGTCAAATGATAATTCCGTTTTTAGTTCTTTGAGGAATCACCACACTGATTTTTACTGTCATTGAGCTAATTTACACTCCCACCAGCAGAGTATAAGCATTCCATTTTCTCTGCAACCTTACCCATCTGTTATTTTTTGACTTATTAAATATAACAGCCACTCTGATGGGTGTGAGGTGGTATTTCATTGTGGTTTTTCTTTTAATTTATCTAATGACTAGCGATGACCTTTTTTTTTTTTAATATATAATGCTTCTTAGCCACATGTATTTCTTTTGACAAGCTCATGTTTTTTGTTCATGTTTTTTGCCCCCTTTTTAATGAAGTTGTTTGCTTTTTTTCTTGTAAACTTGTTTAAGTTCTTAATAAATTCTGTATGTTAGACCTTTGTCAGAGGCAACGTTTGCAAATATTTTCTTTTATTCTGTAGGTTGTTTGCTATATTTATAGTTTCCTTTGCTGTGAAGAAGCTCTTTAGTTTAAATAGGTCCCATTTGTCAATTTTTGCTTTTGTTACTGTTGCTTTTGGTATCTTCATCATGAAGTCTTTGCCAGTTTCTGTGTCTAGAATGTTATTCCCCATGTTTTCTTGCAGACTTTCTTATAATTTTAAGTTTTTCATTTAAGTCTGTGATTTATCTTGAGTTGATTTTTGTATATGGTGTAATGAAGGGGTCCAGTTTCAGTCTTCTACATAGTGCTAGGTAGTTATTCCTGTTATTCATTTGTTAAAGAGAGAATTCTTCCCACAATCCTCTTGTCAGCTTTGTCAAAACTCTGATGAGTATAGGAGGTGGCATTATTTCTGGGCTGTCTATTCTGTTGCATTGGTCTTGTGCACTTATGGATATCATATAATATCTTTCTGTCTTCTGGTTTTTCCCCCATAAACATTATTTCAAGTGTATACAGTGTGCTAATTTCAGATGTCTAAGAGTTCAAAAAGTCTTTCAAAAGTTCCAAAAAAAATTTTGCAATGCCTTCTTTTCTTTTGTACTTTTTTTTTTTTTTTTTTTTGAGACAGAGTCTGGCTCTGCCGCCCATGCTGGAGTGCAGTGGCGTGATCTTGGCTCACTGCAACCTCCGCCTCCTGGGTTCACGCCATTCTCCTGCCTCAGCCTTCCAAGTAGCTGGGACTACAGGCGCCTGCCACCACGCCTAATTTTTTCTTTTTTTTGTATTTTCAGTAGAGATGGGATTTCACCGTGTTAGCCAGGATGGTCTCGATCTCCTGACCTCATGATCTGCCTGCCTCAGCCTCCCAAAGTGCTGGGATTACAGGTGTGAGCCACAGCGCCTGGCTGCTATTCCCTCTTTTCTTAAGGAATTTAGAATATATGTAGATATTTTTCTCTGCTTGTTTGAAATATACGTAAATCATGTCAACAACTAAATAAAACTTTTGTCATTTTTTATGACTCCAAATCTGAAGTATCTTTAACTAGTACTTCAGATTTATTGCTTTGTTTTTGGTTCTGAAAAGTTTATTTTTTTGATTTTTATTCCTTTAAAGGAGACACAGATTTGTTTAGATACAAGCTCATTCTAAGAGCACACAGAGCTTAGCACAAAGATAAGATTAAAGGTAGCAATACAGAATAATAAAGACTAAATGATACTCAGTTTCTGTGACAGAAACCTGATAATCCAAGGTAACTATCCAATATTTACAGGCTGAAGTACTTACACTGTGAAAGCAAGAACAGTTCAGGGTATAAACTGAACAGTTGAGTCTGTAGTTGTACCTTGCTTTCTATTTATTACTTCAGAGCAATTAGCATAGTTATGTGTAATGTTTGTAGATAACCTGCATTCACATAAATTAAACAATATTTTCTTTTTTTTTTTTTTTTTTTTTTTTTTTTTTGAGACAGAGTCTCACTCTGTTGCCGAGGCTGGAGTGCAGTTGTTTGATCTCTGCTCACTACAACTGCTGCCTCCCAGGTTGAAGTGATTCTCCTGCCTCAGTCCTCTGAGTAGCTAGGTTTACAGGCATGCATCACCATGCCTGGCTGAGTTTTTGTATTTATATAGAGCTGGGGTATTACCATGTTCCCCAGCTTGAACTTGAACTGCTGACCTCAGGTGATCCACACGCCTCAGCCTCCCAGAGTGCTGGGATTACAGGCATGAGCCGTAAACAGTATTTTCTAAAATAGTATGAATACAAAGCCACAATATTTACTTTGAATTAATCACTTAATGGTTATTTTAATACTGTTATTTATGCTTTTGAAACATAAAATGTTTCAACTGAAGTATAGATTCCCCACCCACCCCCCACCGGAGTCTCGCTCTGTCCCCGGGGCTGGAGTGCAGTGGCGCCATCTCGGCTTACTGCAACCTCCGCCTCCCAGGTTCACGCCATTCTCCTGCCTCAGCCTCCTGAGTAGCTGGGATTACAGGCCCCTGCCACCATGCCCAGCTAATTTTTTTTGTATTTTCAGTAGAGACGGGGTTTCACCGTGTTAGCCAGGATGGTCTCGATCTCCTGACCTCGTGATTCACCTGCCTCGGCCTCCCAAAGTGCTAGGATTACAGGCATGAGCCACCGCACCCGGCCTCTGTTGCCCAGGCTGGAGTGCAGTGGTGTGATCTCGGCTCACTGCAAACTCCACCTCCGAGGTTCAAGCAATTCTCCTGCCTCAGCCTCCCAAGTAGCTGGTAATACAGTTGTGAGCCACCAGGTCCAGCTAATTTTTTTATATGGTTTTAGTAGAGACAGTTTCACTATATTGGCCAGGCTGTTCTCGAACTGACCTCGTGATTCACCATCCTCGGCCTCCCAAAGTGCTGGGATTACGGGCATGAGCCACCGCGCCCGGCCTAACTGATGTATAATTTTAATTTTTTAAAATACTACATACATTATGACTAGTTCATTAAAATTATTCGTACTTAGATATTTATATCTAATATCCAAAGAATATTTACAACCAAATTGTTAGTTAGTAGATAATAGTCAGACATGTTTATTACTTTATTCAATCAGGATAATTATGAGTAAACACAATTTTAGTATCTTTTATTTCACTAAATTTGTATGCGGCTGTTACAGGACAAATACAGACAGGTGATGTGGCCACCCAAAACTATAGTAGTTCTTCAATTAGCTATGTTGCAAGATCTAATATATTCCAGTGTATGAACACAGTCAGTTTCTATTTTTTCATCAAAATGTGTCATTGGAAGTTGTAAGATGTATTTCAATATAGACCCCCATTCAATGGCTAGGAGAGCACAGCAGAAATGGAAATGGAACTTTATAAAATTCTTCTGAAAATATGTCCCTGTTCTTTTCCTTTTTTTTTTTTTTTTTTTAGGGGAACAGAGTCTCACTCTGTCCCCTGGCTGGAGTGCACTGGCGCTATCTGGGCTCACTGCAACCTCTGCTTCCCGGATTCAAGTGATTCTCCTGCTCCACCTCCCAAGTAGCTGGGACTATAGCACCCACCACCATGCCCCGTGAATTTTTTTGTATTTTTAGTAGAGATGGGGTTTCACCATATTGGCCAGGCTAGTCTCGAACTCCTGATCTTGTGATCCACCCACCTCAGCTTCCCAAAGTGCCAGGATTACAGGCGTGAGCCATCACACCCAGCCTTGCCCCCTTCCTTCGTAATGCACATGTTTCTCATGCTTAGAGTAGCTGTGCATTTTGGGTGTTTAGAGAGAAATTGCTTTTAGGGGAATATTTTCTGGCTGACATCATCAATCTTATATGTAAACTGAGCTTTTTCTTAAGATCGTTTTAACTTTTTTCTCTCAAAAGAATCTTGCTCAGATGGAGATCTGTTTTTCTCTCCAATGCTTTGGGTGTCTGTTTCAGAAACCCTATTAGCATCCCATGGTTTCTGAATAAGGTGGGCTGTCACAGTGAGACAGATAACTTTTGGAGCTATCTCTATCTGGACGCATGCTGGAAATTCAGCAGTATTTTTTCCTTGTCACCATTATAAGTAGAAACTGAGGCGGAGACACTGCTCCCATTTCCATTATTGTGAAGGTGAAATTCTACCCAGGAGGCCTGCAGGCTCTCCTCCTGCAGCTCAGGCTTCCATTTCTGATGTGACCCTAGAGTGCTGCTGTGGCAAATGCAGTTCACATAAACTGTAAACTGTGCTCTGAGCTGTGCCTCAATGGTGGATGGTAGAGGTCAAGAGAGGACACTAGCACTCAGGAGAAAGCAAGCAGGAGTGCTGTAGCCCAATGCCAAGGAGTACAGAGCCACTGCTCTAAAATGTAAATAGCCAAAAAGATAGAACCCTATTCAACCATTTTTGTAGCAGAGTGAGAGCTTACGTTTAGCAGGCACCTGGCTTCAAGCTGCTAAACTACCTCCTGTTATGAAGAGGTGAAAAGTTTATTTGTCATTGAATATAAGTAATTAGCATACACAGATGACCTCTTCAATCTCCAGGTGAATTTAGGATGAACTATGTATGACATGGTGCTGGAAATTCTTCTACTTGTGGACTAACTATGGTGGCTGTCTTTCTATCTTTGTAGTCTCTTAAGCAGATTGACTATGATGCATGTCATATTCAAGTTTAATTATGTAATAAAAGTATTTTATTTCTGTTCTATTATTGTGGAGTTTCTCTGGGGCTGGAGAAAATTTTTCTTTTAATTATTGTTTCCAAACAGTCTGGAATTACCAGACATGATATAAACACATACGGTGCCAACCAGAATTTACTCTAGAGGGGACGTTCCCTCTCAGGCTTCCAGTCAACTCACATTTGTGCAGAGAAGTGTATGCTGTCCCCTAAATGTGCAGGCAGAATTGTGTTTCTGCCTGTTTGTTATTTATAGTCCTCTACAGTCACTTCTAGAGAGTCTAGATCAGATTTCTATAAATTTCACAGGGCAGCAATCAATCATTTTACATCTTTCAATGACTCTTTTATCTTCAATCCTGAAACTGATTCAGAGACCATGGGGCCCATAAACCCAAGTAGAGTAACATGTGTGCATTGAGTAGACATGTAGACAAGAAAATCTCCATTTTTTTCTTCCTTCCCTTGCTAAAAAGCTCACAAATGTGCAGGTAACATGTGCTGCTGCTCCAGCCACTCAAGCCCTAAATCTGCAGCTCCATATTTTGAGTCCAGGTCTTGGGATTTGGGAATTAAAAAACTTTTATCTGAAAAATGCAAGTCCTTTTAGTTATCAAACTCAGAGATGTTAAAATACAAGTGCAATTATGTCTTTCTCCTCCCTTTGAATTGTGTATTCATCTTTTGAAACTGTTCAATATTGCCACATGTAGCTATAAATTAAACTAATAATGCCACATTGGACACTATATCCCATACCCTAAACTATAACGATATATATCTAATAATCAATGTTATTTTTTTAAATAAATAGAAATTTCTGACAAACAACTTTGTGTCAGCCCACTCTGTGTTTCTCTTGTTGTCTTTACAAATCTTCTTGTAACTGCTACTAATCGAAGTGTAGATTCCAGGCAACTTTAATCTTTGCTCCCAGGTTATAATCTGTAAACTTCACCCAAATAAACTGTCTACTTAATATTCATGTTGTGTCAGCTTTTTTTTTTTTTTTTTTTTTTGGTTCCATGTAGATTTATCATTTAGAATGTGCTAGAGCAGCCTCTATGAGGGGTTCTCTTCTTCGTTTGTACTCCACTTGCTGTAACACCAAAGGATGCAGAGCCAGGTAGATCCTACCTAGAATCTGCAGGTAACATCTGGCCTCTGCCTGGAATTTACAAAAAAGGGCCGGACTTTGGATAGAGAATGTACAGAAAACTAACAAAAGGCATTTTCTGCATTGTGAGATGTCAGCCTAGACATCTTACAGCCCCCATTTGGGAGTGTGGCTCTGTGAGATTTTTCACATCTTGTTCATTGACCTGCTACAGTGATGTGAGAGCTTCCAGGAGGAAATAGAATCTGATGACAGAATATGTGTAAGTATAAAAAAGCATCTTAAAAGTGAGAGAACAAGGCCACAAAGTATCCAGAGCTATGACCACAACTATATTTACCTGTAAAACGTGATACTGGAGTACAGTATTTGTGTTCTTTCTCTTACCCAAGAGCTAGCAAATCAGGACAGGTGATCCAGCTTCTGGAGCTTCACCAAGGCAGTTCCATTTCTCATTGAGAATCAGCCTGAGTCTCTCCAGCCTGGCTTATCATTGGGCCATCAGTCCCAGGTCACTGGGAATTCTTTCACAATCATCCAGGTGTCTTTGAGGGATTTGAGGATGTCCAGAGCAGAATTGTGTCAGGCTGACAAGAGTAGTTAATTCTGCTTCTGTCTCAGTGTAAGAGAAATGAATCATCCTGTGTTTGTTCATCCCCTCATACAAGGGGTGTCTTTGGTAGGTACCCAGATGAGAGTTTCTCCAGTTTCCTGGTACTTGGATGATAAACAAGGAGGACATCTGGAGACCCAAATAGATAAACTAGTAACTTCCATTTCATATGACCATTAAAATAAAACATGAAGCAGTCATGGTTCCTACAATCCAGAAATGTTTAGACTAGCAACTGAGTAAATAATTGAACCATCATATGGTTGGTACAACAAATAGATATGCCCAAAATATTGGGCATTATTTGCCACTTTATATTGTGACTTCTGATGTCTACACTTGAAAGGATATTTATGAACAGAATTGTTGTTATAATTTTTTTTTTTCTTTTTTGATATGGAGTCTCCCTCTGTCACCCAGGCTGGAGTTCAGTGGCACAATCTCAACTCACCACAAACTCTGCCATTTGGGTTCAAGTGATTCTTCTGCCTTAGCCTCCTGAATAGCTGGGATTACAGGTGCCTGCCACCACACCCAGCTAATTTTTGTAATTTTAATAGAGATGGAGTTTCAAAATGTTGGTCAGTCTGGTCTTGAACTCCTGACCTCATGATCCACTTACCTCAGCTTCCCAAAGTGTTGAGATTACGGGCATGAGCCAACAGGCCCAGCAGTATTTCTATTTCTTTCATCCTGTTAAGTGTACATATTTGTTTCCTAATAAACTTACCCTAGAAAACCTTAAGGGATTTGTTTAAATTGCATATTAGCATATAATATAGAGTTGACAGGGCAGTGGCTAGAAAAGATTAAAATTACACAGACTCTGGGATTTAAGTTTCTTTTAGGTAAGCTTAGAAAAAACAAAACTGGAAATACCTCAGTGGCATAGAGAACAGAATTCTACAGAGGGTCCACTTCCTGACCCAGTTCTGTTGAGATTCACCCTTTTTGGAGGCCTTATTTAGGTGTGACCCTACCCTGGAGTCTTGCTTCACAGAACTGTGTAGAAGAGATCAGAGTTTTGGCTGGTGAATCCTGTTGTCTTTCTAGAGCTGGTGCTTACAATGTCCTGAAATCCAAAAAACAGATAAATGGGAAAATAAGTGTTGTAGGGTCTTGGTTTTTAAATTTTATATTAAAACCAGTGTTTGCAGAGACATTCTATTTAGGAACTTGTTTTCCATTCCTGCATATCTGGTAGTTGCTCCACAAGTCACAAAAATGTAAATATAAACATAATAAAATTTTCTCTAAACTACATTAAACTCTTGCTTTCCATGTTTTTTTCATCTGTCTATATTTAGCTTTAATTTTTTGCAGTTTTAAAAAAAATTTAACGGCAGAGAAACAGAAGAAGCAACAAAAATGCTGAGCCCTTTACCTAAATCCTGAAAATTATTATACACTTAGTACCAGCTCCCAGGGTGTTATGAGAATTAAATCACATAATGTGTTATGCCCAGCACAGTGCTCTGTATCATACTCTTGAGCACATAGTACCTGTTTAAAAAACATTGCATTAGTACATGTGTACATGTTTTTAAAATCCAGACTTATTCAGAAACTGCTGCCTTATGTTTTTTCTGTAAACTTTAAAGAACCAGCAAAGGCTACAAAACTTTTAGATGGAGATAGGTTGTCCTTATTTGTGCCAGAAGTATTTGGTTGTGACAAGAGTGCTGACTGTAAGGGACCTTGTGCTGTGCCTGCTTCTCTAACTAATACTAATAATGAGCCAAGGAGGAGCAACATCAGCATTGACAGGGAACTTGTTTAAAACACCCATTCATGGACCCTTTTCAGACCTCCGTAGTCACATTACATAAATTGGGGCCAAAATTACCAAGTGATTTATAAGCTTGTTAAAGCTTGAGAGAAAATGCTTAGCTCAGTGGTTATCAGCCCAGACTTCTCATTAGGATCACATGGCCAATTTGCAGAAATGTCTTGTGCCCTCCCCACAGCTTCTGATTATTATTCTGGGTGGAAACATCCATGTTGTTTTAATGAAGTCCCTTGTGTCACTCAGGTAAGACCAGAATCAAGTATGAGGCCTTCAAAATACATTCATGAGAGTTAAGTTCCAACTTTGCACTAAAGGGTGGTCACAGGGCCTGTTCTGTTTGGGTTTGGTAGGGACAGGTCAGTGTGGCGCTTATTTCCATTACTGTAGCAGAAATGGCTGGTGTCTGTGGCAGGGGAGAACATCTGAGGACAGGAAAGAGAAATTTATATTTTTATCTTCATGGAGCAGCTCATTGTTCCTGAATGTCTTCTGTTTTAAAGGACAGAAATGGGTGGACTTTTTCTGTCTTTGTTTTTCTGCCAGTTGATGTCATGCTAACAGGTAAACATGTGGTACTGAAACCTTTAAAGACATATTCTCAAGATTCAGGTGTAATTTGTCTAGAGAATCTCATCTCAGAAGGAATTTCAGAGAAGGAGGAGAAAGAAAAAAAAGTGGCTTTTCTTCAGGTAAACATGTCTTAGATGAAGAGCAGTGTCGACTCTGCCTCCTGGACTGCCATGCGTTTAGTACTCAGAAACCTTTACTTCTCTACTTGTGTTTTTCCTCCCTAATGAGTTTGGTTTAATTACTTCTTTAAATTTTTATGATAGTCAGGAGTCTCTGAAAAATATTTCTTTCCTATATTCCAGAGCCTTCTCTTTATTCTCCGCATCATAGCTTCTTATATGCCATGTAGAATTCTCAGCAAGAATTTAGAATCTGCAATTTTTTAAATGTTCCCTTTGTGGCTGTTGAACATGGAAAGATGTGGATACTCAAGATTTCTATTGGGGAAAACTGTGGTCCTTAGTAAAGACGGAGAACATGTAATGATGAGGCTCCATCTGTGTGTTCCATTAGCTGTATGCAGACCAGGATTAAGAAAATGCTTATTTAGGCTAGGTGCGGTGGCTCACAACTGTAATCGCAGCATTTTGGGAGGCTGAGATGGGCGGATCACAAGGTCAGGAGATCGAGACTATCCTGGCTAACACAGTGAAACCCCGTCTCTACTAAAAATACAAAAAATTAGCCAGGCGTGGTGGTGGGCATCTGTAGTCCCAGCTACTCGGGAGGCTGAGGCAGAATGGTGTGAACCTGGGAGGAGGAGCTTGCAGTGGGCCGAGATGGCCCCACTGCACTCCAGCCTGGGGGACAGAGCAAGACTCCGTCCAAAAAAAAAAAAAAAAAAAAAGAAAATGCTTATTTAAATGGGATGGCATTTATTACCCAGAAAGTTCTGAAAAAAGTTATTAGGAGATACCTGCTCTTAAGGGTGCTAAATGAAGCCTACTTAAAATTACTACTAAAAATTACAGAATGTAGCAGTCATCTGTATTTTAAAGTTTGTATAAAACTGATGTTTCTTTTTTTTTTTTTTTTTTTTTGACACGGAGTCTGGCTGTCACCAAGGCTAGAGTGCAGCGGCCTGATCTCGGCTCACTGCAACCTTCGCCTCCCAGGTTCAAGCAATTCTCCTGCCTTAGCATGCTAAGTAGCCGGGATTACAAGTGCTTGCCACAACACCTGGCTAATTTTTGTATTTTTAGTAGAGACAGGGTTACACCATGTTAGTCACGCTGGTCTCGAACTCCTGACCTTGTGATCCTTCCCCCGCAGCCTCCCAAATTGCTGGGATCACAGGCATGAGCCACCATGCCTGGTCTAAAACTGATATTTCTTTATGCTTACATTCAGACTACATTTTTTTGGGGGAGGAATATTTCAACAGTGATGCTGTGTTCTTCTGTGTGCATTAGCACATCATAAAAATTTGTCCTAGGCTGGGCGTGGTGGCTCACACCTGTATTCCCAGCACTTTGGGAGGCCAAGGCAGGTGGATCACGAGGTCAGGAAATCAAGACCATCCTGGCTAATGTGGTGAAACCCTGTCTCTACTAAATATACAAAAAAATTAGCTGGGCATGGTGGTGGGCGACTGTAATCCCAGCTACTTAGGAGGCTGCGGCAGGAGAATGGTGTGAACTCGGGAGGCAGAGCTTGCAGTGAGCCGAGACCGCACCACTGCACTCCAGCCTGGGCGACAGAGCAAGACTCCGTCTCAAAAAAAAAAAATTGTCCTAGTGAAGTTAATGATTCACTTGGTTAAATATCTCTGATATATTTTTTTCACTATAGAGTTAATTATTTTTCCTCTTTATTATTAAGTATCTTTATGCAGCTGATGTGCATAAACCATCACAGTTAATCTGGCAACTGTCCTTTTTTTTCTCTACATATGTTTCTATGGTGAATGAAGGCTATTATGTTTGTTTACAGGCTAGAAAAAGTGGGGAAGACACAGGCTCTTCCACTTACTAGATGTTTGTCAAAATATCCTTCTTGGCCAAAAACATTGGCATTACTGGTGAGCTTGTTAGAAATTCACAAAATTAGCTGGGCACAGTGTCTCCACCTGTAATCTCAACACTTTAGGAGGCCAGAGGGGGCAGATCACCTGAGGTAAGGAGTTCAAGACCAGCCTGACCAACATAAAGAAACACCATCTCTACTAAAAATACAAAAAAAAAAATTACCGAGTGTGGTGGAGCATGCCTGCAATCCCAGATACTTGGGAGGCTGAGGCAGGAGAATTGCTTGAACCTGGAAGGTGAAGGTGGCGGTGAGCCGAGATGGCACCATTTCACTCCAGCCTGGGCAGCAAGAGCGAAACTCCATCTCTAAATAAATAAATAAATCAGACTTTATTCCAGATCTTCTGGGGGGGGAGGGGGGACCTGCATAACGAGGTCTTCAGCTTATTGTACATATTAAAACGGAGATGCCTTCTAACTCAGCATGTCTTTTCCATCTGAAAAATATTCACAACTCATTCTGTATGATGTAAATATAGCACTCAAAAATATACATGTTCATGTTCTTCCCTTAATTTTATACTTTATTATCTAGAAAAATACATGAATTGATGTGGATCTTATGCTGCTCTTTCTTCTCAGAGTTAGAGAATACATTAGATAATATTTCTGTTTTGAAATCATTTTATTGGGTAATTTTAGTCAGTCCTATAAGTCAGAACCAGTTCTCTTTACTCTCTCATTTCACCTTAAGTCAAATTAAAAATTCCGCCCATGGCCACTTGGTAAAAGTGTGTGTGTGTGTGTGTGTGTCTGTGTGTGTTTTTCAGGGACCATTGCAATTTAGAGATGTGGCCATAGAATTCTCTCTGGAGGAGTGGCATTGCCTGGACACTGCACAGCGGAATTTATATAGGGATGTGATGTTAGAGAACTACAAAAACCTGGTCTTCCTTGGTGAGGATAACTTGAGTACATAATAATATACCCTAAATGTTTTATTTATTTATTTATTTTTGTAGAATTTTTTTAGTAATTTACTATTTGCATAAAAGAGTTTCAGATCCCCATTTTCCAGAAAATCTTCAGAATTTGTTCATTTAGAAAAGAATTTCTTCAACGTGTTCCATCTTACTCCAAACTTTCCACATTCCTGAGTTGAGCTGTATTCTTCATTCTAAATTAGTGGTAATTCCAGAAATTTAGTGGCATAAAATATTGTTGCCCCCACCTGAAAATCTAATTGCCACCACCAATTTTTGATTCAGTAGAACCAGATAGTGAAATTAAGAAACCTACAAGTTGAAAGTATTTTCTAATTATTTAGAAATTTCTGTTATAACTTAGTATTTTTGTATTAATTTACTAGAATATTTTATCACATTCTCTCTGCTGAGCACATTACTAGCTTGTAATTGGAGAATATAAGCAAGATTTATGTTCTTTATTTTTAATAAAACAGGTATTCCTGTTTCTAAGCCAGACCTGATCACCTGTCTGGAGCAAGGAAAAAAACCTTTGACTATGAAGAGACATGAGATGGTTGCCAAATCCCCAGGTAGGTGCAAGTGAAAATGAATACAACAGATGACACAGATAAGGGGTCCCAAGGTCAAAGAGAAAGCCAGTCCTCAAAGTGTGATTTGGGAAGCTGTGTTCCAAAGGAAATAGTTCTTGGGCAGCTGGGTTTTTTTGTTTGTTTGTTTTTTCTTTTTTAATTTTGCTCTTACAAAGGAGCATCATCTGTCTTATGCTTTTAAATTCTCTAAGGATTTTCCTTTTCTTTCAGTGAGCTTCCTTCAAGTTCACAGTGAGAGCCAAAGTCCTCTTCATGGCATAAAGAGACTGTACAATGTGGCTGCTTTTCCTTAATTTTTGGGACACACAAATATCTGCATGATTTTGAGAAACTAAAATTACTCTCAAAGTTCTCTTTTTGCATCAGGTCTGAAATGTCTGAGAGTAATAGTTTCTGTTGAATTTTGTTTGTTCATTTTTCTGCACAGTCCATTCCGTTTTTATTACTATCTAGTCTTGAAATATATAGTTTGAAATTATAAGTATGACATCCCTCTGCTTTGTTATTTTTCCTCGTGGTTGCTTTGGCTATTCAAAGTTCATTTTAGTTTCATGTAAATTTTTGAATTGGATTTTCCATTATTGTGAAAATAGTACCACTGCAATTTTAATTAATAGGAGGTTTATTTAATCTATAGATTGGATAATATGGCACTTCAATAATATTTATTTTTTCAATTCATAGATAAAATATTTTAAAATTTATTTGTATCTTTTCTAATTTTTCCTTTTTTTTTTTTTTTTTTTTTGAGATGGAGTCTTGCTCTGTCACCCAGGCTGGAGTGCAGTGGCCGGATCTTGGCTCACTGCAAGCTCCGCCTCCCGGGTTTACGCCATTCTCCTGCCTCAGCCTCCCGAGTAACTGGGACTACAGGCGCCCGCCACCTCGCCCAGCTAGTTTTTTTTTTTGTATTTTTTAGTAGAGACGGGGTTTCACCGGGTTAGCCAGGGTGGTCTCGATCTCCTGACCTCGTGATCCGCCCATCTTGGCCTCCCAAAGTGCTGGGATTACAGGTTTGAGCCACCGCACCCGGCCTTTCCTTTTTTATTGTAAAGATTTTTTACCTCCTTGGTTAATATTTTCCTCAGAAATTTATTATTTAATGGTATAGTCAATAAAATTTTTTTCTTCTATTTTATCAGATATGTATGAAACCATAGATGTATGTCAATTTTATATTTTGCTAATTTACTGAGTATATCTATTAGTTTAGACAGATTTTAATATACTGTTTATGGTTTTTTAGATATAAGATTGTATGATCTACAAATAGCAGCATTTTACTTATTTTTTAATTTCAGTGGATTTTTTTATTTCTTTGACTAATTCTTCTGCCACATACTTCCAGTGCTACATTAAAATAGAAGCACTGACAATGGGCACAATGTAGTTTTGTACTGGTGTCTGAATTTGATGGAACAAACACCTCTTCAAGTTTTCATAAACTGATTTTAGAAGGTAAAGATTTTCTTTTGTTGGGCCCTTAGGGTGATGAGATGCCCTCTGAATTTGTAGTGAAGAGGGGTTGTAGCTTGGTCACAAGGATGCTGGGTCTCCACTAGGGTTCACCTTCAGTTGACCTGTTACGGCAGCTTGGGTAGTTGTAATTCCCGTTTTATTTTTGGACAGACTGCATATCTTTCAGGACTTTGCTCTGTAGGGCAGACACTAGGGCATGCTTTGCAGTCAGGTCTGCATATGCTGGGCCTTAAATCAGGATGTGGATGAGTGTGACTTTCAGTAAGTACCAGAGAACATTTCCTCAGGTAACTGTGTGGGTTTCTATATAGGCAGAACTGGCCATAAACTGTGGCTCACGTAACTGAAACTGAGTCAGTGAACTGTTTCAGGGACCATGGTAAAGGCCAAAGTCTGCAGGCCTGCCTACATGGCTGTAAATGGGTGCCTTCCTCCAGGTCTCTGGCATAGCAGGACCTCTGCCAGACCGGGGCTGGGAGGAGTCTGTGGTGGTTACAGAGTAAGTTTAGAATTCTCTGTGGGACCAAGTTGGGTGAACCCTATCCTGGTCTGTAGCCAAGAACAGGGGTCCTGTAATTTCCCACCTGAATGAGGGCCTGCCTTCTGAATAGAACATGTCTCGAACTGAAGCTTTAACAGCATTTCACAACTCCATCCCTGGATCTCAAATCTGTCTTAGAGGCACTTATTTTGGAGATGGTGTCTTGCTACATAACCTAGGCTGGTCTCAAAATCCTGGCCTGAAGCATTTCTCCAACAGTAATGTACCATGTAGCTGTCATTACAGGTGTGAACCATAATGCCTGGTTCTCATGAAGTCATTTTTGGTCAGGGATGGCTGACTTTTTTTGCTGTAAGGGGATATGAAAATAGAGCACTTTTATTCTTTTCATCTTACCGATGTCACTCTCCTTATACATTTCTTTCTTTCTATATTCTATTTCAAATTTGTAATTTTAGATTCAGATATTTAGACAATATGCTAGAATGTGCATGGTATGCTGAAAGTAAATTAGATAATTAGTAAGCACTCCATATTTATGAAAATAGTTACTAAATAGTTATAGTTACTAAATATAAATAGTTACTAGTTATAAGTAGTTATAAAATTATGGGATTTTCATCTACTTTCTTCACCCTGTATATAAATAATAACAGAGTTTATTTCCTAATATTTGTTTTACATATCTGAGGGTCTAACCCTATTCTGCAAAATATATATATATATTTTTTTCTATATTTAACAATGTAAGGCTATTCTTTGCTTCTAAAGTTGGAATACAGCAGTTTTGTGTAAGAATAACGTATATTTAAAACATAAAAAGCAACTCTAGTTTCTTTTAAATGCTAATTTATTAAAAGTTTCTCATTAGAATCTTCTGTTTATAATTATACCGCAGATTCTCTGAAACTTTACTGCCACACAGTGCATGCCAATGATTCAAAATACCTGTATATGATGAATACATAATAACAGTTAAAGATTGCAGTTACCTCAACAATTTTTTTTTTTTTTTTTTTTGAGAACGAGTTACCCGCTCTCATCCAGGCTGGAGTGCGGTAGTGAGATCTTGGCTCACGGCAACCCTCACCTTCCGGGTTCAAGCAATTCTCATGCCTCAGCCTCCCAAGTAGCGGGGATTACAGGGATGTACCACCGTGTCTGACTAATTTTTGTATTTTTAGTAGAGATGGGGTTTCATCACGTTGACCAGACTAGTCTTAAACTCCTAACCTCAGGTCATCCGCCCGCCTCAGCCTCCCAAAGTGCTGAGATTACAGGCATGAGCCACAGCGCCTGGCCTGACAAATTTTTGTAATGATACTTCCATGTGTTATACCAGATTTTATGAGTAAACATTTATCTTACTGTTTGAAGTTCTGTATTAGCGTGTTTTTCCAGTGTAGTTTGTTTGTTTGTTGTTGTTGTTGTTTTCAGAGGAAGTCTCACTCTCTTGCCCAGGCTAAAGTGCAGCGGCACAATCTCAGCACATTGCAACCTCCGCCTTCCGCGTTCAAGCCATTCTTCTGCCTCAGCCTCCCGAGTAGCTGGCACTACAGGCGCGCCACCATTCCCTGCAAATTCTTGCATTATTATTCGAGACGGTGTTTCACCATATTTCTTTTTCTTTATATAATTTTATTTATTTATATATTTATTTATTTAGACATGCAGTTTTGCTCTTGTTGCCCAGGCTGGAGTGCAATGGTGCAATCTCAGTTCACTTCAACCTCCGCCTCCCGGATTTAAGCGTTTCTCCTGCCTCAGCTTCCAGAGTAGCTGAGATTACAGGTGCCCGCCACCATGCCCGGCTAATTTTTTGTATTTTTAGTAGAGACAGGGTTTCACCATGATGGCCAGGCTGTTCTTGAACTCCTGACTTCAGATGAGCTGCGCATTTCGGCCTCTCAAAGTGCTGGGATTACAGGCGTGAGCCACCATGCCTGACCTCATTTATTTTTGAAATAGGGCCTCACTCTGTCAACCAGGCTGATTTGCATGTCTCACTGCTATCCAAACCTCCCAAACTCAGATTGTCCTCTCATTTTAGCCTCCCAAGTAGCTGGGTTACTAGTATGTGTCATCACACCCAGCTAGTTTTTTGTATTTTTTGTAGAGACAGAGTTTTCCCATGTTGCCCAGGCTGGTCTTGAACTCCTGGGATCAAGTGATCAGCCTATGTTGGCCTTCCAAAGTCCTAAGATTACATTTTATTTTATTAAGTAGTTTAATTAATTTATATTTAAATGATTGCTTAAAGAAATGAAGTTGTTATTTCCCATTATATTGTGATTGTTTTATGTTTCTAGTAGTTTTATTTTTCTCATTTCCTGCTTTACTTTCTTAATTTTTATTTAATTTTGTACTGGCATGCATTATTTTTTACTTTCTTTTGCATACATTCTATAAATATTATCTTTGTAATCATCTTGAAAACTGGAGATTACATATATCTTAAAGTTAAAACAATATGTTTTAATTTTATAACAATTTCAATTTAATACAAAAGCTATGTCTCTATATTTTCCAGTTATTATATGGTATATTTATTAACAAATTTAGGCAGAATTTTTTTTTTTTTTTGAGACAGAGTCTCACTCTATTGTCCAGGCTGGAATGCAATGACACAATCTCAGCTCACTACAGGCTCCACCTCCCAGGTACAAGTGGTTGTCCTACCTCAGCCTCCCATGTAGCTGGGATTATAGGTGTGCACCACCATGCCCGGCTAATTTTTGTATTTTTAGTAAAGACAGGGTTTCACCGTGCTGGCCAGGCTGGTCTCAAAGTCCTGGCCTTATGATTCGCCCTCCTTGGCCTTCCAAAGCACTGGGATTACAGGCATGAGCCACTGTGCCCGGCTGATTTATGCACATTTACTTACGTTTTTTATATTCTATAAAAGAACTTTAAAGGTTTTATGAACAATCATTTTGATTTTGTTTTGTTTTGTTTTTGTTTTTGTTTTGTTTTTTGAGACTGAGTGTCACTCTGTTGCTCAGGATGGAGTGCAGTAGTGGAGTGCAGTGGGCACCATTGCACCTGGCCTTTTTTTGTGAGATGGAGTCTTTCTCTATCACACAGGCTGGAGTACCATGGCAGGATTTTGGCTCACTGCAACCTCCACCTCCTTGATTCAAGAAATTCTCCTGCTTTGTCCTCCTCAGTAGCTGGGACAACAGGAATGCGCCACCATGTCCGAATAACTTTTACACTTTTAGTACAGACGGTGTTTCACCATGTTATTCAGGCTCGTCTTGAACTCCTGGCCTCAGACAATCCACCCGCCTCAGCCTCCCAAAGTGTTGGGATTACAGGCGTGAGCCAGGGCGCACAACCCCGTATGGTATATCTTGTAGGATTGTGCTAATGGTGATGAACACCCAACTTTTATTTTGGAAAGTCTTTATACTCTTTTTGAAGTAAAATAATTTTGAATCAAGTATTACTGGTTAGAAGTTTTTGTTGTTGTTACATTAAAATTTGGGAAGTTCTCAGCTTTTTTAAAAATCTTCAAGTAATCTTTGTATTACTTTACCTTATATTCTAAGATTCCTTTCTTGAATACATGGATCTACTTGTTTTACATCCCATGTTTTAATTTTTTTGTAATTTAATATTTTGTGTTATATATTTTTGGGTATGTCACATCACACCAGTTAATTATGTGTTGATTTTTTAGTTTATATTATAATTGTATATAACAATATATTTTTTAGTTTATATTGTAATTGTATATAAGAATATTTAACTGTACAATTTAAGACAGTGTAGAGCAAAATTAAATATGAAAAAGCCATCTGTCTATTGCCAATATAATTATTTCTATGTTTCTTTGCCTGTATAAATATTACCCCTGTAGTTTTGTGTCACTTGTATATTTGTTGTGTAGGTTTGGTGTAACAGGGTTTTGTTTTTGGTTTTGGTTTTGGTTTTTTTGAGAGGGAATTTTGCTCTTGTTATGCAGGCTGCAGTACAATGGTGGGATCTCAGCTCACTGAAACTTCCAACTTCTGGGTTCATGCCATTCTCCTACCTCAGCCTCCTGAGTAGCTGGGATTACAGGCATGTGCCACCACACCTGGCTAATTTTGTACTTTTAGTAGAGACAGGGTTTCACCATTTTGGTCAGGTTGGTCTGGAACTCCTAACCTCAGGTGGTCTGCCTGCCTCGGCCTCCCACAGTGCTGTGATTACAGGTGTGAGCCACTTCACCTGGCCTGTAACAGTTTTTTAATCCTGTCTAGGTGAGTAGTCATAAAATCTCTCCCAACTTCAACGTCTATTTATTTGTGAATCTATATTAATTTTGTGTCAGAGAAACACTTTTGAATCTGAAGATAATTTAAAAACAATAATTACTCTGTATCTATTTTAGGTATTGTTTATTTTTACTTATGTGCTATGTGTCAAAAACACACAACAAAATTAACAACAAGATTTTCTAGGCTGGGCACGGTGGCTTATGCCTGTAATCCCATCACTTTCAAAGGCCAAGGCGGGTGGATCATGGTGTCAGAAGATCGAGACCATCCTGGCCAACATGGTGAAACCCCGTCTCTACTAAAATACAAAAAATTAGCCAGTCGTGGTGGCGTGCACCTATAATTCCAGCTACTGAGAAGGCTGAGGCAGGGGAATCGCTTAAACCCAGGAGGTGGAGGTTGCAGTGAGCTGAGATAATGCCACTGCAGTTTTGCCTGAGAGAGTGATAAGTACATATTTCTAAATATTCAGTTTGGTCATATTAATTATATTGACATTGTTATGCAACATATCACTAGAATGTTTTTATCTTGCAAAGCTAAATCTCACTACATATTAAACAACTACCAATTCTTCCCATTTCGTGGCACTTTTCAAACACTACTCTGTTTTCTGCTTTTAAGAGTATAACTGCTTTATATATCTCATACAATCTCTGTCTTTTTCTGGCTGGCTCATTTTATTTTGCATAATGTCATCAATATTTATCTTAATAGTTAGACTATTTTCTGCTATTTGAAAACTGAATGAGATTCCAGTATTTTTCTATCTACTGAATGACTTGGTGACAGAAATTTGCATTGCTTTAACCTATTGGCTTTCAGTAACAATGCTGCAATAATTATGTGAAAGCTAACGTGCGTGCTGCATTCATTTTTTTTCTTTTTTTTTCTTTTTTTTTTTTTTTTTGAGATGGAGTCTCGCTCTGTCGCCCAGGCTGGAGTGCAGTGGCGTGATCTCTGCTCGCTGCACGCCCCGCCACCTCCTGAGTTCATGCCATTCTCCTGCCTCAGCCTCCTGAGAAGCTGGGACTACAGGCGCCCACCACCATGCCCGGCTAATTTTTTTGTGTATTTTTAGTAGAGGCGGGTTTTCACCGTGTTAGCCAGGATGGTCTCCATCTCCTGACCTTGTGATCCACCCGCCTCAGCCTCCCAAAGTGCTGGGATTACAGGCATGAGCCACCATGCCCGGCCTGCATTCTGTTTTATTGGTCTACTTTTTCACTTTTATACTCATACCAAATTGTTTTAATTCTGTAGCTTTTTGATGTATTTAGAAATCAGAAATTGTAATGCCTCCAACATTATTCCTTGAAGATTATTGGGTACTTTATTATCTCTTTAGATTCCATATACTTTTGGATTTGCTGTCTTTATTCAAAAATGCAATGAGAAATTTGAAAAATATTGCATTAATTCTGTAGATTAAATTGAACGGTATAGACATCTTCACAATATTATTCCTTTTTTGATTGTTTGTTTTTGAGATGGAGTTAAATTCACCCACCTCGGCCTCCCAAAGTGCTGGGATTACAGGCATTAGCCACGGCACCCAGCCCAGTAATTTCAACAAGTGCATGCTTAATAGTGTGTTGTATCATTTCTATATATTTTTAAATTTATCAATTATTTATATTATTGTTCTATACTCTAATTCCATTTTTGTTATAGAAAGTGATCTATAAAATTTCAGTTTTAAAAAATGTGTTAAGGCTTTGTTTTTGGCCTAACAGGTGGTCTATAAAGAAGAAAGTTGTATGAGCTATTGAGAAGGCTGTGTATTCTGTTGTTGTTGAGGAGTGTTCTCTATACCTTCATTAGAAATCATTGTTTTTTACTGCCTTCTAGCCTTCTGTTTCCTTACTAATATTCTCTCTTGTTTTATTAAAGAAAGTGGAGTATTGAAATGTCATATTATAATCATATTGCTCTCTCTGTGTTTATTCAGTTTTGTTAGTATTTGCTTTATATATTTGAAACCCCAATATGAGACACACACACACATAAATACACACATGTATATACAAATTTGTAATAGGTTCCCAGTGGATGAATCTATATATTTTTTTAACGTCCTTCTTTGTCTTTTTGAAGTTTTGACTTCAAAAAGTTCTTTGTCGTTTTGAAGTTTTGACTTCAAAAAGTACATTTTATAAAGTATGACAGTTTTTAACTTAACATGTAGCTTGTGTAATATTATTTTGACCCCTTCTCCTCTCATTTTGTTAATAGTTACATGAAATTTCTACTTCCGTTTTGCCACTTTCAGTCTTTTTTTGTCATTAGATCTCAACTGACTCTTGTAGAAAGGCAAGTTGAATCTTGATTTTTATAATTTCTTAATAAACCTGTTTATTGAAAGTATATCTCTTGATTGGAAAGATAATTATATATATATTTAAATGGTTTTATGAAAGAGAAAAACTAATGTTATTTTATTAATTGTTATATTTGATTCTTGTATCTTTGTCTCTCCTTTTTCTGTGGTTTTTGAGTTTTTTTGATTTTTGTATTGGTATGCATTCAGGATTCTTTTAATTTTCTTTTGTGTATCCATACAAATATTTTCTTAGCAGTACCTTGGGGATTACATGAAACCTCTAAAAGATCCAACAATATATTTGAATGTGGTAAAAAATAAACTTCAGTTGAATACAAAAATTCTTCATCATTACATCTGCCTACATTGCAGCTCCTAAAATTTCTCTTCTTATCTGTGAGTTTTGAAGTTTTGCTTGTATGTGTGTTTGTTATAAATATCTTTGTGTGTATCCTAGTTTTTTCAGCTTTTTCATGTTTACATTAGTTTTTCTTTTAAGAAATTTTTCAGTTATTTTTTGAATTTTTATATCCACAATTTTTGTTTTTTGCTATTTTAATATTTCTTATTATTATCTTCATTTTTATCTTCAGTACTTATCTGTTTCACTTACCTTATATTTTTCAAATTTATTTATTTATTTGTTTGTTTATTTATTTATTCATTCATTTATTCATTCTGAGATGGAGTCTTTTTCTGTTGCCCAGTCTCTGGAGTGCAGTGGTGCGATCTCTGCTCATGGCAACCTCTGCCTCCTGAGTTCCAGCGATTCTCCTGCCTCCGTTTCCCAAGTAGCTGGGGTTACAGGTGGCTGCTGGCATGCCCGGCTAATTTTTTGTATTTTTAGCAGAGACGGGTTTTCACCATGTTGGTCAGGCTAATTTTGGACTCCTGACTTCAAATGATCCACCCATCTTGGCCTCCTAAGTTCCTGGGATTATAGGCGTGAGCCATTGTGCCCAGCCTATTTTATTTTAGTTTTGAAACAGTCTTGCTCTGTCACCCATTCTGGAGTGCAGTGGTACAATATCCACTCACTGCAATCGTCCCCTCCCATGTTCAAGCAATTCTTGTGTGTCAGCCTCCCAAGTAGCTGGGATTACAGGCACATGCTACCACGCCCAGCTAGTTTTTGTATTTTTAGTAGATACAGGGTTTCACCATGTTGGCCAGGCTGGTCTCAAACTCTGATCTAATGTGGTTTACCCACCTTGGCCTCCTAGTGTGTTGGGATTCCAGGAATGAGCCACCAAGCTTGACCTGTACAGTTTATTGGGAATTTTTAAAATTACTTTATATACATTTTATGGTTGCTTTTGAAAATTTTATAACTTTGATGGGGTCATATTGCTCTAATATTTTGTATTTATTGTAATCTTTGAGATTTTGACATTAACAAAATGCTACCTGTTACAATCTTTGTAATATAGCTTTGTCCTGGCATAGTCTGAAATCAATTGTCTTAACTAGAGATTCTGGGAATCTCAGCTCACTGCAACCTTCACCTCCCAGGTTCAAGCAATTCTCTGCCTCAGCCTCCTGAGTAGCTGGGATTACAGGTGTCCACCACCACACCCAGCTAATTTTTTGAATTTTAGTACAGATTGAATTTCACCATCTTTGTCAAGCTGGTCTTGAACTCCTGACCTTCTGATCCACCCACATCAGCCTCCCAACATGCTGGGATTACAGGCATGAGTCACCCTGGCCGGTCAACAATTTGCTTTTAAAGGCACAATGTTATACTGGAGAGCAAAAACAGCTGTGTTGGGTATAAGTAACAGACTTTTCTATTATCTTCCATTTGGCCCTTTGCATTGTGCTCACCTGGGGCCCTTCACAACTTATTTGTAAGTTTTTTACAAATGTATTTTGGTCAGTATGTTTTTGTTAAATTTATATGTCCAGGAAGAAATTACAGCTGTGGTATTTTGCTGTGTCATCTTGCTTATGTAGTTTTTATAGTTTTATACAAACTACATAAGCAAGATGACATATTTATATTTATCTGAGTCTACCAATTGAAGTAATGTGTTTTTGTTGTTTCTTTCAGTTATATATTCTCATTTTGCCCAAGACCTTTGGCCAGAGCAGAGCATAAAAGATACTTTCCAAAAAGTGATACTGAGAAGGTATGAAAAATGTGGACATGGCGATTTACAGTTAAAAAAAGGACCTGAAAGTGTGGATGAGTGCAAGGTGCACAAAGAAGGTTATAATGAACTTAACCAATGTTTGACAACTACCCCGAGAAAAATATTTCAGTGTGATAAATATGTGAAAGTGTTTCATCAATTTTCAAATTCAAACAGACAAAAGAGAGGACGTACTGGGAAAAAACCTTTCAAATATATAGAATGTGGCAAAGCTTATAAGCAGTTCTCAACTCTTACTACACATAAGAAAATTCATACTGGAGGGAAACCCTACAAATGTGAAGAATGTGGCAAAGCCTTTAAGCACTCCTCCACTCTTACTACCCATAAGAGAAATCATACTGGAGAGAAACCGTACAAGTGTGATAAATGTGGCAAAGCCTTTATGTCATCCTCAACCCTTAGTAAACATGAGATAATTCATACGGAAAAGAAACCCTATAAATGTGAAGAATGTGGCAAAGTCTTCAACCGGTCCTCAACCCTTACGATACATAAGATAATTCATACTGGAGAGAAACCCTACAAATGTGAAGAATGTGGCAAAGCCTTCAAGCGGTCCTCAGACCTTACTACACATAAGATAATTCATACTGGAGAGAAACCCTACAAATGTGAAGAATGTGGCAAAGCCTTTAACCAGTCCTCAATCCTTACTACACATAAGAGAATTCATACTGGAGAGAAATTCTACAAATGTGAAGAATGTGGTAAAACCTTCAAGCGGTCCTCACGTCTTACTACACATAAGATAATTCATACTCGAGAGAAATTCTACAAATGTGAAGAATGCAGCAAAGCTTTTAAGCAGTTCTCTAACCTTACTACACATAAGAAAATTCATACTGGAAAACCCTACAGATGTGAAGAATGTGGCAAAGCCTTTGAGCGCTCCTCTAAACTTACTACACATAAGAGATTTCATACTGGAGAGAAACCCTACAGATGTGAGTAATGTGGCAGAGCTTTTCACCTATCCTCACACCTTACTACACATAAGATAATTCATACTGGAGAGAAACCATATGAATGTGATGAATGTGGAAAAGCTTTTAACCAGCCCTCAATTCTAACTATGAGAATTGATATGGAATATAAACCCTACAAATATAAAGAACGTGACAAATTTTTTAAGGAACTTCTCAACTTTTATTACACATAATTCATACTGGAAAGAAACTCTACAAGTTTGAAGAATGTGGCAAGGCATATAACAAGTTCTTTTTTTTTTTTTTTTTTTTTTTTTTTGAGATGGAGTTTCAACTCTTATCACCCAGGCTGGTGTGCAACAGCACAATCTCGACTCACTGCAACCTCTGCCTCCTGGGTTCAATCCATTCTCCTGCCTCAGTCTCCCAAGTAGAGGAGATTACCGGTGCCCACCCCCACGCCCAGCTAACTTTTTTATTTGTAGTAGAGACAGGGTTACACCATGTTTGTCAGGCTGGTATCCAACTCCTGACCTCACATAATCCACCCACCTCAGCTTCCTAAAGTGCTGGAATTATAGGCATGAGCCACCATGCCTGGCCACAAGTTCTTAATTCTTAAGAGACATGGTGATAATTCATGCTGAAGAGGAACTCTACAAACGTGAAAGGTGTGACAGTGCTTTTATCAACACCTCCATCCTTTCTAGACATAAAAAATTTATACTAGTATGAAACCCTAGAAATATATAAAATGTGAAACAACCTTTATATGGTTGCCATTTTTGATAGTAAGATAATTCATACTGGCAAAATTCCTACAAGCATGAAGAATGTGGCAAAACTTTTAGTCAGTGTGTACACCTTATTTCGCAGGAAAGCTAGTATCCTTGAGAAAAATTGTACAAATATAAAGAATATGGAAAACCCATGAATGCCTACTCATATCTTACTCAACAAAGAAGGTTCATAGTTAATAAAAGCATTAAAAGTGCAATTACTGTCAAAAAGTTTTTCAGAAAATATAAGCCTTTAAAGTGAAGAAGAGTGTTTATTCTGAAGACAACCATTACAAATTTAGAGGGGGTTTATTGCACACATTTTGTACTAGAGGAAAACCCTGAAGCAGTTGCTCCAGCTTTGCTCAACATCAGGGAACTTATATTGGAGAAGAGTCTTGCAAATGTAATGAATTTGGAAACACTTAAAAAAAAAAAAAAGTACAGCTCAGAAAACACCAGAGTTTATACTAAAAAATATTTTTGCAGAGGCAGTCAACATGAAAAAATATTTAATTCAAAATTAATTGTATGTACATATCAGAGAATTAAAGAATAAGATACTGACACTTCAGACATTACACTAAATAACAGTGTTGAGTATAAAAATGAATTCACAACTAAAGGTGTTAAATTATTTGTATATAACTTTTGATATAACTATTTGTATATAACTATATAAAAAGAGATTTTTTTGAAGCTTTGTAATTACATTGAAAGTATACTGGTTTCCTTGAAAACAATTTTTTGAAAAGTGAATAATGATGTAATACAGCTTTCAAATTACTTTATGCTGTTACTTTATTGTATTCACATGTGAACATATGTGATCAATTGTCACTGCATCAGAGATATTAGAGATTATTGGACATTCTTTATGACCTTTTCTATAAAAGAGTAAAGACATTAAAATGTAAGATGCATGATGAAAATATAAGTGGAGAGGCTCATTGTAGTTAACCTGAATTAAGCAATGTTTAAGGTAGGTGTTCAGAGTAATACTTTTCTACATTATACTGAGAGAAAGAAATTATAAATTATAGTTAATCAATTATTGTATTATTTTACTAATTTTACTGTTATGTAATAAAATGTTATTTTAAAATTGTTAGATTATGTGTGAACTTAATTTATATTTTATTTATTTATTTATTTAACTTTTCTCTTAAGATGGAGTCTTGCTCTGTCACCCAGGCTGGAGTGCAGCAGCATGATCTCAGCACAATGACTGCAACCTCTGCCTCCCAAGTTCAAGAAATCCTCCTGCCTTAGCCTCCCGAGTAGTGGGGACTACAGGTGCGCGACACCACTCCTGGCTAATTTTTGTATTTTTAGTAGTCACAGGGTTTGCTCATATTGGTCAGGCTAGTCTCGAACTCCTAAGCCAAGCGATCCACCCACGTCGGCCTCCCAAAGTGTTGAGATTACAGGTGTGAGCCAGTATGCCCGGCCTAATTTTATTTTTTACCGTCTTAAAACTATTGTGCATTTAATGAAGCATTATTATGCCACTAACTTTAACCTATCCCACTATACTCAATGGTGTAAGTAAAAGATGAAAGAAGTATACTATTTGGCATATAGTGGACTACCATCACTAGTAATCACTTTGCCAGTAGCTTTAAACTGCAAATGAATTGAAGAATATTGTTCCCATTAGTTAAATTTTTAATCTTTTTTCGTAATTTATTATTACTATTTTTGAGTATATAGTATGTGTATATATGTCTTATAGAGCATATTTTGATTCAGGCATATAATATGTAGTAATTAGGGTAAATAAGGTATCCATCACCTCTAGTATTTATCCTTTCTATTCCAAACAGTGTAATTATACACTTTTAGTTATTTTAAAATATCCAATTAAATTGTAATTGACAACAGGGTTATTTTTATGGTCATAATAAAAATTATACAGATATATAAATAGAATATGGGCTGGGCACAGTGGCTCATGCCTGTAATCCTAGCACATTGGTAGGCCAAGTCGGGCAGATCATGAGGTCAGGAGTTCAAGACCAGCCTGACCAACACTGTGGAACTCTCTCTACTAAAACTACATAAATTAGTTGGGCATGGTGGTGCACCTGTATTCCTAGCTACTCAGGAGCCTGAGGCAGGAGAATGGCTTGAACCTGGGAGGTGGAGATTGCAGTGAGCTGAGAGAGCACCACTGCACTCCAGCCTGGGTGACAAAGGGACACTCCATCTCAAAAAAAAAAAAAAAAAAAAGAAGCCAGGCGCAGTGGCTCACACCTGTAATCCCAGCACTTTGGGAGGCTGAGGCGGGTGAATCACAAGGTCAGGAGATCAAGACCATCCTGACTAACATGGTGAAACCCTGTCTCTACTAAAAATACAAAAAATTACCTGGGCGTGGTGGTGGGCGCCTGTAGTCCCAGCTACTTGGGAGGCTGAGGCAGGAGAATGGCATGATCCCGGGAGGTGGAGGTTGCAGTGAGCCAAGATCATGCCACTGCACTCCAGCCAGGGCAACAGAGCAAGACTCCATCTCGGAAAAAAACGGCCATGTGCAGTGGCTCACGCCTGTTATCCCGGCAATTTCGGAGACTAAAGCAGGTGGATTGCCTGAGTTCAGGAGTTCAAGACCAGCCTGGCCAACATGATGAAACCCTGTCTCTACTAAAAATAGAAAAATTAGCCAGGCATAGTGGCGCACACCTGGAGGCTGAGGCAGGAGAATCACTTCAACCTGGGAGGTGGAGGTTGCAGTGAGCTGAGATTGCAGTGCTGCACTCCAGCCTGGGTGACAGAGTGAGATTCCTCAAAAGAAAAAAATATATATATATAATTTTTACATTTCTGAGTCCTGAAAAATTATTAATAAATATTTGTTATATAGTTTTCTTTGAACATGTGGTCTCTTTGCTTGCAAACGTAGAGACTTTTAGTTTTAATTTTCATAGAGTGAAATATACACATACTCCTCTGAAGATAAACCTTAAGTGTAAGAAATTATGAAGTGTGTTTGGTGAGTATGCATTCGTACATATTTTCCGAAGAAAAGCATAATTGTTGGAAAAAAAATTTTAATTAGGTGACTAATGGAAAACTAAACACCTTGAATATGCTGAAAGCAAATGTATACTTTCTGCTTTGTATTGAATTTATTAATGTAAAATGTTATGGCTTATGGCTTGGATTCTCCCCAGAATAAAGCACAGGCAACTTTGTCTCCAGAAATAACACTCTGAGTACAACAATAAAAGCCCTCTTCAAACACACACAAAAAATTATTTTTAACGCTTATTTTAATAAAAATTAAACCAAAATTGAATAATTGGATATATTTTCATTGTTCTATTTGTGTGTGAATGTATAAAATGGCACATAAAGGAAAAATAATTTAAGCCAGAAAAAAGAGGTTAGTTAATATTTGTAATGAATAAAACTGGAAAGTAGTTCATTATTATTTGCAGATGACATTTTTGTTTATGTAGATAACAAAACAGTAGAAAGACTTTTTAAAGTTTATTCAGGTGGGTAGGCAACATTCTAAGATAATACCCTGGATTCCCAGTCTGTTGCACACCTACTGTGTAATACTTTCCTCTTGAGGGTAGAAACATGTGTGACTGTGCTGGGAAATCACTCATGAAATTAGGTTACTCATGTGTTGACTTTGTGTTTACCAAAATGGTAAATGTGTTTACCAAAATGGAGATTATCCTGATTGTGCTAAACTTGTGGGCCATGTTGTAACTGCTCATGGTGGCCACATGAAGGAAACATGTTTGTATATTGTCATCATTTCTACCTTCCGCATGTTGCTTCCAGTAGGGAGAGTATGGCAGAGGGAAGAAAAGGGAATCTCATTCATGCAAGAAATAATCACCTGTCACCTGGGATAGCTTAAGAAAAACAGGAGACCACAACAGGCCCACATTAACAAAAAAGGTAACCCGGGTAAAAGTGCCCACTGTCATTATGGAACAACATTTAGTAAGCTGTAGTAAATGATCAGCTTCTGGGACACCAAGAGTCTACCAACAAGGCTGAACTCATTCTAATTCAATCAGCATGTCTGCACCATTCTGGTGACCCGGGTTTACACTACTCATTACAGAAATACCATGAAGACCAGTGGGTAATGTCCTAAAACTGAACTTACTTCAAATCATACCTAATTGTTTTCACATTCGAAAAACCTTAAACAATGAATTCATAATTCTAATTATAAATGATTTTACTACACTGTAATAAACTGTAAACAATATGAATATTCTTGAACGCATAATTAGTTATGTAGACAGTGTGAAAAAAAAAAACTCGCCAGGCACAGTGGCTCATGCATGTAATCTCAGCACTTTGGGAGGCCAAAGTGGGCAAATCATGAGGTCAGGTGTTCGAGACCAGCCTGACCAACATGGTGAAACCCCATCTCTACTAAAAATACAAAAATTGGCCAGGCGTGGTGGCTCACACCTCTAATCCCAGCACTTTAGGAGGCCGAGATGGGCGGATCATGAGGTCAGGAGATCGAGACCATCCTGGCTAACACGGTGAAACCCCGTCTCTACTAAAAAATACAAAAAACTAGCCGGGCGAGGTGGCGGGCGCCTGTAGTCCCAGCTACTCGGGAGGCTGAGGCAGGAGAATGGCGTGAAACCGGGAGGCGGAGCTTGCAGTGAGCCGAGATTGCGCCACTGCACTCCAGCCTGGGAGACAGAGCGAGACTCCGTCTCAAAAAAAAAAAAAAAAAAAAAAAAAAAATCACCTTTAACCTACTCTTCTTTGGCAGTCTTTTATATACATATAGATACAGATATAAGATAGGTGGCTAGAGAAACATATACAGGGAAAATGGGTAACATAGGTATGCCAATGTAATTTCCATTGTTGCTTATGTCCTGTAGGGAAGCCGCAGAATAAGTAGGTCAGAGGTCGTTTCCCTTCCCAACTTCTATAGCCCAGCTGAGTTTAATGAGCCACTTAGACCATCTTAGATGGATATAAGTCAATTAGCTAAACTAGAAAAGTGAAGACATCCAGGCAGGACCCAAATGGCAAATGTGAATCACATAGGCATACAGTGAGAAGGGAAGCAGGGCCCTGAAATGCTAAGCTGGAACTAGAGTCTTAAATGGCTTTACCAAAAACATACTTCCCAGGCCATGCACCCATATGTGAAGCTTTGTTGATGTTTAAACACAACATTGTATGGCTGTGTTCCATTCTGAGATGGTATGGATCCATACAGGTGAAAGTAAGTTTATATCTGCATCCTCAGTGTAGGCTGGGGAATTTAAAATGTTTGTTGATTAATATGTTTTGTATACATAAATATCTACACAGGCGAAGTCCTATAATTCTATATGTGTGTGTTTTTCTGTCTACCCATGACTATCTATATACAGATCTAACTATCATTTTTTCCATATGCAGACAGAATAAAGATATAAAAGGTCAAAGGATAAATGGGTGTTGGTACTAATAGCAAGTTAAAGAAAAACTTCAATAAATGCAAAATCTTATTTGCCCTTTAAATTCCATCCATAAGAGCACACAAATGGAGGTATGTTCTGACCTTCATCTTGCTGCATTTAATGTTTTCAGAGAAAGAATTGGTTTTTGTTCCTCACATCTGTTAGCAAAAATGCACTAAGGCCATGAGAGTCATTTATTGCCAAGTCAAAAATGTCCTTTTTAATTCCGGTGAACGTGAAAACATAGATAAACTAGCCTCAGCTTGAAGGCCTTAACACAAATTTGCAAATGAGAAATTATTCTTTTTTTTTTCTTTTTTTTTTTTTTTTTTGAGACGGAGTCTCGCTCTGTCGCCCAGGCTGGAGTGCAGTGGCCGGATCTCAGCTCACTGCAAGCTCCGCCTCCCGGGTTTAGGCCATTCTCCTGCCTCAGCCTCCAGAGTAGCTGGGACTACAGGCGCCCGCCACCTCGCCCGGCTAGTTTTTTTTGCATTTTTCAGTAGAGACGGGGTTTCACCGTGTTAGCCAAGATGGTCTCGATCTCCTGACCTCGTGATCCACCCGTCTCGGCCTCCCAAAGTGCTAGGATTACAGGCTTGAGCCACCGCGCCCGGCTGAGAAATAATTCTTTTTAAAGCTTCCCTCAAATTTAGGGCTTTTATTTTCAAATACGTGACACAGAAATAGAATCTTTTTTTTTTTTTTTTTTCAGATGGAGCTGGGTGTGGTGGCGGGCGCCTGTAGTCCCAGCTACTCGGGAGGCTGACGCAGGAGAATGACTTGAACCAGGGAGGCGGAGGTTGCGGTGAGCAGCGATGGAGGCATTGCACTCCAACCTGGGTGACAGAGTGAGACTCCATCAAAAAAACAAAACAAAACAATAAACTCACAAATGAAAAGTAAATCAGAGGTTATGTTCCTACTCATACTCCTCAAGATAGATGAATACAATTTCATCAGGCAAATTTAATAAGCCAATGAGCTCAAGTTAGGTGTTTTCAAATAGCAAATTAGCTGAGCCCAGGAGAATCGCATTAGCCAAATAGCTCAGCCCAAGTGATTCCATTTACTCAATCAGCTCAACCTAGGCAATTCCAATCAGTAAATTTCCTCAGCCCAGGTGATTACATTTTGCCAATTGACTCAACCCACGTGATTCCAATCAGTAACTTAGCTCAGCCCAGGTGATTTCAAACAGCCAATTAGTTCAGCCTTAACAATTTCAATCAGTCACTGAGATTAGCCCCAGTGAATCTACTTTGCCAATTAACTCAGCCTCGATTATTCTAAACAGAAAGCTCAGCTCATGTGATTTTAGTCAGGAAATCAGCTAGGTTCTAGCGAGTCCAGTCAGCCAGTTAGTTGAAACTCTGTGTTTCCAATCAGTCAATTAGCTCAGTTTAGAAGTATCTAATTAACCAATTAGCTAAAGTTAGTTGATTCCAATAAGGCAATTAGTTCTGCCCAGGTGGATCGAATCAGCCAATAATCTGAATAGTGACTGTAGATTCATTAAGTCAGAATGGTGGATGTACAAAGCACTTTTCTACACTGAGAAGAAAAGCAGGGCCCAGACATACTAATATCTGGAGTGCAGTGGCACAATGATCTCGGCTCATTGCAACCTCCACCTTCCAGGTTCAAGCGATTCTCCTCCCTCAGTCTCCCGAGTAGCTGGGACTACAGGCGCCTGCCACTATGCCTGGCTAATTTTTATACTTTTAGTAGAGACAGGGTATTACCGTGTTGGCCACGCTGGTCTGGAATCCCTGACCTTGGGTGATCAGCCCACCTCAGCCTTCCAAAGTGCTAGGATTACAAGCGTGAGCCACCATGCCCGGCCGGAAACTTTCTTCTGTAGATTTAGAAACAAATATAAGACATATATGTAGGAAAACACATATAAAAACTAAGGCTTCTATACATATGTCTAATTAATGTCTATTTATGAATATGTCTTGAAAAAAAAAAGCCCCAAAAGAAAAGTATGTAAGAGGTCATTACCTTACTCATTCTCCTCAAGACACGGTCAATGAACTCAGCCCATGTGATTCTAGTCAGCCAGTTAGCTCAGCCCAGGTGATTCCAATCAGCCAATTAAATGAGCCCAAGTGATATCAATTAGTCAATTATATCAGTCAAGGTGAATCCAATTAGCCAATTAGATTAGCCCAAGGTGATTCCAATTTGCCAATTAAATGAGCCCAAGTAATACCAATTAGCCAATTATATCAGTAAAGGTGAATCTAGCCAATTAGATTAACCCAAGGTGATTCCAATCAGCCAATTTTCTTAGCCTAGGTAGATCCAATCAAACCATTATCTAAATAGTGACTACAGGTTTATCAAAGCAGGCCCAAACTAGTGGGTGTGAAGAGCACATACATACACTGAGAAGGAATGCAGGGCCCTGAAGTGCAAACCTGAACAGCATAAATAACATGGCTTTGCTGTCAGCTTATTTCTGAAGCCTATGCTACTGAAGGTGAAGGGTTTTTTTTATGTTTATATAAATAATATTGTATGGCTATGTTCCATTCTGAAATGCTACTGAGCAAAAGAGATTGAAAGTAATTATATATCTGTATAATTTGTATATGCCAAGTGATTAAAAATGATCTATTGGGGAACATTTCTTGTATATATATTTACCTAGACCTACTCCTATAATCCTGTATGTAAGTTTTAAAAATCTATTTACCTGGTCAGCTGCAGTGGCTCAGGCCTGTAATCTCAGCACTTTGGGAGGTTGAGGTAGACAGATCATGAGGTCAGGAGTTCGAGACCAGACTCGCCAATACGGTGAAACCCCGTCTCTACTAAAAATACAAAAATTTGCTGGGTGTAGTGGTGCATCCCTGTAGTCCCAGCTACTTGGGAGGGCGAGGCAGGAGAATCACTTGAACCCAGGAGGCGGAGGTTGCGGTGAACTGAGATTGCACCACTGCACTCCAGTTTGGGCAACAGAGTGAGACTCCATCCCCCTCCCCCCAAGAAAAGTAACTTCCATGCATGTATAAATATATCTGCCCTGTAAACTAGATCTAGAAGAGTACACTAATAAAGGTATGCTCTGACATACATCCTGCTGCATTTAACATATATAAAGGAAGCATTGGTCTTTATTGCTCACTTCTGGAAAATGAGCATGCACTAACCAATGGAAGTCATCCACTGCCATGTCAAGGTTGATCCATCCCTTCGTGTTGAACATATGGCCAGAGGTAAACCAGCCCCAGTCCTAAGGTTCTCACAAATTGTAAAATGTTTTTTTTTTTTTTTCTCATCAGGGCTTTCTGTAAGACATGGGATCAACTTCATTTTTATGAGTATGTGATGTAAAAGTACAATTTTGTCTTTTCATCTTTGTGACTGAAGTAGTGTCTTTATGGTAATGGAAAGAAAGTCTAGCACTCTTTCTAGAAGATAGGCCATCATAGTGAAAGCAAATATGACTGTACATGATACCAGGCCGCATTTCAACCAGACCATAGTGATCATACACAGAAGTGCCAATGGTGGCTCTTATTAGCTAGCTCAAAACTTCTCTCTTCTTTCTGAGTAAGGATAGTCTTACTGACGTCAGACATTTCTGCTTTTTTCAACTGGATGGACAGAAGCCCACTAGGCTGATTTACTGAGATTCAGAAATGAAAAGACCTGGGTGCCAGGTAAGAAGGACATTTTCAAATTTATGAAAAAAACAAAAGTGTGGCAAAGTTTTGGCTTGGATTTTATAAATCTTCACTGAGATAACTGGCTGATTGGATTTATGTAGCCTGGAAGTAAAGAAAATAGAAATGACCTTTTAACCAACATTACTTCAGTGCCTTTTTTCTGTAACTATAAATATGGATATAAGATAGGTTGATAGATAAACATATACACAAAGAATGAGTCACATATGTATGTATAGGTCAAGTTTATTTGTGTATATATCCCATGTAGGACAGAGGTCATCTTCATCTCTACCCCTGCATCCCAGATAAGTTAAATAAGCAAATTAGCTCAGCATGCATGATTGCAAAAAGCCAATTAGGTCAGCTCAGGTAAATATAACCAACTGATTAGCTAAACTGGGAAAGTGTAGACATCAAGCCAGGCTCAAAATGATGGATATGCTCTGAGAAGAAAAGTATGGACCTAAAATGCTAAGCTGGACATAAAGCCTTACATCACACTACCAAAATATTACTTCACAGGCCATGCTCATGAACATGAAGTTTGTTCATGTTTATACATAGTGCTTTATGGCTGTGTTCCAATCTGAGATGGTATAAAGCCATATAGGTGAAAAGTAAGTCTTCATCTGTGTCCTCAGGTTAGGCTGGAAAATTAGAAATGTCTATTGATGAACATCTTTTGTATGCATAAATATTTACATATACAAACTAATATAATCTTGTGTGTGTTTATGTACTTATGTATATCTATATCTACATCTATCTATAATTCTGTTAACATTCATGCAGAATAAAGATGTAGCAAGTCAAAGTATAAGTGAGCCGTGGCTCATACCTGTAATCTCAGTACTTTGGGAGGCTGAGGCGGGCAGATCCTGAGGTCAAAAGATCGAGACCATTGTGGCCAACATGATGAAATTCCATCTCTACTAAAAACACAAAAATCAGTTGGGTGTGGTGGCATGTACCTGTCGTCTTAGCTACTTGGGAGGCTGAGGCAGGAGAATCGCTTGAACCCAGAAGGTGGAGGTTGCAGTAAGCCCAGACTGGGCCTCTACATTCCAGACTGGTGACAGAGTGAGACTCCATCAAAAAAAAAAAAAAAAAAGGAATAAAGGGCATCCAAATTGGTAAAGAGGAGTCAAACTGTCACTGCTTGTCGATGATATGATTGTATACCTAGAAAACTCTAAAGACTTATTCAAACAGCTCCTAGATTTGATAAATAAATTTAGTAAAGTTTCAGGATATGAAATCAATGTACACAAATCAATATCACTGTATACACCAAGTGACTGAGCTGAGAATCAACTCAAGCACTCAACCCCTTTACACCAGCTGCAGAAAAAATATACTTAGGAATATACCTAACCAAAGAGGTGAAAGACCTCTACAAGGAGTATTAGAAAACACTGCTGAAAGAGATCAAAGGTGACACAAACAAATGGAAACACATTCCATGCTCATGGATGTGTAGAGTCAATATTGTGAAAATCATCATAGTGCTGGAAGCAATCTACAAATTTATGCCATTCTTGTCAAAATACCACAATCATTCCTCACAAAACTAGAAAAAAAATCCTAAAATAAAAGAGCCCACATAGCCAAAACAAAACTAATCAAAAAGAACAAATCTAGAGATATCATATTATCTGACTTCAAACTATACTAGAAGACTATAGTTACCAAAGCAGCATGGTACTGGTATAAAAATAGGCAAATAGACAAATGGAACAGAATAGTGAATAAAGAAATAAAGCCAAATACTTTCAGCCAACTGATCTTCAACAAACTAAACAAAAACATGAAGTAGGGAAAAGACATCCTATTCAACAAATACTGCTGAGCTAATTGGCAAACCACAAGTAGAAGAATAAAACTGTATCTTCATTGCTCACTTTATACAAAAATCAACCCAAGGTGGATCAAAGACTTAAATGTAAAACTTGAAACTATAAAAATTCTACAAGATAACATCAGAAACACTCTTCTAGGCATTGGCTTAGGCAGAGATTTCATGAGCCAAAACCCAAAACCAAATACAACAAAAACAAAGATCAATAAATGTGACTTAATTAAACTAAAAAGCTTCTGCACTTTGGGAGGCCGAGGCGGGTGGATCATGACATCGGGAGATCGAGACCATCCTGGCTAACACGGTGAAACCCTGTCTCTACTAAAAATACAAAAAAAAAAAAAAAAAAAAAAAAATAGGCGTGGTGAAGGGCACCTGTAGTCCCAACTACTCGGGGGGCTGAGGCAAGAGAATGGCGTGAACCTGGGAGGTGGAGCTTGCAGTGAGCCGAGATGGCGCCACTGCACACCAGCTAGGTCGACAGAGCGAGACTCTGTCTCAAAAAAAGAAAAAAACAAAAGACTACACATTGGGTACTGTGTACACTGCTTGGGATATAGGTGCACTAAAATCTCAGAAATCACTACTAAAAAAGTTTTTCATGTAATCAGACATCACCTGTAGCCGCAAAGCTGTCGATATAATGATAAAAACAAATCTCCGCCCCCAAAGTCCCGTAAGATTAAGTTTATATGCTTTGGCATTTAATTTTTTTAAAAAGGGTCTCTGTCATCCAGGATGGAGTAAAGTGGCTTGATCACAGTTCATTGCACTCTCAATCTCCTGGGCTCAGGCAATTCTCCTACCTCAGCCTCCTGGGTAGCTGATACTACAGATGCAGGTACCATGCCGAGCTCATTTTTGTATTTTTTGTAGACATGGGGTTTTGCCATGTTGCCCAGGCCTGCCTCCAATCCCTGGGCTTAAGCAGTCTTTGTGCCTTGGCCTTTCACAATTCTGGGATTACAAGCGTGAGCCATCATACCCAACTAGACTCTTATTTTTATATGATATAGAAAAGCTAAACATATTTAGTTCTGCTAGTTAACAGAGAATTTGAAAAAATCTATTAAAAATATAAAATGGTTTTTGTCTACAAATACTGATACCAAACAGTTCAAAATTATGTACTAGAGATTTCACTAAAAATTAGGTTTTTAAGAGTTAATGTAATTAATATATATAATTAAAACTACTGGATCTAAGAAAAACAATTTTGCATAGTGTGCAAACAAAAGCAAAAATATGCTTTCAATGAAGAAAGTTAAAAATATTTTGTCTTGTTTGAAATTAAAGATTGTCTCAAACTGAGAAAATAAAAAGAACATAGATAAAAATAAAATACAGAAAGTTAAAAAAGTATTTAAAAGAAGCCTGGGCGCGGTGGCTCATCCCTATAATCCCAGCACTTTGGGAGGCCGAGGCGGCGGATCACCTGAGGTCGGGAGTTGGAGACTAGCTTGACCAACATAGAGAAACTCCATCTCTACTAAAAATACAAAATTAGCCAGACATGGTGGCACATGCCTGTAATCCCAGCTACTCGGGAGGCTGAGGCAGGAGAATCACTTGAACCTGGGAGGCAGAGGTTGCAGTGAGGAGAGATTGCACCATTGCTCTCCAGTCTGGGCAACAAAAGCGAAACTCCCTATCAAAAAAGAAAAAAAAGTAATTAAAAGAGATTATAAACTATGTATGGAAATCTACAGTGGTCAAAATGATAGATTTGGTGGATTTATTTATAAAGTTTTGTGAAAATTAGCTTTTAACTTTTTAAATTTTTTTAATTTTGATTTTTATTTTTTGAGACAGAGTCTTGCTGTGTCACCCAGGCTGGAGTGCAGTGGCGCAATCTTGGCACACTGCAACCTCCACTTCCTGGGCTCAAGTGATTCTCCTGCTTAACCTTTCTGGTAGCTGGGACTACAGGTGCCTGCCACCACGCCCGGCTAATTTTCGTAATTTAGTAGGGACAGGATTTTGCATATTGGCCAGGCTGGTCTCGAACTCCTAACCTCAGGTGATCTGCCTGCCTCGACCTTCCAAAGTATTGGGATTACAGGTGTGAGCCACTGTGCCTGGCCAAAACTAGCTTTAGTATTGATAACACACTAATAGAAAAGTAAAAGTTGATTTTCTCTTGGAACAAAAATTTTATGTATTATTACTATAACACAATAACATATTTTTATTCACCTTTTGAATTAATTTAAAAAGAGAAAGAGTAGAGATAGGGTTTTTCTCGTGCTGTCTTTCTTGGGTCATTTGATTATAAAACTAAATTTCCTGCATCAAACAGTAAACGGTTTTGTTTTTATAAATCTTCTAATAGGCCAGGCACTGTGGCTCATGCCTGAAATCTCAGCACTTTGGGAGGTTGAGGCAGGCGGATCACCTGAGGTCAGGAGTTCGAGATCAGCCTGGCCAACATGCCAAAAGCCCGTCTCTACTAAAATACAAAAATTAGCCAGGCACGATGGTGGGCACCTGTAGTCTCAGCTACTCCGGAGGCTGAGGCAGGAGAATTGCTTGAACCTGGGAGGCAGAGGTTGCAGTGAGCCAAGATCACGCCACTGCACTCCAGCCCGGGCAACAGAGGGAGACTCTGTCTCAATAAATAAATAAATAAATAAATAAATAAATAAATAAATAAAATATTTTACTACTTGCTTTGGCTAAATGAATGATTATTATTTAATAGTGGCCTGTGATCCCATTTTGTTCAAATATTTTAACCCTTTGACATATTTGGCAGGCTTCCCAAAATTAAAATTTAGCTTAAAAGTTGTGTGTATTTGACCCCTAACATTGGAATGCTACAGTGTTCCAATGCAGCATCCAAAAGAGTGATAAACAGAATTCTTTGATGTGTTAAATTACATGGAAAGTATTGTCAAATTAAAAAGTATGACCTTTATCAACTTATATTTTAATAAATGTTACGCTATTCATTTCAAAATTATATGAAATCTCTAAAAATCTAATATACCTGAGTATATGCTATTAGTAATACTTATGGTTACTATGATAAAGTATCATAGACCACAGGTATAATCATTTTTTTCATTTGTTTCTTCATAACCATTTGAAGTCATTTCCATAGTTAATGGTTTAATTCTGATGTAGTTTCTAAAAACTTCAAAAGCACATGACATCCTAGAGGAGTGTGTCTTTAAAGAGGTTCATGAAAAGATGAAAAGGGTCCACAGAGTTAAGCACAGGCTTCTGATAATTTTAGGATCATATTATTTGGACTGGCCAGGGATTGTGAGAATTCGAATGAAGAGAGAGATTCTTAAAAAACTGTCAGCCCAGGCCGGGGTGCGATGACTCATGCCTGTAACCCCAGCACTTTGGTAGGCCGAGGGGGGCAGATCACCTGAGGTTAGGAGTTGGAGACCAGCCTGGCCAACATGAAGGAACCCCCATCTCTACTAAAAATACAAAATTAGCCGGGCATGGTGGCACATGCCTGTATTCCCAGCCACTTGGGAGACTGAGGCAGGAGAATTGCTTGAACCCATGAGGCAGAGGTTGCAGTGAGCCAAGATCGTGCCATTTCCAGCCCGGGCAACAAGAGAGAAACTCCATCTCGAAAACAAAACAAAACAAAACAAAAAACCAAAACAAGCAAACAAAAAAAACCTGTGAGCCCAGACACGACAAAAATTAATTGACCATTACAAAAGTACTCTGCCACATTTTTAAAGTTATATCAGCCAGTACAGAAATGTTTTAGATATGCTTTTTAAATAAACTCTGTGGTCCTAGTCAAATTAACTACGATAACCTCTCAGGAATAGTGGTGTGCACCTAAATTGGGGGAAAGTAACCCAATGTTTAAGAAATGTTTAAGAAGTGTTTAAGAAGACATAAACTTAATGTTAAGTGTGGACTCATGGAGAACCTAGGCAGCCACTTGATTTTTCCTGAGTTCTTTTTTTAGAATTAAATTAATTTTTTTTTTTTTTTTTGAGATGGAGTTTCACTTTTGTCACCTAGGCTGGAGTGCAATGGCATGATCTCTGCTCACTGCAACCTCCACCTCCCAGGTTCAAGTAATTCCCCTGCCTCAGCCTCCCAAGTAGTTGGGACAACAGGTGGCTACCACCATGCATAATTTTTGTAATTTTAGTAGAAATGGGTTTCACCATGTTGGGCAGGCTGGTCTCGAACTCCTGACCTTGTGATCCGCCTTCTTCAGCCTCCCAAAGTGCTGGGATTACAGGTGTGAGCCTCCGTGTTCGGCCCCTATTCCTGAGTTCTTGAGGTTTCCATTATTAAAAACTCTGCATTTCACTACTCATCACAGAAAAGATAAAGTAATTCACATTAAATATAAATTTTGTGTGTGTGTGTGTGGGGGGGGGTGACGATTCTAAATTACTACACTAAGTTAAGACCAATTTTTTTTGGTCAAACTTATAATTCTTAGAAGACAATTAAGTTTATGTATGTTTCTGCTACCTTATAGGCCATTTAAACATTTATACAGAAATTGTCTTTTTTTTTTTTTTTTTTTGAGACAGAGTCTCACTCTGTGGCCCAGGGTGGAGTGCAGTGGCAAGATCGTGGCTTACTGCAACCTCGACCTCTTGGATTCAAGCGATTCTTCTGCCTCAGTCTCCCAAGTAGCTGGGACTACAGGCACGTACCATCATACCTAGCTAATTTTTGTATTTTTAGTAGAGACGGGGTTTCACCATATTAGCCAGGCTGGTCTCGAACTCCTAACCTCGTGATCCACCCGCCTCAGCCTCCCAAAGTGCTGGGATTACAGGCACGAGCCACCTCGCCAGGCTTTTTTTTTTTTTCTTTCCTTTTTTGAGACTGAGTTTCACTCATGTTGCCCAGGCTGGAGTGCAATGGTGCGATCTTGGCTCACTGCAACCTCTGCCTTCCAGGTTCAAGTAATTCTCCTGCCTCAGCCTCCCGTGTAGCTAGGATTACAGGGGGCCGCTACTACGCCCAGGTGATTTTTGTGTTTTTAGTAGAGACGGGATTTTACTATGTTAGTCTGGTCTCGAACTCCTGCCCTCTGGGGATCCTCACACCTCAGTCCCAAAATACTGGGATTACAGACATGAGGAATGGACAGAAAACTGCACACCTGGCAACTGTCATTTTTAAGGCATGTTTTCTGGTAGTATAAAAGCTTTCTGATGCAAGAAGGATGATGTTTTAACAGTAGCTAAAAGGACACTAACACTTTTTTTCCCCTCATGAAAACTTTCTGAAAAGGTGTCCAATTACAAAGATATTTATTTCACTAGAAAAGTTGTAAAACAGTTAAATAAGGTATTACAGATACAATAGTACTGAGCAAAGCTAACTAAATTCACTAGATTGCTTTTGTAATTACAATTGATGACAGTCAGATCCACTTAGAGTGGAAAAAATGTGTTGACCTTTACAAAAGGTCATTGGAAGCCTTTTATTTATTTATTTATTTATTTATTTATTTATTTATTTATTTATTTTTGAGACAGAGTCTGGCTCTGTCGCCCAGGCTGCAGTGCAGTGGCTGATCTCGGCTCACTGCAAGCTCCACCTCCCGGGTCCACACCATTCTCCTGCCTCAGCCTCCCAAGTAGCTGGGACCACAGGCCCCTGCCACCTCACCCGGCTAGATTTTTTGCATTTTTTAGTAGAGATGGGGTTTCACCGTGTTAGCCAGGATGGTGTTGATCTCCCGACCTCGTGATCCAGCCGTCTCGGCCTCCCAAAGTGCTGGGATTACAGACTTCAACCACCGTGCCCGGTTTTTTTTTTTTTTTTTTTTAACTAAAGTTGTGCTAAATAAAAGAATGTATCTAGTTTACTTACTGGATAAACAGAGAAGTATCTGTGCGGTTGCTAGTATTTGTAGTTACACATGGAGAAATACATGGAGTATTACAGAGATTCCATTGTAGGAAATTAATGAACAGACTGCTTGGTTGAAATGAGTAGACCATTTAACAAGCTAATTATTTGATCTATTTAATCTTAGTTGGTTGGTTCATGGGGTCCTTGGTTAGAAAGCATACTTCAGGCCTGCAGCGGTGGCTCACACCTGTAATCCCAGCACTTTGGGAAGCTGAGGCAGGATCACCAGTCAGAAATTCGAGACCAGCCTGGCCAACATGGTGAAACCCTGTCTCTACTAAAAATACAAAAATTAGCCGGGTGTAGTGACACGTGCCTGTAATCCCAGCTACTTGGGAGGCTGAGGCAGGAGAATCACTTGAACCCAGGAGGCAGAGGTTGCAGTGAGCTGAGATCCTGCCATTGCACTCCAGCCTGGGTGACAAGAGTGAGACTTCATCTCAAAAGAAAAAAAAAAAAGCATACTTCTAACTCTTGATATTATTTTTCAGATAGTCAAAATAATAGTCTCCCTACTGCACTCTATTCTCTCAAAACTTAAAAATCTTTGCATGCAGTCATCTCTAGAATGTCAAGTGGTCTCTCTTTAACAGGAATGATGAAAATTTGAAGATGTATTTGACCATGAGAACACCATAACCTATGAATGACTGGATAAGAACGGAAACCTAAAATAATGGAAACTGAGAGTGACACTAAGACCCTAAGTTTTGGTGACACTCTGACCTATGTGAAAACTTAATCAAAAGGGGGAAATATTTTAAACAAAATTATTCCAGGCCATCATTCTGGACTGAGCTTGTTCGCTAGCCCAAACAGACCAAACCAAAATGGAGTCATTCATGCTAAATGTGACATAGTCAAACTGCAAATTTAAAGAAATAGGTAGATTCTAAAACTGGCCATGTCTTGTTTTTCTTTGGTAAAAAGCAGATTTCGATACAAGGAGGTTTCTTCTACTGTAATCTTTTTAAAAAATAATAAACTGAGGTACTTGTTTTCACTTTGTAAAACCCACAGTTCTGCTATTTTATAGTGGAATTTGAGACTAAATAAGTATATTTGTAACGGTGACAAAGTAATATCAATGTCTAAAGTTTTGGTTTATTTCTTGAAATTGAGGAGATAACCAAAAGGGAGATATTGCTAAATTAATTATAGCCTAAAGCTGACCCCTTTTATGTTTAATTTTGGTTAATAGGGTTTTCTGTACATAGTAAATGAAAACCTAGCTGAATGTGTACATAGATTGTAACCTATTCTTGTACCAACCACTGTGTTTTTGCCAATAAAAGAACATCGAATGATCAAACGATATTCAAATAAGGCAAATCCCAAGCTGTAATAAATCTGGCTGTTTCTGTACCTCACTTGTATTTTCTGTATGTCACTTTGCTTTCTCTGTACATAAATCTTTTTTACCTTGTGGCTGTGCTGGAGTCTGTCTGAGCCTACTAGGGACCCACAGGCTGCTTAATTTGCAAATTATTCTTTGCTCAATTAAACTATGTTAAACTTAATTTCTCTGAAGTTTTTTTCTTTTAAAAGTCTTCAAATGTTTTGTATGATAAAAAAAAAATAAGTGATGTGTTGTTAGGCTTTGATTACCTAAAATAAGTTACGTTTTCCAAATTATTCCATATCAGCTATGTCAGCTGCTTTTTCCAAGTTTTTCTAGGTTTTTTCAAAATGCTTTTGCAATTTCTTTTTTGTTTTTGTTTTGTTTTGTTTGAGACAAACAAACAAAACACTCTGTCACAATCTGTCACCCAGGCTGGAGTGCAGTGGTGTAATCAATTACGGCTTAATACAGCCTCCACCTTCCAGGTTTAAACAATACTACCCTAGACGCCTGAGTACCATCATGCCTGGTTAATTTTTTTAATTTCTTTTATTGAGACAGGATCTTCCTGTGTTGCCCAGGCTGTACTTGGACTCCTGAGCTTAAGTGATCCTCCCATCTCAGCCTCTCAAAGTGTTAGAATTACAGATGTGAGCCACCATGTACCTCAGTAATTTCGTGAGATTTTTCCCAATGATAAACAGTACTATATGGGCACAAATCTGAAAGCAAACTGGTTTCTATTTTTGAAGTGTCACTCTCCAGGATTTTAAGAGTCTAGGGCAGCTACTTGAATAGTGCGCTCCATGGAGGTACACAGGCTTTGGAGTGATAGTTGGTCCTGAGTCCCAGCCCAGCCACTTAGTAGCTGTGGGTGTTTGGAAAATTTCTTGATGTGGAAGAGTTCCGTGGACCGCATATGAAGAAAAAGCAGAATGGGCTAGGTGCGGTGGCTCATGCTTGTAATCCCAGCACTTTGGGAAGCCGAGGCAGGCAGATCACGAGGTCAGGAGATTGAGACCATCCTGGCCAACATGGTGAAACCCCGTCTCTACTAATAATACAAAAATTAACTGGGTGTGGTGGTGTGGGCCTGTAATCCCAGCTACTCAAGAGGCTGAGGCACAAGAATAGCTTGAACCACTGCACTCCAGCCTGGCGACAGAGCAAGACTCCCTCTCAAAACAAACAAACAAACAAACAACAGCAGAAGGATACTGATTGCAAATATGGTAGCAATTTTTCATCCCTCCTGTATCCATGTCCATTGACAGGTGCTTTTACAGCCATTCCCATCAAGATCCAGAATCTATTTTCCAAACACTTGCTCTGGCTGGCCCTACTTGCTCAGGGCAGTAGAAACCTGGGAACATGACAATGTGTTAGTATGGGGCCTAGGCTCAAACAGTTTTGACTACTTCTGTTTTTCTTTTCTTTTCTCTCTCTGTTTTTTCTCTTTTTTTGAGAAGGAGTCTTTCTCTGTCACCACGGCTAGAGTGCAGTGGCATGATCTTGTCTCCCTGCAACCTCCATCTCCCAGGTTCAAGCAATTCTCCTGACTCAGCCTCCCGAGTAGCTGAGACTACAGGTGTGTGTCACCACAACCAGCTGATTTTTGTATTTTTAGTAGAGACAGGGTTTCACCATGTTGGCCCGGCTGGTCTCAAACGCCTGACCTAAGGTGATCCACCTGCCTTGGCCTACTAAAGTTCTGGGATTACAGGCGTGAGCCACCATGCCAGGCCTGCTTCTGTTTTTCTTTCAGAACGCTGCCATGTTCATGAGACAATCCCATATTAGCCAGCTGGAGGATAAGATACCATGGGGAGGAGAAGCAAGGTGCCCCTGTTGACAGCCCAAGACGCACAAGCTCACCCCTAGAAGAAGGCTGCCTTCCTAGTCAATGAGCAGCTCATGGATACATGTCTGAAGGAGCTCAGCTAAGAACAGAAGAATGGCCTTCTGTTCCTAGAGTTCTTAGAGAGAAGAATGGCTAAATGGCTGAGCAGTTCAATTATGAGCTAATCAGTTTTGGATGGTTTGTTATGCTGCCGAAGGTCACTAATACATGCACCCAGTGCAGATAGAATGCCAAGATTTAACGACAGGTTGATTACTAGTTACCTTCTAATGCTGAGCACCATAAAAGTACTGATATTTTTCCCTATTTAAAGTTAGATGTCTTGTAAGATAATGTTGAGAAATGCAGAACTATTATTGCTGGGTGTGGTGGCTCATGCCTGTAATTCCAGCACTTTGGGAGGCCGAGGTGGGGCAGATCACCTGAGGTCGGGAGTTCGAGAGCAGCCTGACCAACATGGAGCAACCTCATCTCTACTAAAAATACAAAAAATTAGCCGGGCGTGGTTTCACATATCTGTAATCCCAGCTACTCCTCAAGAGGCTGAGGTAGGAGAATCTCTTGAACCCGGGCGGCAGAGGTTGCTGTGAGCCGAGATCATGCTATTGCACTCCAGCCTGGGCAACAAGAGCAAAACTCAGTCTCAAAAAATAAATAAATAAATGCACATGAACATGTGGACATGTATGCATGTGATTGGTGCTTATATTCACTCAGTTTCCCACACCACAGGAGAAAACAGATAACCACAGCCTGACCATTAGGGTCCAGGCCAAATAGCAAAATAAGTTTGCCTTTAATCTATTTTCTTCCTATGTAAACATTAAAGTTCCAGACTGTGAACAGATCTGAAGACATAGAGTTTTCTTCTCCTGTGGCCCCAGCATCCTTTGTTCACTGTCTGTTCTCTGAAAGAAAGGTGGGCAACAGGTGGTAAGCAGCGGTTTACCTGTGGTTATTTCATTCTTGCTGCCCTCAGGTGCGGTATTGATTAAGGTCTTTGGCTCACTCTTTATTTTTACTTTTCAGTCAGGTCGTTTGTTTTATTGTTGTTTGAAAACCATTTCTATATGTTGGATAACAATCCTTATCAGACATGTCTTTTGCAAATATTTTCTTCCATACTGTGTCTTTCTTTTCATTCTCTACAGTGTCTTTCACAGAGCAAAAATACTTAATTTTGGTAAATTTGACATCAATTTTTTACTTTTAGAAAATGAACTGGTGGTATTTTATCTAACTTATAATTGCTAAATCCCGGGTCATCTAGATTTTCTCCAATTACATTCTAGGAATTTTATAGTTTTGCATTTTAAATTTAGGTCTGTGATCCATTTGTGTTAGTTTTTGTGAGGCTGTAATGTTTGTGATTCATGCTTTTGTCTGTGGATGTCCAATTGTTTTAGCATCATTTGTTGAAAGGATTCTCTTGGCTGCATTACAACGGCCTTTAGTCTTTTATCAAAGATTCATTCAGCATATTAATATGGGCTTACCTCTGGGCTCTGCATTCATTCCATCAACTGATTTGTCTATTCTTTTACCAATATCACACTCTCTTGATTACTATAGCTTTATATTTAATCTTGAAACTGAGTGGTGTCTCAGTCATCCAATTTTATGTTCTCCTGCAATATTGTGTTGGCTATTCTAGGTCTTCAGCCTCTACATGTAAACTTATTCTAGGTTTTTGCTTGTACATATAAACTTTAGAAACAGTTTGTCAATAGCCCTAAAAGAAGTTTGTGGAATTTTGTTTAAGGTTGTAGTGCATCACAGATCAAGCTAGGAAGGACTGACATCTTGACAATATGGAGTATTTGCATTCATGATCATGTTGTATCTCTCCACTATTTTCTTCTTCTGATTTCTTTTATTAGATAAAAGTATTTCTTTTTTCCTTTTTTCTTTTTCTTCTTCTTCTTCTTCTTTTTTTTTTTTTTTCTTTTGGAAAGAGCCTTGCTCCATCCCCCAGGCTGGAGTTCAGTGATGCAATCTTGGCTCACTACAACCTCCACCTCCCGGGTTCAAGTGATCCTTCTGCCTCAGCCTCCCAAGTAGCTGGGACTACAGGCGTGTGCCACCATGCCAGGCTAATTCTTGTATTTTTAGTAGAGATGGCATTTCACCATGTTTATTGGTACTTTCACTATGATATTTCTCCTGCCTCAGCCTCCTGAGTGGCTGGGATTACAGCTGAACCCGGGAGGTGGAGGTTGCGGTGAGGCGAGATCACACCACTGCACTCCAGCCTGGGCAACAAACAGAGTGAGACTCTGTTTCAAAACCAAACAAATAAACAAACAAAAGTTTCAATATAGGCATAAAACATCTGTTAATTTACATTATAGAACATCCTCTTAAGATTAGTTTTATTTCTTATAACAAAGAATCTTTATTTGTTTCTTTTTTTTATAAACAACATCTTACTTTGTCCCTCAGGCTGGAGTGCAGTGGTATGATTATAGCTCACTGTAGCCTGGAACTCCTGAACTCAGGTGATCTTCCTGCCTTGGCCTCCTGAGTAGGTGGGACTGTAGTTGCATGTCAACATGCCCTATTAATTTCTTTTTTTATATAGAGAGACAAAGTCTCCCTAGGTTGCCCAGCCTGATCTCAAACTCCTGGCCTCAAGTGATTCTCCTGTCATGGCTTCCCAAAGTCCTTGGATTATTGGCATGAGCCATCATGCCTTGCCTATTTTCTCCAAAAGTTTTTTTCTAAAAAACAAAAAAAGAAAGAAGAAAAAGTGCACTGTCTTCTGTTGGTTGCATATTAGAATATAGATTATATAGAGTATCCTACTTTGAAGCAGTCCATTCCAGAGTCTACAAAGTTGTTCTTCCTGAACTGCTTTAAGACAATTACCTCATGTGGGGCAAGGGCGTGGGGGAGTCCCCCAGAAAATTCACCAACTGAAAATAACTACAGAAACAATATGTGCCTATTCCCAAACAGAGCAAGAGTGTCTGCTGTAGGTGGTCAACCTTTCCAGACAGTAGTAACATCTACGTTCACCAAGAGACATACTGTGAACTCTGAGAACAGGTTACCATGTGTATTGAGTCAGGAGAAACTCATCCATCAGACCACAGTCAAAGACAGTCAAATATTAAACATCTTCTCTGCACATGTGGAAACATCAGATGTGCAAAAATAAAACATTGGGAGACAAGGCCCTCACTGCATATTTGTGGGTTTTAGTCTCCAGTGAGACACACTGAGCGCACATCTCCTATTTCACTACTGCTGCATCTATCATACACTACATTTCATATATATTTCATACTATTTTTGAATTTTATATTCCATTTGTCTCTAAATATGTTCATAAATCAAAACTATATTATTTAACTTTTCAGTTCCTTACAACACATCACAGAAGATGTCACTTCACTTTTCCAAGCTCAGGCTGGAGTGCAGTGGCATGATCTCAGCTCATTGCAACCTCCACCTTCCAGGTGCAAGCTAATCTCCTGCCTCTGCCTCCCAAGTAGCTGGGATTACAGGTGCACCCCACCACACCTGACTAATTTTTGTGTTTTCAGTAGAAATGGTGTTTCACCATGTTGGCCAGGCTGGTCTCAAACTCCTGACCTCAGGTGATCTGTCCACTTCGGCTTCCCAAAATGCTAAAATTACAGGAGGGAGCCACCACACCTGGCAAAGAGCTGTAATTGTAATTGGTAAATTGTAACTGGAGCAAATTTTTCAAAATATCTTATTTTTTGTTCAAGTTCAACAGCTCATTTTCCTTTATTCAGCTATGAATAATTGAGATCTATCCATACTGGCTTAAAACACCTAAGTAATTTTTTTTTTCCATAAAAACTTGGGAGTTAGACATACCTGGGCCAGTATGGCAGCTTCATGAAGCCCTTAGGGATGTCTCTGCTCCATCACCCCTGACGTTCGTTTTCCATTCTTCATGGTCCAAGATGAGGCTGAAGATCCAGAATATCTATTAACATCCATATTTTTGAAAACCAAAAAAGCTCTTTTTAAAATCATTGTTGTTCCATCTACTCAATTTCTGAATTTTATTTTATTTGTGCTGTTTTCTTCCAACTTCTATTTTAGGATCAATGGTGCATGTGCAGGTTTGTGAAATGGGTAAATTGCATGTCACTGGGGTTTAGTGTACACATTATTTCATCAGCCAGATAGTCAGCATGGTGCTTGATAGGTAGATTTATTTATTTTTTTTTTTATGGAGTTTTGCTCTTGTTGCCCAGGCTGGGGTGTAGTGGCCTCATCTTGGCTCACTGCAACCTCTCTGCATCCCAGGTTCAAGTGATTCTCCTGCCATAGCCTCCTGAGTAGCTGGGATTACAGGTTCATGCCAACACGCTCGGCTAATTTTTGTATTTTTAATAGAGACCAAGTTTCACCATACTAACCAGGATGGTCTCAAACTCCTGACCTTGTGATCTGCCTGCCTTGGGCTCCCAAAGTGCTGGGAATATAGGCATGAGCCACCATGCCCGGCCCAATTTTTGTATTTTGAGACAAGGTTTTACCACGGTGGCCAGGCTGGTGTCGAACTCCTGACCTCAGGTGATCCGCCTGCCTCAGCCTTCCAAAGTGCTGGGATTACAGGTGTGAGCCACCGTGCCTGGCAGATAGGTGGATTTTTGATCCTTACCCTGCTCACACCCTCTACTCTAACGTAGACCCTGGTGTTTATTGTTTTCCTGTTTGAGTCATGTGTACTCAACGTTTAGCTTCAATTTATAAGTGAGAATATTCAGTATTTTGTTTTCTGTTCCTGCATTAATTTGCTTATAATAATCTCCTCCAGCTGTATCCATGTTGCTGCAAAGGACGTAATTTTACTCTGTCTTATGGCTGACTTGTATTCCATGGTGTACATGTGCCACGTTTTTCTAATTCAGTCAACTGTTGATGGGCACGTAGATTGATTACATATCTTTGCTATTGTCAAAAGGGCTACAGTGAACATATGTGTGCATGTGTCTTTATAGTAGAATGATTTATATCCCTTTTGGTATATACTCGGTAACAGGATGGCTGTGTCAAATGGTTTAAAGTTATTTGAGAAATCTTCACACTGCTCTTTCCACAGTGGCTGAACTAACTTACATTCCCCTTGCTCTGCAACCTGACCAATATCACACTGTGGTTTTTGTTTGTATTTCTTTAATAATTGTAATGTTTACCATTTTTAAATGTGCTCTTTGGCTTTGTGTATGTCTTCTTTTGAGAAGTATCTGGTTTTTGTTTTGAGATGGAGTCTTGTTCTGTCACCCAAACTAGAGTATAGTGGTAGGATCTCTGCTCACTGCAACCTCCACCTCCCGGGTTTAAGTGATTCTTCTGCCTCAGTCTCCCGAGTAGCTGGGATTCCAGGCACCCACCACCACGCCTGGCTAATTTTTGTATTTTTAGTAGAGACGGGGTTTTGTCATGTTGGCAAGGCTGGTCTCAAACTTCTGACCTCGAGATCCGCCTGCCTCAGCCTCCCAAAGTGCTGGGATTACAGGCGTGAGCCACAGTGCCCAGCTGAGACGTGTCTGTTTATGTCTTTGTTCATTCTTTAATTGGTTGTTTATATTTTGCTTGTTGATTTGTTTATGTTTCTTTATAGATTCTGGATATTAGACCGTTTTCAGATGCATAGTTTTCAAACATTTTCTCTCATTCTGCAGGTTGTCTGTTTACTTTATTGATGGTTTTTTTCACTGTGTAGAAGCTCTTAAGTTTAATTAGGCCCTGTTTGTGAATTTCTGTATTTGTTGCAGTTGCTTTGAGAGTCAGCATCATGAAATCTTTGTCAAAACCTATGTGCAGAATGGTATTTCCTAGGTTTTCTTCTAGGGACTTTATAGTTTTAGATTTTATATTTGAGTCTCTAATTAACGTTAGGTTAATTTTGTACATGGCGAGAGATAGAGGTCCAGTTTCAAACTTCTGCATATGGCTAGTCCATTATCTCAGTACCATTTATTGAATAAGAAGTTACTTCCCAATTGATCGTTATCATCAACTTTGTCAAAGATAACATAGTTATAAATGGGTAGTCATTCTTACATCAGACAAAACAGGCTTTAAAGCAAAAACAGGTAAAAATAAAAAACACAAAAAGGGACATTATATAATGATAAAAGGACTAGTTCAACAGGAAAATACCACAATCCTAAATATATATGCACCTAACACTGGAGCTCCCAAATTCATAAAACAATCACTACTAGACCTAAGAACTGTGATAAATGGCAACACAGTAATAATGGGGAATTTCAATACTCTACTGACAGCACTAGACAAGTCATCAAGACAGAAAGTCAACAATAACAACAAAAAAACACAGTGGACTTAAACTATATCCTAGAACAAATGGACTTGACAAATACTTACAGAACATTCTACCCAACAACTGCAGAATATACATTTTATTCATCAGCACATGGAACATTCTCCAAGATAGACATATGATAGGCCACAAAACAAGTTGCAATAAATTTAAGGCAATCAAAATTATATCAACTAGTCTCTCAGACTGCAGTGGAATAAAATTGAAAATCAACTCCAAATGAACCATCAAAACCATGCAAATACATGGAAATTAAATTTTAGAAATTAAATAAAACCATGGAAATTAAATTAAATATTAAATTTAAGATCAACCTGTTTCTGAATGATCATTGGATGAAATCAAGATTGGAATTTAAAAATTTTTTGAACGGAACAATAATAATGGCACAACCTATCAAAACGTCTGGGATACAGCAGAAGTGGTGTTAAAAGGAGTGTTCATAGCATCAAGAGCCTCCATCAAAAAAGTCTGAAAGAGCATAAGTAGACAATGTAAGATAACAACTCAAGGAACTAGAGAAACAAGAACAAGCCAAACCCAAACCCAGCAGAGGAAAAGAAATAACAAAGATCAGAGCAGAACTAAATGAAACTGAAACAACCACCACCAAAAAATCCAAACCATAAATGAAATGAAAAGCTGGCTCTTAGGAAAGATAAACAAAATGGATAGACCATTAACAGCATTAACCAAGAAGAGAGAAGATCCAAATAAGCTCAATTAGAAATGAAACAGAAGATATTGCAACTGATGCCACAGAAATACAAAAGATCATTCAGGGTGACTGTGAACACCTTTATGTGCACAAATTAGAAAACCTAAAGGAGATGAATAAATTCCTGCAAATGTACAACCCTCCTAGATTAAAAAACAACAACTCTGAACAGACTAATAACAAGAAGTGAGATTGAAATAATAATTTTTAAAAATTGCCAACCCAAAAAAAAAAAAAAAAGGTTCAGAACTAGGTGGATTCACAGCTGAATTATATTAGACTTTCAAAGAAATATTGGTGGTGGCAGGGCCAAGACGGCTGACTAGAAGCAGCATCCCATAAAAAAGAACCATAATAGTGTGTGAATCCTGCACCACAACCTGAGGTATCCAGGTTCTCTCATCAGAACTGACTAGGTGCCTGGCGTGATCCATGGAGAGGAAGGAAGAGCAGTGTGCTGCCACAGCCCACCTGACACCCACATGGGCCTGGGGAGCCCCCACCCCCACCCAGCCAAAGAAGGCAGTGAGTGAGCATGCTATCCATCCTGGGAAACTGCTTTTTCCATGAAACTTGCAACCCATGGATTAGAAGATTCCACTCATGAACCCACACCACTGGAGCCTAAGGTCCCAACTGTTGGAAACAAGAGCTGAGAGTCGCAAAGAAAAAGAGCACTGAAACAAGGAATTTCCCAGCAAGGCAAATTTACTTCTGCAGAAGGGTGCCAGTCATGTCTCTGGCTGTTGTGAGAGCACAGCATACAAGGGAGGGAAGTGGTTTTTATCCCTAACACAGTCCCTGCTTCTGTGTCCTGCCCCCCTTGGCCGGAGTCAGACGGCACAATCTAAGTTAACTCAATGGCTATTTTAAATCGAGACAGGCAGGAAGGTTGTTTACAGAGCACGTAACTAGGAGCGAGGAGGACTTCTTCCAAATAAGGAATAGATGGGGGTTACAGATTGCGACGGGGAGAAGAGATGTTTACAGAGCAGGTAGCTAGGAGTGGGAAGGTACAAGGAAGTTGATTTTGAGAACAAAGAACAAGGAAGTTACCCTTTGAAGAGGGACTTATTATGCCTGACACAACCCTGGAGCTGAGCAGATTCTCAGCAGCCTGTGAGCTAGAATGTGCTTAAGCCTGCCAAGTTCCCACTGGAGGGGTGACCAGCACCACGGTTGCAGCTGGCTGCTGTCTAAGCTGTTTGAGCTTCTTGGGGAAGGGACAGCAGCCAGCACTGGGACTCGAAACGGCCTAACAGGCTCAGCTCCCTGGGTGGGGAAAGGGCAGCAAACATCTCCATACCCCCAGCCGCACTTTTCCTCTGCTAGATCCAGGGAAACTGGATAGCTTGGTCTCAAGAGGTGTCCCCCACAGCCCAACACACTAGCTGTAGCAGACTGTGGCCAGAATGTCTCTTCAGGCCTGACCCGTCCCTCATCACTGGACAGGGCCTCCCTGCAGGAACTGCAACAACTCCAGCCAGGGGCTCAGGGACAGAACTCTGATATCTCTGAGCCTGAGCCCCTAGGGGGAGGGGTGGCTGCAGTCCCTGTGGACCGGCAGACTTAGCCTTTCCTCTTGCTAGTTCTGAGGAATTTGGGCAGCCCAGATGAGTGGGTTTTCCCCCAGCAAAACACCTCCCTCCACCAAGGAACAGTCAAAGTGCTTCATTAAATGGGTTCTGCTCCCTGTGCTATCCCCTGGTGACCCTTCAACAGGGCTTGTCAGACACCCTATACAGGAGCAATCCTACTGGCATCAGGTTGGTGCCTCTTGAGGGCAGAGATCACAGAGGAGGGAGCAGACACTCTGCTGTTCTCCAGCTTTCTTGAGTGACATCTCCAGGCATGGGAGTGAACCAGATGAACAGGGCCTGAAGTGAACCCCCAGCAAACTGCAGCAGCCCTACAGAAGATGGACTTGACCATTGAAAGAAAAACAAGCAAACAGAAAGAAACAACAGCATCCAAAACCAAAAAGCACCCACAAAAACCCCATCCAAGGCCGGGCATGGTGGCTCACACCTGTAAAAAGGTTAACTTGTTTTTGTGCTTGGCTATTGTTTTTAAATAACTAACGCATAGAAACAGTTTGAAATAGAAATTTCTCTGAGACAACGCTGGATGAACGCCTAAAGGGACTCACACAACCTGTTCTGAGACTTGGTGACCATTGTTTGTGTCCGTGTTCAATTGAGTTCAAATTTAATATTTAACTTTTCCACTACATTTGGCCTCAGTTGGATACTCAATTGTATTAAAATACCCTCACAGATATACGGGGAACACATAGTTGATATAGATTACAGACACAGGGTAAGCACAGTAGAATTAAAAGCACAATTAATAAAAATTAAACCCAACATGGCTTTGCAAGCACAGTAATATTGTGAGACTTGCGAGGTATATACACACCACATTCACTACGCAGTAAGGCCCAAACCCCTCCTTGGGCTCTGGTAAGCATCTCTAATGCCATTTGATTTTGCAACACAACAGTACGCAGCTGAGCAAATTCATCTGATAACAACATAAGGCCAGTACTACTATCATTAAGAGCTTTTCCTACATGTAAAGTAAATGTTTTAATCTGTTGCTGAAGCAGGATTGTACAGACAGCAGGGGAGAATACTGTGATAGGGTACCACCACCAGGGAGGCCAGCGCATTTGTAACCAGCCATGTTTGTAAGCATCTAGATTACTGGGGAGGGGAATATTATCGCGGATAGTGAATGAAATTAATGGCCACGCCCAAGTATATCTCCCCATCAAAAGCGGCAGCAGGTATCACCACCCATAGGATCTGCATACCCAGAGGGCCCCCCTGGGGACAGCAGTGGAGCTACCGTAATCATAGTGTACTAATTTCTTATTAAAATAGGAAAAGGGATTGTGGTTCACTGGGCGCCATATTGTTGATTTGGAGTGTGTGTTGACAATTGACTGGAGAAACCCCAGAGAAACATTAGAGGAGTCATTTACTGCCTCCAGACAAAGCAGGGGCTGTATGGAATCCGGCCACCAGCACAGCAGGTTTCCAAAATATACGGTTCCAGGACTATTGGGCAGGATACCAAGGCTTTCAATACAAGGTGAGGGTGCCATTTACCTTTTGTCTGACTTGGCAAAGATAGATTCCTTAGTGTGGTCAAAGGAAGTCCAGGTTGGATTGCAAGTGTTGTTGTTATGGCCCCATTGGTAACAACATAGCAATTCAGAAATACTGTCAGGGATGATTCTCCAAGTTTGCCCATTTTTGGCAGCCTCCGGCAACTCAACATACAGCCAACAGTGATTGCGGTTGGCTTCTGTTGCAGCAGTGGCTACCCAGGTGATGAATTTATTCTTGGCCTCAGACACAAAGACACAGGTGCTGACCACTAGTAGATAGGTTATTCCCTGTAATAACAAAAATGAAGGGGAACATGATACTGTTTTTCATCTTTAGGAAATGGTACTATGCCTTCATTTTCTGTTTTCATAGCTACAAGGTCACCAGCCTTAGGATCGGGAACTGATGGATACTGTACCCATATTTTGACTCCGGGCTTTAAGCTACCTGTACCAGGGGAGCTGAAACCCCCAGTTCTGCATGTAGACTCTGTTGGGCAGAGATTTCCTCAGGGGTTGATTGTGGACAAGGTACCACTAACAATTGAGCAACCAGCATCTGTGGTTTTATAGCAAAAGAATCTGGAGTGGTATTGTGTAAAATGACCTTTAACTCTCCCTGGTAATCGCTATCAATTATACCACCATACACTAGAATGCCTCTCATTGCAAGGCTTGAACATGTTGCAATCCATTTATCTGCATTCAAGTTTGCAGTTATGGTGGAAATTTTGACCTGTTGATCTTCCTGCTGATTAGTCTGTCAAGAGAAAGCGGAGATGCCTGAGCATCAACATGGAAAACAGGGTCGGGTGCAGTGGCGCATGCCTGTAATCCCACACTTTGGGAGGCTGAGGTGGGTGGATCACGAGGTCAAGAGATCGAGATCATCCTGGCCAACATGATGAAACCCTGTCTCTACAAAAAATACAAAAATGATCTGGGCATGGCAGTGCGAACCTGTAGTCCCAGCTACTCGGGAGGCTGAGTCAGGAGAATCACTTGAACCTGGGACGTGGACGTTGTGGTGAGCCCGGATCGCGCCACTGCACTCCAGCCTAGCAACAGAGTGAGACTGAGTCTTAAAAAAAAAAAAATTAGCTGGGCATGGCGGCCCATGACTGTAATCCCAGCTACTTGGTAGAGTGAGGCAGGAGAATCTCATGAACGTGGGAGGCAGAGGTTGCAGTGAGGTGAGATTGCACCACTGCACTTCATTTTGGTGAAAGGGCTAGGAAAAAAAAACAACAACAACAAAACCAAACATGGAACACAGTGATAATGGTAGTGTGCACCAGGATTCAGATACCTTACCAGTATTGTTCTCGCCAAACCTCTTTATTCCCAGTTAGCCATTTATTTCGTTGCCAGTGGGGCACCCAGGTGGTAAGATCATTTGCTACTGACCAAGAGTTGGTATACAAGTGACAAATCCCTCTGGTCTCCTCCTGAATAGCTCCGAGGATGGCTACTAGTTCAGCTAACTGGCTGCTCCCACCCCTTCCTTCATCAGAAATGCTGATGTTTTTAAGAGGATTATAAGCCAGGGCCTTCCAGCATCAGGTCCCACCAATGTATTTGGTGGATCCATCAGGAAACCAAGCATATTTCTGATCCTCTGGGCTTAGTTCTTCAAAGGATTTGTCCCATTTGACGGGTAACACGGGGTGGTGTTTCCCTCTGTATCTGCAGGACTCATTCAGTGTTTCCTGCGCTGTAAGTTTTGTCCATCCTCATGTAAAAGTGATACCCCCTTTGGTTTTGGCTTAGCCTGGTTTTGTATGTACCATTTCTGTTTTATGATGCTACTTTCTTGACTGTGCCCTATCTGGTGGGTTTTGGGGGAACTCCTGTCTCAGGTCATAATAGCAATTTCAGGCCTCATAAAAACATCATGGTTGAAGCAAAGGTGTTCCATTTCTAGCAAAAGCCCAATAGCAAGCTAACAATTGCTTCTTGAAAGGGTTATAAGCTTTTCCGGCCTCTGGCAGTTTCTGGGTCCAAAACCCGAAAAGTACCCTCTTCCCATCTTGTTTCTGCCCAAGGCTCCAATTAGCATGTTGATCTAGGACAGTTACTTGGAGTTCTACTGGCCCATCCCGTATGGGCCATAGATCCAGGGCCAGTTGCACTGTTTGTTTAGCTTGTTCCAATGCCATGTGAGAGTCATAGCGTTTTCTAGTGACTGCATGCAGAGGTTGTAAAATGTTACCTACGTGGGGAATATGATGTCTCCAGAATCCAAACAAGACAGTACATTTCTGGGCCTCCTTCTTAGTGGTGGGGTTTGCAAATTCTAGTATTTTAGCTCTAGCTTTTGGTAAAATGGACTATTTCTTTGCATTCCATAAAACACCAAGGGATTTTACACTTTGTGCAGGTCCTTGAATTTTACGAGGGTTAATTTCCCATTTTTGAGATAGGAGCTGGGTTTTTACCCGCTTCAAGCCCCGGTTGGCTAGTTCTTCAGTTTTACCCTGACCAGGCCACCTGGACAGCTGCTTTTTTCAGCAACAGGCTGATAGCTTTGAGCTTGATCAGTCAAGACATTGACTGGCATTGGGCCAGGGCCAGTCTGGAAGTCAGATGAGCATTTTCCTTTTTCAGCTTACATTTCTCTTGTAGCAACCAGACCCTATCTCGATAAATTAATTTATAAGCAGTAAGCAAACACCATCCACTTTGGGAGATCCCTCAGCATCTCCCTTGCTGACCAGAATCCCCTGCAGCACTTCACGCACAGTCAAAGGTTTAAATTACACTAATTTAGATTCCCAATTCTCACAAAGGCCAGTTCCCTGGACCATTTACTCAACAAGAGGGAGAACTGGGGGAGTTCCCATCCCGGGATATGGGAAATCCCTGAGCCTCCAGCCCTGTCCTTCTGGTCAAAAAGGGGCACACTTTTGTTTCCAAATCCTATTTGTGACGCCAAAAATGTTCCGTGCTGGAAATGTTGAGGGGAGAAGAAAAGACACACACACAATACCTTTAAGGGTAAACAACCTTTATCCCACGTAAATGGCAATGCAGACATTATAGACTAATAACATAATAAGCAAATGACATAATAAGAAAATAAATATAAGCAGATTGATATAATAAGCAAATTGCAATAAGAAGAGGAGACGGGAAAAGATATATATTTATCCTCACCAGGCTATGGAGGATTCACCACCAGAGAGGGAAGCAACAGCCACAACTCCAGAGTCAGATACCTGTCTGTGCACAGATTCACCCGTCCTCCACAAATCCCCCTGTCTTGATGAATCGGCTGTGTCTAGGCAAAGGTCAAGGTGAACCCCTTGGGCTGTTACACAACCTCCGCCTCCTGGCTTCAAGCGATTCTCCTGACTTGGCCTCCGGCGTAGCTGGGACTACAGATGTGCACCACAACAAATGGGTAACTTTTTATATTATTAGTATAGATGAGGTTTCACCATGTTGGCTAGGCTAGTCTTGAACTCCTGACCTCAAGTGATCCACTCACCTTGGCCTCCCAAAGTGTTGGGATTACCAGCGTGAGCCATCCGTGCCTGCCCCTAAATGATTTCTATCTCCTATAGCAGTTTGAAATTACTTAAAGGTTGTTTCAAATTGAAAAAATAAAAAGAATGTGGATAAAATTAAAATATAAATAAAAAATTACAAGATATTACAAAATACATACGTAAATCTGGAGTGGTCAAAAATGACAAATTTGATTTATTTATAAGGTTTTATTAAAATTAGCTTTAATAGATAATATACTATTACCAAAGTAAAAGTTGATTTTCTGTTGAACAAAAATTTTATGTATTATTAATATGACAGCAAAATACTTCCGGTCACCTTTTGAATGCATTCAACAAGAGAGAGATTAAAAAACAGATAAAATTTTCCCACGCTCTAGGGTGGTCCTGGCTCAGCTCAGGGAGGAAGCCCCGTTTGAAAAGGTTGCTGCTTATGCTGTCACTTTGTCACTCAGCCCAGCGTCTTATCACATCCTCTGTCACTCAGGGCCTGAGGGGGCGGGGCCTTAAATATTATCCAATCAGGGACGCTGGGCTGGAAACCGTCCAATCAGGCACGCAGCCAGAGTGAACCGTAAGGCTTCCGGGTTTGGCGGGGCCTTTGTCTCTCGCTGCAGCTGGAGCTCCGGGTCTCTTAACTGCTGTGTGTAGTCTGCTCCTAGAGGCCCAGCGTCCTGCAGGTATTGGGAGATTCACAGCTAAGACGCCGGGACCCCCTGGAAGCTTAGAAATGGTGAGAGTGCCAGTCCGACATCCCCAGAGAGGGGGACGCGCTGGTTGGATCCAGTGGGAAGTAGCTGTGGCGGGACTCAGGCCTCCGGGCAGTCAGCTCCACAATCTGCGCCCCAAGTTCTCCTTGCCCACCTCGGCCTCAGTCCCGTTCAGCCATAAGATGGCGGCTACGCTGACAGCTGGGCCCCCGGGCGTCCTGTCTCTTCCCTGCGCAGTGACCGTGCTCTGGCCTGGAGCGCTCTGTGGGCAGCTCTGCACCCGCAGTGCCCCATCTCTCCCAGAATGTGCAGGGACCACCGGAGGGTCGTCAAGGGAGAATCCTGACTCGGGGTGCGGGTCAGGGAAGAGCTGGAAAAGGAAGAGCTTTGCTCCGTGGGGTTCACAGTTTCTGTTTTCTGCTATTAAAAATTTATGGGGCCGGGTGCGATCGTTCACGCCTGTAATCCCAGCCCTTTGGGAGGCCGAGGCAGGCGGATCACTTGAGGTCAGGACTTGAAGATCAGCCTGGCCCAAATGGGGAAACCCCATGTCTACTAAAAATGCAAAAATTAGCTGGGTGTGATGACAAATGTCTATAATCCCAGTTTCTCGGGAGGCAGGAGTGAGAGAATCGCTTGAACCCGGGAGGTGGAGGTTGCAGTGAGCTGAGATCCGGCCACTGCACTCCAGCGTGGCGACAGAGGAAGACTCTGTCTTTAAAAAAGGAAAAAAAAAGTAAGCACCTTAAAATTTCCTTGTCTTATGTAAACTGTGTTTGAGTAATTTCCCTGGATTTTTCAAACAGTTTCAAAAACCAAGTGAATAACTGATATGGAAATTAAAGCTTGAAACTAAGAACTCCAAGCTAAGGCTGATATTAAGCCTGCAACAGGATATTATTAAAGACTCAGTTTTTTTCTGGGAAGCCTCCCCTGCAGATTTCCCAGCCTGCTCACCCCAGCCATGGAAGGAGCCTCTATCCTGAGAGAAGCTACAGAGCCCTAGAAAGCTGGGGATCCACAGGCAGTTACAGTTGAGATTAAGATGAAAGGAAACTGAGAGGGTCTTACTGATGATGAACTTTTTATGTTTTGCGGCACTTTCTACACTTCATAAAATAAAAAACATTAGATTTATGTAAAAAAAAATGAATTCCAAAAAATTATTGCAACAGCAGAAAGTACCGACTAAGTATAAGATCTTTATGGCTTGCAAAGATGTCAGCAGAAAAGGGCTTTCTTTTTTAGGGAGGAGCAAACAAGATTAGAAAGGAGGTGTGAAGGGAATGGCAAATGGAGAGTGAAAAAGTCAGATTTTAGATCAGAGAATGTCTTACCCTGAAATCAGCGTATTCTTAGGAGGGATGTAAAATGGAGTTGTATGTTGACTCAGACTGAAGGTAGCACAAAGTTCAGGAGCCTGAAGGAGGGAGATAAGCTTAAGAAAAGTTTGACTAAGGATTATTTTATTTTAGGCTAAGTGTAGTGGCTCACGCCTGTAATCCCAGCACTTTGGGAGGCTGAGGCAGGCGGACCTGAGGTCAGGTGTTTGAGACCAGCCTGGCTTACATGGTGAAATCTTGTCTCTACTAAAATACAAAAATTATTAGGAGGCTGAGGTGGGCAGATCACCTGAGGTCGGGAATTCGAGACCAATAAATAAATAAATAAAAATAAAAATAAAAGATTCAGGTATGGTGGTGCATGCGTGTAATCCCAGCTTCCCATAAGACTGAGGCAGGAGATACGCTTGAACCCGGGAGGTAAAGGTTGTAGTTAGCCGAGATCGCAAAACTGCACTTCAGTCTGGGTGACAAAGTGAAGAAATATTTTATTTTGAGCATGGAAGACAAATTCAGCTGATTTTTTTTAATGAGAAAAAGGAGAAAATGTGCAGTGTGTGTGTCTGGCTGTGTGATAAGTAAGAAAAGAGAGCACCATCTAAGTCATAATGGAAAGAGTGTTTCTTTCCATAAACTGTTCCTGGAGCACACAAAGGATAGAGAATTTTATTAATCACAAATACTTTCCAGGATTATCTATGTGTTTCATCTTTCCCCATCTCTTTTGTTTGTTCTATGCTTTTCTTCCATTTGGCTTTTCCTGGGCTGCATCTCATATATGAAACTGGTAAACCTAACTACAGTGTTTTGCTGAGCTCTGTGAGTAGCTGTACCAAGTTATCGAACTTCAGGGAGGTTATGGGACTCACCAGTTTTTAAACAGTAGCTCAGAAGCATAGATAAGCCCATGGGGTTTGTGATTGGCATCTGCAGTGAGGACAGTGTTGCGGGACCGAGCCCTTAATCAGGGTCTGTGTCGACGCTGGGTGGTGTCAGAATTCAAGTGTTAGACAATGAGTTGGTGTTGGAGAATTGTTTGATGTTCAGCAAACTCTACAAATTTGGTGCCAGAAAAAAGATATCACAGAGGCCTGGCCTGGAATAAAACTCTAGGTGTTTGGGAATGGGAGCTCTGTTGTCCATTACACAGGCTGTCACACTGCCCATTGTTCTGTGATTCCAGGTATTCTCCCAGGGTGACAGAGGACTGAAAACTTAGAAGAAAGGAGCTCTGATGACAGACCCCCTTTTCCCACAGCTGCCACCACAGGATTCCCACCCACTCACACACACACACACTAGACATTGACATGTCCACACTCCTCTGAGGCGTAGGCACCACCCTCAGGAACTTCACCATGGCGTTTTTGATCCTAGTGTTTCTTGCCAAGAACCCACAAGTCTCTACAAGTCTCCTGACATATCCCCACCCCCAGACACTGAATCTGCAGCAGCAACCTGTTTTCTCCACCAGCCTAGCATTTTGGACCAGCTGTTCATAATCTCATACGTCTGCATGCACACAGTAATAAATCAGAGTACAGCTGCATTGGGACTACTATCTGTAGCAAAAATCAGTCCTCTCACCCACATTGCACTCTCTCCCACCCAGGGATTTAATTTTTTCTTTTCGTTTTTATTTTTGTTTCGGGGTACCCTTGGGTTTGTTTTGGTACATGGGGGTTTTGTGTACAGCTTATTTTGTCACTGAGGTATTAAGCATAGCACAAAACAGGTATGTTTTCTGATCCTCCTAGTCTTCCACCCTCTACCCTCAACTAGGCCACAGCATCTGTTGTTCTCTTTGTGTTCATGTGTTCTTCTTATGTAGCTGTTACTTATAAATAATAACATGCATTTGGTTTTCTGTTTCTGCATTATTTTCTTTTTCTTTCTTTCTTTCTTTCTTTCTTTTTTTTTTTTTTTTTTTTTTTTTTGTTGGAGACGGAGTTTCACTCTTGTTGCCCAGGCTGGAGTGCAGTGGTGTGATCCAGGCTCACTGCAACCTGTATCTCCCACTTTCACGTGATTGTCCTGCCTCAGCCTCCTGAGTAACTGGGATTACAGGTGCGTGCCACCACGCCCAGCTAATTCTGTATTTTTAGTAGAGACAGGGTTTCTCCATGTTGGGAAGGCTGGTCTCAAACTGCTGACCTCAAGTGATCAACCGACATTTGACTCCCAAAGTGCTGGGATTACAGGCTTGAGCCACTGCACCAGGCCTCTGCATTTGTTTTCTAAGAATAATGGTCTCCAGCTTCATTGATGTTATAGAAAACAATATTATTTTGTTTTTTAATAGCCACAAAGTATTCCATGATATTTACGTACTATATTTCGTATTTATTTTATTTTTGAAGACATGGTCTCCCTTATTGGCCAGGCTAGAGTGCCATTGCATGATATTGGCTTACTTTAGCCTCAACCTCCCAGGCTCAAGCAATTCTCTCCTGCCTCATCCTCTTCTCGGGACTACACGTGGGCATTACCACACCTTGCCAATTTTTCTTTTTGTATTTTCCCTGGAGACAGGATTTTGCATTGTTTTCTCAGACTGGTCTGAAACTTCTAAGCTCAGGCAGTCCACCTGCCTCGGCCTCCCAAAGTGCCAGGATTACAGGCATGAGCCACCGCATCTGACCATACCATATTTTCTTTATCCAGTCTACCACTGATAGGCATTTAGGGCCTGTCCATGTCTTTGCTATTGTGAATAGTGCTGCACTGAACATGCATGTGGATGTGTCTTTATAATATAATAATTTATATTTCTTTGGCTATATACCCAATTATGAGATTCCTGGGTCAAATGATAATTCTGTTTTTAGTTCTATGAGGAATCACCACACTGCTTTTTACAGTTGTTGAACTAATTTACACTCCCACCAGCAGAGTATAAACATTCCGTTTTCTCTGTAACTTTGCCAGCATCTGTTATTTTTTGACTTTTTAAAAATAGCCATTCTGACTGGTGTGAGGTGGTATCTCATTATGGTTTTTCTTTTAATTTCTCTAATCATTACAGATGAGCATTTTTTTTCATATGCTTGTTAGCCACATGTATGTCTTCTTTTGAAAAGCATCTGTTCATCTTTTTTGCCTACTTTTTAATGAGGTTGTTTGTTTTTTTCTTTTAAATTTGTTTTAAGTTTCTAATAAATTCTGGATATGAGATGTTTGTCAGAGGCAAAGTTTGCAAATATTTTCTTTCTTCTGTAGGTTGTCTGTTTACTCTGTTGATAGTTTATTTGCTGTGAAGATGCTCTTTAGTTTAAATAGGTCCCATTTGTCAATGTTTGCTTTTGTTGCAGTTGCTTTTGGTAGCTTCATCATGAAGTCTTTGCCAGTTTCTATGTCTAGAATGGTATTTCCTAGGTTGTCATGCAGTGTTTCTTATAATTTTACATTTAAGTGTTTAATTTATGTTGAGTTGATTTTTGTATATGCTGTAATGAAGGGACCTAGTTTCAGTCTTCTACATAGTGCTAGGTAGTTATTCCAGCACCATTTATTAAAGAGAGAATTCTTCCCACTTTTCTCTTGTCAGCTTTGTCAAAAATCTGATGGTTGCAGGAGGGTGCCATTATTTCTGGGCTCTCTATTCTGTCGCATTGGTCTTCAGCTTGAGTCTCTCCAGCCTGGCTTATCATTGGGCCATCAGCCCAGGGTCACTGGAAATTCCCTCAAAATCACGTAGGTGTCTTTGAGGCATTTGAGGATGTTCAGAGCAGAATTGTGTTAGGCTGACAAGAGTGGTTAATTCTCCTTCTGTCTCAGTGTAAGAGAAATGAGTCATCCTGTGTTTGTTCATCCCCTCGTTGGTTGGTACCCAGATGAGAGTTTCTCCAGTTTTCTGGTACTTGGATGATAAAGAAGGAAAAGATCTGGAGACCCAAATGGATAAACGAGTTGCTCCCATTTTATAGGACCATTAAAAAAAAAAAACTATTAAGCAGTCTTGGTTCCTACAATCCAGAAACTTTTAGTCTAGACAAGCAACTGGATAAATAATTGAATTATGCATCATATGCTTGGTACAATAAATAGACGTGTCCAAACATAGGAGTTATCTGTATTTTGAGGTTTGCGTAAAACTGATGATTCTTTATGATTAAATCAGATTTTATTTACTTTTTGAAAGACGAATATTTCAACAGTGATGCTGTGTTCTTCTATGTGCATTAGCACATCATAAAAATTTCTCCTAGTGCAGTTAATGGTTAATGATTCACTTGCTTAAATGGCTCTGACAGATTTTTTTCACTATATAGCTGATTATTTTTCTCTTCATTATTAAGTATCTTTATGCAGCTCATGTGAGTAAACCATCACATTTAATCTGGCAGTTGTCCTTTCTTCTTAATTTTGTCTATATATTTTTCTTTGGAAAATGCAGGCTCTTATCTTTGTTTACAGGCCAGAAAAACTGAGAAAAACACAGGCTCTTCCACTTACTGGATGTTTGACAAAATATCCTTCTTGGGCCAAAAACATTGACATTATTGGTGAGCTTGTTAGAAATTCGAAAAATCAGACTTTATTCCAGATCTTCTGGAAAAAAACCCCTGCACAATAAGGTCTTCGAACTTACTGTATATATTTAAATTTGAAAGGTGCCTTCTAACTCAACGTATCTTTTTCATCCGAATATTCACAACTCATTCCGTATGGTGTAAACATAGCACTCAAAAATGTACATGTTTGTGTTCCTTAATTTTACACTTTACTATCTAGAAAAATATATGAACTGATGTTGTGGATCTCATGCTGTTCTTTTTCTCAGAGAATACATTGGATAATATTTCTGTTTTGAAAGTTATTTTATTGGATAATTTTAGTCCTATAAGTCAGAACCATTTGTCTTTACTCTCTCATTTCACCTTAAGTCAAATTAAAAATTCCATGCATGACCACTTGGTAAAAACATATGTGTGTGTGTTTCAGGGGCCATTGCAATTTAGAGACGTGGCCATAGAATTCTCTCTGGAGGAGTGGCATTGCCTGGACACTGCACAGCGGAATTTGTATAGGAATGTGATGTTAGAGAACTACAGAAACCTGGTCTTCCTTGGTGAGAAAAACTTTAATACATTATTCATAATATACACAAAAGGTTTTATTTCTCTTTTTTGTAGAATTTTTTTAGTAATTTATTCTTTTATAGAAGAGTTTCAGATCCACTTTTTCAAGAAAATCTTCAGAATTCGGTCATTTAGAAAAGAGAAACTCTTCGGTGCCTCTTGCCTGTAATCCCAGCACTTTGGGAGGCTGAGGTGAGGTGATTACCTGAGGCCAGGAGTTCAAGATCAGCCTGGCCAACATGGTGAAACCCTATCTCTACTCAAAGTAGAAGAAATTAGCCAGGCATGGTGGCACGCGGCTATAATCCCAGCTACTCAGGAGGGTGAGGCAGGGGAATAGCTTGAACCCAGAAGGCAGAGGTTGCAGTGAGTTGAAATCATGCCATTGCACTCCAGCCTGGGCAACAGAGCAAGATTTCGTCTTGAGGAAAAAAAAGAAAAAAAATTTCTTCAAGATGTTTTATCTTAATCCAACCTTTCCGTATTTCTGAGGTGAGCTGTAATCTTCACTCCAAATTGGTGGTAGTTCCAGAAATTTAGTGGCATAAAATATTGTAGCTTCCACGTGAAAACCTAATTACCACCACCAATTTTTGATTCAGTAGTGCTAGGCAGGACAATTAAGAAACCTACAAATTGAAAGTTATTTTCTTTCTTTCTTTTTGTTTTTTTTTTGTTTTTTTTTTTTTTTTTTTTTTTTGAGACAGAGTCTTGCTCTGTCACCCAGGCTGGACTGCAGTGGTGTGATCTCGGGTTACTGCAACATCCACCTCCCAAGTTCAAGCAGTTCTGCCTCAGCCTCCCGAGTATCTGGGACTACAGGTGCACATCACCTTGCTCAGCTAATTTTTGTAGTTTTAGTAGAGATGGGGTTTCACCATGCTGGCCAGGCTGGTCTCGAACCCCTGACCTCGTGATTCACCCACCTCGGCCTCCCAAAGTGCTGGGATTACAGGCATGAGCCACTGCACCCGGCAAATTGAAAGTATTTTCTAAGTATTTAGAAATTTCTGTTATACATTTGTATTTTGGTATTAATTTACTAGAATATTTTATTACATCGTCTTTGCTGAGCACATTACTAGCTTGCAAGTGGAGAATATGAGCAAGATTCATGTTATTTGTTTTTAATAAAACAGGTATTGTTGTCTCTAAGCCAGACCTCATCACCTCTCTGGAGCAAGGAGAAAAACCTTTGACTATGAAGAAACATGAGATGGTAGCCAAGCCCCCAGGTAGGTGTGAGTGAAAATGAATACAACAGACACTGATAAGAGGTCCCAAGGTCAAAGAGAAGGCCAGTCCTTAAAGTGTGATTTGGGAAGCTGTGTTCCAAAGGAAATAGTTCTGGTCAGCTGGGTTTTTTTTTTTTTTTTTTTTTGATTCTTTTTTAAAATTTTGCTCTTATAAAGGGGCATCTTCTGCTTATGCTTTTAAATTCTGTAAAAATTCTACTTTTCTTTCAGTGAGCTCCCTTCACGTTCACAGTGAGAGCCAAAGTCCTCTTCATGGCATGTAAAAAACTGCACAATCTGACTGCTTTTTCATTGTTTTGGGGACACATACATATCTGCATGATTTTGAGAATTATTTCTCTTTTTGCATCAGGTCTGAAATGTGTGAAAGTAGTCGTTTCTGTTGAAAAAAAAAATTTTTTTTTCCTGCTTAGTCCTTTCTATTTTTATTACTACATAGTTTTAAAATATAGTTTGAAATTATAAGATGATATCCTTCTGCTTTGTTCTTTTTTTTCAAGATTGTTTTGGCTATTCAGAGTTTATTTTAGTTTGATGTAAATTTTAGAATTGTATTTTCCATTACTGTAAAAAAAAAACCACTGCAATTTTGACAGGAAGTTTATGAAATCTATAGATCACTTTGGATAATATGACACTTTAATAAGATTTATTCTTTCAATCTCTAGACATAAAATATTTTAAAATGTATTTGGATCTTCTCATTTTTTCTTTTTTTGTTGTAAACATTTTCTTACCTTCTTGGTTAATTTTTTTTCTCAGAAATTTATTATTTAATGCTATATTAAATAAGATTTTTTCTTCCTCTATTTTATCAGATAGTTTGTTTTAAGCATATGAAACCATACATACACTTGTGTGTTAATTTTATATTTTGCTAATTTACTCAGTGTGTTAGTTTAGATAGGTTTTAATGTACTGTTTATGGTTTTTTAAATATAAGAGGTATGATCCACAAACAGCAACTTTTACTTATTTTTCTTCAATTGCAATGGATTCTTTTCTTTTCTTTTTTTTTCTTTTTTTTTTTCCCCCCTCAAGATGGGGTTGGGTTTCACTCTTGTTGCCCAGGCTAAAGTCCAATGGCATGATTTCAGCTCGCTGCAACCTTTGCCTCCCAGGTTCAAGCAGTTCCTCAGCCTGCTGCGTAGCTGGGATTACTGGTGCTCGCCACAACACCCAGCTAATTTTTTGTATTTTTTTGGTAGAGACCGGGTTTCACCATGTTGGCAAGGCTGGTCTCAAACTCCTGATCTCAGATGATCTGCCTGCCTTGGCCTCTGAAAGTACTGGAATTACAGGCATGAGGCACCCCTTCTAGCTCGGTTGTGTGGGTTTCTATGTAGGCAGAACTGACCATAAACTGTGGCTCAAGTAACTGAAACTGAGTCAGGAACCACTTCAGGAACCCCAGTAAAGGCCAAGGTCTGCAGGCCTGCCTACATTGCTGTAAATGAGTGTCTTCTTCTAGGTCTCTGGAATGGAAGGACCTCTGCCAGACTGTGGCTGGGAGTTTGGGGTGGTTACAGAGTAAGTTCAGAATTCTCAGTGGGACTAAGTTGGGTGAACCCTATCCTGGTCTGTAACCATGAACAAAGGTCCTGTAGTTTCCCACCTGAATGAGAGCCTGCCTTCTGAATAGAACACTTCTCAATCTTCAGCTTTAACAGCATTTCACAACTCCCTCCCTGGCTCTCAGATCTCCCTTAGAGGCACTTATTTTGGAGATGGCATCTTGCTACATCTTTGACCTAGTCTTTGAAACCCAGGCTGGTCTCAAAATCCTGGCCTGAAGCAGTTCTCCAACCTTAATGTACCATGGAGCTATCATTACAGGTGTGAGTCATAATCCTGGTTCTCTCATAAAAGTATTTTTGTCAGAGATGGCTGACATTTTTTTGCCGTAAGGGAATGTGAAAATACGGCACTTTTAATCTTTTCATCTCACTGATGTCACTCTCCTTATATGTTTTTACTTTCTATTTTCTCTTTCAGATTTGTTTGTAATTTTAGATTCAGATATTTAAGACAATATGCTAGAATTTGCATGGTATGCCTAAAGTAAATTGCATAATTAGTAGGCACCCATAGTTACTAAAATATTTATAAATTTAAGTTTGCTGCAGGCAAAAAGGAATTACAGGATGTTCATCTACTTTTTTCAGCCTATATCTCCATAATAAAATAGTTTATTTCCTAATATTTGTTTTACATATCAGAGGGTCTAACACTATTCTGGAAAATATATATTTTTTAATTTAACAATGTAAGGCTACTGTTTGTTTCTAAAGTTGAATTACAGCAGTTTCATTTTGTGTAAGAATACCATATATTGAAAACATTAAAAGTAACCAGTTTCTTTTAAATGCGAGTTTATTTTCTCATTAGAATCTTCTGTTTATAATTATACTGTATATTCTCTGAAATTTTACTGCCACTCAGTACATGCCAATGATTCAGAATACTTGCATTTAGTGAGTACATATTAATAGTTAAATATTGCAATTATCTAGACATTTTTTTTTTTTTTTGAGATGGCGTCACGCTCTGTCACCCAGGCTGGAGTGCAGTGGTGTGATCTTTGCTCACCGCGACCTCCACTTCCTGGGTTCAAACTATTCTCATACCTCAGTCTCCCAGGTAGCTGGGATTACAGACATGTGTCACCATCCCCAGCTAATTTTTGTATTTTTAGTAGAGATGGGCTTCAGCACGTTGGCCAGGCTGGTCTTGAACTCCTGACCTCAGGTGATCTGCTCATCTTGGCCTCCCAAAGTGTTGAGATAACAACTGTGAGCCACTGCGCCCGGCCTGACAATTTTTTAAAAGTATACATCAATGTTGCATACAAGATTTTACGAGTAAACATTTCTCTTGTTTTGAAGTTTTGAACCCCTCTGGGGTTCAAGTGATTCTTCTGCCTTGACCTCCTGAGACGCTGGGACTACAGGCATGTGCCACCACGCTCAGCTAATTTTTGTATTTTTAGCAAAGATGGGGTTTCACCATATTGGCCAACCTGGTCTGGAACTGCTGACCTCGGGATTTGCATGCTTTGGTCTCCCAAAGTGCTGGGATTACAGATGTGACCCACTGCACCTGGCCCCAGTGTAGGTTTCTTAACATTAGTTTATTGGGTGTTTTGGGTTTCTTTATGTATTACAATTTTAGACAATTTGCAATTCTTTCTGTACATTTTAAGTCAATTTAAGATATAAATTATGCATGTCTGTCACAATCAGATTACATATGTATGTGTATTTATCTATAAATATTACCCTAATTTTAGTTATGGCTTATCCTATATTCTTTCTTAGCTGATTTTTGATGGTAGTTTTATCTTATCTAAGTAACTAGTCATCAAGATAGTCTTATTTTCACCGTGTGTTTAATGATGACTATATATTTGCTTTTGTGAGAGAAACACTTCTACGATTTGAAAGTAATTTTCAAAAAGATATATAATTCTGGGTTTTTTTTTTCAGTTTTTCTTTAAAAAAATTGTCTTAAAAACACATAACATAAAATGTACCATCTTAAATCTATTGAAGTGTGCATTTCAGGGCCAGACTAGGTGGAGGCTCTTATTTGTAATCCCAGGATTTTTAGGCCAAGACTGGAGGATCCCTGGAGCCCAACAGTTTGAGATCAGCCAGGGCAACATATGGTGACCCCTCTCTCTAAAAAAAAATTAATAATAGCCAGGTATGGCAGTGTGCAGCTGTGGTCCCAGCTACTTGGGAGATTGAGGGGAAGTCAAAATTGTACCACTACACTCCAGCTTTGGTGACAGAGTGAGACCCTGTCTCAAAAAAACAGCTGTTCATTTCAGGCATGTTAAGTATATTCACATTGTATGCAAAAGACTTCTAGAAACTTTACACGTTGTAAAACTAAAAGTCATTGACCATTAAGTACTAACTGCTCATTTTACCCTCACTCCAGGCCTTAATAGACATACCTTCCACTTTCTGATTTTATGATTTTGACTACTTAAGATATCTCATATACATGGAATCATATAGTATCCACAATTCTGTCACTGGATTAATTAAGGTGACATAATATTCTCAAAGTTCATCTTAAAATTGAGAATATTGTTTTTTCTAAGGTGGAATAATACTTCATCATATGTATATGTTACATTTTTTGATATGATTATAAATCAAGAGACATCTGGGTTACTTTTGTGAATACTGGTACAATAAACATGGATTTTCAATTATATCTTCCAGGTCTTGTGTTGCATATTTTGTTTTTTGGTTGTTTTCCTTTTTTTGAGATGGAGTCTCACTCTGTTGCCCAGGCTAAAGTACAGTGGTGCGATCTCGGCTCACTGCAACCTCTGCCTTCTGGGTTCAAGCAATTCTCCTACCTCAGCCTCCCAAGTAGCTGGAATTACAGGTGCATGTCACATCGCCAGGCTAATCTTTTATTTTTAGTAGAAATGGTATTTCACCATGATGGCCAGGCTGGTCTCAAACTCCTGCCTTCAGGTTATGTGCCCACCTCAGCCTCCCAAACTGCTAGGATTACAGGCTTGAGACACTGCATATGGCCTGTGTTACATATTTTGGGTATAGATTTATACATGAGGAACATTTATAACATTTTAAAATAATGGCTGTGTCTTTGTTTTCCACCAGCAATCAACATCGGTTTTATTTTCATTGCACCTAATGGGTGTAAGTTGATTTTGTTTGTCATTGTGGTTTTTTTTAATTTCTCTACAAATTAGTAATTTTGTATGTTCTTTCAAATGCTTTTTCCCATTTGTGTATTTTTATGTTTAAGCATTTTATTTAAAATATGTAATTGGTCGGGTGCGGTGGCTCATGCCTGTAATCTCAGCACTTTGGGAGGATGAGGCAGGGGGTCATGAGGTAAGGAGATCGAGACCATCCTGGCTAACACAGTGAAACCCCGTCTCTGCGAAAAATACAAAAAATTAACTGGGCATGGTGGTGGGCGCCTGTAGTCCCAGCTACTCAAGAGGCCGAGACAGGAGAATGGCGTGATCCCGGGAGGCGGAGCTTGCAGTGAGCTGAGATTGCCCCACTGCATTCCAGCCTGAGTGACAGAGCGAGACTCCATCTCAAAAAAGAAATAATAAAATAAAATATATTATTGTATATCATTCAAGGAAATAAACAACTTTTATCAGTGTTGATATTCAGTTTTCAACATTTTTGAAAGAGATTATTTCTCTCTCTATTTTGTATGCATGGCAACTTTGTGGAAGATCATCTGATCGTATACCTGTTTATCTTTGTGTCAGTGTCATATCGTTTATGTTACTGTAGGTTTTTTTTTTTTTGAGTCAGAGTCTCGCTCTGTCACCCAGGCTGGAGTGCAGTGACGCAATCTTGGCTCACTGCAAGCTCCACCTCCCAGGTTCACGCCATTCTCCTGCCTCAGCCTCCCAAGTAGCTGGGACTACAGGCACTCGCCACCATGCCCAGCTAATTTTTTGTATTTTTAGTAGAGACAGGGTTTCACTGTGTTAGCCAGATGGTTTCAATCTCCTGACCTCATGATCCACCACCCCAGCCTCCCAAAGTGCTGGGATTACAGGCATTAGTCACCGTGCCTGGCCATGTTACTGTAGGTTTTAATTGTAAGTTGTATTGACATCTTTGAAAAATGAAATTTTTTGCCCCCTGAGCAAGAATATGTTGTAGAGTGTGTTTCATTTTCATGTGTTTTTGAATTTTCCAGTTTGACTTTTGCTTTTAATTCCTAGTTTCATTCAGGTTTTGTTAGAAAACACAGTGTATACTTTTAGTGTTTTTAAAATAATTGGTTGTTGTTGTTTTGAGACAGCTTACTGTCACCCAGGCTGCAGTGCAGTGGCAGAATTGTGGGTTACTGTAGCCTTAGCCTCCGGGGCTCAAGTGATCCCCTTCACCTCAATATTTTGAGTAGCTAGGACTGTAGATATGCACTACCATGTCTGGCTAATTGCTTGTTTGTAGTGTTAGGATCTCACTATGTTGCCCAGGCTGGTCTCAAACTTTTGGCCCCAATCAATCTCCCAAAGTATTAGGATTATAGCCAAGAGCCATGGCACACAGTCAGTATTTTTAATTTAACCAAACTTGGTATGTGTCCTAATAGAATACACCAGATGCAAATAGGAATATTGTGTATTATCTTGGTTTTGACTGGAGAGTTTTGTGTGTTTCTGTGAAGCCTAGTTGGTCTATAATATGGTTTGGATGTCCATGTTATCCAAACCTCATGCTGCAATAGAAATTCTCAGTGTTGGATGTGGGACCTGGTGGGACATGTTTGGGTCATGGGGGCGAATTTCTCATGATCCACCCGTGTCAGCCTCCCAAAGTGCTGGGATTACGGGCATGAGCCACTGCATCTGACGGGGAATTTACTTTTAAAGGCATAATGTTATACTGGAGAGCAGGAAGAGCTGTGTTGGGTATAAGTAACAGGCTTTTCTTTATCTTCTGTGTGACTCTTTGCATTGTGCTTGCCTGGGGCCCTTCATAAACTTAACTGACTTATAAATTTTTTACAGATATATTTTGGGCAGTATGTTTTTGTTATATTTATGTGTCCAGGAAGAAATTACAGCTTGCGATATTTTGCTATGTCATCTTGCTTAGGTAGTTTGTATAACTTTATAGGTTAGATTTGTAAATTATATTTATCTGAGTCTAGCAATCCAAGTAATGTGTTTTGATTATTTCTTTCAGTTTTGTGTTCTCATTTTACCCAAGACCTTTGGCCAGAGCAGAACATAAAAGATTATTTCCATAAAGGGATACTGAGAAGATATGAAAAATGTGGACATGACAATTTACAGTTTAAAAAAGGCTGTGAAAGTGTGGATGAGTGTAAGGTGCACAAAAGAGGTTATAATGGACTTAACCAATATTTGACAACTACCCAAAGGAAAATATTTCAGTGTGATAAATATGTGAAAGTCGTTCGTAAGTTTTCAGATTCAAACCGACATAAGATAAGACATACTGGAAAAAAACTTTTCAAATGTATAGAATGTGGCAAAGCTTTTAACGAGTCCTCAACCCTTACTACACATAAGAAAATTCATACTGGAGAGAAACCCTACAAATGTGAAGAATGTGGCAAAGCCTTCAACTGGTCCTCACACCTTACTACACATAAGATAATTCATAGTGGAGAGAGACGGTACAAATGTGAAGACTGTGGCAAAGCCTTTAGCCGGTTTTCATACCTTACTGCACATAAGATAATTCATAGTGGAGAGAAACCCTACAAATGTGAAGAATGTGGAAAGGCCTTTAAGCGCTCCTCTAACCTTACTACACATAAGATAATTCATACTGGAGAGAAACCCTACAAATGTGAAGAATGTGGCAAGGCCTTTAAGCGCTCCTCTATCCTTACTACACATAAGATAATTCATAGTGGAGAGAAACCCTACAAATGTGAAGAATGTGGCAAGGCCTTTAAGCACTCCTCTGTCCTTACTACACATAAAAGAATTCATACTGGAGAGAAACCCTACAAGTGTGAAGAATGTGGCAAAGCCTTTAAGTACTTCTCATCCCTTACTACACATAAGATAATTCATACTGGAGAGAAACCCTACAAATGTGAAGAATGTGGCAAAGCCTTCAACTGGTCCTCACACCTTACTACACATAAGAGAATTCATACTGGAGAAAAACCCTACAAATGTGAAGAATGTGGCGAAGCCTTTAAGTACTCCTCTTGCCTTACTACACATAAGATAATTCATACTGGAGAGCAACCCTTCAAATGTGAAGAATGTGGCAAGGCCTTTAAGTGCTTCTCTGTCCTTACTACACATAGGAGAATTCATACTGGAGAGAAACCCTATAAATGTGAAGAATGTGGCAAAGCCTTCAACTCGTCCTCACACCTTACTGCACATAAGAGAATTCATACTGGAGAGAAACCCTACAAATGTGAACGATGTGGTAAGGCTTTTAAGCGCTCCTTTATCCTTACTAGACATAAGAGAATTCATACTGGAGAGAAACCCTACTAATGTGAAGAATGTGGCAAAGGCTTTAAGTGCTCCTCTACCCTTACTACACATAAGGTAATTCATACTGGAGAGAAACTATAAATGTGAAGAATGTGGCAAAGCTTTTAACCCACTATCCTTTTTACACATAAGAAAATTCATATTGGAGGGAAACTGTAAAGCGTGATAAATGTGGCAAAGCCTTTATTTCATCCTCACACCTCAGTAGACATGAGATAATTCATGCGGAAGAGAAACCCAATAAATAAGAAAATGCGACAAAGCCTTTAAGGACACCTCTGCCCTTCCTAGACATATGATAATTCATACTGGAGAGAAACCCTGTGAGTTTGATGAATGTGGGAAAGCCTTTAGCCAGCTATCAACTTTTACTAAATATGAGAATTTATATGAAACATAAACCCTACAAATACAAAGAATGTGACAAAGCTTTTAGGAAGTGCTGAACCCTTCTTACACATAATTCATACTGGACAAAAATCCTACAAGTTTGAGGAATGTGGCAAAGCCTATAACAAGTTTTCAATTTTTTTTTTTTTTTTTGAGATGAAGTTTCATGCTCATCACCCATGCTGGAGTACAATGCCATGATCTCGGCTCACTGCAACCTCTGCCTCCTGGATTTAAGCCATTCTCCTGCCTCAGCTTCCTGAGTAACTGGGATTATAGGTGTCCTCCAACATGCCCAGCTCACTTTTGTATTTTTAGTAGAGATGTGATTTCACCACGTTTGCTGGTCTCGAACTCCTGTCCTCAGGAGATGCACCTGCCTTGGCCTCCTGAAGTACTGGGATTACCGGCGTGAGTCACGATGCCCAGCCACAAGTTCTCAATTCTTAAGAGACATGGTGATAATTCATACTGAAGAGGAAATCTACACAGCTTAAAAAATATGACAGTGCTTTTACCAACACCTCCAACTTCTCTATATGTAACAATGATTATACTAGTGTGAAACCCTAGAAATATATAAAATGTGTCAAAGCCTTTATATGGTTGCCACACTTGATTGTAGGTAAGATACTTCATACTGGCAAAACTACAAGTGTGAAGAATGTGGCAAAACTTCTAATCAGTTCTTAAACCTTATTTCACAGAAAAGCTAGTATCCTTAAGAAAAACTGTACAAATAGAAGGAATGTGGAAAACCCATTAATTCCTACTCACATCTAACTCAACATAAAAAGATTCCTTTTAATAAAAGCATTAAAATTGCAATTACTGTCAAAAAAACTTTCAGAAAGTATAAGTCTTTAAAATGAGTATTTTTTGTGAAGACAAGCATTACAAATATAAAGAGGGTTATATAGTACATTTACTTTTATCACAGATTTTATTGCACACATTTTGTATTTAAGGAAACCCTAAAGCAGTTGCTCAAGCTTTGTTCAACATCAGGGAATTTATATTGGAGATGAGTCCTACAAATGTATTAAGTTTAGAAACACTTTTTTTTTTCTTTTTTTTTTTTAGAAACTACAGCTTAGAAAACAGAGAGTTTATACTAAAATATAATTTTGCAGATGCAGTAAATATGAAAAATATTTAATTCAAAATAGATTGTATATAAATATCAGAGAAGTTACAGTAGAATAACTAAGGCCCTGATATTTCAGACATTATACTAAATCAGAGCATTGGGTATAAAAACTAATCCACAGCAGCAGTTTTTAGGTAAATGATTTCTATGTAACTTTAAAAGGAGTAGATTTTTGGAAGCATTGTAATTCCATTGAAAGTGTATTTGTTTCCTTGAATAAAATTTTTTGAAAGCTGAATAATGATGTAATACAGATTTCAAAATATGCTGTTATTTTATTTCTGTTCACATGTGAGAAAGCATGTGATCAATTGCTTCTGCATCAGAGATACCAGAGATTTTAAAAAATTATTTGGACATTATGACCTTTTCTATAAAATAATAACATTAAAATGTAAGATCCATAATGAAAACACAAGTGGAGAGGCTCATTGTAGTAAAATTCTATTAAGTAATGTATAAGGTAAATGTTCAGAGCAATAACTTTATTATAGTGACAATTATGTTTAGAACTTTATTAAAATAAATGAGTATAATACTTTACCACTTGTACTTTTATGTAATAAAATGCAGTACATTTTAAAACTGTTAGGGCTGGGCTTGATGGCTCACACCTGTAATTTCAGCACTTTGGGAGGCCGAGGCGGGTGGATCACCTGAGGTCAGTAGTTCAAGACCAGCCTGACCAACATACTGGTCTTGAACTACTGGAGAAACCCAGTCTCTACTAAAAATACAAAAAAATTAGCCAGGCATGGTGGTGCATTCCTGTCATCCCAACTACTCAGGAGGCTGAGGCAGGAGAAACACTTGAACCCGGGAGGCAGAGGTTGCAGTGAGCCGAGATTGTGCCATTGCACTCCAGTCTGGACAACAAGAACAAAACTGTCTCAAAAAAAAAAAAATTGTTGTGAACTTAATTTTATTTTATTTTTACCATATTAAGACTATTGTGCATTTGATGAACCATTATTGTGCCACTAACTTTATCCCACCTTACTCAAGGGTGTAGGTACAAGATGGTAGGAATATAATATACTATTTGGCATCTCTATTAGTCACCTTGTTAGTGGCTTTAAACTGCAAATGAATTAAAGTGTATTGTTCCCATAGATTAAATGTTTACTCTTTTTTCTTATTGAAATTTTTTATTTGTATTCATGGATATGTAGTATGTGTATATATTTATGCCTTATATGGCATCTTTTGACTCAGGCCTACAATATGTAATAATTACATTATGGTAAATAAGGTGTCCATCACCTCTAGCATCTATCTTTTGTATTACCAATAGTGTAATTATATGCTTTTTCATTTTAAAATGTACAATTGTTATTGACTACAGGATTATTTTTATGGTCATAATAATTATACAAAAGTATAAATAAAATACAGCCAGGTGCAGTGGCTCACATCTGTAATTCCAGTGCTTTGGGAGGCCGAGGCAGGTGGAATGCTTGAGGGTAGGAATTCAAGACCAGCCTGGCCAACGTGGTGAAATCTTGTCTCTACTAAAAATACAAAAATTAGCCAGGCATGGTGGCACATGCCAGGATGCTGAGGCAGGAGAAGTTTGAACCTGGGAGGTGGAGGTTGCACTGAGCTGAGATCATGCCACTGCACTCTAGCCTGGCTGACAGAGTGAGACTCCATCTTTAAAAAAAAGAAAGAAAGAAAATAAAAAGTATACATTTCTGAGTCCTGAAAAATTATTAATAAATATTTGTAATATAGTGTTCCTTGAACATGTGGTCTCTGCCTGCAAGCATACAGACACTTTTAGTTTTAATTTACATAGAGTTAAATATACACATACTACTCTGAAGAGAAACCTTAGGTGTAAGAAAATTATGAAGTGAGTGTTTGTGTGTGAGTATAGGTTTGTATATATTTTCAGAAGAAAAGAGCAATTATTGCAGCAAGACAAATTATGTTAATTAGGTGATTAACAAAACTAAACACTTTAAAAATGCTGAAAGCAAATCTATACTCTGCTTTGTATTGAATTTATTAATATAAAATGTTCTGGCTTGTGATTCGGATTCTCCCCAGAATCTGTCTATTAAAATACAGGCAACTTTGTCTCCAGAAACAACTCTCTTAAGTACAATAATAAAAGCTCTCTTCAAACAGAAAAATTTAAAAAAAAAAAAATCATTTTTAACACTTACTTGAATGAGCATTCAATCAAAATTGAATACTTGGATATATTTTTATTGTTCTGTGTGTGTGCAAATGTATAAACAGTGCATAAAAAATAAGCCAGAAAAAAGGTGTTAATATTTGTAATGCATAAAACTGAAAAGTAGTTATTATATCCAGTTGATATCTTTGTTTATGTAGATAACAAAAGCAGCAGAAAGACTTTTTTTTTTTTCCCCCCACAAGATGGAGTCTCGCTCTGTCGCCCAGGCTGGAGTGCAGAGGCGTGATCTGGGCAACCTCCACGTCCTGGGCTCAAGCAATTCTCCTGCCTCAGCCTCCTCAGTAGCTGGGATTACAGGCGTGCACCACCATGTCGGATTTTGTTTTTAGTAGAGACAGGGTTTCATCATGTTGGCCAGGTTGGTCCCAAACACCTGACCTCATGATCTGCCTTCCTCAGCCTCCTACAGTGCTGGTATTAGAAGCATGAGCCACCGTGCCTGGCGAATGACGATTTTAAAAGTTTATTATGGTGGGTAGGCAACATTCTAAGATAATACCCTGGATTCCCAGTCTGTTGAACACCTGCTGTGTAATACTTTCTTCTTGAGTGTAAAAAAAAATGTGTGACTATGGTAGGAAATCACTTATGAAATTAGGTTAGTCGGCCTGGCGCGGTGGCTCAAGCCTGTAATCCCAGCACTTTGAGAGCCCGAGACGGGCGGATCACGAGGTCAGGAGATCGAGACCATCCTGGTTAACACGGTGAAACCCCGTCTCTACTAAAAAAAAAATACAAAAAAAAAGCTGGGGGTGGTAGCGGGCGCCTGTAGTCCCAGCTACTCTGGAGGCTGAGGCAGGAGAATGGCGTAAACCCAGGAGGCGGAGCTTGCAGTGAGCTGAGATCCGGCCGCTGCACTCTAGCCCGGGCGACAGAGCAAGACTCCTTATCAAAAAAAAAAAAGAAAAAAGAAAGAAATTAGGTTACTCATCTGTAGACTTAATCAGAGGTGCTTTTTTTTTTTTTTTTTTTTTTGAGACGGAGTCTCGCTCTGTCGCCCAGGCTGGAGTGCAGCGGCCGGATCTCAGCTCACTGCAAGCTCCGCCTCCCGGGTTCACGCCATTCTCCTGCCTCAGCCTCCCGAGTAGCTGGGACTACAGGCGCCCGCCACCTCGCCCGGCTAGTTTTTTTGTATTTTTTAGTAGAGACGGGGTTTCACTGTGTTAGCCAGGATGGTCTTGATCTCCTGACCAATCAGAGGTGCTTTTAAGAGAAAGAGACACATCACAGAAAAATACCCCTGCTGACCTGAAAGTAAGTGACTTCTAGGTAGAACATGTTGTAAGCTGGTTATGGCCACATAGCAGGAAACATGTTTGTAGATTGTCATCATTGCTGCCTCCTACATGTTGTTTCCAGTAAGGAGCATAAGAGGATTCTATGGCAGAGGGTAAAAAAAGGCAATCTCATTCATTCAAGAAATAATCACCTCTCACCTGGGATAGCTTAAGAAAAACAGGAGACCACAACAGGACCACATTAATGGGAGAAAAAGGGTAACCTGGGTAAAAGTGCTCTCTGACATTATAGAACAATATTTAGTAAGCTATATTGAATGATTGGCCTCTGGGATACCAATAGTCTACGAACAAGGATGAATTTATTCTATTTCAATCAGCATGTCTGTACCGTTCTTGTGACCCAGGTTTACACTATTTATTACAGAAATGCCATGAAGACCAGTGGGTAATGTCCTGGAATTGAACTTACTTCAAAAAGCATACTTAATTGTCTGTTTTCAAATTTGAAAAACCTTAAAAACAATGCATTTATAAATAACTTCTAATTATAGAGGATTCTACTGTACTGTAATGCAAGATTAAACTGTAAACACTTTAATATGAATAGTTTTTGAATGCATGATTAGTTATGTAGATAGTTTCTTTTAGGTTGACATGACCAAAGTAACAATTAGAGAAAACATTTGAAATAGAATAAAATTAACCAAAACCACATTTTTTCAGTGGCTTGGCATAGTTGCCATACTTACGGAAATGGAAATGGCCAGATGACTAACAAGAAACAAAGACAAGATTTAGGCTTTGCTCAATGATTGTTTTTTACCTTTTGAAATCTGAAATCCTGGCTAAAGTATTCAAAGGGAGTATGGGGCTTTCCAGGGTTTCCAAGTGAATGAAGAAATAATTTATTTTATTTTATTTTTTAGATTAATTCTCACTCTGTCGCCCAGGCTGCACTGCAATGGCACATTCTCAATTCACTGCAACCTCCGCCTCCCTGGTTCAAGTAATTCTTCTGCCTCAGCCTCCCAAGTAGCTGGGATAACAGGCACCGCCATTATGCCCGCATAATTTTTGTATTTTAAGTAGAGATGGGGTTTCATCATGTTAGCCAGGCTTGTCTTGAACCCTTGACCTCAGGTGATCCACCCGCCTCAGCCTCCCAGAGTGCTGGGATTACAGGCATGAGCCACTTTGCCTGGCCAGAAGAATTTTGGTAGGCAGGAAAATGCACATTATGTATACACATTGCTCTTCTCTGATTTGCTTCAATACTGAAAAACTGAAGATTGTAAATGTAGTCTCAATTTAGAGTGAATTAACAAAAGATTTGTTTTTCAAAAAAGCAAATGTATAAAATTAATGGGTAACAGATGCCATTAGTTGTTAAAAAATAGTATGACTAAATTTAGTAAGTATCTAGTCATGCAAATAACAGCCCAATTAAATGAAGACTCTAATAGGTGCATGTGGAAAGCACTGCTGTGCAGTGTGGTGCACCTCCACTCAGCATTTTCTTCTGCCTCTGCACAGACATACCAATTTCCCCTGAGTGACTCAGGGTACGTACTGGTGTTAGAAATGCTTTTCTCTGGTGCCATAAAGAAATAGCACTTGAACATAAATTTAATTTTTCTTAGGAAGGCCATTTTTACTTTTTGCAGAAAAGGTACACTTACCAGCAGTTTTGCCATGAGAGTACACTCAACAAACGAGACAGGGTCGTGTATAATGTGACGTGTCCACCCTACTGCTGTGTCTAGTTTTTATTGGCTGGAATAGGACTTCACATTCTGTATTGGTCCCAATTGTTTAGCAATTTAGAACTTTTTAAAAGAGGCAAAGGCAAAGGAGAACAAAGGAAGGAGGAAGTAACTTGTGGAATGCTGAGAAAGGTAAAAAGACCTTCCATTAAAAAGGAGGAACAGGCTATGACCTAATGCTTTCTTGGATTAGTATAAGCATGCCAGGGCAAATATTTAGGCTACATTGTGGGAGCTAAGAACATAAAGTACATTGATTTTTTTTATTATGGCTAGGAGATATTTAAGAATGTTAGCACAGGTCTTTGAATAAACTTTGCTTCTAAAAAAAGTTACTATTTATTCCTAATTAGACGGGGAGAAAAGTCTTTAAAGAGGAACCTCTACTTTACACTGGGAACTGAGAATGCTGTATTCAGAGTGATTGCTGAAAACATGGTTAATACACTTCTTCCATATGATAATAAAATGTTATAAATCTTACTCTGCCTCAGAAAAGCTTTTACTAAAAGATTATCTATAGTACTTGATTTGAGTTCATGAAAATTTTTAATATTCCAGATAATTCAGACAGTTAAATGTCAATGAAATCTCATAAAACATTTGAATAAGATAAAGTCGTCTTAGCGAAGAATTTTATATTACCAGTAAATTTAGGAAAAAAAAAAAATAGAAAACCAGGCTGAATGCGGTGGCTCACGCCTGTGATATCAGAATTTTGGGAGGCCGAGGCGGTTGGATCACCTAAGGTCTGGAGTTCCAGACCAGCCTGGCCAACATGGTGAAACCCCATCTCTACTAAAAATACAAAAAATTAGCCGGGCATGGTGGCAGGTGTCTGTAATCCCAGCTACTGGGGTGGCTGAGGCAGAAGAGTTGCGTGAACCTTGGGAGCAGAGGCCACAGTGAGCTGAGATCATGCCATTGTACTCTAGCTTCGGCAACAAGAGCAAAACTCCATCTCAAAAAAGAAAAAAGAAAAAGAAAAAAACAGCATCTTAAGTAAAAATAACAGTGTTTGACATGTGAGTAGCAACCAAACAAGTGCTATTCATGATCACTGGTTTGTTTTTTTTCTTCTTTTGAGACAGAGTCTCGCTATGTCACCCAGGCTGGAGTGCAGTGTTGTGATCTCAGCTCACTGCAACCTCTGGCTTTCAGGTTTAAGTGATTTTCCTGCCTCAGCCTCCCTAGTAGCTGGGACTACAGGCGCCCACCACCAAGCCCAGCTAATTTTGTTGTTTTGAGAGGAGTCCTACTTTGTCGCTGAGGGTGGAGTACAGTGGCATTATCCTGGCTAACTGCAACCTTGGCCTCGCAGGTTCAAGAGATTCTCCTGCCTCAGCTTCCTAAGTAGCTGGGATTACAGGTGCCCACCACCATGCCCAGCTAATTTTTTGTGTTTTTAGTAGAGACGGGGTTTCACCATGTTACCCAGGCTGGTCTTGAACTGCTGACCTCAAGCAATCCACTGGCCTCGGCCTCCCAAATTGCTGGGATTACAGGCGTGAGCCACTGCACCAGGGAAATTTTTGTATTTTTAGTAGAGACAGGGTTTCATCATATTGGCCAGGCTGGTCTCGAGCTCCTGACCTTGTGATCCACCTGCCTCAGCCTCTCAAAGTGCTGGGATTACAGGCATAAACCATCATGCTTGACCTGATCATTATTAAAGGGGCAACAGCACCACATGCGTTTCTAGGACCTGCTGGCCTGTTTTCACTGATACAAAGTGAAGAAGGCATTGAAATAGCAAAGGCAGGTGATATAAATTGAATACTCAGATGAAATAACATTTTAAATAAAAATTAGTATTTGATGTCGTATAACTATAGGTGAGACTATTAGTGTAAGATCATATTTTTACTTATATTGACAAAATAATCATTCACAATATTCTTATTTAGAACACTTTTCTACTGTGTATTTGCTAGCTTTTGATCAAATATTACAGGAGCTCAATGGAAATCAACAAAATGAATCTTTATTTTACAAGAAGCACTATTGATGCACATGCCAATTTTATTTTTTCAGTTTGTTCTTTATTACGGAGAAGTGGCTGTCCTGCCAGAAAACTGCTACTCTCCTGTGTGCCCACATTGACTAATAGTGAGAGGAAGTGAAGTGGATAAAAAGCAAATGTGTCTTCTCTATATATTTTTTCATCCATTGGCTGAAGAACAGGAAAATGTGGAAAATAAAGGAAAATATAACCCCTGAAAAATCATGAAGAAGGTCTCTTAACCAAAAAACCTGATAGGGGATTTGTTTGTTTGTTTTATTATTGTACCGTCTGCTTCAATGAGTTTAGTTTTTCTTTACATAGAAATAGGATTATGTGGGCCGGGCACAGGGGCTTAAACTTGTAATCTCAACACTTTGAGGGGCCAGGGTGGATGGATCACTTGAGATCAGGAGTTTGAGACTAGCCTGGCCAACATGGAGAAACCCCATCTCTACTAAAAATAAAAAATTTGCTGGGCGTAGTGGCATGTGCTTCTAATCCCAGGTACTGAGGAGGCTGACACAGGAGAATCTCTTGAACCTGGGAAGTGGAGGTTGCAGTGAGTGGAGATAGTACCACTGCACTCCAGCCTGGGTGACAAAAACAAAACTCCATCTTAAACAAAAACAAAAACAGGATTTTTTTTGTTTGTTTATTTCTGTGCTGAATTATTTTACTTAGCATGTCTTTCAGGTTCATGAATGTTGTTGCAAATAACAAGACTTTCTTATTTTTAAGGGCTGAATAGCATTTCATTGTGTACATATACCGTATTTTCTTTCTCCATTCACCCATTGATGGACGCTTAGTTTGATTTCATACCTTAGCTATTATGAGTAATCAACTTCCTTCTTGCTCTTTTATTTTGTTGTTGTTTGGTTTTGTTTTGTTTGAGATGGAGTCTCATTCTGTCACCCAAGCTGGAGTGCAGTGGTGCAATCTCAGCTCACTGCAAACTCTGCCTACCAGGTTCAAGTGATTCTCATGCCTAAGCCTCTGGAGTAGCTGAGATTACAAGTGTGCGTCACCACACCAGGCTAATTTTGTATTTTTAGTAGAGGCAAACTTTCACCATGTTGACCAGGCTGCCTTTCATTTCTTTGTGTATTTCTTTCTTCCTTTCCTTCTTTATTTCTAGAAGTATTTTAATTTTAATATATAAATTATGACTGGTAAAAACTTTCATTTCTCTGTCTTTGCTTACTATTATGACTGATTAAAAAATAAGTTTTTGAAATTTCCTGGATAAAGGTTATTACTTTGTTGTTAACATAACTTGAAACAATATAGAAAGGAAAATCAACATTTGTTAGTAAAATGGAAATTATCTAGTACTGGTAGTCATTTAATCTCTCACCCAACATGAATGCTACATCTTGGTGTCATCTCTCCCAGTTGTATGAAAGAGGCTACTGATCAAATTGGTCAGCATAGCATTTTGTGAAGTTTAACACATTTGTTCTGAAAATTAAGCTGATCTACTATCAGAAAAGTTGATTTTTTGATATGTGTAATTTGATTCTATTTAAATTCTTCAGAAAAATTTAGCAACATTTATTTAAAAGTTTTTGGGAAATTAAAAATGCTTAAAAAACATTTATAAAAACTAAAAGTAAAAATAATTTTAGATTCTTAACATCTCTAAAATACTTCAAGTTATCATCCTCTAACTGTATATATACAGAGAGAGAGAGAGAGAGAGAGAGATTTTTTCTTTTTTTGAGACAGAGTTTCACTCTTGCTCAGGCTGGAGTGCAATGGCACGATCTTGGCTCACTGCAACCTCCACGTCCCGGGTTCAAGCGATTCTGCTGCCTCAGCCCCCTCAGTACCTGGTGTTACAGGCACCCACCATCAAGCGTGACTAATTTTTGTATTTTTGGTAAAGACGGGGTTTCACCGTGTTGGCCAAGCTGGTCTCAAACTCCTGACATCAAATGATCTGCCTGCCTTGGCCTCCCAAAGTACTGGGATTACAGGCATGAACCACCGGCCTGGCCCAGTGTTCAACTTTTCTGAATCAATTAACTCAGCTCAGATAATTTAAATCAGCCAAGTAGCTTACCTCAGGGGATTCCAAGCAGCACATTAGCACACCTCAGGAGAATCCAATCAGCAAATTAGCTCAGCCCAGCTGATTAGCCCAGGTGATTTCTAACAGTCAACTAGCTTTTTCTAGGTGATACCAATCAGCCAGTTAGCTCAGCTGATAATCCAATTAGTTTAGCACAGGTGATTTTAAACCACCACGTCACTCAGCCCAGGTGATTTCAGTCAGTGAATTAGCTCAGCCCAGGTGATTCCAATCAACCAATTGCTCAGTCCAGGTGAATTCAGTTAGCCAATTAGCTCAGTCTAGGCGATCCCAATTAGCCGATTATCTCAATAGCGACTACAGATTCATTAAGGTATGCCCAAAATGGTAAATGTAAATAGCCCATGCACACCAAAAAGAAATACAGGGCCTTATATGCTAACCTGGACAGTGTATATCACACAGCTTTACAAGGCCTGAAACCTGAAGCTGAATCTTTATGTTTCTATAAACGTTGTATGATTATGTTTCATTCTGACATACTATCGTGCAAAACAGAAGGCAATTAATTCTACATCTGCATTCTTAGTATATGCTCTGTAATTTAAAAAGGGGGAAAATATTGTATGTATACATTAATATTTACATAGACACATTCATATGTTTGTGTTTATGTATCTACTACATATGTATATTCATATATATACCTACATATATATAAATATATATATATGAAGCTGGAACAATCTTTGTATGTTCATACAGAATAAAGACTTTGAATGTGGAAGTATTGATACCTATTGCTATAAACAGTAATAAAAAACCTTCCACACATGTATAAAAATATTTTCCCTATAGAATACCATATCTAGAATAGTATAGAAATAGAGGAATGCTCTGATATACATCCTGCTGCACTTAACATATTCAAAGGAAGCACTGGGTTTTGTTGTGCACTTCTGGAAGACAAATACTTACTAAGGCCATTGGAGTTATTTACTGCCATGTCAGGGCTGACTTTTCTTTTACTGTATGTAGGGTCACAGATGAACCAGCCCCAGTGCAAAGGTCCTAACCTAAATATGGAATACTCATTCTTTCTCTTTAGAACTTCCATCAAGACAAGTACTGTATTTATTTCCAAGAATGTGTGATGTAAAATCACACCCTTGTCTTTTGTCTTTGTGGCAGAAGTCGGGTATTTACGGTAATGAAAAAGAAGTCTAGGTCTCCTTTTAGAAGACAGATGGTGATGATGGAAGCAAATATAATGGTACACGGTACTTGGCCGCATTTCAAGTGGGTGATAGTGAACATTCACTGAAGTGCCATAGGTGGCTCTTATTTGCCAGGTCAAATCTTCTTTGTGAGGAAGGCTCAGCCCACTGATGTCAAGCATTTCTGGCGGTTCCTAAATAGATGAACAGAACCTCATGGGGCTGGTTTAATGGGACCAGAATTAAAAACACCCAGGTTCCAGATTATTAAAGACATTTTTACATTTATGAAAAAAATGTAATGTGGTGTGTGGCTTGGTTTGAAAAAATCTTCAGAGCTCGGTAGCAGATTGATTTACCTAACCTGTAGGTAAAGAAAATGGAAATGACCTCTGATCAAGTTTATTTTATAGGCTTCTTTCTGTACATATAGATAGAAAATAGGTGGCTAGATGAACATATACAGAAAATGAATCACATGGGTATGTCTATGAAATGTTTATTTGTGCATACGACCCTTAAAAAAAACCTCAGAAATAAAGTAGGTCAGATGACATCTCCGTATTCTACCCCGAAGCTGAGATAAATTAAATAAGCAAATTAGGAGAAACCGGGTGATTGCAATGAGCCAGTTTGCACAGCCCAGGTGATCCCAACCAGCCAAGTAGCTCAGCCCAGGTGGATGCAATCATCAAATTATCTAAATGGTGACTGTGGCTTTGTCAAGACAGGCCCCAAATACTGAATGCGAACAGAACATGCACACACTGAGGAGACATGCAGAGCACTGAAATACTGTCCTGGACAGATGTGTTCCATGACTTTCTTTTCAGCTTATTTCTGTAGCCTTGCCTTTGAAGATAGAGCTTTGTTGATATTTACATAAACAAAATTGTATAACCATGTTCCATTCTGACATGTTATTAAACAAAAGAAAAAAGAAGTAATTCTACATCAGCATCTTTAGTGCATGTTAAAAGATTAAAAATGTCTTTTGGGGAACATGTTTTATATACATAAATGTTTAGATAGAAATATTTATAGACTTCTGTATGTGAGTAATTGTCTTCCTATGTGTATTTATATCTAGATGTGTCATGAAACACTATGAATAGTGAGATAAAAAGTAACTTCCTGCTGGGTGCTGTGGCTCACACCTGTAAGTCCCTTCTTGAGAGGCTGAGGCAGGTAGATCACTTGAGGTCAGGAGTTCAAGACCAGCCTGACCAACATGGTGAAACCCTATCTTTTCTAAAAAAAATATAAGAAACTAGCCGGACTTGGTGACAGGCATCTGTAATCCCAGCTACTAGGAAGGAGGAGGCAGGAGAATTGTTGAACCTGGGAGGCGGAGGTTTCAGTGAGCCAAGATGGCATCCATACACTCCATCCTAAGCAATAGAGCAAGATTCAATTCAAAACAAAAACAAAACAAACAAATGATGGTATGTAAAACCTTTAAAGTACTTTTGTAGAATATAAAAAACAATATGTAAATCTGCATAAATACGTTAATAGATACACTATATACAATAATTTTAATATCAATAACAAACTCGGCCAGTCGCGGTGGCTCAAGCCTGTAATCCCAGCACTTTGGGAGGCTGAGACGGGCGGATCACGAGGTCAGGAGATCGAGACCATCCTGGCTAAGACGGTGAAACCCCGTCTCTACTAAAAAATACAAAAAACTAGCCGGGCGAGGCGGCAGGCGCCTGTAGTCCCAGCTACTCGGGAGGCGGAGGCAGGAGAATGGCGTGAACCCGGGAGGCGGAGCTTGCAGTGAGCTGAGATTGCGCCACTGCACTCAGCCTGGGCGACAGAGCGAGACTCCGTCTCAAAAAAAAAAAAAAAAAAAAAATTGCAATTTTTTTTTTACAGTAATGGAAAATACAATTCCAAAATTTATATGAAATTAAAATAAATTTTGAATAGCCAGAGCAATCTTGAAAAAAAGAACAAAGCAGAAGGATATCATACTTATAATTTCAAACTATATTTCAAGACTATATAGTAATAAAAACAGAATGGACTGTGCAGGAAAATGAACAAAAAATGCAACAGAAACTACTACTCTCACACATTTCAGATCTGATGAAAAAAAGAACTTAAAAAATAGTTTTGGCCTCTCAAAAGCATGCAGATATTTGTGTGCCCTAAAACAATGAAAAAACAGCCAGATTGCGCAGTCTCTTATATGCCATGAAGAGGACTTTGGCTCTCACTGTGAACTTGAAGAAAGCTCACCAAATGAAAAGTAGACTCCTTAGAGAATTTAAAATCATAAGACAGAAGATCCTCTTTGTGAGAGCAAAATTAAAAAACAAACAAACAAAAAATAACATGAATCATGCTTATATTCTCCAGTTACAAGCTGGTAATGTGCTCAGCAGAGAGGATGTAATAAAATATTCTAGTAAATTAATAACAAAATACTAATTTATAAAGGAAATTTCTAAGTATTTAGAAAATACTTTCAATTTGTAGGTTTCTTAATTTTACTACCTGGTATTACTGAATCAAAAATTGGCAGTGGCAATTAGATTTTTAGGTAGGGACAACAATATTTTATGCCACTAAATTGCTGGAATTATCACTAATTTAGAGTGAAGAAGACAGCTCTACTCAGGAATGTGGAAAGTTTGGATTAAGATGAAACATCTTGAAGAAATTCTTTTCTAAATGGACAAATTCAGGAAGTTTTTTTGAGAAAGGGTATCTGAAACTCTTTTATGCAAAGAATAAATTACCAAAAAACATTCCATAAAAAAGGGAAATAATATCTTTAGGGTATATTATGAATAATGTATTAAAGTTATCCTCACCAAAGAAGACCAAGTTTCTGTAGTTCTCTAACATCACAACTGTATATAAATTCTGCCATGCATTGTCCAGGCAATGCCACTCTTCAAGAGAATTCCATGGCCACATTCTAAATTGCTATGGTGCCTGAAACACACGCACACACACACACATTTACTAAGTAACCATGAGCAGAATTTTTAATTTGACTTAAGGTGAAATTAGAGAGTAAACAGAACTGGTTCTGACATACAGGACTGACTAAAATTATCTGATAAAATAACTTTCAATAGAGAAATATTCTCTAATGTATTCTCTAACTCTAAGAAAAAAGAGCAACATAAGATCCACAACATCAGTTCATATACTTTTCTAGATAAAAAGTATAAAATTAAAAGCATGAACATGAAACTGTACATTTTTGTGTGCTATATTTACATCATACGGAAGGAGTTGTGAATATTTTTCAAATGGAAAAGACATGCTGAATTAGAAGGTATCTCTCAACAATTTTGTTTGTTTGTTTGTTTGTTTGTTTGTTTGTTTTGAGACGAATTTTCTCTCTTGTTGCCCAGGCTGGAGTGCAGTGGCCCAATCTCGGCTCACCGCAACCTCCACATCCCGGGTTCAAGAGATTCTCCTGAGTCAGTCTCCCAAGAACCTGGGATTACAGGCATGCCCCATCACGCCCGACTAATTTTGTATTTTTAGTAGAGACAAGGTTTTACTCCATGTTGCTGAAGCTGGTCTGGAACTCCTGACCTCAGGTGATCCACCCACCTTGGCCTCCGAAAGTGGTGAGATTACAGGTGTGAGCCACCATGCCAGGCTGATTTTTTGAATTTCTAACAAGCTCACTAATAATGCCAGTGTTTCTGGCCTAAGAAGGATATTTTCTCAAACATTCAATAAGTGGAAGAGCCATTGTTTTTCCCACTTTTTCTAGCCTGTAAACAAAGATAAGAGCCTTAATTTTCCAAAGAAAAATATGTAAAAAAAATAGGAAAAAAGGACAGCTGTCAGATTAAATGTGATGGTTTATGCACATCAGCTGCAAAAAGATACTTAATAATGAAGGAAAAAATAATTAACTACATAGTGAAAAAATCTGTCAGAGAGCTATTTCACCAAGTGAATCATTACAAATTAACTGCACGACAAAAAATTTTTGTGATATGCTAATGCACAAAGAAGAACACAGCATCGCTGTTGAAATATTCCTCCCAAAGTAAATTAAAATCTGAATTTAACCATAAGGAAACATCAGTTTTATGCAAACTTTAAAATACAGATAACTCCTATGTTCTGTAATTTTTAGTAGCAATTTTAAGTAGGCTTCACGTAGCACCCTAGAGAGTAGGTATCACCTAATAATTTTTTTTCAGAACTTTCTGAGTAATAAATGTCATCACATTTAAATAAGCAATTTTTTATTTTAGACGAAGTCTCACTCTTGTCCCCCAGGCTGGAGTGCAATGGTGCAATCTCGTCTTACTGCAACTTCCACCTTCTGGGTTCAAGCGGTTCTCCTGCCTCAGCCTCGCGAGTAGCTGGGATTACAGGCGCCTGCCACCATGCCCGGGTAATTTTTGTATTTTTAGTAGAGACAGGGTTCCACCATGTTCGCCAGGCTGGTCTCGAACTCCTGATCTCAGGTGATCTGCCTGCCTCAACCTCCCAAAGTGCTGGGATTACAGGTGTGAGCCACTGCACCCAACCTATATAAACAATTTCTTAATCCTGGTCTGCATACCGCTAATGGAATACAGGAATGGAGCCTCAACATTACATGTTCTCCACCTTTACTAAGGACCACAGTTTTCCCCAGTAGAAATCTTGAGTGTCCACATCTTTCCGTGTTTAACAGCCACAAAGGGAATATTTTTAATATTGCAGATCATAAATACTTGTTGAGAAATCTGAATGGCATATAAGAAGTTATTCTGTACAGAATGTAGAGAAGGCTCTGGGATACAGGAAAGAAATATTTTTCAGAGACCCTTGACTATCATAAGAATTTTAAGAAGTACTTAAATCAAACTCCATAGGGAGGAAAAACAAAAGTAGAGAAATAAAGGTTTGCAACTACTAAACCCATGGCATATCAGGAGGCAGAGTGGACACAGCATTTCAGCTGAGGCATGTTTACCTGAAGAAAAGCCTTTTTTTTTTTTTTTTTCTATCTTCTACTTCTCTGGAATTCCTTCTCAGATGAGATATTCTGGACAAATTACACCTGCATCTGAAGGATATGACTTTAAAGGTGTCAGTACCATGTGTTTACCTGCTAGCATGACATCAACTGGCAGAAATAGACAGAAAAAGTCCACCCATTCCTGTCCTTTAAAACAGAAGAGGTTCAGGAACAATGAGCTGCTCCATGAAGATGAAAATATAAGTTTCTCCTTTCCTGTCCTCAGGTGCCCTCCCCTGCCAGAGACACAAGCAATTTCTGCTACAGTAATGGAAATATGTGCCACACTGACCTGTCCCTACTAAACCCAAACAGAACAGGCCCTGTGACCACCCTATAGTACAAAGGTGGAACTTAACTCTCATGAATGTATTTTGAAGGCCTCATACCTGATTCTGGCCTCACCTTAGAGTCACATGAGGCCCTTCATTGAAACAACATGGATGCTTCCACCCAGAACAATAAACAGAAGCTGTCGGGAGGGAACAAGAGATTTCTGCAAATTGACCATGTGATCCTAATGAGAAGTCTGGGCTGATAACTACTAAGCTAAGCATTGCCTCTCAAGCTTTAACGAGCTTATAAATCACTTGGTAATTTTACCCACTTTATGTAATGTGATTCTGCAGGTTTGAAAAGGGTCCATGAATGGGTGTTTTAAACAAGTTCCCCTGTCGATGATGTTGCTCCCCATTGGCTCATTATTACCATTAGTTACAGAAGCAGGCACAGAACAGGGTCCCTTACAGTCAGCACTCTTGTTGCAACCAAATACTTCTGGTACAAACAAGGACAACCCATCTCCATGGCTAAAACTGTATATTCTTTGCTGGCTCTTTAAAGTTTACAGAGGAAACAGACGGCAGCAATGTCTGAATAAGTCTGGATTTAAAAAACAACATGTACACATGTACTAATGCAATGTTTATTAAGCAGGTACTATGTGGTCAAGAGTAGGATACAGAGCACAGTGCTGGGCATAACACATTATGTGATTTAATTCTCATAACACCCTGGGAGCTGGTACTAAGGGTTTAATAATTTCCAGGATTTAGATAAAGGGCCCAGCATTTTTATTTCTTCTTGTGTTCCTCTGTCATCAATTTTTTTTTAAATTGTATAGAACAAAAGCTAAATATAAACAGATAAAAGAGATATAAAAAGAGATTAATGTAGTTTAGACAAAATTTGATTCTGTTTATATTTACTTTTTTATGACTTATGGAGCAATTACTGGATCTACAGGAATAGAAAACAAGTTGCTAAATACAATGTCTCTGCAAGCACTGGTTTTAATAGGACATTTAAATAGTAGGTCCCTAAAATACGTACTTTATTTATCCCATTTATCTGCTTTTGGGTTTCAGGAAATTGTAAGCACCAGCTCTAGAAAGGCAGCAGGATTCATCACCCAAAACTCTGATCTCTTCTCTTCTAATCAGTTATCTGGGGCAAGACTCCAAGGTAGGGTCAGACCTAAACAAGGCCTCCAAAAAGGGTGAATCTGAAGAGACGGAATTTCACCATATTGGCCAGGCTGGTCTCGAAGTCCTGACCTTGTGATCCACCTGACCTTGTGAAACCCCGTCTCTACTAAAAACAGAAAAATTGGCTGGGTGCTGTGGCCAGCACATGTAATCCCAGCTACTCAGGAGGCTGAAGCAGGAGAATCACTTGAACCAGTGTGGCAGAGGTTACAGTGAACTGAGATCACACCACTGTACTCCAGCCTGGGTAACTGAGACTACGTCTCAAGAAAAAAAAAAAAAAAATCATAATAACAATTCTTCTGTTCATAAATATGCCTTCAGATGTAGACATCAGAAGTCAAAACAATATAAAGAAAGTGACCTAAATAAAGCCCAAGATTTTGGATGCATCTATTTATTGTACCAACCATAAGATGCATAATTAAATTATTTATCCAGTTGCTAGTCTAGACTTAAAAGTTTCTGGATTGTAGGAACCATGACTGCTTCATGGTTTTTTTTTCAATGGCTATATGAAATTGAAGCAACAAATTTATCTATTTGGATCTCCAGATCACCTCCTTCTTTATCACCCAAGAACCAGGAAACTAGAGAAACTCTCATCTGGGTACCAACCAAAGACACCTCTTGTAGGAGAGGATGAACAAACACAGGATGACTCATTTCTCTTACACTGAGATAGAAGAGAAATTAACCACTCTTTTCAACCTAACACAATTCTGCTCTGGACATCTTCAAATGCCTCAAAGACACCTAGGTGATTCTGAGGGAATTCCCAGTGACCCTGGGCTGACGACCCAATGATAAGCCAAGCTGGAGAGACTCAGGCTGATTCTAAATAGAAAATGGAACTGCCCTGGTGGAACTCCAGAACCTGAACCACCCGTTCTAATTTGCTAGCTCTTGGGTAAGAAAAAGAACAAAAATATTCTTCTCCAGTATCACATTTTACAGGTAAATATAGTTGTGATCATGGCTCTGGATACTTTGTGGCCTTGATCTCTCATGCCTAAGATGCTTATTTACACTTATAGATTCTGCCATCAGATTCATTTTCCTCCTGGATCCTCTCACATAACTGTAGCAGGTCAATGAACAAGATGTGAAAAATCTCAAAGAGACGCAGTCCCAAATGGAGGCTGTAAGATGTTTAGGTTGATGTCTCACAACACAGAAAATGCCTTTTGTTAGTTTTCCGTACATTCTCTATCCAAAGTCCGGTCTTTTTTGTAAATCCCAGGCAGAGGCCAGACCTTATTTGCAGATTCTAGGTAGGGTCAACCTGGCTGTGCATCTTTTGGTGTTACAGCAAGCAGAGTGCAATCAAAGTAAAGATCGCCTCATGGAGGCTGCTCTAGAACATTCTAAATGATAACTCTACATAAAAAAAAAAAGCTGATACAACATGAATAAAAGTACAGTTTATTTGGGTCAAGCTTAAGGATTATAACCTGGGAGCAAAGATTCAAGTTGCCTAGAATCTACACTTTAATTAGCAGCAGTTACAAAAGGATTTGTAAAGACAATAACAGAGGAACAGAGTGGGCTGGATCAAAGTTGTTTTTCAGAAATTTTTATTTACAGAAATAACATTTATTAGTGATTAGATATATATATAAATGGTTTAGGGTATAAAATATAGTGTCCAGGCTGGGCTCAGTGGCTCACACCTGTAATCCTAGCACTTTGGGAGGCTGAAGTGGGCGGATCACCTGAGGTCAGGAGTTTGAGACCAGGCTGACCAACACGGAGAAACCCCATCTCTTCTAAAAATACAAAATTAGCAGGGCATGGTGGCACATGCCTGTAATCCCAGTTACTGGGGAAGCTGAGACAGGAAAACTGCTTGAACCCGGGAGGCAGAGGTTGCAGTGAGCTGAGATTGCACCATTGCACTCCAGCCTGGGCAACAAGATTGAAACTCCATCTCCAAAACACACAAAAAGGAATATAGTGTCCAATGTGGCATTATTAGTGTCATTTATAGCTACTTGTGGCAATAGTGAACAGTTTCAAGAGATGAATACATAGTTAATAGGGGGAGAAAGATATAGCTGCACTTTTAACATCTCTCTGAGTTTGAGAACCAAAAGGACTTGCATTTTTCAGATAAAAGATTTTTATTTCTCAAATCTCAAGACCTGAATTCAAAATTTGGAGCTGCAGATTTACAATCTGAATGGCTAGAATAGCAGCAGGTGTTACCTGCATATTTGTGGGCATTTTGGCAAGAGGAGGAAGAAGAAAGTGGAGATTCTCATGTCTCTATATCTACTCAGTGCATGCATGTTACTTTGATTGGGTTTCTGGGCTCCATATTTTCTGAATCAGTTTCAGGTCTGAAGATACAAGAGTCAGTGAAAGAGGTAAAATGATTGATTGCTTCTCTGTCAAGTTTGTAGACATTTGGTCTGGTCTAGTCTCTCTACAAGTGACTGTAGAGGACTATAGATACCAAATAGGCAGAGACACAATTCTGTCTGCATATTTATGGGACAGCTTGCACTTTGCTGCACAAGTTGACTGGAAGCCTGAAAGGGAAAGTCCCTTCTATAGTAAATTCTAATTGGCACCTTACGTGTTTATATAATGTCTGGTAATTCCAGACAGTGTTTGGAAACAATAATTAAAAGAAAAATCAGGCCGGGAGTGGTGATTGACGCCTGTAATCCCAGGACTTTGGGAGGCCAAGGTGGGTGGATCAATTGAGGTCAGGAGTTTGAGACCAGCTTGGCCAACACAGTGAAACCCTATCTTTACTAAAAACATGAAAATTAGCCCGGCACGGTGGCAGGTGCCTGTAATCCCAGGTACACGGGAGGCAGAGGCAGGACAGTCACTTGAACCCAGGAGCCGGAGGTTGCAGTGAGCTGAGATTGTGCCACCACACTCCAGCCTGGGTGACAGAGAGCAACCTCTAACTCAAAAAAAAAAAAAAGAAAAAAAAAAGAAAAATTCTGCAGCCCCTAGAGAAGCTCTAGCCCCAGAGAAAGAAAACAGTTTCATCAGCCCCAGACAAACAAAATTTTCTCCAGCCCCAGAAAAAGAAAATGGTTTTATTACAAAATAAAACTTGAATGTGACATGCATCATACTCAATCTGCTTAACAGATAACAAAGGCGGAAAGATGGTCACCATAATTAATCCGTAAGTAGAATTTCCAGCACCATGTCATACATAGTTCATCCTAAAATCACCTGGAGATTGAAGAGGCCATCTGTGTATGCGAATTCCTTATATTCAATGACAAATAAACTTCACATCTTCATAACAGGAGGTAGTTCAGCAGCTTGAAACCAGGGGTCTGCTGAAGGTAGACTTTCACTCTGCTACAAAAATGGTTGCATAGTGTTGGATCTTTTGATTATTTCCATTTTAGAGCGGTGGCTCTGTACTCACTGACACTGGGCTCCAGCACTCCTGCTTCGTTTCTCCTGGTTGCTGGTGTCCTCTCTTGATTTCTTCCATCTGCCACTGAGGCACAGCCCAGAGCACAGCTCACATTTTATGTGAACTACATTTGCCACAGCAGCACTCTAGTGTCACATCAGAGTGAGGCCTGAGCTGCAGGAGGAGAGCCTGCAGGCCTCCTGGGTAGAATTACACCTTCACAATCATGAAACTGAGAGCAGTGTTTCCGTCTCAGTTTGTGCTTATAATGGTGACATGGAAAAAATGTTGCTGAATTTCCAACATGAGTCCAGATAGAGATAACTCCAAAAGTTCTCACGGTGACAGCCCACCTCATTCAGACACCGAGGGATACTAATAAGGCTTCTGAAACAGACAAAGCATTGGAGAGAAAAACAGATCTCCTTCTGAGCAAGATTATTTTGAGAAGTTAAAAAGATCTTAAGAAAAAGTTCAGATTAGATATAAGATTGTTCAAGTCAGCCAGAAAATATTCCTCTAAAAGCAATTTCTCTCTCAACACTCAAAGTGCACAGCTGCTCTCATCAGCATTATGAAGAAAGGGGGTATATTTTCAGAATAATTTTATAAAGTTTCTTTTCCATCTCTGCTGCTCTCTCATCCTCTAGCCACTGAATGGGTGTTCTATACTGAAAAACATCTGACAACTTCAAACAGCACTTTTTGATAAAATAAAATCTATGTTCATATAGTGCAATATATTAGAACTTGCAACATAGCTAACTGAAGAGGTATTATGGTGTCGGGGTGGCCACATCACCTGTCTTTATTTGTCTTGTAATAGCAGCATACCAATTTAGTGAAATAAAAGATACTAAAAATGTGTTTATTCATACTTATTCCTATTGAATAAAGTAACAAACATGTCAGACTAATAATCCCAGCACTTTGGGAGGCTGAGATGGGTAGATCACCTGAAGTCAGGAGTTCAAGATCAAGCTGGACAACACAGTGGGAACCCATCTTTACGAAAAGTACAAAATCTTACCCAGGTGTGGTGGTGCACACTTGTAATCCCAGCTACTCGGGAGGATGAGGCAAGAGAATCACTTGAATCTGGGAGGCATCAGTTGCAGTGAGCTGACATCACACCACTACACTCCAGCCTGGGTAAGAGAGTGAGACTCTGTCTCAAAAAAAAGAAAATACTGCTTTATTTATATGAATGCAGGTTGCCTACAAACACTACACATAATGATGCTAATTGTTTTGAAGTAATAAATAGAAAGCAAGGTACAATTACAGACTCCACTGTTCAGTTTATGCACTGAACTGTTCTTGTTTTTGCAGTATAAGCACTTCAGCCTGCAAATATTGGATAATTTCCTTGGATAATCAGGTTTCTGACAAAGAAACTTAGTATCTTTTAGTGTTTATCATTCTGTATTGCTAAATTTAATTTTATCTTTGTGCTAAGTTTCCGTGTGCTCTTAAAATTAGCTTTTATCTAAAAAAATCTGCGCCCACTTTAAAGGACTAAAAATGAAAAAGTAAACTTTTCAGAAGCAAAAACAAAGCAATGAATCTGAAGTACTAGAAAAAGAAAATCTGGAGTCATAAAAAATAACAAAAGCTTTATTTAGCTGTTAATATGATTTACAAATATTTTTTAAAAGCAGAGAAAATATCTACATATAATCTAAATCCCTTAAGAGCAAAGAGAATAGCAAAATTTGTTTTTGAACTTTTTAAACCCCAGCTTTCCAGTGCTCTGTAGCTTTTCTCAGAATAAAGGCTCCTTCCATGGCTGAAGTGAGCAGGCTGAGAAATCTGCAAGGGAGGGTCTCCAGAAAAAAACTAACTGGGGCTTAATAACCTCCTGTTGACCAGGCATGATGGCTATGCCTGCAATCTCAGTTACTCCAGAGGCTGAGGTACGAAAATCCCTCGAACCCAGGAGGTAGTGTCATGGTGAGCCGAGATCACGCCATTGCACTTCAGCCTGGGCAACAAGAGTGAAACTCCGTCTCAAAAACTCCGTCTCAAAAAAAAAAAAAAAGTTAAAAAAAAAAAGCCTCTTTTTGCAGGCTTAATATTAGCATTAGCTTGGAATTAGTAGGTTCAAGCTTTAATTTCCATGTCAGTGTTATTCACTTGATTTTTGAAACTGAAAAATCCAGTGAAATTACTCAAACATAGTGTATATAAACGAAGGAGATTTTAAGATACTTACTTTTTTTTTTTTTTTTAGCAGGAGTCTCGCTCTGTCACATAGGCTAAAGTGCAATGACTCGATTTCAGTTCACTGCAACTTCCATCTCCCGGGTTCAAGCAATTCTCTCGTGCCCCAGCCTCCCAAGTAGCTGGGATTACAGGTGCCCGCCACCATGCCCGGCTAATTTTTGTATTTTCAGTAGAGATGGGGTTTCACCATGTCGGCCAGGCTGGTCTAGAATTCCTGACCACGTGATGTGCCCGCTTCGGCCTCCCAAAGTGCTGGGATTACAGGCCTTAGCCACCACGCCCAGCCTTGAAGCGGTTTTTTAACACTAATGCCATTCCTGGTTTTGTGTCCGTCCCCTATTGGCTGGGGTCAGAAGGCACAATCTAAGCTGATCCCTTTGGCTTAGACCCAAACTTTTTCCAAGTAAGGTAAACGCGCGATTTGCGGGAAAAAGGAGAAGGGGACGAAGGGGGTAGCGTTGATTTGCAACTTTTACAACTTATGACCAGGAAGTTGAATCTTGGAAGGGTAAGTTAGTTATCCTAACACTTCTTTACCTCAAGTGATCCACCCACCTTGGCCTCCCAAAATGCTGGGATTACAGGTGTAAACCACCGCACCAGGCCCCATAAATTTATTTATTTATTTATTTATTTTTTGAGACGGAGTCTCACTCTGTCGGGCAGGCTGGAGTGCAGTGGCGCAATCTCAGCTCACTGCAAGCTCCGCCTCCCGGGTTCACGCCATTCTCCTGCCTCAGCCTCCCGAGTAGCTGGGGCTACAGACGCCCGCCACCACGTCCGGCTAATTTTTTGTATTTTTTTTTTTTTTTAGTAGAGACGGGGTTTCACCGTGTTAGCCAGGATGGTCTCGATCTCCTGACCTCGTGATCCGCCCGCCTCGGCCTCCCAAAGTGCTGGGATTACAGGCGTGAGCCACCGCGCCCGGCCCAGGCCCCATAAATTTTAATAAGAGAAAACAGAAACTGTGAACCCCACGAACCAAGGCTCTTCTCATTCATGAATCCGCACCCGAGTCAGGATTCTCCCCTGATGACCCTCCCCTGGTCACTGCACAATCTGGGAGAGACGCCGCGCTGCAGGTGCAGAATGGACCAGAGAGATCCAGGCCAGGACCCAGTCACTCCGCAGGGAAGAGACAGGACACCCCGGGCCCGGCTGTCAGCGCAGTCACCATTCTGTGGCTGAAAGGGGCTGAGGCCGAGCTGGGCAAGGACAACTCGGGGCGCAGATTGCGGAGCTGACTACAGTGAGGCTTGAGTACCGCCACAGCCACTTCCCACCGATTCCAACCAGTCCCTCCCCTCTCTCGGGATGTCGGACCGGCATTCTCACCATTTTTGGCTTCCAGGGGGTCCTGGCGTCTTAACTGTGGATCTTCCAATACATGAAGGTAACATGGCCACAGAGACTGGGCCTCTAGGAGCTGAGGACACAGAGCAGTGAAGACTAGACCGGAAGCTCCGGTTGCAGCGAGAAACAAAGGCGCGCCAAACCCAGAAGCCGGCCTCTTCGCTCCAGCTGCGTGCCTGATTGGACGAGTTTCCAGCCCAGCGTCCCTGATTGGATAATGCTTAAGGCCCTGCTCCTCAAGCCCTGCGACTTGGGGCTCAGTGAAGAAAGAGTGACAGCCTAAGTTGTGGCCTTTTTTTTTTTTTTTTTTTTTTTTTGAGACGGAGTTTCGCTCTCCTTGCCCCAGGCTGGAGTGCAATGGCGCAATCTCGGCTCACCACAACCTCCGCCTCCCGGGTTCAAGCGATTCTCCTGCCCCAGCCTCCCTGGTAGCTGGGATTACAGGCATGAGCCACCACGCCTGGTTAATTTTGTATTTTTAGTTTAGACAGGGTTTCTCCATGTTGGTCAGGCTGGTCTCGAACTTCCGACCTCAGGTGATCCACCCGCCTCGGCCTCCCAAAGTACTGGGATTACAGGCGTGAGCCACTGCGCCCGGCCAGCTGTGGCCTCTTCAGGCAGGGCTTCCTCCCTGAGCTGAGCCGGGCACACCCCTGAGCATGGGAAAATACTCTCTTTCTTTACTCTCTCTCTTTTTGAATCTATTCAAAAGGTGAACAGAAGTATTTGGCTGTCATATTAATAATAAATAAAATTATTGTTCAAAAGAAAATCAACTTTTACTTTTGTAATAGTTTATTATCAATACTAAGGCTAATGTTAATAAAACTTTATAAATAAATTTGTTATTTTTGACCTCTCGAGATTTACATATATATTTGTAACCTAATGTAATTTTAACTTTTTATATTTTATCTACAGTCTTTTTTTTTCAATTTAAAACAATATTTAATTTCAAACTGTTATAGGAGATAGAAATCATTTAGGGCCAGGGGCGTGGCTCAAGCCTGTAATCCCAGGACTTTGGGAGGCCAAAGTGGGCGGATCACTTGAGGTTAGGAGTTCAAGACCAGCCTGGTCAACATAGTGAAACTCCATCTCTACTAAAAATACAAAAAATTAGCCAGGCATGGTGGCACACATTTGTAGTCCCAGCTAATACAGAAGCTGAGGCAGGAGAATCACTTGAACCCAGGAGGCGGAGGTTGTGTAATGACCAAAAGGATTCACTTTGCTCTTTGCCTAAACAGAGCTGATTCATCAAGACAGGGGAGCTGGTGGAGGAAAAGTTAAATATTACATTTGAACTCAATTGAAAGTGGACATAAACAATGGTCACAAAGTCCTGGAACAGGTTATGTGAGCCCCTCGACGCGTTCATCCGCGTTCATCCAGCGATGTTTTGGAAAAATCTCTATTTCAATCTATTCCCATACTTTAGTTATTGAAAAACAATAGATGATTGCAAAAATACAAGTTGACCTTTTTGTGTTCCTTGAGCCCAGTCCCAAAGGGCTTTCGTGACTGGGCCTCACGCCAAACAACTTGTTACAGAAGAGCGAGGGTCCCAGAGTGCACCAAAGCTTCAAGAGACCTTTCCTTGTCTGTGCACGGATGGGTGGCCAACTGTGGAGCCCAGGCTGTGGCTTCCTGGTCTGGGGATAAATCCTTCATAGTCTGGTGAGTATACATATATAGATGTGTATATACACACACACACACACACACACACACACATATATCTTTTCCTTTCTCCTCATTGCAATTTTCTTATTATATCAATTTGCTTATTATATCTGCATTCCCATTTACATGGGATAAAGCTTGTTCACCCTTAAAGGTACTGTGTGTGTGTGTCTTTTCTTCTCCCTTCATGCATTTCCTGCACAGAACATTATATTTCTCAGAGGCTTTGTTTATTATTATTATTATTATTATTATTATTATTTTCTTTAATCATGTCTGCATGCCTTATTTCAGCAAGGTGGTCTTCAAACTCTGATATCCTTTCTTCTGCTTGGTCAGTTCGGCTATGGATACATTTGTATGATTCCTGAAGTTTCCCTGCTGTGTTTTTCAGCTCTATCAAGTCACTTATGTTCCTCTCTAAGCTGGTTATTCTAGTTAGCAGTTGCTCTAACCTTTTATCAAGGTCCTTGGCTTCTTCTGATCTGTGGGTTGCACAGTTCCAAGGAAAAAGCAGTTTCCCAGGCTGGGTAGCCCGCTCAGTCACCGCCTCCCTTGGCGGGAAAATGGCTGTGGCAGGACTCAGGCCTCCCCGCAGTCAGCTCCACAATCTGCGCCCCGAGTTCTCCTTGCCCAGCTCTGCCTCGGTCCCCTTCAGCCATAAGATGGCGGCTGTGCTGACAGCCAGTCCCCCAGCCGTCCTTTCTCTTCCCTGCATCGGTGACTGCGACCCGGCCTGGAGCCCTCTCCAGGCAGCTCTGCACCCGCAGTGCCGCGTCTCTCCCAGATTGTGCAGGGACCAGGAGAGGCTGAGGCAGACGGATCACTTGAGGTCAGGAGTTGAAGACCAGCCTGGCCGAAATGGGGAAACCCCATCTCTACTAAAAATACAAAAATTAGCTGGGTGCGATGGCGAATGCCTGTAGTCCCAGCTACTCTGGAGGCAGAGAAAAGAGAATGGCTTGAACTCAGGGAGGCGGAGGTTGTGGTCAGCTGAGATCTTGCCACTGCACTCCAGCCTGGGCGACAGAGCAAGAGTCTATCTAAAGAAAGAAAAAAAAATTATGGGAGGCACTGTAAAAAATATCAAATAATTTAATCAAAGAGAGATTAAGAATTGTAGACCAGCCAGCTATAGTTTGAAGTTTGTTCTCCATGGGAGGGACTTCAAGAAAAGACATTTATAAGGTGCATGATGAAGAAAACCAAATTCAATAATTGGTTGGGTATAGTTACATAGTTTCTTAATTTGTACAATAGAAGTGGAAATTTCCTGGTTATTTAATCAGAGCTTAAGTGGTAGTTTATAGTTATTTAAACTTGAATTTTGTTTCCCCTAATGTAGTAATTTACCCAAAAAATGCACTTGAGTTTAGAGTTTTTTCTTAGAAGTAGGAATCTGGGGACTAGCACGTCCTCAGTCTAATTGCTTGCCACTTAATTATTTTCACACCCCACAGGGGACTGATTTTCCCTGGCATTTTTCACATGTGTCCCAAGCAGGGCCTCTATCATACCCCATGTTCCTCAGTTAATCATTTTTTTAAAAGCATGGCATAACAGCATTGAAAAGATTTGTTTTCTGTTTGTAAATCTTTTCCCTGAGAAAAAAGCAAAGAATAATCCCCTGACACTGTATTGTAAAAATATCTGTCCCTTTTTTTCTTTTATTTTTCCAGAGGAATTACCAGAATGTTTTTAGGTTAAGATTACCCTTTGGAAACTTTATAGGGTGATGTGTCCTCAGCTATCCTTCAGTTTTATTTTCTGGTCATGGGTTTTAGTACTTTCTGGGGATAAACCAAGATACCCACCATGGCTATGTCTGCTAGAATGTCTAGTGAACATTAGCTCTTGCATCATTTTCTCCCATAGAACCACCTGAAGTATGGAGCGTAGCCTCTCAAGGGAGAAGGTGGCAGCCTTGGAGCTGAAAGGCATCTCCTGGTGCAAGTTTTTTTTTTTTTTTAAAGCTAACCCCTCGAGACATGAAGATTGTCTTCACCCAACCTAGCTTCCTTTTATTCGATACACATTGCTGGTCAGCCAATCAGATGCTGGTTTGAGGGGAAAACAAATAATTTCTGCCCCCTGGATTTTCTTGGGTGGAGCAGAGAACAGTGAAATAAAAATAGTGAAAATTTTGCAATTAGAAAAAAAAAAAACTCCAGAAAACAAAAAAACTGAACCCAGTGAGATGGCATAAAAACTTACAAAGTAAAATGCACCTGGGGCACTCACTGGGGCATAGCGCAGTGTCTTCTGGGAGGGTGGTTATTGAGCATGTAAGTGAACAGGATGGCCTGGGTGATTGGATCTGTACATTGAAAAGATTTCTTTACTTATTTTGACTTCAGGTTTTTCTGTTTTTCTTTTTTTTTTTTCTTTGACCGTTTCACTCTGTTACACAGGCTGCAATGCAGTGGCTTGATCTTAGCTCACTGCAACGTCCGCCTCCTAGGTTCAAGTGATTCTCATTCCTCAGCCTCCCCAGTAGCTAGGATTATAGGTGCACAACACTTTGCCTGGCTAGTTTTTGTATTTTTAGTAGAGATGGACCAGACTGCTCCAAAACTTCTGGTGTTAAGTGATCTGCCTGCCTTGGCCCCCCAAGTGTTGGGGTTACAGGAGTGAGTCACTGCACCGAGCTGCATCAGGTTTTTTTACTGTAATTTCCATTTTATTAGTAGGGGCTGAAAAGGGACTTCATAGCCCCCATGGCCTGGTGTTGGGTCTGATCACCCCAACAAGTGGCATGATCTCAGCTCACTGCAACCTCTGTCACCCAGGTTCAAGCGAATCTCCTGCCTCAGCCTTTTGAGTAGCTGAAATTACAGGCACCATGCCATCGTACCCGGCTAATTTTCTTACTTTTAGTAGAGACAGGTTTCACCATGTTGGTCATGCTGGTCTTGAACTCCTGACCTCCTGATCCACCTGCCTCAGCCTCCCAAAGTGCTGGGATTACAAGCATGAGTCACCATGCCCGGCCAGGTGTGTTTTTTATGGCTGAGTGATTTCAAACAGAATTCCAAGCCTTAGCTTTAAGAATGCTAGCTATCGGCCGAGCGCAGTGGCTCACGCCTGTAATCCTAGCACTTTGGGAGGATGAGGTGGGTGCCTCACGAGGTCAGGATTTAAGACCAGCCTTTCCAAGATGGTGAAACCCTGTCTCTAAAACTACAAAAATTATCCAGGCGTGATGGCAGGCACCTATAATCCCAGCTACTCGAGAGGCTGAGGCAGAGAATTGCTTGAACCTGGGAGGTGGAGGTTGCAGTGAGCCAAGATCACACCACTGCACTCCAGCCTGGGCAGCAGAGATTTTGTGACAGTGAATATCTCAGTTCTATATCATGTTGTCTTGATTTCTGAGTTAAATGCTAAATTATATGTGATGAAACGTATCTTCTACAAGTTTTCCCATATGACTAATTTTGTAGTACATTATTTTTAATAGAAATAATAAAATAATACATATATTGTCTGAAAGAAGTAGATATATTTGCTTTTCTTATGTAGGTATAAAATGCAAGCACCTTAGCCAGGTACAGTGGCTCATGACTGTAATCCCAACCCTTTGGGAAGCCTAGGTGGGTTGATCACTTAAGGTCAGGAGTTTGAGACCAGCCTGCCCAACATGGTGAAACCCCATCTCTACTAAAATTACAAAAATTAGCCAGGTGTCGTGGTGCATGGCTGTGGTCCCAGCTACTTGTGAGGCTGAGGCAGGAGAATGGCTTGAACCCAGGAGGCAGAGGCTGCAGTGAGCCAGGATTGTGCCATTGCACTTCAGCCTGGGTGACAGAGCGAGATTCCATCTCAAAAAAAATTTTAAAAAAGTGAGCACCTTAAAATTTCTTTCCCTTATGTAAACACTTTGTTTGAGGCCAGGCGCCGTGGCTCACACCTGTAATCCCAGCACTTTGGGGGGCCAAGGTAGGCGGATCATGAGGTCAGGAGATAGAGACCATTCTGGCTAACACGGTGAAACCCCGTCTCTACTAAAAATAAAAAAAAAAAAAAATTAGCCGGGCGTGGTGGCGGGTACCTGTAGTCCCAGCTACTCGGGAGGCTGTGGCAGGAGAATGGTTCACACTATTCTCCTGGTTCCCGTGTGATGTGGTATCTCATTGTGGTTTTTCTTTTAATTTCTCTAACGATCAATGATGAGCATTTTTTTCATATGGTTCTTAGCCACATGTATGTCTTCTTTTGAAAAACATCTGTTCATATTTTTTACCTACTTTGTAATGAGGTTTTTTTTTTTTCTTTTCTTGTTAACTTGTTTAAGTTCTTAATAAATTCTGGATATTAGACCTTTGTCAGAGGCAAAGTTTACAAATATTTTCTTTTATTCTGTATGTTTGTTTACTCTGTTGATAGTTTATTTGCTGTGAGGAAGCTCTTTAGTTTAAATAGGTCCCATTTGTCAATTTTTGCTTTTGTAGCAATTGCTTTTTGTAACTTCATCATGAAGTCTTTGCCAGTTTCTATGTCTAGAATAGTAATTTTTAGGTTATCTTGCAGGGTTTCTTATAACTTTAAGTCTTACATTTAAGTCTTTAATGTATCTTGAACTTATTTTTGTATATGGTGTAATGAAGGGGTCCAGTTTCTGTCTTCTACATAGTGCTAGGTAGTTATTTCAGCAACATTTATTAAAGAGAGAATTCTTCCCTCTTTTCTCTTGTCAGGTTTGTCAAAAATCTGATGGTTGTAGGAGGGTGGCATTATTTCTGGTTTCTCTGTTCTGTTGCAAAGGTCTTGTGCACACATGGATTTTTTAATAACATCGTTCTCTCTTGTGCTTTTTCTCCCATAAACATTATCTTAAGTGCATACTGTGTGCAAAATTCAGTTGTCCAAGAGTTCAAAAATTCTTTAAAAAGTATCAAAAAACTATATTACTATTCTCTCTTTTCTTAAGGCATTTTGATTATATGTAGATATTTTTCTGTGCTTTTTTGAAATATATGTAAATTATATTAACAGTTAAAGAAACCTTTTGTCACTTTTTCAGACTCCAGATTATCTTTATCTAGTACTTCAGATTTTTTGCTTTCTTTTTGCTTCTGAAAAGTTTATTTTTTTCATTTTTAGTCCTTCAAAGTAGACACAAATTTGTTTAGATAAAATCTCATTTTAAGAGCATATAGATGCTTAGCACAAAGATAGGATTAAATTTTGCAATACAGAATGATAAAGACTGAAAGATACTGTTTCTTTGAAAGAAATCTGATTATCCAAGGTAATTATCCAATGTTTGCAGGCTGAAGTACTTATACTGCAAAAGCAAAAACAGTTCAGTGCATAAACTAAACAGTGGAGTCTGTAGTTATATCTTGCTTTCTATTTATTACTTCAGAACAATTAACGTAGTTATGTGTAGGGTTTGCAGACAAACTGCATCCATATACCTTAAACAGTATTATCTTTTTTCTGAGATAGAGTCTCACTATGTCACCCAGGTTGGAGTGCAGTGGCATGATCTTGGATCGCTGAAACGACTGCCTCTCAAGTTCAAGCAATTCTCCTGCCTTAGCTTCCCAAGTAGCTGGCATTACAGCACATGCCATCATGCCTGGCTAAGTTTTTGTATTTCTAGTATAGATGGGATCTCATCATGTTGGCCAGTCTGATCTTGAACTCCTGACCTCAGGTGATCCACCGCCTCATTCTTCCAAAGTGCTGGAATTACAGGCATGGGCTGTAAGCAGTATTTTCTACATCATATGAATATAAAGTCACAATACTTACTTTGAATGAATCACTTAAATTGTTATTTTAATATTGCTATTTGTACTTTTGAAATATAAAGTGTTTTAACTGAAGTATAGTTGAATTTTTTTTTTTTTTTTTTTAGATGGAGTCTCGCTTTTTTGCCCTGGCTGGACCACAGTGCTGCAATCTCATCTCACTGCAACCTCTACCTCCTGGGTTCAAGCGATTCTTCTGCCTTAGCCTCCCGGGTAGCTGGGATGACAGGCGGGCTCCACCACGCCCGGCTAAATTTTTTTTTGTATTTTTAGGAGAGATGGGGTTTCACCATACAGGCCAAGCTGGTCTCAGACTCCTGACCTCATGATCTGCACACTTCCGCCTCCCAAAGTGATGGGATTATAGATGTGAGACACCGCACCCAGCTATAGTTGTAATTTTTAAAAATGCTACATACATTATGACTAGTTCATTAAAATTATTCATACTTAGATACTTATACCTAATATCCAAAGGAAATTTACTACCAAATTGTTACAGTAGATATTAGTGTGACATGTTTATTACTTTATTCAATAGGGATAATTATGAGTAAACACATCTTTAGTATCTTTTATTGCACTAAATTGGAACGCTGCTACTACAGGACAAATAAAGACAGGTAATGTGGCCACGCAAAAACAATAATAACTCTTCAGTTTGCTATGTTACAAGTTCTAATATATTCCACTCTATGGAAACAGTCAGATTCTATTTCTTCATCTTTAAGTGTTGTTGGAAGTTGTCAGATGTATTTCAATACAGAACCTCCATTCAATGGCTAGGAGATGAGAGGGCAGCAAAGGTAGAAAAAAAACTTTAAAAATTCTTCTGAAAATCTGCCCTCTTTCTTCCTAAAGCTCATGTTTCTCAGCTGAGAGTAGCTGTGCACTTTGGGTGTTTAGAGAGGAATTGCTTTTAGGGGAATATTCTTTTACTGACTTGATCAATCATATCTAATCTGAGCTTTTTCTTAAGATCTTTTTAACTTTTTTCTATGAAAATAATCTTGCTCAGATCAAGATCTCTTTTTTCTCTCCAATGCTTTCAGAAGCTCTATTAGTATCCTATGGTATCTTAACACAGTGGGCTGTCACAGTGACAATTTTTGCAGCTATTGCTATTTGGACTCATGCTGAAAATTTGGCGATATTTTTTCCTTGTCACCTCTATACATAGAAACTGAGGCTGAAACACTGCTCACTTTCCCATTATTGCGAAGGTGTAATTCTACTGAGGAGGCCTGCAGATTCTCCTCCTGCAGCTCAGGCTTCACTCTGATGTGACTCTAGAGTGCTGCTGTGGCAAATGGAGGTCACATAAAATGTGAGCTGTGCTGTGGGTTGTGCCTCAGTGGCAGATGATAGAGATCAAGAGAGGACACTAGCAACCAGGAGAAAGCAAGCAGGAGTGCTGTAACCCAGTGCCAGGGAGTACAGGGCCACTGCTCTAAAATGTAAATAGCCAAAAAGATAGAACCCTATTCAACCATTTTTGTAGCAGAGTGAAAGCCTAGCTTCAGCAGGCACCTGGCTTCAAGCTGCTAAACTACATCCTGTTATGAAGATGTGAAAAGTTTATTTGTCATTGAAAATAAGTAATTAGCATACACAAATGGCCTCATCAATCTCCAGGTGAATTTAGGATGAACTATGTATGACATGGTGTTTTAAATTCTTCTACTTGTGGTGCAATTATAGTGACCATCCTTCTGTCTCTGCAGTCTCTTAAGCAGATTGACGAAGATCCATGTCACATTCAAGTTCTATTGTGTAATAAAATTGTTTTCTTTCTATTCTATTATTGTGGGGTTTCTCTGCGGTGGAGAAAATTTTTCTTTTAATTATTGTTTCCAAACACTGTCTAGAATTACCAGACATGATATAAACACATAAGGTACCAACCAGAATTTGCTCTAGAGACTTTCCCTCTCAGGCTTCCGGTCAACTCAAAGTTGTGCAGCAAAGTGCCTAAATATGCAGGCAGAATTGTGTGTCTGCCTATTTGGTAGTTATAGTCCTCTACAGTCACTTCTAGAAAGGCTAGACCACATCGCTACAAACTTCACCAGGCAGCAATCAATCATTTTGCCTCTTTCAATGACTCTTGTATCTTCAGAATGAAACTGATATAGAAACTGTGTAGCCCAGAAACCCAATCAGAATAACATGTGTGCATTGAGTAGACATTTAGACATGAGAATCCCCACTTTCCCCTCACTCCTCTTGCCAAAGTGCTCACAAATGTGCAGTTAACACCTGTTGCTACTCCAGCCATTCAGGCACTAAATGTGCGGCTCCAAATTTTGAATTTAGATCTTGAGATTTGGGAAATAAAAAACTTTTATCTAAAAAATGCAAGTCCCTTTGGTTATCGACCTCAGAGAGACATTAAAATAAAAGTGCAGTTACTTCTCCTCCCTTTGAACTATGTATTCATCTCTTGAAACTGTTCACTATTGCCACAAGTAGGTATAAATTAAACTAATAATGCCACATTGGACACTATATCCCATATCCTAAACCATAACAGTATATATCTAATCAATAATCAGTGCTATTTCTGTAAATAAATAAATATTTCTGACAAACAACTTTGTATCATCTTTTAATGGTAGGTTGTATTGATATCTTTGAAAAATAAAATTTTTTGACCCCAGAGCAAAAATATATTGAAGAGTATTTTATATATACATATTTTTGAATTTGCCAGTTTGACTTTTGCTTTTAATTCCTAGTTTAATTCAGTTTTTGTTAGAAAACACACAGTGTATAATTTTAGTCTTTCAAATTGATTTGTTGTTGTTTCGAGACAAGATCTTACCATCACCCAGGCTGGAGTGTAGTAGTATAATTTTGGCTCACTGTAGCCTCAGCCTCCTCGGCTCAAGTGATCCTTTCATGTCAGTTTCCTGAGTAGCTAGGACTACAGATACGCACTACCGTGTCTGGTTAATTGTTTGCTTGTTTGTAGTGTTAGGATCTCACTGTGTTGCCCAGGCTGGTCTTGAACTTTTGGCCCCAGTGGATCCTCTTACCTCAGCCTCTCAAAGTGTTAGGATTATAGGCAAGAGCCACTGCACCCAGTCAGTATTTTTAAATTTAATAAAACCTGCTATGTGCCCTAACAAAATACACCAGATGCAAATAAGAATATTGTGTATTATCTTGGTTTTGACTGGAGAGTTTTTATGTGTCTGTGAAGCCTAGTTGGTCTAGAATATGGTTTGGATGTGCATGTTTTTCAAACCTCATGCTGCAATATAAATCCTCAATGTTGAATGTGGGACCTGGTGGGACATGTTTGGGTCATGGGGGCAAATTTTTCATGAATGGCTTGGTACATCCTCCTGGTAACCAAAAAGTTAACACTCTCTTAATTCAAATGAGAGCTGGTTCATTTAAAGAACCTGGGTCCTTCACCTCACACTTGCTCTGTCTCTTACCATATAATATGTCCAGTTGCTCTTTACCTTCCACCAGGATTTTAAGTTTCCTGAAATCCTCACCAGAAGCAGATGCTGGCACACACTTATACAATCTGACAAACTGTGAGCCATATAAATCTTTTTTTCTATATAAATTATGCACTCTCAAGTATTCTTCTATATGCAAAATAATTAATATAGTCTGTAATGTTGTCTAAGTTTTCTGTTTCATATTTTCCCCTAAATTTTCTATTTATTATTGCAAATGGGGTTTTGATGTCTACAATTATTATGTTGCTATGTATATCTTGCTTCACTTTTGTCAATATTTGCTTTATATATTTTGGAGTCCTGATGTTATATACACATATATATAGATAGATAAATAAATATTATAGTTATAGATTCCTGGTAAATCAACTCACTTTACCATAATATAATGTCAAAATATGTCTCGTGGTACTACTTGACTTAAAGCATATTGCGTCTAATATAATTATGACCACCGCATTCAATTGTGGTTACTATCTTCATGGAATATGCATTTTTTTCATTCTATTACTTTCAGCCTATTTGACTCAATGCTTAAATGAATCTCTTGTAGGTAGCATGCTGTATGCTTTTTAAAAAACCACTCAGGTATTCTATTTCTTTTTCTTTATACAATTTTATGTATTTATATATTTATTTTTATGTATTTATTTATTTATTTTTGAGGTGGTGTCTCACTCTGTCACCAAGACTGGAGTGCAGTGGTGCAATCTCAGTTCACTGCAACCTCCACCTCCCAGGTTCAAGTGATTCTCCTGCCTCAGCCTCCTGAGTAGCTGGGATTACAGGCACATGCCACCATGCCCAGCCAATTTTTGTATTTTTAGTAGAAACACGGTTTCACCATGTTGGCCAGGCTGGTCTTCATCTCTTGATCTCGTGATCCACCCACCTCAGCCTCCCAAAGTGCTGAGATTACAGGTGTGAGCCACAATGCCCAACCTATTTATTTATTTATTTATTTATTTATTTATTTATTTATTTTGCGACGGAGTTTTGCTCTTCTGGCCCAGGCTGGAGTGCAATGGGGCAATCTCTGCTCACTGCAACCTCCGCCTCCTGGGTTCAAGTGATTCTCCTGGCTTAGCCTCCCATGTAGCTGGGATTACAGGTGCCTGCCACCATACTCGGCTAATTTTTTGTACTTTTAGTACAGACGGGTTTTCACCATCACGGCCAGACTGGTCTTTAAGTCCTGACATCAGGTGATCTGCCTGCCTCGGTCTCCCAAAAGGCTGGGGTACAGGCATGAACCACTGTGCCCAGCCTCATTTATTTTTCAGAATGGACCTCATTGTGTCAACCAGGCTGATTTGCACATTTCGCTGCTGCCTGAACCTCCCAAACTCAGATGATCCTCATTTCAGTCTCTCAGGTAGCTGGGTTACAAGTATGTGCCATCACACCCAGCTAGCTTTTTTTTTTTTTTTTTTGTAGAGACGGAGTTTGCCATGTTGCCTAGGCCTCTCGTGAACTCCTGGGATCAACTGATCAGCCTACCTTGGCCTTCCAAAGTCCTAAGATTACCTTTCATTTCATTTTTTTAAGTAGTCTAATTAATCTATATTTAAAATAATTGCTTCAAGAAATAAAGTTGTTGTCCAGGCGCTGTGGCTTATGCCTGTAATCCCAGCATATTGGGAAGCCAAGGCGGGTGGATCACTTGAGGTCAGGAGTTTGAGATCAGCCTAATCAATATGATGAAACCCTCTCTCTACTAAAAATTCAAAAATTAGCCAGGTGTGGTGGCATTTGCCTGTAGTCCAAGCTACTGAGGAGCCTGAGACAAAAGAATCGCTTGAACCCAGGAGGCGGATGTTGCAGCGAGCCAAGATTGTGCCATTGCACTCCAGCCTGGGCAACAAGAGGGAAACTCTGTCTAAGACCAAAAAAAAAAAAAAAAAAGGTGAGGTTGTTATATTGTTATCGTTTTATGTGTTTCTAGTAGTTATTTTTTTCTCATTTCCTGTTTGACTTTCTTAATTTTCATTTAAATTTGTACTGGCATGCTTTGAAATGTGGCTAAGTACCAAGTACCATTATATTTGCTTCCATCATCACCATCTTTCTTCTGAAAAGAGACCTAGACTTCTTTTTCATTACCATAACCACTCGACTTCTGCCACAAAGACAAAAAGACAAGAGTGTGATTTTACATCACACACTCCTTGAAAAAAATAGAGTTCTTGTCTTGATGGAAGTTCTAAAGACTAGGTGAGAGATGAAATCACTCCCAGGAGCTAGATAATTGCTGTTTTACTAACAAATGTTCATTTTAATTTCTATATTGTCTCAAGTCATGTTAATAATGAAGTAATAACCTTTATGCAGAAAATTTCAAAAAAAAACTTATTTTTAAATCAGTCATAATAGTAATCCAAGACAGAGAAATGAAGGTTTTTAATATTCATAATTTATGTTTTAAAACTAACATGCTTCTAGGAATAAAGAAGGAAGGGAAGAAAAAAATATGCAAACAAATAAAAGAGTAGCCTGGTCAACATGGTGAAAGCCTGCCTCTACTAAAAATACAAAAATTAGCCAAGTGTGGTGATGCACACCTGTAATCTCAGCTACTCAGCAGGCTGAGGCACCAGAATTGCTTGAACCTGGAAGGCGGAGGTTGCAGTGAGCCAAGATTGCGTCACTGCACTCCAGCTTGGCTGACAGAATGAGACTCCATCTAAAACAAAACAAATCAAAAATGAAAACAAAACAAAACAAAAGAGAAGGAAGGAAGTGGATTACTCACAATAGCTAAGGTATAGAATCAACCTAAGTGTCCATCAATAGGGAATGGAGAAAAAAATGTGGTATATGTACACAATGAAATGCTATTCAGCCAGCCTTAAAAATAAGAAAGTCTTGTTATTTGTAACAATATTCATGAACCTGAAAAATATTATGCGAAGTAAAGTAAGCCAACACAGAAAAACACACGCAAAAAAATCCTTTTTTTTTTTTTTCCTGAGATAGAGTTTAGCTCTTGTTGCCCAGGCAATGATGCAGTAACACCATCTTGGCTCACTGCAAACTCCGTCTCCTGGGTTTAAGCAATTCTCCTACCTCAGCCTCCCCAGTACCTGTGATTACAGACACCCACCACCACACCTGGCTAATTTTTACATTTTTAGTAGAGACAGGTTTAGCCATGTTATCCAGGCTGTTCTTGAACTCCTGACCTCAAATGATCCACCCACCTTGGCCTCCCAAATTGGTGGAATTACAGGCGTGAGTCACTGCACCCAGCCCACATAATTCTATTTGCATGTAAAGTGTAAAAAAAAAATTAAACTCATCAGGCGCAGTGGCTCACGCCTGTAATCTCAGCACTTTGGAGGACGAGGCAGGGAAATCACAAGGTGAGGAGTTCGAGACTAGCCTGACCAACATGATGAAACCCCATCTCTACTAAAAAAACAGGAAATGGCATGGGCGTGGTGGAGCGTGCCTGTAATCACAGCTACTAAGGAGGCTGAGGAAGGAGAATCGCTTGAGTACAAGAGCTGGAGGTTGCAGTGAGCCAGGATCGTGCCATTTCCCTTCAACCTGGGCAAAAGATTGAGACTCTGTCTCAAAAAGAAAAAGAAAAAAAATTAAACTCATAGAAGTAGAAAGCACAAAAAAAAAAAAAACTTCCTCTGTGTGAGTTTTTTTGGCTATTTAAGAGAGCTTCTTCGTGATCTTTCAGGGATTATATTTCCTTTCATCTTCTGCATCCTTCTGTTCTTCAGACAATGGACAAAAAAAATACACAGAGAAGACACATTTGCTTTTTATCCACTTCATTTCCACTCATTGTTAATCAGTGTGGTTACAACTAAGAATAGCAGTTTTCTGGCAGGATGGCCACTTTTCAGCAATAAACAATAAACTGAAAAAAATGTATAAATATTTTGTAAAAAGCTAATGCATTTTAAGAAAAACAAGCATATGCTTCAATGCTTGTGGTAAAATAAAGATTCATTTTGTTGATTTCTATTGAGCTCCCATAACATTTGATCAAAGCTAGCAAATATACAGCAGAAAAGGAATATTATTCTAAATAAGAATATTGTGAATGGTTATTTTGTCAATATAAGTAAAAATATGACCTCACACTAATAGTCTCACCTATAGTTGTACAACATCAAAAGTTATTTTTTATTAAAAATTTTATTACATATAAGCATTCAATTTATATCACTTTCCTTCGCCATTTTGATGCCTTTTCCACTTTTTTTTTTTTTTTTTGAGGCAGAGTCTTGCTCTGTCGCCCAGGCTGGAGTGCAGTGGCACGATCTCGGCTCACTGCAAACTCCACCTCCTGGGTTCAAGCAATTCTCCTGCCTTAGCCTCCCGAGTAGCTGGGATTACAGGTGCCCACCGCTACACCCAGCTAAGTTTTGTATTTTTTAGTAGAGACGGGGTTTCACCATCTTGGCCAGGTTGGTCTTGAACTCCTGACCTCATGATCCTCCTGCCTCGGCCTCCCAAAGTGCTGGGATTACAGGCATGAGCCACCGTGCCTGGCCGCCTTTTCCACTTTATGTCAGTGGAAAATAGGCCAGCAGGTCCCAGGAAAGTACATGGTGCTATTGTTACTTTAACAACGATCATGAATAGCACTTGCCTGGGTGCTATTCACCTGTCAGACACTGTTATTTGGCTTAAAGTACTGGTTCTAAATTGCTAAACAATTGGGACAAATACAGAATGTGAAGTCCTATTCCAGCCAGTAAAAACTAGACACAGCAGTAGGGTGGACACGTCACATTATACACGACCCTGTCTCGTTTGTTGAGTGTACTCTCATGGCAAAACTGCTGGTAAGTGTACCCTTTCTGCAAAAAGTAAAAATGGCCTTCCTAAGGAAAATTAAATTTATGTTCAAGTGCTATTTCTTTATGGCACCAGAGAAAAGCATTTCTAACACCAGTATGTACCCTGAGTCACTCAGGGGAAATTGGTATCTCTGTGCAGAGGCAGAAGAAAATGCTGAGTGGAGGTGCACCACACTGCACAGCAATGCTTTCCACATGCAGCTATTAGGGTCTCCATTTAATTGGGCTGTTATTTGCATGACTAGATACTTACTAAATTTAGTCATACTATTTTTTAACAACTAATGGCATCTGTTACCCATTAATTTTATACATTTGCTTTTTTTGAAAAACAAATCTTTTAATTGTACTCTAAATTGAGACTGACTTTACAATCCTCAATTTTTCAATGTTAAAGTAAATCAGAGAAGAGCAATGTGTGTATATAGTGTACATTTTCCTACCTATCAGAATTTTTCTTTCGTTGCCTTGGCAACCGTGAGAAGCCACCTATAAAATATTCCCTTTGAATACTTTAGTCAGGATTTTAGATTTCTAAGGTCAAAAACAATCATTGAGCAAAACCAAAATCTTTGTTTCTTGTTAGTCATCTGGCCATTTCCAAAAGCATGGCAATTACAACAAGCCATTGAGATGTGGTTTTGATTCATTTTATCTCATTTCAAATGTTTTCTCTAATTGTTACTTTTGTCATGTTAATTTGAAAGGAACTATCTACATAACTAATCATGAATTCAAGAAATACTCATATTAAGGTGTTTACAGTTTAATCTTGTATTATAGTATAATAGAATCATATATAATTAGAAATTTATAAATTATTGAATGAATTATAAATTCATGAATTTATAATTATTTATAAATTCATTGTTTTTAAGGTTTTTCAAATGTGAAAACAAGTAATTAGGTATGCTTTTTGAAATAAGTTCAATTCTAGGATATTACTCACTGGGCTTCATGGTGTTTCTGTAAGGAATAGTGTAAACCTGGGTCACCAGAATGGTGCAGACATGCTGATTGAATCAGAATGAGTTCAGCCTTTTTGGTAGACTATCGGTATCCCAGAGGCTGATCATTCACTACAACTTGCTAAGTGTTGTTCCATAATGCCAGTGAGCACTTTTACCCAGGTTACCCTTTTCCTCCCATTAATGTGGTCCTGTTGTGGTCTCCTGTTTCTCTTAAGCTATCCCAGATGAGAGGTGATTATTTCTTGTATGAATGAGGTTCCCTTTTTTTCCCTCTGCCATAGGATTCTCTTATTCTCCATACTGGAAGCAACATGCAGGAGGCAGGAACCATGACAGTATTTAAACATGTTTCCTGTCGTGTGACCACCATAAGCAGCTTGCAACATGTTCCACCTAGAAGTCACTTACTTTCAGGCCAGCAGGGGCATTTTTCTATGTGTCTCTTTCTCTTAAAAGCACCTCTGATTAAGTTTAACACAATCAAGACAATCTCCATTTTGATAAACACAAAGTCAACACATGAGGAAACTAATTTCTTTCTTTTTTTTTTTTTTTTTTTTTTTTTGAGACGGAGTCTCTCTCTGTCGCCCAGGCTGGAGTGCAGTGGCCAGATCTCAGCTCACTGCAAGCTCCGCCTCCCGGGTTCATGCCATTCTCCTGCCTCAGCCTCCCGAGTAGCTGGGACTACAGGCACCCGCCACCTCGCCCGGCTAGTGTTTTTGTAGTTTTAGTAGAGACGGGGTTTCACCATGTTAGCCAGGATGGTCTCGATCTTCTGACCTCGTGATCCGCCCGTCTCGGCCTCCCAAAGTGCTGGGATTACAGGCTTGAGCCACCGCGCCCGGCAAGGAACCTAATTTCATGAGTGATTTCCCACCACAGTCACATATTTTTTTTACACTGAAGAGGAAAGTATTACGCAGCAGGTGTGCAACAGACTGGGAATCCAAGGTATTATTTTAGAACTTTGCCTACCCACCTGAATGAACTTTTAAAATAGTCTTTCTGCTCCTTTTGATATCTGCATAAACAAAGATATCATCTGCAAATAATAATTAACTACGTCCCAATTTATTCATTACAAATATTAACTTATATCTTTTTTCTGGCTTAAATTATTTTTCCTTTATGTAGCATTTTATGCATTCACACACGTATAGAACAATAAAAATATATCCAATTTTTCAATGTTGGTTAAATTTTCATTAAAATAAGTGTTAAAAGGATTTTTTTTTCTGTTTGGAGAAGGCCTTTATTGTTTACTCAAGACTGTTATTCCTTTTTTTTCTTTTTCTCTCTTGAGGCAAAGTGTCGCTCTGTTGCCCAGGCTGGAGTGCAGTGGCGCGATCTCGGCTCACTGCAAGCTCCGCCTCCTGGGTTCATGCTATTCTCCTGCCTCAGCCTCCTGAGTAGCTGGGACTACAGGCACCCGCCACCACGCTGGGCTAATTTAAACCGTGTTAGCCAGGACGGTCTCGATCTCCTGACCTCGTGATCCGCCCGCCTCGACCTCCCAAAGTGCTGGGATTACAGGCGTGAGCCACTGCACCCGGTAAGAGTGTTATTTCTGGAGACAAAGTTGCCTGTCCTTTAATGGGCAGATAATGGGGAGAATCCGAACCAAACCATAGGCCATTAACTTTTTTTTTTTTTCCGAGACGGAGTCTCGCTGTGCCTCCCAGGTTGGAGTGCAGTGGCGTGCTCTCGGTTCACTGCAAGTTCTGCCTCCCGGGTTCACGTCATTCTCCCGCCTCAGCCTCCGAAATTGCTGGGACTACAGGCGCCCACCACCACACCCGGCTAATTTTGTTTTTGCATTTTTAGGAGAGACGAGGTTTCACCGTTTTAACCAGGATGGTCTTGATCTCCTGACCTCATGATCCGCCCGCCTCGGCCTCCCAAAGTGCTGGGATTACAGGCATGAGCCACTGCGCAGGGCCCATAAGCCGTAACATTTTACATTAATAAATTCAAGACAGGCTGGATGCGCTGGCTCACGCCTGTAATCCCAGCACTTTGGGAGGCCGAGGTGGACGGATCATTTGAGGTCAGGAGTGCAAGACTAGACTGGCCAACATGGTGAAATCTTCTCTGTACTAAAAACACACAAAAAAATTAGCTGGGCATGGTGGCACATGCCTACAGTTCCAGCTACTGGGGAAGCTGAGGCAGGAGAATCGCTTGAACCCAGAAGGTGGAGCTTGAGGTGACCCGAGATCGTGCCATTGCACTCGGTCCTGGGCCACAAGAGTGAAACTCTGTCTCAAAAAAATAATAATAATAAAATAAATAAATAAATAAATAAATTCAAGACAAAGCAGAAAGTATATATTTGCTTTCAGCATTTTTGAGGTGTTTAGTTTTCTATTAGTCACCTTATTTGTTTTGTTCCCATAAATGCTCCAATTTTATTTATTTGTTTTGTTCCAGTGAGTAGGCATTAATGGTTCTTCCACATTTTTATATTTGTACAATTTTTCTCAAGGATCATAGCTTTCCTGTGAAATAAGGTGTAAGCACTGATTAAAAGTTTTGCCACATTCTTCACACTGGTAGGAGTTTTGACAGTATGGCAGTCATACTGCCAAACAAGCATACTGCCATAGAATCCAGTGTGGCAACCATATAAAGGCTTTGTCACATGTTATACATTTCTAGGGCATCACGCTAGTATAATTTATTTTTATGTATAGGAAATTTGGAGGTGTTGGTAAAAGCACTGTCACGTCTTTCAGGTTTGTAGATTTCCTCTTCAGCATGAATTAGCGTCATGTCTCTTAAGAGTTCAGAACATATAGCCAGGTGTTGTGGCTCATGCCTGTAATCCCAGCACTTTATGAGAATAAGGCAGGTGGATCACATGAGGTTAGGAGTTGGAGACCAGCCTGGCAAACACGGCAAAACCCCAACTCTCCTAAAAATATAAAAATTAGCTCGGTGTAGTGGTGGGCATGCACCTGTAATCCCAGCTACTTGGGAGGCTGAAGCAGGAGAATGGCTTTAACCCAGGAGGTGGAAGTTGCAGTGAGCTGAGATCTTGCCATGTCACTCTAGCCTAGGTGACAAGAGTGAAAATCCATCTCAATAAAAAAAAAAAAAAAAAAGAATTGAGAACTTGTTATAGGCTTTGTCACAGTCTTCACACTTGTAGGGTTTCTGACCAGTATGAATTATGTGTAACAAGGGTTGAGAACTTTGTTAAAAAAGCTTTATCACATTCTTCATATTTGTAGGGTTTATGTTCCATATAAATTCTCTTATGTAGTAGGAGCTGAGGGCTGGTTAAAGGCTTTCCCATATTCATCACATTCATAGAGTTTCTCTCCAGTATGAATTATCTTATGCTTATTAAAAGTGGAGGAACATTTAAAATATTTGCCACATTCTTCACTATGTAGGTTTTCTGTTCAATATGAATTCTCTTACGTTTATTAAGGTCTGAGGACCGGTTAAAAGCTTTGCCACATTCTTCACATTTTTAAGGTTTCCCTCCAGTATGAACTAACTTATGTGTAGTAAAGTCTGAGGACCCATTGAAGGTTTTGCCACATTCTTCACATTTGTAGGATTTCTCTCCAGTATGAATTTTCTTATGTGTAGTGAGGTTTGAGGAGTGCTTAAAGGCTTTGCCATACTCTTTACATTTGTAGGGTTTCTTTCCAGTATAAATTCTCTGATGTGTAGTAAGGTTTGCAGATTGATTAAAATCTCTGCCACATTCTTTACATCTGTAAGGTTTCTAACCTGTGTGAATTTTCTTACAGGTAGTAAGGGTTGAGGACCAGTTAAGAGCTTTGCCAAATACTATGCATTTGAAAGGACTTTTTCCAGTAAGTCTTATCTTATGTCTGTTTGAATTTGAAAACTTAGGAAAGACTTTTCCATATTTATCACATTGAAAGATTTTTTTCTAGGTATTTGTCAAACATTGGTTAAGTCCATTATAATCTCTTTTGTGCAACTTACGCTCACCCACACTTTTACAGCCTTTTTTTTTTTTACTGTAAATTGTCATGTCTGCATTTTTCATATCTTCTCAGTATCACTTTTTGGAAAGAATCTTTTATGCTCTGCTCTGGCCAAAGTTTGTGGGCAAAATGAGAACACATAACTGAAAGAAACAACGAAAACACACTACTTCAATTGCTAGACTCAGATAAATATACTTTGCAAATCTAACCAATAAAATTATACAAACTACATAAGCAAGATGACATAGCAAAATACCACCAACTGCAATTTCTTCCTGGACATATAAATTTAACAAAAACATACTGACCAAAATACATTTGTAAAAAATTTATAAATGAGTTAAGTGTGTGAAGGGCCACAGGTGAGCACAATGCAAAGGAGCCATATAGAAGAAAAAGAAAGCTCTGTCACTTATACTCAACACAGTATAACATTGTGTTATCCAGTATAACATCCAGTATAACATATCCTGCTGTCCAGTATAACATTGTGCTTTCAAAAGTAAACTGCCAGCTGGGCATGATGGCTCATGCCTGTAATCCAAGTACTTTGGAAGGCAGAGGTGGGTGAATCACGAGGTCAAGACTTCAAGACCAGCCAGGCCAAGATGATGAAACCCCGTCTCTACTAAAAACACAAAAAAATTAGCCTGATGTGGTGGAGGATACCTTTAATCCCAGCTACCTGGCAAAGGTAGAGAATTGCTTGAACCAGGGAGTGGGAAGTTGCAGTGAGCCGAGATTGTGAAACTGTACTCCAGTCTGGGCAACAAAGGGAGACTCCGTCTCAAAAAAAAAAAAAAAAAAAGGTAAATTGCTGGCCAGGCATAATGGCTTGTGCCTGTATTCCTAGCACTTTGGTAAGGCAAGGCAGGTGGATCAACTGAGGTCAAAAGTTTGAGACCAGCCTGACCAACATGGTGAATCCCCAACTCTACTAAAAATAAAAAAAAAAATTAGCCAGACATGGTAACAGGCACCTTTAATCCTAGGTACCTGGAGGCTGAGGCAGGAGAACTGCTTCAACTGTGGAGGCAGAGATTGTAGGGAGTCAAGATTATGCCCCTGCACTCCAGCCTAGGTAACAGAGAGAGACTGTCTCTCACACACATAGACACACACAAATGTAAATTGCCAACTCCTGGTTTATTAAAAAAAAAAGAAAGAAAAAAGAAAAGAAAAACAAGAAAAATATTGGCACATACATCTTTATTTCTGGCTTCTAGGAACTTTTTTAGACACTGGTTAATGTCTCCCATGACATAAAATGCTGAAAGAAATGGTGATATACATTGGAATGACAGTTTGAGTCTGCTGAGTCTAAAGGTAAATGTTACAGAAGCAGAGAAACTGCAGGAACCCAAAGAGGAAAGGGGTGTAGCAAATGACTACAAAGAAGACATATGAATAAACTGATTTAATTAATCAATAAACACAATATTTTAGACAAGACTCATTCTAAAAACATTTTTGAGAAATTCTCAGAATCTCCAGCCAAGACAATTGATTTCAGACTACACCAGGACAAAGCTGTATTATAAAGATTGTAACACGTAGCTTTTTGTTATGTCGGAATCTCAAAGATTACAATGTATACAAAATATTTGGGCAACATTACCCCATTAAAAAAACTATAAAATTTTTAAAAGCAACCATAAAAACTGTATAAAGTAATTTTTAAAATTCAGAATAAATTGAACAGGCCACACTTGGTGGCTCACTCCTGTAATCCTTACACACTGGGAGGCCAAGGTGGGAAAATTACATGAGGTCAGGAATTTGAGACCAGCCAGGCCAACATGGTGAAACCCTGTATCTACTAAAAATACAAATATTAGCTGGGCATGGTGGCCTGTGCCTGTAATTCCAGATACTTGGGAGACTGATACATGAGAATTGCTTGAACCCAGGAGGGGAAAGTTGCAGTAAGTGAAGATTGTACCACTGCACTCCAGGCTGGGCAACAGAGCAAGATTGTCTCAAAAATAAAATAAAATAAAATGAAGTAGGCTGGCACGGTGGCTCACACCTGTAATCCCAGTACTTTGGGAGGCCGAGGTGGGTGGATCATTTGAGGTCAGGAGTTTAGGATCAGCCTGGCCAACATGGTGAAACCTGGTCTCCAGCAAAGATACAAAAATCAGCCGAGCATGGAGGCAGGCACCTGTAATCCCAGCTACTGGGAGGCTGAGGCAGGAGACTCGCTTGAACTTAGGAGGCAGAGGTTGCAGTGAGCCAGGATCATTGCAGTGAGCCACTATTGTGCCATGGCACTCCAGCCTGGGAGACAGAGTGAGACTCTGTCTCAGAAAAATAAATAAATAAAATTGAATAATATTCAGTAAGTGAAATAGGAGCACAGACAACTAATGAAGATCAGAAAAATGAGGATGACAAGAAAAAATATTAAAATAGCAAAAAACAAAAATTGTGGATATAAAAAATACAAAAAAAATCACTGAAAAATTTCTTAAGAGAAAAAATAATGTAAACATGAAGAAGCTGAACAAACTAGGACACACATAAAGATATTTATAACAAATACAACTATAAGCAAAATTTCAAAAATCACAGATAAGAAGAGAATTTTGGGAGCTGCAAGATAAAAAAAAAGTGTCATTTGTAAGCATAGTCTCATGGGATAACCAGTGAATTTATCAAAAAAAAAAGTTTTACAGGTCAGAAGGAAACTGTGATATTGTTAAAGTTATAATTTTAAAAAGTCACGTGAGAATAATACCATCAGCACAATCGTACTACCAAATAAAAAGAAGTCCTTCCACAATAACCAAATCCTGAGAAAGCATATTGGCCCTGCATATGCCCTACATATCAAAGATGCTGAAAGGAGTTTCTTCCACTGAAAATAACATAATGCAAGAAAACAACACATAATCAGATGAAAATAGGTAACTTTCTGGGAAAGATATGCACATACACAAGAATGGAATTGCTTACTTATCATTATCATAAGGGTGCAGAAAACACTTTCAGCTATTTAAAACTTAAAAGGTAAAGTAGAGAAATTATTACAAACATTGTTAATGAATATATAAAATATAAAAAATATAATTAGCAAAATCAATAACAAAGTTGAAGGCAGATGTAATCATGAAGATTTTTTGCATTCAACTGAAGTTAATTTTTTACCACACTTAAATATATGGTTGGATCTTTTAGAGGTTTTATGTAATCCCCAAGATACTACTAAGAAAATATCTGTATAGATACACAAAAGAAAATAAGAAGAAAATTGAAAGCATATCAATACAAAAATTTTAAAAATATACAAAAAGGCAGAAAAAAAATGAGAGACAAAGACATAAGAATCAAATAAAAGAATTAATAAAGTAATATTGGCCAGGTGTGGTGGCTTATGCCTATAATCCCAGCACTTTGGGAAGCCAAGGAAGGCAGATCACTTAAGGTCAGGAATTCAAACCCAGCCTGGCCAACATGGCATAAACCCATCTCTACTAAAAATACCAAAAATTAGCCCAGCGTGGTGGCAGGTGCCTGTAAACCCAGCTGCTCAGGTGGCTGAGACAGGAGAATCGCTTGGACCCAGGAGGCGGAGGCTGTAGTGATCTGAGATTGCACCATTGCACTCTAACCTGGATGAAAGAACGAGACTCCATCACAAAAAAAAAAAAAAAGGTAAGTTTTTCTCTTTCAGAAAACTATTTAAATATATATATACAATTATCTTTCCAATCAAGAGACATACTTTCAATAAAAAGCATTATTAAACAATTTTACCAGCTTGACCAACATGGCGAAACCCCGTCTCTACAAAAAATGCAAAACTTGGCCGGGCGTGGTGGCTCAAGCCTGTAATCCCAGCACTTTGGGAGACCGAGACGGGCGGATCACGAGGTCAGGAGATCGAGACCATCCTGGCTAACACGGTGAAAACCCGTCTCTACTAAAAAAAATACAAAAACTAGCAGGGCGAGGTGGCGGGCGCCTGTAGTCCCAGCTACTTCGAAGGCTGAGGCAGGAGAATGGCGTGAACCCGGGAGGCGGAGCTTGCAGTGAGCTGAGATCCGGCCACTGCACTCCAGCCCGGGCGACAGAGCCAGACTCCGTCTCAAAAAAAAAAAAAAAAAAAAAATGCAAACATTAGCCATGCATGGTGGTGTGCACCTTTAATCCCACCTACTCGGGAGGCTGAGGCAGGATAATCGCTTGAACCCAGAAGGTAGAGGTTGCAGTGAGCCAAGTTTGCGCCACTTGCACTCTAGCCTGGGCGACAGAGTGAGACTCCATCTCAAAAAAAAAAAAAAAAATTAAAAATCAAGATCCAACTGGCCTTTCTACAAGAGTCACCTCAGATCTAATGATAATGACTGAAAGTGGTAAGATGGAAGGAGAAATTTCATGTAAATATTAATCAAATGAGAGCAGGTCAAAATAATATTACATAAGCTACATCTTAAGTCAAAAACTGTCATATTTTATAAAATGTACTTTAAGTCAAAACTTCAAAAAGACACAGAAGGACATTAAACAATATATAGATTCATTCACTGGGAACCTATCACAAATTTGTTTATACATGTGTGTATTTGTGTGTGTGTGTGTGTTTCAAATTAGGGTTTCAAATATATAAAGCAAATACTAACAAAACTGAATAAACATACAGAGAGAAATATAATTACAGTAGGATATTTCAATACCCCACTTGCTATAATAATAATGACATATTTGAAAATCCATGTTTATTGTACCACTATTCACAAAAGACAAAAGGCTGAAGCAACTCAGGTGTCTCTTGATTTATAAACATATCAAAAATGTAACATATATATACGATGAAATATTATTCCACCTTAAAAAGAACAATCTTGTCACATTTTAAGATGACGTTGAGAATATTATGTCACCTGAATTAATCCAGTAACAAAATTACAGATACTCTATGATTCCACTTATATGAAGTATCTTAAGAAGTCAAAATCATGCCGGGCACGGTGTCTCACGCCTGTAATCCCAGCACTTTGGGAGGCCGAGGAGGGCGGATCACGAGGTCAGGAGATCGAGACCATCCTGGCTAACACAGTGGAATCCCATCTCTACCAAAAATACAAAAAAATTAGCCAGGCATGATGGCGGGCGCCTCTAGTCCCAGCTACTGGGGAGGCTGAGGCAGGAGAATGGCGTGAACCCGGGAGGCGGAACTTGCAATGAGCCGAGATTGCACCACATCACTCCAGCCTAGGAGACAGTGCGAGACTCCGTCAAATAAATAAATAAATAAGAAGTCAAAATCATAAAAAGAGAAAGTGGAAGGTTTGTCTGTCTAGGGCTGGAACGAGGGTAAAATTAGCGGTTGTTACTTAATGGGTATTGAGTTTAAGTTTTACAAGATGTAAAGTTTCTAGAAGTCTTTTGCATAACAATGCGAATATATTTAACATCCCTGAAATGAGCAGCTTTTTTTTGAGACAGGGTCTCACTCTTTCAACCAAGATGGAATGTAGAGGCACAATTTTGACTCTCCCTCAATCTCCAACGTAGATGGGACCACAGGTGCACACCACTATGCCTGGCAATTATCAATTTTTTTTTTAATAGAGAAAGGTCTCTGTATGTTGCCCAAGCTGGTCTCAAGCTTTTGGGCTCCAGGAATCCTTCTGTCTCGGCCTCCCAAAACCCTTGGATTACAGATGAGAGCCACAACCATGCCTGGCCGTGAAATATACACTTCAATAGATTTAAGGCGGTACATTTTATGTTACGTGTTTTTAAAACATTTCTTTTAAAGAAAAACTGAAAAAAATACAGAATTATAAATCTTTTTGAAAATTACCTTCAAATCACTAAAGTTTTTCTCTCACAAAAGGAAATATATATTCATCATTAAACACACGGTACAAATAAGACTATATCCATGACAACTCCCTTAGACAAGATAAAACTACCATTGAAACTCAGCTAAGAAAGAATATAGGATAAGCCATAACTAAAATTGGGGTCATATTTATAAATAAACATACATACATATGTAATCTGATTGTGATAAACATGCATAATTTATCTCTTAATTAAACCTCAAATTGACTTAAACTGTATAAACAGAATTTCAAATTATCTAAAATTGTAATATGAAAGTAAAACCAACAGACACAAAAAACTGATGTTACGAAACCTACACTGAGGCCAGGTGCAGTGGCTCATATCTGTAATCTTAGCTCCTTGGAAAGCTGAGGCACGAGAATTGCTTTGAACCCAGGAGGTGGAGGTTGCAGTAAACCAAGCCCGCACCACTGCACTCCAGCCTGGGCTACAGAATGTGACTCCGTCTCACAAAAACAAAAAAATTGTCCAGGTAACTGTGTAGCAGGACGAGCCACAGACAAAACTCCTCAGACAACGGATTAAAGAAGGAAGAGGTTTTTTATTCGGCCAGGAGCCTCGGCAGACTCACGTCTTAAGAGCTGAGCTCCCTGAAGGAGAAATACGTGGCCTTTTTAAAGGCTTACGACTTTAAGGGATCTATGTAAAAGGGTCATGATAAATCAAGCATGCGTGGAAAAGGCGACTGGGGGCTACATGCATCAGCTAACAGAACAGAAAGTTTTGCAATGCTTTTTTTCATACAGTGTCAGGAATTTACAGAAAACACAAGTAGTTTAGGCCAGGGGTTGATGTTATTATTATTACTTTGTTTAACTTCTAGGGCTGGGTGATGGTGCCAAGGTTGTCTGGCTATTTATCTTACTTTTGTTTCTTCTTCTCTTTACTCCTGTCTTGTGAACTAGGCAAGGTAGGGGGAGGAGGGCAGCAGGAGTGGTAGTGGTCTCCTTCCTTAACTGGAATATTTAACTATTACTGTGTACTCATCAAATGCGGGTATTTTGAATCATTGGCATGCACTGTGTGGCAGTGAAATTTCAGAGAATCTGCAGTATCATTATAAATAGAAGATTCTAATGAGAAACTTTTAATAAATAAGCATTTAAAAGAAACTAGAGTTATATTTATGTTTTAAATATATGCTATTCTTACACAAAATGAAACTGCTGTAATTCAACTTTAGACGCAAAGAATAGCCTTACATTGTTAAATATAGAAAATATATGTATCTACTTTGCAGAACAGGGTTAGACCCTCTGATATGTAAAACAAATATTAGGAAATAAACTATGTTATTATTCAGATATAGGCTGAAGAAAGTAGAGGAAAATCCTATAATTCCTTTTTGCCAGCAGCAAAATTAAATTTATAAGTAAATATTTGAGTAAATATAGAGTACCTACTAATTATCTAATTTACTGCAGGCATAATATGCAAATTCTAGCATATTGTTTTAAATATCTGAATCTAAAATTACAGAAAAATTTGCAGTAGAAAATAGAAAGCAAAAAGGTATAAGGAGAGTGACATTAGTAAGATAAAAAGACTACCTGGGCGCAGTGGCTCACGCCTGTAATCCCAGCACTTTGGTAGGCTGAGGCATGCAGATCATGAGGTCAAGAGATTGAGACCATCCTGGCCAACATGGTGAAACCCCGTCTCTACTAAAAATAACAAAAAATTAGCCAGGCGTGGTGGCAGGCGCCTGTAATCCCAGCTACTTGGGAGGCTGAGGCAGGAGAATCGCTTGTACCAAGGAGACGGAGGTTGCAGTGAGCCGAGACTGCACCATTGCACTATAGCCTGGGCAAAAGGAGCAAAACTCCATCTCAAAAAAAAAAGAAAAAGAAAAATAATTGCAAAAAAAAAAATTCAGCCATACCTGACAAAAATGCCTTTATGAGAGAATCAGGCATTGTGGCTCACACCTGTAATGACACTTACATGGTACATTAAGGTTATGAAACTGCTTCAGGACAGGATTTTGGGACCAGCCTGGGTTATGTAGCAAGATGCCATCTCCAAAATAAGTGCCTCTAAGACAGATTCGAGATCCAGGGAGGGAGTTGTGAAACACTGTCAAAGCTTAAGATTGAGAAGAGTTTTATTTAGAAGGCAGGCCCTCATTCAGGTGGGAAACTACAGGACTTCTTTTCTTGGCTACAGACCAGGATAGGGTTCACTCAACTTGGTCCCACTGAGAATTCTGAACTTACTCTGTAACCAACCCAAACTTTTCCCAGCCACAGTCTGGCAGAGGTCCTGCCATTCCCAGACCTGGAGGAAGGCACCCATTTACAGTCATGTAGGCAGGCCTGCAGACCTTGGCCTTTACTGTGGTCCCTGAAGCAGTTCAATGACTCAGTTTCATTTAACTGAGCCAAGTATGTGGTCCGTTCTGCCTACATAGAAACGCTCACAGGGTTACTTAAGGAAATGCTCTCTGGTACTCACTGAAAGCCATACTCATCCACATCCTGATATAAGCCTTACCATAAGCAGTCCTGACTGCAAAAACATGCCCTAGTGTCTGCCCGGTGGAGCAAAGTCCTGAAGGATATTCAGTCTAAAAATAAAATGGAAATTACAACTACCCAAGCCCCTATACCAAGCCAACAAAAGGTGGACCCTAGTGCAGACCCAGCAGCCTTGTGACCAAGCTACAACCCCTCTTCACTACAAACTCAGAGAAGATCTCATCACCCTAAGGGCCAACAAAAGAAGATATCTTTACCTTCTAAAACCAGTTTGTGAAAACTTGAAGAGGTACTTGCTCCATTGAATTCAGACACCAATACAAAATTATATTGTGCCCATTGTCAATGCTTCTTTTTTTTTTTTTTCTTTTTTTTGTGAGATGCAGTTTTGCTCTTGTTGCCCAGGCTGAAGTGCATTGCTGTGATCTTGGCTCACTGTAACCTCTGCCTCTTGTGTTCAAGTGATTCTCCTGTCTCAGCCTCCCAAGTTGCTGGGATTACAGACTCATATCACCACACTCGGCTAATTTTTGTATTTTTAGTAGAGATGGGGTTTCATCATATTGGTCAGACTGGTCTTAAACTCCTGACCTCAGGTGATCCACACACTTTGGCCTCCCAAAGTGCTGGGATTACAGGTGTGAGCCACGGAGTCTGGCCAATGCTTCTATTTCAATGTAGTACTGGAAGTATGTGGCAGAAGAATTAGTCATAGAAATAAAAAAAAAAATCGTCCAGGCACGGTGGCTCAAGTCTATAATCCCAGCACTTTGGGAGGCCGAGATGGGCGGATCACGAGGTCAGGAGATCAAGACCATCCTGGCTAACAGGTGAAACCCCGTCTCTACTAAAAAATACAAAAAACTAGCCAGGCGAGGTGGCGGGCGCCTGTAGTCCCAGCTACTCGGGAGGCTGAGGCAGAAGAATGGCCTAAACCTGAGAGTCCGAGCTTGCAGTGAGCTGAGATCCGGCCACTGCACTCCAGCCTGGGCAATAGAGCGAGACTCTGTCTCAAAAAAAATAAAAAATAAAAATAAAAATAAATCTATTGAAATCAAAAAAAAAGTAAAAAGTTGCTGTTTGTAGATCATACAATTGTGTATATAAAAAACCATAAACAGTACATAAAAATCTGTCTAAACTAATAAATACACTCAGTAAATTAGCAAAATACAAAATTAACGTACAAGTATATATATGGTTTCATACACTTTTTTTTTTTTTGGAAAAGGAGTCTTGCTCTTGTTGACCAGCCTGGAGTGCAATGGTGCAATCTTGGCTAACTGCAACCTCCACCTCCCAGGTAGGTTCAAGTGATTCTCCTGCCTCAGCCTCCCAAGTAGCTGGGATTATAGGCATGCACCACCACACCCAGCTAATTTTTGTATTTTCAGTAGAGACAGGGTTTCTCCATGTTAGTTAGGTTGGTCTTGAACTCCCCACCTCAGTTGATACACCCGCCTCAGTCTCCCTAAGTGCTAGAATTACAGGCGTTGACCACCATGCCTAGCTATGGTTTCATACACTTAAAACAGACTATCTGACAAAATAGAGGAAAAAAAATTTTTATTTACTATAGCATTAAGTAATAAATTTCTGAGAAGAAAATTCACCAAGGAGGTAAAAATCTTTACAATAAAAAATGAAAAAATTAGAGAAGATCCAAATAAATTTTAAAATATTTTATGTCTATGGATTGAAAGAATAAATATTAATAAAGTGCCATATTATCCAAAGTGATCTATAGATTCAATAAACTTCCTATCAAAATTGCAGTGGCATTTTTTTCACAGTACTGGAAAATGCAATTCTAAAATTTACATGAAACTAAAATAAACTTTGAATAGCCAAAGCAACCTTGAGGAAAAAGAACAAAGCAGAAAAATATCATACTTATAATTTCAAACTATATTTCAAGACTTTATAGTAATAAAAACAGATAGACTGTGCAGAAAAATGAACAAAAAATGCAACAGAAACTATTACTCTCACATATATCAGACTTGATGCAAAAAGAGAACATGAAAAACAGTTTTAGTTTATCTAAATCATGCAGATAGATATTTGCATATCTGCAAAACAATGGAAAAGCAACCAGACTGTGCAGTCTCTTTTTTGTTTGTTTGTTTTGTTTTGTTTTGTTTTGTGACAGAGTTTCACTCTGTTGCCCAGGCTGGGGTGCAATGGCACAATCTCAGCTCATGGCAAGCTCCATCTCCTGGGCTCAAGTGATTCTTTGGCCTCAGCCTCCCAAGTAGCTGTGATTACAGGCGCCCAACAACCCACCTGGCTAATTTCTGTATTTTTAGTAAGGTTTCCCCATGTTGGTCAGACTAATCTTGAATTTCTGACCTCCGATGGTCCACCTGCCTTGGCGTCCCAAAATTCTGAGATTACAGACATGAGCCAATGTGCCCAGCCTCTGCAATCTCTTATATGCCATAAAGATGTCTTTGGCTCTCACTGTGAACTTGAAGGAAGCTCACCAAAAGAAAAGTAGAATCCTTAGAGAATTTAAAATGACAAGACAGAAGATGCCCATTTGTGGGAGCAAAATTAAATAAATGAATAAACAAACAACACAGCTGCCCAGGAACTATTTTCTTTGGAACACAGCTTTCTGAATCACATTTTAAAAACTTGTTTTCTCATTGACCTTGAAACCTGTTATCTGTGTAGTCTGTGGTATTCAATTTCACTCACACCTACCTGGGGGTTTGGCAATCATCTCACGTCTCTTTATAGTCAAAGGTTTTTTTTCCTTGCTCCAGACAGGTGATCAGGTCTGTCTTAGGGACAACAATACCTGTTTTATTAAAAATAAATAACATGAGTCTTGCAAGCTAGTAATGTGCTCAGCAGAGCAGATGTAATAAAATATTCTTGTAAATTAATACCAAAATACTAATTTATAACAGAAATTTCTAAATATTTAGAAAATACTTTCAGCTGGGTGCAGTGGCTCACACCTGTAATCCTAGCACTTTGGGAGGCTGAGGTGGGCAGATAACCTGAGGTGAGAAGTTCAAGACCAGCCTGACCATCATAGAGAAACCCCATCTCTACTAAAAATACAAAAAATTAGCCGGGCATGGTGGCACATGCTTGTAATCCCAGACTCAGGAGGTTGACACAAGAGAATTGCTTGAACCCAGGAAGTGGAGGTTGTGGTGAGTGGAGATCATGCCATTGCACTCCAGCCTGAACAACAAGAATGAAACTCTGTGGAAAGGAAAGGAAAGGAAAGGAAAGGAAAGGAAAGGAAAGGAAAGGAAAGGAAAGGAAAGGAAAGGAAAGAAGGAAAGGAGAGGAGAGGAGAGGAGAGGAGAGAGGAGAAGAGAGGAAGAAAGGAAGGAAGGAAGAAAGAAAGAAGAAAGAAAGAAAGAAAGAAGAAAGAGAAGGAGAAAGAAAAGAGAAAAAAAGAACGAAAGAAAGAGAAAGAAAGAAAGAAAGAAAGAAAGAAAGAAAGAAAAGAAAGAAAGAAAAAATACTTTCAATATGCAGGTTTCTTAATTTTACTATCTGGTACTACGGAATCAAAAATTGGTAGTGGCAATTAGATTTTCAGATGGGGGCAACAATATTTTATACCACTAAATTTCTGGAATTACCACTAATTTAGAGTGACGAATACAGCTCTACTCAGGAATGTGGAAAGTTCGGATTAAGATGAAACATCTTGAAGAAATTCTATTCTAAATGAACAAATTCTGAAGATTTTCTGGAAAAAGGAATCTGAAACTCTTTTATGAAAAGAATAAATTACTAAAAAACATTCTACAAAAAAAGAGAAATAAAATCTTTAGGGTATATTATGAATTATGTATTCAAGTTATCCTCACCAAGGAAGACCAGGTTTCTGTGGTTCTCTAATATCACATCCCTAAATAAATTCTGCTGTGAAGTGTCCAGGCAATGCCACTCCTCCAGAGGGAATTCTATGGCCACATCCATAAATTGCAATGGTCCCTGAAACACACACACACACACACACACACACACACACACACACTTTTACTAAATGGCCATGAGCAGAATTTTTAATTTGACTTAAGGTGAAATGTGAGAGTAAAGAGAACTGGTTCTGACTTACAGGACTGACTAAAATTATCCAATAAAATAATTTTCAACACAGAAATATTCTCTACTGTATTCTCTAACTCTGAGAAAAAAGAGCAGCATAAGATCCACAACATCAGTTCATATATATTTTCCTAGATAATAAAGTATAAAATTAAGGGCATGAACAAAAACATGTACAGTTTTGGCCGGGTGCGGTGGCTCAAGCCTGTAATCCCAGCACTTTGGGAGGCCAAGACGGGTGGATCACGAGGTCAGGAGAGCGAGACCAACCTGGCTAACATGGTGAAACCCCGTCTCTACTAAAAAATACAAAAAACTAGCCGGGCGAGGTGGCGGGCGCCTGTAGTCCCAGCTACTCGGGAGGCTGAGGCAGGAGAATGGCGTGAACTCGGGAGGCGGAGCTTGCGGTGAGCCGAGATCGCGCCACTGCACTCCAGCCTGTGCAACAGAGCGAGACTCCATCTCAAAAAAACAAACAAACATGTACAGTTTTGAGTGCTATATTTACATCATACAGAATGAGTTGTGAATATTTTTCAGACGAAAAAGACAGGTTGAGTTAGAAGGCACCTCTCAAATTTTAATATACATAATAAGCTGAAGACCTTCTTATGCAGGCTTTTTTTCCATAAGATCTGGATTAAAGTCTGATTTTTTGAATTTCTAACTAGTTCATCAATAATGTCAATGTTTTTGGCCCAAGAATGATATTTTGTCAAACAACTAGTAAGTGGAAGAGCCTGTGTTTTTCCCAGTTTTTCTGGCCTGTAAACAAAGATAAAGGCCTTCATATTTCAAATAAAAATATGTAGTAAAAAGAAAAAAAGGACAGCTGCCAGATTAAATGTGATGTTTTATGCACATAAACTGCATAAAGATACTTAATGAAGAGAAAAATAATTTTTTTTTTTTTTTTTTGAGATGGAGTCTCGCTCTGCCGCCCAGGCTGGAGTGCAGTGGCCACATCTCAGCTCACTGCAAGCTCCGTCTCCCGGGTTTACGCCATTCTCCTGCCTCAGCCTCCCAAGTAGCTGGGACTACAGGCGCCCGCCACTTCGCCCGGCTAGTTTTTTTGTATTTTTTAGTAGAGACGGGGTTTCACCAGATTAGCCAGGATGGTCTCGATCTCCTGACCTTGTGATCCGCCCGTCTTGGCCTCCCAAAGTGCTGGGATTACAGGCTTGAGCCACCGCGCCCGGCGAGAAAAATGATTAACTCTATAGTGAAAAAAAATCTTTCAGAGAGCTATTCCACCAAGTGAATCATTAACTCTGTCACCCAGGCTGGAGTGCAGTGGCATGATCTCGGCTCACTGCAACCTCCGCCTCCCGGGTTCAAGCGGTTCTTCTGCCTCAACCTCCCAAGTAGCTGAAATTACAGACATGCACCACCATGCCCTGCTAATTTATGTATTTTTAGTAGAGATGGGGTTTCACCATACTGACCAGGCTGGTCACGAACTCCTGACCTTGTGATCTGCCCACCTTGGCCTCCCAAAGTGCTAGGATTACAGGCATGAGCCACCACACCCAGACTTTCTAGGGTAATTATGTTAGAAAATAAATATGTGGCCGGGCGTGGTGTCTCACGCCTGTAATCCCGCCACTTTGGCAGACCGATGCAGGCAGATAATGAGGTAAGGAGATTGAGACCATCCTGGCTAACACGGTGAAACCAAGTCTCTACTAAAAATACAAAAATTAGTTGGGCCTGGTGGCAGGCACCCGCAGTTCCACCTACTTGGGAGGCTGAGGCAGGAGAATTTCATGAACCCGGAAGGTGGGGGTTCCAGTTAGCCGAGATAGCGCCATTGCACTCCAGCCTGGGGGACAGAGTGAGATTCCGTCTCAAAAAAAAAAAAAAAAAAGTAAAGAAAAGAAAAAAAATTAATTATAATAACAATTCTTCTGTTCATGAATATCCCTTCAGGTATAGACATCAGAAGTCACAACAATATAAAGAAAGCAGCCTAAATAAAGCCCAAGATTTTGGACACATCCATTTATTTTACCAACGATATGATGCATAATTCAATTATTTATTCAATTGCTAGTCTAGACAAAAAGTTTCTGGGTTGTAGGAACCATGACTGCTTCATGTATTTTTTTTAATGGTGATATGAAATGTAAGCAACTCCATTATCTATTTGGGCCTCCAGATTTCTCCTTCCTGTTTATCATCCAAGTACCTGGAAACTGGAGAAACTCTCATCTGGGTACCAACCAAAGACATTTCTTGTATGAAGAGAGGAACAAACACAGGATGACTAAATTTCTCTTACACTAAGAGAGAAACAGAATTAACCATTCTTCTGAGTCTGACACAATTCTGCTACGGACATTCTCAAATGCCTCAAAGACACCTGGGTGATTGTGAGAGAATTCCCAGTGACCCTGGATTGATGGCCCAATGATAAGCCAGGCTTGAGAGACTCAGGCTGATTCTAAACAGAAAATAGAACTACCCAGGTGGAACTCCAGAACCTGGATCACTTGTTCTGATTTGCTAGCTCTTGGATAAAGGAAAGAATGAAAATACTCTGCTCCAGTATCACATTTTACAGGTAAATATAGTTGTGGTCATGGCTCTGGATACCTTGTGGCCTGGGAGTTCCAATAATATAGGAAGGGGCCTATGATATAATATTTCATAGGAAGAATATCCTGTTCTCTTTGTTTTTTTTGTTTGTTTGTTTTTTGTTTTTTGTTTTGAGACGGAGTCTTGCTCTGTAGCCCGGGCTGGAGTGCAGTGGCCAGATCTCAGCTCACTGCAAGCTCCGCCTCCCGGGTTTACGCCATTCTCCTGCCTCAGCCTCCCGAGTAGCTGGGACTACAGGCACCCGCCACCTCGCCCGGCTAGTTTTTTGTATTTTTAATAGAGACGGGGTTTCTCTGTGTTAGCCAGGATGGTCTCGATCTCCTGACCTCGTGATCCGCCCGTCTCGGCCTCCCAAAGTGCTGGGATTACAGGCTTGAGCCACCGCGCCCGGCCCTATCCTGTTCTCTTTGAAGGGTTGCATCTAATCTTGAACAGTACCAGGGTTAAAGGTACCACTTTAATCCTGTTTCCTGACAACTTTCCCTAAACTGTTTTTGATTGTCTGATTCATCCACTCCACCTTTCTGGAACTCTGCAGTTGGTAGGCGGCATGTAGTTTCCATGTGATCCCCAATACCTTTGATGTTTACTGTACCAAGTCAGCCACACATGCTGGCCCGTTGTCCAAGCCAATCAGTAAGGGCAGTCCAAACCTAGGGATGAGATCTCGAAGAAGCACACAGGTTGCCTCACCAACTTTTCATGTTGGATAAGCCTCTACCCACCCAGAGTAGGTACACACAAGAACTAGTAAATACTTATTACCTCCACACTTTGGCATTTCTGTGAAGTTCACCTGGAGATCTTCAAAGGGGGCTGCTCCATATGTCTTTATACCTGGCAGAACAGCTGGACCCTGTCTTGCATTGTGCTGTTGGCAGATAACACATAGCTGTGCTACTGTTTTGGCAAGAGCTGATAAATGGAAGATGTAAAAATACCGGCCTAACAACTTTTCAAGTGACTCCTGACCTAGATGGGTAGTTTCATGCACAGCCAGTACAACCACTGCTCCAAGTAGCTGTGGCACAGCTATTCTCCCATCCGGTAACCGGATTCATCCTTCTTTTATTACCTGCACCCTATCCACTTGGAGAAAGTTCTTTTCTTCTTTACAATAAGTAGGTACAAGTTCAGGTGCTTAAGGGAGCAAGGGCGCTGTGATTGACGCCTGGTAAGGGGCGGATGCTGCCTTTTGAGCCTGTGAGTCAAGTCAGGAGTTCCGCTGGAGCCCAGGCTGTTGCTTCCCACTCCCAGCTACTCGGGAGACTGAGGCAGGAGAATGGCATGAACCCAGGAGGCGGAGCTTAGAGTGAGCAGAGATCACGCCACTGCACTCCAGCCTGGGCGACTGAGCGACTGAACGAGACTCTGTCTCAAAAAAAAAAAAAAAAAAGAAAGAAAGAAATCATTTAGAGACAACCTCAGTGGCTCACGCCTGTAATCCCAGCACTTTGGGAGGCCAAGGTGGGCGGATCACTTGAGGTCAGGAGTTCAAGACCAGTCTGGCCAACATGATGAAACTCCATCTCTATTAAAAATACAAAAAATTAGTAGGGTATGGTGGTGCACTTTTGTAGTCCCAGCTACTCTGGAGGCCAAAGCAGAAGAATCGCTTGAACCCAGGAGGCAGAGGTTGTGTAAGACCCAAGCTGTTCACCTTGCCCTTTGCCTAGACAGAGCTGATTCATCAAGGCAGGGAAATTTGTGGAGGAAAAGTTAAATAATAAATTTGAACTTAATTGGATGTGGACACAAACAATGGTCACTGTCAGGCCTCTGAGCCCAAGCCAAGCCATCGCATACCCTGTGACTTGCACATATATACGCCCAGATGGCCTGAAGTAACTGAAGAATCACAAAATAAGTGAAAATGCCCTGCCCCGCCTTAACTGATGACATTCCACCACAAAAGAAGTGAAAATGGCCGGTCCTTGCCTTAAGCTATGACATTATCTTGTGAAATTATTTTTCCTGGCTCATCCTGGCTCAGAAAGCTCCCCCACTGAGCACCTTGTGACCCCCACTCCAGCCAGAGAACAACCCCCGTTTGACTGTAATTTTCCTTTACCTACCCAAATCCTATAAAACGTCCCCACCCTTATCTCCCTTTGCTGACTCTCTTTTCAGACTCAGCCCGCCTGCACCCAGGTGAAATAAACAGCCATGTTGCTCACACAAAGCCTGTTTGGTGGTCTCTTCACACGGACACGCATGACAGTCACCAAGTCCCAGAACAGGTTGTGTGAGCCCCTTTAAGCATTCATTCCGCGCTGTTTTGGAGAAATCTCTATTTCAATCTATTCCTATACATTAGTTATTGAAAAACAATAGGCAATTACAAAAACAAGTTGACCTTTTTGTGTTCCTTGTATCCAGTCATGAAGGGCCCTCCTGACTAGGCCTCATGCCAAACAACTCATTACAAAAGAGCTAGGGTACCAGACTGCGCTGAAGCTTCATGAGACCTCGACCTCTCCTCATCTGTGCAGGAATGAGTGGCCGACTCTGCAGCCCAAGCTGTTGCTTCTCAGGCTGGTGGTGACGCCTCCATTGTCTGGTGAGTGCAGTGTCCAATGCTGGAGCCCAGGTTGTTGCTTCCCACTCTGGTGGTGAATCCTCCATAGTCTGGTGAGTGTAAATATATATATCTTTTTTCCTTTCTCCTCTTCCTATTGCAATTTGCTTATTATATCCACTATTTATTATATCAATCTGCTTATTATATTGATTTGCTTATTACATAATTTGTTTATTATATCTGCATTGCCATTTATGTGGAATGAAGCTTGTTTACCCTTAAAGGTATTGAGTGTGTGTCTTTCCTTCTCCCCTCGTGCGTTTCCCGCACAGAACATTTTTGGTGTCACAAACAGGATTCAAAAACAAAAGTGTGCCACTTTTTGGCCACAAGGACACGTCAGGAGTCTCGGGGACTTCCCACATCCCCGGATGGAAACTCCCCCAGTTCTCCCCCTTGGCGATTGAATGATCAAGGGGAACTGGCCTTTGTGAGAATTGGGAATCCAAATTAGTGCAATTTAGACCTTTGTGCGTGAAGTGCTACAGGAAATTCCAGTCAGCAAAGGAGATGCTGGGGGATCTCCCAGAGTGGATGGTGTTTGCTTACTGCTTATGAGATAATGTGTCAAGATAGGGGCTGGTTGCATCCTATGGAATGCAGGGAAATAATTCATTTTACCAAAGGTTAAGGCTAAAATACTAGAATTTGTAACCCCTACCACTAAAAATGAGGTGCAGAAATTTACTGGCTTGTTTGGATTGTGGAGACATCATATTCCCCACTTGGGTGACATTTTACAACCTCTGCATGCTGTCACTGGAAAACGCTATGACTTTGATTGGGGAGAGAAAGAGATCATGGCTTCTAAACAAGATAAACAAGCAGTGCAACTGGTCCTGGATCTATGATTCATTCGGGAAGGGCCAGTAGAACTGCAAGTAACTGTCCTAGGTCAACATGCTAATTGGGGCCTTAGGCAGAAACAAGATGGAAAGAGGTACATTTCTGGTTTTGGACCCAGAAACTGCCAGAGGCCGGCAAAGCTTATACCCCTTTTGAGAAGCAGTTGTTAGGTTGCTATTGGGCTTTGCTGGAAACAAACACCTCTGTTTCAACCATGAGGTCTTTATGAGGCTTGAAATTCCTATTATGACTTGGGTCATGAGTTCCACCGAAACTCACCAGATAGGGCACGCCAAGGGGGAGAACTGGAGGAGTTTCCATTCCTGAATTCGGGATACCCCCGAGTTTCCAGCCCTGGGCTCCAGAGTCAGACACCGCACTCTCCAGACTGGAAGATTCGCCACCAGACCAGGAAGCAACAGCCTGGGTTCCAGAATGGCACACCGCACTCTCCAGACTAGAAGATTCACCACCAGACTAGGAAGCAACAGCCTGAGCTCCAGAGTCAGACACCACACTCATCAGACTGTGGAGGATTCACCACCAGACAGGGAAGTAACAGCTTGGGTTCCAGACTCAGCCACTTGTCCCTGCACAGATGAGGAGAGGTCTCACAAAACTGCGGTGCAGTCTGGGACCACAGCTCTTCAGTAATGAGTTGTTTGGCATAAGGCCCAGTCACGAGGGCTCTTCAGGACTGGGCTCAAGGAACACAAAAAGGTCAACTTGTTTTTGCGGTTGTTAATTGTTTTTCAACAATAGTAACTGTAATCCCAGCTACTCAGGGGGCTGAGGCAGGAAAGTCGCTTGCACCCGGGAGGCGGAGGTTGCGGTGAGCAAGACGGCACCACTGCACTCCAGCCTGGGTGACAAAGCGAGACTTCGTCTCAAAAAAAAAAAAAAAAAAATTAGCTTTAGTATTGATAATACACTACTACCAAAGTAAACATTGATTTTCTCTTGAGCAAATATTTTATGTATTATTAATATGACAGCAAAATACTCTGTTCACTGTCAGGCCTCTGAGCCCAAGCCAAGCCATCGCATCCCCTGTGACTTGCACCTATACTCTCAGATGGCCTGAAGTAACTGAAGAATCACAAAATAAGTGAAAATGCCCTGCCCCTGCCTTAACTGATGACATTCCACCACAAAAGAAGTGAAAATGGCCGGTCCTTGCCTTAAGTGATGACATTATCTTGTGAAATTCCTTTTCCTGGCTCATCCTGGCTCAAAAATCTCCCCCACTGAGCACCTTATGACCTCCCACTCCTGCCCGCCAGAGAACAACCCCCCTTTGACTGTAGTTTTCCTTTACCTACCCAAATTCTATAAAACGGCCCCACCCTTATCTCCCTTCGCTGACTCTCTTTTCGGACTCAGCCCGCCTGCACCCAGGTGATTTAAAAGCTTTATTGCTCACACAAAGCCTGTTTGGTGGTCTCGTCACACGGATGCGCATGACACTCAAAAAGAGAGTGAGTATAAGAGAGAGAATTTTCTGATGCTCTGGGATGGGCCTGGCTCAGCTCAGGGAGGAAGCCCTGCCTCTAAAGGCTGCAACTTAGGCTGTCTCTCTTAGCCCAGCATCTGATCACATCTTCTGTCACTCAGGACCTGAGGGGTGGGACCTAAAACATTATCCAATCAGAGACGCTAGGCTGGAAACCGTCCAATCAGGCATGCAGCTGGAGGGAAGAGAACGGCTTTCCGCTTTTGGCGCGGCCTTTGTCTCTGGCTGCAGCCCGACCTTCAGGTCTCCTCTTCACGGCTCTGTGCCCTATTCTCCTGGAGGCCCAGTCTCTGTGGCCCTGTGACCTGCAGGTATTGGGAGATCCACAGCTAAAACGCCAGGACCCCCTGGAAGCCTAGAAATGGTGAGAGTGCGGGGGCCTACATCCCGAGAGAGGAAGAGGGGTAGGGTGGAACCGGTGGGAAGTGACTGTGGCGGGACTCAGGCTTCTTCGCAGTCAGCTCCACAATGTGCGCCCCAAGTTCTCCTTGCCCAGGTTGGCCTCAGTCCCCTTCAGCCGTAAGATGGCGACTGCGCTGACAGCCGGGCCCTGGGCCTCCTTTCTCTTCCTCTGGCAGTGACTGTGCCCTGGCCTGGAGCCCTCCCTGGGCAGTTCTGCAGCGGCAGCGCCGCGTTTCTCCCAGATTGTGCAGGGACCATCGGAGGGTGTGGGGAGAATCCTGACTCGGGATGTGGGTTCATGAATGAGAAGAGCTTTGGTCCGTGGGGTTCACAGTTTCTCTTTTCTGTTATTAAAAATGTATGGTGCCAGGCGCTGTGGCTGCCTCCAGTAATCCCAACACTTTGGGAGACTGAGAAGGGCCGATCACTTGAGGTCAGGAGTTGAAGACCAGCCTGGGCAAAATGGGGAAACCCCGTCTCTACAAAAAATACAAAAATTAGCTGGGTTTGATGGCGAATGTCTCTAGTCCCAGCTACTCGGGAGGCAGAGGGGAGAGAATCGCTTGCACCCAGGACGCGGAGGTTGCAGTGAGCTGAGATCGCGCCACTGCACTCCAGCCTGGGAAACAGAGCAAGACTTCGTCTAAAAAAAAAAAAAAAAATTATGGGCGTCACCGCAAAAATATCAAATAATTTAATCAAACAGTCATTCAAGAGCATCCAGCTATAGTTTGTAGTTTGTGGTCCATGGGAGGGGCTTGAAGGAAACACATTTATAAGGTGCATGATGATGAAAACCAAATTCAATAATTGATCAGGTATAGTTACGTAGTTTCTTAATTTGTACAATTAAGGTGGAAATTTCCTGGTTTTGTAATCAGAGCTTAATTGGCAGTTTATAGTTTTTTAAGCCTGAGTTTTGTTTCCCGAATGTAGTAATTTAGCAAAAACTGCACTTGAGTTTAGATTTTTATTTTAGAAGTAGGAATCCGAGGACTAGAGGCTCCTCAGTCTAATTGCCTGCCCCTTAATTATTTTCACACCCCACAGGGGAGTGATTTTCCCTGGCATTTTTCACATGTGTCCCAAGCAGGGCCTCAAATGTACCTCATGTTCCTCAATCATTTTTTTAAAAGCATTGCATAACATTATTGAAAAGACTTGTTTTCTCTTTATAAATGTTTCCCAGAAGAAGAAAGCAAAGAATAATCCCCTGACACTGTATTGTAAAAAATATCTGTGCCTGTTTTTCTTTTGTTGTTTTTGTTTTTTGAGACGGAATCTGGCTCTGTTGCCAGGCTGGAGTGCAGTCAGGCGATGTTGATTTACTGCAACCTCCGTCTCCTGGGTTCAAGGGATTCTCCTGCCTCAGCCTTTCGAGTAGCTGGGACGACAGGCGCGCACCACCACGCCCAGCTAATTTTTTGTGTTTTAAGCAGAGACGGGGTTTCACCATATTGGCCAGGATGGTCTCGATCTCTTGACCTCGTTATCCACTCGCCTGGGCCTTCCAAAGTGCTGGAATTACAGGCGAGCCACCGCGCCTGGCTCCTCTTTTTCTTTTACTTTTCCCAGAGAACTTAACAAAATGTTTTTGGGTCAAGATTACCCTTTGGAAACTTTGTAGGATGATTTGTCCTCAGCCAACCTTCAGTTTTTTTCTGATCCTGGGTTATAGTACTTTCTGGGAATAAACCAAGATACCCACCATGGCTGTGTTTGCTAGAATGTCTAGTGAACATTAGCTCTTGGGTCATTTTCTCCCATAGAACCGCCTGAAGTATGGAGTGTAGCCTCTCAAGGGAACGGGTGGTAGCCTTGCAGCTGAAAGGCATCTCCTGGTGCACTTTTTTTTTTTTTTGAAAAGCTAACCCCTTGAGGCTGGGCGCAGTGGCTCATGCCTGTAATCCCAGCATGAAGATTGTCTTCACCCAACCAAGTTTCCAATTCTTGGAGACACATTGCTTGCCAGCCAATCAGATGCTGGTATTGAAAACAAATACTTTCGGCCCCCTGGATTCTCTTGTGGGGGGTCGGGGGTAGAAAAATAATGAAAGAAAAATAGTGAAAATTTTGTTTAAAAAAACACGCCAAAAGCCAAAAAAACAACTGACCCCAGTGAGATGGCGTAAAAGTTTACGAAGTAAAATGCACCTGGGGCACTCACTGGTGCATAGCGCAGTGTCTTCTGGGGGTGTGGTTATTGAGCATGTAAGTGAACAGGATGGGGTGGGTGATTGAATCTGTACCTTCAAAAGATGTGTTCACTTATTTTGACCTTTTTTTTTTTTTTTTTTTTTAAAGACAGTCTCACTCGTTGCACAGGCTGGAATGCAATGGCTAAATCTTGGCTCACTGCAACCTCTACCTCCTGGGTTCAATTGACTCTCATGCCTCAGCCTCCCAAGTATCTAGGACTATAGGTGCGCACCACTAGGCCCGGCTAGCTTTTGTATTTTTAGTAGAGATGGATTAGGTTGGTCCCAAACTTCTAGTCTTAAGTGATCCACCTGCCTTGGCCTCCCAAAGTGCTGGGATTACAGGCATGAGCCACTGCACCCAGCTGACATCAGTTTTTTTTAACTGCGATTTGCATTTTATTAGTAGGGCTTGAAAGGTAAGAAAATATTTACAAAGAAAAGAGATGAGTTTAAAACAATTAATATCTAACCATATATTCCATTTGTTAATAATTCTCATTTATCTTTTTCTTTCCTAGAGTGAGTTTAGGAATTTTCTCAGGTCTGTTTTTTATGGCTGAGTGATTTCAAACAGAATTCTAAGCCCTAGCTTTAAGAATACTAGCTACCAAAGGAAAAAATAAGAAAAATCTCTTTCACTTTGGCTGTAGACAATATATTTCCACAGGAAAATGTGGTAGATAACTGATGAGTTACATAGAATCATCAAAACATCAGTACCTCCTTTTGCTGGGTAAATTAGTGAAAGTGAGTATCTCAGTTCTATATCCTATTGTCTTGATTTCTGAGTTTAATGCTAAGTTATATGTGATGAAACATGGTACCTTCTATAAGTGTTCCCATTAGACTAATTTTTTACTACATTATTTTTAATAGAAATAATAAGATAATATACATATTGTCTGAAAGAAGTAGGTATATTTGTTTTTCTTATGAAGGCATAAAATACAAGCACTTGAGCCAGGTGCAGTGACTCAACGCCTGTAATCCCAGCACTTTGGGAGGCTGAGGCGGGTAGATAACTTGAGGTCAGGAGTTCCACACCAGCCTTCCCAACATAGTGAAATTCCATCTCTACTAAAAATACAAAAGTTAGTAGGGTATGCTGGCGCATACTTTGTAGTTTCAGCTGCTTGGGAGGCTGAGGCAGGAGAATGACTAGAATCCGGGAGGCCGAGGTTGCGGTGAGCTGAGATCATACCATGGCACTCCAGCCTGGGTGACAGGGTGAGACTCCATCTCAAAAAAAGAAAAAAAAGTGTCAGCACCTTAAAATTTCCATCCCTTATGTAAACACTGTGTTTGAGAAATTTCACTGGATTTTTCAAACAGTTTCAAAAACCAAGTGAATAACTCTCACATGGAAATTAAAGCTTGAACCTGGTGACTCCAAGCTAAGGCTAATATTAAGCCTGCAACAGGAGATTATTAAAGGCCCGGTTAGTTATTTCTGGGGAACTTTTCCTGCAGATGTTTCAGTCTGCTCACCCCAGCCGTGGAAGAAGGAGCCTTTATCCTCAGAGAAACTGCAGAACCCCGGAAAGCTGGGGCCCCACAGGCAGATGCAGTTAAGGTTAAGATGAAAGGAAACTGGGAGGGTCTTACTAATGATGATGAAGTTGTTCTTGTTTTGAGGCACCTTCTACACTTTGTATAATACAAATGTTAGATTTATGTTAAAAAAAAAAAAAAATCCAAAAACGTATTGCAACAGGAGGAAGTACCAACTAACTATAAGATCTTTATGGCTTGCATAGATGTAGGCAGAAAAGGGCTTTCTTTTCTAGAGAGGAGCAAACAAGATTAGAAAGGAGGTGGGAGGGCAATGACAAATGGAGAGTGAAAAAGATTATAGAAAAGAGAATGTCTTACCCTGAAATCAGCGTGTTCTTAGGAGGGACATAAAATGGGGTTATATGTTGACTCAGACGGAGGGTAGCTCAAAGTTCAGGAGCCTGAGGGAGGGAGATAAACTTAAGTAAAGTTTAAGAAATATTTACTTTTAGGCTGGGTGGGATGGCTCATGTCTGTAATTCCAGCACTTTGGGAGTCTGAGGCGGGCAGATCACAAGGTCAGGAGTGCCAGACCAGCCTGAGATGGTGAAACCTTGTCTCTACTAAAAATACAAAAATTAGCTGAGTGTGGGGATGCATGCCTGTAATGCCAGCTACTCAGGAGGCTAATGCAGGAGAATAGCTTGAACCTGGGAGGCAGAGGTTGCAGTGAGCCAAGATCGCGCCATTGCACTCCGACCTATTCAACAGAACGAGACTCCAACTCAAAAAAAAAAAAAAAAAAAAAAAAAAGGAAATATTTTATTTTAGGACTGGCATGGTGGCTCACACCTGTAATCCCAGCAGTTTGGGAGACCAAGGCATGCAGACCACCTGAGGTCACAAGTTTGAGACCAGTTTATGCAACATGGTGAAACCCTGTTTCTACTTAAAATACAACAATTAGCCGGGCATGGTGGCGGGTGCCTATAATCCCAGCTACTCTGGAGACTGAGGCAGGAGAATTTCTTGAACCCGGGATGCAGATGTTGCAGTCAGCCAAGATCACGCCACTGTACTTATGCCTGGGTGACAGAGTGAGACTCCAGCTGAAGAAAAAGACAGAAATGTTTTATTTTTACCACTGAAGACAAATTCAGCTGATTTTTTTTTTAATGAGAAAAAGAAAATGTGCAGAGTGTGTGTCTGGCTCTGTGATAGGTAAGAAAATGGAACACCGTCTAAGTCATAATGGGAAGAGTGTTTCTTTCCATAAACTGTTCCTGGAGCACATAAAGGATGGAGAATTGTATTAATCACAAATATTTTCCAGCATTATCTATGTGTTTCATCTTTCCCTATCACTTTTCATTGTTCTATGCATTTCTTCCATTTGACTTTTCCTGGTCTGCATCTTATATATGAAACTGGTCAACTGTGGTTACCAGTGTTTTGCTGAGTTCTGTGAGTAGCTCTACAAAATTATTAAACTTAAGGGAGGTCATGGCAGTCCCCAAATATTAAACATTAGCTCAGAAGCATACATGGGCCCATGGGGTTTGTGATTGGCATCTGCAGTGAGGACAATGTTGGAACCCAAGCCCTGAATCAGAGTCTGTTCTGACTGTGTGTGGTGTCAGAATTCAAATGTTAGACAATAAGTTACTGGATAATTTTTTGATGTTCAGCAAACTCTACAGATTTGGTGCCAAAAATAAGATATGACAGAGTCCTTGCCTGGAATAAAACTCTGGGTGTTTGGGAATAAGAGACTCTGCTCTCCTGTACACAGGCTGTCACACTGCTCATTGTCCTGTGATTCCAGGTCTTCTCCCAGGGTGACAGAGGACTGAAAACTTAGAGGAAAGGAGCTCTGATGACAGACCCCCCTTTTCACACAGCTACCACCACAGGATTCTCACCCACTCCAAAACACGCACATTAGATATTGACGTGTCCACACTCCTCCCAGGAGTAGGCATCACCATCAGGAATTTCACCACAGTGTTTTTGATCCAAGTGTTTTTTGCCAAAAAAACACAAGTGTCTTCAAGTCTTCTGGCATATCCCCTCAGACACTAAATCTGCTGCAGCAACCTGTTTTCTCCACCAACCTAGGGTTCTGGACCACCTGTTCATAATCTCATCTGCCTGCATACACACAGAAATAAATCAGAGTACAGCCCCACTGGGACCACTATCTGTAGCGAAAATCAGCCCTTTCCGCTACATTACACTCTCTCTCACCGTGGGATTTTTTTTTTTTTCTTTTAGCTTTAATTTTTGTTTCAGGGTACACATGTGGGTTTGTTATATAGCTAAAATTATGTCACGGGGGTTTGGTGTGCAGATTATTTTGTCCCTGAGGTACTACCCATAGCACCAAACAGGTATGTTTTCTGATCCTCTGAATCCTTGCACCCTCCACCCTCAACCTTTGTGTTCATGTGTTCTTATTATTTAGCTCTTATAAATAATAACATGTATTTGGTTTTCTTTTTCTACATTAGTTTTCTTTTTGGTTTGGTTTGTTTTTTGTTACTGTTTTGGTTTTTGAGACAGTTTCACTCTTGTTGCCCAGGCTTGAGTGCAACAGTGTGATCTCCACTAACCACAACCTCCACCTCATGGGTTCAAGCGATTCTCCTGCCTCAGCCTTCTGAGTAGCTGGGATTACAGGCATGCACCACAACGACTGGCTAATTTTGTATTTTTAGTAGAGACTTGGTTTCTCCATGTTGGTCAGGCTGGTCTCAAACTCTCAGCCTTAGGTGATCCACCCGTCTCGGCCTTCAAAGTGCTGGGATTAGAGGTGTGAGTCATCATGCCTTGATGTTATTGCAAAGACCTGATGTTTTTTAATTATTAATTTTTTTATTATTACACTTTAAATTCTAGGGTACATGTGCACAACGTGCAGGTTTGTTACATAAGTATACATGTGCCATGTTGGTGTGCTGCACCCATTAACTCGTCATTTATTTTAGGTATATCTCCAAATTCTATCCCTCTCTCCTCTCCTCACCCCACGACAGGCCCTGGCTTGTTATGTTCCCCACCCTGTGTCCAACTGTTCTTATTGTTCAGTTCCCACCTATGAGTGAGAACATGCGGTGTTTGGTTTTCTATCCTTGCGATAGTTTGCTCAGAATGATGGTTTCCAGCTTCATCCATGTCCCTACAAAGGACATTAACCCATCCTTTTTTATGGCTACATAGTATTCCATGGTGTGTATGTGCCACATTTTCTTTTTTTTTTTTTTTTGAGACAGAATCTTGCTCTGTCACCCAGGCTGGAGTGCAGTGGCACCATCTCGGCTCACTGCAACCTCCGCCTCCCGGGTTCATGCCATTCTCCTGCCTCAGCCTCCCGAGTAGCTGCGACTACAGGTGCCTGCCACCACGCCCAGCTAATTTTTTCTATTTTTTAGTAGAGACGGGGTTTCACCGAGTTAGCCAGGATGTTCTCGATCTTCTGACCTTGTGATCCGCCCACCTCGGCCTCCCAAAGTGCTGGGATTACAGGCGTCAGCCACTGCGCCTGGCCTACATTTTCTTAATCCAGTCTATCATTGATGGACATTTGGGTTGGTTCCAAATCTTTGCTATTGTGAATAGTCCCACAATAAACATACATGTGCATGTGTCTTTATAGCAGCATGATTTGTAATCCTTTGGGTATATACCCAGTGATGGGATGGCTGGGTCAAATGGTATTTCTAGTTCTAGATCCTTGAGGAATTGCCACACTGTCTTCCACGATGGTAGAACTAGTTTAGAGTCCCACCAACAGTGTAAAAGTGTTCGTATTTCTCCACATCCTCTCCAACACCTGTTGTTTCCTGACTTTTAATGATCGCCATTCTAATTGGTGTGAGATGGTATCTCATGGTGGTTTTGATTTGCATTTCTCTGATGGCCAGTGATGATGAGTATTTTTTCATGTGTCTGATGGCTGCATAAATGTCTTCTTTTGAGGAGTGTCTGTTCATATCCTTTGCCCACTTTTCGTTGGGATTGTTTGATTTTTTTTCTTGTAAATCTGTTTAAGTTCTTTGTAGATTCTGGATATTAGCCCTTTGTCAGATGGGTAGATTGTAAAAATTTCCTCCCATTCTGTAGGATGCCTGTTCACTCTGATGGTAGTTTCTTTTGCTGTGCAGAAGCTCTTTAGTTTAATTAGATCCCATTTGTCAATTTTGGTTCTTGTTGCCATTGCTTTTGGTGTTTTAGTCATGAAGTCCATGTCCATGCCTATGTCCTGAATGGTATTGCCTAGATTTTCTTCTAGGTTGTTTATGACTTTAGGTCTAACACTTCAGTCTTTAATCCATCTTGAGTTAATTTTTGTTTAAGGTGGAAGGAAGGGATCCACTTTCAGCTTTCTACATATGGCTAGCCAGTTGTCCCAGCACCATTTATTAAATAGGGAATCCTTTCCCCATTTCTTGTTTTTGTCAGGTTTGTCAAAGATCAAATGGTTGTAGATGTGTGGTATTATTTCTGAGGGCTCTGTTCTGTTCCATTGGTCTATATCTCTGTTTTGGTACCAGTATCATGCTGTTTTGGTTACTGTAGCCTTGTAGTATAGTTTGAAGTCAGGTAGCGTGATGCCTCCAGCTTTGTCCTTTTTGCTTAGGATTGTCCTGGCAATGCGGGTTCTTTTTTGGTTCTATATGAACTTTAAAGTATTTTTTCCAATTCTGTGAAGAAAGTCATTGGTAGCTTGATCGGGAAGGCATTGAATCTATCAATTACTTTGGGCAGTATGGCCATTTTCACAATATTGATTCTTCCTATCCATGAGCATGGAATGTTCTTCCATTTGTTTGTGTCCTCTTATTTCATTGAGCAGTGTTTGTAGTTCTCCTTGGTCTTTCACATCTCTTGTAAGTTGGATTCCTAGGTATTTTATTCTCTTTGAAGCAATTGTGAATGGGAGTTCACTCATGATTTGGCTCTCTATTTGTCTGTTATTGGTGTGTAAGAATGGTTGTGATTTTTGCACATTGATTTTGCATCCTGAGACTTTACTGAAGTTTCTTTTTTTTTTTTTTTTGTGACGGAGTCTCGCTCTGTCGCCCAGGCTGGAGTGCAGTGGCTGGATCTCAGCTCACTGCAAGCTCCGCCTCCCAGGTTTAGGCCATTCTCCTGCCTCAGCCTCCTGAGTAGCTGGGACTACAGGCGCCCGCCACCTCGCCCAGCTAGTTTTTTGTATTTTTTAGTAGAGACGGGGTTTCACCCTGTTAGCTAGGATGATCTCGATATCCTGACCTCGTGATCCGCCCGTCTCAGCCTCCCAAAGTGCTGGGATTACAGGTGTGAGCCACCGCGCCCAGCGACTTTGCTGAAGTTTCTTATCAGCTTAAGGAGATTTAGGACTGAGACAACCGGGTTTTCTAAATATATAATCATGTCATCTGCAAACAGGGACAATTTGACTTCCTCTTTTACTAATTGAATACCCTTTATTTCTTTCTCCTGCCTGATTGCCCTGGCCAGAACTTCCAACACTATTTTGCATACAAGTGGTGAGAGAGAGCATCCCTGTCTTGTGCCAGTTTTCAAAGGGAATGCTTCCAGTTTCTGCCCATTCACTATGATATTGGCTGTGAGTTTGTCATAAATAGCTCTTATTATTTTGAGATACGTCCCATCAATACCTAGTTTATTGATAGTTTTTACCATGAAGGGCTGTTGAATTTTGTTGAAGGCCTTTTCTGCATCTATTGAGATAATCATGTGATTTTTGTCTTTGGATCTGTTTACATGATGGATTACGTTTATTGATTTGCATATGTTGAGCCAGCCTTGCATCCCAAGGATAAAGCCAACTTGATTGTGGTGGATAAGCTTTTTAATGTGCTGCCGGATTCAGTTTGCCAGTATTTTATTGAGGATTTTTGCATCCATGTTCTTCAAGGATATTGGTCTAAAATTCTCTTTTTTTGTTGTGTCTCTGCCAGGCTTTGGTAGCAGGATGATGCTGGCCTCATAAAATGAGTTAGGGAGGATTCCCTCTTTTTCTATTGATTGAAGTAGTTTCAGAAGGAATGGTACCAGCTCCTCTTTGAACCTCTGGTAGAATTCAGCTGTGAACCTGTCTAGTCCTGGACTTTTTTTGGGTTGATAGGCTATTAATTATTGCCTAAATTTCAGAGCCTGTTTATTTGTGTAGAGGTTTTTATAGTATTCTCTGTTGCTATTTTTTGTTTCTCTGGGATTCGTGGTGATATCCCCTGTATCTTTTTTTATTGCGTCTATTTGATTCTTCTCTCTTTTCTTCTTTATTAACCTTGCTTGAGGTATATCAGTTTTGTTGATCTTTTCAAAAAAGCAGCTCCTGGATTCATTGAATTTTTTTTTTTTTTTTTTGAAGTTTTTTTTTGTATCTCTCCTTCAGGTCTTCAGACAATCGATCATAACAAACTCCTCCAAGCTAAAGGAGGATGTTCGAACCCACCACAAAGAAGCTAAAAACATTGAAGAAATGTTCAACAAATGCCTAACCGTAATAGACCGTGTAGAGAAGAGCTTCAGTGACCTGATGGAGCTGAAAACCATGACACGAGAAATACGTGATGCATATATAAGCTTCAGTAGCAAATCTGATCAAGTGGAAGAAAGGGTATCAGTGATTGAAGATCAAATGAATGAAATGAAGCAAGAGGAGAAGTTTAGAGAAAAACAACTAAAAAGAAATGAACAAAGCCTCCAAGAAATATGGGACTATGTGAAAAGACCAAATCTACGTCTGATTGGTGTACCTGAAAGTGACAGGGAGAATGGAACCAAGTTGGAAAACACTCTTCAGGATATTATTCAGGAGAACTTCCCCAGCCTAGCAAGGCAGGCCAACATTCAAATTCAGGAAATACAGAGAACACCACAAAGATACTCCTCGAGAAGAGCGACTCCAAGACACATAATTGTCAGATTCACCAAAGTTGAAATGAAGGAAAAAATGTTAAGGGCAGCCAGAGAGAAAGGTCGGGTTACCCACAAAGGGAAACCCATCAGACTAACAGCAGATCTCTCAGCGGAAACTCTACAAGCCAGAAGAGAGTGGGGACCAATATTCAACATTCTTAAAGAAAGGAATTTTCAACCCAGAATTTCATATCCAGCCAAACTAAGCTTCATAAACGAAGGAGAAATAAAATCCTTTACAGACAAACAAATGCTGATCGATTTTGTCACCACCAGGCCTGCCTTACAAGAACTCCTGAAGGAAGCACTAAACATGGAGAGGAACAACCGGTACCAGGCACTGCAAAAACATGCCAAATTGTAAAGACCATCAATGCTAGGAAGAAACTGCATCAACTAACAGGCAAAATAACCAGCTAACATCATAATGACAGGACCAAATTCACACATAACTATATTAACCTTAAATGTAAATGGGCTACATGCCCCAATTAAAAGACACAGACTGGCAAATCGGATAAAGAGTCAAGACCCACCAGTGTGTTGTATTCAGGAGACCCATCTCATGTGCAGAGACACACATAGGCTCAAAATACAGGGATGGAGGAAGATCTCCCAAGCAAATAGAAAACAAAAAAAAAAAAGCTGGGGTTGCAATCCTGGTCTCTGAAAACACAGACTTTAAACCAACAAAGATCAAAAAAGACAAAGAAGGCCATTACATAATGGTTAAGGGATCAATTCAACAAGCAGAGCTAACTATCCTAAATAGATATGCATGCAATACAGAAGCACCCAGATTCATAAAGCCCTTAGAGACCTACAAAGAGACTTAGACTCCCACACAATAATAATCAGAGATTTTAATATCTCACTGTCAACATTAAACAGATCAATGAGGCAGAAAGTTAACAAGGATATTCAGGAATTGAACTCAGCTCTGCACCAAGTGGACCCAATAGACATCTACAGAACTCTCCACCTCAAATCTACTGAATATACATTCTTCTCAGCACCACATCACACTTATTCCAAAATTGACCACATAGTTGGAAGTAAAGCACTCCTCAGCAAATGTAAAAGAACAAAAAGTATAACAAACTGTCTCTCAGACCACAGTGCAGTCAAACTAGAAATCAGGATTAAGAAACTCATTCAAAACTGCTCAACTACATGGAAACTAAGCAACGTGCTCCTGAACGACTACTGGGTACATAATGAAATGAAGGCAGAAATAAAGATGTTCTTTGAAACCAATGAGAACAAAGACACAACATACCAGAATCTCTGGGACACATTTAAAGCAGTGTGTAGAGGGAAATTTATAGCACTAAATGCCCACAAGAGAAAGCAGGAAAGATCAAAAATTGACACCCTAACGTCACAATTTAAAGAATTAGAGAAGCAATAGCAAACACATTGAAAAGCTAGCAAAAGGCAAGAAATAACTAAGATCAGAGCTGATTTTTTTTTAATGGGCTTCATTGATGTTATTGCAGAGGACATGATTTTTTTTTTATGGCCACAGAGTATTCCATGATGTTTATGTGCCATATTTTGTTTTTTTTTACTAAATCTTTTATTTTATCTTTGGACACTGGGTCTCGCTTATTGCCCAGGCTAGATTGCCATGATGTGATTTTGGCTTGCTTTAGTCTCAGCTTCCCAGGCTCAAGCAATTCTCCCTTACCTTATCCTCTCAAGTAACTGGGACTACAGTGTGGATTACCATGCCTGGCCACTTTTTCTTTTTGTATTTTCCATGTAGACAAGATTTTGCTATTTTTTTCAGGCCAGTCTCAAACTTCTAAGCTCAGGCAATCCACCTGCCTCGGCCTTCCAGAGCTCTGGGATTACAGGCATGAGCCACCGCTTCTGACCATACCATATTTTCTTTATCCAGTCTACCATTGATAGGCATATAGGGCCTGTCCATGTCTTTGCTATTGTGAATAGTGCTGCAGTGAACATGCATGTGGATGTGTCTTTATAATAATTTATATTTCTTTGGGTATATACCCAATTATCAGGTTCCTGAGTCAAATGATGATTCTCTTTTTAGTTCTGTGAGGAATTGCCACACTGATTTTTACTGTTGTTGAACTAATTTACACTCCCACCAGTGAGTATAAGCATTCCCTTTTCTGTGAAACCTTGGTAGCATCTGTTATTTTTTGACATTTTTAAAATAGCCATTCTGACTGATGTGAGGTGGTATCTCATTGTGGTTTTTCTTTTAATTTCTTTTTTTTTTTTTTTTTGAGTTGGAGACTGACTCTGACTGTCACCCAGGCTGAAGTGCAGTGGCACGATCTCGGCTCATTGCAACTTCTGCCTCCCAGGTTTAAGCAATTCTTTTGTCTCAGCCTCCTGAGTAGCTGGGACTACAGGTGCCCACCACCATGCCAGGCTAATTTTTGTATTTTTATTAGAAACAAGGTTTCACCATATTGGACAGGCTGGTCTCAAACTCCTGACCTTGTGATCTGCCTGCTTAAGCCTCCCAATGTGCTGGGATTACAGGTATGAGACACCGTGCCAGCTTCTTTTTAATTTCTTTAATGATCACCTATGAGCTTTGTTTTTCATATGCTTGTTAGCCACATGTATGTCTTCCTTTGAAAAGCATCTGTTCATGTTTTTTGCCTACTTTTTAATGAGGTTTGTTTTTTTCTTATAAACTTGTTTAAGTTCTTATTAATTCTGGATATTAGACCTTTGTCAGAGGCAAAGTTTGCAAATATTTTCTTTTCTTCTGTAGGTTGTCTGTTTATTCTGTTGATAGTTTCCTTTGCTGTGAAGAAGCTCTTTATTTTAAATAGGTCCCATTTGTCAACTTTTGCTTTTGTTGCAATTGCTTTTGGTAGCTTCATCCTCAAGTGTTTGCAGGTTTCTATGTCTAGAACAGTAGCTTTTAGGTTATCTTGCAGGGTTTCTTATAATGTTATGTTTTACATTTAAGTCTTTATGTTGAGTTGATTATTGTATATGGTGTAATTAAGGGGTTCAGTTTAAGTGTTCTACATAGTACAAGTTAGTTATTCCAGCACCATTTATTAAATAGAGAATTTTTCCCACATTTCTTTTGTCAGCTTTGTCAAAAATCTGATGGTTGCAAGAGGGTAGCATTATTTCTGTGCTCTTTATTCTGTTGCATTGGTCTTGTGCACTCATGAACACTCATGAATTTTTTATAACATCTTTCTCTCTTCTGCTTCCCCCCCCCATAAACATTCTTTTTTTCTTTTTTTTTCTTTTTTTGGAGATGGACTCTGGCTATTGTTGCCCAGGCTGGAGTGCAGTGGCACGATCTCGACTCACCACAACCTCCACCTCCTTTGTTCAAGCCTCAGCCTCCCGAGTAGTTGGGATTACAGGCATGCGCCATCACGCCAGCCAATTTTGCATTTTTTAGTAGAAACAGGGTTTCTCCTTGTTGGTCAGGCTGATCTCCAACTCCTGACCTCGGTTATCTGCTCACCTCAACCTCCCAAAGTGCTGGGATTCCCGGTGTGAGCCACCGTGCCCAGGCTAACATTCTTTCAAGTGCATCCAATTTGCAAAACTTAGGTCACCAAGAGTTCAAAAACTCTTTAAAAAGTTCCAAAAATTTTTTTTCTTATTCTTTTTCCTTAAGGGATTTAGATTATATGTAGATATTTTTGTCTGCTTTCTTGAAATATCTGTAAACAATATTAACAAATAAACTTTCTGTGATTTTTTTTTTTACTTTAGATTATCTTATCTGGTACTTCGGATTTATTGTTCTGTTTCTAATTTTAAAAAGTTTATTTTTCTCCTGTTTAGGACTTTTTTTTTTGACATGGAGTTTCACTTTTGTTGCCCAGGCTGGAGTGCAATGGCATGATCTTGGCTCACGTAACCTCTGGCCCCCAGGTTCAAGGGATTCTCCCGCCTCAGCCTCCCAAGTAGTTGGGGTTACAGTTGTGTGTCACCACACTCAACTAATTTTGTATTTTTAGTAGATAGGCTGGTCTCGAACTCCCAAACTCAAGTGATCCACCTGCCTCAGCCTCCGAAAGTGCTGGGATTACAGGTGTGAGCCACCATGCCTGGCCCATTTTTAGTCTTTTAAAGTAAACACAAATGTGTTTAGATAAAAGCTCATTTTAAGAGCACACGGAAGCTTAGCAGAAACATAGAATTAAATTTAGCTATACAGAGTGATAAACACTAAAAGATGGTTTCTTTGAAAGAAACCTGATTAGCCAAGGTAATTGTCTAAAATTTGCAGGCTGAAGTACTTACACAGCAAAAGCAAAAACAGTTCAGGGCATAAACTGAACAGTAGAGTCTGTAGTTGTACCTAGATTTCTATTAATTACTTCAGAATAATTAGCATACTACACATTAGTGTATTATTACTAATAATAATTAGTAAACACTACACATAACACATAACTACACATAACAATACATTCATATACATTAAACAGTCTTGTCTTTTTTTTTTTTTTTTTCTGAGACAGAGTCTTACTCTGTTGCCCAGGCTGGAGTGTAAGGGCTTGTTCTCTGCTCAGTGCAACCACTGGGACCTGGGTTCAAGCAGTTCTCTTGCCTCAGCCTCCTGAGTAGCTGGGATTATAGGCACATGCCACCATGCCTGGCTAAGTTTTTGTATTTTTAGTAGAGATTGGGTATCACCTTGTTGGCCAGCTTGATTGTGAATTCTCTTGATCCACACACCTCAGTTTCCCAAAGTGCTGGGATTACAGGTGTGAGTCATAAATAGTATTTTTTATAATGCTATGAATATAAAGCCACAATACTTACTTTGAATGAATCCCTTATATGGTTATTTTAATATTGTTATTTACACTTTTGAAATATAAACTTTGAAGTGTAAAGATTTTTTAAATGCTACATACATTACTACTAGTTTATTAAAATTATTCATACTTAGATATTTATATCTAATACCCCAAAAAATGTACTACAAATTGTTACAGTAGATATTAGTCTGACATGTTTATTACTTTATTCAATAGGGATAATTATAAGTAAACACAATTTTAGTATCTTTTATTTCACTAAATTGGAATGCTGCTATTACTAATGAAATAAAGACAGTTGATGTGGTCACCCAAAAACCATGATAGCTCTTCAGTTAACTATGTTGGAAGTTCTAATATATTCCACAGTGTGAACACAGTCAGATTCTATTTCTTCATCAAAAAGTGTTGTTGGAAGTTGTCAGATGTATTTCAATATAGAACCCCCCTTCAATGGCTAGGAAATGAGAGAGCAGCAGAGATGAGAAAAAAGGCTTTATAAAATTCTTTTGAAATTGTGCCCCCTTTCTTCATAATGCTCATGTTTCACATGCTGAGAGTAATTGTGCACTTTGGGTGTTTAGAAAGAAAATGCTTTTAGAGGAATATTTTCTGGCTGACTTGATCAATCTTATATCAAAACTGAGCTTTTTCTTAAGATCTTTTTGACTTTTTTCTCTCAAAATTATCTTGCTCAGGTGGAGATCTGTTTTTCTCTCCAATACTTTGGGTGTCTGTTTCAGAAGCCCTATTAGCATCCCATGGTGTCTGAATGAGGTGGGCCGTCACCGTGAGAACTTTTGGAGCTATTTCTATCTGGGCTCATGCTGGAAATGCATCTAAATTTTTCCCATGTCATCACAATTAAAAACTGGGGCTGAAACACTGGTCACATTCTCATGATTGTGAAGGTGCAATTCCACTCACGAGGCCTCCAGGCTCTCCTCCTGCAGCTCAGGCTTTCCTCTCTGATGTGACACCAGAGTGCTGCTGTGGGAATTGTGGTTCACATAAACTATGAGCTGTGCTCAAGGCTGTGCCTCAGTGGCAGATGATAGAGGTCAAGAGAGGACACTAGCAACTAGGAAAAAGCAAGCAAGAGTGCTGTAGCCAATGCCATAGAGCACAGAGCCATTGCTCTAAAATGTAAGTAGCCAAAAGGATAGAACTCTTTTCAACCATTTCTGTAGCCGAGTGAAAGCCTACCTTCAGCAAGTACCTGGTTTCAAGCTGCTAAACTACCTCCTGTTATGAAGATGTGAAAAGTTTATTTGTCATTGAATATAAACAATTAGCATACACAGATAGCCTCTTCAATCTCCAGGTGAATTTAGGATGAACTATATATGACATGGTGCTGGAAATTCTTATATTTGTGGACTAATTTTGGTGACCATCTTTCTGTCTCTGTAGTCTTTTAAGCAGATTGACTATAATGCATGTCACATTCAAGTTTGTGTAACAAAACAGTTTTCTTTCTGTTTATTATTGTAGAATTTTTCTGGGACTGGAGAAAATTTTTCATTTAATTATTTTTTCCAAACACTGTAATTACCAGATGTGATATAAACACATAAGGTGCCAACCAGAATTTACTATAGGGGGACTTTCCCTCAGACTTCTGGTCAACTCACACTTGTGCAACAAAGTGCATGCTGTCCCCTAAATATGCAGGCAGAATTGTGTTTCTGCCTGTTTGGTATCTATAGTCCTCTACAGTCAATTCTAGAGAGGCTGGACCAAATTTCTACCAACTTCACCGGGCAACAATCATTTTATCTCCCTCAATGATTCTTGTTATCTTCAGACCTGAAACTGATTCAGAGACCACGGGGCCCAGAAACCTAATCAGAGTAACATGTATTCATTGAGTACACATGTAGACATGAGAATCTCCACTTTCCCCTTTTTTCTCTTGGTCAAATGATCACAAATGTGCAGGTAAGACCTGCTGCTACTCCAGCCATTCAGGCCCTAAATCTGCAGCTCTACATTTTGTAACCAGGTCTCGAGATTTGGGAAATGGAAAATTTTTATCTAAAACATGCAAGTACTTTTGGTTATAAAACTCAGACATTGAAAGTGCCGTTATGTCGTTCTCCCCCTTTGAATTATGTATTCATCTCTTGAAACTGTTCACTATTGCCACAGGTAGATATATATAAAACTAATAATACCACATTGGACACTATCTCATACCCTAAACCATAATGCTATATATCTAATCAATAACCAATGTTATTCCTTTTTTTGTCTTTTTTTTTTTTTTTTTCCTTTTTGTGGAGAACGGGGTCTCGCTATATTACCCAGGCAGGTCTCGAACTCCTGGGCTCAAGCTATCCTCCCGCCTCTGCCTCCCTGAGAGCTGGGATTACAGGCGTGAGCCACCGCGCCCGACCATGTTATTTCTTTAAATAAAATTTTCTGACAAACAACTATCAATCCACTCTCTGTCCCTTTGTTTTTGTCTTTACAACTCCTCTTGCAACTGCTGTTAGTCAAAGTTAGATTCCAGGCAACTTGAGTCTCTGCTCCCAGGTTATAATCCTTAAAGTTGACCCAATAAACTGTCTACTTATATTCATGTTGTGTCAGCTTTTTTTTTTTTTTTTTCCCATAGAGACTTATTACTTAGAATGTGCTATTAGGGAATCTCTTCTCTGATTGCACTCCACTTGCTGTAACACCAAAGGATGCAGAGCCAGGTGGATCCTACCTAGAATCTGCAGATAAGGTCTGGCTTCTGCCTGGGCTTTACAAACAAGCATCGGACTTTGGATAGAGAATGTACAGAAAACTTTAAAAAAAAAAAAGTATTTTCTGCATTGTGAAATGTCAACATAAACATCTTACAGCCCCCATTTGAGAGTGTGGCTCTGAGATTTTTCTCATCTTGTTCATTGATCTGATATAGTTATGTAAGAGTTTCCAGGAGGAAATAGAATCTGATGGCAGAATCTGTAAGTGTAAATAAGCATCTTAGGATTGAGAGATCAAGGCCACAAAATATCCAGAGCCATGACCACAACTACATTTACCTGAAAAATGTGTTACTGGAGTAGAGTATTTTTGTTCTCTTACCCAAGAGCTAGCAAATCAGAATGAGTGATCGGGTTCTGGAGCATTTTCTACTTAGAATCAGCCTGAGTCTCTCCAGCCTGGCTTATCATTGAGACATCAGCCCATGGTCACTGGGAATTCTCTCACAATCACCTAGATGTCTTTGAGGCATTTGGGAATATCCAGAGCAGAATTGTGTCAGGTTGATAAGACTGATTAATTCTGCTTCTGTCTCAGTGTAAGAGAAACCAGTCATCCTGTGTTTGTTCATCCCCTCATATAAGAGGTATCTTTGGTTGGTACTCAGATGAGAATTTATCCAGTTTTCTGGTACTTGGATGATAAACAAGAAGGAGACCTGGAGACCCAAGTAGATAAACTCGTTACTTCCATTTTATATGGCCATTAAAAAAATACATGGTGGGGAGGGATGGCATTGGGAGTTATACGTGATGTAAATGACGAGTTGATGGGCGCTGATGAATTGATGGGTGCAGCACACCAACATGGCACAAGTATACATATGTAACAAACCTGCACGTTGTGCACATGTACCCTAGAACTTAAAGTATAATAAAAATATATATATACACATTTATATATAAATAAATAAAATTTAAAAATTAACCTCTTTAAAAAAATCCCTTACCGGTAGAATTTATCATTAAATAATCATAATGATAAAAAAAAATACATGAAGCAGTCATGGTTCCTACAATCCAGAAACTTTTAGTCTAGACTAGCAACTGGATAAATAGTTGAATTAAGCATCATATGGTTGCTACAATATATAGATGTGTCCAAAATCTTGGGCTTTATTTACACCACTTTATACTGTTGTGACTTCTGATGTCTACACCTGAAGTGATATTTATGAACAGAATAATTGTCACTGTTTTTTGTTTATATATATATATATTTTATATATATATAATATATATATACACACACACACACACACACACAGAATCTTGCTCAGTTGCCCAGGCTGGAGTGCAGTGGCACAGTCTCCACTCACTGCAATTTCTGCCACTTGGGTTCAAGTGATTCTCCTGCCTCAGCCTCCCAAGTAGCTAAGATTACTGGCCACAGCCACGGTGCCCAGCTAATTTTTGTATTTTTAGTAGAGGCGAGGTTTCACCATCTTGGTCAGGCTGGTCTTAAACTCCTGCCCTCATGATCCACCCACCTTGGCCTTTCAAAGTGCTGGAATGCCACTGTGCCTGGCCGTATATTTTCTTTTACCTTGCTAACTTTACATATTTATTTTCTTTTTTTTCTTTTTTTTTTTTTTTTTTTTTTTTTTTTTGAGACGGAGTCTCGCTCTGTCGCCCGGGCTGAAGTGCAGTGGCCTGATCTCAGCTCACTGCAAGCTCCGCCTCCCGGGTTCACGCCATTCTCCTGCCTCAGCCTCCCGAGTAGCTGGGACTACAGGCGCCCGCCACCTCGACCGGCTATTTTTTTGTATTTTTTAGTAGAGAGGGGGTTTCACCGTGTTAGCCGGGATGGTCTCGATCTCCTGACCTTGTGATCCGCCCGTCTCGGCCTCCCAAGGTGCTGGGATTACAGGCTTGAGCCACCGCCCGTGGCCCAGATTCACCTTTTTTGGAGGCCTTATGTAGGTCTAGACCTACCCTGGAGTCTTGCCTCACAGAACTGATTGGCAGGGATAAGAGCTTTAGCTGGTGAATCCTGCAGCATTTCTAGAGCTGCTGCTCACAATTTCCTGAAATCCGAAAGCAGGTAAGTACAAAAAATAAAGTATGTATTTGAGAGTCTTCATTTTTAAATTTTCTATGAAAACGAGTGGATGCAGAGACATTCTATTTAGCAACTTGTTTTTTATTCCTGCAGATCCAGTAGTTGCTCCATAAGTCACAAAAAAAGTAAATATAAACAGAATAACATTTTCTCTTAAATAATTTTTCTTTTTATATCTCATTCATCTGTCTATACTTAGCTTTTATTCTATACAATTTTTTTAAAAAGTTGATGACAGAAAAACAGAAGAAATTAAAATGCTGGGCCCATTTTCTAAATCCTGGTAATTATCAAATCCTTAGTACCAGCTCCAGGGTGTTATGAGAATTAAATTACATAATGTGTTATGCCCAGCACAGTGCTCTGTATCATACTTGAGCACATAGTAACTGCTTAATAAACATTGCACTAGTACATGGGTACATGTTTTTTAAATCCAGACTTATTCAGACATTGCTGCCTCTGTTTCTTCTGCAAACTTTAAAGAGTCAGCAAAGAATATAAAACTTTAAGATGGAGATGAGTTGTCTTTATTTGTACCAGAAGTAGCTGGCTGTGACAACAGTGCTAAGTGTAAGGGACCTCGCCTTTGCCTGCTTTTCTAACTAATGCTAATAATGAGCCAAGGAGGAGTAACATCAGCATTGACAGGGAACTTGTTTAAAACACTGATTCATGGACCCTTTTCAAACCTGCACAATCACATTACCTAAAGTGGGGCCAAAATTACCAAGTGATTTATAAGCTCTTTAAAGCTTGAGAGGCAATGCTTAGCTTTAGTGGTTATCAGCCCAGACTTCCCATTAGGATCACATGGCCAATACGCAGAAATCTGTTGTCCCCTCCCCACAGCTTCTGTTTATTGTTCTGGGTGGAAGTATCCATGGTGTTTTAATGAAGGGCCTCATGTGACTCTAAGGTGAGGCTAGAATCAGGTATGAGGCCTTCAAAATACATTCATGAGAATTAAGTTCCACCTTTGCACTAAAGCATGGCCACAGGACCTTTTCTGTTCTGGCTTGGTATGGACAGGTCAGACTGGCGCATATTTGTATTACTGTATGAAGCAGGTACTATGTGCTCAAGATTGTGATACAGAGCACTGTGCTGGGCATAACCCATTATGTGATTTAATTCTCATAACACCCTGGGAGCTGGTACTAAGGATTTAATAATTTCCAGAATTTAAAAAAAGTGTCCAGCATTTTAATTTCTTCTGTTTATCTCTACAGGTTCTGTAGCAGAAATTGCTGCTGTCTGTGGCAGGGGAGGGCACCTGAGGACAGGAAAGGAGAAACTTACTTTTTTATCTTCATGGAGCAGCACACTTTTCTAAATCTCTTCTGCTTTAAGGGACAGAAATGGGTCGACTTTTTCTGTCTTTTCTGCCAGTTGATGTCATGCTAGCAGGTAAACATGTGATACTGACACCCTTAAAGACGTGTTCTCAAGATGCAGGTAAAAAAAAAAAAAAATCCAAAAATGTATTGCAACGAAAGGAAGCACCAAATAACTATAATATAATTTATTGCTTGCAAAAATATAGGCAGAAAAGGGCTTTCTTTTCTAAGGAAGAGCAAACAAGATTAGAAAGGAGATGGGAGGGGAACAGCAAATGGAGGGTGAAAAAGTCAGATTTTAGATCAGAGAATTTCTTACCCTGAAATCAGCATGTTCTTAGGAGGGACATAAAACGGGGTTGTATATTGACCCAGAATGAGGGTAGCTCAAAGTTCAGGAGCCTGAGAGAAGATAAACTTAAGTAAAGTTTGATTAAGAAATATTTTATTTTAGGCCGGTTGCGGTGGCTCAAGCCTGCAATCCCAGCACTTTGTGAGGCTGAGGCAGGCATATCACCAGAGGTCAGGAGTTCAAGACCAGCCTGGCCAACATGGTGAAACCCTGTGTCTAGTAAAAATACAAAAATTAGCCGGGCATTGTGGCAGGTGCCTGTAATCCCAGATACTTGGGAGGCTGAGGCAGGAGAATTGCTTGAACCCGGGAGGCGAAGGTTGCGGTGAGCCGAGATGGCCCAACTATACTCCAGCCTGGGTGACAGAGCGAGACTCCATCTAAAAAAAAAAAAAAAAAAAAAAAAAAGATTGATTTTGACCACTGATGGCAAATTCAGCTTTTTTTTTTTTTTTTTTATTGAGAAAAAGGAGAAAATGTGCAGAGTGTGTGTCTGGCTGTGTGATAGGTAAGAAAAGGGAGCATCATCTTAATCATAATGGGAAGAGTGTTTCTTTCCATAAACTGTTCCTGAAGCACACAAAGGAAGGAGAATTGTATTAATCACAAATATTTTTCATAATTCTGTGTTTCATCTTTCCTCATCTCTTTTCTTTGTTCTATGCATTTCTTCCATTTGACTTTTCCTGGGCTACATCTTATATATGAAACCAGTAAACATAACTACAGTGTTTTGCTGAGTTCTGTGAGGAGCTCTACCAAATTATTGAGCTTCAGGGAGGTTATGGGAGTCCCCAATTTTTAAACAGTAGCTCAGAACCATAGATGGGCCCATGGGGTTTGTGACTGGCATCTGCAGTGAGGACAATGTTGTGGGACTGAGACCTGAATCAGGGTCTGTGCTGACTCTGGGTAGTGTTCAAATTCAAATGTTAGACAATGAGTTGGTGTTGGAGAATTGTTTGATGTTCAGCAAACTCTACAGATTTGGTGCCAGAAAAAAGATATCACAGAGGCCTGGCCTGGAATAAAACTCTGGGTGTTTGGGAATGGGAGGCTCTGCTCTTCTGTACACAGGCTGTCACACTGCCCATTGTCCTGTGATTCCAGGTCTTCTCCCAGGGTGACAGAGGACTGAAAACTTAGAGGAAAGGAGCTCTGATGATGCACCCCCTTTTCTTGCAGCTGCCACCACAGGATTCCCACCCACTCCCAAACACACACACTAGATATTGACGTGTCCACACACCTCCCAGGACTAGGCACCACCCTCAGGAACTTCACCATGACATTTTTGATCCAAGCATTTCTAGACAAAAAGTCAAAAGTATCTATAAGTTTCCTTGCGTATCCCCATCCCCAGACACAGAATCTGCAGCAGCAATCTGTTTTCTCCACCACCCTAGGTTCTGGCCCTCCTTTTCACAATCTCATCTGCCTACATGCACACAGAAATAAATCAGAGTACAGCCGTACCTAGGCCACTATCTGTAGCAAAAATCTGTCCATTCACTTACATTGCACTCTCTCCCACCAGGGGATTTTTTTTTTTTTTTTTTCTTTTAGCTTTTATTTTTGGTTCAGTGTACACATGTGGGTTTGTTATACAGCTAAAATCATGTCATGGGGGTTTGATGTACAGATTATTTTGTCACTGAGGTACTACCCATAACACCAAACAATTATGTTTTCTGATCCTCTGAGTCCTCCCACCCTCCAGCCTCAACTAGGCTTCAGTGTCTATTATTCTTCTCTTTGTGTTCTCTGCTCTTATTGCTTAGCTCTTACTTAAAAATAACAACATGCATTTGTTTTTGTGTTTCTGCATTAGTTTTCTTGTTGTTGTTTTTGTTTTGTCTTGTTTTGGTTTTTTGAGAAGGAGTTTTGCTCTTGTTGTCCAGACTGGAGAGCCATGGTACCATCTTGGCTCATCACAACATTCGTTTCCCGGGTTCAAGTGATTCTCCTGCCTCAGCCTCTCGAGTAGCTGGGGTTACAGGTCAGTGCCACCATGCCTAGCTAATTTTGTATTTTTAGTAGAGACAGGGTTAATCCATGTTGGTCAGGCTAGTCTCAAACTCCCGACCTCAGGTGATTCGCCCGCCTCAACCTCCCAAAGTGCTGGGATTACAGGCGTGAGCCACCACATCTGGCCTCTGCATTCGTTTTCTAAGAACAATGGTTTCCAGATTCATCTATGTTATTGCAAAGGACGTGATTTTTTTAAATAGCTACCCAGTATTTTGTAATGTTTATGTACCGTATTTTGTTTTTACTAAATCTTTTATTTTATTTTATTTTTGGAGACAGGCTTATTGCCTAGGCTAGAGTGCCAGGGCATGATATTGGCTTACTTTAGCCACAATCTCCCAGGCTTAAGTGATTCTCTCCTACCTCATCCTCCCTTGTAGCTGGGACTATATGCGTGCATTACCATGCCTGGCCAGTTTTTTTTTATATGTATATATTTTCCGTGGAGACAGGATTTTGCCATGTTGTCCAGACTGGTCTCAAACTTCTAAGCTCAGGCAACCCACCTGCCATGGCCTCCCAGAGTGCTTGGATTACAGGCATGAGCCACCGCATCTGACCATACCATATTTTCTTTATCCAGTCTATCATTGATAGGCATTTAGTGCCTGTCCATGTCTTTGCTATTGTGAATAGTTCTGCAATGAACATGCATGTAGATATGTCATTGTAATATAATAATTTATGTTTATTTGGATATATACCCAATTAGGAGGTTGCTGGGTCAAATGATAATTCTGTTTTTAGTTCTGTGAGAAATTGCCACACTGCTTTTTACAGTTGTTGAACTAATTTACACTCCCACCAGCAGAGTATAAGCATTCCCTTTTCTCTCCAACCTTGCCAGCATCTGTTATTTTTTGACATTTAAAAAATAGCCATTCTGATGGGTGTGATGCGGTATCTCATTGTGGTTTTTCTTTTAATTTATCTAATAATTAGTGATGAGCATTTTTTTCATATGCTTGTTAACTGCACATTTGTCTTTTGAAAAGAATATGTTCATTTTTTTTCTACTTTTTAATGAGGTTGTTTGGTTTTTTTCTTGTAAACTTGTTTGAGCTCTTAATAAATTCTGGACGTAGTCCTTTGTCAGAGGCAAAGTTTGTCAATATTTTCCTTGTTCTGTATGTTGTCTGTTTACTCTGTTGATAGTTTATTTGCTGTGAAGAAGCTCTGTAGTTTAAATAGGTCCCATTTGTCAATTTTTGCTTTTGTGGCAATTGCTTTTGATAGATTCATCATGAAGTCTTTGCCAGTTTGTATGTCTAGAATGGTATTTCCTAGGTTATCTTGCAGAGTTGCTTATAATTTTAAGTTTTACATTTAAGTCTTTAATTTATTTTGAGTTGATTTTTGTATATGGTGTAATGAGGAGGTCCAGTTTCAGTCTTCTACATAGTGCTGGGTAGTTATTCCAGCACCATTTATGAAATAGAGAATTCTTCCCACATTCCTCTTGTCAGCTTTGGCAAAAATCTGATGGTTGCAAGAGGGTGGCGTTATTTCTGGGCTCTCTGTTCTGTTGCATAGGTCTTGTTCATTCATGGATTTTTTTATAACATATTTCCCTCTTCTGCATTTTCACCCATAAACATGCTTTCAAGTGCATACAGTATGCAAAATTCAGATGTCCAAGAGTTCAAAAATTTTAAAAAGTTCCAAAAAAATGTTTTATACCATGGAGCTAGCAAATTGGAACAGGTGATCTAGTTTCTGGAGCTCCACCAGGACAGTTCCATTTTCTACTTAGAATCAGCCTGAGTCTCTCTAGCCTGGCTTATCGTTGGGCCATCAGCCCCTAGTCACTGGGAATTCTCTCATAATCATCTAGGTGCCTTTGAGGCATTTGAGGATGTTCCAAGAAGAATTATGTTAGGTTGACAAGAATGGTTAATTTTCCTTCTGTCTCAGTGTAAGAGAAAAGAGTCATCCTGTGTTTGTTCATCCTCTCATACAAGAGGTGTCTTTGATTGGTACCCAGATGAGAGTTTCTCCAGTTTTCTGGTACTTGGATGATAAACAAGGAGAAGATCTGGAGACTCAAATAGATAAACTAGTTGCTTCCATTTCATATGGCCATTAAAAAAAAAAAAAAAAAAAAAGCCAAGAAGCTGTCATGGTTCTTACAATCCAGAAACTTTTAGTCTAGACTAGCAACTGGGTAAATAATTGAATTATGCATCATATGGTTGGTACAATAAATAGATATGCCCAAAATCCTAGACTTTATTTAGGCTATTTCTTTACATTGTTCTGGCTTCTCATGTCTACACCTGAAGGGATATTTATGAATAGAAAAATTGTTATTATAATTTCTTTTTTATTTTTGAGATGGAGTCTTACTCTGTCACCAAGTCTGGAGTGCAGTGGTGCAATCTTGGCTCACTGCAACCTTTGCCACCCAGGTTCAAGCGATTCTCCTGCCTCAGCCCCTCGAGTAGCTAGTATTACAGGCACCTGCTACTGCACCTGGCTAATTTTTGTATTTTTAGTGGAGGCGAGGTTTCACCATCTTCGTCCGGCTGGTCTCTAACTCCTGACCTTGTGTTCCACCTGCCTCGGCCACCCAAAGTGCTGGGATTACAGGCATAAGCCACCGCGCCAGGACATATAAAATGTATTTCTTTTATGTTGTTAAGTGCATGGTATTTATTTTCTAATAAAATTACACTACAAAACCTGAAGGGATTTGTTTAAATTGCATATTACTATATAGTATAAATTTGACAGGGCAGTAGCTAGAAGAGATCAAAATTACAGAAACTCTGTGATTTAAGTTTCTTTCAGGTAAGCTTACAAAAAGCAAAACTGTTAGTACCCCAGTGACATAGAGAACAGAATTCTATAGGGTCCTCACCTTGTCCCAGATGTACCCTTTTTGGAGGCCTTATTTAGGTCTAACCCTACACTGGAGTCTTGCCTCACAGGACAAATTAGAAGATATCAGAGTTTTGGCTGGTGAATCCTGCTGCCTTTTTCTAGAGCTGGTGCTCACAATTTCCTAAAACCCAAAAGCAGATAAATGGGAAAAATTAAATATGTATTGTAGAGTCTTAGTTTTTAAATTTTCTATTAAAACCAGTGGTTGCAGAGACATTCTCTTTAGCAACTTGTTTTCTATTCCTGCAGGTCCAGTAATTGCTCCATAAGTCACAAAAAAGTAAATATAAACAGAATAAAATTTTCTCTAAGCTATGGTAAACTCTATATCTCTTTCATCTCTCTATATTTAGCTTTATTATTTACCTTTGATGACAGACAAACAGAAGAAATAAAAATGCTGGGCCCTTTATCTAAATCCTAAAAATTATTAAATCCTTAGTACCAGCTCCCAGGGTGTTATGAGAATTAAATTGCATAATGTGGGATGGCCAGCACAGTGCTTTGTATCTTACTCTTCAGCCCATAGTACCTGCTTAATAAACATTGCATTAGTACATGTTTACATGTTGTTTTTTAAATACAGACTTATTCAGACATTGCTGCCTTTTGTTTTCTCTGTAAACTTTAAAGAGCCAGCAAAGAATATAAAACTTTAGGATGGAGATTGAGTTGTCCTTATTTGTACCAGACGTATTTGGTTGTGACAAGAGTGCTAAGTGTAAGGGACCCTGTGCTGTGACTGCTTTCTCTAATGTTAATAATGCGCCAAGGGGAAGAAACATCATCATTGACAGGGGACTTGTTTAAAACACCCACTCATGGACCCTTTTGAAACCTGCAGAATCACATTACATAAAGTGGGGCCAAAATTACCAGTGACTTATAAGCTCGTTAAAGCTTGAGAGGCATTGCTTAGCTTAGTGGTGATCAGCCCAGACTTCTTATTGAGATCACGTGGCCAATTTTGCAGAAATCTCTTGTGCCCTCCCCACAGCTTCTGTTTATCATTCTCGATGGAAGCATCTATCATGTCTTAATGAAAGGCCTCATGTGACTCTAAGGTGAGGCCAGATTCAGGTATGAGGGCTTCAAAATACATTCATGAGAGTTAAGTTCCACCTTTTGACTAAAGGGTGGTCACAGGGCTGGTTCTATTTGGGTTCGGTAGGGACAGGTCAGTGTGGCACATATTTCCTATACTGTAGCAGAAATTGCTAGTGTCTGTGGCAGGGGAGGGCACCTGAGGACAGGAAAGGAGAAACTTATATTTTCATCTTCATGGAGCATCTCATTGTGCCTGAACTTCTTCTGTTTTAAAGAACAGGAATGGGTGGACTTTTTCTCTTTTTCTGCCAGCTGATGTCATGCTGGCAGGTGAACACATGGTACTGACACCTTTAAAGGCATATCCTTCAGATGCAGGTGTAATTTGTCCAGAAAATCTCATCTGAGAAGGAATTCCAGAGAAGTAAGAGATAGAAAAAAAAAGGCTTTTCTTCAGGTAAATATGTCTCAGATGAAGAGCTGTGTCCACTTTGCCTCCTGGACTGCCTTGCGTTTAGTACTCGCAAACCTTTACCTTTCTACATATATTTTTTCCTCCCTAATAAGTTTGATTTAACTACTTGTTAAAATTCTTATGATAGTCAAGGGTCTCTGAAAAATATTATTTCCTGTATTCCAGAGCCATCTCTGCATTATCTGTGTCATAGCTTCTTATATGTCATGCAAGATTCCCAGCAAGGATTTATGATGTGCAATATTAAAAATGTTCCTTTTGTGGCTGTTGAACATGGAAGGATGAAATTATCAGGCTTCCACTGGGCAAGTTTCTCATAGAAGTTTACTGTTTCGGCTGGGCGCGGTGGCTCACGCCTGTAATCCCAGCACTTTGGGAGGCCGAGGTGGGTGGATCACGAGGTCAGCGATCGAGACCATCCTGGCTAACACAGTGAAACCCTGTCTCTACTAAAAATACAAAAAATTGGCCAGGTGTGGTGGCAGGCATCTGTAGTCCCAGCTACTCAGGAGGCTGAGGTAGGAGAATGACCTGAACCCAGGAGGCAGACAGTGAGCCGAGATCGCCTCACTGCACTCAAGCCTGGGCGACAGAGGGAGACTCCGTCTCAAAAAAAAAAAAAAAAAAAAAAAGTTTCCTGTTTCATGCCTATGAGTCAAATCCATAAATGATAATATCCAATTAGTCCTAAAAATGTCCTGAGTTCTTGTTTAGTTTGAGGCAAGGGTAGGGAAACAATTCTCTTTCAGGTCCTATTTTTCATTTACCTGCACTGATTAGGTAGCCTAAGCATTTAACTTCAGGTTCTACATACTGAAGTTTCCCTTTTGAAACCCACAACCCCTCACACTGCAAGTGATTGAGAATGTGTGTAGTCACCTACTTCTTTTACGACTTTACCAGATATGAGAAGATCATCCACATACTGAAGCAGATGTATTTGTTTAGGGACTGTGACTTTTTCTAGTACTTGTTCTAGGATCTGAACAAACAGGTTGGGGGAGTCTGCGAAACCCTGGGGCAAGACCGTTCATCAATATTGTTGTCTCTGCCCCGAATAGAGGTCTTCCCACTCAAAAGCAAATATATCTCAGCTATCCTAAGCCAACGGGCATGCCCAGAAGGCATCCTTCAAATCTGTCATTGTAAACCATCGATGATCATATGGAATTTTGCTAAGAATGGTGTAAGGGTTGGGAACAATGGGGTGAGTGGTCTGGACTATTTGATTAATAGCTCTAAGCTCTTGCACCAATTGATATGATTCATCTGATTTCTTGACAGGCAGGATTGGCATTATTGTAAGGAGACATAGAGGGTTCAAGAAGCCCATCTTTAATGAGACCCTCAATTACAGGCTTCAGCCTTACTCTGCCCTCTAAAGGAATGGGGTATTGCTTTCTCCTAGTATTTCCCCAGGGGTTTTTAGTTTGATATGTATTGGAGGGATTTAGAGCGTCCCTCTATTTTCTTCCTTTGACCAGACATCAGGATGAATATATTTCTCATCCACAGCAGTAAGTGTAGTGAAAGTGAGGATTCCTTTAGGGCCCACTGGAAGGTCTATGCCTAGCCTTAAGTCCCTTCCTAGTAGATTAGTTCCTGCTTCAGGAATTAATAAAAATTGAATATGGGTAAATCAATCTTGATATCTGACTTCTGTGCTTTCTAAAATTTTTTTGCTTAGATCCTTCTCCTTTTACCCCAGAGATTAAAAGTTCTTCTGAAGAGCAGGTGAGACCAGGTGAAGGGAAACAAACAGAGGAGGGTGAAGCCCCTGAATCGACAAGAAAGGTGATAAATTCACATTTAGGTCCCACCTCCAAATTTATCAAGGGCTCCTGGTGGGACTCAAAATAAAAGAGGTGGAGCCCCTGACTCCCCTATTGTTCCTCAAAAGTCCTGAGTGTGAGAGTTTCTCTCTCTCTAGTTCAGGACACTCCCTCTTGAAGTGGTGTGTTTTTTCCACATTGGTAACATCTTGTCCTTCTCCCTTCTCAATCTTAGCATTCTCTGCCCTTGCCCCCCTATACTCCTTAGGGGGCTTATTAGTTGAGGGCCTTGGCCCTCCAGATGGAGGCTTGGGTCCTCTTAAGACCATTCTAGGCCGGGCGCGGTGGCTCAAGCCTGTAATCCCAGCACTTTGGGAGGCCGAGACGGGCGGATCACGAGGTCAGGAGATCGAAACCATCCTTGCTAACCTGGTGAAACCCCGTCTCTACTAAAAAATACAAAAAAACTAACCGGGCGAGGTGGCGGGCGCCTGTAGTCCCAGCTGCTCAGGAGGCTGAGGCAAGAGAATGGCGTGAACTCGGGAGGCGGAGCTTGCAGTGAGCTGAGATCCGGCCACTGCACTCCAGCCTGGGCGATAGAGCGAGACTCCGTCTCAAAAAAAAAAAAAAAAAAAAAGACCGTTCTAGGCCCCTTATAATCTCTGGCCCCTTGTCCGGCTAATTTTTATATTTTTAGTAGAGACAGAGTTTCACCTTGTTGGCCATGCTGAGGTCTCAAACTCCTGACCTCAGATGATCCACCTGCCTCGACCTCCCAAACTGCTGGGATTCCAGCCATGAGCCACTACACCCAGCCTGTTTCTCTATTTTATCAGACAGTTTAAGTGAATGAAACCATACTTATACTTGTATGTTAATTTTGTATTTTGCTAATTTACTGAGTGTATTTATTAGACAGGTTTTAATATACTGTTTATGGTTTTTTAAATATAAAATTGTATAATCTGCAAAACAGCAACTTTTTACTCATTTTTCTTTAATTTCAATGGATTTAAAAACATTTTTTGACTAATTCTTCTGCCACATTCTTCCAGTGCTACATTAAAATAGAAGCATTGACAATGGGCACAATATAGTTTTGTATTGGTGTCTGAAGTTGATGGAGCAAATACCTCTTCAAGTTTTCATACACTGATTTTAGAAGATAAAGATCGTCTTTTGTTGGGCCCTTAGGGTGATGAGATGCCCTCTGAATTTGTAGTGAAGAGGGGTCGTAGCTTGGTCACAAGGCTGCTGGGTCTGCAGAAACTGAGTAACTGAACCACTTCAGGAACCCCTGTACAGACCAAGGTCTGCAGGCCTGCCTGCATGGCTATAAATATGTGCCTTCCTCCAGGTCTTTGGAATGGCAAGACCTCTGCCAGACTGTGGCTGGGAGGAGTTTCGGATGATTACAGAGTAAGTTCAGAATTCTTAGTGGGACCAAGTTGGGTGAACCCTATCCTGGTCTGTAGCCAAGAACAGTGGTCAGTTAGTTTTCCATCTGAATGAGGGCCTGCCTTCTGAATAGAACACTTCTCAACCTTAAGCTTTAACAGAGTTTCACAACTCCATCCCTGGATCTCAAATCTCTCATAGAGGCACTTATTTTAGAGATGACATCTTGCTACATAACCCAGGCTGGTCTCGAAATCCTGGCCTGAAGCTGTTCTCCATCATTGATGTACCATGTAGCTGTCATTACAAGTGTGAGCCATAATGCCTGGTTCTCTAATAAAGGCATGTATTTATTTCTCTGAGACTCACTCTCTCCTTCAGGCTGGAGTGCAGTGGCACCATCTCACCTCACTGCAACCTCCACCTCCCAGGTTTAAGCAATTCTCCTGCCTTAGCCTCCTGAGGAGCTAGGATTACAGTCGTGTACCACCACAACCGCCTATTTTTGTTTTTTAGTAGAGACAGGGTTTCACCATGTTTGCCATGCTGTTCTCAAACTCCTGACCTCGTGATCTGCCCGTGTCAGCCTCCCAAAGTGCTGGGATTAAGGGCATCAGCCACCGTGCCCAGCCAATAAAGGCATTTTTGTCAGGGATGGCTGATTTTTTTTTTTTTTTTTTTTGCTGTAAGGGGATATCAAAATAGGGCATTTTAAATCTTTTCATCTTACTGATGTCACCCTCCCTGTACCTTCTATTTTCTATTTCAAATTTGTCGGTAATTTTAGATTTACATATTTAGGACAATATGCTAGAATTTGCATGTTATGTCTGAAGTAAATTACATAATTAATAGGCACTCTATATTTACCCAAATAGTTACTTATAAATTTAAGTTTGCTGCAGGCAAGAAGGAATTACAGGATTTTCATCTACTTTCTTCAGCCTATAGCTAAAGAATAACATAGTTTATTTCCTAATATTTTCTTTCACATATCAGAGTGCCTAACCCTATTCTGCAAAGTATACGTTTATATTTTCTGTGTTTAACAATGTAAGGCTATTCTTGGCTTCTCAGGTTGGATTGCAGCAGTTTCATTTTGTGTGAGAATAGCATATATTTTAAACATAACAAGTAACCCTAGTTTCTTTTAAATGCTTATTTATTAAAAGCTTCTCACGGCTGGGTGCCGTGGCTCACGACTGTAATCTCAACAGTTTGGGAGACTGAGGCGAGCGGATCACGAGGTCAGGAGATCGAGACCATCCTGGCTAACACAGTGAAACCCTGTCTCTACAAAAAATACAAAAAAAATTTAGCCGGGCGTGGTGGCAGATGCCTGTAGTCCCAGCTACTGGGGACGCTGAGGCAGGAGAACGGAGTGAACCCAGGAGGCAGAACTTGCAGTTAGCTGAGATCGCATCACTGCACTCCAGCCTGGGCGATAGAGAGAGACTACGTGAAAATTTTCTGCTGCTTTTGTTATCTACATAAACAAAGATATCACCTGCAAATAATAATTAACTAATTTCCAGTTTTATTCATTACAAATATTTTTATTTAACATCTTTTTTTCTGGCTTAAATTATCTTTCCTTTATGCACCATTTTATACATTCACACAGACATAGGATAATAAAAATATATCCAATTACTTGATTTTGGTTGAATTTTCATTAAAATAAGTGTTAACAATGATTATTTGTTTTCTGTTTGAAGAGGGCTTTTATTGTTATACTCAAGAGTGTTGTTTCTGGAGACAAAGCTGCCTATAATTTAATAGGCAGATTCTGAAAAAAATTTGACACATAAGCCATAAAATTTTACATTAATAAATAAGACAAAGCAGAAAGTATAGATTTGCTTTCAGCATTCTGGGGGTGCTTAGTTTTTTATTAACCACCTTAAATAATTAAGTAACCACCTTAAATAATTAAATAACCACCTTAAATTATTAACCACCAAAAAATAATTTGTTTTGTTCCAATAATTGTTCTTTTCTCGGAGCAGTGTGAAGAAGAGGCGAGAACGACCCCCGGACCGACCAAAGCCCGCGCGCGCTGCATCCCGCGTCCAGCACCTACGTCCCGCCGCCGTCGCCACCATGCCCAAGAGAAAGGCTGAAGGGGATGCTAAAGGAGATAAAGCCAAGGTGAAGGACGAACCACAGAGAAGATCCGCGAGGTTGTCTGCTAAACCTGCTCCTCCAAAGCCAGAGCCCAAGCCTAAAAAGGCCCCTGCAAAGAAGGGAGAGAAGGTACACAAAGGGAAAAAGGGAAAAGCTGATGCTGGCAAGGAGGGGAATAACCCTGCAGAAAACGGAGATGCCAAAACAGACCAGGCACAGAAAGCTGAAGGTGCTGGAGATGCCAAGTGAAGTGTGTGCATTTTTGATAACTGTGTACTTCTGGTGACTGTACAGTTTGAAATACTATTTTTTATCAAGTTTTATTAAAAAAAAAAAAATTGTTCTTTTCTCCTGAAAATAAAAATTTAACCTATGGGAACAATATTCTTACATTCATTTGCTGTTTAAAGCCACTGGCAAAGTGATTAGTAGAGATATTACTTTATTATGTACCAAATAGTATATTGCTACCATCTTTTACCTACACCTTTGAGTAAGGTGGGATAGGTTAGTTAGTGGCATAATAATGCTTCATTAAATGCACAATAGTCTTAACATAGTAAAAAAACATCAAATTAAATTAAGCTCACTCATAATCTTAACAATTTTTAAATGTACTGCATTTTGTTATACTAATTTAGTTACAATAAAAGTACAATATACTAATTTAGTTTAATATACTTTTCTCTATAATTATTTCTCACTATAATGTAGAAAAGTATTACTCTGAACACCTACCTTATTACATTACTTAATATAGGTTAACTACAAAGAGCCTTTCCACTTATATTTTCATCATACATCTTACATTTTAATGTCCTTGTATAGAAAAGGTCATAAATGCCCAACTAATAAAAAAGTATCACTAATATATCTGATGCAGCAAAAATTGAACACATGCTTTCACATGTGAATACAATAATAAAATAACAGCATAAAGTAATTTGAAAGCTGGATTACATCATTATTCACTTTTCAGAAAAAATTTTTTAAGGAAGCAAGTATACTTTATTTATTTATTTATTTTTTGAGATGGAGTCTTGCTCTGTCACCCAGGCTGGACAATGGTGTGACCTCGGCTCACCGCAATCTCCACCTCCTGGGTTCAAGCAATTCCAGTTCTCTGCCTCAGCCTCCCGAGTAGCTGGGATTATAGGCGCCCATCACCATGCCCAGCTAATTTTTGTATTTTTAGTAGAGACAGGATTTCACCATCTTGGCCAAGCAGGTCTTGAACTCCTGACCTCGTGATCCACCTGCCTCGGCCTCCCAAAGTGCTGGGATTACAGGTGTGAGCCACCGTGCCCAGCCGGAACAAGTATACTTTTAATGTAATTACAATGCTCCTAAAAATCTACTTTTAGTTATACACAAATAATTTTGTTTGTTTGTTTGGAGACGGAGTTTCACTCTTGTTGCCCAGGCTGAAGTGCAATGATCTCGACTCTCAACCTCTGCCTCCCAGGTTCAAGCCTCCTGAGTAGCTGGGATTACAGGCATGTGCCACCACGCATGACTAATTTTATATTTTTAGTAGAGATGGGGTTTCTCTGTGTTGGTCAGGCTGATCTCAAACTCCCGACCTCAGGTGATCCTCCCACCTCGGCCTCCCAAAGTGCTGGGATTACAGGCATTAGCCACCGTGCCCAGTCACAAATAATTATCTAAAAAGTGTTTCCAAATTCATTACATTTCCAGGAATCTTCTTCAATATACATTCCCCGATGTTGAACAAACCTTGGCAACTGCTTTAGGGTTTCCTTCTAATACAAAATGCGTGCAATAAGATCTGTAATACAAGCAAAGGTACTACAAACCCCTTTATATTTGTAATGCTTGTCTTCAGAATCAATACTCTTCTTCACCTTAAAGGCTTATATTTTCTGAAAGATTTTTTTCACAATAATTTCTCTTTTATTTTTAATAACTATGAACCATCTTACGTTGAGTAAGATGTGATAGGCATTAATGGCTTTTCCATATTCTTTATATTTGTACAATTTTTCTCAAGGATAATAGCTTTCCTGTGAAATAAGGTGTAAACACTGATTAAAAGTTTTGCCACATTCTTCATACTTGTGCGTGTCTTGGAAGTATGAATTACCTTACCTACAATAAAGTGTGGCAACCATATAAAGGCTCTGTCACATTTCATACATTTCTATGGTTTCACAGAGTATAATTTTTTTTAATGCGTAGAAAAGTTGGAGGTGTTGGGAAAAGCACTGTCACATCTTTCAGGTTTGTAGAGTTCCTCTTCAGCATGAATTATCGCCATGTCTCTTAAGAATTGAGAACCTGTGGCTGGGAATTGAGGCTGATGCCTGTCATCCCAGGACTTTAGAAGCCGAGGTGAGTGGATCACCTGAGGTCAGGAGTTCAACACCAGTCTGGCAAATATGGCAAAAGCCTGTCTCTACTGAAAATACAAAAATGAGCTGGGCGTGGTGGTGGGCACCTATAATCCCAGCTACTCAGGAGGCTGAGGAAGGAGAATGGCTTTAACCCAGGAGGCAGAGGTCGCAGTAAACTGAGATCGTACCATTGCACTCGAGCCTGGGTCACAAGAGTGAAACTGCATCTCAAAAAATAAATAAACGAATAAAAATAAAAGAACTGAGAACTTGTTACAGGCTTTGCCACATTCTTCACATTTGTAGGGTTTCTGTCCAGTATGAATTATGCGTAATAAGGGTTAAGAACTTCCTTAAAGAGTTTCGTCGGCCAGGCACAGTGGCTCATGCCTGTAATCCCAACACTTTGGGAGGCCAAAGCAGGCAGACCACCTGAGGTTAGGAGTCTGAGACCAGCCTGAACAACATGGAGAAACCCCGTCTCTACTAAAAATACAAAATTAGCCAGGTGTGGTGGCACATGCCTATAATCCTAGCTACTCAGGAAGGCTGAGGCAGGAGAGTCGCTTGAATCCAGGAGGCGGAGGCTGTGGTGAGCCAAAGTTGCACCATTGCACTCCAGCCTGGGCAACAAGAGTGAAACTCGCTCTCAAACAAAAATAAATAAATAATAATAAAATAAAGCTTTGTCACATTCTTGGTTTCTGTCCAATATGAATTCTCTTATGTTTATTAAGGTCTGAGGACCAGTTAAAAGCTTTGCCACATTCTTTACATTTGTAAGGTTGCTCTCCAGTATGAGCTGCCTTATGTTCCGTTAGATTTGAGGATGTAGTATAGGCTTTGCCACATTCTTCACATTTGTACGGTTTCTCTCCAGTATGAGTTCTCCTATGTTTATGGAGGCCTGCAGACCACGTAAAAGCTTTGCCACATTCTTCACATTTGTATGGCTTCTCTCCAGTATGAATTATCTTATGCATAGTAAGGTGTGAGGACCGGGTAAAGGCTTTGTCACATTCTTCACATTTGTAGGGTTTCTCTCCCGTATGAATCTTCTCGTGTTTACGAAGGATTGAGGATGAAATAAAGGCTTTGCCACATGTATCACACTTGTATGGTTTCTCTCCAGTATGAATTTTCTTATGTGAAGAAAGAGTTGCAGGATGGTTAAAAGCTTTGCCACATTCTTTACATTTGTAGGGTTGTTCTCCAGTATGGATTATCTTATGTGTAGTAAGGGTATAGGAGTACTTAAAGGCTTTGCCACATTCTTCGCATTTATATGGTTTCTCTCCAGTATGAATTTTTGTATGTGTAGTAAGGGTACAGAAGTACTTAAAGGCTTTGTCACATTCTTCACATTTGTAGGGTTTCTCTCCAGTATCAATTTTTTTATGTGCAGTAAGGGTTGAGGACTGGTTAAAAGCTTTGCCACATTCTACATATTTCAAAGTTTTTTTTTCAGTATGTCTTCTCTTCTGTCTCTTTGAATTTGAAAATTGATGAAAGACTTTCCCATATTTACCACATTGAAACATTTTGCTCTGGGTAGTTGTCAAATATTGGTTAAGTCCATTATGACCTCTTTTGTGTACCTCACACTCATCCACGCTTTCACAGCCTTTTTTAAACTGTAAATTGCCACGTCCACATTTTTCAAATTTTCTAAGTATCACTTTTTGGAAAGAATCTGTTATGCTCTGCTCTGGCTGAAGGTCTTGGGCAAAATGAGAACACATAACTGAAAGAAACAACAAAAACACATTACTTCAATTGGTAGACTCAGATAAATATACTTTACAAATCTAACTTATAAAGTTATAAAAACTACATAAGCAAGATGACATAGCAAAATACCTCAAGCTGTAATTTCTTCCTGGACATATAAATGTAACAAAAACATACTGCCCGAAATACATTTGTGAAAAATTTATAAATGAGTTAAGTGTGTGAAAGGCCCCGGGTGAGCATAAAGCAAACAGTCACAAAGAAGATAAAGAAAAGTCTGTTACTTATATGCAACAGCTCTTCTTGCTCCCCAGCATAACATTGTGCCTTTAAAAGTAAATTGCCAACCTGGTGCAGTGGCTCACGTCTGTAATACCAGCGCTATGGGAGGCTGATGTGAATCACTTGAGGTCAGGAGTTCAAGGCCAGCCTGACCAAGATGGTGAAACCTCTCTCTACTAAAATTACAAAAAGTTAGCCAGTCATGGTCATCGGCAGCTGTAATCCCAACTACTCAGGAGGCCAAGGCATGAGAATTTCTTGAATCCAGGAAGCGGAGGTTGCAGTAAGCCAAGATTGTACCACTGCACTCTGGCCTGGGCGACAGAGCGAGACTCTGTTTCAAAAAAAAAATAATAATAATAGAATAAATTGCCAACAAGGCATAATGGCTCATGCCTCATGCCTGTAATTCCAGCAATTTGGGAGGGCAAAGCAGGAGGATCATCTGAGGTCAGGAGTTTGAGACCAGCCTGAACAACACGGTAAAACCCCATTTCTACTAAAATACAAAAAAAATTAGCCAGGCGTGGTAACAGGTACCTGTAATCCTAGCTACTTTGGAGGCTGAGGCAGGAGAATTGTTTCAACTGTGAAGGTAGAGAATGTAGCGAGCAAAGATCATGCCACTGCACTCCAGACTGGGTAAGAGTGAGACTCTGTCTCACACACACACACAAAAATGTAAATTGCGCCAACTCCTGGTTTCCTTTTTAAAAAACAATGTATGTACATTGGTGCATACATCTTTATTTCTGTCTTCTAGGGGCTTTTTTAGACACCAGATAATGTGTCCCATGACATAAAATGCTGAAAACAATGGTGATATACATTGGAATGACAGTTTGCTGCGTCTAAAGGTAAATTATAGAGAAGCAGAGAAACTGCAGTACTCCAAACAGGGAATGGGTGTAGCAAGTGATAGCAAGTGATTACTGACTATTGAGAAGAAATACAAATAAGCTGATTTAACTAAACAATAAACACAAAATTTTAGACAAGATTCATCCTAAAAACATGTTTGAGAAATTCCCAGATTCTCTAGCCAAGACAATTGATTTCAGACTACACCAGGACAAAGCTATATTATAAAGATTGTAACAGGTAGCTTTTTGTTAATTTCCAAATCTCTATCAAAGATTGTAATGTATACCAAATATTAAAACAACATGGCCCCATCAAAAAAATTATAAAATTTTCAAAAGCATCCACAAAAAGTATATAAAGTAATTTTTAAAATTCCAAATGAATTGAACAGCCCAGTGTTGGTGGCTCATTCCTGTAATCCCAACACACTGGGAGATCAAGGTAGGAAAATCACATGAGGTCAGGAGTTTGAGACCAGCCTGGCCAACATGGTGAAACCCTGTATCTACTAAAAATACAAAAATTAGCTGGGCATGGTGGTATGTGCTTGTAATCCCAGCTACTTGAAAGGCTGACACAGGAGAATTGCTTGAACCTGGGCGGGGAAGGTTGCAGTGAGTGGAGACTGTACCACTGCACTGCAGCCTGGGCAACAGAGCAACACTGTCTCAAAAATAAAATAAAAAAGGCCAGGCATGGTGGCTGATGCCTGTAAACCCAGCACTTTAGGAGGCTGAGATGGGTGGATCATTTGAGGTCAGCAGTTCAAGATCAGCCTGGCTGAGATCGCACCACTGCACTCCAGCCTTGGTGACAGAAAAAGACTCTGTATGAGAAAAAAAAAAAGATAAACCCAGACAACTACTGAAAATCAGAAAAATGAGAATAAAAAGAAATACTAAAATACCAAAAAACCAAAAATTGTGGATATAAAAAATACAAAAAATAACTGAAAAATTTATTAAAAGAAAATATGATGTAAACATGCAAAACTGTATAAACAAACTTAGATACACACAAATATATTTATAACAAACACACATATAAGCAAAATTTCAAAAATCACATAATGATGTTCCATTTATAAGCATAGTCACGTGAGATAACCAGTGAATTTTTTTTTTTAGACAGAGTTTCACTCCTGTTGCCCAAGCTGGAGTGCAATGATGTAACCTCAGCTCACTGCAACCTCTGCCTCCAGGGTTCAAGCGATTCTCCTGTATCAGCCTCACGAGTAGCTGGGATTACAGGCGTGCACCACCATGCCTGGCTAATTTTTTCTTTTTTAGTAGAAACAGGGTTTCACCATGTTAGCCAGGCTTGTCTCGAACTTCTGACCTCAGGTGGTCTGCCCGCCTCGGGCTCCCAAAATGCTGGGATTACAGGCATGAGCCACTGCGCCTGACACCAGTGAATTTATTTAAAACATTTTTGCACCTCAGAAAAAAACTGTGATATTGCTAAAGTTATTTAAAAAAAAAACAAATGAAAAACAAAAAAGGCCGTCAAATGGGAATAATGCCATCAGCAAAATTGTACTACCTGGGCAATAGAGACTTAGTTTCAAAAAAAAAAAAAAAAAAAAAGATGGTACATAAAAACTTTTAAAGTGATTTTATAAAATATAAGAAACAATATGTAAATCTGCATAAATCTGATAATAGATATACCATATAAAATAATTTTTATATGAATAAACTGTAAAATATAGAGGCATAGTTTTTGTATTCAATTGAAGTTATGAGATTGAAATATATTGTTTTAATTTTAAGATGTATATAATCTCCAGTTTTCAAGATGATTACAAAGGTAATATGTATAGAAAGTATGCAAAAGGAGATAAAAAAATAATGAAAGCATGACAGTACAAAATTAAATGAAAATTAAGAAAGTAAAACAGGAGATGAGAAGACTATAACTATTAGAAACACGTAAAATAACAATCTAACCGGTAATAACAACTTCATTTCTTTAATCATTGTAAATATGAATTAATTAAACTACTTAATAAAATCAAAGGTAATCTTAGGACTTTGGAAGGCCAAGGTAGGCTGATCAATTGATCCCGTGAGTTTAAGGCCAGCCTGGGCAACAGGGCAAAACTCTGTCTCTACAAAAAATACAGAAAACCTAGCTGACTGTGATGGCACATACTTGTAACCCAGCTGTTTGAGAGGCTAAAATGAAAGGATCATCTGAGTTTTGGAGGTTTGGGCAGCAGTGAATCATGCAAATCAGCCTGGTTGACAGAGTGAGACCCTATCTCAAAATTAAATGAGGCCGGGCGTGGTGGCTCATGCCTGTAATCCTAGCACTTTGGGAGGCAGAGGTGGGCAGATCACCTGAGGTCAGGAGTTTAAGACAAGCTTGGCCATCATGGTGGAACCCCGTCTCTACTGAAAATACAAAAAAATTAGCCAGGTGTGGTGACAGGTGCCTGTAATCCCAGCTACTTGGGGGGCTGAGGCAGGAGAATTGCTTGAACTCGGGAGGCGCAGGTTGCAGTGAGCTCACGCCATCGCACTCCAGCCTGGGCAACAAGAGTGAAACTCCATCTCAAAATAAATAAATACATTTAAAAAAAAAAGCTATAGAATGCCTCAGTGGTTTCTTTAAAAGCATACAGTATGCTGCATACAAGAGATTCATTGTAGCATTGAGTCAAATAGGCTGAAAGTAACAGAAGGAAAAAAATGTGTATTTCATAAAAATAGTAACCACAATTGAGTGAGGTGGTCATGATTGTATTAGACATAATATGCTATAGGTCAAGTACTACCATTAGACAAAGAATGATATTATATTATGGCAAAGTGAGTTAATTTACCAGGAATCTGTAACTATATTATTTATCTATCTATATGTATATGTGTACATAGCATCAGGGCTCCAAAATATAAAAAGCAAATACTGACAAAAGTGAAGCAAGACATACATAGCAACATAATAATTGTAGACATCAAGACCCCATTTGCAATAATAGAAAATTCAGAGAAAAAATGAGAAACAGAAAACTTAGGAAACATTATAGACCATATTATTTCGCATACAGAGGAATACTTGAGAGTGCATAATTTTTAAAGAAAAATAATTTATTTGGCTCACGGTTTGGCAGACTATAAGAAGTGTGTGCCAGCATCTGCTTCTGGTGAGGGTCTCAGGAAACTTACAATCATGGTGGAAGGTAAAGAGTAACTGGACATACTATATGGTAAGAGACAGAGAAAGTGTGAGGTGAAGGAGTCAGGTTCTTTTAATGAACCAGCTGTCATTGAATTAATAAGAGTGTAAAGTTTTGGTTACAAAGAGAATGTACCATGCCATTCATGAGCAATTTGCCTCCATGACACAAATATGTCCCACCAGATCCCACATCCAGCATTGAGGATTCATTTTGCAGCATGAGGTCTGGAGAACACGGACATGCAAATAATACTATAGACCAACTAGGCTTCACAGACACATGCAAAACTCTCCAGTCAAAACTAAGATAATACACAATATTCTTATTTGCATCTGGTATATTCTGTTAGGACACATACCAAGTTTTACTAAATTTAAAAGTACTGACTGGGTGTGGGTGCAGTGGATCTTGCCTATAATCCTAACACTTTGGGAGACCTAGGTAAGAGAATCCATTAGGGCCGAAAGTTTGAGACCAGCCTGGACAACATAGTGAGATCCCAACACTACAAACAAGCAAACAATTAACCAGACATGGTAGTGCATGACTGTAGTCAAAGCTACTCATAAAACAAAGGTGAAAGGATCACTTGAGCCCAGGAAGCTGAGGCTATAGTGAGCCAAAAATATGCCACGGCACTCCAGCCTCGGTGTTGGTAAGATCTTGTCTTAAAATAACAATAAATCAATTTTAAAACACTAAAATTATACATTGTGTGTTTTCTAACAAAAATTGAATGACACTAGGAATTAAAAGCAAAAGGCAAACTGGCAAATTCAAAAATATGTGAATATAAAACACACTCTTCAACATATTCTCGCTTAGGGGTCAAAAAATTTTATTCTTCACAGATGTCAATACAACCCACAGTTAAAAGCTACAGTAACATAAACAATGTGATACTGACACAAAGATAAACAGATGAAAGACCAGAATAGAGAGCTCAGAAATGAACCCTTCTACATATGATAAAATGATCTTTCAAAAAGTTGCCATGAGTACAAAATAGAGAAAAGTAATCTCTTCAAAAAATGATGCTGAAAACTGAATATCAACACTGATAAAATAAAGTTGGATTATTTTCTTGAATGACACAAATATACAAATATACATTTTTTGAGACGGAGTCCTGCCATGTTGCCCAGGCTCAAGTGCAGTGGCGTGCTCTTGGCTCACTGCAAGCTCCGCCTCCCGGGCTCACCATTCTCCAGCCTCAGCCTCCCGAGTAGCTGGGACTACAGGCGCCCGCCACCATGCCTGCCTAATTTTTTTTGTATTTTTGGTAGAGACAGGGTTTCGCCATGTTAGCCAGGATGGTTTCGATCTCCCGACCTCGTGATCCTCCCACCTCTGCCTCCCAAAGTGCTGGGATTACAGGCGTGAGCCACTGCTCCCGGCCCAAAAATATATTTTAAACAAAATACTTAGACATAACTAACAAGACTATTAGAAAAGATACAGGAAAGCCGGGCGCAGTGGCTCACACCTGTAATCCCAGCACTTTGAGAGGCAGAGGCGGGCAGATAACCTGAGGTCAGGAGTTCAAGATCAGCCTGGGCAACACGGTGAAACTCCGTCTCTACTAAAAATACAAAATTAGCCGGGCATGGTGGCACATGCCTGTAATCCCAACTCCTCGGGAGGCTGAGGCAGGAGAATCGCTTGAACCTCGGAGGCGGAGGATGCGGTGAGCTGAGATTGTGCCATTGCACTCCAGCCTGGGAAAAAAGAGTAAATCTGCGTCTCACCGAAAAGAAAAAAAAAAGAAAGAAAGAAAAAATACAGGAGAAAGACACGACATTGGTCTTGGCACCATTTTCTTAGATACGACATTAAATGCATGAGCAACAAATACAAGAACAGAAAAGTCTGACTACACTAGACATCAAAATTTCTATACATCAAAAGAAAATTCCAAAGTGGCAACTTCCCTTAGAAAATGGATGAAAACATTTGCAAATTTCATGTGAAGGAAGTTAATAATCACAATAAATAAACAACTGTTTAAACAATAAAGTTGAATAACTTGATTTAGAAATGAACAAAAAAAATTTCATCAAAAAACTACACAAATGGGAAAAAGCATTTGAAAGAATGCACAAAAATACTGATTTGTAGAGAAATTTAAAAAAACACACAATGACAAACAAAATCACCTCATATCCATTAGAATGGCCACTGTAAATTTTTTTTAAAACTCCTAATTTGTTGATGTTGCAATAAAAATGAAACTCATGTTGCTTGCTGCTGGAAAACAAAGATGCAGCCATTATTTTAAAGTGTTATAAATGTTCCTCACTTATTATATCTATATACAAAATATGTAACACAGGCCAGGTCCAGTGGCTCAAGCCTGTAATCCTAGCACTTTGGGAGGCCAAGGTGGGCAGATGATCTGAGGTCAGGAGTTCGAGACCTTCCTGGCCAACATAATAAACCCCATTCTACTACAAATATAAAAAATTAGCTGGGTGCCTATAATCCCAGCTACTTGGGAGGCTGAAGCAGGAGAATTGCTTGAACCCAGGAGGCAGAGGTCTCAGTGAGCTGAGATCACACCACTGCACTTTAGCCTGGGCAATAGAGCAAGACTCCTTCTCAAGAAAAAAGAAAGAAAGAAAGAAAGAAAAAAAAAAAAGCAACACAGGACCTGGAAGACATATTTGAATATCCATGTTTATTGCACCAGTATTCACAAAAGCCAAAAGACTGAAGCAACTCAGATGTCTCTTGATTTATAAACATATCAAAATATGTAATATATACATACAATGGAATATTATTCCATCTTGAAAAGAACAATCTTGTCACATTTTAAGATGAGCACTGAAAATATTATGTCATTTGAATTAATCCAGTAACAAAATTATCGATACCATATGACACCACTTATATGAGATATCTGAAGTAGTCAAATCATAAAAACAGGAAGTGGAAAGTTTGTCAAGGGCTAGAGAGAGGGTAAAATGAGCAGTTGTTACTTAATGGGTATTGAGCTTTAGTTTTACAAGATGTAAAGTGTCTAGAAGTCTTTTACATAACAATGAGAATAAACTTAACATGCCTGAAATGAACAGCTTTTTTTTTTTTTTTTGAGACAGGGTCTCACTCTGTCATTCAAACTGAAATGTAGTGGCACAACCTTGACTCCCCCTCAATCTCCCAAGTAGCAGGTACCACAGCTGCACACCACCATGCCTGGCAATTATTAAATTATTTTTATAGAGGGGGGTCTCCATATCTTTCCCAGGCCAGTCTCAAACTTTTGGGCTTCAGAGATCCTCCTGTGTTGGCCTCCCAAATTCCTGGGATTACAGATGGGAGCCACAACCATGCCTGGCCCTGAAAATGTACGATTGAATTAAGACGGTAAATTTTATGTTATGTGTTTTTAAAACAATTTTTTTTAAAGAAAACTGAAAAAAAAAAAACCAGAATTACAAATCTTTTTGAAAATGACCTTCAAATAAAAGAAGCGTTTCACTCACAAAAGGAAATATATGTTCATCATTAAACACATGGTGAAAAAAAGACTATCTCCATGACTACTCACTTAGACAAGATCAAGTTTACGGTCAGTTCTGCCTATATAGAAACCCACACAGTTGCCGGGCGCGGGGGCTCACACCTGTAATCCCAGCACTTTGGGAGGCCGAGGTAGGCGGATCATGAGGTCAGGAGATCGAGACCATCCTGGCTAACATGGTGAAACCCCGTCTGCACTAAAACTACAAAAAAAATTAGCCGGGCATGGTGGCGGGCGCCTGTAGTCCTAGCTACTTGGGAGGCTGAGGCAGGAGAATGGTGTGAACCCAGGAGGTGAAGCTTGCAGTGAGCCGAGATTGTGCCACTGCACTCCAGCCTGGGCAACAGTGCAAGACTCCGTCTCGGAAAAAAAAAAAAAGAAACCCACCCAGTTATCTGAGGGAATGCTCTCTGGTACTCAATAAAAGCCATACTCATCGATATCCAGACATAAGGCCCACCATATGCAGACCTGACTACAAAAACATGTGCTAGTGTCTTCCCTATGGAGCAAAGCCCTGAAGGATATGCAGTCTGTCCAAAAATAAAATGAGAATATTATTGGGTAGCTTTCTTGGGTAATCCCAAGACCCTGTAACAAGCTAACTAAAGGTGGACCCTAGTGCAGACCCAGCAGCCTTGTGACCAATCTACAATCCCTGTTCACTACAAATTCAGAGGGCGTCTCATCACCCTAAGGGCCCAACAAAAGATCTTTACCTTCTAAAATCAGTTTATAAAAACTTGAAGAGGTGTTTGCGCCATCAAATTTAGGCACCAATACAAAACTATATTGTGTCCATTGTCAATGCTTCTATTTTAATGTAGCACTGGAAGCATGTGAAAGAAGAATTAATAAAAGAAAAAAGTCCATTGAAATTAAAGAAAAATAAGTAAAAAGTTGCTGTTTGTAGATCATACAATCTTATATTTAAATATCAATAAATAGTACATTAAAACCTGTCTAAAGTGATAAATACACTCAGTAAATTAGCAAAATATAAAATTAACATACAAGCATATGTATGGTCTCATACACTTAAACTATCTGATAAAATAGAGGAAGAAAAAATTCTTATTTACTATAGCATTAAGTAGTAACTTTCTCAGAAAAAGATTAACCAAGGAGGTAAAAAATCTTTACAAAAAAAAAACTATGGGCCAGGAGTGGTGGCTCACGCCTGTAATCCTACCACTTTGGGAGGTTGCGGTGAGTGGATCACGAGGTCAGGAATTCAAGACCAGCCTGGCCAACATGGTGAAATCTCATCTCTACAAAAAAAAAACAAACAAAAAAATTAACTGAGCAAGGTGGCGGGCACCTGTAATCTCAGCTATTTGGGAGGCTGAGGCAGAGAATAGCTTGAACCCAGGAGGCAGAGGTTGCAGTGAGCAGAGATTGTGCCACTGCACTCCAGCCTGGCAACTGAGCAAGACTCCGTCTCAAAAAAAAAAAAAGAACTATGAACAATTAGAGAAGATTCAAATAAATTTTAAAATTGCCACATTATCCTGAGTGATCTATAGATTCAATAAACTTCTTATCAAAATTGCAGTGGTATTTTTTTCATAGTAATAGTCCTAATACATTTCTAAAAGTTAAATGAAACTAAAATAACTTTGATAGCCAAAGCAATCTTGAGGAAGAAGATCAAAGCAGAAGGATATCATACTTACAATTTCAAACTATATTTCAAGACTATCTGGTAATAAAAGCAGAATGGACTGTGCAGAAAAAATGAACAAAAATGCAACAAAAACTAATACTCACACATTTCAGATCTGATGCAAAAAGACAACTTAAAAAACAGTTTTAGTTTCTCGAAATCACGCAGATATTTGTGTGTCCCCAAAACAATGGAAAAGCAGCTGCAGTCTCTTAGGTACCATAAAGAAGAATTTGGCTCTTACTGTGAACTTGAAGGAAGCTCACAGAAAGAATAGTAGAATTCTTAGAGAATTTAAAAGCATGAGACAGAAGATGTCCCTTTGTGAGCGAAAAATTAAATAAAATCAATCAATCAATCAATCAATACAGCTGCCCAGAAACTATTTCCTTTGGAACACAGCTTTCCAGATCACATTTTAAGGGCTAGCTTTCTCTCTTTGACCTTGGGACCTCTTATCTGGTGTCATCTGTTGTATTCATTTTCACTCGCACCTACCTGAGGGGTTGGCAGTCATCTTATGTCTCTTCACAGTCAAAGGTTTTTCTCCTTGCTCCAGACGGGTGATCAGGTCTGGCTTGGAGACAACAATACCTGTTTCATTAAAAATAGATAGCATGAATCTTGCTTATAGTCTCCAATTACAAGCTAGTAATGTGCTCAGCAGAAAGCACGTAATAAAATATTCTAGTAAATTCATACCAAAATACTAATTTATAACAAATTTCTAAATATTTAGAAAATACTTTCAATTTGTAGGTTTCTTTTTCTTTTGGAGATGGAGTAAAATAAGTAAAAAGTTTCTGTTTGTAGATCATAGTCTTATATTTAAAAAACCATAAACAGTACTTTAAAAACCATAAACAGTACTTTATAACCTTTCTACACTGACAAATACACTCAGTGAATTAGCAAAACAAAATTAACATACAAGTATATGGTCTCAAACACTTAAACTATCTGATAAAACACAGAAAGGAAAAAGTCTCATTTACTACAGCATTAAATAAATTTCTTAGAAAAAAATTACTAAGGTAAAAAACCTTTAAAAAAAAAACTGAGAAAATTAGAGAAGATTCAAATAGATTTTTAAATTGCCATATTATCCAAAGTGATCTATAGATTCAATAAACTTCCTATCAAAATTACAGTGGTATTTGCCCATGTTGCCCAGGCTAGTGTGCAATGTCTCAACCTCGACTGACCAAAATCTCTGCCTCCTGCATTCAGGAGAATCTCCTGCCTCAGCCTCCAGAGTAGCTGGGATTACAGGACTATGCCACCATGACCGACTAATTTTGTATTTTCAGTAGAGATGGAGTTTCTACGTGTTGGACAGGCTGGTCTCAAACTCCCGACCTCAGGTGATCTGCCCGCCTCAGCCTCCCAAAGTGCTAGAATTACAGGCATGAGCCACTGCGCCCGGCCCTGCATGTAGGCTTTTTAAATTTACTAGCTGGTACTACTGAATCAAAAATTGGTGGTGGCAATGAGATTTTCAGGTGGGGGCAACAATGTTTTAAGCCACTAAAATTCTGAAATTACCACTAATTTAGAGTGAAGAATAAAGCCCAACTCAGCAATGTGGAAAGTTTGGATTAAGATGAAACATCTTGAAGAAATTCTTTTCTAAATAAAAAAATTCTGAAGATTTTCTGGAAAAAGGGCATCTGAAACTCTTTTATGCAAGGAATAAAGTACTAAATTCATTCCACAAAAAAGAGAAATTAAAACTTTTAGGTTTTTTTAAATGAATTATGTATTTAAGTTATCCTCACCAAGGAAGACCAGGTTTCTGTAGTTCTCTAACATCACATCCCTATATAAATTTTGCTGTGCAGTGTCCAGGCAATGCCACTCCTCCAGAGAGAATTCTATGGCCACATCTCTGAATTGCAATGGTTCCTGAAAAACACACACACACACACGTTTTTACCAAGTCGCCATTGGTGGAATTTTTAATTTGATTTCAGGTGAAATGGGAGAGTAAAAAGAACTGGTTCTTACTTATAGGACTGACTAAAATTCTCCAATAAAATAATTTTCAACACAAAAATATTCTCTATTATATTCTCCAACTCTGAGAAAAAAGGGCAGCCTAAGATCCACAACATTAGTTCGTATATGATATTTTTTCTAGATAATAAAGTATAAAATTAAGGGCATGAACATGAACATGTACATTTTTGAGTGCTATATTTACATCATACAGAATCAGCTATGAATATTTTTCAGATGGAAAAAACATGTTGAGTTAGAAGGCACCTATCAAACTTTAATATGTACACTTGAGCAAAGAGAGAGACCCTCTCATATTGTTTTATATTGTTTTATACTCAGTACCTGTTTTAAGAAAAAGCAAAGAAGTAAAACCAAAGGCAGGCAGCCCGGCACCAGGCCTGCCTGGCCTAAACCCAATACTTAAAAATCAACTCATAACTTAGAAACTGATGTTATTCATAGATTCCAGACATCGTATAGAAGAACATTGTGAAAATTCCTGCCCTGTTCTGTTTTACTCTGACCACCGGTGCATGCAGCCCCTGTCACGTACCCCCTGGTTGCTCAAATCAATCACTGGCCGAGGCAGCCCCTTAGGAGGCTTAGGCCTGCCATTGGAGCATCCCTGCGGGGGACTCTGGCCAGACTGAGTGACGCCATCCAAAGAGCGCTCCCAGGTAGCCAGTTGCCCCAGTGGAATGCCTCGCCAGAGCAGAGGATTAACACAGTGGCTGAACACCGGGAAGGAACTGGCACTTGGAGTCCGGACATCCGAAACTTGCTAAGACTAGTCTTTGGAACTTGCCCACTTGATTTGAGTGGAAGCGTGGCCTGATCACCCACGGCGTGCCTTTATTGGCACTTTGGTGCCTTCTCCATTTGAGTGGAAGCGTGGCCTGATCACCCACGGTGGGCCTGTACTGGCACTTTGGTTTCTGTTTTTGACTTGACTTGGATTGCTTGATACTTTCATTTTGGTTTTGACCTGGCTTGGGTTCCTGGATACTCTGATTTTGCTTTTGATATTGGTTTGGTGTAAACTGCAGAAATGTGTGTGTGCCCTTTTTACCTGTTTTGTTTTCTGGTGTGCGTGTGGTGTGAGCGTGGTGTATTGTCTCGAAGAAGCTTGGGTCAGGCACCAATAAGCCCACCCCACTAGGAACTATGTTACAAAAAATTCCAAGAAAGGGAAAAAAGGGGGAGGCAGGGTTTATATAAAAGAATTTTATATGGTAAATTCTTGTCCTGAAATAAATTACTGGTTGTTTAAAGAAAAAAATGTTTGTAATAAGTCAGAAAGTTGAGACATGTCAAAAAATTGTCAACGGCTGGGCGCGGTGGCTCACGCCTGTAATCCCAGCACTTTGGGAGGCCGAGGCGGGCGGATCACGAGGTCAGGAGATCGAGACCATCCTGGTTAACATAGTGAAACCCCATCCCTACTAAAAATACAAAAAATTAGCCTGGCGTGGTGGCAGGCGCCTGTAGTCCCAGCTACCCGGGAGGCTGACGCAGGAGAATGGTGTGAACCCGGGATGCGGAGCTTGCAGTGAGCGATCTCGCCACCGCGCTCCAGCCTGGGCGACAGAAAAAAAAAAATTGTCTGCAAAAGTCGTAAAAGAAAAAAATGTTATAAAAAAATTTATACAAAAATGTTGTATAATTTAAAAGTAATAAGGCCTCGTGAGCACTATTGAAGAAACAGTTTATGTGCAAAGTGTACAAAAAAAGTAAAATATACCTGTGGTAAAAAGATTATAAGGAAGCATAAAAATGTGGATTTTTACCTACATTAAAAGGTTAAAAAAATTATTGCTTTAAAAGTTTAAGCAAGTTTTAAAATGTTAATTGTAAAGAAAATTCTGTGTATAAACATATTAGCTAAAGTTAAAAAGGTATCATCCAAGTTTTCTGTGAACTGGACATTAAAGTAAAAATGCAACAGGTTTTTCTTAAAGCACCAACCTGCTCTAACAAAAATTGTAAAAGGTTAAAAAGAGTCTATAAAATCTTACCTTGTGGTCAAACATTAAAAATCGGATAAATATATCTACAAGGTTTTATTAAAATTAAATCTAACATTAATAACACATTAATATAAAGGTAAAATTTAGCTTATCTGGCATAAAAATCATACAAAAAGCATTATTAAATACAAAATGGTGTTTAGCTTTTTTGGGCTAAAAACTAATAAAAATAGGTGATAAAACTTTCATTTTACTAGAGGATCACGGAAGTTAAAGACTTAAAACAACCTTTGACAATTAAGACAACAAACCAAGATGCAAATGCCTGGTTGAAATGGGTCAAATATTCCATCTGCACATTAAACAAAAGCAATTGTTATGCTTGTGCACATGGCAGACCAGAGGCCCTGATTGTCCCCCTTCCACTAAGGTGGTCCTCCAGTCAACCAGGCATGGGCTACATGGTAGCTCTTTTCCAGGATTCTACAGTCTGGAGTAATAAGTCACGCCAAGTTCTCTCTGCTGTATCTCGAAGTCCCTGTGGTCAGCCCCCGAGGGCCATCCAGCTTCTCCTTCCTGTCTCTCAGGGCAGGGAGGAAACTTAGCATTCCTTGGAGACCTGAAGGGATGCAGTGAGCTTAAGAATTTTCGAGAGCTGCCGGGCGCGGTGGCTCAAGCCTGTAATCCCAGCACTTTGGGAGGCCGAGACGGGCGGATCACGAGGTCAGGAGATCGAGACCATCCTGGCTAACACGGTGAAACCCCGTCTCTACTAAAAAATACAAAAAACTAGCTGGGCGAGGTGGCGGGCGCCTGTAGTCCCCGCTACTCGGGAGGCTGAGGCAGGAGAATGGCCTAAACCCTGGAGGCGGAGCTTGCAGTGAGCTGAGATCCGGTCACTGCACTCCAGCCTGGGCGACAGAGCGAAACTCCGTCTCAAAAAAAAAAAAAAAAAAAAGAATTTTCAAGAGCTTATCAGTCAGCCCTTGTTCATCCCTGAGCCGATGTGTGGTGGACCTTTAATGGGCACTCTGCAGAATAACTAGAGTGGCACTTGTGCTTTAGTCCATTTGGCTATCCCTTTCACCCTGGCATTTCATCAACCAGAGGATAAATAAATAAATAAATAAGAAGACATTGTAAAGCGAGAGAAGCCCTTTATAGGTCTTTCAACTCTCACATCTATTTAGATGCAATTGGAGCCCTGTAATGAATACCAGATCAATTTAAAACTTGAAATCAAATAGAATTCCTTCTCAGATGAGATTCTCTGGAAAAATTAACCTGCATCTTGAGAACATGCTTTTAAAGGTGTTGGGAGCAAGTCATAAACAAAATGTGGCCATAAACAAAATCTCTGCAGCACTGTAACATGTCCATAATGGCCGTAACACCCAAGCTGGAAGGTTGTGGGTTTACAGGAATGAGGGCAAGGAACACCTGGCCTGCCCAGGGCGGAAAACTGCTTAAAGGCATTCTTAAGCCACAAACAGAAGCCTGAGCCATCTGTGTCTTAAGGGCGTGTTTCTGCTGCAATTAATTCAGCCCATCCCTTTGTTTCCCTTAAGGGATACTTTTAGTTAATTTAATATCTATAGAAACAATGCTAATGACTGGTTTGCTGTTAATAAATATGTGGGTAAATCTCTGTTTTGGGCTCTCAGCTCTGAAGGCTGTGAGACCCCTGATTTCCCACTTCGCACCTCTGTATTTCTGTGTGTGTGTCTTTAATTCCTCTAGCGCCCCTGGGTTAGGGTCTCCCTGACCACGCTGGTCTCGGCAAAAGGTGTTAGTACCACATGATGACCTGCTGGCATGACATCAACTGGCAGAAAAAGACAGAAAAAGCCCACCTATTTCCATCCTTTGAAACAGAAGAGATTCAGGGAACAATGAACTGCTCCACGAAGACAGAAATATAAGTTTCTCCTTTCCTGTCCTCAGGTGCTCTCCCTGCCACAGACACCAGCAATTTCCAGTAATGGAATTATGGGCCACACTGACCTGTCTGTACCAAACCCAAACAGAACTGTCCCTGTGACCACCCTTTAGTGCAAAGGTAGCACTTACCTCTCATGAATGTATTTTGAAGCCCTCATACCTGATTCTGGTCTCACCTTAAGAGTCACACGAGGCCCTTCACTAAAATAACATGGATGCTTCCACGCAGAATAAACAGAAGCTGTGGGGAGGGAACAAGAGATTTCTGCAAATTGCCCACGTGATCCTAATGAGAAGCCTGGGCTGATAACCACCAAGATAAGCACTGCCTCTCAAGCTTTAATGAGCTTATAAATCACTTGGTAATTTTGGCTCCACTTTATGTAATGTGATTCTGCAGGTTTGAAAAGGGTCCACAAAAGGGTGTTTTAAACAAGCCCCCTGTCAATGCTGATGTTGCTTCCCCCTGGCTCGTTATTAGCATTAGTTAGCAAAGCAGGCACAGCACAGGGTCCCTTACACTCAGCACTCTTGCCACAACCAAATACTTCTGATACAAATAGGGACAACCCATCTCCATCCTAAAGTTTTATATTCTTTGCTGGCTCTTTAAAGTTTACAGAGGAACTGAAGTCAGCAATGTCAGAATAAGTCTATTTAAAAAACGACATGTACACATGTACTAATGCAATGTTTATTAAGCAGGTACTTTGTGCTCAAGAGAATGATACAGAGCACTTTCCTGGGCATAACACATTATGTGATTTAATTTTCATAACACCCTGAAAGCTGGTACTAAGGATTTAATACCTTTTAGGATTTAGGTAAAGGGCCCAGCATTTTTATTTCTTCTTCTGTTTCTCTGTCATCAACTTTTTTTTTAAACACTGTAAAGAATAAAAGCAAAATATAGAAAGATGAAAGAGAAAGGAAGAGTTTAAGATAATTTAGAGAAAATTGTATTGTTTACATTTACTTTTCTGTGACTTGTGGAGCAACTACTGGATCTGCAGGAATAGAAAAAAAGTTGCCTAACAGGATGTCTCTGCAAGCACTGGTTTTAACAGAAAATTTAAAGAACTAAGACCCTAAAATATGTGCTTTATTTTTCCCATTCATCTGCTTTTGGAATTCAGGAAATTGTGAGCACCAGCTCTAGAAAGGCAGCAGGATTCAGCAGCCAAAACTCTGATCTCTTCTAATCAGTTCTGTGAGGCAAGATTCCAGGGTAGGGTCAGACCTAAAGAAAGCCTCCAAAAAGTGTGAATCTGATCAGGTCTCAGGCAGTGTGAGGACCTTATGTAGAATTCTGTTCTCTATGCAACTGGGGTACTTCCAGTTTTGTTTTTTCTAAGCTCACCTAAAAGAAACTTAAATCCCAGAGTTCCTATACTTTTAATCTTTTCTAGCCACTGCCCTGTCAACTTTATACTATATACTAATCCACAATTTAAACAAATCCCTTAAGGTTTTCTAGGGTAGTTTTATTAGAAAATCAATATGTACACTAAAGGTTAAAAAAAATTGAAATTATACAGCTGGGTGCAGTGCCTTACGTCTGTAATCCCAACACTTTGTGAGGCCAAGGAGGGTGGATCACGAGGTCAGGAGTTTAAGACCAGCCTGACTAAGATGGTGAAACCTCACCTCTACTAAAAATACAGAAATTAGCTGGGCCCAGTGGCCAGGGCCAGTAATCCCAGCTACTTGGGAGGCTGAGGCAGGAGAATCACTTGAACCTGAGTGTCAGAAATTGCAGTCAGCCGAGATCATGTCACTGCACTCATGCCTGGGTAACAGAGTAAGATTCTGTCTAAAAAATAAAAATAAAAAATAAAAATCACAATAGCAATTATTCTGTTCACAAACATCCCTTAAGAAGTAGACTTCAGGCCGGGCGCGGTGGCTCATGCCTGTAATCCCAGCACTTTGGGAGGCCGAGGAAGGTGGATCACGAGGTCAGGAGATCAAGATCATCCTGGCTAACACAGTGAAATCTCTACTAAAAACACAAAAAAATTAGCCCGGCGTGGTGGTGGGCGCCTGTAGTCCCAGCTACTCAGGAGGCTGAGGCAGGAGGAATGGCGTGAACCCGGGAGGCGGAGCTTGCAGTGACCCCAGATCACGCCACTACACTCAAGCCTGGGTGACAAAGCCAGATCGCGTCTCAAAAAAAAAAAAATCCACATGTGTACATCAAACCAAAAATAAAAATAAAATCTAAAAGAAAAAAAATAATTCCTGGGTGGAAGAGAGTGCAACGTAGGTGAATGGACTGATTCACTACAGATAGTGGCCCAGGTGGGGCTGTACTCTGATTTATTTCTGTGTGCATGCAGGCAGATGAGACTATGAACAGGCAGCCCAGATCCTAGGTTGGTGGAGAAAGCAGGTTGCTGCTGCAGATTTGGTGTCTGGGGGTGAAGATATACCAGGAGACTTACAGAGACTTGTGGGTTCTTGACAAGAAACACGAGAAACGCTAGGACCAAAAATGCTGTGGTGACGTTTCTGAGAGGGTGATGCCTAGTCCTGGGAGGAGCGTGGACACGTCAATGTCTAGTGTGTGTGTCTGTGAGTGGGTGAGAATACTGTGGTGCTAGCTGCAATAAAAGGGGGTCTTTAATCGGAACTCCTTTTCTCTAAGTTTTCAGTCCTCTGTCACTCTGGGAGAAGACCTGGAATCACAGAACAATGGGCAGTGTGGCAGTCTGCGTACAGGAGAGTGGAGCCTCCCAAACCCAAACACCCAGAGCTTTGTTCCAGGCCGGGCCTCCATGATAACTTTTTTTTGGCACCATATCTGTAGAGTTTGCTGAACATCAAACAATTCTCCAACACCAACTCATTGTCTAACATTTGAATTCTAACACCACCCAGAGTCATCACAGACCCTTGGTCCCACAACACTGTCCTCACTGCAGATGCCAGTCACAAACCCTATGGGCCCATCTATTCTTTTGAATTAATGTTTGAAAACTGGGGACTCCTGAAATGTCCCTGAAGTTCAATAATTTGGTAGAGCTATTCACAGAACTCAATGAAACACTGTAGTTACGTTTACTGGTTTCATATATAAGATGCAGCCCAGGAAAAGCCAAATGGAAGAAATGCATACAACAAAGAAAGAGATGGGGAAAGATGAAATACATAGATAATCATGGAAAATATTTGTGATTAATAAAATTCTCCATTTGTTGTGTACTCCAGAAACAGGTTATGGAAAGAAACACCCTTCCCATTATGACTTAGATGGTGCTGTCTTTTCTCACCTATCACACAGCCAGACACACACTCTGCACATTTTCTCCTTTTTCTCATTAGAAAAATCAGCTGAATTTGTCTTCAGTGGTCAAATTTCTTTTTTTTTTCTTTTTGTGATTAAGTCTCACTCTGCTGCCCAGGCTGGAGTGCAGTGGCGCCATCTCAACTCACTGCACCCTTCACCTCCCAGGTTCAAGCAATACTCCTGCCTCAGCCTCCCGAGTAGCTGGCATTATAGCTGCCCACCACGACGCCTGGCTAATTTTTGTATTTTTAGTAGATACCGTGTTTCACCATGCTGCCCAGGCTGTTCTCAAACTCCTGACCTCAGGTGATCGGCCTGCCTAGGCCTCCCAAGGTGCTGGGATTACAAGCATAAGCCCCCGTGCCTCGCCTAAAATAAAATATTAATCAAACTTTATTTAAGTTTATCTCCCTCCCTCAGGCTCCTGAACTTTGAGCTACCTTCAGTCTAAGTCAACATACAATCCTATTTTACGTCCCTCCTAAAAACATGCTGATTTCAGGGTAAGACATTCTCTGAGCTAAAATACGACTTTTTCACCCTCCATTTGCCATTCCCCTCCCACCTTTTATCTAATCTTGTTTGCTCCTCTCTAGGAAAGAAAGCCCTTTTCTGCCTACATTTTTGTAAGCCACAGAGAACTTATAATTAGTTGGTACTTTCTCCTGTTTCAACACTAATTCATTTTTTAATATAAATCTAACTTTTTTATCTTAAAAAGTCTAAAAAGTGCCTCAAAACAATAGCTTTATTATCAGTAAGACCCTCCCAGTTTCCTTCCGCCTTAATCTTAACTGCATTTGCCTGTGGGGCCCTAGCATTCCAGGGCTCTGTAGCTTCTCTCAAGATAAAGGCTCCTTCCATAGCTGGGGTGAGCAGGCTGGGACAACTGCAGGGGAGGCTCCCCAGAAAAAACTAACTGGGCCTTTAATAACCTCCTGTTGGCCAGGCGCAGTGGCGCAAGCCTGTAATCCCAGCACTTTGGGAGGCCAATGCGGGTGGATCACCTGAGGTTGGGAATTGGAGGCCAGCCTGACCAACATGGAGAAACTCCGTCTCTAGTAAACACACATAATTAGGCGGGCGTGAAGGCGCATGCCTGTAATCCCAGTTACTCCAGAGGCTGAGGTAGGAGAATCCCTTGAACTAGGAAGGTAGAGGTTGCAGTGAGCCGAGATCACACCATTGCACTCCAGCCTGAGCAAGAAGAGCTAAACTCCGTGTCAAAATAAAAAAAATTTTTTTTGAAAACCCCTCCTTTTGCAGGCTTCATATTACCCTTAGCTTGGAATTTCCAGGTTCAAGATTTAATTTCCATGTCAGTGTTATTCACTTCGTTCTTCAAACTGTTTGAAAAATCCAGTGAAATTACTTTAACACAGTGTTTACATAAAGGAAGAAAATTTTAAGATTCCTACTTTTTTTTTTTTTTGAGGAGTCTTGCTCTGTCCCGCATGCTGAAGTGCGATGGCGCGATCTCAGCTCCCTTCAACCTCTTCCTCCTGGGTTCAACCAATTCTCATGCCTCAGTCTCCCAAGTAACTGGGATTACAGGCGCCCGCCACCACACCTGGCTAATTTTTGTATTTTTAATAGAGACGGGGTTTCACCATGTTGGCCAGGATGGTCTAGAACTCCTGACCACGTGATCCGTCCGCCTAGGCCTCTCAAAGTTCTGGGTTTACAGGTCTGACCCACCGCGCCCGACCAGGAAGGGGTTTTTAACCCCAGCGTAGTTTTTGGTTTTGTGTCCTTCCCCTATTGGCTGGGGTCAGACCGCACAATCTAAGCTGATCCCGGTTGGCTTAGACCCAAACTTTTTCCAAATAGGATAAACGCGCGATTTGCGAGAAACGGAAAAGGGGGAAGAAGGGGTAAGGCTGATTTACAACTTTTACAACTTCTGACCAGGAAGTTGAGTCTTTGAAGAGGAACTTAGGTTTCCTGACAACCCTTTGCCTCAAGTGATCCGTCCGCCTTCGCCTCCCAAAATGCTGGGATTACAGGCGTGAGCCACCGCGCCCGGCCCCATAAATTTTTAACAGGAGAAAAGAGAAACTGTGAACCCCAAGGACCAAAGCTCTTCCCATTCGTGAACGCGCACCCCGAGTCAAGATCTCCCCTGGTGACCTTCTCGTGGTTCCTGACAATCTGGGAGAGACCCGGAGCTGCGGGTGCAGAGCTGCTGCCCAGAGCGGGCGCCAGGCCAGGGCACAGTCACTGCGCAGGGAAGAGACAGGAGCCCCGGACTGGCTGACAGCGCCGCAGCCATCTTATGGCTGGAGGGGACTGAGGCCGAGCTGGGCAAGGAGAACTCGGGGCGCAGACTGTGGAGCTGACTTCGGGGAGGCCTGAGTGCCGCCACAGCCACTTCCCATCAACCAGTCCCTCCCCTCTCTCAGGATGTCGAACCGGCACTCTCACCATTCCTAGGCTTCCAGGCGGTCCCGGCATCTTGGCTGTGGATTTCCCAATACCTGCAAGACACAGGGCCACAGAGGCTGCGCCTCTAGGAGCAGAGGACACAGAGTAGTGAAGAGGAAACCTAGAGCTCCAGATGCAGCGAGAGACAAAGGCCGCGCCAAACCCGGAAGCCGTCCTCTTTGTTCCAGCTGCCTGCCTGATTGGACGGTTTCCAGCCCAGCGTCCCTGATTGGATAATGCTTAAGGCCCCGCCCACTCAGCCCCTGAGTGACAGAAGATGTGATCAGTTGCTGGGCTGAGGGACGAAAACTGCAGCCTTTTCAGGCAGGGCTTCCTCCCTGAGCTGAGCTAGGCCCACCCTAGAGTATGGGAAAATTCTTTTTATTTTTATTTATTTATTTATTTATTTTTTTGAGACGGAGTCTCGCTCTATCGCCCAGGCTGAAGTGCAGTGGAGCAATCTCGGCTCACTGCAAGCTCCGCCTCCCGGGTTCACGCCATTCTCCTGCCTCAGCCTCCTGAGCAGCTGGGACTACAGGCGCCCGCCACCGCACCCGGCTAGTTTTTTTATTTTTAGTAGAAACGGGGTTTCACCGTGTTAGCCAGGATGGTCTCGATCTCCTGACCTCGTGATCCGCCCGTCTCGGCCTCCCAAAGTGCTGGGATTACAGGCGTGAGCCACCGCGCCTGGCCCGAGTATGGGAAAATTCTGTATCTTTTTTACTCTCTTTTTCAATGTGTTCAAAAGGTGAACAGAAGTATTTTCCTGTCATATTAATAATACACAAAATTTTGGTTCAAGAGAAAATCAACTTTGATAATAATGTATTACCAATACTAAAGCTAATTTTAATAAAACCTTATACATAAATTTGTCACTTTTGACAGCTCGAGATTTACACATATATTTCATAATCTCTTGTAATTTTGTAACTCTTCATATTTTATTTTTATCTACATTCTTTTTATTTTTTTCAATTTGAAACAACCTTTAAGTAATTTCAAATTGTTACAGGCAATAGAAATCATTTAGAACCAGGCGCGGTGGCTCACACCTGTAATTCCAGGACTTTGGGAGTCCAAGGTGGGTGGATAACTTGAGGTCAGGAGTTCAAGACCAGCCTGGCCAACATGGTGAAACCCCATTTCTACTAAAAATACAAAAAATTAGCTGAGTGCACTGGTGTGCACACCTGTAGTCCCAGCTACTCTGGAGGCTGAGGCAGGAGAATCTCTTGAACCCAGGAGGCGGAGATTGTGTAACAGCCTAAGGAATTTACCTTGCCTATTGTCTAGACAGAGCCCGTTCATCAAGATAGAAGAATTTGGCCGGGCGCGGTGGCTCACACCTGTAATCCCAGAACTTTGGGAGGCCGAGGCGGGAGGATCACCAGGTCAGGAGATTGAGACCATCCTGGCTAACATGGTGAAACCCCGTCTCTACTAAAAAAAATACCAAAAAAAAATTAGCCGGGCATGGCAGCAGGCGCCTGTAGTCCCAGCTAGGGGGGAGGCTGAGGCAGGAGAATGGTGTGAACCCGGGAGGCGGAGCTTGCAGTGAGGTGAGATCGAGCCACTGCACTCCAGCCTGGGCGACAGAGCGAGACTCCGTCTCAAAAAAGGGGGGGGGATATTTGTGGAGGAAAAGTTAAATATTAATTTTGAACTCAATTGAACATGGACACAAACAATGAATGGTCACCAAGTCTCAGAACAGGTTGTGTGACCCCCTTGAGGCATTCATCCAGTGTTGTTTCAGAGAAATCTCTGTTTCAATCTATTCCTATATGTTAGTTATTGAAGAACAAGTTAACATTTTTGTATTCCTTGAGCCCATTGGCAAAGGGCCCTCGTGACTGGGCCTCATGCCAAACATTTCAGCTCCATCAGGTCATTTATGTTCCCCTCCAAACTGGTTATTCTAGTTAGCAGTTCTTCTAACCTTTTATCAAGGTTCTTAACTTCTTCAGATTGGGTTGGAACATGTGTCTTTAGCTCAGCAGAGTTTGTTATTAACCATCTTCCGAAGCCTACCTCTGTCAATTCATGCATCTCATCCTCTGTCCAGTTCTGCACCTTTCTGAAGAGATATTTTGATCATTTGGAAGAGAAGAGGCACTGTGGCCTTTCAACGGTTTTTTGTTGATTCTTTCTCATCTTCGTGAATTTGTCTAGTTTCGATCTTTGAGGATGCTTGACCCTTAGATTTTTTTTTTTTTTTTTTTTTGACAGTCTCTCTGTCGCTCAGGCTGGAGTGCAGTGGCATGATCATGGCTCGCTGCAAATTCTGCCTCCCAGGTTCAAATGATTCTCATGTCTCAGACTACCTAGTAGCTGGAACTACCGTCATGCACCACCACGCCTGGCTAATTTTGTATTTTTTAGTAGAGACGAGGTTTCACCATTTTGGCCAGGCTAGTCTCAAACTCCTGACCTCAAGTGCTCTGCTCCCCTTGGCCTCCCAAAGTATTGGGTTACATGTGTGAGCCACCAGGTGCGGCCTTGGATAAGATTTTTGTGGGTACATTTTTTTCTTGTTGATGCTGTTGTTGCTTTTTGTTTGTTTTTCTTTCAATGGTCAGGTCCCTCTTCTGTAGGGCTGCTGCAGTTTGCTAGCGGTTCACTTCAGACCCTATTCGTCTGGTTCAGTCCTGTGCCTGGAGCTGTCACTCAAGGAGGTTGGAGAACAGCAAAGAGGAGCGCTCGCTCCTTCCTCTGGAATCTCTGACCTCAAGAGGCACCAAACTGATGCCGGTAGAATAGCTCCTGTATAGGGTGTCTGATGACCCCTGTTGAGGGGTCTCATCCAGTTGGGTGGCATAGGGAGCAGAACCCACTTACTGAAGCACTTTGACTGTCCTTTGATGGAGGGGGGATGTTTTGCTGGGGGGAAATCCACTCAACTGAGCTGCTCGATTTCCTCAGAACTAGCAGGAAGATAGGCTAAGTCTGCTGGTCAACAGAGACTAGAGCCACCCCTCTCCATGGGGCTCTTCTCTGATCTTTGTTATTTCTTTTCTTCTGCTGGGTTTGGGTTTGGCTTGTTCTTGTTTCTCTAGTTCTTTGAGGTATTATCTTAGATTGTTTACTTATGGTCTTTCAAACTTTTTGATATAGGCACTTGATGCTGTGAACTTTCCTTTTAGCACCACTATTGCTATATCCCAGACATTTTGATAGATTGTGTCATTATTATCGTTCAACTCAAAGAATTTTTAAATTTCCATCTTGATTTAATACAACAACCATTCAGAAACAGGTTGATCCCAAATTTTATTTTTATTAAATTTCCATGTATTTATTTAATTTCCATATATTTGCATGGCTTTCATGGTTCATTTGGAGTTAACTTTCACTTTTATTCCACTGTAGACTGAGAGAGCAGTTGATATAAATTTGATTGTCTTAAATTTATTGAGACTAGTTTTATGGCCTATCATATGTCTATCTTGGAGAATGTTCCATGTGCTGATGAATAAAATGTATATTCTGCAGTTGTTGGGTAGAATGTTCTGTAAATATTTGTCAAGTCCATTTGTTCTAGGGTATAATTTAAGTCCATTTTGTTGTTGTTGTTGTTGACTTTCTGTCTTGATGACTTGTCTAGTGCTGTCAGCAGAGTATTGAAGTTCCCCATTGTGTTGCCATTTATCTCAGTTCTTAGGTCTCGTAGTAATTGTTTAATAAATTGGGAGTTCCAGTGTTAGGTGCATATATATTTAGAATTGTGATATTTTCCTGTTGGGCTAGTCCTCTTCTCATTATAGAATGTCCCTCTTTGTCTTTTTTTTTTTTTTTTTAACTGTTTTTGCTTTAATGTCTATTTTGTCTGATGTAACAATGGCTACTACTGCTTGCTTTTGGGGTACATTTGCATGTACTATTTTTTCCCAACCCTTTACCTTAACTTTATGTGAGTTTTTATGTGTTGGGTGAGTCTCTTAAAGACAGCAGATATTTGGTTGCTAAACTCTTATCTATTCTTACCATTCTGTATCTTTTAAGTGGAGCATTTAGGCCACTAATCACTATCAATTATACCACCATACATTATAATGCCTGTCATTGCAAGGCTTGAACACGTTGTAATCCAGACACGTTGTAATTTGGACAGTTGCTTTCTTCAGCAACAGGCTGATGGCTTTGAGCCTGATCAGTCAAGACATAGGCCTGGCATTGGGCCAGGGCCTGTCTGAAAATCAGATTAGCATTTTCCTTTTCCAGCTCACATTTCTCTTATAGCAACTATCCCCTATCTTGATACATTAACTCATAAGCAGTAAGCAAACACCATTCACTCTGGGAGATCCCTTCAGCATCCCCTTTGCCTACTGGAATCTTCTGCAGCACTTCACGCATAGTCAATGGTTTAAATTGCACTAATTTAGATTCTCAATTCTCACAAAGGCCAGATTCCCTGGACCATTCAATCGCCAAAGAGGAGAACTGGGGGTATTGGAGGTAGAGAAAATGAGGGTCCTGACCAACTCAGTCAAGAAAACTGACAAACTGCATCTGCTGCCAGAAGGGGTGCTGAGGGCAGTGACGCCCCAGGCGCAGTGTTCCTTGTGGTTATGTATAGGAACATCTGAAGCCTGTTGCATGAAGAAAGCAATTATATGTACCTGTGATAAATCAAGCAGCTGACCAACCATTACCTCTCCCTCCCTATTGATTCTACCTGATAAATACTAAGGCCTGTGGAAACTCAGGGCTGCCTTCTGCTCACTACAAGCGAGGAGCCCCCGGCCCCTTCTTTTTTTTTTTTTCCTGAGACCGAATCTCGCTCTATCACCCAGGCTGGAGTGCAGTGGTGTGATCTCAGTTCACTGCAAGCTCCGCCTCCCGCGTTCATGCCATTCTCCTGCCTCAGCCTCCTGAGTAGCTGGAACTACAGGCGTCCATCAGCATCCTGGCTAAATTTTTTTTTGTATTTTTATTAGCGACGGGGTTTCACCGTGTTAGCCAGGATGGTCTCAATCTCCTGACCTCATGATCCGCCCGCCTCGGCCTCCCAAAGTGCTGGGATTACAGGTGTGAGCCACCGCGCCCCGCCTAACCCCTTCTTTTAAAACAAATCTTTTGTCTTTGTCTTCATTTCTGTGTTTGTCCCCCTTTATTCAATCCTGTAGAAACTGACAGCGACAATGGGGAGTTCCCATCCATGGGTATGGGAATTCTTCGAGTTTCCAGCCCTGTCCTTGCTGCCAAAAAGCAGCACAGTTTGGTTTTCAAATCCTGTTTGTGACGCCAAAAATATTCTGTGTGGGAAATGTTCAAGGGGAGAAGAAAAGACACACACACAATACCTTTAAGGGTAAATAAGCTTTATGCCTCGTAAATGAAAATGCAGATATAATTAGCAAATAATATAATAAGCAAATCAATGTAATAACTGGATTGATATAATAAGCATGTTGATATAATAAGCAAATTGCAATGGGAAGAGGAGAAAGGAAAAGAGATACATATACTGGTGTATATGTATATGGAATCTCTGACCTCAAGAGACACCAAACTGATGCCAGTAGAGTTGCTCCTGTATAGGGTGTCCTACGACCCCTGTTGAGGGGTCTCATCCAATTGGGTGGCACAGGGAGCAGAACCCACTTACCTGGACCATTCAATCACCAAAGAGGAGAATTGGGGGTATTGGAGGCAGAGAATTTTAAAATTCTCTCAGCAGACTATGGAGGATTCACCATGTTAGCCAGGATGGTCTCGATCTCCTGACCTCGTGATCCTCCCGCCTCGGCCTCCCGAAGTGCTGGGTGTACAGGCATGAGCCACCACACCCGGCAGTTTCTTAATTTGTACAATCAAGGTGGAAATTTCCTGGTTATGCAATCAGAGCTTAATTGGCAGTTTATAATTGTTTAAGTGTGCAATTTATTTCCCCAAATGTAGTAATTTATTAACAAATCCACTTGAGTTTACATTTTTTTTACAAGTAGGAATCCGAAGACTAGAGCCTTCTCAGTCTAATTGCCTGCCGCTTAATTATTTTCACAACCCACAAGGGACTGATTTTCCCTGGCATTTTTCACATTTGTCCCCAGCAGGGCCTCAAGTGTACCCCATGTTCCTCAATCATTTTTTAAAGCATTGCACAGCACTCTTGAAGAGATATGTTTTCTGTTTTTAAATATTTCCCGTGAGAAGAAAGCAAAGAATAATCCCCTGACACTGTATTGTAAAAAATATCTGTGCCTCTTTTTCTTTTATTTTTCCAGAGAACTTACCAGAATGTTTTTAGGTTAAGATTACCCTCTGGAAACATTATCGGGTGATGTGTCCTCTGCCAACCTTCAGTTTTATTCTGGGCCTGGGTTTTAGTACTTTCTGGGGATAAACCAAGATACCCACCATGGCTATGTCTGCTAGAGTGGCTAGTGAACATTAGCTCTTGGGTCATTTTCTCCCATAGGAGCACCTGAAGTATAGAGTGTAGCCTCTCAAGGAAGCAGGTGGCAGCCTTGGGGCAGAAAGGCATCTCCTGGTGTACTTTTTTTTTTTTTTTGAAAAGCTAGCCCTTGAGACATGAAGATTGTCTTCACCCAACCTAACTTCCATTTCTTGGAGACACACTGCTGGTCAGCCAATCAGATGCTAGAATTAAGGGGAAAACATAATTTCTGCCCCCTGGATGCTCTTAGAGTGGGTGAAAGAAAAATAGTAAAAAGCTTGTGAAAAACACTTCAAAAGACAAAAGAAAATGACTCCAGTGAGATGGCGTAAAAACTTACAAAGTAAAATGCACTTGGGGCACTCACTGGGGCATAGAGCAGTGTCTCCTGGGAGAGTGGGTATTGAGCTTGTGAACAGGATGGGGTGGGTGATTGGATCCCTACCTTGAAAAGATTTGTTCACTTATTTTGACCTCAGGTGTTTTTGTTGTTGTTGTTGTTGTTGATTCTGCTTTCTTTTTCTTTCTTTTTTTTTTTTTTTTGAAACGATCTCTCTCTGTTGCACAGGCTGGAATGCAGTGGCTTGATCTCGACACACTGCAACCTCTGCTTCCTGGGTTCAAGTGATTCTCATGCCTCAGCCTCCCGAGTAGCTAGGACTACAAGTGTGCACCACTGTATTTGGCTAGTTTTTGTATTTTTGTAGAGATGGACCAGGCTGGTCCCAAACTTTTAGTCTTTTTTTTTTTTTTTTTTTTGAGGTAGAGTTTTGCTCTTGTTACCCAGACTGGAGTGCAATAGAGTGATCTCGGCTCACTACAACCTCTGCCTCCCAGGTTCAAGCGATTCTCCTGCTTCAGCCTTGGGCATGTGCCACCACGCCCACCTAATTTTTGTATTTTCAGTAGAGATGGGGTTTCTCCATGTTGGTCAGGCTGATGTCGAACTCTCGAACTCAGGTGATCCGCCCACCTAGGCCTCCCAAAGTGTTGGGATTGCAGGCGTGAGCCACCACGCCCCGCTCAAACTTTTAATCTTAATTGATCTGCCTGCCTTGCCTTCCCAAAGTGCTGGCATTAAAGTGAGCCATGGCACCCACCTGCATCACTTTTATTAACTGTAATCTGCATTGTATTAGTAGGGCTTGAAAGGTAAGAAAATATTTGCAAAGAAAATAAAAGAGATGAGTTTCAAAAAATTAATATTTAATCATATATTCCATTTGTTAATAACGCTCATTTACATTTTTCTTTCCAAGAGTGAGTTTAGGAATTTTCTCAGGTGTGTTTTTTATGTCTTAGTGGTTTCAAACAGAATTCTAAGCCTTAGCTTTATAATGCTAGCTACCACGGAAAAAAATAGGGAAATTTCTCTCTTCCATTTTGTCTGTAGACAATGAATGTATTTTCATAGGAAAATGTGGTAGATAATTGGTGAATTATACAGATTCATCAAAACATCAGTTCCTCTTTTTGCAGGGTAAATTTGTGACAGTGAATATCTCCATTCTATATCCTGTTGTCTTGATTTCTGAGTTTAATGCTAAATTGTATGTGATGAAACATGGTAACTTCTAGAAGTGTTCCCATATGACTAATTTTTTACTACATTATTTTTTAACATAAATAATAAAATAATACATGTATTGTCTGAAAGAAGTAGATATATTTGTTCTTCTTGTGGAGGCATAAAATGCAAGCACCTTAGCCAGGTGCAGTGGCTCACGCCTATAATTCCAGCACTTTGTGAGGCCAATGCTGGTTGACTACTTGAGGTCAGGAGTTCGAGACCAGCCTGCCCAAGATCGTGAAACGCTGTCTCTGCTAAAAATACAAAAATTAGTTGGGTGTGGTGGAGCATGCCTGTAGTCCCAGCTCTTTGGGAGACTGAGGCAGAAGAATAGCTTGAACCCAGGAGGTGGGGGTTGCAGTGAGCCGAGATCCAGCCACTACATTCCAGTCTGGGTGACAGAGCAAGATTCCAACTCAAAAAATAATAATAATAATAATAAATAAGAATGTAAGCACCTTAAAATTTCTTTTTCTCATGTAAACACTGTGAGTAATTTCACTGGATTTTTCAAACACTTAGTTTTGAAAACCAAGTGAATATCTCTCACATGGAAATTAAAACCTGAACCTAGTGACTCCAAGCTAAGGCTAATATTAAGCCTGCAACAGGAAGTTATTAAAGTCCCAGTTACTTCTTTCTGAGGAGCCGCCCATGCAGATGTCCCAGCCTGCTCACCCAGCCTTAGAAGAAGCTTTTATCCCGAGAGAAGCTACAGAGCCCTAGAAAGCTAGGGTCCCACAGGCAGATACAGTTAAGGTTAAGATGAAAGGAAACTGGGAAGGTCTTACTGATGATGAAGTTGTTATTGTTTTGAGACTATCTCTAAACTTGTAAAATAAAAACATTAGATTTATGTAAAAAAAAAAAAAAAAAAATTCCAAAAAAATATTGCAACAGGAGGAAACACCAAATAACTATAAGATCTTTATGGCTTGCAAAGATGTAGGCATAAAAGAGCTTTCTTTCCCAGAAAGGAGCAAACAAGCCTAGAAACGAGGTGGGAAGGGAATGGCAAATGGAGGGTTGAAAATCAGATTTTAGATTAGAGGATGCCTTACCCTGTAATCAGCATGTTCTTAGGGGGGACATAACATGGTTTTGTACGTTGACTCAGACTGAGGGTAGCTCAAAGTTCAAGAGCTTGAGGGAGGGAGATACTCTTAAGTAAAGTTTAATTTTAAAATATTTAATTTTAAGCCAGGTTGGTGGCTCACGCCTGTAATCTCAGCACTTTGAGAGGCCGAGGCAGGCAGATCATCTGATGACAGAAGTTTGAGACCAGCCTGGTCAACGTGGTGAAGCCCTGTATCTATTAAAAGTACAAAAATTATTGGGAGGCTGAGGTCGGGAGATCGAGACCAGCCTGGCCAACATGGAGAAGCCCCATCTCTACTAAAAAACAAAAATTAGCCAAGCGTGGTGGTGCATACCTGTAATGCCAGGTACTCAGGAGACTGAGGCAGGGGAATTGTTTGAACCTGGGAGGTGGAGGTTGCAGTGACCTGAGATTGCACCATTGCACTCCAGCCTGGGCAACAAGATCGAAACTCTGTCTCAGAAAAAAACCCAGAAAACAAAAAGCTGGTTATGGTTTTGGTCTCCTGTAATCCTAGCTATTCTGGAGGCTGAGGCAGTGGAATTACTTGTACCTGGGAGGTGGAGGTTGCAGTAAGCCGAGATCGCACCACTGCACTCCAGCCTGGGAGGCAGAGTGAGACTCCATTATTTAAAAAAAAAAAAAAAAAAAAAAAAAAAGGATATATTTTACTTCAACCACTGAAGACAAATTCAGCTGATATTTTTTTTAATGACAAAAAGGAGAAACAGCTGGGCACGGTGGCTCACACCTGTAATCCCAGCACTTTGGGAGGCCGAGGCGAGCGGATCAGGAAGTCAGGAGATCGAGACCATCCTGGCTAATACGGTGAAACGCCATCTCTGCTAAAACTACAAAAAAAAAAAAAATTAGCCAGGTATGGTGGTGGGCGCATGTAGCCAGCCTGGGCAACGGAGCGAGACTCTGTCTCAAAAATAAGTAAATAAATAAATAATCATCTAGGTGTCTTTGAGGCATTTGAGGATGTCCAGAGCAGAATTGTGTTAGGCTGACAAGAGTGGCTAATTCTGCTTCTGTCTCAGTGTAAGAGAAATGAGTCGTCCTGTGTTTGTTCATTCCCTCATACAAGCAGTGTCTTTGGTTGGTACCCAGATGAGAGTTTCTCCAGTTTCCTGGTACTTGGATGATAAACAAGGAGGGGATCTGGAGACCCAAACAGATAAACTAGTTGCTTCCATTTCCTATGGCCATTATAAAAATACATGAAGCAGTCATGGTTCCTATAATTCAGAAATGTTTAGTCTAGACTAGGAACTGGATAAATAGTTGAATTATGCATCATATGGTTGGTATAATATATAGATGTGTCCAAAACCTTGGGCTTTATTTAGGCCACTTTATATTGTTGTGACTTCTGATGTCTGCACCTAAAGGGATATTTATAAATTGAAGAATTGTTACATATATATAAATATATATTTTTAAGATGGAGTCTCTGTCCCCCAGGCTGGAGTGAAATGGCATGATCTCAGTGCACTGCGACCTCTGTCACCCTGGTTCAAGCAATTGTCCTGCCTCAGCCTCCTGAGTAGCTGGGATTACAGGTGTCTGTCACAACACATGGCTGATTTTTGTATTTTAGTACAGAGGGGGTTTCACCATATTGGTCAGGCTTGTCTCAAACTCTTGACCTCATGATCCACCCACCTCAGCCTCCCAAAGTGCCGGGGGTTACATGCGTGTGCCACCATGCCTGGCTGTAGAATTTCTATTCCTTTTACCTTGCTAAGTGTACATATTTATTTTCTAATAAGATTACTGTAGAAAGGCGGGGCACAGTGGCTCACACCTGTAATCCCAGCACTTTGGGAGGCTGAGGCAGGTGGATCACGAGGTCAGAAGTTCAATACCAGCCTCCCAATATGGTGAAACCCCGTCTCTACTAATAATGCAAAAATAGGCGGGCATGGTGGTGTACACCTCTAGTTCCAGTTACTAGGGAGTCTCAGGCAGAAGAATCAATTGAATCCTGGAAGCAGATGTTGCAGTGAGCTGAAATCATGTCACTGCACTCCAGCCTGGGTGACAAAGTGAGACTCTGTTTCAAAAAAAAAAAAAAAAAAAAAAGCCCTAGAAAACCTTCAGGGATTTGCTTACATTGTGTATTAGTATATAGTGTAAAGTTGATAGGGCAGTAGTTAGAAAAGATTAAAATTACAGAAACTCTGGGATTTAAGATCTGGTGCTCACAAGTTCCTGAAACCCAAAAGCAGAAAAATGGGAAAAATAAAGTGTGTACTGTAGCGTCTTAGTTTTTAAATGTTCTATTGAAACCAGTGCTTGCAGAGCATTCTATTTCGCAACTTGTTTCTTTTCCGGCAGATCCAGCAGTTGCTCTGCAAGTCACAAAAATGTAAATATGAACAATAACATTTACACTAAACTACGTTAAACTCTTTATTTCTATATCTCTTTCATCTGACTATATTTAGCCTTTTTTTTTTTTTTTTTTGTTGAGACGGAGTCTCGCTGTGTCACCCAGGCTAAAGTGCAGTGGCGTGATCTCAGCTCACTGCAAGCTCTGCCTCCCGGGTTCACGCCATTCTCCTGCGTTAGCCTCCCAAGTAGCTGGGACTACAGGTGCCCACCACCATGCCCGGCTAATTTTGTTTTTGTATTTTTAGTAGAGACGGGGTTTCACCATGTTAGCCAGGATGGTCTCAATCTCCTGACCTCATGATCCACCCGCCTCGGCCTCCCAAAGTGCTGGGATTACGGGCGTGAGGCACCATGCCTGGCCTATATTTAGCTTTAATTATTTAAAAAAAAATTTTTTTAATTGGTGACAGAGAAACAAAAGAAGAAATAAAAATGCTGGGCCCTTTATCTAAATCCTGGACATTATTAAACCCTTAATACCAGCTCCTAGGGTGTTATGAGAATTTAACCATATAATGCGTTGTGCCCAGTGCCGTGCTCTGTATGACACTCTTGAGCACATAGTACCTGCTTAATAAACATTGCATTAGTACCTGGGTACATGTTGTTTTTTAAATACAGACTTATTTAGACCTTGCTGCCTCTGTTTCCTCTGTAAACTTTAAAGAACCAGCAATAAATATAAATCTTTAGGATGGAGATGCGTTGTCCTTATTTGTACCAGAATTATTTGGTTATGACAAGAGTGCTAAGGGTAAGGGACTCTGTGTTGTGCTTGCTTCTCTAACTGATGCTAGTAATGAGCCCAGGGAGAGCAACATCAGCATTGACAGGGAACTCTTTTCAAACAACCATTCCTGGGCCCTTTTCAAGCCTCCAGAATCACATTACATAAAGTGGGGCCAAAATTACCAAGTGATTTATAAGCTCGTTAAAGCTTGAGAGGCAATGCTTAGCTTAGTGGTGATCAGCCCAGGCTTCTCATTAGGATCACATGCCAATATGCAGAAATCTCTTGTCTCCTCCCCACAGCTTCTGTTTATTGTTCTGGGTGGAAGCATCCATGTTGTTTTAATGAAGGGCCTCATGTGGCTCTAATGTGAGGTCAGGATCATGTATGAGGGTTTCAAAATACATTCATGAGAGTTAAGTTCCACCTTTGGACTAAAGGGTGGTCACAGGGTCTGTTCTGTTTGAATCTGGTAGGGAGAGGTCAGTGTGGTGCATATTTCCATTACTGTAGCAGAAATTACTGGTGTCTGTGGCAGGGGAGGGCACCTGAGGACAGGAAAGGAGATACTTATATTTTTATTTTCATGGAGCAGCTCATTGTTTCTGAGTCTCTTTGTTTTAAAGGACAGAAATGGGGGGGGCTTTTTCTGACAGGTGATGTCATGCTAGCAGGTAAACATACGGTACTGACACCTTTAAAGGCATATTCTCAAGCTGGAGGTGTAATTTGTTCAGAGAATCTCATCTGAGAAAAAATTCCAGAGAAAAATGAGAAAAAAGAGAAGGCTTTTCTTCAGGTAAACATGTCTCAGATGGAGAGCTGTGTCCACTCTGCCTCCTGGACTGCCATGCATTTAGTACTCACAAAACTTCACTTCTCTGCTTGTGTTTTTCCTCCCTCATGAGTTTGGTTTAACTACTTGTTAAAATTCTTATGATAGTCAAGGGTCTCTGAAAAATATTTCTTTCCTATATCCCAGAGCCTTCCCTACATTCTCTACGTCATAGCTTCTTATATGCCATGAAAAATTCTCAGCAGGAATTTATGACCTGAAACATTAAAAATGTTCCCTTTGTGGCTGTTGAACATGGAAAGAAGTGGATACTCAGGATTTCTACTGGGGAAAACTGTGGTCCTTAGTAAAGATGGTGTACATGTAGGCCGGGCGCGGTGGCTCAAGCCTGTAATCCCAGCACTTTGGGAGGCCGAGACGGGCGGATCACGAGGTCAGGAGATCGAGACCATCCTGGCGAACACGGTGAAACCCCGTCTCTACTAAAAATACAAAAAACTAGCCGGGCGAGGTGGCGGGCGCCTGTAGTCCCAGCTACTCCGGAGGCTGAGGCAGGAGAATGGCGTAAACCCGGGAGGCGGAGCTTGCAGTGAGCTGAGATCCGGCCACTGCACTCCAGCCTGGGCGACAAAGCCAGACTCCGTCTCAAAAAAAAAAAAAAAAAAAAAAAAAAGATGGTGTACATGTAATGTTTAGGCTCCATCTGTATGTTCCATTAGCTCTATGCAGAACAGGGTTAGGAAAATGCTTATTTAGGCTGAGCGCAGTGGCTCACACCTGTAATCCTAGCACTTTGGGAGGCCAAGGCAGGTGGATCACCTGAGGTCAGGAGTTTGAGACCAGCCTGACCAACATGGTGAAACCCCATCTCTACTAAAAATACAAAAAATAAAAAAAATAAAAATAGCCGGGCATTGTGGCGTGTGCCTGGAATCCCAGCTAATTGAGAGGCTGAGGCAGGAGAATCAATTGAACCTGGGAAGCGGAGGTCGTGGAGAGCCAAGATTGCACCATTGCACTCCAGCCTGGGCGACAAGAGCGAAACCCCATCTCACAATAAAAAAAAAAAAAAGAAAAAAGAAAAAAAAAAAAAGAAAATGCTTATTTAAATGGGATGGCATTATGGCATTTATTACCCAGAAAATTCTGAAAAAAATTATTAGGAGATACCTGCTCTCTAGGGTGCTAAATGAAGCCTACGTAAAATTACTACTAAAAATTACAGAACATAGGAGTTATCTGTGTTTTGAAGTTTGTATAAATTCGGACTATAATTTACTTTTTTCGGGAGGAATATTTCAACAGTGATGCTGTGTTCGTCTGTGTGCATTAGCACATTATAAAAATTTGTCCTAGTGAAATTAATAATGATTCAATTGGTGAAATAGCTCTCTGATTTTTTTCACTATAGAATTAATTATTTTTCTCTGTATTATTAAGTATGTTTATGCAGCTGACGTGCATAAACCATCACATTCAATCTGGTAGCTATCCTTTTTTCTTATTTTTTTCTACATATTTTTCCTTGGAAAATGAAGACTCTTAACTTTGTTTGCAGGCTACAAAAAGTGGGAAAAATATTGGCGCTTCCACTTGCTGGATGTTTGACAACATATCCTTCTTGGGCCAAAAACACTGGCATTACTGGTGAGCTTGTTAGAAATTCAAAAAATTGGCCGGGCATGGTGGTCCAAGTCTATAATCCCAGCACTTTGGGTGGCCAAGGTGGGCAGATCACCTGAGGTCAGGTGTCGAGACCAGCCTATCAAAAATGGAGAAACCCCATCTCTACTAAAAATACAGAAAAAAAAAAAATAGCCAAGCATGGTAGCACATTCCTGCAATCCCAGCTACTCAGGAGGTTGAGGCAAGAGAACTGCTTGAACCTGGGAGGTGGAGGTTGCGGTTAGCCAGGATTGCACCATTGCACTCCAGCCTGGGCAACAAGCATGAAACTCTATCTCAAAAAAATTAAAAATAAATAAATAAATCAGACTTCATTCCAGATCTTCTGGGGGAAAAAAAAACCTGCATGAGAAAGTCTTCAGCTTTTTGTACATATTAAAATTTGAGAGATGCCTTCTAATTCAATATGCCTTTTCCATCTGAAAAATATTCAGAACTCATTCCATATGATGTAAATATAGCACTCAAAAATGTACATGTTCATGTTCATGCCTTTAATTTTATACTTTATTATCTAGAAAAATATCACATATGAACTGATGTTGTGTATCTTACACAGCTGTTTTTCTCAGAGTTAGAGAATACATTAGAGAATATTTCTGTGTTGAAAATTTATTGGTTAATTTTAGTCAGTCCTATAAGTCAGAATCAATTGTCTTTATTCTCTCATTTCACCTTACGTCAAATTAAAAATTCCACCCATGGCCACTTGGTAAAAATGTGTGTGCATGTGTGTTTTCCAGAGACCATTGCAATTTAGAGATGTGGCCATAGAATTCTCTCTGGAGGAGTGGCATTGCCTGGACACTGCACAGTAGAATTTATATAGGGATGTGAAGTTTCAGAACTACAGAAACTTGGTCTTCCTTTGTGAGTATAACTTTAATACATAATTCATAGTATACTCTAAAAGTTTTATTTCTCTTTTTTGTGGAATGCTTTTTAGTACTTTATTCTTTGCATAAAAGAGTTTCAGATGCCCTTTTTCCAGAAAATCTTCAGGATTCTTTCATTTAGAAGACAATTCCTTCAAGATGTTTCATCTTAATCCAAACTTTAAACATTCCTCGGTTGAGCGTATTCTTCACTCTAAATGAATGGCAATTCCAAAAATTTACTGGCATAAAATATTGCTTCCCCTGCCTGAAAATCTAATTGTCATCACCAATTTTTGATTCAGTAGTACCAGGTAGTAAAATTAAGAAACCTAAAAAGTGAGGATTTTTTTGTTTTTTTCTGAAGCAGAGTCTCGCTCTGTAGCCCAGGCTGGAGTGTAATGGTGCGATCTCCACTCACTGCAAGCTCCGCCTCCCTCATTCATGCCATTATCCTGCCTCAGCCTCCCAAGTAGCTGGGACTACAGGTGCCCCCCACCACACCTGGCTAATTTTTTGTATTTTTAGTAGAGACAGGGTTTCGCCATGTTAGCCAGGATGGTCTGGATCTCCTGACCTTGTGATCCGCCTGCCTTGGCCTCCCAAAGTGCTGGGATTATAGGTGTGAGCCACCGTGCCGGGCCAAGTGAAAGTATTTTCTAAATATTTAGAAATTTCTATTATGAATTAGTATTTTGGTATTAATTTACTAGAATATTTTATCACATCCTCTCTGCTTAGCACATTACTAGCTTGTAATTGGAGAATATGAGCAAGATTCATGGTATTAATTTTTATTAAACAGGTATTGTCAAAGAAAAAAAACCTTTGACTATGAAGAGACATGAGATGATTGCCAAACCCCCAGACAGGTGGAGTGAAAATGAACACAACAGGCTGGGTGCGGTGGCTCACACTCGTAATCCCAGCAATTTGGGACGCCTAGGTGGATGGATTACAAAGTCAGTAGTTTGAAACCAGTCTAACCAACATGGTGAAACCACGTCTCTACTAAAAACACAATAATTAGCCAAGCGTAGTGTCATGCGCCTATAATCCCAGCTACACAGGAGGCTGATGCAGGAGAATCGCTTGAACCCAGAAGGCGGAGGTTGCAGTGAGCCGAGATTATGCCACTGCGCTCCATTTTGGGCGACAGAGCAAGACTCCATCCAAAAAAAAAAAAAGAAGAAGAAGAAGAAAATGAATACAACAGACGACACAGACAAGAGGTCCCAAAGTCAAAAAGAAAGTCAGTCCTTCCCAAAGTGATTTGGAAAGCTGTGTTCCAAAGGAAATCGTTCGTGGGGAGCTGGGGTTTTTTTGTTTTTTGTTTGTTTGTTTGTTTGTTTGATTTGGTTCTCACAAAGGGGCATCTTCTGTCTTATGCTTTTAAATAAGGATTCTACTTTTCTTTCAGTGAGCTTCTTTCAGCTTCACAGTGAGAGCCAAAGTCTTCTTCATGGCATTTAAGAGACTGCACAATTTGGCTGCTTCTACAATGTTTTTGGGAGACACAAATATCTGCATGATTTTGAGAAACTAACACTATTTTTTTAAGTTCTCTTTTTGTATCAAGTCTGAAATGTGTGAGAGTAGTACTTTCTGTTGCATTTTTTGGGTTCATTTTTCTGCACAGTACGTTCTGTTTTTATTAATATATAGTCTTGAAATACAGTTTGAAATTATAAGTATGATATCCTCCTGCTCTGTTCTTTTTCCTCATGATTGCTTTGACAATTCAAAGTTTATTTTAGTTTCATGTAAATTTTAGAATTGTATTTCCATTACTGTGAAAAAAACTCTGCAATTTTGATAGGAAGTTTATTGAATCTATAGATTACTTTGCATAATATGGTACTTTAATAATATTTATAATTTCAATCCACAGACAAAACATTTTAAAATGTATTTAGATCTTCTCTAATTTTTTAATTTTTTCTTTATTGTAAAGATTTTTTCCCTCGGTTAATTTTTTCTTCAGAAATTTATGATTTAATGCTTTAGAAAATAAGATTTTTGCCAGGTGCAGTGGCTCATGCCTGTAATCCCAGCACTTTGGGAGGCTGAGGCAGGCAGATCACGAGGTCAGGAGATTGAGACCATACAGGCTAACATGGTGAAACCCCGTCTCTACTAAAAATACAAAAAAATAGCTGAGCATGGTGGCATGCGCCTGTAGTCCCAGCTACTTGGGAGGCTGAGGCAGAGGAATCACTTGAACCTGGGAGGCAGAGGTTGTAGTGGGCCTAGATTGTACCACTGCACTCCAGTCTGGGGGCAGAGCTAGACTCCGTGTCAAAAAAGAAAAGGAAAACAGTAATAATGGTAGAGTATGCCAGGATTGAGATATCTTCCCTGTATTGTTTTCCCCAAGCCCATTTCTTCCTAATTAACCATTTATTTCGTTGTCATTGGAGCGGTGAGCCAAGATAGTGCCATTGCACTCCAGCCTGGTGAGAGAGTGAGACTCAGTTTCAAAAAAAAAAAATAAGATTCTTTTCTTCCTCTATTTTATTAGATAGTGTAAGTGTATGAAACCATACATATATTTGTATGTTAATTTTATATTTTGCTAGTTTACTGAGTGTATTTATTAGTTTACACAGGTTTTAATGTACTGTTTATGGTTTTTTAAAATATAAGATTGTCTTATCTACAGACAGCAACATTTGAATTTTCTTTAATTTCAATGGATTTTTTTAATTTCTTTGACTAGTTCTTCTGCCACATACTTCCAGCACTAAATTAAAATAGAAGAATTGACAGTAAGCACAGTGTAGCTTTGTATTTATGTCTGAATTTGATGGAGCAAACACCTCTTCAAGTTTTCATGTACTGATTTTACAAGGTAAAGATCTTCTTTTATTGGGCCCTTAGTGTGACTAGATCTTCTCTGAATTTGTAGTGAAGAGGGGTTGTAGCTTGGTCGCAAAGCTGGGTATGCACTAGGGCCCACCTTTAGTTGGCTTGGTACAGGGACTTGGATACTTGTAATTCCCATTTTATTTTTGAACAGACTGCAAATTCTTCAGGACTTTGCTCCATAGAACACAAACTGGGGCATGTTTTTGCAGTCGGGTCTGCATATGGTGGGCCTTATATCAGGATGTGGATGAGCGTGTCTTTCACTGAGTACCAGAAAGTATTTCCTCGGGTAACTCTTTGGGATTCTCTATAGGCAGAACCGACCATAAACTGTGGTTCAGGTAACTGAAACTGAGTCATTGACCTGCTTCAGGGACCACAGTAAAGGCCAAGGTCTGCAGGCCTGCCTACATGGCTGTGAATGAGTGCCTTCCTCCAGGTCTCTGGAATGGCTGGACCTCTCCCAGACTGTGGCTGGCAGGAGTTTGGGATGATTAGAGAGTAAGTTCAGAATTCTCAGTGGGACCAAGTTGGGTGAACCCTATCCTGTCTATAGCCAAGAACAGGGGTCCTGTAGTTTTTCACCTGTATGAGGGTCTGCCTTCTGAGTAGAACACTTCTCAATGTTAAGCTTTAACAGCATTTCACAACTCCCTCCCTGGATCTCAAATCTCTCTTAGAGCTAGGCACTTATTTTGGAGGTAGAGTCTGGTACATAACCCAGGCTGGTCTCAAAATTTTGGTCTGAAGCAGTTCTCCAACTTTAATGTACCATGTAGCTGTCATTACAGGTGTCAGCCATATGCCTGGTTCTTTCATAAAGGCATTTTTGTCAGGGATGGCTGGCAATTTTTTGCTGTAACGGAATATAAAAATAGGGGACTTTTAATCTTTTCATCTTACTGATGTGACTCTCCCTATACATTTTTACTCTCTGTTTTCTTTTTTATTTTTATTTATTTATTTATTTATTTATTTATTTTTGAGATGGAGTCTTGCTCTGTCACCCAGGCTGGAGTGCAGTGGCACAATCTCAGCTCATTGCAACCTCCACCTCCTGGGTTCATGCTATTCTCCTGCCTCAGCCTCCCCAGTAGCTGGGACTACAGGTGCCCACCACCATGCCCGGCTAATTTTTTGTATTTTTAGTAGAGATGGAGTTTCACCATGTTAGCCAGGATGGTCTTGATCTCCTGACCTCTTGATCTGCCCGCCTCAGCCTCCCAAAGTGCTGGGATTACAGGCGTGAGCCACCACGCCCAGACTTTACTCTCTATTTTCTATTTCAACATTTTTTAATTTTTTAAAATTTTATTTATTTATTTATTTTTGAGATGGAGTCTTGCTCTGTCACCCAGGCTGGAGTGCAGTGATGCCATCTTGGCTCATTGTAACCTCTGCCTCCTGGGTTCAAGCGATTCTCCTGCCTCAACCTCCTGAGTAGCTGGGACTACAGGTGCATGCCACTATGCCCAGCTAATTTTTTGCATTTTTAGTAGAGACAGGATTTCAGCATGTTGGGCCAGCTGGTCTCAAACTCCTGACCTCATGATCTGCCCGCCTAGCCTTCCAAAGTGCTGGGATTACAAGCGTGAGCCACCATGCCCGGCCTCATTTGCTTTTGAGACAAGGTCTTACTCTGTCAACCAGGCTGATTTGCACGGCTCACTGCTGCCTGAACCTCCCAAACTCAGGTGATCCTCCCATTTCAGCCTCTCAGGTGTCTAGGTTAAAAGTATGTGCCATCACACCCAGCTAGCTTTTTTGTATTTTTTTTCTGGAGACAGAATTTTGTCATGTTGCCCGGTCTAATCTTGAACTGTTGGGATCAAGTGATCAGCCTACCTTGGCCTTGCAAAGTCCTAAGATTACATTTCATTTTATTAAGTAGTTTAATTAATTCATATTTAAAATAATTGCTTAAAGGAATGAAGTTGTTATTATCAGTCATATTATTATTGTTTTGTGTGTTTCTAGTAGCTATATTTTTCTCATTTCCTGTTTGACTTTCTTAATTTTCGTTTAATTTTGTACTGCCATGCTTTGATTATATTTTATTTTCCCTTGCATACTTTCTGTACATCTTTGTAATCATCTTGAAAACTGGAGATTACATACATCTTAAAGTTAAAACATCTATTTTAATCTCACAACAACTTCAAATGAATACAAAAACTATGCCTCTATATTTTCCAGTTTGTTATTGATATTAAAATAATAATTATTATAGTAATAATTATTATTTATTATTATTTTGAGATGGAGTCTCTCTCCATTGCCCAGTCTGGAGTGCAGTGGCCTTATCTCAGGTCACTGCAAACTCTGCATCCCAGGTTCAAGCAATTTTCCTCAGTCTCCCGAATAGCTGGGATTATAGGTGCCCATCACATACCCTGCTAAATTTTAAAAAAATTTTTAGTAGAGACGGGGTTTCACCATGTTGGCCAGGCTGGTCTGGAACTTCTTGACCTCAAGTGATATGTCCACCTTAGCTTCCCAGAGTCCTGGGATTGCAGGCATGAGCCACCACACCCCGCCTGTGCCATCATTTTGATAGTAAAGAATTCTAGATGGAGAGCTTTATATTTATATATGTTTTTATGATGCTGTCCAGCATCATTTTACGCTTCAATACAATGGACATATTTTAACATTTCTGTATTTTTATACGTAGAGTCTCATTATGTTGCTCAGGCTGATCTCTAACTGTTCTCAAGTGATGTGGCTGCTTTTGGCTTCCTAAAGATGTATAATTACAGGTATAAGCCACTGTGCCTGAGCCCGTTTAGTATTTTTATTTATTTATTTATTTTAATAATTTTTTTTTTTTTTTTGAGACAGAGTCTTGCTCTTACAGCCCAGGCTGGAGTGCAGTGGCACAATCTTGGCTCACTGCAACCTTTGCCTCCCAGGTTCAAACGATTCTCTTGCCTCAACCTCTCTCCCGAGTAGTTGGGGTTATAGGTGCAGGCCACCAGGCCCAGCTAATTTTGTTTTGTAGTTTTAGTAGACATGGGGTTTCACCATGTTGGCCATACTTATCTCAAACTCCTGACCTCAGGTGATCTACCCACCTCGGCCTCTCAAAATGCTGGAATTACAGGCTTGAGCCACTGCACCCATCCTTTTTTTTTTTTTTTTTTTCCAGATGGCATCTTGCTCTGTCATCCAGGCTGGAGTGCAATGGCATGATTTTGGCTTATTGCAACCTCCACCTCCTGGGTTCAAGCAATTCTCCTGCCTCAGCCTCCTGAGTAGCTGAGACTACAGGTGTGCGCCACAACACCAGGCTAATTTTTGCAATTTTAGTAGAGATGGGGTTTCACTATGTTGGTCAGGCTGATCTCAAACTCCTGACCTCAGGAAATCCACCGGTCTTGACCTCCCAAAGTGCCAGGATTACAGGCATGAGCCAGCGCACCCGGCCTGTAACAGTTTTATAATTCTAAGTGAGTCATCATAAAAATTCTCCTAATTTCAACATCTATTTATTTGTGAATCTATATTATTTTTGTGTGGGAAAAACACTTTTAGATTTGTAGATAATTTAAAAACTATAATAACTCTGTATCTCCTTTAGATATTATTGTTTATTTTTACGTGTGTTATGTGTCAAAAACACATAACAAAATTTACAATAAAATATTTCTATGCCAGGTGTGGTGGCTCACACCTGTAATCCAAACACTTTGGGAGGCCAAGGTGGGCAGATCATGAGCTCAGGAGATTGAGACTATCCTGGCCAACATGGTGAAACCCCATGTCTACTAAAATGCAAAAAATTAGCTGGACATGGTGCACGTTTCAGTAGTCTCAGCTACCCAGGAGGGTGAGGCAGGGGAATTGCTTGAACCCAGGAGGTGGAGGTTGCAGTGAGCCTAGATAATGCCACTGCACTCCAGCCTGGGAGACAGAGTGAAACTCCATCTCAAAAAATACATCTATACACACAATAAACATACATATATGTATTTATGTACATATATACATATGCATATATATATTTGAAGATCGTTGGGTACTTTATTTTCTCTTTAGATTCCATATACTTTTGGATTTGGTGTTTTTATTTCTTCAAAAATGCAATGATACATTTGAAAAACAGTGCATTAAATCTGTAGATTACATTGAGCGGTATAGATATCTTCACAACATTGATTATTTAATTTTTGATTTTTTTTTTTTTTTTTTTGAGATGGAGTTAAATTGACCCGCCTTGGCCTCCAAAAGTGCTGGGATTACTGGCGTGAGCCACCACACCTAGCCCAGTTATTTCAACAAGTACATGCTCAAGAGTGTGTTGTATAATTTCTATATATTTGTAAATTTATCAATCATTTATATTATTGTTTTATACTCTAATTAGATTTTTGTCATAGAAAGTAACCTATAAAATTTCAGTTTTAAAAAATGTGTTGGCCGGGCACGGTGGCTCAAGCCTGTAATCCCAGCACTTTAGGAGGCCAAGACGGGCAGATCACGAGGTCAGGAGATTGAGACCATCCTGGCTAACACGGTGAAACCCCATCTCTACTAAAAAATACAAAAAACTAGCCAGGCGAGGTGGTGGGTGCCTGTAATCCCAGCTACTCGGAAGGCTGAGGCAGGAGAAAGGCGTGAACCCGGGAGGCAGAGCTTGCAGTGAGCCGAGATGGTGCCACTGCACTCCAGGCTGGGCGACAGAGCGAGACTCCGTCTCAAAAAAAAAAAAAAAAAAAGTATGAAGACTCTGTTTTTGACCTAACGGGTGGTCTATGAAGGGGAATGTTGTATAAGACATTGAGAAGGCTGTGTATCCTGATGTTGTTAAGGAGAGTTCTCTATACCTTTATTAGAAATTATTGTTTTTTACTGCCTTCTAGTCCTCTGTTCCCTTACTAATATTCTGTCTTGTTTTACTATTGTTATAGAAAGTGGGGTATTGAAATATCCTACTCTAATTATATTTCTTGCTCTGTGTGATTCAATTTTGTTGGTAATTTCTTTATATACTTCCCACACACACAAATACACATGTATAAACAAATTTATCGTAGGTTCCCAGTGAATGAATCTATATATTGTTTAATGTCCTCCTTTGTCTTTCTGAAGTTTTGACTTAAAGTACATTTTATAAAATACGATAGTTTTTTACTTAAGATGTAACTTGTGTAATATTATTTTGACTTCTTCTGCTCTCATTTTGTTAATATTTACATGAAATTTCTACTTCCATTTTGCCACTTTCAGTCTTTGTCATTAGATCTCAATTGACAATTATACTTGATTATGTTAAATACACACATATGTGAAAGCACAAAAGTGGAGAGAAAAAGTAAGCACTAAATAAAACATCCCTTCTTACATTGAAAGTGAAGGAAATGATTAGATTCAATGTGCCTTCATTGGATTGACTGGGTTAGAGCTGATACTCACCTTAGCAACTCATGATTTCTGAGGCAGCAAAAAGTCCAACTGGAGAGACCTCACCCTTCCCACGTTTCCCTTGGTCACTGAAAGCCTCACTGTATTCTGTAGAATTTGCACAGCATTTGAAATCTGAGCTGATAAGTTTAACTAGGTTATTATCATTTTACACATTTTGGTCTCTTCTCCCTGTTGAAAATGGGTTGTGAACATGACTGTTGCTGTGGACTGCCAGACACCTAATGGGCCACTTGTTTGTGTCCTGTCCTAAAAAGCCAATACCCAGGCTGGATGGGTGGCTCACACCTGTAATTCCAGCACTTTAGGAGGCCGAGGTGGGCGGACCACCTGAGTTCAGGAGTTCAAGACCAGACTGGCCAATATGGTGAAACCCAGTCTCTACTAAAAATACAAAAAAATTAATTGGTCATGGTGGTGGGCACCTGTAATCCCAGCTACTCAGGAGGCTGAGGCAGGAGAATTTCTTGAACCCAGGAGGCAGAGGTTGCAGTGAACCGGGGTCACGCCATTGCACTCCAGCCTGGGCAACAAGAATGAAACGCTGATTCAAACAAAGCAAAACAAAACAAAAACAAAAACTAATATCCAAATCCAAAAAAAAGTTACAACATTAATCTTTGAAAACTGCCTGTGATTCATGCTGACTCACACACCTCCCTCCTCCTCAACCCATAGAGAATGTGCAAGAACTATCCAGTCGTAGGACACATGGCCAGAACCAGACATGGTGACATGCTGGGGTGGGGCCTGATTCACAGACCTCGGAACCCATAAGAAGGAATAGTAGAATCTGGAACTGAGGAAGCCCCAGCAACTCCAGACTTCACAACCCTTTAACAGGACTGACAGGAAGACCAAAGGCAAAGTTGAGACATCTGGAGGGTAAAAACCACCCTTGAACATCAGAATCATTGGAATTCCATGTCCACAGCCCTCTCAAAGCATGGATAGAGAAACTCAACAAAAATACACAAAAAGTTCAGTATACACCAGAGTTTCTCACTCAGGAGCTCATTTTATTCCTGGAGGATCATTGTGGGCAGGTATAGGGGAATATCTTGAAATTGCATATGGCAGATCCAATAGCAATAGACCATATTAAAGTAGATCTTATTTGTACATTAAGAAACTACGTTGCGCTGCTTGGAGTTAGGGGCTAGATCTGACGTGAGGGCAGGAGAAGCCTCGGCAAAGCTCACATGACCTTCATGCTCCTTTCACTCCAAAACATGAGCAAGGACTGTGCCCTTGCTTTCCATTCCTCAGGTGGGGACAGGAAGTGGAAACCCATGCAGACACTAGAGATAGTTTGTTTTGCAGGCACGGTAAGAAGAACTACAGAGGAAGAACCTACTGCAGACATTTCCCAGGAGAAACATCAGCAAAACTGAAAGGTAATGGAAGAAATCTTGTGCCTCTGAGGGTGTCTTTTGCCTCTGAGGCAAACAGTGAGAAAGGAAGCAGGGCCCTGAAATGCTAAGCTGAAACTAGAGTCTTACATGGCTTTACCAAAAACTTACTTCCCAGGCCATGCACCTAAACGTGAAGCTTTGTTGATGTTTAAACACAACATTGTATGGCTGTGTTCCATTCTGAGATGATATGAATCCATATAGGTGAGAGTAAGTTTATATCTGCATCCTCAGTGTAGGCTGGGAAATTTAAAATATTTGTTGATTAATATCTTTTGTATACATAAATAGCTACATAGGCAAACTCATATAATTCTTTATGTATGTGTTTTTTTAATTTAATTTTATTTTATTTTATTTTGAGACGGAATCTCCCTCTGTCGCCCAGGCTGGAGTGCAGTGGTGCGATCCCGGCTCACTGCAAGCTCCGCCTCCCGGGTTCACGCCATTCTCCTGCCTCAGCCTCCCGAGTAGCTGGGGATTACAGGCGCCCGCCACCTCGCCCGGCTAGTTTTTTTGTATTTTTTTTTAGTAGAGACGGGGTTTCACCGTGTTAGCCAGGATGGTCTCGATCTCCTGACCTCGTGATCCGCCCGTCTCGGCCTCCCAAAGTGCTGGGATTACAGGCTTGAGCCACCGCGCCCAGCCAAGAAACCTAGGCTTTTGGCCGTGCGTGGTAGTTCACGCCTGTAATCCTATCACTTTGAGAGGCCAAGGTGGGTGAATCACTTGCGGTAGGAGTTTGAGACCAGCCTGGCCAACATGGTGAAACCCAATCTCTACTAAAAATATAAAAAATAGCTGGGCAAGGTGGTGCGTGCCTGTAATCTCAAGTACTGGGGAGGCTGAGGCAGGAGAATCGCTTGAACTTGGGAGGTGTAGGATGCAGTGAGCTGAGATGGTACCACTGCACTGGAAGCTAGCATGACAAGAGTGAAACTCCATCTCAAAAAAATAAATAAATAAATAAGTTTTTTGTTTTTTCTGTACTGTGTTACTTAGCATAACATCGTTTAGGTTCATGAATGTTGTTGCAAACAAGACTTTCTTATTTTTAAGGGCGGAATAGCATTTCATTGTGTACGTATGCCACATTTTTTTTCTCCATTCACCTATTGATGGACACTTAGGTTGATTCCATACCTTAGCTATTGTCAGTAATCCATTTTTTCCCTCTTTTATCTGTTTTTTTGTTTTGTTTTGTTTGAGACAGTCTCATTCTATTGCACTAGCTGGAGTGCAGTGGTGTGATCTCAGCTCACGGCAACCTCTGCCTCCCAGGTTCAAGTGATTCTCCTGCCCCAGCTTCCTGGGTTTAAGTGATTCCTGCGCCTCAGCCTCCCAAGTAGCTGGGATTACAGGCATGCGCCGCCACGCCTGGCTAATTTTGTATTTTTAGTAGACACGGGGTTTCTCCACATTGGTCAGGCTTATCTCCAGCTCCTGACTTCAGGTGATCCACCCACCTCAGCCTTTCAAAGTGCTGGGATTACAGGCATGAGTCACCACACCCGGCCAAAAGTCTAGGTTTCTTTCTGTGTAAGCCTAGGTTTATTTCTATGTAAAGTGTAAAAAAATTTAAACTCGCCGGGCGCGGTGGCTCAAGCCTGTAATCCCAGCACTTTGGGAGGCTGAGACGGGCGGATCACGAGGTCAGGAGATCGAGACCATCCTAGCTAACTCGGTGAAACCCCGTCTCTACCAAAAAATACAAAAAAAAAAACTAGCCGGGCGAGGCGGCGGGCCCTGTAGGAGGCTGAGGCAGGAGAATGGCGTAAACCCGGGAGGCGGAGCTTGCCTGTAGGAGGCTGAGGCAGGAGAATGGCGTAAACCCGGGAGGCGGAGCTTGCAGTGAGCTGAGATCCGGCCACTGCACTCCAGCCTGGGCGACAAAGCAAGACTCCGTCTCAAAAAAAAAAAAAAAAAAAAAATTTAAACTCATAGAAGCAGAGAGTATAATAATGAAAAAAAAAAATCCCCCATGGGGTTTTTTGTCTAGTTAAGAGAGTTTCTTCATGATCTTTCACGGATTATATTTTCTTTCATCTTCTGCATCTTCCTGTTTTTCAGCCAATGGATGAAAAAAGTTACAGAGAAGACACATTTGCCTTTTATCCACTTCCCTTCTACTCACTATTAGTCAATATGGTTACAGCTGAGAATAGCAGTTTTCTGGCAGGAAAACCACTTCTCAGCAATAAACTGAAAAAAAGTATAAATATTTTATAAAACACTGATGGGTTTTTAGGAAAATGAGCATGTGCATCAATAATGGTGGTAAAATAGATTCATTTTGTTAATTTCTATTGAGCTCCCATAATATTTGATCAAAAGCTAGCAAATATACAGCATAAAAGGAATATTATTCTGAATAAGAATATTGCTAATGGTTATTTTGTCAATATAAGTAAAAATATAACCTGACACTAATAGTCTCAGCTATGCTTGTATAACATCAAATGCTATTTTATATTTAAAATTTTATTTTATGTAAGTATTCAATTTATATCACCCTCCTTTGCCATTTCAATGCCTTCTTCACTTTATGTCAATGGAAAACAGTACAGCAGGTCCCAGGAAAGCACGTGGTGCTATTGCTACTTTAATAATGATCATGAAGTAGCATGTTTGGGTGTGACTCACATGTCAAACAGTTATTTGGCTTAAAGTACTATTTTTCTATTTTTTTCTAAATTTACTGGTAATACAAAATTCTTAGCTAAGATGACTGTATCTTATTCAAATATGTTTTATGGGATTTCCTTGACATTTAAGTATCTGAACTATCTGGAATATTGAAATTTTCCATGAACCCAAATTGAGTAAACTATAGATAATTTTTTACTAAAAGCTTTTCTAAGGCAGAGTTAGATTTTAACATTTTATTATAGTATGGAAGAAGTGTATTAACCATGTTTTCAGTAATCACTCTGAACACAGCATTCTCAGTTCCCAGTATGCACCCTGAGTCACCCAGGGGAAATTGGTATCTCTGTAAAAAGGCAGAAGAAAATGCTGAGAAAACACTGCACAGCAATGCTTTCCACATGCACCTATTAGGGTCTTCATTTAATTAGACTGTTACTTGCATGGCTAGATACTTACTGAATTTAGTCATACTGTTTTTTAGCAGCTAATGGCATCTGTTACCTATTATTTTATACATTCGGTTTTTTGAAAAACAAATCTTTTGTTAATGTACTCTAAGTTGAGTCTACATTTACAATCTTCACCTTTTCAGTGTTAAAGCAAATCAGAGAAAAGCAATGTGTATGTATAGTGTGAATTTTCCTGCCTATCAAAATTCTTCCCTCATTGCCTTTGAAACCCTAGGAATTCACCTATAAAATACTCCCTTTGAATACTTTAGCCAGGATTTCAGATTTCAAGAGGTCAAAAACAATGATAGAGCAAAGCCAAAATCTTGTCTTTGTTTCTTGTTAGCCGTCTGGCCATTTCCAAACGCATGGCAATTACACCAAGCCATTGAAAAGATGTGATTTTGATTGATTTTATCCCATTTCAAATGTTTTCTCTAATTATTACATTGGTCACATGAATCTAAAAGAAACTATCTACATAACCAATCATACATTCAAGAAATATTCATGTTAAAGTGTTTACAGTTTAATCTTGAATTACAGTATAGTAGAATCCTCTATAGTTAGAAGTTAATTATTTATAAATTCATTGTTTTAATACGCATTGAGAACTGTCTTAAAAAGCTTTGTCACATTCTTTGTACTTGTAAGGTTTATGTTCCATATAAATTCTCATATTTAGTAAGAGCAGAGGGGTGGTCAAAGGCTTTCCCACATTCATCACATTCATAGGGTTTCTCTCCAGTATGAATTATCTTATGCTTATTAAGGTATGAGAAACATCTAAAAGCTTTGCCACATTCTTCACTATGTAGATTTTCGGTCCAGTATGAATTCTCTTATGTTTATTAAGGTCTGAGGACCGGTTAAAAGGTTTGCCACGTTCTTCACATTTGTAGGGTTTCTCTCCAATATGAGTTTTCTTATGCTTACTAAGGCTTAAGGACCAGGTAAAGGTTTTACCACATTCTTCACACTTGTAGAGTTTCTCTCCAGTGTGAATTATCTTATGTCTACTAAGGTGTGAGGACCGGTTGAAGGCTTTGCCACATTCTTCACATTCGTAGGGTTTCTCTCCAGTATGAACTATTTTATGTCTACTAAGGTTTGAGGATGAAATAAAGGTTTTGCCACATTTATCACACTTGTATGGTTTCTCTCCAGAACAAATTTTCTTATGTGAAAAAAGGGTTGTGGAATGGTTAAAAGCTTTGCCACATTCTCTACATCTATAGGGTTTCTCTTCAGTATATAGTATCTTATGTGTAGTAAGGTGTGAGGATAGGTGAAAGGCTTTGCCACATTCTTCACATTTGTAGGGTTTGTCTCCAGTATGAATTTTCTTATGTGTAGTAAAAATTGAGGATCAGTTGAAGGCTTTGCCACATTCTTCACATTTGTAGGGTTTCTTTCCTGTATGAATGATCTCATGTTTACTAAGGGTTGAGGATGCAATAAAAGATTTGCCACATTTATCACACTTGTATGGCTTCTCTCCAGTATAAATTCTCTTATGTGCAGTGAGAGTAGAGGAGTACTTAAAGGCTTTGCCACATTCTTCACATTTGTTGGGTTTCTCACTAGGATGAATTTTCTTATGTATAGTAAGGGTTGAGAACTGGTTAAAAGCTTTGCCACATTCTACGCATTTGAAAGGTTTTTTCCAGTATGTCCTATCTCATGTCTGTTTGAATTTGAAAATTGGTGAAAGACTTTCCCATATTTATCACATAGAAATATTTTTCTCTGGGTAGTTATTAAACATTGGTTAAGTCCATTATAACCTCTTTTGTGCATCTTACACTCATCCGCACTTTCACTGGCTTTTTTAAACTCTAAATTGCCATATTCACATTTTTCATATCTTCTCAGTATCACAATTTGGAAAGAATCTTGTAGGCTCTGCTCTGGACAATGGTCTTGGGCAAAATGAAAACACATAAGTGAAAGAAACAACAAAAACACATTACTTCAACTGCAAGATTCTGATAAATATGGGATACATTTACAAACAAAATTAGCCAGGCATGGTGGTGGGCAAATGCCAGCCACTTGGGAAGCTGAGGCAGAGAATTGTTTGAGCCCAGGATGCAGAGATTGCAGTGAGCTGAGATCACACCATTGCACTCCACCCTGGGTAACAGAGCAAGACTCCGTCTCATTAAAAAAAAAAGAAAAGGAAAAAAGAAAAAGAAAAGAAATTTCCAGCCAGGTGTGATGGCTCATGCCTTTAATCCCAGCACTTTGGGAGGCCAGGGCAGGTGGATCACCTGAGGTCAGGAGATTGAGACCAGCCTGACCAACATGGCGAAACCCCATCTCCACTAAAAATACAAAATATTAGCCAGACATGGAAACAGGTACCTGTAATCCTAGCTACTTGGGAGGCTTAGGCAGGAGAATTGCTTGAACTGTGGAAGTAGAGAATGTAGTGAGCTAAGATCATGCCACTGCACTCCAGCATAGGGAACAGAGTGACACTCTGTCTCACACACATACACACACACACACACACACACAAATATTAATTGCCAATAAGAAAAAAGAAAAGATAAAAGGAAAACATTGGCACATACATCTTTATTTCTGGCTTCCACATGCTTTTTAGACACTGATTAATGTCTCCCATGACGTGAGAGGCTGAAAGAAGTGGTGATATACGTTGGAATGACAGTTTGAGTCCACTGAGTCTAAAGACAAATGTTACAGAAGCAGAGAAACTGTAGTACCCCAAACAGGGAATGGCTGCAGCAAGTGATTACTAATTATTAAAAAAAATTAATAAGCCAATTTAACTAAACAATAAACACAAAATTTAGACAAGACACATCCTAAGAACATGTTTGAGAAATTCCCAGAATCTGCAGGCAAGATAATTGATTTCAGACTATGCCAGGACAAACTATATTATAAAGATTGGAACAGGTAGCTTTCTGTCAATGTCCAAATCTCAATCAAAGATTATAATGTACACAAAATATTAGAGAAACATGGCCCCATGAAAAAAAAAAATTTCAAAAGCAACTATAAACAGCATATAAAATAATTTTTAAAATTCTAAATAAATTGAACAGGCCAGGGTTGGTGGTCATTCCTGCAATCCCAACACACTGAGAGGCCAAGGTGGGAAAATCACATGAGGTCAGGAGTTTGAGACCAGCCTAGAGAACATGGTGAAACCCTGTATCTACCCAAAACACAAAAATTTACTGGGCATGGTGGCATGAGCCTGTAATCCCAGCTGCTTGGGAGGCTGACACACAAGAATTGCTTGAACCTGGGAGGGGATGGTTGCAGTGACTGGAGATTGTATCACCGCACTGCAGCCTGGGCAACAGAGCAAGACTGTCTCAAAAATAAAATAAAATAGGCTGGGCACAGTGGCTTATGCCTGTAATCCCAGCAATTTAGGAGCCCGAGGTGTGTAAATCATTTGAGGTCAGGAGTTCAAGGTCAGCCTAGCCAACATGGTGAAACCCTGTCTCAACTAAAAATACAAAAACTTAGCCAGTCATAGTGGCAAGCACCTGTAACCCCAGCTATTCAGGAGACTGAAGCAGGAAAATCGCTTGAACCTGGAAGGCGGAGGTTGCAGCGAGCCGAGATTGCACCACTGCTTCCAGCCTGTGCGACAGAAAATGACTCCACCTCAGATAAAATAAATAAATAAATAAAATATAATAATATTCAGTAAGTGAAATGGAAACGCAGAAAACTACTGAAGGTCAGAAAAATGAGGATAACAACAAGAAATACTAAAATAGCAAAAAAAAAAAATTTGGATATAAAAATTACAAAAAGTAACAAAAATTTCTTAAAAGAAAAAATGATGTAAACATGAAAAAGCTAAACAAAAAAACTAGGATGTACACAAAGATATTTATAACAAACACATATATAAGTAAAATTTCAAAATTCACAAATAAGAGAATTTTCAGAGCAGCAATGTAGGCAGATGTAATGATGAAGAATTTTTGTATGCAACTTAAGTTAATTTTTAACCACATTTAAATATATTGTTGGATCTTTTAGAGGTTTTATATAATCCCCGAAGGTACCACTAAGAAAATATCTATATAGATATACAACAGAAAAATTTTTAAAAACTGAAAGCAATACAAAAAAAAACCATAAAAGACAGAAAGGAAAATGAGAGACAAAGATACAAGAATCAAATACAACAAATAATAAAATAACATTCGTAAGTTTTTTTCTTTCAGAAAACTATTTAAAATTATATATATGATTATTTTTCCAATCAAGAGAAATTCAATAAAAAGGTTTATTAAAAATTTTGTGAAATCAAGATTTAACTTGCCTTTCTACAAGACTCAGTTGAGATCTAATAACAAAAAAAGACTGAAAGTGGCAAGATGGAAGTAGAAATTTCATGTAAATATTAACCAAATGAAAGCAGAAGAGGTCACAATAGTAATATACAAGCTACATCTTAAGTCAAAAACCCATATTTTATAAAATGTACTTTAAGTCAAAACTTAAAAAGACAAAAACACGTTAAACAATATGTAGATTCATTCACTGGGAGCTATGACAAATTTGTTTATACATGCTTGTATTTGTGTGTGTGTGTGTCTCAAATTAGGGTTTCAAATATATAAAGCAAATACTAAGAAAACTGAATAAACACATAGAAATAAAATTATAATAGGCTGTTTCGGCCGGGCGCGGTGGCTCACACCTGTAATCCCAGCACTTTGGGAGGCCGAGGCGGGTGGATCACAAGGTCAGGAGATCGAGACCATGGTGAAACCCCGTCTCTACTAAAAAATAGAAAAAAAAAAAAAATTAGCCGGGCGCAGTGGCGGGCGCCTGTAGTCCCAGCTACTCGGGAGGCTGAGGTAGGAGAATGGCGTGAACCCGGGAGGCGGAGCTTGCAGTGAGCCGAGATTGCGCCACTGCACTCCAGCCTGGGCGACAGAGCGAGACTCCGTCTCAAAAAAAATAAAAAAATAAAAATAAAAAAATAAAATAAAAAAATAAAAATAGGCTGTTTCAGTAACCCATTTTCTGTTATAATAATAAAACAAGACAGAATATTAGTAAGGGAACAGAGGACTAGAAGGCAGTAAAAAACAATTATTTCTAATGAAGGTATACACAACACTCCTCAAAAACATCAGGATACACAGCCTTCTCAATAGCTCTACAACTTTCTTCTTTATGGACCACCTGTTAGGCCAAGAACAAAGTCTTAACTCATTTTTTAAAGCTGAAAATTAATAGATTCCTTTCTATGACAAAAATAGAGTATAAAACAATAATACAAATAATAAATTTACAAATATTTAGAAATGATACAACACATTATCTAACAACCACTAAGATAAATATTGATGACATTATGCAAAATAAAATGAACCAGCCACAACAGACAGATATTGTATAAGATGTATAAAGCAAGCTGGGCGCGGTGGCTCACGCCTGTAATCCCAGCACTTTGGGAGTCGGAGGCGGGCGGATCACGAGGTCAGGAGATCGAGACCATCCTGGCTAACAGGGTGAAACCCCGTCACTACTAAAAATATAAAAAATTACCCGGGCACGGTGGCGGGCGTCTGTAGTACCAGCCATTCGGGAGGCTGAGGCAGGAGAATGGCGTGAATCCGGGAGGCGGAGCTTGCAGTGAGCCGAGATTGCGCCACTGCAGTCCGGCCTGGGCGAAAAAGCGAGACTGCGTCTCAAAAAAAAAAAAAAACAGCTATGCTCTTTGAAACAGAAAACAATGTAGTGTTTGAAATGTGCCATGAAATGGGAAGAATTGGTAGTTGTTTCATGTGTAGTGAGATTTAGCTTTGCGAGATAAAAACATTCTAGTGATACGTTGCATAATAATGTCAATATAATTAATATGAACAAACAATATTTAGAAATATGTACTTCTCACTCTATCTCTCAGGCTGGAGTGCAGTGGCACAATCTCGGCTGGCTGCAACCTCTGCCTTCCGGGTTTAAGTGATTCCCCTGCCTAAGCCTCCTCAGTAACTGCCATTACAGGTGCGTGCCACCATACCTGGCTCTTTTTTTGTATTATAGTAGAGAACATGTTTCCCCATGGTGGCCAGGATGGTCTCAATTTAACCACCTTGTGATCTGCCTGCCTCAGCCTCTGAAAGTGATGGGATTACAGGCGTAAGCCACCCCGAAAGGCCTAGAAATGTTTTATTGTAAATTTTTTTTTTTTTTTTTTTTTTGAGACGGAGTCTTGCTCTGTCACCCGGGCTGGAGTGCAGTGGCCGAATGTCAGCTCACTGCAAGCTCCGCCTCCCGGGTTTACGCCATTCTCTTGCCTCAGCCTCCCGAGTAGCTGGGACTACAGGCGCCCGCCACCTCGCCCGGCTAATTTTTTTTTTGTATTTTTAGTAGAGACGGGGTTTTTTGTGTGTTTTTTTTGTTTGGTTGGTTTTTGTTTTTGAGACGGAGTCTCGCTCTGTCGCCCAGGCTGGAGTGCAGTGGCCGGATCTCAGCTCACTGCAAGCTCCGCCTCCCGGGTTCACGGCATTCTCCTGCCTCAGCCTCCCGAGTAGCTGGTACTACAGGCGCCCGCCTCCTCACCCGGCTAGTTTTTTGTATTTTTTAATAGAGATGGGGTTTCACCGGGTTAGCCAGGATGGTCTCGATCTCCTGACCTCGTGATCCGCCCGTCTCGGCCTCCCAAAGCACTGGGATTACAGGCTTGAGCCACCGCGCCCGGCCATAAATTTTGTGTTTTTTTTGTTTTTGTTTTTGTTTTTTTGACACATAACACTTAAGTAGAAATAAGCAATAATACCTAAAAGAGATAGTTATTGTTTTTAAATTATCTTCAAATCCAAAAGTATTTCTCAGACACAAAAATAAGATAGATTCAAAAGGAAATAGATGTTGAAATTCGGAGAGTTATTTATTTATTTATTTATTTATATTTATTTTGAGATGGAGTCTTGCTCTGTCCTCCAGGTTGGAGTGCAGTGGCACCATCTTGGCTCACTGCAAGCTCCGCCTCCAGGGTTCACTCCATTCTTAGCCTCCGGAGTAGCTGGGACCACAGGCGCCCGCCACCACGCCCGGCTAATTTTTTGCATTTTTAGTAGAGACGGGATTTCACCATGTTAGCCAGGATGGTCTCGATCTCCTGACCTCATGATCCGCCCGCCTCGGCCTCCCAAAGTGCTGATTGTAAAGACTTTTTACCTCCTTGGTTAATTTTTTTCTCAGACATTTATTAATTAATGCTATAGTAAATAATATTTTTTTCTTCCTCTATTTTATCAGATGGTTTAAGTGGATGAAACCATACATATACATCTATGTTAATTTTACATTTTGCTAATTTACCGAGTGTATCCGTTAGTTTAAATAGGTTGCAATGTACTGTTTATGGTTTTCTAAATATAAGATTGTGTGATCCACAAACAGCAGCTTTTTACTTGTTTTTCAGTTTCAATGGCTTCTTTTATTTCTTTGACTCGTTCTTCTGCCATGTATTTCCAGTGCTAGAATAAAATAGAAGCATCGACAATGGGCACAGTATAGTTTTGTACTGGTGTCTGAATTTGATGGAGCAAACACTTCTTCATGTTTTCATAAACTGATTTTAGAAGGTAAAGATCTTCTTTTGTTGGGCCCTTAGGGTGATGAGATGCCCTCTGAATTTGTAGTGAAGAGGGGGTATAGCTTGGTCACAAGGCTGCTGGGTCTGCACTAGGGTCCACCTTTAGTTGGCTTGTTACAGGAGCTTGGGTGGTTGTAATTCTCATTTTATTTTTGGACAGACTGAATATCCTTCAGGACTTTGCTCCGTAGGGCAGACATTAAGGCAGGTTTTTGCAGTGGGTTCTGAATATAGTGGGCTTTATAAGGATGCGGACGAGTATGGCTTTCACTGAGTACCAGAGAGCATTTTCTCAGGTAACTGTGTGAATTCTCTATAGGCAGAACTGACCATACACTGTGGCTCAGGTAACTGAAACTGAGTCATTGAGCCACTTCAGAAACAGTAAAGGCCAATGTCTGCAGGTCTGCCTATGTGGCTGTAAATGGGTGCCTTCCTCCAGGTCTCTGGAATGGCAGGACTTCTCCCAGACTGTGGCTGGGAGGAGTTTTGGTTTTGGATAGTTACAGAGTAAGTTCACAATCCTCAGTGGGACCAAGCTGGGTGAACCCTATCCTGGTCTGCAGCCAAGAACAGGGACCCTGCACTTTCCCATCTCAATGAGGGCCTGCCTTCTGAATAGAACACTCCTCAATCTTCAGCTTTAACAGCATTTCACAGCTCCTTCCATGGATCTCAAATCTCTCTTACAGGCACTTATTTTAGAGATGGGCTCTGGCTACATAACCCAACTGGTCTCGAAATCCTGGCCTGAAGCAGTTCTCCAACCTTAATGTACCATGGAACTGTCATTACAGGTGTGAGCCATAATGCCTGGTTCTCTCATAAAGGCATTTTTGTCAGGGTTGGGTGACATTATTTTGCTGTAAGGGGATATGAATGTAGGGGACTTTTAATCGTTTCGTCTTACTGATGTCACTCTCTATACATTTTTAATTTCTGTTTTCTATTTCAAATTTGTCTGTAATTTTAGATTCAGATATTTAGGACAATATGCTGGAATTTGCGTGGTATGCCTGAAGTAAATGAGATAATTAGTAGGCACTCCATATTTACTAAAATAATTACTTATAAATTTAAGTTTACTGCAGGCAGTACAGAATTATAAGATTTGTATCTACTTTTTTCAGCCTATATCTAAATAATAACATAGTTTATTTCCTAATATATGTTTTACATATCAGAGGGTCTAACCCTATTCTGCCTATATTTTCTATGTTTAACAATGTTAGGCTATTGTTTGCTTCAAAAGTTAGATTACAGCAGTTTCATTTTGTATAAGAATAACATATATTTAGAATATAAAAACTAACTCTAATTTTTAATGCTTATTTATTAAAAGTTTCTTATTAGAATCTTGTATTTATAATTATACTGCATATTCTCTGAAATTTTATTGCCACACAGTGCATGCCAATGATTCAAAATACCTGCATTTAATGAGACACAGTAGGCCGGGGGCGGTGGCTCAAGCCTGTAATCCCAGCACTTTGGGAGGCCGAGACGGGTGGATCACGAGGTCAGGAGATCGAGACCATCCTGGCTAATACGGTGAAACTCCGTCTCTACTAAAAATACAAAAAACTAGCCGGGTGAGTTGGCGGGCGCCTGTAATCCCAGCTACTCGGGAGGCTGAGGCAGGAGAATGGCGTAAACCCGGGAGGCGGAGCTTGCAGTGAGCTGAGATCAGGCCACTGCACTCCAGCCTGGGCGACAGAGCGAGACTCCGTCAAAAAAAAAATAATAATAATAATAATAATAATGAGACACAGTAACAGCTAAATATTGCAGTTACCTAGACAAATATTTTTAAATTTTTTTTTGAGATGGAGTCACGCCCTATCACCCAGGCTGGGGTGCAGTGGTGCAATCTTGACTCACTGCAACCTCCACCTCCTGGATTCAAACAGTTCTTATGCCTCAGCCTCCCAAGTAGCTGGAATTATAGACATGTGTCACCATGCCCAGTTAATTTTTGTATTTTTGTAGAGATGGGCTTTCACCCATGTTGGCCAGGCTCGTCTTAAACTACTGACCTCAGGTGATCCACCCACCTCAGCCTTCTGTAGTGCTGAGATTACAGGTGTGAGCCACTGCACCCAGCCTGACAAATTTTTTTAAATGATACATCAATGTTGCACACCAGGTTTTATGAGTAAACATTTCTCTTATTCTTATTTTGAAGTTTCATATTAGTGTGTTTTTTCAGTGTAGGTTTCTTTCTTTCTTTCTTTCTTTCTTTCTTTCTTTTTTTTTTTTTTTGAGATGGAGTCTCATTCTGTCACCCAGGCTGGAGTGAAGTGGAGCGATCTCAGCTCACTGCAACCTCTGTCTCCCGGGTTCAAGCGATTCTTCTGCCACAGCCTCTCGAGTCGCTGGGACTATAGGCACGTGCCATAATGCCTGGCTGATTTTTGTATTTTTAGTCGAGATGGGGTTTCACCTTATTGGCCAGGCTGGTCTCGAACTCCTGACCTCGTGATCTGCCTGCCTCAGCCTCTCAAAATGCTGGGATTACAGGCATGAGCCAACATGCCAGGCCTCATTTATATTTCAAATATGGTCTCATTTGGTCAACCAGGCTGATTTGCAGGGCTCCCTGCTGCCAGAACCTCCCAAATTCAGATGATACCCTTGTTCCAGCCTCTCAAGTGGCTGGTTTACAACTATTTGCCATGACACCCAGCTAGCTTTTTTGTATTTTTTGTAGAGACAGTTTTCCCATGTTGCCCAAGCTGGTGGTGAACTCCTGGGATCAAGTGATCAACCCATCTTGGCCTTGCAAAGTCCTAAGACTACATTTCATTTTTTAAGTACTTTAATTAATTTATATTTTAAATAATTGATTAAAGAAATGGAGTTGTTATTACCCGTTATATTGTTATTGTTTTATGTGTTTCTAGCAGTTATATTTTTCTCATTATCTGTTTTAATTTTTTTTTTTTTTTTTTTTTTGAGACAGAGTCTTGCTCTGTCACCAGGCTGGAGTGCAGTGACATGATCTTGGCTCCCAGCTAACTTTTGTATTTTTAGTAGAGACAGGGTTTCACTGTGTTAGCCAGGATGGTCTCAATCTCTTGACCTCGTGATCCGCCTGCCTCGGCCTCCCAAAATGCTGGGATTACAGGCATGAGCCACTGTGCCTGGCCCATGCACACATATTTTTATTGTGGCACTATTCACAATAGCAAAGACTTAGAACCAACCCAAATGTCCATCAATGATAGACTGGATAAAGAAAATGTGGCACATATACACCATGGAATACTATGCAGCCATAAAAAATGATGATTTCATATCTTTTGCAGGGACATGGATGAGGCTGGAAACCATCATTCTTAGCAAACCAACACAAGAACAGAAAACCAAAACACCACATGTTCTCACTCATAAATGGGAGTTGTACAGTGAGAACCCTGGACACAGGGTGGGGAACATCACACACTGGGGCCTGTCGAGGGGTGGGGGACTAGGGGAGGGATAGCATTAGGAGAAATACCTAATGTAGGTGATGGGTTGATGGGTGCAGCAAACCACTATGGCACATGTATAACTGTAACAAAACTGCATATTCTGCACATGTACCCCAGAACTTAAAGCATAATAAAAAAATTTTTAAAAGCTGAAAAAAAAAAAAAAGATGGGGAGAAAAGGAAGAAAAGAGAAAGAAAAGGTAGATTAAGTTTTTCTTAGCTTTAATTTGGTAGGGCTTCACCCTGGAACAATGCTCCATGATTTTGAAGGTGATGACGCTTTTTTGACTTGGGTGTGATGTGTCCATCCTTTTTCTGCTGTGCAAACGGCCGTCTGGGTGGGTAGCAGCACCAGGTACGGGCCTTCCTAGGCTGTCTCAAATTTTCCTTTTTTCTATCCTTTGATGAGGACGTGGTCTCCAGGCTGATGTTGGTGTGCTGGACACTCTAGGGGTGGTGCCTGTACTAAAAGACTTTTAGTTCTGAGAAAAAGGAAAGTGGAAGATCCTGCTATAGGGTCCAGCCCTACAGGGCCTGTGGGTTTTTCTTTTCATGTGCGGAGACGAGAGATCATAGAAATAAAGACCCAAGACAAAGAGATAGAAGACAGCTGGGCCCCGGGGACCACGACCACCAAGACGCGGAGACCAGTAGTGGCCCCCAGTACCTGGCTGTGCTGTTATTTATTGGATACAAGGCAAGGGAACAGGGTAAGGAGTGTGAGCCATTTCCAGTGATAGGTAAGGTCACGCGAGTCATGTGTCCACCAGACAAGGGGCCCTTTCCTGTTTGGTAGCGGAGGTGGAGACAGACACCTTAAGTCATTTCTTCTATGCATTTCAAAGACTTTCCTACTTTCACTAATTCTGCCACTGCTATCTAGAAGGCGGAGCCAGGTGTGCAGGGCGGAACATGAAAGCAGACCAGGAGCGTGACCGCTTGAAGCACAGCATCACAGGGAGATGGTTAGGCCTCCAGATGGCTGCTGGCGGGCCTGACATCAGTCAGGCCTTCCACAAGAGGCAGTGGAGCAGACTCTTAGCTCTAATTTCCCCCGGGGAAAGAGAGACTCCCTTTCCCGGTCGGCTAAGTAATGGGTGCCTTCCCAGGCACTGGCGTTACTGCTAGACCAAGGAGCCCTCTAGTGGCCCTATCCGGGCATGACAGAGGGCTCACACTCTTCTTCCTAGGTTACAACAGTAGAATAAAGATTATTATAATATTGGAATACAGAGTAATGCTATAAACTAATGATTAGTAATATTCATATATAATCATATCTATATTCTATGTCTAACATAACTATTCTTATTTTAAGTATTTTCTTTGTTATACTGGAACAGCTTGTGCCTTCAGTCTCTTGCCTCCGCACCTGGGTGGCTTACCGTCCACACTCGCTTAGCGCCACCCAGGAGACATGGCGGCCTCGCACCCTCTCAATGTTTCAGACTTGCTGTGGCTCTCACCACTCTTGTGCATTGCGGCCTTGGGGATGAGGGTCTTTGTGAGTCGCCCGGTTGTCCCTGGACGTTGCTCCTGCCTGAGCCCCCACCATCTGGCCCCTGGCCTCTGGCTGGTTTGCGCTGTCCAGTGGTTGCCCAGCGCCCTCCTCAGCACAGGAAGTGTCTGTCCACAGCTAGGTCCCCCTGCCGGCTCATGCCGGCGGCCTCTCTAGGAGCCGCTGGAGGTGGAAATTTGTTGGCATTAACTTTGGGCTGGCCTGGGTTCCTCGATGCAGTTGGAACAAGATTTCTTTTATAAGGGGTTTGGATAACATTTGTCTTTGGTTTAGTAATATTTTTTCTTCTGAATTTTCTTTAGCACCTTTTAAAAATCCTTTTACTAAAAATACATTTTAATTTCCTTATCATACCTTGGATATAAACTGTTTCTTGAATAGTTTTATATTCAGGAGGTCTAATTACTTTTAAATTATACAATATTTCCTGTATACATTTTTATATGACTTTCACAATCTTTGACATGCCTCAACTTTCTGACTTCCTTTTACAGTATTTCTCTCCCTGTTCTCACCCTCTGTGTCTTTCTCTGATCTCTGTCTCTTCCAGTCTCTCACTGATTCTCCCCATCTATTTCTCTCTCATTTGCACTTTCTCTCTTTCTCTCTCTGTCAACCCCTTTCTTCTCTCTCCACTTAGTCTCTTGGGCTGGATAGGATCCGCGTGACTGCAGTCCAGGTCCTGGACAGCCGCCAGCCAAGAGACTCAGCAGATACCCGAGGCAAGTTGCATGAGTCATAGAACTTCTCCTCCTCTGCTCTCTTCCCAGCGCCAGTGCCCGCCCTCTTCTTCTATGCAGAGCCAGGCTGGGCAGAGGGATCCACACCCTTCCTGGTGTAACTGGCTGCCTGGCTGGGTGGCACAGGCTCCTGGCCCTGACGCACTCACACTCTTCTGCTCACCTCCAACTTACAGGTGTCCATGGCCTGCCATTCTCCGAGGATGGCAAGACACTCCCGAGTGGCATGGAAGGTTTGGAGATTGGTGGCCAGTGGCCTAAGTGGCTCTTGCTGCATGGCCAGGTGCGAGGAGAGCGTTCCAGCTGCCACTCTGCTGGGTGCCAGCGATCCACAACAAAGTGGAGCTGCACGCTCTCTCTCTTTCTCTCTGACTTCTCTCAGTTTCTCTCTCCTCTCTGCTGGTCCTTCCCTGCCTCTGCCAGCCACCTACACTGCTATTCTCCCCTCTCCTTCTCCTGTCCCTAGGAGCAGCCAGTGGGAGTGGAGCTTAGCCTCTTTCTTCCCCTGAGAAGAGGGGAAAGGGAAGTTCTGACTATTTTTCCTACTGCCAGAGGAGTGTGTGAGGTTCAGGCTCCCCCTAATGGGAATTTTTCACCTTTTTGTAACCTCTAAGACATCCCGACTAAGGAATACTTCATCACTCCCGGGTGGCTTTTCTTCCCTTACTCCTAACTAAGGAATGCCTTACTGCCCCTGTGGCTTCTCTTTCCTTGGTATGTCCTAACCAAGGAATGCTTCACCACCCCACTGCTTCTCTTTTCTTAGTCCTGACCACCAAGGAAATAATTTACCAGCTCCTCTGGCATTTCCTTCCTTGGCTCATGCATGAAGTTGTGTGTCCACGTGGTATACGAGGGTCCTTTACTCCAGGTCACTGGTTGGTTTCTTTCTGCATTGCTGAGAGTCCAGGTTTATTTGTGATACCAAGTAGATCTTGATTCCTTACCCCTGAGGCTGCCTCTATGAGGCAGTGCGGTGCCTCCTCATGAGAGGACTGGAGACCCCCCTGGAGGAGAATGGCTCCCCATATGGGCCACCATTTTGTTATAAGTAAAATGTTTATTCAGAAATAGAATGCTTGTTCCTTGGTACCACAAGGAAAAATCAGGATTCAGACAAAAAGTTTTCTCAGCAAGGCAAATTTACATTCTGCAAAGGGTGCTCCTTGCAGATGGGATAATGGTAAGAGCACAGCTGAATAAAGGAGGGAAGCAATTTTTATCCCTTACGCAGCTTGTCCCTGCTACTGTGTCTTGTCTCCATTGCCTGGAGCCAGACCTCACAATTTAAACTGAACCTGATTGGCTAACAACTTAAAACTTTCCTAAATAGGTAAAAAGCAATGGAGAACAAAGGAAAAGAGGAAGTTACTTATGAAAAGACTTAGAAAAGTAATAATATTCCCAAATAAGGAAGGGGCATAGGCTGTGAGCTGGGACATGACCGTAAGCACGTGCAGCACAGATATCCTGATTAAAGTACAAGGATATAGGGCGTACTACGTGCCTGTGAGCATGTGTAACACAAATATGTTGGTCTCAAACTCCTGACCTCAGGTGATCCACCCACCTCTGCCTTCCAAAGTGTTGGGAATTAAAGGCATGAGCCACTGCACCCGGCCAGGCACTTCTGTAGATTTAGAAACAGATATAAGACATGTATAGACGAAAACATATACAAACACAAAGGCTTATATACACGTCTAATTCATGTCGATTTGGGAGTATGTATTGAATAAAAGGTCCAAAAGAAAAGTATGTAAGAGGTCATTACCTTACTCATTCGCCTCAAGACACGGAAATTCAGTCAATGAACTCAGCCCATGTGATTCTAGTCAGCCCCAGGTAGCTCAGCCCAAGTGATTCCAATCAGCCAATTAAATTAGCCCAAGTGATACCAATTAGGCAATTATATCACTATAGGGGACTCAAATTAGCCAATTAGATTAGCCCAAGGTGATTCCAATCAGCCAATTTTCTTAGCCAAGGTAGATTCAATCAGCCAATTATCTATGTATCTAAGGAATGACTACAGATTTATCAAAGCAGGCCCAAACTAGTGGATGTGAAGAGCACATACATACACTGAGAAGGAATGCAGGATGCTGAAATGCACACCTGAACAGCATGTATAATGTGGCTTTGCTGTCAGCTTATTTCTGAGGCCTATGCTACTGAAGGTGAGGGTTATTTTGTTTATACGAACAATATTATACAAATATTTCATTCTGAAATGCTATTGAGTAAAACAGATTAGAAGTAATTATATATCTGCATAATTTCTATACGCCAAGTGATTGAAAATGGTCTTTTGGGGAATATTTCTTGTAAACATAAATACTTACATAGACGTACTCATCCTGTATGTAACTTTTAAAAATCTATTTACGTGGCCGGGTGCAGTGGCTCATGCCTATAATCCCAGCAATTTGGGAAGTTGAGGCAGGTGGATCACCCGAGGTGGGGAGTTCAAGACCAGCCTGACCAACATGGAGAAACCCTGTCTTTACTGAAAATATGAAAATTAGTCAGGCATGGTTGCACAGACCTGTGATCCCAGCTACTTGGGAGGCTGAGGCAGGAGAAGTGCTTGAACCCGGGAGGCAGAGGTTACAGTGACACAAGATTGCATCATTGCACTCCAGCCTGGGCAACAAGAGTGAAACTCCATCTCAAAAATAAAAATAAAAATAAAAGTCTATTTACCTATGTGTGTATATATATACCAATGTATCAATATTTTTATTTATATTTATACAGAATAAAGATGTAGAATGAATATGGAAGTATTGATAAATATTGGTACTAATAGTAATATAGAAAGAAACTTTCATACATGTATAAACTTATTTGCCTTATAAACTGTATCCAGAGTAGTACACAAATAGAGGTATGCTCTGACATCCACTCTGCTGCATTTAACATAAAAGAAGAAAGCACTGGACTTTGTTGTTGATTTCTGTAAGACGTAAATGCACTAAGGCCATTGGAGTCATTAACTGTCATGTCAAGGTTGACCCCTACTCTATGTTGTATATATGGCCAGAGATAAACCAGCCCAAGTCCAAAGGCACACGCCTACATTTGACAATGCTTATTCTTCTTCATTGGGACTTCCATCAGGACAAGGGTCCTTGTTTTATCCCATGAGTGTGTGCTATAAAAATACAATCTTGTCTTTTTGTCTTCATGGCTAAAGTAGGGTCTTTTTTTTTTTTGAAATGGTGTCTAGCTCTGTTGCCCAGGCTGGAGTGCAATGGCATGATCTTGGCTCACTGCAACCTCCACCTCCCGCACTCAAGCGATTCTCCCACCTCAGCCTCCCCAGTAGCTGGGATTACAGGCATGCACCACCACGCATAAATTTTCTTTGGCCCCTATTTTTATTAATTTATCTTTTTCAGCAGAAGATAGGAACTGCAGTTGGGGGAGGAAGGCAAGGGGTTAAGTGAAAAAAAGGCATTTCAGAGGAAAAGGCAGCCTGTTTGCCTATTTGATCTGCAAGGTTATTCCCTGAGCTTTCAAAGGAGGTATTTTTTTGGTGTCCTGGAACATGAACAATAGCGATTTCTTCTGGCAGCTGGAGATTATCTAATACTTTGATGGTTATTATACCTTTGTGCACCAGGTCTTGGCCTTTACTATTAATAAGACCTTGTTCAGTCTGAAATTCCCCTAAAGGTATGAGCTACTCCAAAGGCATATTTGGAATCAGCATAAATTGTCCCTTCTGGATTTTGCAAGTGCTTTACGGCTTGATTTAGTGCAAACAATTCACATGTTTGAGCGGACCAATTATTAGGCAATCTTCCTGACTCTATCTCTGCGAGAGCTTCGCCATCAATTACTGAATGTCCGTTATGCCTTTTTCCTTCAATCACTCGAGGAGAGACATCTAGGATTAGGTGTTGTCCCGTTTTGAAAGGGGCCTTAAATCAGGCCTGACTTGTGTGTGATAATTAATTAGATCTAAACACTTATGTTCTGGCCCTTTTTGATTTGGGTTCCCTGTTGGGAAATCTGCTGGGTTAAGTGAATTGTCACTGGTTAATGTTATGTCATCTCTTTTTAATAAGATAGTTAGATACTTAAAAATTCTTGAGTCAGTGAGCCATATCCCTGCTTTTTCGTTCTAGATAGTTGTAACTTGATGGGGTGTGCTCACAATTAAGTTTCCTCCGAAGGTTACTTTCTTACTTTCTTCAGTTAACAGGGTGGTAGCTGCAATGTACTGAACACATTCGGGCCACCCATAGGTTAGTGGATCTAAAACTTTTGATAGGAAGGCTACAGGTTGCCGATGCCCCCAGTGTTCCTGGGTAAGTGCTCCTAGAGCTACCCCCTCACTCACATTAACGACAAGGTGAAATGCTTTCTCTAGGGAAAGTAAGGCTAGGGCAGGGGCAATTACAAGTTGATGTTTAAGTTCTTCAACCTGGTGGATTTCTTCAGAAGTCCACAGGAGAAGGTTAGGCTTTTCTTGGGTAAGCTTTAGATATAAAGGTTTTGTCCTTAGGGCCTATGAGTCAATTCATAAGTGACAATACCCAACTAATACTAGAAATTTTCTGAGTTCTTGCTTAGTCAGGCAAAGGCAATGACATGATTCCTTCAACTTGTTCAGGCCCTATCCTTCATTTGCCTTTACTTATTAAGTATGCCAAGTACTTCACTTCTGGATCTACGAATTGAAGCTTTCCCTTTGAAACTCATAACCTTCCTCATTGCAAACAGTTAAGGACATGGATGGAAAAAATCAGTCACTTGTTCTACAGCCTCACCAGTTATAAGAAGAACATTTACATATTGGAGCAAACATATGTGTTTGGGGGTAGAAATCTGTTCCAGAACCTGTTCTAAAATTTGGCCAAAGAGGTTAGGGGAATCTGTGAACCCTTGGGGCAAAACTCCCCATGGGTACTGTTGCTTCCATCCAGAATGAAGATCTTCCCATTCGAAAGCAAATATGTCCCAGCTGTTTTCAGCCAAGGGGCATGCCCAGAAGGTGTCTTTTAAGTCTATTACTGTAAACCATTGATGGTCATATGGGATTTTGCTGAGGATGGTGTAACGATTAGGGACATCGGGATGAGTAGCCAGGACTATCTGGCTGATAGCTCTGAGGTCAGGTACTAGTTGACATGACCCATCTGATTTCTTTACAGGCAGTATTGGGGTGTTATAAGGGGACAAACAGGGTTTAAAGAGCCCATCCTGAATGAGACCTTCAATTATGGGCTTCAAGCCTATTCTGCCTGCTAGGGGAATGGGATAGTGCTTTTTTCTTACTATTTTCCCAGAGGTTTTGAACTTTATGTGTATCGAAGGGACTTGATACACATAAAGTCTTCCCCGATTTCTTTCTCATAACCAGACATAAAAAATACGTCCTGAATGTATTTTTCATCCACAGTGATAAGTAGGTTTAATGAGGTAAGGAATCCCTCTGTGCCAACATATAAGCCTGTAACTAGTTTAGCATTAAGTCCCTTCCTAATTGGTTAATTCCTGACTCAGGTCAGGGATTAATAAAAACTTAATATGAGTTGATCGGTTTTTGTATCTGACTTCTGCTTCCTCTAGGATTTTGGCTTTAAATCCTTCTCCCTTTACCCCTGAAACAGAAAGTTCTTCCAAGGAGTAGGTGATATCAGATGGAGGGAAACAAACAGAGGAGCGATCTACTTTTGAATCTACTAAAAGGGTTATGAGCTCATATTTTTGCCCCACCTCTAAATTTATCAAGAGCTTTTGGTGGGATTCGAGAGAAAAAATACATAGCCCCTGACCCCCCATTCTTCCTCAAAAGTCATGAGTGGAATAATTTCTTTTCCTTCTCCCAGTCAGAACATTCCCTCTTGAAGTGACCTTCTCTACCACATTTAAAACACTTATCCTGTCCTTCCTCTTTTCTCTAGGATTCTTCGGTTTTTCTTCCCTATGCCCTTTATAGGGCCTGACAGATGAAGGCTTGGATCCTTTACAGGTTTTGGTCTCCTGGAAGCTTTGTTTAGAAGTGTATGGGTTTGGAGCCCCCTGCTGGAAGGTGGATAACATCATTTTTGCCTTCTGGTTTTGCTTCTCTTCATCCCTCCTCACATACACTGTCTGAGCTTCTCTGAGAAGGTCACTCATAGGATGATCTTTCCAATTCTCTATCTTTTGTAATTTTTTCGAGATATCTGGCCAACCATTGGTGACAAAATGAAGCTTTAGCATTTTGTGCCCTAGTGGGTCTTCTAAATCTAAGTCTGCATATGTTCTCATTACTCTTTCAGTCTATCTACAAATTCCATAGGCCCTTCATCCTTCCCTTGTTGAATGTTGAATGCTCAGGAAAGATTTTATTTTTTGGGGGGGTACTGACTCCCAAATTTATTATCATTTCCCTAAGGTCTTGCATATTTTTCCGGTGAGCTGCATTGTTATCCCATTGAGGGTCTTGGATGGGGCATTTTTGGTCCACAGCTGGAACGTTTTGACCAAGAGGATGTTCATGTTCCCAGACTATCATAGCAGCCCTACAGATCATGTTCCTTTCTTCCCCTGAAAAGAGGATGTCCAGGATGGACATTAACTCGGCCCAAATGTACAACTGAGGTCCTAAAAGTTGGTCAATTGTATCTGCCACTCCATAAGGGTCATCTAACAGTTGCTTGAATTCTTTTTTTAAATTTTGAACTTCTGAGCTAGTTGAGGGAGCATTCACAAAGCCAATGGCCCCACTCCTTGGGAGACCTCCCTTAAGGGGAAGAGGGTTGGGGCTGACTCCTTAGACGCAAGAGGAAAAAATCCTTTTTACATTGTTCTACCTCACACTACAGTCCTTTTAGGGAACGGTACTTAGGCTGCTAAGGAGCAGGCTGATGGGATGATAATTCCCAAGAACAAGGCTTGTACAGAGGAGGGGATTTGGAGTGGGGTCTGGGGCAGCAGTGGCTTCCTGAGGAGGGGGATCGGGGGTACTAAGCAGAGGAAGATGGTCCAGGGGATCCCATGCATTGGAGTCTTTAGGCACTGGAACAAGCTTATTTTTCAGAGGTGCTAGATCGGGGTTTCCCCCGGTTCTCTTTAAAGGAAAAAGGAGGACAGGTCCTTGTCTCCAACAAAGAGCATAGTCCAGCTCTTCTTGACTGGACTTTTATCATTCACATATTGAATTAAAAGCGGACACATCACATCCTCATTTGACCCAAACTTTGGCCAGAAGACTGAGGGTTTGAGGATGGGTTCTTGGGTCCAAATAAAACAGCAACATTTTATCATTTGTTGCTTTTCCTTATGCTTAGTCTTTTCATTATCTTTCCAATATTTTAACATGAAACCTAGGGGACTATCAAGGGGAATATCATTGCTGTTAGCTTTATCCTTTTTACTACCTGTCTTACTTGGAGTATTTCCCATTTGGGTGCTAGTCAGCTCAATTCGTCATACTAGAGATTTCTTGCCTTTCCTACCTTGGAAGTTTGGGGTGAGGCTGAACCCATTATATTAGAGATTTCCTGCCTTCCCTCTCCCAAGAGGCTTAACCCCACCTATTGGAGGTCTCTTGCACCCTTCTCCTTTTGCTTCATCCTCTCTGGCCACTTCCTCAGAGGGAATTTAGGTCCCTCTTAGCACTGGCGGGTTCACTATAAGCTCCTGGCCTGGACTCCTTTACAGGAGGGCCACAATAAGCCATATGAGGTGACCATGGAACGCAGACTGGACTCCCTCACTCCACACTCAATGTCCTTGGATCTCATTCATGCACTTTCAACCTCCAAGATATCCTGACCACCAAGGAAATACTTTCTTGCACCTGCCACATTTCTTACCTTGGTCTGTGCACAGAGTTACCTGGTCACAGAAGTGTGTGAGGATCCTTCCACCCTCACTGCTGACAGTCCATGTTTATTCATCACTGCAGGGGAAGTCTCAATCCCCTTGCCTCTGAGGCCATGGCAACAAGGCAGTCGGATACATCTCCTCACGAGAGATGATGGGGGACCTCTCCCCAGAGGAGAAAGTGAATCCCAGACGAGCCCCCAAGATCGTTGGAAACAAATGCTTGGTGCCGCAAAGAATAAGCACTCCAGCAGAAAGCTTTCTCAGCAAGGCAATTTATTTCTGCAGAAGACTGCCACTTGTGCCTGGCGTGCCTGCAAGAGCACACTGAGCAAGGCAGGGCAGGGGTTTTTATCCCTAATGCATCAGATTCTGTAGCTGTGTCCTTTCCCCATTGACTGGAGTCATACTGCACGATCTAACTGACCTGATTGGATACTATTTAAAATTGAATAGGACTTATTAGGCGGGAAGGGAGAGACTGTCTGTTATAGCATAAGGCATGTCGCCCAGGGTGGAGTGAAGTGGCATGATCCTGGCTCACTACAACCTCCATCCCCCAGGTTCAAGCAATTCTCCTGCCTCAGCCTCCCAGGTAGCTGGGATTACAGCACACGCCACCACCTACAACTAATTTTTGAATTTTCAGTAGAGATGGGGTTTTACCATGTAAGCCAGGCTGGTCTCAAACTACTGACCTCAGGTGATCCACCCACCTTGGCCTCCCAAAGTGCTGGGATTACAGGCGTTGAGTCACCACGACTGGCCAATGCCGCATATTTTTGCTTTTGTTTTTTTCTTTTCTTTACACAGGTGCTAATGAACTCAGGTAAAATTAACCCTAAGGGGTAAATTATTCACTAACTACAGTAATAGAGTCCAATTTTTCTGAACAGGTTTTCAGTTCTTTGATACTGTCCTACATTCAGAAATCACAAATGAAACATACTGGGATGTGTGACATGAACAATGTCTTGGAGATTAACATCCAGGTTTTTACATATTACATAGAACAACATGAAAGCTGGTACCACATGGGAACCAAAGGAACTGTCCCTGAGAACATAGAATTTTAAGGACCTCAATTATTAAGAGGTTACATGGAAGCAGAAGTGCTCCTAGATGTTTCCATTATCTAGATAGAAAAATTCAACAGATGAGCCCCAGTGAGTTAAGGAATATCCTTGACTGTTGTGGGTGATGGTCTTTCCAGAGATGTGAAAGCACAGATGTGAAACCTGACGGGTTTCAAAGGACCCCCCAGTGCTCCACATCTCAAAAGTTGCTCCCACAAATCTGGAATGCTGTCTGTTCCTGAAGGATCAGGTCCCACCTGTGTCTCTGAGACACTGACTTGAGATGAGGCCAATTAGTTCAAGCCTAAATGGCCTAAATCATCATCAGCTTCAGGTTGTGTTTTGGAGCTTGTCCACTTAAGAGGGTTGATAAAAAATGGTTCACAAGACACATGCCTGGAAAATGGGGTTTTCTCCTTTGCTCTTAGCAGATCCTGGGCAACGCAGTAATTAACCTTCTTGATTTCTCAACTTTCACATTTGCAAAAAGTCGCCAGTGCCCGGGACATTTCCCCGAAGACACAGTCCTTGTCACCCCCTACAAAGTTCTGAAGTTGTGTGCAGGTGGGCAAGGTGGCAGATTTCTCTCAAAAGCAGCTGAGTTACCGCTCTGGCTGGAAAAGGCAGAGGGCTGAGGCACAACGGACATTGTCTCACACATCAGGACAGTTTCCATAGCAGTTTAGGAAAGAAGGCAGCTCCCTGGGCTGGAAATGTTCTGGATGCATTTGCTGGAAATGCTCTGAAAAGAGCCTTGGGTGCAGATGAGAGAGGAAACCCAGCTGCACAGCGTCAATGAAGGGAGGCCGAACCGCCCGATTTGGACAAAGGTAAAGTATACTTCCTAGCCTAATACCCTCCTCAATGCCCAGCCCAGACCTACCCTTCACGTCCCTAGCTGTATTCACGCTCCCCGGCAAGGGAGCGGCACGGAATCGGCTGCCAGCAATGCTTTGGACAGCAGTAAGCCTACACCGCTCTGCCCCTACCTCCAGGGCTACGCATCGCCCTGACGCATACTGGGATTGTAGTTCTGAAGCTACCTACCCATTGGCTAATGGTGAAGAGACTACAGCTCCCAGCATGCCAGGCGCGGCGCGCAACGCCCTGCCCCTTCCTCTGGGCTGCGAACCGCCCCCTATCCTGGTACAGGCTGGGATTGTAGTCCTGTAGCCTTCTAGGCAAAGGGCTATGAGTTGCCATTAGACTACATCTCCCAGAAATATCAGCGAGGCGCGCGCCGCTCTGCCCCTTCCTCCAGTGATGCGCACAGTCCCTGATCCCTGTGCACGCTGGGATTGTAGTCCTGCAGCCCTGCGATCACTGGCCGGCATTGGTTAAGAAATTTCAGCTCCCGGCATGGTGGGGGAAGGCTCCACCCTCAGCCTCGCTCCTCCATGCCTTCAGAGCACTTCCGCCATGCGGATAGGGAACCTGGCTGTTCTTTAACCCCTCCTACCTGATAGGAGTGAACGTAGCCAGGGCAGCGTGTCTCACCAAGTAATTGTGATCCCGCATCCCCCAACGTGCTGGCTTCCTGACTTTCAAAGTGCCGGAAGTTTGATTTCTCACAGAACTGCCAGTATCCGGGATCGTTTCCCAGCCTGCTCAAAGTTGCCATGGTTCTTACCCTCTGGGAAGTCGGAACACTCAGTGACACTATGTGTTCCTTGAAACTAATCTGTGTCACCTTTTAGGCTTTTGAGACCACTTGAACTCTGACTTTGTGGCATTTATTACCAAATCTACCGAAATGGGTCAACTGTCTGATTTTTACCTCCTTTTCCACACATGCTGGTTAGGTAATTAGTTGATTAGACATGGTTTCCTCCAAAAGGGCATTATCCCTTCCTGATTGCCTCCAAGAGAAGGATCTATTTCCCAAATTTGAGATTCCACACTGATCATTCCTGGGCAAAATGTGACATTCTTTTCCATAACCACAATCTTAGGCCAGCCTGAGTGCCATCCCAGCCCAATGGGGCTTATGGGACTCCAACTTAGTTCTGGTTAAGTTTTATGTAAATATGCTAGTCTGTGTTTCACCTGGCTCTACTACATAAAATGTCTAGGAGGTGACAAGAATACAGGTGAAATTATAGGTACTGGAATGGGACACACTGATTCTGTGGAGGTAGAGGGAGAACAACAACCCAAAACCCAGGGAATGAACGACTTAAACCTCAGAAGCTGTGGGGAATGGAGGGGCATTAATAAGTTTTTGTCTTTCTGAATTATTCCTCGTGCAACCCAGAAAAGAGTATGGGAATCCTGTTGGGCCAGGACAGGAGTAGTATTTGTTAGACCAGAAGGTAAGGCAGGGACTGTGAATTCATCTCCTCCTTTTGACTCCCCACATTACCCTTTAGAATCCTTTGAGACTCTTCTATCTCTCTATGATGTAGGTGTGGAATTCTAGGGGGCAGCATGCACTCTCAATGCCCAGCTGTCTGAGACCACAGTTCCTTCAGGTGATGAATGATATGGTTTGGCTGTGTCCCCACCCACGTCTCATCTTGAATTGTAGCTCCCATAATTCCCATGTGTTGTGAGAGGGACCTTGTGGGAGGTAATTGAATCATGGGGGTGCATCTTTCCCAAGTTGTTCTTGTGATACTGAATATATGTCAGAGATCTGATGGTTTTACAGAGAGCAGTTCGCCTGCACATGCTCTCTTGCCTGCTACAATGTAAGATGTGACTGCCTCTCCTTGCCTTCCTCCATGATGTTGAACCGACCGCCGAACTCCAGCCATGTGGAACTGTGAGTCAATTAAACTTCCTTCCTTTATAAATTATCCAGTCTTGGGTATGTCTTTATTAGTAGCATGAGAACAGACTAATACTATGGAGAACCATTGCTTTTTTTCAGAAGAGACTCAGTCCCCCATGGGTAAGCTGAAGCTGGACGCTAGGCAGCATTGATTACATTTTCTCCTTCTTCTGTGAACTGGGGCTCCTCCTTCCCTTTTCCTACCACTTAGAGATGAATCTGTATTAGTCAATATTTGCGTAAATTAGAGACATAGGTAAAGGGAATCTTAGCCCCCAGCATAGCTTGACTCTTGCCTATTGTCTTCCTACTTTATGAAATCAATTATGTTGGCACAGAGAGATACCTTAAGATGGGGTCTCTCAGGAGCAATTAGAGCAGCGTACTTCTAGAGAAGCTGATAGGACAGGGCAGGTGTGCCAGTGAGGATCAAAGCTTTTGTCCACATTTTTGAGTCTATCTGTGTGTGGCAGATGACTTTGGGAAAGATCCCAGATCCCTGGAAGGAACCATTAAGAGAGGATTCATGTAGATCAGAACCCTTGCGTGCGTGTTCATCTGTGTTTAAGTCGGATTCTCAGGGTTAAGTCTGTGGTAGGGCTGCAGGGCAATGCTTGCCTGTGAAAGCCTCTGATCAGGTGTAAAATATGTGGCTCTGGCACAGGGAGACATCTTTATCTGACAGAACATCATACTTCTGTGGATGTGAGATTCTTTGCCCTTCCTTAGCCGGGCACCACTGACTGATTGTTTGAGAATCATGCATACGTAGGCCTTTTTGTTTTGAATTTCGTAAATATTGGAACAGAAAAAAAACATTTTTATACACTTTCAAACTGAATAAGAGCATGAGCAACTTCAGGGAGAATATCACAGGAGGAAACTCTGGGGCCTTGCCCATCCCCAGAAGCCTCCAAAATCCTGATACAGCCTGTAGAATTCACCTTATCAACACTGATTTATTTTTCATATAGATTTATCTTTCATTGGACCTTTATTTTGTTCTATGTCATGAAGAATAAGTCATTTCTTTCCTTTGTGATAGGAACATCAATTTTTGACACATCAAGTATTAGTGATGTCATCCTTCACATAGTTTTTTCTCCTTATGAAATTTTTGCTGTGGTTTAAATATTTGTGTCCCCCTCCAAATTCATATGTGCATAGTGTTAGGGATTTTTTGAGACGGAGTCTTGTTCTATCACTCAAGCTGGAGAGCAGTGGCGTGATCTCGGCTCACTGCAAGCTCTGCCTCCCGGGTTCATGCCATTCTCCTGCCTCAGCCTCCTGAGTAGCTAGGACTACAGGCGCCCGCCACCACGCCGGGCTAATTTGTTTTTTTATTTTTAGTGGAGATGGGATTTCACAGTGTTAGCCAGGTTGGTCTCGATCTCCTGACCTCGTGATCCACCCACCTCGGCCTCCCAAAGTGCTGGGATTACAGGTGTGAGCCACCGCACCTGGCCAGACTTATTTTTTAAATACAGATAAAGTCATTTATATGATGAAACACTGCTTTGTTTCAGTGTAAAATGCCAATAGAAAATATACAAAATAAAAGAACATAATATATAAAATAACAATGCCTGTATAAGATTTAATATCCTACAATAAAATAAGATCAATTGAAACCTATGAAATGGAAGAAAATTTAAAATTAGGCAGATATTATGAACGAGGTGAGGAATAAATACATGTGTCAATAAGTATTTAATGTATCTTGTTTTAGATTTTCTATTAAACAATAAAAACTAAAAAAAGTAGCATGGTAATTTCACCATGATTTTATCAATCTGCAAAAAATAGAAACACTTCTCCATTAGAGAATGCTGATTAGTTTCTATCCACTAATTTGTGGATATCAGTCCTCCCTGGACTCAGGCTGAGAGAGTAAAGAGCTTCAGCTTTTTCTGAATTGAAGGGGGAGAATATAAATACATATCATTTTGATACACTGTACAATATACAAACATATATGCATGATTATATGCTAATTTTTTTCTGATTATAAAGAAATGCATAACTGTCATAAGATATCCAAAAGATATCAAATGTCTTACATGAAATATAATACATGAAATGTCAGTAATCTTGACCCTCGAGAAAACCTAGAGTTCACCATTCTGAGTACACTGTTCAAGTTTCTTTCCTAGGACCACCACAGGTTCTGTCATTTACTACCACAATGAGTGTAAAAGTGTCTGACAAGTGGCAGACCTTTTCCTGCAGGAGCCACATTTTCTGTTTCCAGAGTGTTTTGAAATGTTTGTTTTTCTGTGCCATAAAGAAATAGCACTTGAACATAAATTTAATTTATTTAGTGAGGCCATTTTTACTTCCTGCAGAAAGGGTACACTCGCCAGCAGTTTTGCCACGAGAGTACACCGAACAAGAGACAGGGTTATTTATAACCTGACACATCCACCCTACTGCTGGAACAGGACCTCACATTCTGTATTGTCCCCAATTGTTTAGCAACTTAGAACTTTTTAAAAGAGACAAAGGTAGAGGAGAACGAAGGAAGGAGGAAGTAACTTGTGGAATGCTGAGAAAGGTAAAAACACTTTTAAATGAGGAAGAGGAACAGGCTATGACCTAATGCTTGCTTGGACCACTATAAGCATGCCAGGGCAAATATTTAGGAGCACAGGTCTTTGAATACGTTTTGCTTCTAAGAGAAGTTACTATTTATTCATAATCAAATGGGGAGGAAAGTCTTTGAAGAGGAACCTCTACTTTACTTTTTACACAGAGTCCAGGATCTATAAGGCCCAGTTGCTAAAAAAGCTCCCAGTTTCCTTCCCAGGAAAGGCTGTGTTAATCCATCCTCTGTTTCTTCTCACCTTGGAAGAGTCCAATTCTTGCCTAACCTAGCAGTGCTGTTTCTGGCTTTGAGTTTAGTTTCCTTGGAATTATCCTCATTTGGATTGGGCTGCGGTAAAGAGGAGTTTAGGTGACTCTCCTGTCTCTAGGTGCAGAGCCCCACAGTCTATCCCTAACCTGTATTTGTGGGTCGTTCTCTCAGCTGAGGCTCTTCAGCCAGTGTCAAGAATGAACAGGAAGGACATGGCTCTTGGGGATGATTGCCACATTTCTCAAAGGCCCCTGAGGGCTATAAGCCATTTCCCATCCTCAATCTCAAAATGAAACCCAAACAAAGATACAGATTAGTATCCCTGATTACACACCAACCAGACACATTTATTTTGTAATTTATTTTCCCCTGATCACCATTATGGTTGAATGCCTCTTTATGCTAGAAAAGTCCATTTGTATTTCTTTTACCATAGAATGTTTTTGTAGGTTCTGTGTCTTCTTTTTATTAAGTTCATGGTTTTACTTTTCATTATCAGGAGTTCCTACCATATTTTATTTGCATACCATTTCTCCCACATTATTCTAGAAGGCTGAAGCCTGTCCATGCATCCAAAAATAGATCTGTCCTGGATCTTTTCTCACAACTCAGCCAGCTGTCAAGACACCTGAGTTGTGATTCTTTCACCTGGCAGAGCCTCTCATCAACACATGAACTGAGCTTCCTCTTATCTTATGGACAGCCGATGCATGGAGGTGAATTTATGAATGGGCCTCATACTGCACTCAAGCACCTTGGCCAGGACTCAGTGCTCATTGCCAAGATGAAAATCAGCAAACTAGCAGTTTGCTTTTATGATGTTCTCCAGCCTGCAACCCAGACACTTATCCTGGCCACGTCTTCAACTCTGACTTAAGGTTGTGCTGATATAAATGCAAACCTAGCTCTGTGTCTGCCAAACATCTATGTGGCTAGGACTGCAAATACTAAGCACCAGGCAAGAGGTCTCCCCAGTTTCCAACCAGACTTTGTAGAATTTCCCCGAAATACTGACTTGGCCTCTTTCAGACCCTATCTCCCAAAGAGAATCAGAGAGGGGCTCTGGAAGCCATTTAGACCGTCTGGCCTCTTCCCTAGTGAAAATGGACTTGGATACAAAAACGTAACCTACTGACCTCAAAGACACCAGCCCAGATACTGCACATGGACCTCCTGCCTCCCCAGGACAGACGTCATCTGAACCAGATCAAAGCCCACACTGTTCCTCCATGTGCACCTTTCAGACATGTGCCAGAACAGCCCTCCAGAATTGTCTGGAGATGGGACAAGAGGTGGTGGAGCTCCAGGTTCAGAATGGCTGCCTCATCCCTCCCTCCTGAAAAGTCTATACCTGCTGATTAGAACTCTCACAACTTAAGGGGCTTAGCCCTCCCTGAGTAAGTGTCCCCTAAGAGGACCTTCTGATCTTTTTCTATGCTGAGCAGAGTGCGCAGGAATGACACCCTCTATGCTAGGGGATATATGACCTCCACTCCCACATGACTTGGTTGACTGATGAACTGATGCACTGAAGAGGAAGAAGAAGCAGGAACAGCCTGTTTCTCCAGCCGTGATGTCTGTGTGAATGGAGGAACCCCAAATAATATTGGGTGGTACACACAGGTACTGCCTAATAAAATTAAGGAAATTTAAGTTGAATGTAAAGGAAACTTATATGTCATATGCAAAATTTAAGTTAGTGAATTTTAGAGGAAAACTTGAGTTAAAATTTGTAAGGGCATTAACATATAATTTTAATAGGAAGCTATAAAAATTATCTGCACTTGCTGTGTTAACGACTGAAGTTTGGGTAACTATGTAGAGGCCATCTATGGGCTTCAAAAGGTATCTGCTACTTAATGTTATGAGACATTTACTTTCAAATATTTGCTATTTTTAACCAGTGCCTTCTCATGATATGAATTTTCTTTCTTTCTTTTTTTTTTTTTCCCTGCAATGAAGTCTCACTCTGTCACCCAGGCTGGAGTGCAGTGGCGTGATCTCAGCTCACTGCAACCTCCACCTCCCAGGTCCAAGCGATTCTCCTGGCTCAGCCTCCTGAGCAGCTGGGATTACAGGTGCCTGCCACTGCGCCCAGCTAATTTTTGTAGTTTTAGTAGACGGGGTTTCACCATCTTGGCCAGGCCGGTCTTGAACTCCTGACTCTGTGATCCACCTGCCTCGGCCTCCCAAAGTGCTGGGATTACATGCGTGAGCCACCGTGCCCGTTCCTATATGAAAATTTGTTATTGTGAGGGAGAATTTCTATGAAAACAATAGTAGGAATTTTGCCAATTTTGGTTAAAATAATAAAAAATTTTGCTGAGTTTATGTTTTTCTTAACCAAATGCTCCTACAGATAGCATATTGCCCAGATGTTTTGATTTGTCCTTTCACCTTAGGTCAATTTTTCTTAATTTTATTCATCCAATTGTATTTACTTTAGATAAAAGAGACTTTGTACTTGCCATGTGCTCTATGGATCTGTACTTTGTTAGAAATATGAATTCTGAGTGCAAACTCAGACCTACTTTATAAAAATCTAGATTTCAAATAATACTTTGAGGTAACTTGAGGGCACATTTATGATTGTTAAGTGGAGAAATTCTGTTCTTAAAAGAGGAGATGTTTATATGAGCGAGTTGATTTGTCCAAAAAGTACAGTTAAAATCGTACCTTTCAATGTATATACATTTTATCTAAAAAAACCTAAAAAATTAATAAAGGGATAGGAAATTGGTTGAAATGTCAATGAAACAAAAATGGCACATGTCAGGTTGCTGTTAAAGCTGGGTAACAGGTCTATTATACACCTTCTTTGTATCTTGTATATGTTTTTAATGCTCTGTAATAAAACACTTGTACAAAATGACAAAGTTGATCTCCACTTAACTCTTAAGCTCTTACTTTTGGGAAGAGAAGGAGAAAGTGACTGTCGGGCATGAGTATGTCTGATTCTATTTCTTGGTTACCCAAGTTCGGTTTGTAATAATTCATCAAGCTTTCCATAAATGTTTTGCACATATATTTCTGTATGCATGTTATACATCAATCAAAATTTAAATATTACATGTTTGCATAGTAGTTATAGATTAATATTTGAGAATAATAGTAATGCTTTGTTTTGTTTTATTTTAAAGGGGGGATATGTGGCAGGGTGCAATGGCTCACGCCTGCAATCCCCGCACTTTGGGAGGCCGAGGCAGGCAGATCACCCAAGGTCTGGCCAACATGGTGAAACCTCGTCTGTACTAAAAATACAAAAAATTAGCTGGGCGTGTTGGTGCGTGCCTGTAATCCCAGCTGCTGAGGAGGCTGAGGCAGGAGTATCACTTGAACCTGGGAGGCGGAGGTTGCAGTAAGCCGAGATCCGTGCCACTGCACTCCAGCCTGGGCGACAGAGCAAGACTCTGTCTCAAAAAATAAAAATAAAATAATATAAGGTAAAATAAAATAAAATGGACATGTGTGCTCAGGGCACCATCAGATATATATTAATATTCCAAGTTATTGATTCAGGTTCTAACTTTGGGTGACCCCCTAGGTCTTTTAATATTCACCTCAATTCTGTAAGTAGCATGGTTTTTTCGTTTGTTTGTTTGTTCGTTTTGAGATGGAGTCTCTCACTGTCCCCTGGGCTGGAGTGCAGTGGTGCAATCTTGGCCCACTACAAGAGTCTCCTGCCTTAACCTCCAAGTAGTTGGGATTAGAGGCGCCTGCCCCCATGCCTGGCTAATTTTTTGTATATTTGGTAGAGATGGGGTTTCACTGTGTTAGTCAGGCTGGTCTTGAACGCATGACCTCGTGTTCCACCAGCCTCAGCCTCCAAAAGTGCTGCAATTACAGGTGTGAGCCACCGCGCCCAGCCAGTAGGATGATTTTAACTTTTTGGGATGTGATTTTGTTTTCAGCAAGATTCTCCCCCGAGAATGATGCTCACCGGGACCAGGGCACACAGCACAGTGCCCCGTGCATAGTATGCACTAAGCACATATGGAGCCAGGCAGAATCAGGAACAAAGCGAGTAGCAGAGGTTGGTTCTGCAAAGTATAGTAAGTAGGAAATGAGTTAAGGTTGCAAGGTCACAACTCAGCAGCAAACGTTTTTACATGCATTTTAAAAACCACTTGTAATTAATTCATCAAACTGTTGGTGAAAAGCAGTGGTTTGGGGGCTTGGCTACACACTGTAATCACCCTGAGAGCTTTAAACCGTATGGTTGCCCAGATCCAACTCCAAGGATTCTAATTTAATTGGTCTGTTGCAACTTGGGCTTAAGGGATTTAAAGTTTCCATCCTGCCCCGCCCTGCCAGTCATTCTCCATCATCTCCCGAACCCCCCTCCCCGCCACGAAGTCTCACTCTGCAATGGCGCGATCTCAACTTACTGCAACCTCCGCCTCCCAGGTTCAAGCCATTCTCCTGCCTCAGCCTCCCGCGTAGCTGGGATTACAGGCGTGTGCCATCACGCCCGGCTAATTTTTGTATTTTTAATAGAGACGAGGGTTTCACCATGTTGGCCAGGCTGGTCTCGAACTCCTGACCTCAGGTGATCTGCCCGCCTTGGCCTCCCAAAATGCTGAGATTACAGGCGTGAACCACCGCTCCCTGCTCCGCAGGTGATTTTTATTTGCCAGGGGTAAGAAGCGCTGGATCTGATGAGGAATGCATTAGCTATGAGTGATTTTCATGTATGCTGGGGGGATTTGCCTCATGGCAACTCTGGAGATTGGGGTTTTAGAAAACATCCTTGCCCTGTTAAAAATTCGAAGATGACTTCGAGACGTACTTAACTGCTTGGCTAAATTGCAGAAAGAGAAAATGCCTTCTTCAGAGATCTTTTTTTTTAAAAAACAGAGTTTCACTCTGTCACCCAGGCTGTAATGCAGTGGTGTGATCGTGGCTCACTGCAGTTTTGACCTCCCAGGCTCAAGTGATCCTCCCGCCTCAGCCTTCTGAGTAGCCAGGATTACAGGCGTGCACTACCAGGCTTGGCGAAATTTTTAATTATTTTTTGCAGAGATGGGGTCTCGCTATGTTGCCAGAGCTGGTCTTAAACACCTAGCCTCAAGTGATGCTCCCGCCTCAGCCTCCCTAGTAGCTCGAACTACAGGCACAGGCTACCATGCCTGGTTTGTTTTTTAAAATGTGGCTACTAGAAAATTTAAAATTCATATGTGCCTTACAGTTTATTTCTTAGAGAACTGCCTCCCTTGTGACATCTCAGGCTGCCTGCTCAAAAGACTGGAGGCTAGGAAAGTGATGAAATCTGAAATTTTAAAATAATTGTCATATTGTTTCCATTTGTGAATAGCATATGTCTATTATTTACAAATAAAGATAACCTTATATACAAAGTTAAATGCAAATGTTCCCCAGGCGGGGCCAGTTTCCAGTTAAGGAAGGAAGGGCGCCAGAAAAGGGTTCAGGAAAAACCTGTAACTCCTGCCTTTTTCAACCCATTCTCAGATCACGTCTCCTATCACTCATGACCTGAGGGGACGGGGCGTGGGACTGTATCCAATCATGGGCGTTGGAGTGGGAACTGTCCAATCAGGTGCGCAGCCAAGGTAGAGGGGGCGGTGTCCTGGAGCTGGCGGGGCCTTTGTCTCGCTCCAGCTAGAGCTCAGGGTCCATCTTCATTGCTTAGTATCCTTTGCGCTAGGAGGTCTCGGTGACTGTGTCGCAGCCTCTGTCACCCTCTGACCTGCAGATGCTATGAGATCCAGAGCTAAGACTCCAGGACATCCCGGAAGCCGAAAAATGGTGAGTGTGCCAGGCCGCGCGTCCCGAGGTGGGGGCAGGGCTGGTTGAAAGCGGCCGGAACCGGCTGTGACGGGACCGGGGCCTCCCCGCTGTCAGCTGCGGGGTCTGCGGACTGGAGTCCCTGCAGGCACAGCTCGGCCCTCGGTCCCCTCCGGACACAGGGTGCGAGGTGGGCCAGCAACCGGGAATCTGGGCGGGCATCCCGTTCCGTTCTCCCGCATCCCGCCCGGAGCCCACCCTGGGAAGCACCGCGCGCGTTCTCGCGTCTCCCCCGATTGCGGGGACAATGGAAGGGTCCTCAGGGCAGAGTGCAGACCCCGTGTGTAGTTTGTGCGTGGGAAGTGCTGTGATCCCGGGGGTCCTCAGTCTTTTCCTTCTCCTGTTAAAAAACAATGGGAGTCACCTTTAAAATGTTAAAAAACTTACTGAAGTTAACAGTGATTCATGATCGGAAAGCACCCAGCCACAGTTTGTGGTTTGGGGTCCAACCGAAGGGCTTGAAGGAAAGTTTTTTCATAGGTGAAGGAAGAAGCAAACCGAATTCAGTAACTGACTCGTTCCAGTAATGTGATCATCTTATTTAGACTATTCAGGTTGTCATTGCCTGGTTATGTAATCAGAAGTTAATTGAAGGTTTGTGGTTGCTTAAATCTGAATTTTGTTTCCCCCTAAGGTAGCAATTTACAAGAAATGTATTTGCGTGTGTGTGTGTGTGTGTGTGTGTGTGTGTGTGTGTGTTTTAATGTAGGAACTCAGGGCACTAGAGCCACCTCAACTGCCTGCTATTTAATTAACACTCCACAGAAGTGATTTTCTCTTGTATTTTCCAAATGTGTGACAAGCAGAGTCTCAAATCCACCACTCTGTTGCCCCAGCCTAACTGTGGCTTGCAGTCAAATTTTAAATTTTCAGTTCTTTCCTGACAATCTTCAACACCAACTTCGCCTCTCTAATTCACAACATTATCAACTCTTAGTCCTTTTTTGTACATTTCAGATACAGTATTTTGATTAATCATTATTTCAAAGAGCAGCGGATGGCACTTTTTAGAAAAATAAATGTTTTTCATTTGCAAACATTTTACAGGAGATGAAAGCAGAGAATAATCCCAACACTCCACTGTGGGGAAAAAAAAAAAAAAAAGACCAAAAAACAAAACCTTTGTGCTAGTCTCCCTTTAATATTTCCTAGGCACAGACACCTTATCGGAATGTTTTTAGGTTGAGGTTCCACTTTGGAAACTTCCCACGGCAATGCATCCTCAGGCACCCTGTGTTATTTTCCCGGTTTTGAGTTTCAGAACGGTGGCTGTGTCTCCTGAGGTGTCTAGTGAATATCAGTCCCTGGGTCATTTCCTCTCAGGGGCAGCCTGAGGTATGAGAATGCCGCCACTCTGTGGAGTGATTGGTGCATGTGCCTGGGAGAAACCATTAGGACATTCAGATTTTCTTCCCCAGCTCCCAGTTTCCGTTTCTTAGAGATACAGTGCTGGCCAGGCAATTGGATGCTGGTATTGAGGAGAAAATTTTCTCAGATTGGTGAAGAGAGAAAAAATATCCCTAAGAACGAAGAACACCCAACCTGGTGAGGCAGTGCACAAACCTGCAAAGCAAAATGCATCTAAGGGACACAGTGGGGCACAGCACAGTGGCTCTTGGTAGTACGGTTATTGTCCCCTTCAGTGAGCAGGATGGGGGTGGGAAAATGTCCCAAGCAATAGAATGGTTTGACTTGACATCTTAGTCAGATATGTCTGTGTTCCAATCAGCATTGCTGCTTCCTGAGTTTGTCACCTTGGAAAGATTTCTTTACTTATTTTAACTTCAGTTTTTAATTAAGTGTATTTACACATTTTATCAGTAGAGCTTGAAAGGCAATCTGTACTGGCAACCTGTTTTATTCACCAACCCAGGCTTCTGTGCCACCTAATCATAGTCTCATCTGCCTACATGGACACAGGAAGAAGTCAGAGCATAGCCTCTCCTGGGACATGATCTATAGCATGAACCAATCCTTCCCTAAGCCTGCACTGTCCCACCCATGGTTTCTTGATAGCAACTTTCCCTCGTTTGCCTTTTAGTTCCACCCACAAACCCTTTTTTTATGTGCACACAGTGTGCCCAACGCCACCCCTCAGTTGTCTGAATCCAGCACCTACTGGAATTCAGATGTCCAGTAGTTCAAGACCATGGGCCTAGACCTACCTTTTGCAGAAGCAAATGCAAATTAGAAATAAGAGGCTTCATTCCCCCCATTGAAAATGAGGGAAGACATTTTGTTCTTTTGCCTTTTCTTAAAGGATATAATTTAGAAAAGTACTATTATGGATTGATTAATTTATTTTTTTGAGACAGAATCCCACTCTTCCACTTAGGCTAGAGTACAGCGGCATGATCATAGTTCACTGTAACCTTGAACTCTTGGGCTTAAGCAGTCTTGCTGCCTCAGCCTGCCAATTACCAAGGACTACAGGCATGCGCCAACCTGCCTGCCTAATTTTTTTTTTTTTTTTTTTTTTGTAGAGACAGCATCTCACCATGTTCCCCGAACTGGTGTCGAACACCTGGCCTCAAGAGATCCTCCTGCCTTGGCCTCCCAAAATGCTGGGATTACAGGCATAAGCCACCATGCCTGGCCTAGACAACTTTTATATGTACCATTTTTCTCTGCTTCTTCAAAATATATGTAAATTGGAGTTTCACTCTTGTTGCCCAGGGTGGAGTGCAATGGCACAATCTCAGCTCACTGTAACCTCTGCCTCCCGGGTTCAAGCAATTCTTCTGCCTCAGCCTCCCGAGTAGCTGGGATTACAGGCGCCCGTCACCACACCTGGCTAATTTTTTGTTTATTTAGTAGAGACAGGGTTTCATCATGTTGGCTATTCTGGTCCTGAACTCCTGACCTCAGGTCATCCACCCACTTCACTCTAGCTTGGGCAACAGGAGTGAAACTTTGTCTTAAAAAAAACAAAAAGTGAACACAAATGATAGGATTTAATTCAGCAATCCAGAAAGCTAAAGGGTCACAGATACTGAAGGGTATCTCTTCAGTATCTGGAGAGAGAAAAACAATAGGTGTTTTCGGTAGAAAACTGATGATCCAAGGTAATTACTAATATATGGAGGCCGAAGTGCTTATGCTGCAATAGCAAGACCAGCTTAGAGTATGCCCTGTACCTTGGTTTCTATTTGTTTTTTAAGAACAGTTGGCATAGTTATATGTACGCTTGTGTAGGCAAACTGCATCCATTTAAATTAAACAGTATTTTTTCGGCCGGGTGCAGTGGCTCACGCCTGTAATCCCAGCACTTTGGGAATCTGAGGTGGGAGTATCACCTGAGGTCAGGAGTTCAAGACCAGCCTGGCCAACACAGTGAGACTCCGTCTCTACTAAAAATACAAAAATTAGTTGGGTGTGGTGGCAAGCGCCTGTAATCCCAGCTACTTGGGAGGCTGAGGCAGGAGAATTGCCTGAACCTGGGAGGCAGAGGTTGCAGTGAGCTGGGATCACACTCCAGCCTGTGCAACAGAGCGAGACTCCGTCTCAAAAATATAAAAATAAAATAAACAGTATTTTGTACAATAGTGTGAATATAACAGCACAATATTTATTTTGGACAAACTCCTTTAAAATAATGATTTTAATATTATGCATTCTTTTGAAATATAAATTATTTTAACTGAGTTAATATTACAGATAATTTTTGACTACTCATACATTATGACTAATATATTAAAATTATTTATCCTAAGATATTTATTTTTTATATCAAAAGAAAATAGGCCGGACATGGTGGCTCATGCCTGTAATCACAGCAATTTAGGAAGCTGAGGCAGGTGGATCATGAGGTCAGGAGTTCGAGACCAGCCTGGCCAACATGGTGAAGCAATGTCTTTACTAAAAATACAAAAATTTGCTGGGTGTGGTGGTGGGCACCTGTAATCTCAGCTACTCGGGTGCCTGAGGCAGGAGAATTGCTTGAAACAGGTAGGCAGAGGTTGCAGTGAGCCAAGATCATGCTATTGTACTCCAGCCTTGGCAACAAGAGCAAAACTCCATCTCAAAAAAAAAAAAAAGAAAAAATATAGTGACAAATTGTTACAATAGATATTAACCCCACCTCTGTCACATCAATTAATATGCTTACTAATTAATCCAATAGGTATGATTAGAGGTCAGCATGATTTTAGTGTCTATATATACATATATATATTTGAGAAAGAATTTCAGTCTGTTGATTAGGGTGGAGTGCAGTGGCACGATCTCGGCTCATTGCAACCTCTACCTCCCAGGTTCAAGCAATTCTCATGCCTCAGCTTCCCAAGTAGCTGGGATTACAGGTACTCACCAATATGCCCGGCTAGTTTTTGGATTTTTTTAGTAGAGACAGGGTTTCGCCATGCTGGCCAGGCTGGTCTCAAACTTTTGACCTGAGGCGATCTGCCCGCCTCAGCCTCCCAAAGTGCTTGAATTACAGGCATGAGCCACCAGGACTGACCTTATTTTTTCTTTTCTTTTTTTTTTGGAGATGGAGTTTTGCTCTTGTTGCCCCAGACTGGAGTGCAATGGCCTGATCTTGGCTCACCACAACCTCTGCCTCCCAGGTTCAAGTGATTCTCCTGCCTCAGTTTCCCAAGTAGCTAGGATTACAGGCATGTGCCACCACGCCCAGCTAATTTTGTAGTTTTAGTAGAGATGGGGTTTCACCATGTTGGTCAGGCTGGTCTCGAACTCCCAACTTCAGGTGATCCATCCGCCTCGGCCTCCTAAAGTGTTGGGATTACAAGCGTGAGTCACCACACCTGGCCCTATTTTTTCATTTTACTAACTTAGGCATGCAGCATTTACAGAACTAATAAATGCAATGGATGCAGTCACCCACCCATGGATGATAATAGCTCTTCATTTAGCTGTGCCGCAAGCTCAGATATAATTCCAGTATGTGAACAATGTTATTTCCTATTCCTCATCAAAAGATGCCGGTGGATGTTGTTAGATGGCTTCTAATATAAATCCCCAGTCCAGTGGCCAACAGATGAGACAGCAGCAAAAATGGAAGAAAAACCTCTAGAAATTCTACATAGAATTTGTATCTGTTCTTCAGAATGCGCGTGTTTTTCATGCTGAGAGAAGCTGTGCTCTTTGGGTCTTTAAAGAGAAACACATTGGGGGGAATTTTTTCTTGCTCACTTAACCAATCCCATATTGAATCTGAGTATTCCTTCAATATGCTTTCAACTTCTTTCTTTCTCTCAATATAATCTTCCACAGACTAATAACTGTTTTTCTCTCCAATGCCTTGGGTGTTTCAGAATCTCTGTTGGTACCTTGTGTCTGTGAGTGAGGTGGGCTGTCACGATGACAACTCGTGGAGCAACTCCATCCAGACTTCATGCTGGCCATCCAGTAGTACTTTTTCCATGTCATCGTTATCAGTAGAAACTGAAGCTGGAGGCTGGGCGTGGTGGCTCATGCCTGTAATCCCAGCACTTTGGGAGGCCAAGGCAGGAGGATCACTTGAGGTCAGGAGTTTGAAACTAGTTTGACCAACATGACAAAACCCCGTCTCTACTAAAAATACCAATAATTAGCCAGGCGTGGTGGTGGGCACCTGTAGTCCCAGCTACTCGAGGGGCTGAGGGAGGAGAATCGCTTGAACCCCGCAGGTGGAGGTTGTAGTGAGCCGAGATCGCGTCACTGCACTTTAAAGCCTGGGCAACAGAGCGAGACTCTGTCTCAAAAAAAAAAAAAACCCAGAAACTTAGGCTGGAACACCACTTTCATTTCCATTATTGTGAAAATATAATTCTAACCAGGAGTGCCTCCTCCTGCAGCCCAGGGCTCTGCTCTGTGGCATGGTGCTGGAGCACAGATGTAGCAGTGAGGGTCTGTGTGGGCTGCAGGCTGTAGGCTAAGCTTCACGGGCAGGAGCACCATGGCCCAGCACTCTGAGTCAGGAACCATTGATTTAATATATAAATAGCCAAGAACATAGATCCCTCTTCCACAGTTTCTTTTTTCTTTTTTTGAGACGGAGCCTCCCTCTGTCACCCAGGCTGGAGTGCAATGGCGTGATCTCGGCTCACCGCAACCTCCACCTCCCAGGTTCAAGCGATTGTCCTGCCTCAGCCTCCCAAGTAGGTGGGACTACAGGTGCCCGCCACAACGTCTGGCTAATTTTTTGTATTTTTAGTGGAGACGGGGTTTCATCACGTTGGCCAGGCTTGTCTCGAACTCCTGATCTCAGGTGATCTGCCCACCTCCGCCTCCCAACGTGCTGGAATTACAGTATTGAGCCACCGCACCTGGCACCACAGTTTCTATAGAGGAGTAAAATCCTACCTTCACCAGGTACCTGAATTTCACTCCAAGTTGCAAAACTACCTCCTGTCATGAAGATGCGGGAAGTTTATCTTTTATAGAATATAATCAACTGACCTCTCCAATTCCCAGGTGGATTTAGGATAAACTGTGACAAGTGAGTGCTGTCACGTCTTCTTCTTGAGGTCTAATTATGACAACGTTCTTTCTGTCTTTGCGATCTCCTAGCAAATTGCCTGCAATTAATGTCACGCTCTGGCTTAATTGTGTAATCATACAGTTTTTGCTTTCTGTTCTGCCACTGTGGAGAGTTTTTCTAGGGTTGGAGATGATTGTGGTTTTAATTACATTTTCAAAACACTGTCTGAAAAGACCAGGTATGATATAAACATAGGAGGTACCCATCAGACTTCACCCTAGAGGCTCTTTCCCTCTTGGGCTTCCAGTCACAACCCGCAATTGTGCAAACCCCAAATTTGCAGGCAAAATGGTCTCTCTGCCTATTTGTGTTCTATAGTCCCTTGTAGAGCAGTCAGGTCAGATTTCTACAAAAATAACTTTACAGGGCAGCAATCAGCCATTCTACCTCTTTCAATGTCCCTGGCATCTTCAGATCTGAAATGAATTCAGAGACAATTAGGGCCTAGAAACCCTGTCAGGGTTACACATATGCATTGAATAGACCTAAGAATTTACAGTGTTTCCTGCTCCTGCACAAATGCCTGCGAACGTGCAGAGGGCACCTGCTGCTTCCCCACACCTCTGAAACCTAAATCGGAAACGCCAAATTTGAATCCAGACCCTGGGATTTGAGAAAGTAAAAGAGCTTTTATCTGAGGGATGCAAGTTCTGTTAGTTATCGGGCCCAGAGAGACATTCAAATGAATCCAGAATTATGTCCTACTTCTCCTTTGAGCAATGTATTCATCTCTTGAAACTGCTTGTTACTGCCACACATAGCTATAAATTAATCTAATAATGTCACACAGGACACTATAGCCCACACCTTCTAGCTTAACCCTATATAGCCAATCACTAATCAATGTTATTCCTGTAAACTAATGAGAATCCTTGATAAAGAACTTTGTATCAGCCCACTTTCTGTTCCCCTTTTTTACCTTTAAAAATCTACCTCTTGGCTGGGCACGGTGGCTCACGCCTGTAATCCAAGCACTTTGGGAGGCTGAGGTGGGTGGATCACTTGAGGTCAGGAGTTCGAGATCAGCCTGGCCAACATGGCAAAACCCCGCCTCTACTAAACATACAAAAAAAATTAGCCGGGCATGCCCGTAATCCCAGCCACTCAAGAGACTGAGGCAGGAGAATTGCTTGAACCAAGGGTTCAGTTTGCAGTGAGCCGAGATCATGCCACTGCACTCCAGCATGGGTGACAAAGTGAGACTGTCTCCAAAAAAAAAAAAAATCCGCTTCTCACTGCTGCTATTCAAAGTGTATATTCAAGCCAACTTGAATCTATGCTTCTGGGTTGCTGTTCTTGCTGTTCTCAAATGTGGCACGTATGAACTCTCCACTTATATTAATTTGACCTCTTTTTTTTTTTTTTTTTTTTGGTTGACATATCATTTCTAATGTGTTAAAGGAATCTCCATGACAGGATCTCTTCTCTGGTTTTGCGCAGCATGCTATAACACCTGATAATGTACAGCCAGGTTGATGTCACTAGAACCTACATATAAGCACTGGCTTCTGGGACTCATGAGACAGGGCCTGACTTCGGATTGAGAATGTACAGAAAGCCCATAGGAAACATGTTCTGCATCATGGCAGGTCAGCATCAACATCTTAGAGCCCTACCCTTCAAAGTGTGGTCCTTGAAAATTTCCAGATCTTGTCCTCTGACCTGCTGCAGTTGTGTGAGAGGCTTCTTCTGTTTTATATAATGGAGCCTTCTCCTTTATTCTTTCTATCTAGGCTTCTTACGTACCATGACCAGTTCTCACCATCAAGTGTATGACCTGCAAGAATAAAAATGTTCTTTGTGACTGGGCACAGTGGCTCATGCCTGTAATCCCAGGACTTTGGGAGGCTGAGGCGGGAGGATCGCTTGAGGCCAGGAGTTTGAGAATAGCTGGGGCAACATGGCGAAACCCTGTATCTACTAAAAATCCAAAAAATTAACCAGGTGAACCAGGTGTGGTGGCACGTGCCTGTGGTCCCAGCTACTTGGAAGGCTAAGGCAGAATCGCCTGAACCCAGGAGGCGAGGTTGCAGTGAGCCGGGATCACACAACTCACTGGACTCCAACCTGGGCGACAGAGTGACTCTGTCTCAAAAATAAATAAATTAATTAATTAATTAATTAATAAAGTTTTCTTTGTGTCACATCAATGTGGAAAGGTGTAGATACCTAAGATCTCTCTTAGGGATGGTGTAGGGTCCTCAGATATTAGTGAAGGGGGAATGTGTATTGTTTAGGTTTCATCTGGATGTTCCATCAACTCTATGCAGAAACAGGATTTTTAAAATGCACATTTAAAGAGGATGGCACTAATTGCCCAGAATAACTCAGAAGGTTCTGGAAAAGAGAATAGTTAGATAAGACTTGCTCTCTAAAATGCTGAGGAAAGACTATTCAAATACATTATTAGAGGTTAGAAAACCTGGGAGATATCTGTAGCTTGAACTTTGCATAAAGGTGTTTCTTTATGCTTAGATTAAGATTATAATTTACTTTTTGTTGCCAATAATATCATAGCTCTGATGATGTGTCCACCCATGTGTGTTGATACTGCACATCAATTTGTTCTGTTGTAGTTCATGTTAATTTCTTTTTTTTTTTTGAGATGGAGTCTCACTCTGTTGCCCAGGTTTGAGTGCGGTGGCACAATCTCAGCTCACTGCAACCTCCGCCTCCCACGTTCAAGCAATTCTCCTGCCTCTGCCTCCCGAGTAGCTGGGATTACAGGTGCGTGCCACCATGCCCAGCTAAGTTTTTGTATTTTTAGTAGAGATGGGGTTTCACCGTGTTAGCCAGGATGGCCTCGATCTCTTGACCTCGTGATCTGCCCACCTCAGCCTCCCAAAGTGCTGGGATTACAGGCGTGAGCCACCATGCCCAGCCCAGTTCATGTTAATTTCGATCACTAAGTTAAGGCTGTCTGTGACAGGTTTTTTTAAACTATAAAGTTAATTATTTTTATCTTTATTATTCATAAGTACTTTGGGAGATTTACTGTACATAAACCATCACATTTAATCTGCAAACTCCCCTTTCTTTTTAGATTCTCTTTGCTTAAAGCTTGCTTTGGAAAATGAAGGCTTATCTTTGTTTACTAGTCAGATAAACTGAGGCTCAACCACTTGCTCTGTTTGACAAAATATTCTTGATTCGGACGCATTAGTATCACTGGCTAGCTTGTTAGAAATTCAGAAACTCGGCCGGGCGCGGTGGCTCAAGCCTGTAATCCCAGCACTTTGGGAGGCCAAGACGGGCGGATCACGAGGTCAGGAGATCGAGACCATCCTGCTAACACGGTGAAACCCCGTCTCTACTAAAAAACCACAAAAAATTAGCTGGCGGGCGCCTGTAGTCCCAGCTACTCGGGAGGCTGAGGCAGGAGAATGGCGTAAATGCGGGAGGCGGAACTTGCAGTGAGCTGAGATCCAGCCACTGCACTCCAGCCTGGGCGACAGAGCGAGACTCCATCTCAAAAAAAAAAAAAAAAAAAAAGTAAATTCAGAAACTCAGGCTTCACCTGAGATCACCTGAATCAGACTGCATTTTAACTAGATCTGTAGTTCATTGTTGTGTACATTAAAATTTGACAGATACCTTCTAAACCATCATGACTTCTCTGTATGAGTAATATTTACAACTTTGTAATCTGCAGACATAAAACTCAAACTATATATGCCTGTGTTGATGCCCTTAATTTTATACTGATTATTTAGAAAAGTATCTACATTGGTTTTGTGGATTCTGTTTTCCTTTTGGTTTGTAGCCCAGGCAGGAGTGCAGTGCCATGATTTCGGCTTACTGTAACCTTTGCCTCCCAAGTTCAAGCGATTCTCCTCCCTCAGCCTCCTGAGTAACTGGGATTACAGGCATGCACCACCACACCCAGCTAATTTTTGTATTTCTAGTAGAGACAGCATTTCACCATGTTGGCTAGGCTGGTCTGGAATTCCTGACCTCAGGTGATCTGCCTGCCTCGGCCTCCCAAAGTGATGGGATTACAGGCATGAGCCACCGAACCTGGCCACGTGGATTCTATTTTCTTTCCTCAGTGTTAGAGAATACATCAGAGAATATTTTTGTTAAAAATACCAGTATTTTTAACTGGTTTGAATAATTCCAGTAACTGATATAAGTCACAGCAATTCTCTTTTCACATGGAGTCAAAAACTGCCCATTCACAGTTGGTCACTATGTTTTGTTTTGTTTTGTTTTTCAGGAGCTGTTGACATTCAGGGATGTGACCATAGAATTCTCTTTGGAGGAGTGGGAGTTTCTGAAACCTGCTCAGCAGAATTTGTATAGGAAAGTGATGCTAGAGAACTACAGAAACCTGGTCTCTCTGGGTGAGAAGAACTTCAATACACAATTCCTATTTCACACTAAAGATTTAACTTTCTTCCTCTGTAGAACGTTTGGTGGGGATTTCTGCTTTGTGTAAATGAGTTTTAGATCTCTGCTTTCAAGGAAAACTTGGGGATTTGTTGGGATAGAGAAGAAAATTTTCAAGAAGTTTTATGTTTACATTAACTTTCTTCTGCCTTGAGGTGATGGGCATTTTTCACTCTAGTTTAGTGGTAATTCTTTTTGTTTTTGTTTTTTTTTTTGAGACAGAGTCTGGCTCTGTTGCCCAGGCTTGAGTGCAGTGGTACAGTCCAGCTCACTGCAGCCTCCACGTCTTGGGTTCAAGTGATTCTCCTGTTTTAGCCTCTGAGTATCTGGGACTACAGGTACCCACCACCACACCCAGCTAATTTTTGTATTTTTAGTAAAGAGGAGGTTTCACTGTGTTGGCCAGGCTGGTCTCAAACTCCTGACCTCAAGTGATCCACCCTCCTTGGCCTCCCAAAGTGTTGGGATTACTAGTGTGAACTACCATACCCAGCCTTCAGTGGTAATTCTTGGAATTCCATTATAAAAATTCCTTTATAAAATATTATTGACCAGACCTTAAAATCCAACTTCTACCACCAATTTTTGATTAAGTAGTATTGGGTAGGGAAGCTAAACACCCAAAAATATAAAATATTCTAAACTTTCTGTTTAGAAATATTTTGTTATTAATTTTCTTTTCTTTTTTTTTTTTTTTTTTTGAGATAGAGTCTCACTCTGTTGCCAGGCTGGAGTGCAGTAGCGCGATCTCAGCTCACTGCAATCTCTGCCTCCTGGGTTCAAGCGGTTCTCCTCCCTAAACCTCCCAAGTAGCTGGGATTACAGGCACGTGCCACCACACTTTGCTAGTTTTTGTATTTTTATAGAGATGGGGTTTCACCATGTTGGCCAGGATGGTCTCAATCTCCTGACCTCATGATCTGCCCGCTTCGGCCTCCCAAAATGTTGGGATTACAGGCGTGAGCCAACACACCTGGCCTTATTATTAATTTTCTAGAATCATCTATAATATTCTGTCTTCTCTACAGAGCACAACACTAGGTTGGTAATTGGAGAATCCCAGCAAGCATCACATTACTTTTTTCTAATAAAACAGGTCTGACTGTTTCTAAGCCAGAACTGATTAGCTGTCTGGAGCAAAGACAGGAGCCCTGGAATGTGAAGAGACATGAGACCATAGCTAAACCCTCAGGTAGGTTGGATGAATGAAACACATGCCACAGGTGAAAGCTCCAAAGGCCAAGGGGGAAGACGGGCTTCAAAAGTTATTTGAGAGGCTCTGCTTCAATGGAGATGATTTTGAGGAGCATGGTTATTTTTTCTTGCTCTCACATAGAGGCATCTTCTGTCTGATGCTCCTAAATTCTCTAAAAAGTAGCCTTCCTTTGAGGTTACAGTGAGAGCCAAAGTCCTCTTCTTGGCTTATAACAGACTTTATTATCTGACTGCCCTTTCATTGTCTCAGAGGCCACAGGAATATATGTGTATTTTTGAGGAACTCTATGTTAAACTATTTTTTTCTTTTCTTTTGAGAGAGAGATTTTCGCTCTTGTTTCCCAGGCTGGAGTACAATGTCACAATCTTGGCTCACCATGACCTCCGCCTCCTGGGTTCAAGTGATTCTCCTGCCTCAGCCTCCCAAGTAGCTGGGATTACATGTGCCACCACAGCCAGCTAATTTTGTATTTTTAGTAGAGATGGGGTTTCTCCAAGTTGTTGAGGCTGGTCTTGAACTCCCGACCTCAGGTGATCCATCCACCTCGGCCTCCCAAAGTGGTGGGATTACGGGCATGAGCCACCATGCCCGGCCTTTAAACTTTTTTTTTAAGGTTTTTGTTTTGGTTTGGTTTGGTTTGGTTTGGTTTGGGTTTTTGTTGTTGTTATTGTTTGCATTATTTCTGAAATGTGTGAGAGTATTAGTGTTAACCATATTTGGTTCCAAAATCCCAGTAACACCACAAACAGATGTGGTATGTTTTCTGCTTTATGATTTCTTATGGAGGTTTCTTTCTTTTTTTTTTAAATAAATTTTTTTGTTTGTTTGGTTTTGCGATGGAGGTTCACTCTGTCACCCAGGCTGGAGTGCATGGCGCCATCTTGGCTCACTGCAACCTCTGCCTTCTGGGTTCAAGCGACTCTCCCACCTAAGCCACCCAAGTAGCTGGGATTACAGGTGTGCACCACCACGCCCAGCTACCTTTGTATTTTAGTAGAGACAGGGTTTCACCATGTTGGCCAGGTTGGTCTAGAACTCCTGACTTCAGGTGATCCACCCGCCTCAGTCTCCCAAAGCGCTGGAATTACAGGCGTGAGCCACCGTGCCCAGCCCCTTACAACATTTTCAAATGTGATTCTACAGAAATTCCTATTCAGTAATTTTTTTATAATGCTAAGCATCTCCCTAAATATAAGAAAATCTAATATTATTTTATTTCTACATTTTATATTTTCAGTGTGAACTAAAATTGGTAATTTAAACTTTATTTTCCCAGCTTCTTCAATTGGACTAGTTGAGATGTGTGTACATATACACACAAATATACCCACACATATACATGTGTGGACCGTGTGGTTACTTTCCACAAATTAAAAGTATATAACTATTTATTATGTAAAATGTAATGATGTTGTATGTGTAAACATTGTGAAATGATTAATACAGTTAATGAATGCATCTGTTACCTCACAGAGTTATTTTTTTGTTTTGTTTTCTTTTTTGAGACGAGTCTCACTCTGTCACATAGACTGGAGTGCAGTGGCAGGATCTCGGCTCACTGCAACCTCTGCCTCCCAGGTTCAAGTGATTCTTGTGCCTCAGCCTCCCAAGTAGCTGGAATTACAGGCTGGTCTCAAACTCCTGGCCTCATGTGACCCACCCTTCTTGGCCTCCCAAAGTGCTGGAATTACAGGCATGAGCCAGCATGCAGCGTTTTCTTTTGTAGTGAGAACACTAAAGGTTTGCTGTCTTATTAAAATGTAAGCATATGGAGCACGTTCGTCCAACTCGTGTCCTGCTGGCTGCATGCAGCCCAGGATGGCTTTGAACGTGGCCAAACACAAATTTTCCTTAAAACATGAGATTTTTGAAAGCTAATCAGCTATGATTAGTGTTAGTGTATTTTATGCATGGCCCAGGACAATTCTTCTTCCAGTGTGGCCCAGGAAAGCCAAAAGACTGGGTACCCCTGATATAGAGCATTATGATTAACTATAGCCATGATGCTACGCATTAGATCCCCAAAACTTATTCATTTCATGACTGGCAGTATGCACTCATTGAACATCTTCCCATTTTCCCTACTTCCAGACTGGGTCAGCCAGCTTTGTACTCTCTGTTTCTATGAGTTCATCCTTTGTAGATTACAAATAGAGGTGAGATCGTGCATTATTTTTCTTTCTGTGTCTGGCTTATTTCACTTAGTAGAATGTCTTCCAGGTCCATCCATGTCGTTGAAATGTTGGCAGCATTTCATGATTGTTTATGGCTGAATAATACTGTATTGTGTATATATGCCATATTTTCTTTATCCAGTCAGTGTCCACAAACATGTCTTCATGTTTTCTTGTTTTCATGTCTTGGCAATTGTGAAATGAACATGGAGATGCAAATATTAGAAATAGTTTCCTTTGGTTACATACACAGAAGTGGGATTGCTGGATTATGTGGAATTTTTTTAAAATTTAATTTATTTATTTTATAAATAATATAAATATATTATTTATGAATATATAAAATTTATAAATAATATATATATAATATAAATATTAAAATATTATTTATTTTTGAGATGGAGTCTCACCCTGTCACCCAGGCTGGAGTGCAGTGGCACGATCTCAGCTCATTGCAACCTCCGCCTCCCGGGTTCAAACGATTCTGCTGCCTCAGCTTCCTGAGTAGCTTGGATTACAGGCGCTTGTCACCACGTCCAGCTAATTTTTGTATTTTTAGTAGAGACAGGGTTTCACCATGTTGGCCAGGCTGGTCTCAAACTCGTGACCTCATGATCCGCCCACCTCAGCCTTCCAAAGTGCTGGTATTACAGGTGTGAGGCACCGTACTTGGCCTAATTTTATTTTTTAAAGAATGTCCATACTGGTTTTCATAATGACTCTACCAATTTACAACACACCAACAATGTACAAGATTGTTTTCATCACACACTTGTCAACACTTGTTATCTCTTTTTAAAAATGTTTTTATACTTAAAATTTCTTTCTTTTTTTTTTTTTTTTAACAGAGAAGGGGTCTCACTGTGTTGCCAGGGCTGGCCTTGAACGCCTTTGCTCAAGCAGTCGTCTTACCTCAGATTCCCAAAATGCTGGGATTACAGGCATGAGCCACCATACCCAGCCCTATTCTTTTTGTATGAATTTGTGGGATATGAGTGCAACCTTATTACACAGATAGATTGCATGGTGGTGAAGTCAGTGCTTTTAGGGTATCCATCACCCAAAAAATATACATGTGACTTGATAATAGCCATCCTAACAAATGTGAAGTGATATTTTATCATCGTTTTGGTTTGCACCTGCCTGATGACTGGTGATGTTGAGGTCCTTTTCTCATACCTGTTCGCTCTTTGTCTTCACTGGAAAAATACCTATCCATTCAGTCTGTTTTTCAATTTAGTTCTTATTATCATTCTTCTTATTGTCTTTGCCTTTGATTTGTGTGAATTCCTTATATATTCTGGATATTAACTTCTTATCAGATGCATGGCTTGCAAATATTTTTTTTTCATCCTGTAAGTTTCCTTGTTTTATTTTCTTTGCTGTGCAGAAAAATTTCAGTTTGATGCAGTCCCACTTATTTATGTTTGCTTTTGTTTCTGTGCTTTGGGTGTCATACCCCAAAAAATAACTGCCAAGAACAGTATCAAATAGGATTTTCCATGTTTGCTGGATTATATAGTAATTCCATTTTTAATTTTTTGAGAAACCTTCATAGTATGTTTTTTACAGTAGCTGCATCATTTTTGCCTACCAGTGACTCAAAAGGCCTCTCAATTTTCCATATCCATAACAATTTTTTTGGAAGGGTGGTTACATTTCTTAATGGCTCTCCTAATGGGTTTGAGGTAATATTTTACTGTGATTTTTACTTTGCAGTGGTCTAAAAGTTAGTAATCTTGAGCATCCTTTCAAATGCTTATAAGCCATTTATGTATCTTCTTTGGAGAGATGCCAGTTCAATTATTTGTCCATTTCTTAAGCTACTCACATTTTATTGTTGAGTTTTAGACATTGTTTATATATTGTGAAAATTAACTCCTATCAAATATGTGATTTTCAAATATTTCACCCATTTCTTAGGCAGCATTTTCACCCCACTAAATTTTTCCTTTGATGGGCACAAATTTTGAAGTTTGATGTAGTCCCATTTCTCTATTATTTTTTCCTTATGCATTTGATTTCATATCTAAGAAAATGACATCAAATTCTTTGTCTTTTGTAACAAGAAATTAGTGCCAAGTCCAATGTCATATTTTCCCCCATATATTTATCTAGGAAGTTTGTTATATTTTTATGTTCAAGTATTTCATCCATTTTAAATACTGTTTTTATATGGTGCATGTAACGGAAGGGCTCAACTTTATTTTTTTCATGTAAATACTCAGTTTCAACATCATTTGTCAAAAAAACTATTTTCTTCCCCATTGTGTGGCCATAGCAATCTTATATAAGGTCATTGATTACGAACACACGTGCTTAATTTTGAGCTCTCTATTTTGTTTTATCATCCATTTATTTTTCTTTGTGCTAATACCACATTATTTGTATCTTTATAGCTTTGGGTAATGTGTTGTAAAACCAGGAAGTGTAATACCTCTTTGTTGTTCTTTTTAAAGGGTGTTTTGCTAGTTATAGCTCCTAAAAGAATTTGAGAATCTTAAATATATTTCTGCAAAAAAAAAGTACCATGAAGATTCTGATATTACATTGAATTTGTATGTGGCTGTGCATGTTGACATCTTAACAAAATGAAATTATCTGATCCTTGAGCAAGAATATGTTTGAGTGGGTTTAATGTCCACATTTTTTGGATTTACAATTTTACTTTTGCTTCTGATTTCTAGTTTCATTCCATTTTGGTCAGAAAATATACACTGTATGATTTCAGTCTCCTTAAATTTATTAAGACTTGTTAAGCATCCGAACAGAATGCTCTATGTGTGATTGAGAATATTATGTATTCTGCTGCTTTTAACTGGAACGTTCTGTATATGTCTCTTAGGTCTAATTGGTGTGTAACGTTTAAGTTTTTTATTTGCTTATTAATCGATCTGATTTTTTTATATTCATGATTGAGAATGAGGCCTTGAAGTCTATAATTATTGTGCTGCTGTGTATTTGTTTCTTAACTTCTGTCAATATTTGTTTTATATGTTTGAGAGTGCTAATGTTATATGACAGTTATATGTGTTATAGATTCCTGGTAAATGGATCCATTTTGCCATTATATAATACCAATCTTTATCTTTTGTAATAGTTTTTTACTTAAAGTGGATTTTGTCTAACTATGGCCACCCCACCCACTTGTGCTTACTGTTTGAATGGAATATATTTTTGTATCCTGTCACTTTCAGTCTGTTTGTCTCCTTAAAACTAAAGTGAGTCCCCTAAAGACGCACATTGTAAGATTTTGTTTTTAACTCATTCGGCTATTTTACTTTTTTTTTTTTTTTTTTTTTTAAAGTGAAAGCAAATTTATTAAGAGAGTAAAGGAATAAAAGAATGGCTACTCCATAGGCAGAGCAGTCTATTTTACTTTTTTAAGGGGTTCAATCTGTTCATATTTAAAATAATACCAGAAAGAAATAAAATTACTAGTAGTGTTTTGTTTTTGATTACTTTCTGTGCTTGTCATAAATATGTTTTCCCTCATTTCCTCTCTTACTGCCTTTGTTTTTGTTTTGTTAATTTTGTAGTGGCATACTTTGATTCCTTTTTCATTTTCTTTTGCATATCTTTTATAGGTATTTTTGTGATCACCTTGAAAAATGAGAGTTTATGAAACATAACAATATACTTAAATCCCATGACATCTTTACTTCAATTGAATATAAAACTATACCTTTTTACATCCTTTGTTATTAATGTCACACATTATATCATTTCGTATTGTGTATCTATTAAGAGATTTACACAAATTTGTGTTTTGGTTTATTAAATTCTACGGCAGGATTTTCAGTTTTATGCACCATTATTATAGTAGAAAATTGTAGATCTGTGTATATATTTACTTTACCATTTCTTATAGAACTATACACATGGTGACAAAGACTGACAGCTTTTGTTTATCTTGTAACGTCTTTATTTTTTTTTTCCTTATTCTAGAGGTAAATTTTTCCAGATAAAATTTTCTTTGTTGGCAGTATTTTTTTGCTTTTATGACTCAGTATTTGTAAAGTGAAATGTCTTTAATTTGCTGATACCTTCTGTTTCCTCATTATTTGCTGTGGCTCTGTAATGATTTTTTTAACTTAATTATTGTATTCAGCTCCACAATTTTTGTTTTTTTAAAAAAATGCTTTTAATAGTTTTTTAAATCTCTGTTGATATATTCATTTCTTCATGCACTGTTTTCTTGATTCTGTTTAGTTGTCTACATTCTATTTTTGCTCATTGAACATGTTTAAAATGATTATTTTGAATTCCTTGTCAGATAATACAAAGATCTTAATTTCTTAAAAACTGATTTCCGAAGAGTCATTTTCTTCCTTTAAATAAATATTATTTCCTGTCTTCTCTCTATGCCTTGTGATCTTTTGATGACATTTGGAAATAAAATAAGTATTTACAGACTGACTCTATAGACTGCCTCAGCCCCCCAAGTAACTGAGAGTACAGGTGCGTGTCACCACGCCCGGCTAATTTTTGTATTCTTTCTAGAGACAGAGTTTCACCATGTTGTCCAGGCTGGTCTTGAACTCCTGAGCTCAAGCGATCCACCTGCCTCAACTTCCCAAAGTGCTAGGGTTACAGGCGTGAGCCACCATGCCCAGCCTAGTTTGTATAATTAAGTTGCCGGCATGTAAAAAGCTTTCTTTGCATTTTCATCTATATTCTTCAAACTTTATCTGAATGATAGCATAATTTATTCCTAATTCATAATCAGTATTTTAGACCATATTTTACAATATTTATATTGTTCCTACAGTAAAAAATGTAAGTCTTTTCTCTGCTTCTACAGGCTAGATTACAGCCTTACCATTTTGTGTAAAAAGAAGAGCAACATATTAATAAGTTTCTCTAGTATTATGTAAGTGCTTATTTCTTAAAAATTATTTTCTCAAAGCTTTTTATCAATAATTATAACGGGGTTTCTGTGAAACAGTGCTCTAACTGTATGCTCCTGATTCAAAAATGTGTACTTTTTATGGATAGCCAGTCATGGTTGAAAATTGTAGCTATCTAGAAGGATTCTTCATCAGTAGTCCACTATGTTTATTCAGAATTTTATGGGTTATAGTTTCTTTTAATTTTGCTTTGCAATTTTGTATTTATTTGTTACAATTTTTATAATAGGCCATTTCACATTCATAGTATTTTTTAGTTTTTATTCATATAACTTTGTATGACAGTATTCAGCTCTGTACATTTTAAGACAGTGTGAGGCAAAAGTCAAATATGAATCAGCCATATGTTTATTGCCAATTTAATTATCTCTGTGTTTGACTGAATAAGTATCACCCCATTTTGTTTATGACTCTTATATTTTTGTTGGTCATCAGTGGTGGTTTTATTCTGTTTAGGTAACGAGTCATGAGATTTGTTGTAATTTCAACATCTATTCATTGGTAAATGTATATTTTCTTTTTGTGAGAGAAACACTTGTGATTTGAAGGTAATTTTTGAAAAGCTTTGTAACTCTGTATTTCTTTTAGGTGTAATTGTTTATTTTTAATTGTCCAAAATAGATAACATAAAATTTAGAATCTTAAATATTTTTAAGTTATACAGTTCTGTTATGTTGGGTATATTGACACTGTCATGCAGTGTATCTCCACATGTTTTTATCTTGGGAAACTCGAACTCAACATACATGAAACTACTCATTTTCCTCATTGACCCTTTACAAACACCTCTCTATTTTGTTGCTGAGTGTAACTACTTTAGATGTCTCATATAAATGGATTTATACAATATTTGTCTTTTTATGGCTGGCTTATTTTACTTAGCATCATGCCATCAGATTTATCTTTATTGTCGATGTTAGAAGATTTCCTCCTTTTTTTCTTTTTTTTGGATGGAGTCTCGCTCTGTTGCCAGGCTGGAGTGCAGTGGTGCAATGTCAGCTCACTGCAACCTCTGCCTCCCGAGTTCAAGCGATTCCCCTGTCTCAGCCTCCCGAGTAGCTGGGACTACAGGCACATGCCACCATGCCCAGCTAATTTTTTTTTTTTTTGTATTTTAGTGGAGACGAGGTTTTACCATGTTGGCCAGGATGATATCCATCTCCTAACTTCGTGATCCGCCCACCTGGGCCTCCCAAAATGCTGGGATTACAGGTGTGAGCCTACACACCTGACCCAACTTTCTCCTTTTTAAAAGCTAAGTATTATTCCATTATTTGTATATTATAAATTGTATTTTTCCATTCATGTGGTGAGAGAAGTTTGGTTTTCTTTCACCTATTGATTTTTGTGAATAATGCTACAATTAATATGGGTGTGCAAGTAACTATTTGACCATATACATGAAAGATAATATCTGTGCCACATTCTTTTTCATTGGTCTAATTGTCTGCCTTTTTGCTAGTACTAAACTGCATTTATTACTGTAGTTTTGTCATGGGTTTTGAAATCAGGAAGTGTGATGCTTCCAACACCTTTCCTCATTTTAAAGATTATTTAGCTCTTCATGGTCTCTTGAGATTTTATTTGATTTGGGCATTGTTTTTTATTCCTGCAAAAAATGAAATTGGGAATTTGAAGGGGATCACATTGAATCTGAACATTACTTTGGGTGCTGTAAAGATGTCGTACAGTATTAATTCTTCCAGTCCTTGAACATGAGCATGCTTAAGACTGTGTTTAATTTCCATATATTTGTGGATTTTTTTCTATTACTAATTTTTAGTTTCATTCCATTTGGTCTTAATAATAGTCTATAAGATTTCCATTTTTAAAAGTTTGCTAGGCCAGGCATGGTGGCTCACACCTGTAATCCCAGCACTTTGGGAGGCCGATGCAGGCAGATCACCTGAGGTCGGGAGTTCAAGACCAGCCTGACCAACATGGAGAAACCCCATCTCTACCAAAAATACAAAATTAGCCGGATGTGGTGGCACATGCCTGTAATCCCAGCTACTCCCGAGGCTGAGGCAGGAGAATCGCTTGAACCTAATAGACGGAGGTTATGGTGAGCCAAGATCGTGCCATTGCACTCCAGCCTGGGCAACAAGAGCGAAACTCAGTCTCAAAATTAAAAAAAAAAGGTTTGCTAAGAATTGCTTTGTGCCCTAACAAGTGATATATCCAAGAGAATGTGTTGTGAGCTATGGAGAAGATTGTGTATTCTGCTGTTGTGTGGAGTGTTTGCTATATGTCCATTAGGTGTAATTTTTAAGAGTGCTTTGAAGTCCTCTGTTCTTATATTTAATATTCTACCTTGCTTTATAACTTATTACTGAAAGTGGGATATTGAAATATCTTACTATTATTATATTGCTGTATATTTCTTCAATTTTGTTAATGTTTATATATTTGGGAACCTGATGATTATATATATGTTATAGTTTTCTAGTAAATTAATCTTTTTACTATTATTTAATGTCCTTCTTTGTCTCTTGTGAGAATTTTGACCAAAGTATATTTTATAACAGTGTTTGACCTAAAATGTATTTTGCCTTATATAATTTTGACCTAGTTTCTTCTGCTTTGGTTAACATTCTAATAGAATGACTTGTACCATCCTTCTTTTAGTCTATTGTCTTCTTCAGATTGAAAGTGAGTATCTTGTACAAAGAATGTAGTTGAATCTTGTTTTTATACCAGTTTATGTCTTTTGATTGGGAAGTTTATTCCATGAATATTTAATTTTCTGATACAGAAGGGTTACCATTGCCATTTTATTGATTGTTTTGATTTTCGTTGCTGTTTTGTCCTTCTTTTTCTCCCTTTTTGTCTCATTTTTTCACGTTTCTTGGCTGCTTTTATGTCTTTTGAGAAATGACCATGTCCTTTGACCACTTTTTAATGAGATTATTTTTGTTTTTCTTGTAGATTTAAATTTCTTTTTTGTTTTTTGTTTTTTTTTTTTTTGAGACGGAGTCTTGCTCTGTCACCCAGGCTGGAGTGCGGTGGCCGGATCTCAGCTTACTGCAAGCTCCTCCTTTCGGGTTCACGCCATTCTCCTGCCTCAGCCTCCCGAGTAGCTGGGACTACAGGCACCCGCCACCTCGCCCGGCTAGTTTTTTGTATTTTTTAGTAGGACGGAGTTTCACCGTGTTAGCCAGGATGGTCTCAATCTCCTGACCTTGTGATCCGCCCGTCTCGGCCTCCCAAAGTGCTGGGATTACAGGCTTGAGCCACCACGCCTGGCCAGATTTAAATTTCTTATAGATTGTGAACATTAGTCCCTTGTCAGATGCGTAGTCTACAAATACTTTCTCCCAGTAGGTTGTCTGTTAGTCTATTGATAGTTTGTCATTTTTGATTGTGCTTATTTGGATCTTTTTTTTTTCTTTGTTAACTTAGCTGGTGATATGGTGATCTTGTTTATCTTTTAGAAAAACTTATTTTATTGATTATTTGAATGGTTTCCTTGGTTTCAATATTTTTTTGTTCTGCTCTGATTTGAATTATTTCTTTTCTTCTTCTAGCTTTGGATTTACTTTGTTGTTTTTCTGATTTCTTTATGCAAGGTATCAGGTTGTTAACTTGAGATCTTTCTATCTTCTTGATATAAAAGTTTAGCGCTAGAAACCCTCCCAACACTGCTTTTGCCACATTCTAAGGTTTTGTTACATTTTGTCACTTTTTTTTTTTTTGAGACGGAGTCTCACTCTGTCACTCAGGCTGGAGTGCAGTGGCGCTACTTCCCACTCACTGCAACCTCTGCCTCCTGGGTTCAAGTGATTCTCCTGCCTCACTCTCCCAGGTAGCTGGGATTACAGGCACCTGCTACCATGCCCAGCTAATTTCTTGTACTTTTAGTAGAGATGGAGTTTCACTATGTTGGCCAGGCTGGTCTTGAACCCCTGATCTCGTGATCTGCCCACCTCGGCCTCCCAAAGTGCTGGGATTACAGGTGTGAGCCACCGCACCCAGCCTCGTCACCATTTTTATTTGTTTCAAATAAGTTTCTGATTTCTGCCTTAATTTCATTGTTTCCCCAAAAGTCATTCCGGAACAAGTTGTTTTGTTTTCTGTATTTGTGTAGTTTTGAGGATTCCTCTTGCTATTGAGTTTTGAGTTTATTTCACTCTGTTTCAAGAAGATGATTTCAGTTTTTCTGGATTTTTGAAATTTGTTTCATGACTGAGCATGTGGTCAGTCTTAAAGTATGTTCTGTGCACAGATGAGAATGTATGTATGTGTTCATTAGATGAATTATTCTGTAGATGTCTATGAGGTCCAGTTGGTCAAGTGCTGAGTTTAAGTCCAGAATTTCTTTGTTAGTTTTCTGCCTTGATGATCTGTAATGCTATCTATAAGGTGTTGTCTTCCGCTATGGCTGGCTAAGTCTTTTTTTTAGGTCCAGTAACAATTGCTTTATAAACCTGGGTGTGCCAATGTTGGGTGCATACATATTTAGGATAGTTAAATATTATTGATTTATCTATTTATTTATTGAATCCTTTATTAGTATGTAATGTGTTTGTCTTTTTTACTATTATTGGTTTAAAATCTGTTTTATTAATATAAGAATAGTGACCGCTGCATTTTTTTTTTGTTTGTTGGTTTTTTTCCCATTTGTGTGATAGATGTTACTTTTTCCCTTTACTTTGAGTTTATGGGTGTCATTATACATGAGATGAGTTTTTTAAAGCCAGCAGAAGGTTAAGTCTTATTTTTTTTTAATCTGATTTGCCACTTTGTGTCATTTTCTTTTTAATTTTTAGAATTCTTTTATTTTTTTTTGAGACAGAGTCTCACTCTGTCACCCAGGGTGGAGTGCAGGCATGATCTCAGCTTCGTGAAAACTCTGCCTCCCGGTTTCAAGTGATTCTCCTGCCTCAGCCTCCCGAGTAGCTGGGACTACAGGCACGTGCCACCACTACGGGCTAATTTTTGTATTTTTAGTAGAGACGCAGTTTCGCCATGTTGGCCAGGCTGGTCTCAAACTCCTGACCTCAGGTGATTCACCTGTCTCAGCCTCCCAAAGTGCTGGGATTACAGGCACGAGCCACCATACCTGGCCACCACTTCGTGTCTTTTAAGTGGAGCATTTAGACTGCTGTGTTCAAGGTTAATATTGATATCTTAGTTTTTGTTTGCTTCATGCGCTCTGTAGTCTTGATAGTGCAGTTGCTTTGTAGGGTCTGTGGGCTATGTACTTATGTGTGTTTTTGTGGTAGTAGATATCATTCTTCCATTTCCATGTTTAGAACACTCAAGCACCTTGTGATGCCAGTTGGGTGGTAGTTAATTCACTTAGTGATTGCTTGTGAATTCTTTGCTTATGAAACTTAGTTTGCTGGAACATAAAATTCCTGACTGGAATTTCTTTCTTTTTTTTAATCTTTTTGTTGTTGTTGTTGTTGGTGGTGGTGGTGGTGGTGGTGGTGGTGTTGAAATGGAGTCTCACTCTGTGGCCCAGTCTGGAGTGCAGTGGTGCAATCTCAGCTCACTACAACCTCCACCTCTGGGGCTCAAGCAATTCTCATGCCTCAGCCTCCCCAGTAGCTGGGACTACAGGTGAGCGCTACCATACCCGGCTAATTTTTTATATTTAATAGAGGCAGGCAGCTAACTTTTTGTGTTTAATAGAGGCTGGCTTTCACCATGTTCCCCAGAGTGGTCTCAAACTCCTGAGCTCAGGTTATCCGCCCACCTTGGCCTCCCAAAGTGCTGGGATTACAAGCATGAGCCACTGCACCCGGCCTCTTTCTTTAAAAATGTTAAAAACAGACCCCCCCAATATCTTCCAGATTGTAAGGTTTCTGTGAGGAAGTCCACTGTTTGATAGAATTCATTTTTTAGGTAATATGACCCTTTTGTCTAGTTGCCTTTTATTTTTTTATTTCATGTTGACATTGGAAAGTCTGAATATTATGTGTATAGTATTCAGATACTATACTTATACTTAGGGATGGTTGTCTTGTATAGTATCTCAAAGGATTTCCTTGAATTTCTTGTGTCTTTATGTCAACCTGTCTAGCAAGATGGAAAAATATTTCGTAGATTATATCCTTAAGTATGTTTTCCAAGTTGGTTAGTTTTTTTTCCTTCTCTCTCAGGAATACTAATGAGTCATAAGTTTGACCCCTTTACATAATTCCATATCTCTCAGAAGCTGTGTTTGTTTGTAGTGAATTCTTTTTTCTTTACTGTCTTCTGACTGGGTTGATATAAAGGAGCAGTCTCTGAGCTCTGAAATACTTTCGTCTGCTTCGTCTATTCTGTTTTTAAGGCTTTCCATTGTATTTTGAAAGTCCTGTAGTAAAATTTACAATTTTTAAAGTTGTTTTTGGTTCTTTCAAAGGAACTAACAAGATCCTTTTGAGGTTATGAAACACTCTGGCGTTCTGTATTGCCAGCGTTCTTTTGCTGTCTCATCTGAGGGAGCTGGTGCTTCTTTTGCTTTTGAATTTTCTGTGATTTGGGTGGGGCTTGAAAATGTTTTTTAATTCTTTTTTTTCCTTGAGGTTTTGGCTGTGGTGTATGTTGTGTGTAATCAGTTGGTGTCATTTAAGGTTGTTTTCAGAGGCAGAGGCTCTGTCTAGGTCCCTGGGTTGTAGATAAGTTCCTGCAGTGGATTTCATAGAGTGCTTTGTGTTGAAGCAATGGATTCTTGTTTGTGGTGGAATTCAGGCTTCAGTCCACGTACATGGTGCTTAAGAGTGTTCTGGGGAGGGAAGATCATGTGTGAGAAATTATTTTCTCTCCAAATTTATTTTGGGGCCTTGGTGATATTCCCTTCAACTGCTGGCACTGCACCCATTTCCTTTGGTTCAAGGAGAGCTTTGGTGGTCTGTGCTCCCCCCTCCCTTAGGGACAGTTCACACTTTTAGGTCACCAGGAGACCCGTATTTATATCAGGGGTCCTGCTGTTCTCCTTTGCTTGCAAAAGTAAGGGTGGGTTTTGGAATGTTTCTGTGAGTCGTTTGGTGATGCAGCGGCTCGAGGATGGAAAATTACCAGGCAGGGCAATTGCACCATGGGTTTGTAACCAGTATTGCACCTGCAGCCCAGGATTTTCAGTCCAGCGGATGGCTGTGGGGCCCACCCAGTTTGTGGTCCCTCAACTCAGCAGGTCTGTCTCCAGTGTCTTCCCTGGGAGCAGGCTGAATTGGCGAGGCTTGTTCCAAGCCATCTGCATTGAAATGGCTGAGCTCTTCCAGATGTTCTAGGCTGCTAGGCTTCCTGGGATGTAAACCATGGCTGGTCATCTGGCCACACCCTTCCCAGTTTATTCATGTGAATGAAGGGGAAGCCAGCTCCCATGCTGGCTCATGTTCCCATGTCACACTCTTCTCTGTGTGCTGACACTGTGGGCTTCTACCCCACTTAAGCTCAGACCACATATATCAGCTGCATATTATTAGTCAGTGTGCGGAAGACCTGGGCAGCTGGCACTGGGCCCATGGATTTGTCCTCTGACCCTTTGGGGTCAAGGACCATCTGTGATGTAAGTGGATGCTGTGCTGTGGGCACCCTTCTGCAGGAGCAGCCAGATTCATGGTGCAGGGATCAGGTTCACCTCAGTCCCATGACAGCTACAATCCTGCTCCCTCTCAGCCTAGCAGACAGCAGGAGATGGATCCCCTCAGTGCAAGATGCAGAGCCTCGGAGGATGAGCACCTATGGTCAGCTACAGCTGCACAGCACAGTGAAAAGTTCAGATTTCCACAAGAGTTTAAGCTGTGCCTCTGCCTATTCTCCAGGTGGCTCCCCCTGCCAGTTCACAGACGTATAGGGATCATATGAGATCCTATAATCAGCAGCTCAGGCTAGATTTAGCTGGGAATGCGTTTCAAGGAGAAGGAACCAAAGTGAGAATCTCAGAGGTCCATGGCTAGACTGTGTTGCCATGGGGTTTCTTCACATATCCCTTCCTTAAGTCTGGTCTGGATCTAGGAGCCAGTCCTGGTGCCCAGTGACTTTGAGCAAGCTTTCCATCTTCCTCTTCAGCCACAGTGTCTGCATTTCTTCCGAATTAAGCTTTCTCTCAAAAGATCTGTTTAAAGTGATGTTTTACTCAACATTTTGTTTTCTCTCCTTGGAGTGAGTGTTTCCCAGCTGCATCTAGCAAGTCATCCTGTCCTTTTCTTAATTTTCTATGTTAGCTTTGTAAAGTATATGTATCTGACTCTGAAAATAACAAGTGGGATATTTTGTTAATTTTATATTTCAGCTGTGTCTTCTCATTACACTGAAGACTTTTTGCCAGAACAGGGCATGAAGGATTCATTCCAAAAGGTGATACTGAGAAGATATGGAAGCTGTGGACTTGAGGATTTACACTTAAGGAAAGATGGGGAAAATGTGGGTGAGTGTAAGGATCAAAAAGAAATTTATAATGGACTTAACCAGTGTTTGTCAACTCTACCTAGCAAAATTTTCCCATATAATAAATGTGTGAAAGTCTTTAGTAAATCATCAAATCTAAACAGACAAAGCATAAGACATACTACAGAGAAACTTTTCAAATGTGTACAATGTGGCAAAGTCTTTAAATCTCACTCAGGCCTTTCTTATCATAAGATAATTCATACTGAAGAGAAACTCTACATATGTGAGGAATGTGGTAAAACCTTTAAATGGTTCTCATACCTTACTAAACATAAGAGGATTCACACTGGAGAGAAACCATACAAATGTGAAGAATGTGGCAAAGCTTTTAACTGGTGCTCGACCCTTACTAAACATAAGAGAATCCATACTGGTGAGAAACCCTACAAATGTGAAGAATGTGGAAAAGCCTTTCACTGGTGTTCGCCCTTTGTTAGACATAAGAAAATTCATACTGGAGAAAAACCCTATACATGTGAAGAATGTGGCAGAGCATTTAACCGGCACTCACATCTCACCAAACATAAGACGATTCACACTGGAAAGAAACCCTACAAATGTAAAGAATGTGGGAAAGCCTTCAACCACTGCTCCCTACTTACTATACATGAGAGAACCCACACGGGAGAGAAACCCTATAAATGTGAAGAATGTGGCAAAGCTTTTAACTCATCATCAATTCTTACTGAACATAAGGTAATTCACAGCGGAGAGAAACCCTACAAATGTGAAAAATGCGACAAAGTCTTTAAGAGGTTCTCATACCTTACTAAACACAAGAGAATTCACACTGGAGAGAAACCCTACAAATGTGAAGAATGTGGCAAAGCTTTTAACTGGTCCTCAATCCTTACTGAACATAAGAGAATTCATACTGGAGAGAAACCCTACAACTGTGAAGAATGTGGCAAAGCCTTTAATCGGTGCTCACACCTTACCAGACATAAGAAAATTCATACTGCCATCAAACGCTATAAATGTGAAGAATGTGGCAAAGCTTTTAAACGATGCTCACATCTTAATGAACATAAGAGAGTTCAAAGAAGAGAGAAATCCTGCAAGTATAAAAAATGTGGGGAAGCTTTTACTCACTGCTCAAACCTTACTACTTAAGAATTTTTGCTATCGAGAAATCCTACAAATGTAAGGAATATGGCAAAGTCCTTAAATCTTGCTCAAGCCATTGAAGTCACAAGATAATTCATACTGGAGAGAAACACTACAAATGTGAAGAATGTGGGAAAGTCTTCAACCATTGCTCACGCTTTATTGCACATAAGAAAATTCATACTGAGAAAAATTCTGATTTTAAAGAATGTGGCAGAATGTTTAATAACTGCTATGAGCTTACTCATGAGAGGTTTTATGCTAGATAAAAGCAATAAAAGTGTAATGATACACATTACATTTATCTGTGGAAAGAAGTCACCAAATAAAAGCCTTCGAGTGCACAAGGTGTAATGATAGTAATACATTTGTACGTGGAAAGGCTTCAAAAATATAAGCCTTAGAGTAACACAAGAGTTTTTATCCTGAAGAAAAACATTACAAATATAAAGATTGGTGCAATACTTTTACTTATGTTACAGATTTTGTTGTACATGGGAGAATTTATGCTGAAGGGTAACCCTCTAACACTTGCTCAAATTTTATTCAATTTTAGAGAATTTATATTGGAAAGAAACCCTACAACTGTAATGAATATGAAAAAAATGTTTTAAAAGTACACCTTAGAAAATGCTAGAGAGTTTATATGAAAGCATTTAACAGATGCAATAAATATAAAAAATTAATCAAAAATCAAGTCTGAATGAACATCAGAAGATTCACAGTAGAAACCACTAAGATGCTAACACTTTCAATGTTACTCTAAATCAGGGTATTGATTACAAAGAATAATTCAAAGTTAACATAATTTAGTTAGGCTAAACAGGAATAAGAGACTAATATTTTAGAACTTACAATTGTATTCAAAGTACACTGTTTTTTGCATTGAAAGAGTTTTAGATTTTTACAAAGGCAAATTTTGATGTAATTCAACTCTCAAATTACTTGATGCTGTGTCTTTATTCATAGTGTCTGTGTAAAAGCATGTGGTCAATTTCTGCTGCTCGGAGCTTTGAGAGGTTCTATATTAGGATATCATTTATATGCTTTTCAACAGAACATTGAGGACACTGAAATGTGAGGTGTGTGAAGAAAGTCTACACAGAGAAGCTTTTGTGGTTGACTTATAAAACTGTTGTAAGTGCTGCATGAGATAGATGTTCAGAGTAATAGTCTTGTGCGTTATTCAAATTTTAGTAAATTGTTTTACTGATTGTACATTCATATAGTGGATTTTGTAATGCTTTTCTTAGACTGTGTGAACTTCATTTGTTTTAATAAAACAAAATTGTTTTAATGTGTTAAGACAGTTGTGCATTGAATTAGGTGTTATCCTGCCACCAACATTAGCCTATTTTACCTTACTCAAGTTTTTAGGTAACAGACAGTAACAACATACTGTTCAGTAATATGGTGGCATGGCGTCTCTAGTGATTCTTATCCTTAGTGACTTTAAACTTCAAATACGTTGGAGAATACTGTTTCCATAGGTTACATTTTTATTATTTTTCTTCGAACTATAGAGTCATTAAGATGGTTATTATGAAAATTACACAGGCATATAATCAAAAGCCATATATTTCTGAATCTTAAATGAGTATGTAGAAGATGTTATCTTACATTTTTCTTTGAACATGCAACCTCTATGGCCTTCCCAACACACATAGACTCAAGTTTTCACTTACAGGAAAGTTTAATATATAAATGTGTTACTCTAAAGATAAAATGTAAGAGAATTATGAAGCAAGTAATTGTATTTGAATGTGGATGTGTACCTATTTTGAGAAGAAAGAAAACGTGTTAGAACAAATTGATAATTTTTAAAGTGTTGATAAGTTGCTACCAAACTAAAAACCTCAAAGAATTTCAAAGCAAATGTTTTTCCCATTTGTATTGAATTCGTTTTTCCAAAACCTTATGGTTCCTAGTTCAGAATCTCCTTATGTAAGTCCAGGTTTTACTTACCTGATATTGATAGTAGACCTAATGCATCAAAATTTATAAAGTATTCTTTATATAATCTGCTCCAGAATTATTGGAAAAATTTTTACAAACTTTAATGGTGCTTGCAAAACAATTTAAACATGTAATTCCATAGTAAGTGTATTGTAACATTTTATTTAGTACATTTTTTTTCAGTTGGAGAACTCTATGTCAATTTTTCCTTTGTTGTTCTTTTAATTTTTATAATTAACATCATTGAGTTTATTGATCTTATTGGGTTAATTTCTTTAGGTGAACACTAGGGAGATGTCCTCAGTCATGGTAGTGTTTATTTCTTTTTTTTACCAACTCCTGTGTCTCTACATCAGACATGGTGTTGTTTAGACATAAATGAAGTGAACAAACACAGAAAATCACTACCTGTGTGAAAGCACTACCATGTGTTATACACACTCCATAATTAGTGTTCCAGTTGGAGTAAGTTGGTGGCTCCAGGAGATTAAAATTATTCAGATGAAAATATGGCCTTGATTCTTCGTGTCTGGAGAGGGCGTCTGTACCCAGGCTACACAACTGACTCTAAATTTAGAGGAATTGTGCTGCTTTCATTTCCTAATATCTTCAGGTTTCATTTAAGTCCATCCCCAGTTATGTATGCATCAGAGCCCTTCACTGTTTTTTGTTTGTTTTGTTTTGTCTTGTGAGATGGAGTCTCACTCTGTCACCCAGGCTGGACTGCAGTGGCGCGATCTCAGCTCACTGCAAGCTCTGCCTCCCAGGTTCACGCCATTCTTCTGCCTCAGCCTCCCAAGTAGCTGGGACTACAGGTGCCCACCACTACCACGCCTGGCTAATTTTTTTGTATTTTTAGTAGACACGGGGTTTCACTGTGTTAGCCAGTGTGGTCTCGATCTCCTGACCTCGTGATCCACCCACATTGGCCTCCCAAAGTGCTGGGATTACAGGCGTGAGCCACTGCGCCCACCCTCCCTTCACCTTTTTACCTGAGTCACGGTTGCAGCTTTCTCACTGTTCTCCCCACCCCATGTTATTTTACACACTACTTTGTAAGCTCTCATGAGAAGTTTGGAGTGCTTATTGTGGTTTAAAAAAAAAAAATGTTTTTTAACTTAAAATTTGTAGTCATTTACAAGTTGTAAATGCAGTCTTTGGTTTTGAATTTTTGATATTTTTTCAGACAGAGGTTTGTTTTTGTTGCCCAGGCTGAAGTGCAATGGCACAACCTCGGCTCACTGCAACCTCCATCTCCCAGGTTCAAACGATTATACTGCCTCAGCTTCCCAAGTAGCTGGGATTACAGGTGCCCAACACCACACCTGACTAATTTTTTTTGTAGTTTTAGTAGAGACGGAGTTTCACCATGTTGGAAAGGCTGGTCTCCAACTCTTGACCTCAGGTGAGCCGCCACACCGGGCCTAAATGCAGTCTTTGGATTAATTAACTGAAGTAAGTTGGATTCACTCTCTACAGGCCAGAGGATTTAATCAGTCAGTTAGCATTGTTCACCTTTGTAAAAGAAAAATGTTACTCTATTCTATCACAGAGTGTGTACAATATACAATTAGGTAGAACAGGTAAATCATTAATAGCATTGTGCCATATATTGTAAGCACCATATAAAGAAACATATCAGAATTGGAAATCTCTTAAGAGAAAATATATCTTAGAAATAAATTCTTAAGAAGTGTCAATAGTAGTTGATGAATGTTTAATTTAACTTTTTATGAAATACTTATAGCACAACTTACATTTCCATGCAGAATCTTCTGTTTATGAGTGTGTGTTAAGTGTTGAACAATAATAGAATGACTACTCTGGATTTTTTTAAAAGCCTAAGAACCAGGAGAGCAGGCCATGAGGACATCACCATTTAATATTGAGTGGGCATCCTGATCATATTTACTGTGTTTAACTCTGCAGATAGAATTGAGGCCCTGTGATTATCTGCTTTCTTCATTGAATTATGCCAAGCAGCCACAAAAGGGACTGCACAAGTTAAGTGCTTAATATGCATGTAATTAGTGAATGGAGCCTAACCACAGCCTTCCAAAATGTCTAAGTGGGCCTGAGGCCTGTGTGTCAGCACCCAGGGACCTCTGTTATGTCTGTGTGAAGGACAAAGACCAGCTAAAAGAATTGCCTTGGGAGACCGAGGCAGGCAGATCATGAGGTCAGGAGATCAAGACCATCCTGGTCAACATGGTAAAACCCCGTCTCTACTAAAATACAAAAAAAAATTACCCAGGGTGTTGGCATATGCCTGTAGTCCCAGCTACTCGGGAGGCTGAGGCAGGGGAATCACTTGAACCTGGGAGTCAGAAGTTGCAGTGAGCCAGGATCACACCACTGCACTGCAGCCTGGGCAACAGAGACTCCACCTCAAAAAATAAAAAAGAAATACTAACTATAATAATAACAACTCTTCTGTTCATGAGTGGCCCTTCAGATGGTGACATTAGAGTTCCCAACATAAGGAAAGTGGCCCTAAATCCCCTGCACAACTCCCTTTTTTGTACTGACCCCATGATGTAAAATTCTCCCATTTATTCATTTGCCACAAACAAACTTCCTTTACAACAGCAAAAAGCATTGCTTCAGATTGTGACTGTTTTTGGACATAGGGTCATTAAAGAAGTAATTAAGATTGTGAGTTCACTGGCATGGGACCTAATTAAATATAGCGGGTTCTTACAAGAAGAGGTAGTAAAGACAGAAGCACAAGAGAAGATTCTGTTAACACAGAGTTAGAAGACAACCATCTACAAGCCAAGGAGAGCGCCTTGGAGAAGTCATTCCACCAACATCTGTTAGATTTCTAATTTCCAGAACTGCAATAAACTAAATTGCTGTTTTTAAGGCCCTTCATTCTGTGATGCTGTGTTATGGCAGTCCTAGCAAACTATTACAGCCTATTAGTACACACACACAATATTCCCTGCAGTATGACTGACATGGAAAGAGGATGGTATACCATGCTGCATCAGCATTGAAAGACTAAACCACCGTGGGGAAGAGCCTCCCTTGTGGCATATTATGAAGACGTGTGTGCACACCTCCTTCCCTGATGGAATATGGGGATGAGTTCTTGAGATGACACATTGCGGGAACATGCATAAGGTAGTCTCACCTCCTTTTTTTGTACAACACATTCCCCCACTTTTGTGTAAAAACTTCCCTAGTAATAGTGTTGGCTTTTAAGTTTTGGAGATCTGTAGGACTGAAGCTGCATGCCACAGGAGATGCCTGGAGGGGGGAGTTAAAACAATACAAACTGTAGCAACATGCAAAAATGCTCATAGCCTAATGTAAAGTGAAAATAAGATGAAAGCCTTTTCTCTAATATTTCTACAAGTATGTGAACAGAGACTTCCCACCTAACCAAGTTGCCACTGGGACGAATGAAGGCCAGACTGTATTGAAACAGGACTGTGGGTCACTCCTGGGAAGGCCCTAGGACAGAGGTCAGAGAGTTTCCATATTTCAATCTGGGACCTGGGCCTATCCTGGTCTTCTCAGGTTCCTATCTCTAGAGACCCCTAGATGCCTGCTCTCCCCACAGCACAGTGCTGACTAAGGTTGGTGGTGTAGGGCACCCGGTCTTTTTCCAAAGAGATGGAGGAGTTAGACTCATCAAACAGCTCCTCATTAATCTGAATGTGACTCTGTAAAGAGTGCCCAGCAGCCAAGCTGAAAGAGATGAATTGCCCGCCTTGTTTTTACCATAGATGACACCTCTATTGAAATTTTGCTCTTCAGATCAGGCACATAGGAACATCTGCATAGATCTTCAGCCAGGAAGGAAACCAGAGGACAGCTTAAAGTCTTGGGATTCACATGTGAGTGGACAAACTTGGTCCCCATTTTGCCAGCCATGACCTAGGTGTGAACATGACAGACCCACAAGAGTTTCAACTTTTGACAACCTGGTTCTGTCCAGGAAGAATGCCCTCACCTCTTCATCCCCCTGCAAGACATGGCAATGGGGGACGATGCGGGGCTGTCTAGATGAAATGACAAGAGAGGACTGGCCTGGATGTGTTCTGGGTTGCCCTGTTATCTGTGGGTGTGCCTCGAAATGAGGGCTGAGTGGACATCTGCATTTTCAGAGAAGGCTTTTAGTTTGAGCCTTTTTAAGGCTAAAACTCAGAAATGTAAGGATACCATGGAAGAGCATGTTACTCTCTTGCGCATCTCTCACCAGAGGAGCTGGATACAGAGTTGTCTCTAGGAGGTGGGGTCCTGGTTTTCTAAGTTCTGTTGGGTTCCATCACCAAGGAAGTATGTTAGTCTCTTCAAGGTTCCATCCACTGGCCCCTTCTTTCTATAAGACCTACCCAAAGACCCCACTGATTACTCAGCCTCCTGTCCCATGTCAGGCCTCTATTTGTATGTAATTGTGAAATCACACCTTCCCCTTAATTTCCTGGGAAGACCTAAATGCAGCCTGGGCTTTAGAATAGAAGAGACAGCTGGGTCAGAACCTTGTTTATCTTACCATTTCTGTGACCCAGTAAAAGCCGTTGTCTATTTTGGGGCTTCCCCAGCCTCCTACCATGCACAGTGGGGATTATGCTAGCATCTACCTCCTAGGGAATTTTTCAAGTGTATATGAGACAAAACTTATAAAAATCATGGTGTAGGCTGGGTGCAGTGGCTCAATCCCAACAATTGGGAGGCCTAGGTGGGTAGGTCACTTGAAGCCAGGGGTTCGAGACAAGCCTGTCCAACATGGTGAAACCTCATCTCTACTAAAAATACAATAACCGGGTGTGGTGTTGTGTACTTGTAATTTCAACTACTCAGGAAGCTGAGGAAGGAGAATCACTGGAGCCCAGGAGACAGAGGTTGCAGTGAGCCAAGATCATGCCATTGCACCCCAGCCTGGGAAACAGAGTGAGACTCCATCTCAAAAATAAAAAAAAGAAAAGAAAAAGAAACATGCAATGACAATTTGGGCCCTGACATCACCAAGCTTATTCTTCACAGGCTTCAGTTGACCATATTGGTTCCAATCAATTTCAGCCCATTTTTAAAAATCTCTTAAGCAAAGGAAATTTCAGTGTTTCAACAAGTTGTTTCTTATTTGTCATTCAGATAACCCAACTTATTTTAGTTGTAGGTTTCGTTTTGTTTTGTTTTAACACTTTGGGGACAAAAATTCCGCTTCTGTCCAATGGAGTATGAAATGATAGGGTATGATTTTTTGTTGCAGTTCAGGCTGCCATACAAAAGAACCATGGACTAGGAAGCTTATAAGGAACAGAACTTAATTTCTCACACTTGTAGGGGTTGGAAATGTGGGATCAAAGTGTCAGCATGGTTGAACTCCGGTGATGACTCTCCTGAACTGCAGACTGTGTACTTAGGATTTTATCATTTGGCAGAAGGAGGGAGAGAGGCCTCTGGGGTATCTTTTTTAAAGCCAGTAATCCCAATCACGAGGACCCCACCTTCAGGACTTAATTATGCCCTGCCTCATAGTACCATTATTCTGAGGGTTAGAACTTTCACACAAATATAAGGGGAGAAATCGTAACTCTCAAGATTATATATAGATTTCTAAAAACTGTCATTTTCTTCCTACTTGCTCTGTCCTGTTTGCTCCCTCAGTCTCTCTTTTTTTTGTGTTTCTGTTTAATTCTCTGTTTCTGTATTGTATTCCTCAAACTGAAAAAGCAAATTCCAATGTAGAAGATGCTCTATGACAGACCCACATAAAAAGAACTGAGGGAGTGCTCATACCAATAGACGGAAGAAACTTGGGCTTTCTGGCCACATGAAATCTTGCTAGTTTCCACATGAGTGAGTTTAAAGCTGATCCTTCCCTACTCCAGCTTCTGTTGAGAAGTCCAGTTTCTTATGAGGCCTAAGCCTCCTAACGACCTTGAGGAAGAGGCACCTAACTAAACTGTGTCCAGTTCCTGGTCCCACAAATTGTGAGATAGTATTTGTTGTTGAAAGGTGCTAAGTTTCAGGGCAATGTTGTAAGAAAGAAGCAGATAACTAGTCTCATCTCCCAGGCCCCAAGATTCTCCATCCTTCTTCTCTCTCTCAGGCTCTCTGCAGCCACAGTGGTCCCTTTCTACTTCTGCCCAACTCACACCTGTGAGTCTCTTTACTAACGGTGGCTTCTCTTGACACATTCTTGTTGGAAGCAGATCGCCTAAAATCTGGCCATAAACTTGCCCCAAAACTGGCCATAAATAAAATCTCTGCAGCACTGTAACATGTTCATAATAGCCCTAATGCCCAAGCTGGAAGGTTGTAGGTTTACAGGAATGAAGGCAAGGAACACCTGGCCCACCCAGGGTGGAAAACCACTTAAAGACATTTCTTAAGCCACAAACAATAGCATGAGTGATCTGTGTCTTAAGGGCATGTTCCTGCTGCAGTTACTAGCCCAACCTATCCCTTTAATTCGGCCCATCCCTTCATTTCCCATAAGGGAAACTTTTGGTTAATTTAATATCTATAGAAACAATGCTAATGACTAGTTTGCTGTTAATAAATATGTAGGTAAATCTCTGTTCGGGACTGTCAGCTCTGAAGGCAGTGAGACCCCTGATTTCCCACTTCACACCTCTATATTTCTATGTGTATGCCTTTAATTCCTCTAGCACCACTAAGTTAAGGTCTCCCCGACTGAGCCGGTCTCGGCAAGTGGCGCCAAATGTGGGGCTCGAATCCCGGTCAAAGGGTCACTGGAGTGACGGTTGGAATGGAAAACTAGCTGGAGGACACCCAAGTACTCTTTAATCCCTATGGTGAGTAAGGAGAGGAGCTCGGAAGTGTCAAGGTAGCAATGGGACAAGTATAGGATCTGGTTCATTTCACCTTGGAACTTTTTCACACTGATAATAAGGAGGAACAAGAGTATAGTGAAGTAACAGAAGAGGTTACAGATAATGTTTATTTGCCAGCTAACGCCAAAGCGGCAAAGGAAGGAGAGGTTCATCCCTACCCTTCTGCACCCCCTCATTATTATTTTGAAGAAATGACCCCCCAGATCTTTCTTTTCTGGAGGACACTCGGCAAAAAGTAGTTGCCCAGTGACTGTTCGAGCAGCACCTCAAGCAATGGTTCTTAGTTCTATTCAGGTAGGACTTCAGCAAGCTAGATGAGAAGGTGTTTTTGGAGGCTTGGCAGTTCACTGTTAGAATACAACCCCCAGATCAACAGGGAAATATTACAGCTACATTTGAGCCTTTTCCTTTCAAATTACTCAAATAATTTAAACAAGCTATTCATATAAAAAAGAATGTAAAAAAAATCAGCGAGTCAGGCTGCCAGATAGAGGAAAAAAGAAATCTGTTGAGCCTGAAATATGTCCAAAATGTAAAAAAGGAAAACACTGGACAAGTCAGTGTCACTCTTAAATTTGATAAAGAAAGGAACCCGATTTCAGGAAACGCCATGAGGGGCCCATCCCAGGCCTCGTTCTAAACTGGGGCATTTCCAGCTCAGGCCATTCCCTCACCCCTGTACAATGTCTATCCCCTGCCACAGCCAGTAGTGCCACAGTAGATTTATGCTGCACAAAAGCTGTGAGCCTTCTGCCTGGGGCATCCCCACAAAAGGTCCCAACAGGAGTCTGTGGACCCTTGCCAGCAGGTGCAATAGGATTACTTTTAGGAAGGTCTAGTGTAAGTTTAAAAGGCATACAAATACATATAGGAGTCATTGATTCAGATTATAATGAGGAAATTCAAATTGTCATATCTACTTCTGTTCACTGGAAAGCAGAGCCAGGAGAGCACATAGCACAGCTCCTGACTGTGCTATATGTAGGAATAGGAAAAAGTAAAATTAAATGAACAGGAGGATTTGGAAGCACAAATAAACAAGGCAAAGCAACTTATTAGGTAAATCAAATTACTGATATACATCCTGCCTGTGAAATAACTATTCAAGGAAAGAAAGTTAAAGGTTTGGTAGATAGAAGAGCAGACATTTCAATCATTTCTCTACAGGACTGGCCATCCATGTGGCCAATTCAACCCACTCAATTTAACATAGTTAGAGTTGGTAAAGCCGCTGAAGTATATCAAAGTAGTTATATTTTGCATTGTGAGAGACCCGATGGACAACCTGGGACTATTCAGCCAATTATAACTTCTGTACCTATAAATTTATGGGGAAGAGATTTAGTACAACAATGGGGAGCAAGTTCTAATTCCAGAAGAATTGTGTAGCCCTCAAAGTCAACATACAATGCACGAAATAGGGTAGGTACCTGGTATGGGACTAGAAAAAAATTTGCAAGGTTTGAAAGAACCACTTCAAGTGGAAAAACAAAGTTCCTGCCAAAGATTAGGAAATGATTTTTGATGGCGGCTGTTGTTAAGCCTCCAGAACCTATACCTTTAAAATGGTTAACAGATAAGCCAATTTGGATAGAACAATGGCTGCCAAATAAAGAGAAACTGGAGGCTTTAGAGAAAATAGTTGCTGAACAATTAGAAAATGGACACATAGCTCCAACATTTTCTCCTTGGAATTCTCCAGCTTTTGTAATTAAGAAAAAATCAGGTAAATGGAGAATATTAACTGACTCAAGAGCCATCAATTCAGTTATACAACCTATGGGAGCATCACAGCCAGGATTGCCTTCTCCTGCTACAATTCCAAAAAATTGGCCTCTAATAGTCATAGATTTAAAAGACTGTTTACTATGCCTTTAGCTGAGCAAGACTATGAACGGTTTGCATTTACAATTACTGCAGTAAACAACCTGCAGCCTGCTAAGCATTTTCATTGGAAAGTGTTGCCACAAGGCATGTCAAAGAGCCCAACAATTTGACAGATATATGTGGGGCAAGCAATTGAACCTACTAGTACAAAATTTTCACAGTGTTACATTATTCACTATATGGCTGATATACTTTGTGCTGCCCCCACTTGAGAAATATTACTCCAATGTTATGACCACTTGCAAAATTCTGTTTCTCACACTGGTTTAATTATAGCTCCTGACAAAATTCAGACTACTACTCCTTACTCCTACTTGAGTACCTGAGTAAATGACACTACCTTTGTGCCACAGAAAGTAGCCTTATGTAAGGATCAACTAAAAACATTAAATGACTTTCAAAAATTACTAGGGGATATTAATTGGATACAACCTGCTCTAGGCATTCCTGCCTATGCCATGAATAATCTGTTTTCTATCCTTAGAGGAAATCCTAGTCTCGCTAGCCCTCAGCAATTAACAAAAGAGGCTGAGGCAGAGTTACAACTGATTGAGAAGCAGGTCCATAAAGCTCAGATAAATAGAATAGATCCAGAGAAGACAAGATTTGTTAACTTTTTCAACTCAGCATTCACCTACTGGTGTTATTGTCCAAGAGCAGGACTTAGTAGAGTGGCTTTTTCTTCCACATACTAATTCACGGACTCTAACTCCTTATTTAGATCTAATCGCTACTATGATAAGGATTAGGAGAACTAGGACTGTTAAATTACATAGATATGATCCTGGAAAAATTATTGTCCCTCTCACGAAGGCACAAATACAGCAAGCTTTTATAAATAGTCTTACTTGGCAAGCCCATTTAGCTGACTTTGTAAGTATTCTCGATAATCATTTTCCTAAAATGAAGCTGTTTCAGTTTTTGAAATTAACTAATTGGATTCTCCCTAAAATAACTAAATTGAAACCAATTGAAGGTGCCGAGAATGTTTTTACAGATGGGTCTAATAATAGTAAAGCTTCTTATTCTGGCTCAAAAAGTAAAGTTTTTCAGATGCCCTATACTTCAGCTCAAAAAGCAGAGCTTGTAGCGGTAATTGAGGTATTGATTGCTTTTGACATGCCTATTAATGTGATTTCTGATTCTTCATACGTGGTTCATTCCACACAGTTAATTGAAAATGCTCAGTTATGATTTCATACAGATAAATAATTGATGACTTTATTTACCCAATTGCAAACAGCAGTTAGGAGTAGAATGCACCCTTTTTACATCACTCACATTAGAGCTCATACACCTCTTCTAGGACCTTTAACTAAAAGGAATCAAATGGCTGATCACCTAGTTGCTACTGCAATATCTAATGCTAGACACTTTCACAATTTAACCCATGTTAATGCCTCTGGTCTCAAGCACAGATACAACGTTACCTGGAAAGAAGCTAAAGCTATTATCCAGCAATGCCCAACTTGCCAAAAGGTGTATTCCTCATCTTTTACAGGAGGAGTTAATCCTCAAGGACTGGAACCTAACTCTATTTGGCAAATGGATGTCACACATGTTCCCTCGTTTAGGAGACTAGCTTACGTACATGTATGTGTGTACACCTTTTCTCACTTTGTCTAGGCTACATACCAAACAGGAGAGTCTTCTGCCTGTGTTAAACGTCATCTTTTGCAGTGTTTTGTGGTGACAGGCATTCCAGCTTCTACTAAAACAGATAATGCCCCAGGCTATACTAGCCAAACTGTAGCTACATTTTTCTCTATGTGGAATATTAAACACATTACTGGTATCCCATACAATTCTCAAGGACAAGCCATAGTAGAAAGAAAGAATCTCTCCCTAAAACAGCAGTTGCAAAAGCAGAAAAGAAGAGACAGAGAATATGGAACCCCACAAATGCAACTGAACCTAGCATTATTAACTTTAAACTTTTTGAGCCTGCCCAAAGGTCAGATGTTATCAGCAGCTGAACAGCATCTGCAGAAACCAGCTGCAAAGACAGAAGCAAAACAACTGATTTAGTAGAAAGATCCAATAACAAAAAGGAAATAAGTAAAATAATAACTTAGGGTAGAGGTTATGCTTGTATTTCTCCAGTCCAAAATTAACAGCCAATTTAGATACCATCAAGACATCTGAAACCTTATCATGAGCCAGATGCCAAGGAAGAGACTCCAGGAGGATCCACAGCCACCCACCTGGGGACAGATCAAGAAGCTGTCACAGATGGCGGAAGAAACCCTGAGGAAAGTGGGACAACCAGTCACACTGAAGGATTTAATGGTAGCTATGATAGCAGTTATCACCACCGCTGTGAGTATTCCTTCAATAAAGGCTGGTAATAATGCCTAGATGCAATAACTCTGACAGTTACACATGCTTTCTGATCTCAGTATTTATCATAATAAATCTGCTCCTATAATTGAGGCATACCATCCTCAAAAATCTATTTGTAAACAGGACTGGACCCAGTTAGAAAAAATGAACGTACTTGTTCAAGAAGGTTGTTTTGCAGAACAGGCAAAGGTGCTGCACAATGATTCCTATGGAATCATTATTAATTGGTCCCCTAAAGGGATGTTTAGCTTGAACTGCACCTCTCAGTCTGTGTGCCATGGCCACACTATGTTCAGATGGTCTGGACAAAATGGTCAGATAGTAGAAATGATAAGACGTACAGCAAAAGTTCCTATTATCTGGAACCATGGTGGTATAGTTGTACCTCAACCTCAAATGATATGGCCCGCTCTAGGAGCTAAACATAAAGATTTGTGGAAACTATTAAATGCTCTTAATAATATCAAAATTTAGGAAAGAATAGAAATGCATCTAGAAGGACACTCTACACACTTGTTTTTAGATATAGCAAAATTAAAAGGACAAAAATTTAAGCATCCTAGGCACAACTGACCTTAATGCCAGGAACTGGAGTGCTTAAAGGAGCTACAGACAAATTAGCCAGTAACCCATTAAAATAGATAAAAACACTTAGAAGCTCTGTGATTTCAATGATGATTGTGCTTTTAATCTATGTTATTTGTCTTTGTATAGTCTGCAGATGCGGATCCCAACTCCTGCGAGAAGTAGCTCACTGTGACAAAGCTGCCCTTGCTTTTATCTCTTTGCAAATCGAAGAAAGGAGACATGTTGGGAGCAAGACCCCCAAAATCTGGCCACAAACTGGTCCCAAAACTGGCCATAAATAAAATCTCTGCAGCACTGTAACGTGTTCATAATGTCCCTAAAATCCAAGCTGGAAGGTTGCAGGTTTACAGGAATGAGGGCAAGAAACACCTGGCCCGCCCAGGGCGGAACACCGCTTAAAGGCATTCTTAAGCCACAAATAATAGCATGAGCGATCTGTGTGTTAAGGGCGTGTTCCTGCTGCAGTTAACCAGCCCAACCTATCCCTTTAATTTGGTCTATCCCTTCATTTCCCATAAGGGATACTTTTAGTTAATTTAATATCTATAGAAACAATGCTAATGACTAGTTTGCTGTTAATAAATATGTAGGTAAATCTCCGTTTGAGGCTCTCGGCTCTGAAGGCTGTGAGACCCCTGATTTCCCACGTCACACCTCTATATTTCTGTGTGTGTCTTTAATTCCTCTAGCACCACTAGGTTAAGGTCTCCCTGATCAAGCTGGTCTCGGCACATTCTTGTGCAGGTATGGCTCCCTATTGTTATTGTCATCATGGCATAAATGTCATCTCAGGGAGGCATTTGGGTCACTCCATGTAATGATTTCCCAGCTCTTCTGTCAACATTCTACTTGATATTATAGCAGTTGCTCTTTTCTTTCATATACTTGCTTTAGTGTTTTTGGTCACCTGTCCTCAGACTGGTCCTCAGGGTAGGATGCAGGCAGGATTCAGTCATTTTCTGTACCACATGTTGGGCCCACCAGGGTAACTGGCAAAGGGTTAGTGCAAGGAAAAGACTGGCTAAGTGAATGCATGGGGGAATCTCAAATTCTCCTTCCTGCTTTTGACTACTTGATAACGTGGGGATCGTTAATAATAACACAAGGTGCATGACCTCAGTGTGACTCTTCCTTGCTCCAGCTTCTCCAGCAAAGCTCAGTAGGCACCAGAAACCCAGAAGGCTGTCACCACCTAGAGGCCATCACTGGCACTGCAGCCCCATGCAGGAGCATCACAGAACAAAGCTATTTTTATGTTTGGGTCCTCAAGACACTGACTCTCCAGGGTCCCAGGGGACAAAGGAGCAGCATCTGAAGACTCCAAGTGCAATAAGAATAACCTTGGAAGACTCCATTGTCCTCTCTTTGCCTCCACCTTTTGGGTTGTGCTCTTTACTCACAAGGGACAACCCCTCATCCAGGGAAATTATTTTCTACTACTTCCAAATGATCATCTAAAGAACACAACAGGAACTAGTATTTTCCCTGGACTTCAGGCTCAGAGTCCAGTTACATGGCACATTTTGCTCTATCCCACCTTTATCTACCCAAGATGCCTCTGGAGTGACCATGCCTCACTCTGAAGGACTTCTAGGGAGTGGAAGCACTTTTGCAGTCTCAGAGCAAAGAGTCTTGGTTCACCAATGAAGAACCAAGGCCAGCAGACACTTACGGGTTTGTGCAACCATTTAGGTCACCCTCTTCAAGTACTCTTGCTTGTGAGGTACGAAAAGGTTTTGCTGTAACCATTGTCTATACTAGGCTGAGATGGGGACATAGCTCATTTCCATTTCTGGTACCTACAGATGTGGATAGCAGGACCCCAGTCCTGTCCTCTTGAAACTGACCTGGAGAGGACCCCAGCTGATGGAGAACCCTGGAACCCGGAGGATCCTCCTTCCCATTCTCTGTGCCCCTGGACATGTAGCTAGAGGAGGGCATGCCCCTGGCTTATAGCAGAGCTGCCCCATTCTGTTTTTTTGTTTTTGTTTGTGTGTGTGTGTGTGTGTGTGTGTGTGTGTGTGTATGTTTTGTCTTATGCCTGGTTTCTGTCTACCTCTTCTCTGTCCTCACCTCCGTGATCTTTCCCTGAGAAGTGTTTGTGTGTGTGTGTCTGTAGGTACTTACCTGAGAATATGGAGACAAAAATAGCCCATGTGGAGAAGGAGAGCACAGGGCTTTCTAGTATTTAGGGGCTCTAATTTCCAGAGCAAACCTGATGGGTGCAGTAGAGCCAAGGCCGAGGAAGCTGGAGTTCTCCCTAATACTCCAGACCCTGCCTTCCTCCTGGGGTCTGCCTCTTTTGGGGCCTCAGTTTCCCAACTTTAAAATGAGAAATTGGGACGGTTTTTCTTTTTTAAAATTTCAATAGGTTTTAGGGAAACAGGTGGTGTTTTGTTACATGGCTAAATTATTTAGTGGTGATTTCTGGGATTTTGGCACACCCATCATCTGAGCAGTAAACACTGTACCCAAAGTGTAGCCTTTTATCCGTTACCCACTCCCATTTTTTCTCCCTGAGTCCCCAAAATTCACGTATCATTCTTATGCCTTTGCATCCTCATAGCTTAATTCCCACTTATAAATGAGAACATATGATGTTTGTTTTATCATTTCTGAATTACTTCACTTAGAATAAGGTCTCCAACTCCGTCCAAGCTGCTGAGAATGCCATTATTTTGTTCCATTTTATGACTGAGTAGTATTCCATTGTATACATGTGCCACATTTTCTTTATCCACTCAGTATTGATGGGCATTTTGTCTAGTTCCATATCTTTGCAATTGCAAATAGTGCTGCTATAAACATGCATGTGCAAGTGTCTTTTTCATATAGTGACTTCTTTTCCTCTGGGTAGATAGCCAGTACTGAGATTGCTGGATCAAATGGTAGATAACCTTTAGTTCTTTAAGGAATCTCCATACTGTTTTCCATAGTGGTTGTAACTGCAGAAGCATATGCTCATCGAGAACATGGCTTCAGACTCCTCAATAGTTGATGAAATATTGGGGTGGGATGGGTTTGTGTGCCCATGGGTGCTCAAGCCTCCTTACATGGCTAATGCAGACGGACATAGAGCTTGAGGCAGCCAGGTCTCTTTTCCTGAGCTGGCTGATTTCAATACAATGAACCAAGGTCTCTGATCTTGAAGCTGGTCCAGCCAGACACCCCACCTTCTCAGCCACTATCTGCTGTGTGCCTCCCATATCCTGTGGGGCCCATGGCAACCCGCATGACAGCGAGGGGGCACAAGGCACTGGACCAGTGGGCCTGGGGAAGACAAAAACACTTTTCTGTTTCTCCCAAACTTTCAAGTGTGTTGTCAGGTATTTAATTTTGATTATGACTGAGAGGATATGTTCATGTATTTACAGCTATTTAAATATAATATTTTTTGCAAACTGCAGGATAATGTCTTTCACTTTTTTTTTCTTTTTTCCTCCTCATCTGTGCACAGATGGGTGGCCGACTCTGGAGCCGAGCCTGTTGCTTCCCGGTCTGGTGGTGAATCCTCCATAGTCTAGTGTGGAGGAAAAGTTAAATATTAAATTTGAACTTAATTGAACCTGGACACAAACAATGGTCACCAAGCCCTGGAACAGCTTGTATGAGCCCCTTGAGGCATTCATCCAGAGCTGTTTCAGAGAAATCTCTATTTCAATCTATTCCTATACATTCGTTATTGTAAAACAATAGACAAGCACAAAAACAAGTTGACCTTTTTGTGTTCCTTGAGCCCAGTAGTGAAAGGCCCTTGTGACTAAGCCCCATGCCTAAAAACTCATTACAAAAGAACTAGGGTCCCAGATTGCACCAAAGCTTCATGAGACCTCTCCTCATCTGCATGGATGAGTGGCCGACTCTGGAGCCCAGGTTGTTTCTTCCCAGTCTGATGGTGTAAATATATACAGTCTGGTGAGTGTAAACCTTTTCCATTCTCCTCTTCCTATTGCAATTTGCTTATTATATCTGTAATCTGCTTCTATTGATTTACTTATTATAGCACTTGCTTATTATGTTATTTGTTTATTATATCTGCACTGCCATTTATGTGGTATAAAGCTTGTTACCCTTAAAAGTATTGTGTGTGTGTCTTTTCTTCTCCCCTCACGCATTTCCTGCACAGAACATTTTTGGCATCACAAACAGGATTTGAAAACAAAAGCGTGCTGCTTTTTGGCCAGAAGGTCTGGGCTGGAGGCTCAGGGACTTCCGATATCTTGGGATGGGGACTCTCCCAGTTCTCCCCCTTGGCAATTGAATGGTCAAGGGAAACTGGACTTTATGAGAATTGAGAATCTAAATTAGTGCGATTTAAACTTGACTGCGTGAAGTGCTGCAGGGGATTCCAGTCACCAAAGGAGATGCTGAGGGATCTCCCGGAAGGATGGTGTTCGTTTATCGTTTACCGCTTATAAGTTAATGTGTCAAGATAGGGGCTGGTTGCTACAAGCGAAATGTAAGTTGGAAAAGGAAAATGCTAGTGTGATTTCCAGACTGACCCTGGCCCAATGCCAGGCCTATATCTGGACTGATCAGGCTCAAAGCTGCCAGCCCGTTGCTGAAGAAGGCAGCTGTCCGAATGGCTCGGTCAGGTTAAAACTGAAGAACTAGTTTGCTGAGGCTTGGAGCAGGTAAAAACCCAGCTCCTATCTCAAGGATGGGAAATTAACCTTAGCAAAATTCAAAGACCTGCACAAACTGTAAAATTCCTTGGCATCCTATGGAATGCAGAGATACAGTCCATTTTACCAAAGGTAAGGCTAAAATACTGGAATTTGCCACCCTTATGACCAAAAAGGAGGCCCAGACATTTACTGGCATCTTTGGATTCTGGAGACATCATATTCCCCACTTGAGTAACATTTTACAACCTCTGCATGCAGCCACTAGAAAACGCTATGACTCTCACTGGGGAGAGACAGACGACAGCATGGCTTTTGAACAAGCTAAACAAGCAGCGCAACTGGCCCTGGATCTACGGTCCATACAGGATAGGCCAGGAGAACTGCAAGTAACTGTCCTAGATCAACATGCTAATTGGAACCTGAGGCAGAAACAAGATGGGAAGAGGGTACTTTTTATGTTTTGGACCCAGAAACTGCCAGAGGTCGGAAAAGCTTACACCCCTTTCGAGACGCAATTGTTAGCTTGCTATTGGGCTTTGCTGAAAATGGAACACCTTTGCTTCAACCATGATGTCTGTATGAGGCCTGAAATTCCTATTATGACTTGGGTCATGAGTTCCCCCAAAACCCACCAGATAGGGCATACCCAAGAAAGTAGCATCATAAAATGGAGATGGTACATACAAGACCAGGCTAAGCCAAAACCAAAGTGGGTACCACTTTTACATGAGGATGTACAAAACCTGCCAGCTCAGAAAACCACCGAGCAAGTCCTGCAGATAGGGAAGGAAACCTCCCCCACCCAATGGGGCAAATCCTTTAAATAACTAAGCCCAGAGGATCAGAAACATGTTGGTTTACTGATGCATCCACCAAATATATTGGTGGAAACCAATGCTGGAAGGCCCTGGCTTATAATCCTATTAAAAACATCAGCATTTCTGATGAAGGAAGGGGTGGGAGCAGCCATTTAGCTGAACTAGTAGCCATTCCTCTGAGCTATTCAGGAGGAGACCGGAGGGATTTGTCACTTCTATACCAACTTGTGGTCAGTACCAAATGGTCTTACTACCTGGATGCCCCAATGGCAAGAAAACAAATGTTTAATTGGGAATAAAGAGGTTTAGGGAAACCAATTCTGGGGAGATATCTCAATCCTGGCCCACACTATCATTATCACTGTTTTCTTTTTCTTTTCTTTTCTTTATTTTATTTTTTTGTGTGTGTGAGATGGAGTCTAGCTCTGTTAGCATACTGGAGTGCAGTGGCACAGTCTCGCTCACTGCAACCTCCACCTCCGGGGTTCAAGCTGTTCTCCTGCCTCAGTCACCTGAGTAGCTGGGATTACAGGCATGCGCCACCACACTCACCTAATTTTTATATTTTTAGTAGAGACAGGGTTTCACCATGTTGGCCAGGATGGTCTCAATCTCCTGACCTCGTGATCTGCCCACGTGGGCCTCCCAAAGTGCTGGGATTACAGGCATGAGCTACTGCACCCTGCCCTGTTTTCCATATTGATGCAAATGAGTCTCTGCTTTCTCTTGACAGACTATTTAATGAGAAGGAAGAAAAATAGGCCAAAATTTCCACCATAAAGGTAAACTTGAACGCAGATGAATGGATTACAATGTGTTCAAGCTTTGCAATGAGAGGCATTATAGTGTATGGTGGTATAATTGATAGTGATTACTAGGGAGAGTTAAAGGTCATTTTATACGATACCACCCCGGATTCTTTTGCTATAAAACCACAGATGCGGGTTGCTCAATTGTTAGTAGTACCCCGTCAAAATTAACCCCTGAGGAAATCTCTGCCCCAACAGAGTCTACATACAGAGCTGGGGGATTCAGATCCCCTGGTACAGGTAGGTTAAATCCTGGAGCCAAACTATGGGTACAGAGCCCATCAGATCCCAATCCTAAGGCTGGTGATCTCATAGCTATGAAAGCAGAAAATGAAGGCATAGTACCATTTCCTAAAGATGAAAAATAATGTCATGTTCCCCTCTGTTTTTGTTTTTACAAGGAATAACCTATCTACTAATGGTCAGCACCCGTGTCTTTGTGTCTAAGGCCAAGAATAAATTCATCACCTTGGTAGCCACCACTGCAACTGAAGTCAACCACAATCAATGATGGCTGTATGTTGAGTTGCCAGAGGCCGCCTGGAATGTGTTACCTTGCAGAATTGTCCCTGACAACATTTCTGAATGGCTATGTAGTTACCAATAGGGCCACAACAACAACACTCGCAATCCAATCTGGACTTCCTTTGACCACATTAAGCAATCTATCTTTGCCAAGTCAGACAAAAGATGAACTCCACCCTCACCTTGCGTCGAAAGCCTTGGTATCCTGCCCAATATTTCTGGAATGGTACCTACTGAAAACCTGCTATGCTGGTGGCTGGATTCCATACAGCCCCTGCTTTATCTGGAGGCCTTAAATGGCTCCTCTGATGTTTCTCTGGGGTTTCTCCAGACATTTGTCAACACATACTCCAAATCAACAACATTGCCCCCAGTGAACCACAATCTCTTTCCCATTTTAATAACACATTAGTACATTATGATTACAGTAGCTCCATTACTGTCCCCTGGGGGGCCCTCTGAGTATGCAGATCCTGTGGATGGTGATACCAGTCCCTGCATTGGATGGGGAGATACACTTGGGGTTGGCCATTAATTACATTTGCCACCCAGGTTAATATTCCCCTCCCCAGTAATCTTGATGCTTACAAACACTGCTGGTTACAAATGCGCTGGCCTCCCAGGTGGTGGTACCCTATCACAGTATTCTCCCCTGCTGCTGGTACAATCCTGCTTCACCAACAAATTAAAATATTTACCTTACATGTAGAAAAAGCTCTTAATGATAGTAGCACTGGACTTAGTTGTTATCAGATGCATTTTCTCAGCTGAATACTATTGTGTTGCAAAATCAAATGGCATTAAATATACTTACGGCAGCCCAAGGAGGCATTTGCACCTTACCGCATACTGAATGTTGTGTGTATATCCCTGGCAGTTCTCACAATATGACTCTCCTTGCAAAGCCATGCTGGGTGTGGTTTTTATTAATTGTGCTTTTAATTCTCACGTGCTTAACCTTGATTTGTAATCTATATCAATTATGCATTCCCCATGAATCTGTGAGGGTATTTTCCTACATTTGAGTATCCAATTGAGGTCAAATGTGGAGGAAATGTTAAATATCAAATTTGAACTAAATTAAACGTGGACACAAGCAATGGTCCCCAAGTCCCGGCACAGGTTGTGTGAGCCCCTTGAGGCATTCATCCAGTGCTGTTTCAGAAAAAAATCTCTATTCCAATCTATTCCTATACGTTAGTTATTGAAAAACGATAGTCACAAAAACAAGTTGACATTTTTGTGTTCCTTGAGCCCAGTCGCAAATGGCCCTCAGGACAGGACCTCATGCCAAACAACTTGTTACAAAAAGAGATTCCAAGACCACACCAAGGCTTCAAGAAACCTCTGCTTATTTGTGTACGGACTTGGCTGGGAGCCCAGGTTGTTGCTTCCTGGTGTGGTGACAAATCCTCCCTAGTCTGATGAGTGTAAATATATCTGACCCTTTCGAACAAGGTTCTTTGCTATTGCTTTATGACCCCACCTCCTACCTCCAGCGAAAATGTCCTTGGCACTGTCTCTTCCCATCAGAGAGACACCACTGATGGTGGTGTGATGGGACACATGTTCCTGGTGGTGGTACCAGCATATATTAGATGTGCTTGGGCTGAACACCAAAGAGCTACGACAGGCTGTTAAATAGAATATTATGAGGACTACATATTTTTAAATAGAATGAACTATGGACCACATAGTTTGGTTTTGTACATTTACTTATATATTTTCCCTTGTCCCTTTCCCATTGCAATTTGCTTATGATATCAATTTGCTTATTATATCTGCATTGCCATTTACGTGGGATAAAGCTAGTTTACACTTAACGGTATTGTGTGTGTCTTTTCTTCTCCCCTCATGCATTTCCTGCACAGAACACCATATTTCTCAGAGGCCTTGTTTATTCTTTTTTATTCTTTCTTCTTTAATCATGTCTGCATGCCTCATTTTGGCAAGGTGGTCTTCAAACTCTGATATCCTTTGTTCTGCATGGTCAATTAGGCTATTTATACTTTTGTATGCTCCATGAAGTTCTTGTGCTGTGTTTTTCAGCTCCATCAGGTCATTTATGTTCCTCTCTAACCTGGTTATTCTAGTTAACAACTCCTCTAACCTTGCATCAAGTTCCTTAGCTTCTTTGCCTTGGGTTAGAACATGTTCCTTTAGATCAGTGGAGTGTGTTATTACACATCTTCTGAAGCCCACTTCTGTCACTCCATCCATCTCATCCTCTGTCCAGTTCTGTGAATTTGGTGAAGAGACATTGTGATCATCTCTAGGAGATGAGGCCTTTCAGGGGATTTTGGTGATTCTTTCTCATCTTCATGAGTTTGTCTAATTTCAATCTTTGAGGCTGCTAACCCTTGGATGAGTTTTTGTTGTTTTGTTTTGAGATAGTCTCACTCTGTCACCCAGTATGGAGTGCAGTGGCAAAATCTCGGGTCAGTGCAACCTCTGCCTTCCAGATTCAAGTGATTCTCATGTCTCAGACTCCTGAGTAGCTGGGACTACAGGCAGGCACCACAATGCCTGTCTTTTTTTTTTTTTTTTTTTTGAGACGGAGTCTTGCTCTGTCGCCCAGGCTGGAGTGCAGTGGCGCGATCTCGGTTCACTGCAAGCTCCGCCCCCCAGGTTCACGCCATTCTTCTGCCTCGGCCTCCCAAGTAGCTGGGACTACAGGCGCCCAACACCACGCCCGGCTAGTTTTTTGTATTTTTTTAGTAGAGACGGGGTTTCACGGTGTTAGCCAGGATGGTCTCGATCTCCTGACCTTGTGATCCGCCCGCCTCGGCCTCCCAAAGTGCTGGGATTACAGGCTTGAGCCACCGCGCCTGGCCTTTGTATTTTTTAGGAGAGACTGGGTTTCATTATGTTGGCCAGGCTGGTCTCGAGCTCCTGGCCTCAAGCAATCTGCCCACCTCGGCCTCCCAAAGTGTTGGGATTACAGATGTGAGCCACCATGCTTGGCCTTGGATGGGGTTTTTGTGGGTACTTTTTGTTGTTGATGCTGTTGTTGTTGCTGTTTGCTTGTTGTTCTTTAAATCGTCAGGTTCCTATTCTGTAGGGCTGCTGCAGTTTGCTGGGGAGTCACTTCAGGCCCTATTCATCTGGTTCACTGCTGTGTCAGGAGATGTCACTCAAGGAGGTTGGAGAACAGCAAAAAAAGGTGCCTGCTCCTTCCTCTGAAAATATGATTACTGCTGAGCTTGTTAGAAATTCAAAAAAATCAGCAGGGAGCCCTGGCTCACGCCTGTAATTGCAGCACTCTGGGAGGCCGAGGCAGGCAGATCACCTGAGATTGGGAGTTTGAGACCAGCCTGACCAACATGGAGAATAACCCATCGCTACTTAAAATACAAAAATAACTGGGCGTGGTGGCACATGCCTGTCACCTCAGCTACTCAGGAGGCTGAGGCAGAATTGCTTGAACCCAGGAGGGGGACACTGCCATGAGCCAAGATCATGCCACTGCACTGAAGCCTGGGCAATAAGCATGAAACTCCATCTCAAATTTAAAAAAGGAAATAAATATATAAATCAGACTTTACTCCAGATCTTCTTGGGAAAAAAAAAAAAAAAAAACTACGTAAGAAAATCTTCACCTTATGGTACATAGTAAATTTGAGAGGTTCCTTCTGAATGTTTTTTCCATGTGAAAAATATTCACAACTCATTCCGTATGATGTAAATATAGCACTCAAAAATGTACGTTTGTGTTCATGCCCTTAATTTTATACTTTAATATCTAGAAAAAATACAACATATGAACGGAGTTCTCAATCTTATGGTGCTCTTTTTTATCAGAGAACACGTTAGAAAATATTTCTGTGTTGAAAATCATTTTATTGGATAATTTTAGTGCTATAACTCAGAACCACTTCTTTTTACTCTCTAATTTCACTTTAAGTCAAATTAAAAATCCCACCCATGGCCACTTGGTAAAAATGTGTGTGTGTGTTTTTCAAGGATCATTACTATTTAGAGATGTGGCCATAGAATTCTCTCTGGAGGAGTGGCATTGCCTGGACACTGTGCAGTGGAAATTGCATATGAATATGATGTTAGAGAACTACAGAAATATGGTCTTCCTTGTTGAGGATAACTTTAAGACATAATTCATAACATATCCTAAAGGTTTTCTCTTTTATGTAGAATTTTTTTAGTAATTTATTCTTTGCAGAAAAGTTTCAGATCCCTTTTTACAGAAAATCTCCAAAATCGCTCATGTAGAAAAGTGTCTCTTGAAGATGTTTCATCTTAATCCAAACTTTCCACATTCCTGATTTGAGCTGTATAATTCACTCTAAATTAGTGGTAATTCCAAAAATTTAGTGACAAAGTATTCTTGCCCCCACCTGAAAATCTAATTGCCACCACCAATTTTTGATTCAGTAGTACCAGATAGTAAAATTCAGAAATCTACAAATTGAAAGCATTTTCTAAATATTTAGAAATTTGTTACAAATTAGTATTTTGGTACTAATTTACTAGAATATTTTATTACATCTGCTCTGCCGAGCACATTACTAGCTTGTAATTGGAGAACATGAGCAAGATTCATGTTATTTATTCTTAATACAACAGTATTGTTGTCCCTAAGCCTGACCTAATCACCCATCTGGAGCAAGGAAAAAAAACTTTGAAGAGACATCAGACGATTGCCAACTCCCCAGGTATGAGTGAAAATGAATACAACAGACAACACAGGTAAGAGGTCTCAAGCTCAAAGAGAAAGCCAATCCTTAAAATCTGATTCGGGAAGCTGTGTTCCAAAGAAGTATTTCCTGGGCAGCTGTTTTTTGTTTGTTTCTGTTTTTTAATTCTGCTCTCACAAAGGGGCATCTTCAGTCTTATACTTTTAAATTCTCTAAGGATTCTACTTTTCTTTCAGTGAACTTCCTTAAAGTTCACAGTGAGAGCCAAAGTCCTCTTCATGGCATATAAGAGACTGCACAATCTGGCTGCTTTTCTATTGTTTTGGGGACACACAAATATCTGCGTGATTTTGAGAAACTGAAACTATTTTTTAAGTTCTCTTTTTTCATCATGTCTGAAAAATGTGACAGTAGTTTCTGGTGCATTTTTTTTCATTTTATTGCACAATCCATTCTGTTTTTATTACTATACAGTCTTAAAATACAGCTTGACATTATAAGTATGATATCCTTTTTTTTCCTCAAGATTGCTTTGGCTATTCAAAGTTTATTTTAGTTTCATATAAATTTTAAAATAGTATTTTCCAGTATTCTGAAAGAAATACCACTGCAAATTTTTATAGGAAGTTTATTGAATCTGTAGATAACTTTGGATAATATGGCACTTTAATGATATTTATTCTTTCAACCCATAAAGTTTTATATTTATTTGGATTTTCTCTAACTTTTTTATTGACATTTTATTGTAAAGACTTTTTAGCTTTTATTTTCTCAAAAATTTATTTATTGAGACAGTGACTTGCTTCTTCTCCAGGCTGGAGTGCAGTGGCATGATCTCAGCTCACTGGAACCTCCACCTCCCAGGTTCTAGCGATTCCCCTGCCTCAGTCCTAATTAGCTGAAACTACAGACATGCACCACCATGCCCAGCTAATTTTTTGTATTCTAGCAGAGATGGGGTTTCACCATGGCCAAGATTGTCTTGATCTCCCGACCTTGTGATCCACCCACCTCAGCCTCCAAAAGTGCTGACATTACAGGCATGAGCCACCAGATCTGGCCAGAAATTTATTATTTAATGTTACAGTAAATAAGATTTTCTTCTTCCTCTCCTTTTTCTTTTTCAGATGGAGTCTGGCACTGTTGCCCAGCCTGGAGTGCAATGCCACGATCTCTGCTCACCACAACCTCCACCCCCCAAATTCAAGGATTCTCCTCCCTCAGCCTCCCAACGAGCTTGGATTGCAGGTGCTAGCCACCACACCCAGCTAATTTTTGTATTTTTAGTAAAGATGAGGTTTCAACATGCTGGCCAGGCTGGTCTCAAACTCCTGACCTCAGATCATTCACCCGCCTCAGTCTCCCAAAGTGCCCAGTGTGTTCCTCTGTTTAATCAGATAGTTTAAGTGTATAAAACCATATATCTAATGTATGTTGATTTTATATGTTGCTAATTTACTGAGTGTATTTATTGGTTTAGACAGGTTTTAATGTACTGCTTAAGGTTTTTCAAATATAAGATTGTATGATCTACAAACAGCAACTTTTTATTTTTCTTCAATTTCAATGGCTATTTTTATTTCTTTGACTAATTCTTCTGCCACATACTTCCAGTGCTACATTAAAATAGAACAACTGACAATGGGCACAATATAGTTTTGTATTGGTGTCTGAATTTGATGGAGCAAACACCTTTTCAATTTTTCATACACTGATTTTAGAAGGTAAAGATCTTTTGTTTGGCCCTTAGGGTGATGAGATACTCTCTGAATTAGTAGTGAAGAGGGGTTGTAGCTTGGTCACAAGGTTGCTGGGTCTGCACTAGGGTTCACCTTTAGCTGGCTTGTTAGAGGGGGTTGGGGAGTTGTAATTTTCATTTTAGTTCTGGACAGACTAAATACCCTTCAGGACTTTGCTCTGTAGGGCAGACACTAGGGCATGTTTTTGCAGTCAGGTCTGCAAATGGTGGGCCTTGTATCAAGATGTGGATGAGTATGGCTTTCAGTGAATACCAGAGAACATTTCCTCAGATAACTGTGTGGGTTTCTATATAGGCAGAACTGACCTTAAGTTGTGGCTCACGTAACTAAAACTGAGTCACTGAACCACTTCAGGAACCATAGTAAAGGCCAAGGTCTGCAGGCCTGCCTACATGGCTGTAAATGGGCCCCTTCCTCCAGGTCTCTGGAATGGCAGGACCTCTGCCAGACTGTGGCTGGGAGGAGTTTGGCATGATTACAGAGTAAGTTCAGAACTCTCAGTGTATAGTAAGGTGTGAGGACCGCTTGAAGGCTTTGCCACATTCTTCATATTTCTAGGGTTTTTCCCCAGTATGAATTATCTCATGTCTACTAAAGCTTGAGGGTGAAATAAAGATTTTGCCTCATTTATCACACTTGTATGGTTTGTTCTCACCAGAATGAATTTTCTTATGTGAAAAAAGGCTTGCAGAACGGTTAAAAGCTTCACCACATTCTCTACATCTATACGGTTTCTCTCCAGTATGAAGTATCTTATGTGTAGTAAGGTGTGCAGATAGGTGAAAAGCTTTGCCACATTCTTCACATGTGTAAGGTTTCTTTCCAGTATGAATTTTCTTATGTGTAGTAAGGGTTGAAGACTGGTTAAAAGCTTTGCCACATTCTTCACATTTGTAGGTTTTCTCTGCAGTATGAATTTTCTTATGTTTACTAAGGACTGAGGAGCGCTTGAAGACTCTGCCGCATTCTTCACATTTGTAGGGTTTCTCTCCAGTATGAATTATCTTATGTGTACTAAGTGCTGAGGAGTACTTGAAGGCTTTGCCACATTCTTCACATTTGTAGGGTTTCTCTCCAGTATGACTTCTCTTATGTGAACTAAGGACAGAGGAGTACTTAAAGGCTTTGCCACATTCTTCACATTTGTAGGGCTTCTCTCCAGTATGAATTATCTTATGTCTAGTTAGGACTGAGGACCAAACAAAGGCTTTGCCACATTCTTCACATTTGTAGTGTTTCTTTCCCATATGAATTATCTCATGTTTACTAAGGGTTGAGGATGCAATAAAGGCTTTGCCACATTTATTACACTTGTATGGTTTCTCTCCAGTATGAATTCTCTTATGTGTAGTAAGGGTACAGGAGTACTTAAAGGCTTTGCCACATTCTTCACAAACATAGGGCTTCTCGCCAGTGTGAATTTTCTTATGTTTAGTAAGTGTTGAGGACTGGTTAAAAGCTTTGCCACATTCTTCACATTTGTAGGGTTTCTCTCCAGTATGAATAATCTTATGTGTACTAAGGTATGAGGACTGCTTGAAGGTTTTGCCACATTCTTCACATTTGTAGCGTTTCTCTTCAGTATGACTTTTCTTATGTGTAGCAAGGACAGAGGAGTACTTAAAGGCTTTGCCACATTCTTCACATTTGTAGGGTTTCTCTCCACTATGAATTATCTTATGTCTAGTAAGGATTGAGGACTGGAAGAAGGCTTTGCCACATTCTTCACATTTGTAGGGTTTCTTTCCCGTATGAATGATCTCATGTTTACTAAGGGTTGAGGATGTAATAAAGGCTTTGCCACATTTATCACATTTGTATGGTTTCTCTCCAGTATGAATTCTCTTATGTGTAGTAAGGATTGAGGATCGGTTGAAGGCTTTGCCACATTCTTCACATTTGTAGGGTTTCTTTCCTGTATGAATGATCTCATGTTTACTAAGGGTTGAGGATGCAATAAAGGCTTTGTCACATTTATCACACTTGTATGGTTTCTCTCCAGTATGAATTCTCTTATGTGTAGTAAGGGTAGAGGAGTACTTAAAGGCTTTGCCACATTCTTCACAAATGTAGGGTTTCTCTCCAGTATGAATTCTCTTATGTCTAGTAAGGGTTGAGAACAGGTTAAAAGCTTTGCCACAGTCTATGCATTTGAAAGGTTTTTTTTCAGTATGTCTTATCTTATGTCTGTTTGAATTTGAAAATTTATGAAAGACTTTCCCATATTTATCACATTGAAACATTTTGCTCTGGGTAGTTGTACAACATTGGTTAAGTCCATTATAACCTCCTGTGTGCACCTTACACTCATCCATACTTTCACGCCATTTTATTAACTGTACATTTCCATGTCCACGTTTTTCATATCTTCTCGGTATCATTTTTTGGAAAGAATCTTTCATGTTCTGCTCTGGCCAAAGGTCTTGGCCAAAATGAGAACACATAACTGAAAGAAACAATAAAAACACATTGCTTCAATTGCTAGACTCAGATAAATATACTTTACAAACCTAACCTATAAAATGATACAAACTACATAAGATGACATTGCAAAATACCTCAAGCTGTAATTTCTTCCTGCACATATAAATGTAACAAAAACATACTAACCAAAATGGCACAAGGTAACTAGTAAGGCAGGTAAATTTAACTCCATCTCAAAAACAATTGAAAAAGAAATAACTAATATTTTGAAGATGTCTTTACTGCTCAATTTACAGATTTAATGCAATGTTTTTCAAATGACTAACTGCATTTTCAAAGAAATAAAAACAGCAAATTTAAAAGTATATGGAATCCAAACCTACAATAAAGTACCCAGCAATCTTCAAAAACAGGAACAATGTTAGAGGCACTACCATTTCTGATTTCAAAACACATCAAAAGCTACAGAATTAAAATAATTTGGTGAGTATAAAGCTGAAAAAGTAGACTAATAAAACAGAATGCAGCACATATATTATATTAACTTTCACATAATTATTATAGCATTGTTACTGAAAGCCAATAAGTAAAAGTAATCCAAATTTGTGTCACCAAATTATTCAGTAGACACAAAAATACAGGAATATCACTCAGTTTTCAAAAAGTAGAAAATATTATTAACAACTATTAAGATAAATATTGATGACACTATGCAAAATAAAATGACCGTCACAAAAAGACAGAGATTGGATGAGATATATAAAGCAATTATACTCTCAGAAACAGAAAACAGAGTGGTGTTTGAAAAGAACCACAAAATACAAAGAATTGGTAGTTGTTTCATGTGTACTGAGATTTAGTTTTGCAAGATAAAAACACTCTAGTGATATGTTGCATAACAATGTCAATATAATTAATAAGACCAAACTGAGTATTTGGAAATACATATATATATATTTTGAGATGGAGTCTCACTCTGTCTCCCAGGCTGGAGTGCCTCCTGGGTTCTAGTGATTCCCCTGCCTCAGCCTACTGAGTAGTTGGTACTACAGGCATGGGCCACCATGCCTGGCTAATTTTTTGTATTTTAGTAGAGACGGGATTTCACCATGTTGGCCAGATGGTCTTGATCTCCTGACCTCAGGATCCACCCACCTCAGCCTCCCAAAGTGCTGGGATAACAGGCGTGAGCCTGTAGATACACTATGTAAAATAATTTTAATATCAATAACAAACTGGAAAATACAGAGGCATAGTTTTTTTATTCAACCGAAGTTATTATGAGATTAAAATATATTGTTTTAACTTTAAGATGTACGTAATCTCCAGTTTTTGAGATGATTACAAAGATACTATTTGTAGAAAGTATGCAAATGAAAGTAAAATATAATCAAAGCATGCCGGTACAGAATTAAATGGAAATTAGGTAAGTAAAATAGGAAATGAGAAAAATATAACTACTAGAAACACACAAAACAATAACGACATTAGTGGTAATAACAACTTCATTTCTTTAACCAATCATTTTAAATATAGATTACTTAATAAAATGAAATGTAATCACAGGACTTTGGAAGGTCAAGGTGGGCTGATCACTTGATCCCAAAAGTTCAAGATCATCCTGGGCAACATGGCAAACCTCTCTCTACAAAAAAATACAAACAAGCTGGCTGACAGAGTGAGACACTATCTAAAAAATAAATGAGGCTGGGCGCAGTGGCTCATGCTTAATCCTAACACTTTCGGAGGCTGAGGCAGGCAGATCACCTGAATTCAGGAGTTCAAGACGAGCCTGGTCATCATGGTGAAACCCCATCGCTACTAAAAATACAAAAAATTAGCTGGGCATGGTGGCATGCACCTGTAATCCCAGCTACTCGGGATTACATGCCTGCTTTTTGAAAGCTGAGGCAGGAGAATCACGAAACTGGGAGGTGAAGGTTGCAGTGAGCTGACATCATGCCATTGCACTCCAGCCTGGGCAACAAGAGTGAAACTCTATCTCAAAAACAAACCAAATAAAATAAATAAATACAAATATAAATATATATATAAATTATATAAAGAAAAAGATACAGAATGCCTGAATTTTTTTTTTAAAAAGCATACAGTATGCTGCCTACAAGAGACTTACTTTAGCATTCAGTCAAATAGGCTGAAAGTAACAGAATGAAAAAAATGTATATTCCATGAAAATAGTAACCACAATTGAGTAAGGTGGTCATAATTATATTAGACATAATATGCTTTCAGTCAAGTACTTCTACAAGACAAAAATTGGTATTATATGATGTTAAAGTGAGTTGATTTAGCAGAAATCTATAATTATAGTACTTATCTATCTATATGTATATGTGTATATAACATCAGGGCTCCAAAATATATAAAGCAAATATTGATAAAAGTGAAGCAAGATATACATAGCAACATAATGATTGTAGACATCAAGACCCAGTTTGCAATAATAGAAAATTCAGATAATAAATAACAACCAGAAAACTTAGACAACATTATAGACTATATTGATTATTTTGCATATAGAGAAATACTTAAGAGTGCATAATTTATAAAAAAAAAAATGGTTTATTTGGCTCACAGCTTGGCAGAGTATATAAGTGTGTGCCAGCATCTGCTTCTGGTGAGGATTTCAGAAAGCTTAAAATGAAGGTAGAAGGTAAAGAGTAACTGGACATATTATGTGGTAAGAGGCAGCGCAAGTGTGAGGTGAAGGAACCACGTTATTTTAATGAACCAGCTCTTATTTGAATTCATAGAGTGTAAACTTTTTGGTTACGGAGAGGATGTACCAAGCCATTCATGAGAAATTTGCCCCCGTGACCTAAACATGTCCCACCAGGTCCCACAGCCAACACTGAGGATTTATATTGCAGCATGAGGTTTGGACAACATGGACATCCAAACTATATTATAGACCAACTAGGCTTCAGACACACACAAAACTCTCCAGTCAAAACCAAGATAATACACAATATTCTTATTTGCATCTGGCATATTCTGTTAGGACATATAATAAGTTTTATTTAATTTAAAAATACTGGCTGGGTGCCAAGGCTCTTGCCCATATTCCTAACACTTTGGGAGATCCATTGGTGTCAACAGTTTGAGATCAGCCTGGGCAACATAGTGAGATCCTAACACTACAAACAAGCAAACAATTAGCCAGACATGGTAGTGCATGTCTACAGTCCTACCTACTCAAAAAACTGAGGTGAAAGAATAATCACTTGAGCCCAGGAGGCTGAGGCTACAGTAAGCTAAAATTCTGCCACTGCACTGCAGCCTGGGTGACAGTAAGATCTTGTCTCAAACCAACAACAAATCAATTTAAAAACACCAAAATTATGCACTGGGTGTTTACTAATAAAACCTGAATAAAACTAGGAATTAAAAGCAAAAGTCAAACTGGCAAATTCAACAATATATGAATATGAAACACACCCTCTTCAACATATTCTTGCTCAGGGGGCAAAAAAATTCATTTTTCAAAGATATCAATACAACCTTCAGTTATAAGCTACAGTAACATAAACAATATGATACTGACACAAAGATAAACAGATGAAAGAACAGAGAGCTCAGAAATGAACCATTTTGTATATGATCAAATGATTTTCCACAAAGTTGCCATGTTTACAAAATAGAGAAAAATAATCTCTTCAAAAAACGAGGTCAAAAACTGATTATCTTCAAACACTGATAAAGTTGGCTTATTTTCTTGAATGATACAAAAACATATTTTAAATAAACTACTTAGACATAAAAATACATAAATGGAAAAAAGTATTTATAAATCTATACCCAAAATATGTAACACAGGCCAGGTGCAGTTTCTTAAGCCTGTCATCCTAGCACTTTGGGAGGGTAAGGTGGGCAGATACATGAGGTCAGAAGTTTGAGACCAGCCTGGCCAACATGTACACCATCTCTACTAAAAATACAAAAATTAACTTGGCGATGTGGTATGCACTTGTAATCCCAGCTACTTGGGAGACTGAGGTAGGAGAATTGCTTAAACCAGAAGGCAGAGGTTGCAGAGAGTTGAGATTGCACCACTGCACTTTAGCCTGGGCAGCAAAGCAAACCCATGTTTATTGTAACCAGTATTCACAAAAGCCAACAGGCTGAAGCACCCTAGGTATCTCTTGATTTATAAACATATTAAAAAATGTAACATATACATACAATGGAATATTATTCCACCTTAAAGAGAATAATCTTGTCACCTTTTTGATGAACTTTGTGAATACTATGTCACCTGAATTAATCCAGTAACAAAATTATGGATACTGTATGATTCCACTTATATATCTTAAGTAGTCAAAACAATAAAAACAGAAAGTAGAAGGTTTGTCTGTCAAGGTATAGAGAGAGGGTAAAATGAGCAGTTGTTACTTAATGGGTATTGAATTTAAGTTTTACAAGATGTAAAGTTTCTAGAAGTCTTTTGCATAACAATGTGAATATACTTAACATGCCTGAAATGAACAGGTTTTTTTGAGACAAGGTCTCACTCTGTCACCCAAGCTGGAGTGTAGTGGCACAATTTTGACTCCCTGCAATCTCCCTAGTAGCTGGGACCACAGTTGCACACCACCATGCCTGCCTATTATTAAATTTTTTTCATAGAGAGCGGTCTCCATGTTGCCCAGGCTGGTCTCAAACTTTTGGGCTCCAGGGATCCTCTTGGCTTGACCTCCCAAAATCCTGGGATTACACATCAGTGCCACAATCACACCTGGCCCTGAAATATACACTTCAATAAATTTAAGATGGCAAATTTTATTTTATGTGTTTTTAAAACCATGTCTTTAAAGAAAAACTGAAAAAAATACAGAATTGTAAGTCTTTTTGAAAATTACCTTCAAATCACAAAAGCGTTTCTTTCACAAAAAGAAATATATATTCATCATTAAACACATAATGAAAATAAGACTATCTCCATGACTACTCAGACAAGATAAAACTACCATGGAAAATCAGCTAAGAAAGAATATGAGCCATAACTAAAATTGGAGTCATATTTACAGATATACACACATACATATGTAATCTGATTATGATAGACATACATAATTTATCTCTTAATTAAAACTCAAATTGACTTAAAGTGTACAAACAGAATTGCAAATTGTCTAAAATTATAATACATAAATAAAACCAAAAAACACAATAAACTAATGTTAAGAAACTTAAAATGAGGCTGGGTGCAGTGGCTCACACGTGTAATCTTAGCACTTTGAGAGGCTGAGGCATGAACCACAATCACTTGAACCCTGGAGGCAGAGGTTGCAGTGAGGCAAGATCACGCCACTGCACTCCAGCCTGTGCGACAGAGTGAGACTCCGTCTCAAAAAAACAAACAAAAAAAAAACCTACACTGAGAAAACACACTAATATGGAACTTTGAAACAATAATAGAAATGTTTACTCATAAAATCTAGTATGCAACATTGATGTATCACAAAAAAATAACTGTCAGGCTGGGCGCAGTGGCTCACACCTGTTATCGCAGCACTTTGGGAGGCCAAAGCAAGTGGAACATCTGAGGTCAGGAATTCAAGACCTGCCTGGCCAACATAGTGAAGCCCCGTCTCCACTAATAATACAAAATTTAGCCAGGTGGGGACACATGCCTGTAATCCCAGCTACTTGGGAGACTGAGGCATGAGAATGGCTTGAACCCAGGAGGTGGAGGTTGCAGTGAGCCAAGATGGCACCACTGCACTGTAGCCTGGGTGACAACGAGTGTGACTCCATCTTACAAAAACAAACAAACAAAAAATTTCTAGGTAGCTGCAATATTTAACCGTTAGTTTGTACTCATTAAATGTAGGTATTTTGAATCATTGGCATGTACTGTGTGGGAGTAAAATTTCAGAGAATATGCAGTATAAACAAGATTCTAATAAAGAAACAGTAAATTAGCACTTAAAAGAATCTAGAGTTACTTTTAATGTTTTCAATATATGCTATTCTTACACAAAATGAAACTGCTGTCATCCAATTTTAGAAGCAAAGACTAGTCTTACATTGTTAAATAAAGAAAACATGTATTTTGCAGAATAGGGTTAGACCCTCTGATATATAAAACAAATATTAGAAAATATAGCTTATTATTATTTAGATATAAGCTGAAGTAAGTAGATGAAAATCCTTTAATTCCTTTTTGCCTACAGAAAACTGAAATTTATAAGTAACTATTTTAGTAAGTATGGAGTGCCTACTAATTACCTAATTTACTTCAGGCATACCATGCAAATTCTAGCATATTGTCCTAAATATCTGAATCTAAAATTACAGACAAATTTGAAATAGAAAATAGAAAGTAAAAACAAATAGGGAGAGTGATATCAGTAAGATTAAAAGTGCCCTATTTTCATATCCCCTTACAGCAATAAAAATCTCAACCATCCCTGACAAAAATGCCTTTATAAGAAAACCAGGCATTATGGTTCACAACTGTAATGACAGCTACATGGTACATTAAGGTTGGAGAACTTCTTCAGGCCAGGATTTTGAGACCAGCCTGGGTTATGTAGCAAGATGACTTTTCCAAAATAAGTGCCTCTAAAAGAAATTTGAGATCTGGGGAGGGAGTTGTGAAACGCTGTTACAGCTGAAGATTGAGAAGTGTTCTATTCAGAAGACAGGCCCTCATTCAGGTGGGAAACTACAGGGTTAGCCCCTGTTCTTGGCTACAGACCAGGATAGGACTCAGCCAACTTGGTCTCACTAAGAATTCTGAACTTTATCTGTAACCATCCCAAACTCATTCCAGCCACGGTCTGGGAGACGTCCTGCAATTCCAGAGACCTAAATGAAGGCATCCGTTTACAGCCATGTAGGCAGGGCTACAGACCTTTGCTTTTACTGTGGTCCCTGAAGCTGATCAATGACTCAATTTCAGTTACCTGAACCACAGTTTAAGGTCAGTTCTGCCTACATAGAAATCCACACAGTTGGGCCAGGCTGGGTGTCTCAGGCCTGTAATTCCAGCATTTTGGGAGGCGGAGGCTGGCGGGTCGCCTGAGGTCGGGAGTTGGAGACCAGCCTGACCAATATAGAGAAACCCCTTCTCTACTAAAAATACAAAATCACTGGGGCGTGGTGGCACGTGCCTGTAATTCTAGCTACTTGGGAGGCTGAGGCAGGAGAATCTCTTGAACCCAGGAGGTGGAGGTTGCAGCAAGCCTAGATCGCACCGTTGCACTTCAGCCTGGGCAACAGGAGTGAAACTCCGTCTCAAAAAAAGAAAAATAAATAAAGAAAGAAAAAAATAAACCCACACGGTTACCTGAGGAAATGCTTCTAAAGTCAGTTTATGAAAACTTGAAGAGGTGTTTGCTCCATCACATTCAGACACCAATACAAAACTATATTGTGCCCATTGGCAATACATCTATTTGAATGTAGCACTAGAAGTATATGACAGAAGAATTATTCACAGAAATAAAAAAAATCCAGCCGGGTGCGGTGGCTCACGGCTGTAATCCCAGCACTTTGGGAGGCAGAGGCAGTTGGATCATCTGAGGTCAGGAGTTTCAGACCAGCCTTACCAACAGGGTGAAACTTCGTCTATACCAAAAAATTACAAAAAATTAGCCAGGCATTGTAGCGATCACCTGTAATCCAAGCTACTCTGGAGGCTGAGGCAGGACAATCGCTTGAACCCAGGAAGCAAAGGTTGCAGTGAGCCAAAATCACACCATTGCACTCCAGCATGGGAAACAAGAGTGAAACCCCATGAAAGGAAAGGAAAGGAAAAAGGAAAAGGGAAAGGAAAGGGAGAGAGCGCAGGAGGGCGGGAGGGAAGAAAGTGAAAATGAAGAAAAATAAGTTAAAAAGTTGCTGTTTGTAGATCATACAATCTCATATTTTAAAAACCATAAACAGTACATTAAAAACTGTCTAGCCAGGCGTGGTGGCTTACTCCTGTAATCCCAACACATTGAAAGGCCAAGGTGGGCGGAGCACCTGAGGTCGGGAGTTTGAGAGCAGTCTAATCAACATGGTGAAACCCCGTCTCTACCAAAAATACAAAATTAGCCAGGCGTGGTGGTGGTGAGCCAAGATTGTGCCACTGCACTCCAGCCTGGGCGACAAGAGCGAAACTGTCAAAAAAAAAAAAAAAAAAAAAAAAAAAAGGCTGTCTAATAAATACACTCAGTAAATAGTAAATTATCAAAATAGAAAATTAATACCAAGTACATGAATGGTTTCATGTACTTAAAAGAAACTATTTGATAAAATAGAGGAAGAAAAATCTTATTTAATGTATCATTAAAAAAATTTCTGAGAAAAAAATTAAGGAGATAAAAAATCTTTATAATAAAAAAATTGATATATAAATAATTTTAAAATATTTTCTGTCTGTAGCTTGAAAGAATAAGTATTATTATAGTGTCATCCAAAGTAATCTACAGATTCAATAAACTTCCTATCAAAATTGCAGTGGTATTTTTTTCACAGTAATGGAAAATACAATTCTAAACCTTACATGAAACTACAATGAAGTGTGAATAGCCAAAGCAATCTTGAGGAAAAAGAACAAAGCAGAAACATATCATATGTATAATTGCAAATTATATTTAAAAACTATATAGTAATAAAAATGTAATGGACTATAAAGAAAAATGAACAAAAAAATGCAACAGAAACTACTACTCTCACACATTTCAGACCCGATGCAAAAATAGAACTAAAAAGTAGTTTTAGTTTCTCAAAATTATGCAGATATTTTTGTGTCCCCAAAACAATGGAAAAGCAGCCAGATTGTGCAATCTCTTATATGCCATGAAGAGGACTTTGGCTCTCACTGTGAACTTGAAGAAAGCTCACCAAATGAAAAGTAGAATCCTTAGAGAATTTAAAAGCATAAGACAGAAGATGTCCCTTTGTGACACCAAAATTAAAAAACAAAACAAAAACAAAAAAACAACTGCCCAGGAACTATTTCCTTTGGAACACAGCTTCCCGAATCACATTTTAAGGACTGGCTTTCTCTTTGACCTTGGGACCTCTTACTGTGTTGTCTGTTGTATTCATTTTCACTCGCACCTACCTGGGGGCTTGGCTACCATCTCATGTCTCTTCATAGTCAAAGGTTTTTTTCCTTGCTCCAGACGGGTGATCAAGTCTGGCTTAGAGACAACAATACCTGTTTTATTAAGAATAAATAACATGAATCTTGCTGATATTCTTCAATTACAAGCTAATAAGGTGATCAGCAAAGACGATGTGATAAAATATTCTAGTAAATTAATACCAAAATACAAATGTATAACAGAAATTTATAGATATTTAAACAATACTTCCTATTTACCAGGTGCAGTGGCTCATGCCTCTAATCCCAGCACTTTGGGAGGCCAAAGCAGGTGGAACACAAGGTCAGGGGGAGGCCAAGGCGGGTGGATCACGAAGTCAGGAGTTGGAGACCAGCCTGGGAAACATGGTGAAACCCCATCTCTACTAAAAATACAAAACTCAGCCGAGCATGGTAACGCATGCCTGTAGTCCCAGCTACTCGGGAGACTGAGGCAGGAGAATTGCTTGAACCCAGGAGTCGGAGGTTGCAGTAAGCCAAGATCACGCCACTGCACTCCAGCCTGGACAACAGAGCAAGACTCCATCTCAAAAATATAAATAAAAAAAGGAAAAAGAAAACACTTCCAATTTGTAGGTTTCTTAATTTTACTACCTGGTACTACGGAATCAAAAATTGGTGGTGGCATTTAGATTTTCAAGTGGGGGCTACAATATTTTATGTCAGTAAATTTTTGTAATTACCACTAATTTAGAGTGAAAAATACAGCTCAACTCAGGAATGTGGAAAGATTGGATTAAGATGAAACATCAGTTTATGGAAACTTGAAGAGGTTTCAGGAATGTGGAAACCTCTCAACTCAGGAATGTGGAAAGATTGGATTAAGATGAAACATCTTGAAGAAAAAATTTTTTTCTTGAGACATAATCTTGCTCTGTCATCCAGACAGAGTGCAATGGCATGATCTCGGCTCACAGCAACCTCCGCATCCTGGGTTCCAGCAATTCTCCTGCCTCACCCTCCGAAGTAGCTGGGATTACAGCCGCGTGCGTGCCACCATGCATGGCTAATTTTTTGTATTTGTAGTAGAGATGGGGTTTGACCATGTTGGCCAGGCTGGTCTCAAACTCCTTGCCTCAGGCAATCCCCCCACCCCAGCCTCCCAAAGTGCTGGGATTACAGGCCAGAAGCACTGAAGATACTCTTTTCTAAATGAACAAATTCTGAAGATTTTCTGGAAAAAATCGATCTGAAACTCCTTTACGCAAAGAATAAATTACTAAAAAACATTCTACAAAAAAAGAGAAATAAAACCTTTCAGGTATATTATGAATTATGTATTAAAGTTATCCTCACCAAGGAAGACCAGGTTACTGTAGTTCTCTAACATCACATTCTTATATAGATTTCGCTGTGCAGTGTCCAGGCAATGCCACTCCTCCAGAGAAAATTCTATGGCCACATCTCTAAATTGCAATGGTCCCTGAAACACAAATACAGACACACATTTTTACCAAGTGGACATGGGCAGAATTTTTATTTTGACTTAAGGTGAAATTAGAGAGCAAAGAGAAGTGGTTCTGACTTATAGGACTAAAATTATCCAATAAAATAATTTTCAACACAGAAATATTCTCTAATGTATTCTCTGAGAAAAAAAGGGCAGCATAAGATCCATAACATCAGTTCATATATGATATTTTTCTAGATAATAAAGTATAAAATTAAGGGCATGAACATGTACATTTTTGAGTGCTATATTTACATCATACAGAATGAGATGTGAATATTTTTCATATGGAGAAGACATGTTGAGTTAGAAGGCACCGCTCAAATTTTAATATGTACAATAAGCTGAAGACCTCGTTATGCGGAGTTTTTTTCCCAGAAGACCTGGAATTAAGTCTGATTTTTTGAATTTGTAACAAGCTCACCAATAATGTCAATGTTTTTGGCTCAAGAAGGATATTTTGTCAAACATCCAGTAAGTGGAAGAGCCTGTGTTTTTCCAAGTTTTTCTGGCCTATAAACAAAAATAACAGCCTTCATTTTCCATAGAAAATTATGTAGGAAAAAAAGAAAAAAGGACAACTGCCAGATTAAATGTGATGGTTTATGCAAATCTGCTGCATAAGGATGCTTAACAATGAAGAGAAAAAATAATTAACTATAGTGGAAAAAATCTGTCAGAGAGCTACTTCACCAAGTGACTCATTAACCATTAACTGCACTAGGACAAATTTTTATGATGTGTTAATGCTCACAGAAGAACACAGCATCACTATTGAAATATTCCTCCCAAATAACATAAATTATAATCTGAATTTAACCATAAAGAAACATCAGTTTTATACAAACTTCAAAATACTGTTAACTCCTACATTCTGTAATTTTTAGTAGTAATTTTAAGTAGGCTTCATTTAGCACCCTAGAGAGCACTTATCTCCTAATAATTTTTTTTTTCAGAACTTTCTGGGTAATAAATTCCATCCTATTTAAATAAGCATTTTCTGAATCCTATTCTGCATAGAACCAATGGAACACATAAATGGAGGTTTTTACTTTACCATCTTTACCAAGGACCACAATTTTCCCCAATAGAAATCTTGAGTATCCACATCTTTCCATGTTCAAGAGCCACAAAGGGAATATTTTTAATATTGTGGATCATAAATTCTTGCTGATAATTCTGCATGGCATATAAGAAGCTATTACATACAGAATGTACAGAAGTCTGTGGGATATATAAAAGAAATATTTTTCAAAGACCCTTGACTATCATAGGAATTTTAAGAAGTAATTAAATCAAACTCAGGGAGGAAAAACACAAGCAGAGAAGTGAAGTTTTGTGAGTACTAAATGCATGGCAGTCCAGGAGGCAGAGTGGACACAGCTCTTCATCTGACACACGTTTACCTGAAGAAAAGCCTTTTTTTTTTTCTTTCTCCTCCTTCTCTGGAGTTTCTTCTCAGATGAGATTCTCTGTACAAATTATACCTGCATCTGAAGAATATGTCTTTAAAAGTGTACCACATGTTTACCTGCTAGCATGACATCATCTAGCAGAAAAAGACAGAAAAAGCCACCCATTTCTGTCCTTTAAAACAGAAGAAATTCAGGAACAATGAGCTGCTCCATGAAGATGCAAATATAAGTTTCTCCTTTCCTGTCCTCAGGTGCCCTCCCCTGCCACAGACACCAGCAATTTCTGCTACAGTAATGGAAGCATGCACCACAATGACCTGTCCCTACCAAACCCAAATAGAATAGGCCCTGTGACCACTCTCTAGTGCAAAGGTGGAACTTAACTCTCATGAATGTATTTTGAAGCCTGGGCACAAGAGATTTCTGCATATCAGCCATGTGATCCTAATGAGAAGCCTGGGCTGATAAACACTAAGCTAAGCATTGCCTCTAAAGCTTTAAAGACCTTATAAATCACTTGATAATTGTGGCCGCACATTCTGTAATGTGATTCTGCATGTTTGAAAAGGGTTTATGAATGAGTGTTTTAAACAAGTCCCCTGTCAATGCTGATGTTGCTTCCCCCTGGCTCATTATTAGCATTGGTTAGAGAAAGCATGAACAGCACAGGGTCCCTTACACTTAGCACTCTTGCCACAACCAAATACTTCTAGTACAAATAAGGACAGCCCATTTCCATTTTAAAGTTTTATATTTCTTCCTGGCTCTTTAAAATTTACAGAGGAGGCCGGGCGCGGTGGCTCAAGCCTGTAATCCCAGCACTTTGGGAGGCTGAGACGGGCGGATCACAAGGTCAGGAGATCGAGACCATCCTGGCTAACCGGGTGAAACCCCGTCTCTACTGAAAAATACAAAAAAAACTAGCCGGGCGAGGTGGCGGGCGCCTATAGTCCCAGCTACTTGAGAGGCTGAGGCAGGAGAATGGTGTGAACCCGAAAGGCGGAGCTTGCAGTGAGCTGAGATCTGGCCACTGCACTCCAGCCTGGGCAACAGAGCAAGACTCCGTATCAAAAAAAAAAAAAATTTACAGAGGAAACAGAAGACTTATCTGAATAAGTCTGTATTTAAAAAACATGAACACATGTACTAATACAATGTTTATTAAGTAGGCACTATGTGCTCAAGAGTATGAATCAGAGCACTGCGCTGGGCATAACACATTATGTTACTTAATTCTCTTAACACTCTGGGAGCTGGTACTCAGGGTTTCATAATTTTCAGGATTTAGATAAAGGGCCTAGCATTTTTATTTTTTCTTCTGTTTCTCTGTCATCAAATTTTTTAAAAAATTGTATAGAATAAAAGCTAAATATAGACAGATGAAAGAGATATAGAAAGGAAGAGTTTAATGTAATATAGAGAAAATTTCATTCTGTTTATATTTACTTTTTTTGACTTGTAGAGCAACTACTGGATCTGCAGGAATAGAAAACAAGTTGCTAAATAGAATGTCTCTGCACTAGTTTTAATAAAAAATTAAAAACAAAGACTGTACAATACATACTTTATTTTTCCCATTTATCTGCTTTTGAATTTCAGGAAATTGTGAGTACCAGTTCTAGAAAGGGAGCAGGATTCAGCAGCCAAAACTCTGATCTCCCCTAATTAGTTCTGTGAGGCAATACTCCAGGGTAGGTTCAGACCTAACGAAGGCCTCCAAAAAGGATGAATCTGAACACATCTGGGGCAGGGTGGGAACCCTTTGTATAATTCTGTTCTCTATGCAACTAGGGTACTTCCAGTTTTGTCTTGTTTCTAAGCTTACCTAAAAGAAACTTAAATCCCAGAGTTTCTGTAGTTTTTATCTTTTCTAGTCACTGCCCTGACAACTTTATACTATATACTAATATGCAATTTAAACAAATCCCTTAAGGTTTTCTAGGGTAATTTTATTAGAAAATAAAACTATCTACAGTTAGCAAGGTAAAAGAAATAGAAAATATATGGCCGAGCGTGGTGGCTCACACTTGTAATCTCAAGACTTTGGGAGGCTGAGGCGGGTGCAGAACGAGGTCAGCAGTTAAAGACCAGCCTGATCAAGATGATGAAACCCAGCCTCTAGTAAAAACACAAAAATTAGCTGGGCGCAGTGGCAGGCACCTGTAATCCCAGCTACTCAGGAGGCTGAGGAGGGAGTCACTTGAACCCGGGCGGCAGAGTTTGCAGTGAGCCGAGATCGTGCCACTGCACTCCAGACCGGGTGACAGAGTGAAACACCATCTCAAAAAAAATAATAATAATTTATGCTGGGCGCGGTGGCTCAAGCCTGTAATCCCAGCACTTTGGGAGGCCGAGACAGGCGGATCACGAGGTCAGGAGATCCAGACCATCCTGGCTAAGGTGGTGAAACCCTGTCTCTACTAAAAAATACAAAAAACTAGCCGGGCGAGGTGGCGGGCGCCTGTAGTCCCAGCTACTCGGGAGGCTGAGGCAGGAGAATGGCGTAAACCCGGGAGGCGGAGCTTGCAGTGAGCTGAGATCCGGCCACTGCACTCCAGCCTGGGCGACAGAGCCAGACTCTGTCTCAGGAAAAATAATAATAATAATAATAATAATTTATAACAATTCTTTTGTTCATAAATCTCCCTTCAGGTGTAGATATCAGAAGTCACACGAATATAAAGAAAGTGGTCTAAACAAAGCCCAAGATTTTTTGACACATCTATTTATTATACCAACCATATGATGCATAATTCAATTATTTATCCAGTTGCTAGTCTAGACTAAAAGTTTCTGGACTGTAGGAAATATGACTGCTTCATGTATTTTTTTAATGCCCATATGAAGCGGAAGTAACTAGTTTATCTATCTGGGTCTCCAGATCTTCTCCTTATTATCCAAGTACCAGGAAACTGGAGAAACTCTCATCTGGATACCAACCAGATATCTCTTGTACGAGGGAATGAACAAACACAGAATGACTCATTTCTCTTACGCTGAGAAAGAAGCAGAATTAACCACTCTTGTCAGCCTGACACAATTCTGCTCTGGACATCCTCAAATGCCTCAAAGACAACTGGGTGATTGTGAGAGAATTCCCAGTGACCTGGGCCTCATGGCCCAATGATAAGCCAGGCTGGAGAGACTCAGGCTAACTCTAAATAGAAAATGGAACTGCCCTGGTAGAGCTCCAGAACATGGACCACCCATTCTGATTTGCTAGCTCTTGGGTAAGAGGAAGAGCAAAAATACTCTACTCTAGTATTACATTTTACAGCTAAATATAATTGTGGTCATGACTCTGGATACTCTGTGGCCTCGCTCTCTCCCTTCTAAGATGCTTATTTACACTTACAGATTCTGCCATCAGATTCTATTTTCTCCTGGAGCCCCTCACAAAACTGTAGTAGGCCAATGAACAAGATGTGAAAAATCTCAAAGAGCCACACTCCCACATGGGGGCTGTAAGATGTCTATGTTTACATTTCACAATGCAGAAAATGACTTTTGTTCATTTTCTGTACATTCTCAATCCAAATTCCAGTCCTTTCCTGTAAATCCCAGGAAGAAGCCAGACCTTATCTGCAGATTCCAGGTAGGATCCACCTGGCTCTGCATCTTTTGGTGTCACAGCAAGTGGAGTACAATCAAAGGAGAGATCCCCTCATAGAGGCTACTCTCGCACATTCTAAATGATAAGTCTACATTTTTTTAAAAAGCTGATAGAACATGAATATAAGTAGACAGTTTACTTGGGTCAAGCTTAAGGATTATAACCTGGGAGCAAAGATTCAAGTTGCCTGGAATCTACATTTTAATTACCATCAGTTACAAGATGATTTGTAAGGACAAGAAGACAGGGACAGAGAGTGGGCTGATACAAAGTCGATTGTCAGGAATTTTTATTTATTTACAGAACATCGATAATTGATTACATATATATCATTATGGTTTAGGGTATGGGATATAGTGTCTAATGTGGCATTATTAGTTTAATTTATAGTTACCTGTGGCAATCGTGAACAGTTTCAAGAGATGAATACATAGTTCAAAGGGGGGGAGAAAGACATAACGGTACTTTTTTTTTTTTTTTTGAGACTGAGTCTCGCTCTGTTGCCCAGACTGGAGTGCAATGGTGCAATCTCAGCTCACTGCAAGCTCCGCCTGCCGGGTTCATGCCATTCTCCTGCCTCAGCCTCCCGAGTAGCTGGGATGACAGGCGCCCACCATCACGCCCGGTTAATTTTTTGTATTTTTAGTAGAGATGGGGTTTCATTGTGTTAGCCAGGATAGTCTCAATCTCCTGACCTCATGATCCATATGCCTCGGCCTCCCAAAGTGTTGGAATTACAGGTGTGAGCCACCGCGCCCGGCCAGTACTTTCATTTTAATGTCTCTTTGAGTTTGATAACCAAAAGGACTTGCATTTTTTAGATAAACTTTTTTTTCCTCAAATCTCAAGACCTGGATTCAAACTTTGGAGCTTCAAGTTTAGGGCCTGAATGGCTGGAGTAGCCGCAGGTGTTTACCTGTAGATTTGTGAGCATTTAGCAAGAGGAGGAAGGGGAAAGTGGAGATTCTCATGTCTACATGTCTATTCAGTGCACACATGTTACTCTGATTAGGTTTCTGGGCTCTGTAGTTTCTGAATCAGTTTCAAATCTGAAGATACAAGAGTCACTGAAAAATGTAAAATGATTAATTGCTGCTCTGTGAAGTTTGTAGAAATTGGGTCTAGCCTCTCTAGAAGTGACAGTAGAGGACTATCAATACCAAATAGGCAGAGACAAAATTCCACGTGCATATTTAAGGGACAGCATTCACTTTGCTGCACAAGTGTGAATTGACTCAAAGTCTGAGAGGGAAAGTCCCCTCTACAGTAAATTCTGGTTGGTACCTTATGTGTTTATATCATGTCTGGTAATTCTAGACACTGTGTGGAAACAATAGTTAAAAGAAAAATTGAGCGGGCGCGGTGGCTCAAGCCTGTAATCCCAGCACTTTGGGAGGCCCAGACGGGTGGATCACGAGGTCAGGAGATCGAGACCATCCTGGCTAACAAGGTGAAACCCCGTCTCTACTAAAAAAATACAAAAAAATTAGCCGGGCGATGTGGCGGGCGCCTGTAGTCCCAGCTACTCGGGAGGCTGAGGCAGGAGAATGGCGGGAACCCGGGAGGGGGAGCTTGCAGTGAGCCGAGATCGCGCCACTGCACTCCAGTCCAGTGACAGAGCCAGACTCCGTCTCAAAAAAAAAAAAAGAAAAAAAAGAAAAATTTTCTCTATTTTCAGAGAAACTCCACAATAATAGAGCAGAAAGAAAATGGTTTTATTACACAATTAAACTTGAATGTGACACACATCATCGTCAATCTGCTTAAAAGACTGCAAAGTCAGAAAAATGGTCATCATAATTAGTCCACAAGTAGAAGAATTTCCAGCACCATGTCATACATAGTTCATCCTAAATTCACCTGGAGATTGAAGAGGTCATCTGTGTATGCTAGTTGCTTATATTCAATGACAAATAAACTTTTCACATATTCATGAAAGCGGGTAGTTTAGTAGCTTGAAGCCAGGTGCCTGCTGAAGCTAGGCTTTCACTCTGCTACAAAAATGGCTGAAGAGTGTTCTATCTTTTTGGCTATTTCCATTTTAGACCAGTGGCTCTGTACTCCCTGGTACTGGGCTACAGCACTCCTGCTTGCTTTCTCCTGAGTGCTAGTGTCCTCTCTTTACCACTACCATCTGCCACTGAGGCACAGCCCAGAGCACAGCTCTCATTTTATGTGAACCCCATTTGCCACAACAGCATTCTAGTGTCACATCAGAGAGTGATGTCTGAGCTGCAGGAGAGCCTGAAGGCATCGTGGATAGAATTTCACCTTAACAATAATCAGAATGTGAGCAGTGTTTCAGCCCCAGTTTCTACTTATAATGGCGACATGAAAAAATACTTCTGAATGGCGCAGGCAAAAATACTTCTGAATTTTCAGCATGAGTCCAGATAGAGATAGCTCCAAAAGTTCTCACTGTGACAGCCCACGTCATTCAGACACCGTGGGATACTAATAGGTTTCTGAAACAGACACCCAAAGCATTAGAGAGAAAACCAGATCTCCATCTGAGCAAGATTTTGAGAGAAAAATGTTAAAAAGATCTTAAGAAAAAGCTCAGGTTAGATATAAGATTGATCATCAGCCAGAAAATATTCCCCTAAAAGCAATTTCTTTCTAAACACCCAAAGTGCACAGCTACTCTCAGTATGAGAAACATGAGCATTATGATTATGAAGAAAGAGGGCATATTTTCAAAAAAATTTTATAAAGTTTCTTTTCCATCTCTGCTGCTGTCTCATTTTCTAGCCATTGAATGGGGGTTCCATACGGAAATCATCTGTCAACTTCCAACACTTTCTGATGAAGAAATAGAATCTGACCATGTTCATATAGTGGAATATATTAGATCTTGCAACATAGTTAACTGAAGAACTATTATGGTTTTTAGTGGCCACATTACATGTCTTTATTTGTCCTGTAAGAGCAGCATTCCAATTTAGTGAAATAAAAGATACTAAAATTGTGTTTACTCATAATTATCCCTATTGAATAAAGTAATAAACATGTCAAACTAATATCTGCTCTAACAGTTTGGTAGTAAATTTTCTTTGGATATTAGATATAAATAAGTATGAATATTTTAATGCACTAGTAGTAATGTATGTAGCATTTTTTAAAATTGCAACTAAACTTTAGTTAAAACACTTTCTATTTCAAAAGTATAAATAACAATATTAAAAAAACCATTTAAGTGATTTATTCAAAGTAAGTATTGCGGCTTTATATTCATACTATTGTTTACTGTTTATGGCTCACGCCTGTAATTCCAGCACGTTGGAAGGCTGTGGCAGGTGATCACCTGAGGTCAGGAGTTCAAGATCAAGCTGGTGAACATGGTAAGACCCCATCTCTGCTAAAAATATGAAAGCTTAGCCAGGTGTGGTGATGCATGTAATCCCAGTTATTTGGGAGGCTGAAGCAGGAGAATCACTTGAACCCAGGAGGGAGCAGTTGCAGTGAGCTGAGGTCATGCCACTACACTCCAGCCTGGGCAACAGAGTGAGATTCCGTCTCAAAAAAAAAAAGAAAATACTGTTTAATTTACACGAATGCAGGTTGTCTGCAAACACTACACATAACTATGCTAATTGTTCTGAAGTAATAAATAGAAAGCAAGCTACAACTACAGACTCCACTGTTCAGTTTACGCACTGAATTGTTCTTGCTTTTGCAGTATACAAAGCACTTCAGTCTGCAAATATTGGATAATTAACTTGAATAATCAGGTTTCTGTCAATGGAACTTAGTATCTTTTCGTCTTTATCATTCGGTATTGCTATATTTAATCCTATTCTTGTGCTAAGCTTCTGTGTGCTCTTAAAATGAGCTTTTATCTAAACAAATCTGTGTCTACTTTAAAGGACTAAAACTGGAAAAATAAACTTTTCAGAAGCCAAAACAAAGCAATAAATCTGAAGTACTAGATAAAGACAATCTGGGGTCAGAAAAAAATTACAAAAAGTTCATTTAGCTGTTAATATGATTTACATATATTTTTTAAAAAGCAGAGGAAAACATCTACATATAATCTAAAACCCTAAAGAGAAGAAAGAATAGTAAAATATTCTTTTGGAACTTTTTAAAGAATTTTTGAACTCTTAGACACCTGAATTTTGCACAATAGATGCATTTGAAAGAATGTTTATGGGGGAAAAAGCAGAAGAGAGAAAGGTGTTATAAAAAATCCATGAGTGCACAAGACCAATGCAACAGAATAGAGAGTCCAGAAATAATGCCGCCTTCCTACAACCATCAGATTTTTGCCAAAGCTAACAAGAGAAATGTGGGAAGAGTTATTTATTTCATAAATGGTGCTGAAATAACTACTTAGCACTATGTAGAAGACTGAAACTGGACCCCTTCATTACACTATATACAAAAATCAATTCAAAACAAATTAAACACTTAAATGAAAAATTTAAAATTATAAGAAACCCTGCAAGATAACTAGGAAATACCATTCTAGACACAGAAATTGGCAAAGACTTCATGATGAAGCTACGAAAAGCAACTGCAACAAAAGCAAAAATTGACATATGGAACCTATTTAAACTAAAGAAGTTTTCACAGCAAAGGAAACTGAGTAAACAGACAATCTACCGAATAAAAGAAAATATTTGCAAACTTTGCCTCTGACAAAGGTCTAATATCCAGACTTTATTAAGAACTTAAACAATTTTACAAGAAAAAACCAAACAACCTCATTAAAAAGTAAACAAAAAAACACAAACAAATGCTTTTCAAAAGCAGGCATACATGTGACTAACAAGCATATGAAAAAAAGTTCATCACTAATCATTAGAGAAATTAAAGAAAAACCACAATGAGATACCACCTCACACCAGTCAGAATGGCTATTTTTAAAAAATCAAAAAATAACAGATGCTGGCAAGGTTGCAGAGAAAGGAGATGCTTATACTCTCCTGGTGGGAGTGTAAATTAGTTCAACAACTATAAAAAGCAGTGTGGGATTCCTCACAGAACTAAAAACAGAATTATCATTTGACTTAGGAACCTTATAATTGGGTATATACCCAAACAAATATAAATTATTATAAAGACACATCCGCATGCATGTTTACTGCAGCACTATTCAAAACAGCAAAGACATGGACAGGCCATAAATGCCTATCAATGGTAGAATGGATAAAGAAAATGTGGTATGGTCAGATGCAGTGGCTCATATCTGTAATCCCAGCACTTTGGGAGGCGGAGAATGAGGTTGGTGGATCGTCTGAGCTTAGAAGTTTGAGACCTGCCTGGCAACACGGCAAAATTCTGTCTCCACAGAAAATCAAAAAAAAAAAAAAAAAGAAAGAAAGAAAAGAAAAATTGGCCAGGTGTGGTTATGCATACATGTAGTTTCAGCTACTTGGGAGGATGAGGTAGGAGAGAATTCCTTGAGCCTGGGAGGTTGAGGCTAAAGTAAGCCAATATTATGCCATGGCACTCGAGCCTGGGCCATAAGTGAGACCCTGTCTCCAAAAATAAAGTAAAAGATTCAGTAAAAACAAAATATGGTACATAAACATCATGGAATACTCTGTGGCCATTAAAAAAAGAAGATCATGTTCTTTGCAGTAACATTGATGAAGCTGGAGGCCATTATTCTCAGAAAACTAATGCAGAAACAGAAAACCAAATGCATGTTGTTATTTACAAGTAAGAACTAAATAATAAGAACACATAAACACAAAGAGAAAACAACAGACACTGAGGCCTAGCTGAGGGTGGAGAGTGGGAGGAATAAGAGGATCAGAAAAGATACCTGTTTGGTGCTATGTTTAGTACCTCAGTGACAAAATAATCTGCACGCCAAATCCCAATAACATAATTTTAGCTGTATAACAAACCCACATGTGCACCCCAAACCAAAAATAAAAGCTAAAAGAAAAAAAATAAATCCCTGAGTAGGAGAGAGCACAATGTAGGTGAAAGGACTGATTTTTGCTACAGACAGTGACCCAGGTAGGGCTGTACTCTGATTTATTTCTGTGTGAATACATGCAGATGAGATTATGAACAGGTGGTCCAGATCCTAGGTTGGTGGAGAAAACAGGTTGCTGCTGCAGATTCAGTGTCTGGGGGTTGGGATATGCCAGGGGACTTATAGACACTTGTGGGTTCTTCACAAAACACAGATCAAAAATGCCACGGTGAAGCTCCTTTACTCTAAGTTTTCAGTCATCTGTCACCCTGGGAGAAGACGTGGAATTGCAGGACTATGGGCAGTGTGACAGCCTGTGTACAGGAGAGCAGAGCCTCCCATTCCCAAACACCCAGAGTTTTATTCCAGGCCAGACCTCCATGATATCTTTTTTCTGGCACCAAATCTGTAGTTTGATGAACATCAAACAATTCTCCAACAACAACTCATTGTCTAACATTGGAATTCTGACACTACCCAGAGTCAGCACAGACCCTGATTCAGGGCTTGGTTCCACAACACTGTCCTCACTGCAGACGCCAGCAACAAACCCCATGGGCCCATCTACGCTTCTGAGCTACTGTTTAAAAATTGGGGTCTATCACCTCAGTGAAATTCAGTAATTTGGTAGAGCTACTCACAGAACTCAGCAAAACACTGTAGTTATGTTTACTGCTTTCATATATAAGATGCAGCCCAGGAAAAGCCAAAAGGAAGAAATGCATAGAACAAAGAAAAGAGATGGGGAAAGATGAAACACATAGATAATCCTGGAAAATATTTGTGATTAATAAAATTCTCCGGCCAGGCACGGTGGCTCATGCCTGTAATCCCAGCACTTTGGGAGGCCGAGGTGGGTGGATCATAAGGTCAGGAGTTCTAGACCAGCCTGGCCAACACTGTGAAACCCCATCTCTACTAAAAATACAAAAATTAGCCGGGCGTGGTGGCGGGCTCCTGTAATCCCAGCTACTTAGGAGGCTGAGGCAGGAGAATCGCTTCAACCCGGGAGGCGGAGGCTGCAGTGAGCCAAGATCGTGCCACTGCACTACAGCCTGGGCGACAGAGCAAGAATCTGCCTCAAAAAAAAATAAAAATAAAAATAAAATTCTCCATCATTTGTGTGCTCCAGAAATAGTTTATAAAAAGAAATACTCTTCCCCTTATGACTTAGATATTGCTCTCTTTTCTTACCTATCACACAGCCAGACACACACTCTGCACATTTCCTCCTATTTCTTATTTTAAAATATCAGCTGAATTTGTCTTCAGTGGTCAAAATATTTCTTTTTTTTTTTTTTTTGAGCCAGAATCTCGCTCTGTTGCCCAGGCTGGAGGGCAGGGGCGCAATCTCGGCTCACTGCAACCTCTGCCTGCGGGGTTCAAGCAATTCTCTTGCCTCTGCCTCCCAAGTTTCTAGGATTACAGGCACCCGCCACCACACTCAGCTAGTTTTTGTATTTGTAGTAGACACAGGGTTCTACCATGTTGGCCAGGCTAGTCTCGAACTCCTGACCTCAGATGATCCACCTGCCTCTGCCTCCCAAAGTGCCTGGATTACAGGTGTGAACCACGGCCTGTGCCTGGTCTGAAGTAAAATTTTTTTTGTTTTCTTGTTTGTTTGTTTTGAGACAGAGTCTCGCTCTGTCTCCAGGATGGAGTCCCCTGGCTTGATCTGGCTCACTGCAACCTCTGCTTCTCGGGTTCTAGCAATTCTCCTGCCTCAGCCTCCTGAGTACCTGGGAATACAGGTGCGGGCCACCACACCGAGTTAACTTTTGTATTTTTAGTAGCGACGGAGTTTCACCATGTTGGCCAGGATGGTATCAATCTCCTGACCTAGTGATCTGCCCGTCTTGGCCTCCCAAAGTGCCGGGATTACGGCATAAACCACTGGGCCAGGCATAAAATAAAATATTTCTTAATCAAACTTAAGTTTATCTCTCTCCCTCAGGCTCCTGAACTTTGAGCTACCCTCACTCTGAGTCAACATACATTCCATTTTACATCCCTCCTAAGAACGTGATTTCAGGGTAAGACATTCTCTGATGTAAAATCTGACTTTTTCACCCTCCATTTGCTATTCTCCTCCCACCTCCTTTCTAATCTTATTTGCTCCTCCCTAGGGAGAAAAGCCCTTTTCTGCCTACATTTTTGCAAGCCATAAAGATCTTATAGTTAGTTGGTACTTCCTCCTGCTGTAATACTTTTTTGAAATTCATTTTTAACATAAATTTAACGTTTTTATTTTACAAAGTCTAAAATGTTCCTCAAAACAATAACAACTTCATCATCAGTAAGATCCTCCCAAAGGCCAGGCATGGTGGCTCACGCCTGTAATCCCAGCACTTTGGGAGGCCAGGCGAGTGGATCACGAGGTCAGGATTGACCATCCTGGCTAACACAGTGAAACCTCGTCTCTACTAAAAAAATATTTTTAAAAATTAGCTGGGCATGGTGGTGGGTGCCTGTAGTTCCACCTACTCGGGAGGCTGAGGCAGGAGAATGGCGTAAACCCGGGAGGCGGAGCTTGCAGTGAGCTTACTCCAGCCTGGGCGACAGGGGATGTCTCAAAAAAAAAAACAAAAAAACAAAAAAAAACCAGATCCTTCCAGTTTCCTTTCATCTTAACCTTAACTGCATCTGCTTGTGAGGCCCCAGCTTTTTAGGCTCTGTAGCTTCTCTCAGAATAACAAGTCTGTAATCCCAGCACTTCGGGAGGCCAAGGGGGGCAGATCACTTGAGGTCGGGAGTTCGAGACCAACCTGATCAACATGGAGAAAACCCATCTCTACTAAAAATACGAAATTAGCCAGGCATGATGGTGCATGCCTGTAATCCCAGCTACTTGAGAGGCTGAGGCAGGAGAATCGCTTGAACCCAGGAGGCGGAGGTTTCAGTGAGCCATGGTCACGCCATTGCACTCCACCTGGGCGACAAGAGCAAAACACAAAACTCCTGTCCAAAAAAAAAAAAAAAACCCTCCTGTTTCAGGCTTAATATTAGCCTTAGCTTGGAGTCACCAGGTTCAAGCTTTAATTGTCATGTCAGAGTTATTCACTTGGTTTTTGAAACTCAGTGTTTGAAAAATCCGTGAAATTACTTAAACACAGTTTTACATAAGGGAAGGCCATTTTAAGATGTCTTTTTTTTTTAGACGGAGTCTCACTCTGTCACCAAGGCTGGAGTACAATGGCAAGATATAGGCTCACTGCACCCCGCCTCCCAGGTTCAAGCAAGTCTAGTGCCTCAGCCTCCCAAGTAGCTGGGATTACTAAAGGCGCCTGCCACCAACCCCGTCTAATTTTTGTATTTTTAGTAGAGACGGGGTTTCACCATGTTGGCCAGGCTGGCCTAGAACGCCTGACCTCGTGATCCACCCGCCACAGCCTCACAAAGTGCTAGGATTACAGGCATGAGCCACCGCGCTGGGCCAGGAAGGGGTATTTAACCCTAACGCAGTTCCTATTTTTGTGTCCTTCCCATATAGGCTGGGGTCGGACAGCACAATCTAAGCTGATCCCGGTTGGGCTAGACACAAACTTTTTCCAAATAGGAGAAACGCGCGATGTTTTGAGAAAAGGAGAAGGCGGAAGAAGAGGTAGGGTTGATTTACAATTTTTACAACTTCTGACCAGGAAGTTGAGTCTTTGAAGAGGAGCTTAGTTTGTCCTAACAACTCCTTACCTCAAGTGATCCGCCTGCCTCGGCCTCCCAAAGTGCTGGGATTACCGGAATGAGCCACCGCGCCCAGCCCCATAAATTTTTAATAGAAAAGAGAAACTGTGAACCCAAGGCACTAAAGCTCTTCCCATTCGTGAACCCGCACTCCAAGTCAGGATTCTCCCCTGACGACTCTTCCCGTGGTCCCTGCACAATCTGGGAGAGAAGCGGCGCTGCGGGGGCAGAGCTGCCCAGAGAGGGCTCCAGGCCAGGGCACAGTCACCGCGCAGTGAAGAGACAGGACGCCTGGGGGCTGGGCTGTCAGCGCAGCCGCCATCTTTTGGCTGAAGGGAACCGAGGCCCAGCTGGGCAAGGAGAACTCGGGGCGCAAATTGTGGAGCTGACTAAGGGGATACCTAAGTCCTGCCACCGTCACTTTCCACCGGTTCCAACCAGCCCCTGCCCCTCGCTTGGGATGTCCGACCGGCACTCTCACCATTTCTAGGCTTCCAGGGGTCCTGGTGTCTTAGCTGTGGATCTCACAATACCTGCAGGTCACAGGGCCACAGAGGCTGGGCCTCTAGGAGTACCGGACACAGAGCAGTAAACAGGACACCAGGAGCTCCGGCTGCACCGAGAGACAAAGGACCCGCCAAACCAGAAGCCGCCCTGTTCGCTCCGGCTGCGTGCCTGATTGGACGTTTCTAGCCCAGCGTCCCTGACTGGATAATGCTTAAGGCCCCGCCCCCTCAGGCCCTGAGTGACAGAAGACGTGATCAGATGCTGGGCTGTTCGCTCAGGCTGCGTGCCTGATTGGACGTTTCCAGCCCAGCGTCCCTGATTGGATAATGCCTAAGGCTCCGCCCCCTCAGGCCCTGAGTGACAGAAGATGTGATCAGATGCTGGGCTGAGTGAAGAAAAGTAAGAGCGTAAGTTGCAGACTTTTCAGCCAGGGCTTCCTCCCTGAGCTGAGCCATGTCCACCCCAGAGCATGGGAAAATTCTATCTCTTTTTTACTCTCTCTTTTTGAATGTATTGAGAAGGTGAACAGTAGTATTTTGTTGTCATATTAATAATACTGTTGGAAGTAAAATATACGGTGGCGCAAAGTGAAACCAGTACTCAGGCAAAAGTTTTTTTAGTAAGGCAATTTACTTCTGCAGAAGATTTTTATTTGCGTTAATCACGATTCGCAAGAGCACCCTGAACAAAGGAGGGAAGGGGTTTTTTTTTTTTTTTTAACGTAAAGTCTCTACCTCTGTGTTACTGGACCGCACAATCTAAACTGACCCAATTGGCTATTTGTAAATGTTTTTCCAAATAAGGAAGGGAAGGGGCATGTATAAGTCACAGTGCTAGGACGTTTGGTTCTGAAGGGTGGAAAGGGTGCAGAGTGAGTAATCAAGGGAACAGATGTGAGTTATTGATTAGAGCTGATGGAAAGCAAGATTGTTACAGTAACTAGGGGCAAGGAGGCATGGAGAACAAGAAAGTTGAGTCTGAGAACAAAGAACAAGAAAGTTAACAGACTAAACCTTTGAAGAGGAATTTTATTGTATTTTACAATTTCCCCCTTTTAATTTTTATAATTTAAAAAAAAAAAACTTTTTTTTTTTCCGAGATGGAGTTTTGCTCTTGTTGCCCAGGCTGGAGTGCAGTGGCACGATCTCGGCTCACTAAAACATTTGCCTCCCAGGTTCAAGCAATTCTTCTGCCTCAGCCTCCGGAGTAGCTGGGAGTACAGGCATGTTCCACCACGCCCAGCTAATTTTGTATTTTTAGTGTAGACGGGGTTTCTTCATATTTGTCAGGCTGGTCTCTAACTTCTGACCTCAGGTGATCCGCCCGCATCAGCCTCCCAAAGTGCTGGGATTACAGGCGTGAGCCACCGCAACCGCACGCTTTTTAAAACTTTTTTTTTTTTTTTTTTTTTGAGACGGAGTCTCGCTCTGTTGCTCAGGCTGGAGTGCAGTGGCGCTATCTCGGTTCACTGCAAGCTCCGTCTCCCGGGTTCACGCCATTCTCCTGCCTCAGCCTCCTGAGTAGCTGGGACTACAGGCGCCCGCCACCTCGCCCGGCTAGTTTTTTGTATTTTTTAGTAGAGACGGGGTTTCACCATGTTAGCCAGGATGGTCTGGATCTCCTGACCTCGTGATCTGCCCGTCTCGGCCTCCCAAAGTGCTGGGATTAGGGACTTGAGCCACCGCGCCCGTCCTTAAATGATTTCTTTCTGTCTCTTATAGCAGTTTGAAATTACTTAAAGGTTGTTTCAAACTGAAAAACTATAAAAGAATGTAAATACAAATAAAATATAAAAAGTTAAAAAAATACAAGAGATTACAAAATATATATGTAAATCTGGAGTGGTCAAAAATGACAACTTTGGTTTATTTATAAAGTTATATTAAACTTAGTTTTAGTATAGATAATACACTATTACCAAAGTAAAAGTTGATTTTTTCTTGAACAAAAATTGTAGGTATTACTAATATGACAGCAAAATACTTCTGTTCACCTTTTGAATACATTCAAAAACAGAGAGAGTAAAAGAGAGAATATTCCCATGCTCTGGGATTGGCCAGGCTCAGCTCAGGGAGGAAGCCCTGCCTGAAATGTCCGCAGGTTAGGCTGTTCTTTTCTCATTCAGCCCAGCGTCTAATCTCATCTTCTGTCACTCAGAGCCTGAGGGGGCGGGGCCTTAAGGATTATCCAATCGGGGACATCGGGCTGGAAACCGTCCAATCAGGCACGCAGCTGGAGCGAAGAGAACGGCTTCGGATTTGGCGGGGCCTTTGTCTGTCCCTGCAGCTGGAGCTCAAGGACTTGTCTTCACTGCTCTGTGTCTTCTGCTCCTACCGGCCCAGCTTTTGTGGTCCTGTGACCTGCACGTATTGAAAGATTCACAGCTAAGACTCCGGGACCCCCTGGAAACCTAGAAATGGTGAATGTGTCCGGTCCGACATCTCGAGAGGTGGGCGGGGGGCTGGTTGAATCCAGTGGAAGGTGGCTGTAGCGGGCCCTCAGGTCTCCCTGCAGTCAGCTCCACAATCGGCGCCCGGAGTTCTCCTTGCCCAGCTCGGCCTCAGTCCCCTTCAGCCATAAGATGGCGGCTGCGCTGACAGCCGGGGCCCCGGGCGTCCTGTCTCTTCCCTGCGTGGTGACTGTGCCCTGGCCTGGAGCCCTCTCCGGGCAGGTCTGCACTGGCAGGGCCACGTCTCTCCCAGATTGTGCAGGAACCAAGGGGAGGGTCGTCAGGGGAGAATCCTGATTCGGAGTGCGGGTTCATGCATGGGGAGAGCTTTGGTCGTGGGGTTCACAGTTTCCTTTTGACCAATTAAGAATTTGTGGGGCCGGGCGCGGTGGCTCACGCTTGTAGTCCCAACCCTTTGGGAGGCCGAGGCTGGTGGGTCACTTTAGGTCAGGAGTTCAAGACCAGCTTGGCCAAAATACATCTCCACTAAAAATACGAAAATTAACTGGGTGTGATGGTGAATGTCTGTACCCCGGTTAGTCGGGAGGCAAAGGTGAGAGAATGTCTTGAATCTGGGAGGCGGAGGTTGCAGTAAGCTGAGATCACGCCACTGCCCTCTAGCCTGGGCGACAGAGCAAGACCCTGTCTCAAAAAAAAATTATGTGAGTCACTGCCAAAATATCAAATAATTTAATCAAAGAGTGATTCAAGAATTGTGGAGCACCCAGCTTTGTAGTTTGTGGTCCATGGTTGGGGCTTGCATAAAAGACATTTATAAAGTGCATGATGAAGAAAACCAAATTCAATAATGGTTAAGCTATAGAGTTGCGTAGTTTCTTAATTTGTGCAATCAAGGTGGAAATTTCCTGGTTATGTATTCAGAGCTTAATTGGCAGTTTATAGCTCTTTAAGCCTGAATTTTGTTTCCCCTAATGTAGTAATTTACGGAAAAATGCACTTGAGTTTAGATTTTTTTTTTTTTTTTTGGAAGTAGGAATCCGGGGACTAGAGCCTCCTCAGTCTAATTGCCTGCACCTTAATTATTTTCACACCCCATAGGGGTCTGATTATCCCTGGCATTTTTCACATGTGTCCCAAGCAGGGCCTCAAGTGTACCCCATGTTCCTCAATTAATAATTTGTTTAAAGCGTTTCATAATACTAATGAAAAATTTGTTTTTTGTTTGTAAATAGTTCTTATGAGAAGAAAGCAAGGAATACTCCCCTGACACTGTATTGTAAAAAATATCTGTGCCTCTTTTTCCTTTATATTGCCAGAGAACTTAACGGAATGTTTTCGGGTCAAGATTACTCTTCGGAAACTTTATAGGGTGATGTGTCCTCAGGCAACCTTCTGTTTTTTTTCTGGTCCTGGATTTTAGTACTTTCTGGGGATAAACCAAGATACCCACCATGGCTATGTCTGCTAGAGTGTCTAGTGACTATTAGCCCTTGATCATTTTCTCCCATAGGACTACCTGAAGTATGGAGTGTAGCCTCTCAAGGGAGCAGGTGGCAGCCTTGGGGCTGAAAAGCATCTCCTTGTGCGTTTTTTTGTTTGTTTGTTTGTTTTTGGAAAAGCTAACCCCTTGAGACAGGAAGATTGTCTTCATCCAACCTAGCTTCCATTTCTTGGAGACACATTGCTGGTCAGCCAATCAGATGCTGGTATTGAGGGAAAACCAAATAATTTATGCCCCTTGGATTCTCTTGGGTGTGGCAGAAAAATAGTGAAAGAAAAATCATCAAAAATTTGTAAAAAAAAAAAAAACCTCCAAAAGACAAAAATCTGACCCCAGTAAGATGGCATAAAATGCACCTGGAACATTCATGGGGGCATAGTGCAGTGTCTCCTGGGAGGGTGGTTTTTGAGCATGTAAGTGTACAGGGTGGGGTGGATAATTGGATCTGTACCTTGAAAAGATTGGTTCACTTATTTTGACCTCAGGTTTTTTTTGTTTTTTTGTTTGTTTTTGTTTTGGTTTTTGTTTGTTTGTTTTTGAGACAGTCTTACTCTGTTGCACAGGCTGGAATGCAGTGGCGCAATCTGAACTCACTGCAACCTGTGCCTCTTGGGTTCAAGTGATTCTCAGGCCTCAGCCTCCCGAGTAGCTACGACTACAAGTGCGCACCACTGCACCAGGCTAGTTTTTGTATGTTTAGTAGAGATGGACCGGGCTGGTCCCAAACTTCTGGTCTTAAGTGATCCACCTGTTCTGGCCTCACAAAATGCTGGGATTATAGGCATGAGCCACTGCACCCACTTGCATCAGTTTTTTTTTACTATAATCTGCATTTTATTAGTAGGGCTTGAAAGGTAAGAAAATATTTACAAAGGACATAAAAGAGATGTGTTTCAAAAAATTAGTGTTTAATCATATATTCCATTTGTTAATAATTCCCATTTACCTTTTTCTTTCCCGGAATGAATTTAGGAATTTTCTCAAGTGTGTTTTTTATGACTGAATGATTTCAAACAGAATTCCAAGCCTTAGCTTTAAGAATGCTAGCTACAGCCAGGTAGGGTGGCTCACGCCTGTAATCCTAGCACTTTGGGAGGCCGAGGCGGGTGGATCACAATGTCCGGACATCGAGACCATCCTAACCAACATAGTGAAACCCCATCTCTACCAAAAATACAAAAATTAGCTATGTGTGGTGGCACGTGCCTGTAGTCCTAGCTACTCAGGAGGCTGAGGCAGGAGAATCGGTTGAACCCAGGAGGTGAAGGTTGCAGTTAGCCAAGAACATGCCACTGCACTCTAGCCAGGATGACAGAGCTAGACTCTGTCGTTTAAAAAAAAAAAAAAGGCCGGGCGCGGTGACTCAAGCCTGTAATCCCAGCACTTTGGGAGGCCGAGACGGGCGGATCATGAGGTCAGGAGATCGAGACCATCCTGGCTAACACGGTGAAACCCCGACTCTACTAAAATATACAACAAACTAGCCGGGTGAGGTGGCGGTCGCCTGTAGTTCCAGCTACTCGGGAGGCTGAGACAGGAGAATGGCATGAACCCGGGAGGCGGAGCTTGCAGTGAGCTGAGATCAGGCCACTGCACTCCAGCCTGGGCGACAGAGCGAGACTCCGTCTCAAAAAAAAAAAAAAAAAACCAAGAATGCTAACTACCAAGGAAAAAAATGGGGAAAACCTCTTTCGTTCTGGCTATAGACAATGAATATATTTCCACAGAAAAATGTGTTAGATAATTGATGAGTTACATAGATTCGTCAAAACATCAGTTCCTCTTTTTGCAGGGCAAATTTTTGACAGCGAATATCTCGGTTCTATATTCTGTTGTCTTGATTTCTGAGCTTAATACTAAATTATATGTGATGAAACGGGGTGCTTCTAGAAGTGTTCCCATGTGACTGATTTTTTACATTGTTTTTAATAGAAATAATAAAGTAATACATATATTATCTGAAAGAAGTAGATATATTTGCTTTTCTTATGGAGGTATAAAATGCAAGCACCTTAGCCAGGTGCAGCGGCTCATACCTGTAATCCGAGCACTTTGGGAGGCCAAGGGGGGTCGATCACTTGAGGTCAGGAATTTGAGACCAGCCTGCCCAATATGGTGAGACCCCCCATCTCTAGTAAAAATACAAAAATTAGCCAGGTGTGGTGGTGCATACCTGTAGTCCCAGGTACTTGGGAGGCTGAGGCAGGAGAATGGCTTGAACCCAGAATGCAGAGGTTGCAGCGAGCCTAGATCGTGCCATTGCACTCCAGCCTGGGCAATGGCACAAGACTTCGTCTCAAAAAAATAAAAAAAATAAAGTAAGCACCTTAAAATTTCTTTCCCTTATGTAAACGCTGTGTTTAAGTAATTTTACTGAATTTTTCAAACATTTAGTTTCAGAAACCAAGGGAATAACTCTGACATGGAAATTAAAGCTTGAACCTAGTGAATCCAAGCTAAGGGTAATATTAAACCTGCAACAGGAGGTTATTAAAGACATATTTAGGTTTGTTTGTTTGTTTGTTTGAGATGGAGTCTTGCACTGTCTGCCGGACTGGAGTGCAGTGGTGCAATCTCGGCTCACTGCGATTCTCCTGCCTTAGCCTCCTGAGTAGCTGGGATTATAGGCGTCTACTACCATGCCTGGCTAATTTTTTGTATTTTTAGTAGAGATGGGTTTTCACTATGTTGGCCAGGCTGGTCTCAAACACCTGACCTCGTGATCCACCCACCTTGGCCTCCCAAAGTGCTGGGATTACAGGCATGACCCACCGCACCCAGCCTAAGGCCCAGTTAGTTTTGTTTGGAAAGCCTCCCCTGCAGATTTCTCAGCCTGCTCACCCCAACCATAGAAGGAGCCTTTATTCTGAGAGAAGCTACAAAGCCCTGGAAAGTTGGGGCCCCACAGGCAGATGCAGTTAAGGTTAAGATGAAAGGAAACTGGGAGGGTCTTATTGATGATGAAGTTGTCATTGTTTTGAGGCACTTTCTAGACTTTGTAAAATAAAAGGGTTAGATTTATGTAAAAAACAAAATGAATTCCAAAAATGTACTGCAACAGGAGGAAGTACCAACTAACTGTAAGATCTTTCTGGCTTGCAAAGATATAGGCAGAAAAGGAATTTCTTTCCTAGGAAGGAGCAAACAAGATTAGAAAGGAGGTGGGAGAGGAATGGTAAATGGAGGTTGAAAAAATCAGATTTTAGACCAGAGAATGTGTTTGGTTTTTTTTGTTTGTTTGTTTTGTTGTTGTTATTGTTGTTGCTTTTTGAGACAGGGTCTCCTTCTGTTCCCCAGGCTGGAGTACAGTGGTGCAATCTTGGCTCACTGCAACCTCCACCTCCTGGGTTCAAGTGATTCTCCTGCCTCAGCCTCCTGAGTAGCTGGGATTATAGGCACATACCACCACACCCAGCTAATTTTTGTGTTTTTAGTAGAGACGGGGTTTAACCATGTTGGTCAGTCTGGTCTGGAACTCCTGAATTCATGATCTGCCTGCCTCAGCGTCCCAAAGTACTGGGATTACAGGCATGCACCACCATGCCCAGCCCAGAGAATGTTTTACACTGAAGTCAGCATGTTCTTAAAATGACATAAAGTGGAGTTGTATGTTGACTCAGACTGAGGGTAGCTCAAAGGTCTGGAGCCTGAAGGAGAAAGATAAATATAAGTAAAGTTTGATTGAGAAATATTTCCTTTTAGGCCAGGTGTGGTAGCTCATGGCTATAACCTCAGCACTTTGGGAAGAAGATGGAGGTGGATCACCTGACGTCAGGAGTTTGAGACCAGCCTGGCCCACATGGTGAAACTTTGTCTCTACTTAAAATGCAAAAATTATCCAGGCGTTGTTGTCAGCTCCTATAATCCCAGCTACTCTGGAGGTTGAGGCAGTAGAATTGCTTGAACCCAGAAAGCAGAGGTTGCAGTCAGCTGAGATTGTGCCACTGCACTCCAGCCTGGGTGACAGAGCGAGACTCTGGCTCAAAAAAAAAAAAAAGATCTTTAAGAAAGATTTTATTTTGATCACTGAAGACAAATTCAGCTGATTTTTTTTAATGAGAAAGAGGAGAAAATGTTCAGAGTGTGTCTCTGGCTGTGTGATAGGTAAGAAAAGAAATCACCATATGGCCAGGTGTGGTGGCTCATGCCTGTAATCCAAGCAGTTGGGGAGGTTGAGTCAGGTGAAGCACCTGAGGTCAGGAGTTCATGACCAGCCTGACCAACATGGAGAAACCCTATCTCTACTAAAATACAAAATTAGCCAAGCATGGTGGCGCATGCCTGTAATCCCAGCTACTCAGGAGGCTGAGGCAGGAGAATCACTTGAACCCAGGAGATGGAGGTTACAGTGAGCTGAGATCACGCCATTGCACTCCAGCCTGGGCAACAAGAGTGAAACTGTCTCAAAAAAAAAAAAAAAAAAAAAAAAAGGGAAAGAAAGAAAACACCATCTAGGACACAATGGGAAGGGTGTTTTGTTTTGTTTTATTTTCATAAACTGTTCCTTGAGCACACAAAAAATAGAGAATTTTAATAATTACAAATATCTTCTAGGATTATCTATGTATTTCATCTTTCCTCATCTCTTTTCTTTGTTCTATGCATTTCTTCCCTTTGGCTTTTCCTGGGCTGCATCTTATATATGAAACCAGTAAATGTAACTACAGTGTTTTGCTGAGTTCTGTATCTCTACCAAATTATTGAACTTCAGGGAGGTTATGGGTGTCCCCAGTTTTCAAACAGTAGCTCAGAAGCATAGATGGGCCCATGGGATTTGTGACGAACATCTGCGGTGAGGACAATGTTGTGGGACCGAGCCCTGAATCAGGGTCTGTGCTGACTCTGGGTGGTGTCAGAATTCAAATGTTAGACAATGAGTTGTTGTTGGAGAATTGTGTGATGTTCATCAAACTCTACAGATTTGGTGCCAGAAAAAAAATAATCATGGAGGCATGGCCTGGAATAAAACTCTGGGTGTTTGGGAATGGGAGGCTCTGCTCTCCTATACACAGGCTGTCACACTGCCCATTGTCCTGTGATTCCAGGTCTTCTCACAGGGTGACAGAGGACTGAAAACTTAGAGGAAAGAGCCCTGATGACACAGCCCCTTTTCTTGCAGCTGCGACCACAAGATTCCCACCTACTCACAAACACACACACTAGACATTGATGTTTCCACACTCCTCCCAGGACTAGGCACCACCTTGAGGAACTTCACCACAGCATTTTTGATCCACGTGTTTCTTGCCAAAAAGCCACAAGTGTCTACAAGCCTCCTGGTGTATCCCCACCCCCAGACACTGAATCTGCAGTAGCAACCTGTTTTCTCCACCAACTTTGGGTCTGGACTACCTGTTCATAACCTCATCTGCCTGCGTTCACACAGAAATAAATCAGAGTACAGCCCCACCTGGGCCACTATCTGTAGCAAAAATCAGTGCTTTCACCTACATTGCACTCTCTTCCACCCAGAGATTTTTTTTGTTTTTAGATTTTATTTTTGTTTCGGAATACACAGGTGGGTTTGTTATACAGCTAAAATTATGTCATGATGTGCAGATTATTTTGTCCCTGAGGTACTACCCATAGCACCAAACAGGTATGTTTTCTGATCCTTAGTCCTTCCACCCCCTACTCCCAACTACACCTCAGTATCTGTTCTCCTCTTCGTGTTCTTGTGTTCTCATTATTTAACTCTTACTTATAAATAATAACATGCATTTGGTTTTCTGTTTCTGCATTAGATTTTGTTTGTTTATTGTTCATTTTGTTTTGTTTTTGTGAAGGAGTTTTGCCCTTGTTGCCCAAGCTGTACAATCTCTGCTTACCTCAACCTTCGTTTCCTGGGTTCAAGCAATTCTCCTGCCTCAGCATCCCAAGTAGCTGGGATTACAGGCAGGTGCCACCACGTCTGGCTACTTTTGTAGGGATGGGGTTTCTCCATGTTGGTCAGGCTGGTCTCAAACTCCCAACCTCAAGTGATCTGGCTGCCTCGGCCTCCCAAAGTGCTGGGATTACAGATGTGAGCCACCACACCTGGCCTCTGCATTAATTTTCTTTTTTTTTTTTTTTGAGACGGAGTGTGGCTCTGTCACCCAGGCTGGAGTGCAGTGGCCGGATCTCTGCTCACCGCAAGCTCCGCCTCCCGGGTTTACGCCATTCTCCTGCCTCAGCCTCCGGAGTAGCTGGGACTACAGGCGCCCGCCACCTCGCCCGGCTAGGTTTTTGTACTTTCTAGTAGAGACGGGATTTCACCGTGTTAGCCAGGATGGTCTCGATCTCCTGACCTCGTAATCCGCCCGTCTCGGCCTCCCAAAGTGCTGGGATTACAGGCTTGAGCCACCGCGCCCGGCCCCTGCATTAATTTTCTAAGCATAATGGTCTCCAGCTTCATCGAGGTTATTATGAAGGACACGATTGTTTTTTATAATGGCTGCAGAGTATTCCATGATATTTATGTATCATATTTTGTTTTTACTAAATCTTTTATTTAATTTTATTTTTGGAAACAGGTTTATTGCCCTGGCTAGAGTGCCATAGCATGATACTGCTTTACTTTAGCCTCAACCTCCCAGGCTCAAGCAATTCTCTCCTACCTCATTTTCCCCAAGTAGCTGGTACTACACATATGCATTACCATGCCTGGCCAGTTTTTCTTTTTGTATTTTCCGTGGAGACAGGATTTTGCCATGTTGCCCAGGCTGGTCTCAAAGTTCTAAACTCAGGCAATCCACCTGCCTTGGTCTTTCAAAGTGCTGGGATTACAGGCATGGGCCACCGCATCTGACCATACAATGTTTTCTTTATCCATTCTACCATTGACAGGCATTCAGGGCCTGTCCATGTCTTTGCTATTTTGAATAGTGCTGCAATGAACATGCATGTGGGTGTGTCTTTATAATATAACAATATTTCCTTTGGTGTATACCCAATTATGAGGTTCTTGGGTTAAATGATAATTCTTTTTTTTAGTTCTGTGAGGAATCACCACACTGCTTTTTACGGTTCTTGAACTAATTTACACTCCCACAAGCAGAGTATAAACATTCCCTTTTCTCTGCAAACTTTCCAGCATCTGTTATTTTTTGACTTTTTAAAAATAGCCCTTCTGACTTTGTGATGTGGTATCTCATTGTGGTTTTTCTTTTAATTTCTCTAATGATTAGAGATGAACATTTTTTTATATGCTTGTTAGCCACATGTATGTCTTCTTTTGAAAACCATCTGTTCATATTTTTTTACCTACTTTTTAATGAGGTTGTTGGGTTTTTTTTGTAAACTTAAGGTTTTGGTTTTTTTTTAGATGGAGTCTTGCCGTGTCGCCTAGGCTGGAGTGCAGTCAATCTCGGCTCACTGCACCCTCTGCCACCTGGGTTCAAGCAATTCTCCTGCCTCAGCCTCCTGAGTAGCTGGGATTATAGGCATGTGCCACCACACCTGGCTAAATTTTGTATTTTTAGCAGAGGTGGGGTTTCAGCATCTTGGCCAGGCTGGTCTTGAACCGACCTCATGATCCACCCATCTTGACCTCCCAGAGTGCTGGGATTGCAGGTGTGAGCCACCGTGCCCGGCCTAACTTGTTTAAGTTCTTAATAAATTCTGGATATTAGACCTTTGTCAGAGACAAAGTTTGCAAATATTTTCTTCAATTCTGTAGGTTGTCTGTTTACTCTGTTAATAGTTTCCTTTGCTGTGAAGAAGCTCTAAGCTCTTAAGTTCAAGTAGGTCCCATTTGTCAATTTTTACTTTTGTTGCAGTTGCTTTTGGTAGATTTATCATGAAGTCTTTGCCAGTTTCTTTGTCTAGAATTGTATTTGCTAGGTTATCTTGTAGAGCTTCTTATAATTTTAAGTTTTACATTTAAGTGTTTAATTTTTCTTGAATTGATTTTTGTATATGATGTAATGAAGGGGTCCAGTTTCAGTCTTCTACATAGTGCTAGGTAGTTATTCCAGCAACATTTATTAAACAGATAATTCTTCCCACATTTCTCTTGTCAGCTTTGTCAAAACTCTGACTGCTGTAGGAGGGTGGCATTATTTCTGGGCTCTCTATTCTGTTGCATAGGTCTTGTGCACTCATGGATTTTTTTTGTAACATATTTCTCTCTTCTGCTTTTTCCCTTATAAACATTTTTTCAAGTGCATACAGTGTGCAAAATTCAGATGTCCAAGGGTTCAAACACTCCTTATAAAGTTCCAAAAAAAGATTTTGCTATTCTCTTTTCTTAATGCATTTAGATTATATGTAGATGTTTTTCTCCACTTTTTTGAAACATATGTAAATCATATTAACAGCTAAATAAACCTTTTGTCATTTTTTCTGACTCCAGATTATCTTTAGCTAGTACTTCAGATTTTTTGCTTTCTTTTTGCTTCTGAAAAGTTTTTTTCATTTTTAGTCCTTTAGACACTGATGTGTTTACCTAAAAACTCATTCTAAGAGCACACAGAAGCTTAGCACAAAGATAGGATTAAATTTTACAGTACAGAATGATAAAGAGTAAAAGATACCAAGTTTCTTTGACAGAAACCTGATTATCCAAGGTAATTATCCAATATTTGTAGGCTGAAGTGCTTGTACTACAAAAGCAAGAGCAGTTCAGTGTATAACTGAACAGTGGAGTCTGTAGTTGTACCTTGCTTTTTATTTATTACTTCAGAACAATTAGCATAGTTATGTGTAGTATTTGTAGACAAACTGCATTCATATAAATTAAACAGGTTTTTCTTTTTTTGAGACAGAGTCTCACTGTGTTGCCCTGGCTGGAGTGCAGTGGTCTGATCTCAGCTCACTGCAACTGCTGTCTCCTGAATTAAAGCGATTCTCCTGCCTTAGCCTCCCGAGTAGCTGGGACTACAGCTGCGTGCCACCATGCCTAAGTTTTTGTGTTTTTAGTAGAGATGGGGTCTCACCATGTCGGCGACCTTGATCTTGATCTCCTGACCTCAGGTGATCCACCCGCCTCACTCTTTCAAAGTGCTGGGATTACAGGCATGAGCCATAAACAGTATTTTCTGTAATTATATGCATGTAAAGCTGCAATACTTACTTTGAATGAATCACTTAAATGGTTATTTTAATATTGTTATTTATACTTTTGAAATATAAAATGTTTTAACTAAAGTATAGTTGCATTTTTTTTTTTTTTTTGAGATGGAATCTCACTCTTTCGCCCAGGCTGGAGCACAGGGATGCCATCTCATCTCACTGCAACCTCTGCCTCCTCAGTTCAAGTGATTCTTCTGCCTCAGCCTCCTAGGTAGCTAGGATGACAGGCATGCTCCATCATGCCTGCCTAAATTTTTTTTGTATTTTCAGTAGAGATGGGGTTTCACCATATGGGCTAGGCTGGTCTCAAACTCCTGACCTTGTGATCTGCACACTTTGGCCTTGCAGAGTGCTGGGATTACAGGCATGAAACACTGCACCTGGCTATATTTGCAATTTTTAAAAATGCTACATACATTATGACTAGTTCATTAAAATTATGCATACTTACATACTTATATCTAATATCTAAAGAAAATTTACTACCAAATTGTTAGAGTAGATATTAGTGTGACATGTTTATTTATTGAATAGGGATAATTATGAGTAAACACAATTTTAGTATCTTTTATTTCACTAAATTGGTATACTGCATGACAAGAAAAATAAAGACAGGTGATGTGGCCACCCAAAAACCATAATACCTATTCAATTAACTATGTTACAAGTTCTAATATATTCCACTATATGAACACAGTCAGAGTATTTCTTCATCAAAAAGAGTTGTTAGAAGTTGTCAGATGTATTTCAATATAGAACTCCATTCAATGGCTAGGAGATGAGAGAGCAGCAGAGATGGAAACTTTATAAAATTACTCTGATAATCTGCCCCCTTTTTTCATAATGCTCATGTTTCTCATGCTTAGAGTAGCTGTACACCTTGGGTGTCTAGAGAGAAAGTGCTTTTAGGGAATATTTTTTGACTGACTTGATCTATTTTATGTCTAATATGACCTTTTTCTTAAGATGTTTTGAACTGTTTTCTCTCAACATAATCTGGCTCAGATAAATATCTGTTTTTCTCCAATGCTTTGGGTGTCTGTTTCAGAAGCTCTATTAGTATCCCATCATGTCTGAATGAGGTGGGCTACCACAGTGAGAACTTTTGGAGCTATCTCTATCAGGACTCATGCTGGAAATTCAGCAATATTTTTCCGTGTCACTACTATACGTAGAAACTGTGGCTGAAACACTGCTCACATTCCCATTGTTGTGAAGGTGTAATTCTACCAAGGAGGCCTGCAGGCTCTGCTCCTGCAACTCAGGCTTCACTCTGATGTGACACTAGAGTGCTGCTGTGGCAAATGGGGTTCACGTAAACTGTGAGCTATGCTGTGGGTGGTGCCTCAGTGGCAGATGGTAGAGGTCAAGAGAGGACACTAGCAACTAGGAGAAAGCAAACAGAAATGCTGTAGCCCAGTACCACGGAGTACAGAGCCACTGCTCTAAAATGTAAATAGCCAAAAATATAGAACCCTATTCAACCATTTTTGTAGCAGAGTGAGAGCCTACCTTCAGCAGGTACCTGGTTTCAAGCTGCTAAACCAACTCCTATTATGACATTGTGAAAAGTTTATTTGTCATTGAATATAAGCAATTAGCATACACAGATGGCCTCTTCAATCTCCAGGTAAATTTGGGATGAACTACATATGACATGGTGCTGAAAATTCTACTTTTGGACTAATTATGGTGACCATCTTTCTGTATTTGCGGTCTCTTAAACAGATTGACTATGATGCATGTCACATTCAAGTTCAATTGTATAATAAAACCATTTTCTTTCTGTTATTGTGGAGTTTCTCTGGGGCTGGAGAAAATTTTTCTTTTAATTATTGTTTCCAAACACAGTCTAGAATTACCAGACATGATATAAACACATAATATGCCAGCCAAAATTTACTGTAGAGGGGACTTTCCCTCTCAGGCTTCCAGTCAACCTACACTTGTGCAGGAAAGTGCATGTTGTTCCCTAAATCTGCAGGCAGAATTTTGTCTCTGCCTATTTGCTATCTATAGTCCTCTACAGTCACTTCTACAGAGGCTAGATCAGATTTATACAAACTTCAGAGGGCAGCAATCAATCATTTTACCTCTTTCAATGACTCTTGTATCTTCAGACCTGTAATCCCAGCACTTTGGGAGGCCGAGACGGGCGGATCACGAGGTCAGGAGATGGAGACCATCCTGGCTAACACGGTGAAACCCCGTCTCTACTAAAAATACAAAAAAACTAGCCGGGCAAGGTGGCAGGCGCCTGTAGTCCCAGCTACTTGGGAGGCTGAGGCAGGAGAATGGCGTAAATCCAGGAGGTGGAGCTTGCAGTGAGCCGAGTTCGCGCCACTGCACTCCAGCCTGGGTGACAGAGCAAGACTCCGTCTTAAAAAATAAATAAAATAAAAAGAACTCTCTTATGTTTAGGAAGGTTTGAGGAACGGTTAAAAGCTGTGCCACATTCCTCACATTTGTAGGGTTTCTCTCCAGTATGAATTATCTCATGTTTAATAAGGGTTGAGGATGAAATAAAGGCTTTGCCACATTTATCACACTTGTATGCTTTCTCTCCAGTATGTGTGGGGAAAAAGAGAGATCAGACTGTTACTGTATCTGTGTAGAAAGAAGTAGACATAAGAGACTCCGTTTTGTTCTGTACTAAAAAATTCTTCTGCCTTGAGATGCTGTTAATCTGTAACCCTACTCCCAACCCTTTGCTTGCAGAGACCTGTGCTGTGTTTACTCAGGGTTTAATGGATTTAGGGCTATGCAGGATGTGCTTTGTTAAACAAGTGCCTTAAGGCATTGTTTGTTAAAAGTCATCACCATTCTCTAATCTCAAGTACCCAGGGACACAAACACTGCGGAAGGCCACAGGGACCTCTGCCTAGGAAATCCAGGTATTGTCCAAGGTTTCTCCCCATGTGATAGTCTGAAATATGGCCTCTTGGGAAGTTTCCCTTATCATCCCCCAGCCCGACACCCATAAAGGGTCTGTGCTGAGGAGAATTAGTAAAAGAGGAAGGCCTCTTTGCAGTTGAGCTAGAGGAAGGCATCTGTCTCCTGCTCCTCCCTGGGCAATGGAATGTCTCTGTAAAAAACCTGATGTTCTATTTACTGAGATAGGAGAAAACCGCCTTAGGGCTGAAGGTGAGACGTGCTAGCGGCAATGCTGCTCTTTAATGCACGGAAATGTTTGTGGAAATGTTTGCATACATGCACATCAAAGCACAGCACCTTTCCTTAAACTTATTTGTGACACAGAGATCTTTGCTCACATGTTTTCCTGCTGACCCTCTCCCCACCATTACCCTATTGTCCTGCCACATCCTCCTCTCCGAGATGGTAAAGATAATGATCAATAAATACTGAGGGGACTCAGAGACCAGTGCCGGCTCGCCGTATGCTGAGCGTCGGTCCCCTGGGCCCACTTTTCTTTCTCTATACTTGTCTCTGTGTCCCTTTCTTTTCTGAAGTCTCTCGTTCCACCTGAGAATGCCCACAGGTGTGGAGGGGCTGGCCACCCCTTCAAGTATGAATTTTCTTTTTTTTTTTTTTTTTTTGTTTAGACGGAGTCTCGCTATGTCGCCCAGGCTGGAGTGCAGTGGCTGGATCTCGGCTCACTGCAAGCTCCGCCTCCCGGGTTCACGCCATTTTCCTGCCTCAGCCTCCCGAGTAGCTGGGACTACAGACGCTCGCCACCTCGCCCGGCTATTTTTTTGTATTTTTTACTAGAGACGGGGTTTCACCAGGTTAGCCAGGATGGTCTTGATCTCCTGACCTCGTGATCCGCCCGTCTCGGCCTCCCAAAGTGCCGGGATTACAGGCTTGAGCCACCGCGCCCGGCCAAGTATGAATTTTCTAATGTGAAAAAAGGGTTGCGGGCTGGTTAAAAGGTTCGTCACATTCTCTACATCTGTAGGGTTTCTCTTCAGTATGAATTGTCTTATGTGTGTTAAACTTACAGGACTGCTTATAGCCTTTGCCACATTCTTCACATTTGTAGGGTTTCTCTCCAGTATGAATTTTCTTATGTGTAGTAGGGGTTAAGGACTGGTTGAAAGCTTTGCCATGTTCATACACATTTGAAAGGTTTTTGTTTTTTTTTTTCCCAGTATATCTTATCATATGTCTGTTTGTATTTGAAAATTTATGAAAGATTTTCACATATTCATCACATTGAAATATTTTGCTCTGGGTAGTTGTTAAACGTTGGTTAAGTCCATTATAACCTCTTTTGTGCACCTTACACTCACCCACACTTTCACAGCCTTTTTTTACTGTAAATTGTCACGCCTACATTTTGCATATCTTCTCAGTATCACTTTTTGGAAAGAATCTTTTACATTCTGCTCTGGCCAAAGTCTTCAGCAAAATGAGAACACATAACTGAAAGAAACAATAAAAACACATTACTTCAGTTACTAGACTCAGATAAATATACTTTACAAATCTAACCAATAAAGCTATACAAACTACGTAAGATGACATAGCAAAATACCACAAGCTGTAATTTGTTTCTGAACATATAAATGTAATAAAAACATACTGACCAAAATACATTTGTAAAATGTAAAATGTATAATGTGTATAATGCAAAAAGCCACATAGAAGAAAATGAAAACTCTTACTTATACACAACACAGCTTTTCCTTCTCTCCAGTATAACATTGTGCCTTTAAAAGTAAATTGCCAGTGGGGCACGATGGGTCACGCCTGTAATGCCAGCACTTTGGGAGGCCAAGGCAGGTGAATCACGAGGTCAAGTGTTCAAGACTACCCTGGCCAAGATGGTGAAACCCCTTCTCTACTAAAAACAAAAAATTAGCCAGGCATGGTAACCGGTACCTGTAATCCAGCTACTTGGGAGGCTGAGGCAGGAGAATTACTTAAACTGTGCAGGTAGAGTTGTTGTTAGCCAAGATCATGCCACTGTACTCTAGCCTATGTAACAGAGTGAGACTCTGTCTCTCACACACACACAAATGTAAGTTGCCAACTCCTGGTTTCTTTTTTAAAAAGCAAGAAAAATATTGGTACATACATCTTTATTTCTGGCTTCTGGGGCTTTTTTAGACACTGGTTAATGTCTCCCATGACATAAAATGCTGAAAGAAATGGTGATATATATTGGAATGACAGTTTGAGTCTGCTGAGCCTAAGGGTTAATATTAAGAAAGCAGAGAAACTGCAGTACGCTAAACAGGAGACAGATGTAGCAAGTGATTACTGATTATTAAGAAGAAATATGAATAAACCAATTTAACTAAACAATAAACACAAAATTTTAGATAAGACACATCCTAAAAACAGGTTTGAGAAATTCCCAGAATCTCTAACCAAGATAATTGATTTCATACTATGCCAGGATAAAGCTATATTATAAAATTTTAACAGGTAGCTTTTTGTTAATGTCAAATCTCAATCAAAGATTACAATGTATACAAAATATTAGGCAACATGGCCCATCAAAAAAATTATAAAATAAGTCGAATAATATTTAGGAAGTGAGATCGGAACACAGACAACTACTGAAGATCAGAAAAATGAGGATGACAACAAAAAATGTTAAAAATAGCAGAAAACAAAAATTGTGGATGTAAAAAGTAACTGAAAAATTTCTTAAAAGTAAGAAAAAATGAGGTAAACATGAAGAAGCTGAACAAAGTAGGCTACACCCAAACATATATTTATAACAAACATACATATAAACAAAATTTTAAAAATCACAGATAAGAACAGAATATAGGGAGCTGCAAGATAAAAATGATGGTCATTTATAAGCATAGTCTCATGAGATAACCAGTGAATTTATCAAAAAATTTTTGCAGATCAGAAGGAAACTGTGATATTGTCAAAATTATAATTTTTCTTTAAAAGCTGTCAAGTGGGAATATACCATAAGCAAAATTGTACTACCACATAAAAAGAAGTCCTTCCAAAATAACCAAATCATGAGAAAGCATATTGGCACTGCATATGCCCAACATATCAAGAATACTGAAAGGAGTTTCTTCCACAGAAAATAACATAATGCAAGAAAACAACACATAATCATATGAAAATACATAACTCTCTGGGAAAGATACACACATACATAAAAATGGAATTTCTTAACATTATCATAATGGTACAGAAAACATTTTTAATTATTCTCTAAACTTTAAAAGAAGTATAGAAATTATAAACATCCATTAATGAATATACAACATAAAAATACAATTAGTAAAATCAATAACAAAGTTAAAGGCAGATGTAATAATGAGGAATTTTTGTATGCAACTGAAGTTAATTTTTTACTGCATTAAAATATATTGTTGGATCTTTTAGAGGTTTTAGGTAATCCTAAAGTTACCACTAGTAAAATATCCGAGTATTGGCCGGGCGCAGTGGCTCACGCCTGTAATCCCAGCACTTTGGGAGGCTGAGGTGGGAGGATCACGAAGTCAGGAGATGGAGACCATCCTGGCTAACATGGTGAAACCCCATCTCTACTAAAAAAATTTTTAAAAAATAGCCAGGCGTGGTGGTGGGTGCCTATAGGCCCTGCCACTGGGGAGGCTGAGGCAGGAGAATGGTATGAATCCAAGGGGCGGAGCTAGCAGTGAGCCGAGAATGCACCACTGCACTCCAGCCTGGGCGACAGAGAGAGACTCCATCTCAAAAAAAAAAAAAAAAAAAATGAAAACAAAAAGAAAATATCTTTATAGATACACAAAAGAAAATGGGAAAAAAACTGAAAGCCTGTCAATATAAAAATCAAAAAAACACAAAAAAGACAGAGAAAATGAGACACAAAAATACAAGAATAAAACAAAAAATAACAGTAAGTTTTTATCTTTTTAAAAGATATTTAAAAACTATTTAAATATATTTATATCTTTCCAATGAAGAGACATATTTTCAATAAAAAGGTTTGTTAAAAAATTTTAAAAATCAAGATTCAACTTGCCTTTTTACAAGAGTCAGTTGAGATCTAATGACAAGTAAACACTGAAAGTTGCAGGATGGAAGTAGAAATTTCATGTAAATATTAACAAAACGAGTGCAGAAGAGGTCAAAATAATATTACACAAGCTATATCTTAAGTCAAAAACTCATATTTTGTAAAATCTACTTTAAGTCAAAACTTGAAAAAGACAAAGGAGCGCATTAAACAATATACAGATTCATTCACTGGGAACCTATGACAAATTTGTTTAAACGTGTGTGTATTTGTGTGTGTGTATGTCTGAAATTAGGGTTTCAAATATAAAAAGCAAATACTAACAAAATTGAATAAACACAGATAGAGCATTATCATTATAGTAGGATATTTCAGTACCCCACTTTCTGTAATTATAATAAAACAAGACAGAATATTAGTAAGGGAACAGAGGAAGGCAGTAAAAAACAATTATTTCTAATTTAGGTATAGAGAACACTCCCCAATAACATCAGGATACATAGCCTTCTCAATAGCTCATACAACATTCCTCTTCATAGATCACCTGTTAGGCCAAAAACAAAGTCTTAACACATTTTTCGAAACTGAAATTGTATAGATTACTTTCTATGACAGAAATGGAATTAGAGTATAAAACAATAATACAAATAATAAATTTACAAATATATAGAAATGATACACCACACTCTTGAGCATGCACTTGTTCAAAAAACTGGGCTGGGTGCGGTGGCTCATGCCTGTAATCCTAGCACTTTGGGAGGCCAAGGCGGGTGGATCACAAGGTCAAGAGATCGAGACCATCCTGGCTAACACGGTGAAACCCCATCTCTACTAAAAATACAAAAATTAGCTGGGCGTAGTAGCAAGCACCTGTAGTCCTAGCTACTCGGGAGGCTGAGGCAGGAGAATCGCTTGAACCCGGGAAGTGGAGATTGCAGTGAACTGAGATCACGCTACTGCACTCCAGCCTAGAGACAGAGCAAGACTCTGTCTCAAAAAAAAAAGAAAGTAAAACAGGAAATGAGAAAAATATAACTACTAGAAACACATAAAACAGTAACAATATAACTGGTACTAACAACTTCATTTCTTTAATCAATTATTTTAAATATAAATTAATTAAACTACTTAATAAAATGAAATGTAGTCTTAGGACTTTGGAAGGCCAAGATGGGTTGATCACTTGATCCCAGGAGTTCACCACCAGCTTGGGCAACATGGGAAAACTCTATCTCTACAAAAAAATACAAAAAAGCTAGCTGGGTGTGATGGGAAATACTTGTAAATCCACTACTTGAGAAGCTGAAATGAGGAGATCATCTAAGTTTGGGAGGTTCTGGTAGCAGTGAGGCCTGCAAATCAGTCTCGTTGACCGAATGAGACCCCAGTTGAAATATAAATGAGGCCTGGCACGTTGGCTCGTGGCTGTAATCCCAGCACTTTAAGAGGCCAAGGCAGGTAGATCATGAGGTCGAGTTCGAGACCAGCCTGGCCAATAAGGTGAAACCCCCCGTCTCGACTGAAAATACAAAAATCAGCCAGGCGTTGTGGCACATGCGTATAGTCCCAGAGACTCGGGAGGCTGTGGCAGAAGAATCGCTTGAACCCGGGAAGCAGAGGTTGCAGTGAGCTGAGATCATGCCCACGCTCCAGCCTGGGTGACAGAGTGAGACTCCGTCTCAAAAAAAAAACCTACGCTGAAAAAACACACTAATACGAAACTACAAAACAATAATAAAAAAAAGTTTACTCTCATAAAACCTGGTATGCAACATTGATGTATCATTAAAAAAAAGTTTGTCAGGCTGGGTGCAGTGGCTCACACCTGTAATCTCAGCACTATGGGAGGCCGAGGAAGATGGATCACCTAAGGTCAGGAGTTTAAGACCAGCCTGGCCAATGTGGTGAAATCCCATCTCATATAAAAATATAAAAATTAGTTGGGTGTGGTGACACATGCCTATAATTCCAGCTACTTGGGAGGCTGAGGCATAAGAACTACTTGAAACCAGGAGGTGGAGGTTGCAGTGAGCCAAGACTGCACCACTGCACTCCAGCCTGGGTGACAGGGCGTGATTCCATCTCAAAAAATTAATTTAAAAAATTTGTCAAGGTAACTGCTGTTACTGTGTACTCATTAAATGCAGATATTTTTAATTATTGGCATGCACTGTGTGGCAATAAAATTTCAGAGAATATGCAGCATAATTATAAATAGAAGATTCTTATTTTCATTTCTTATAAATTCTCATTTCTAAGAAATGAGAAATGAGAAACTTTTAATAAATCAGCATTTAAAAAGACTAGAGTTACTTTCTACATTTTAAATATATGTAATTCTTACACAAAATGAAACAGCTGAAATCTAACTTTAGAAGCAAAGAATAGCCTTACATTTTTAAACATAAAATACATATATATATATTGCAGAATAGGGTTAGACCCTCTGACATGTAAAACATATATTAGGAAATAAACTATGTTATTATTTAGATACAGGCTAAAGAAAGTAGATAAAAATCTTATAATTCCTTATTGCCTGCAGCAAACTTAAATTTATAAGTAACTATTTTAGTAAATATAGAGTGTCTACTAATTATCTAATTTACTTCAGGCATACCATGCAAATTCTAGCATATTGTCCTAAATATCTGAATCTAAAATTAACAGACAAATTTGAAATAGAAAACAGAAATTAAAAATGTATAGGGAGAGTGACATTGGTAAGATGAAAAGATTAAAAGTCCCCTACATTCATATCCCCTTACAGCAAAAAAATGTCACCCAACCCTGACAAAAATGCCTTTATGAGAGAACCAAGCATTATGGCTCACACCTGTAATAACAGCACCATGGTACGTTAAGGTTGGAAAACTGCTTCAGGCCAGGATTTTGAGACCAGCCTGGGTTATGTAGCAAGAGCACATCTCTAAAATAAGTACCTGTAAGAGAGATTTGAGATCCTCGGAGGGAGTTGTGAGATACTGTTAAAGCTGAAGATTGAGAAGGCAGGCCCTCATTCAGGTGGGAAAGTGCAGGGTCCCTGTTCTTGTCTACAGACCAGGATAAGGTTCGCCCAACTTGGTCTCACTGAGAATTGTGAACTTACTCTGTAACTCTCCCAAACTCCTCCCAGCCACAGTCTGGGAGAAGTCCTGCCATTCCAGAGACCTGGAGGAAGGCACCCATTTACAGCCACATAGGCAGACCTGCAGACATTGGCCTTTACTCTGGTTTCTGAAGCGGCTCAGTGACTCAGTTTCAGTTACCTGAGCCACAGTTTATGGTCAGTTCTGCCTATAGAGAATCCACACAGTTACCTGAGAAAATGCTCTCTGGTACTCAGTGAAAGCCACACTCATAAGGCCCACTATATGCAGAACCGACAGCAAAAACCTGCCCTAATGTCTGCCCTACAGAGCAAAGTCCTGGACATTCAGTCTGTCCAAAAATAAAATGGGATTACAACCACCCAAGCCCCTGTAACAAGCCAACTAAAGGTGGACCCTAGTGCAGACCCAGCAGCCTTGTGACCAAGCTACAATTCCTCTTCACTACAAATTCAGAGATCTCATCACCCTAAGGGCCCAACAAAAGATCTTTACCTTCTAAAATCAGTTTATGAAAACTTGAAGAGGTGTTTGCTCCATCAAATTCAGACACCAGTACAAAACTACATTGTGCCCATTGTCGATGCTTCTATTGACACTACACTTGGCTAATTATTGTATTATTAGTAGAGACGTGGTTTCACCGTGTTGGTTAGACTGGTTTCAAACTACTGACCTTGTAATCCATCCACCTAGGTGTCCCAAATTGCTGGGATTGCGAGCGTGAGCCACCACACCCAGCCTGTTGTGTTCATTTTCACTCCACCTGTCTGGGGGTTTGGCAATCATCTCATGTCTCTTCATAGTCAAAGGTTTTTTTTCTTTGACAACAATACCTGTTTAATAAAAATTAATACCGTGAATCTTGCTCATATTCTCCAATTACAAGCTAGTAATGTGCTAAGCAGAGAGGATGTGATAAAATATTCTAGTAAATTAATACCAAAATACTAATTCATAATAGAAATTTCTAAATATTTAGAAAATACTTTCACTTGGCCCAGCACGGTGGCTCACACCTGTAATCCCAGCACTTTGGGAGGCCGAGGCAAGCGGATCACAAAGTCAGGAGATCCAGATCATCCTGGCTAACATGGCGAAACCCTGTCTCTACTAAAAACACAAAAAATTAGCCAAGCGTGGTGGGGGGCACCTGTAGTCCCAGCTACTGGGGAGGCTGAGGCAGGATAATGGCATGAATGTGGGAGGCGGAGCTTGCAGTCAGTGGAGATCGCACCATTACACTCCAGCCTGGGCTACAGAGCGAGACTCTGCTTCAGAAAAAAACAAAAAAATCCTCACTTTTTAGGTCTCTTAATTTTACTACCTGGTACTACTGAATCAAAAATTGGTGATGACAATTAGATTTTCAGGTGGGGGAAGCAATATTTTATGCCAGTAAATTTTTGGAATTACCACTAATTTAGAGTGAAGAATACGCTTAACCGAGGAATGTTTAAAGTTTGGATTAAGATGAAACATCTTGAAGAAATTGTCTTCTAAATGAAAGAATCCTGAAGATTTTCTGGAAAAAGGGCATCTGAAACTCTTTTATGCAAAGAATAAAGTACTAAAAAGCATTCCACAAAAAAGAGAAATAAAACTTTTAGAGTATACTATGAATTATGTATTAAAGTTATACTCACAAAGGAAGACCAAGTTTCTGTAGTTCTGAAACTTCACATCCCTATATAAATTCTACTGTGCAGTGTCCAGGCAATGCCACTCCTCCAGAGAGAATTCTATGGCCACATCTCTAAATTGCAATGGTCTCTGGAAAACACACATGCACACACATTTTTACCAAGTGGCCATGGGTGGAATTTTTAATTTGACTTAAGGTCAAATGAGAGAATAAAGACAATTCGTTCTGACTTACAGGACTGACTAAAATTAACCAATAAATTTTCAACACAGAAATATTCTCTAATGTATTCTCTAACTCTGAGAAAAAACAGCTGTGTAAGATACACATCAGTTCATATGTGATATTTTTCTAGATAATAAAGTATAAAATTAAAGGCATGAACATGTACATTTTTGAGTGCTATATTTACATCATATGGAATGAGTTCTGAATATTTTTCAGATGGAAAAGGCATATTGAATTAGAAGGCATCTCTCAAATTTTAATATGTACAAAAAGCTGAAGACCTTCTCATGCAGGATTTTTTTCCCCCAGAAGATCTGGAATGAAGTCTGATTGATTTACTTATTTTTAATTTTTTTGAGATGGAGTTTCATGCTTATTGCCCAGGCTGGAGTGCAATGGTGCAATCTTGGCTAACCGCAACCTCCACCTCCCAGGTTCAAGCAGTTCTCTTGCCTCAACCTCCTGAGTAGCTGGGATTGCAGGAATGTGCTACCATGCTTGGCTAATTTTTTTTTTTTTTTTTTGTATTTTTAGTAGAGATGGGGTTTTTCCATTTTTATCAGGCTGGTCTCGAACTCCTGACCTCAGGTGATCCTCCCACCTCGGCCTCCCAAAGTGCTGGGATTATAGGCGTGGACCACCATGCCCGGCCGATTTTTTGAATTTCTAACAAGCTCACCAGTAATGCCAGTGTTTTTGGCCCAAGAAGGATATGTTGTCAAACATCCAGCAAGTGGAAGCGCCAATATTTTTCCCACTTTTCGTAGCCTGCAAACAAAGTTAAGAGTCTTCATTTTCCAAAGAAAAATATGTAGAAAAAAATGAGAAAAAAGGACAGCTACCAGATTGAATGTGATGGTTTATGCACGTCAGCTGCATAAACATACTTAATAATACAGAGAAAAATAATTAACTCTATAGTGAAAAAAATCAGAGAGCTATTTCACCAATTGAATCATTATTAATTTCACTAGGACAAATTTTTATGATGTGCTAATGCACACAGATGAACACAGCATCACTGTTGAAATATTACTCCCGAAAAAAGTAAATTATAGTCTGAATTTATACAAACTTCAAAACACAGATAACTCCTATGTTCTGTCATTTTTAGTAGTAATTTTAAGTAGGCTTCATTTAGCACCCCAGAGAGCAGGTATCTCCTAATAAGTTTTTTCAGAATTTTCTGGGTAATAAATGCCATAATGCCATCCCATTTAAATAAGCATTTTCTTTCTTTTTTTTTTTTGTTTGTTTTTTTGAGATGGAGTTTCGCTCTTGTCACCCAGGCTGGAGTGCAATGGTGCAATCTTGGCTCTCCACAACCTCCACCTCCCAGGTTCAATTGATTCTCCTGCCTCAGCCTCTCGAGTAGCTGGGATTCCAGGCACACGCCACAACGCCCAGCTATTTTTTATTTTTTTTATTTTTTGTATTTTTAGTAGAGATGGGGTTTCACCATGTTGGTCAGGCTGGTCTCAAACTCCTGACCTCAGGTGATCCACCTGCCTTGGCCTCCCAAAGTGCTAGGATTACAGGTGTGAGCCACTGCGCTCAGCCTAAATAAGCATTTTCCTAACCCTGTTCTGCATAGAGCTAATGGAACATACAGATGGAGCCTAAACATTACATGTACACCATCTTTACTAAGGACCACAGTTTTCCCCAGTAGAAATCCTGAGTATCCACTTCTTTCCATGTTCAACAGCCACAAAGGGAACATTTTTAATGTTTCAGGTCATAAATTCCTGCTGAGAATTTTTCATGGCATATAAGAAGCTATGACGTAGAGAATGTAGGGAAGGCTCTGGGATATAGGAAAGAAATATTTTTCAGAGACCCTTGACTATCATAAGAATTTTAACAAGTAGTTAAACCAAACTCATTAGGGAGGAAAAACACAAGCAGAGAAGTAAAGTTTTGTGAGTAGTAAATGCATGGCAGTCCAGGAGGCAGAGTGGACACAGCTCTCCATCTGAGACATGTTTACCTGAAGAAAAGCCTTCTCTTTTTTCTCATTTTTCTCTGGAATTTTTTCTCAGATGAGATTCTCTGAACAAATTACACCTCCAGCTTGAGAATATGCCTTTAAAGGTGTCAGTACCGTATGTTTACCTGCTAGCATGACATCACCTGTCAGAAAAAGCCCCCCCATTTCTGTCCTTTAAAACAAAGAGACTCAGAAACAATGAGCTGCTCCATGAAAATAAAAACGTAAGTATCTCCTTTCCTGTCCTCAGGTGCCCTCCCCTGCCACAGACACCAGTAATTTCTGCTACAGTAATGGAAATATGCACCACACTGACCTCTCCCTACCAGATTCAAACAGAACAGACCCTGTGACCACCCTTTAGTCCAAAGGTGGAACTTAACTCTCATGAATGTATTTTGAAACCCTCATACTTGATTCTGACCTCACATTAGAGCCACATGAGGCCCTTCATTAAAACAACATGGATGCTTCCACCCAGAACATTAAACAGAAGCTGTGGGGAGGAGACAAGAGATTTCTGCATATTGGCATGTGATCCTAATGAGAAGCCTGGGCTGATCACCACTAAGCTAAGCACTGCCTCTCAAGCTTTAACGAGTTTATAAATCACTTGGTAATTTTGGCCCCATTTTATGTAATGTGATTCTGCAGGCTTGAAAAGGGCCCGGGAATGGTTGTTTGAAAGGAGTTCCCTGTCAATGCTGATGTTGCTCTCCCTGGGCTCACTACTAGCATCAGTTAGAAAAGCAGGCACACCACAGCGTCCCTTACCCTCAGCACTCTTGTCATAACCAAATACTTCTCGTCAAACAAGGACAACCCATCTCCATCCTAAAGATTTATAGTCTTTGCTGGTTCTTTAAAGTTTACAGAGGAAACAGAGACAGCAAGGTCTAAATAAGTCTGTATTTAAAAAACAACATGTACCCATGTACTAATGCAATGTTTATTAAGCAGGTACTATGTGCTCAAGAGTGTCATACAGAGCACGGCACTGGGCACAATGCATTATGTGGTTAAATTCTCATAACACCCTAGGAGCTGGTATTAAGGGTTTAATAATGTCCAGGATTTAGATAAAGGGCCCAGCATTTTTATTTCTTCTTCTGTTTCTCTGTCATCAATTTTTTTAAAATTTTTTAAAATAATTAAAGCTAAATATAAGCCAGGCATGGTGCCTCACGCCCGTAATCCCAGCACTTTGGGAGGCCGAGGCGGGCGGATCACGAGGTCAGGAGATTGAGACCATCCTGGCTAACATGGTGAAACCCCGTCTCTACTAAAAATACAAAAACAAAATTGGCCGGGCGTGGTGGCGGGCACGTGTAGTCCCAGCTACTTGGGAGGCTAACGCAGGAGAATGGCGTGAACCCGGGAGGCAGAGCTTGCAGTGAGCTGAGATCGTGCCACTGCACTCCAGCCTGGGCGACACAGCGAGACTCCATCTCAAAAAAAAAAAAAAAAAAAAAAAGCTAAATATAGTCAGATGAAAGAGATATAGAAATAAAGAGTTTAATGTAGTTTAGTGTAAATGTTATTGTTCATATTTACATTTTTGTGACTTGCAGAGCAACTACTGGATCTGCAGGAAAAGAAACAAGTTGTGAAATAGAATGCTCTGCAAGCACTGGTTTCAATAGAACATTTAAAAACTAAGACCCTACAATACACACTTTATTTTTCCCATTTTTCTGCTTTTGGGTTTCAGGAACTTGTGAGCACCAGCTCTAAAAAGGCAGCAGGATTCACAGCCAAAACTCCGATCTCTTCTAATCAGTTCAATGAGACAAGGGTCCAGGGTAGGGTCAGACCTAAAGAAGGCCTCCAAAAAGGTTGAATCAGATCTTAAATCCCAGAGTTTCTGTAATTTTAATCTTTTCTAACTACCGCCCTATCAACTTTACACTATATATTAATACACAATGTAAGCAAATCCCTGAAGGTTTTCTAGGGCATTTTTTTTTTTTTTTTTTTTTTTTTTTTGAAACAGTCTCACTTTGTTACCCAGGCTGGAGTGCAGTGACATGATTTCAGCTCACTACAACATCTGCTTCCAGGATTCAATTGATTCTTCTGCCTGAGACTCCCTAGTAACTGGAACTAGAGGTGTACACCACCATGCCCGCCTATTTTTGCATTATTAGTAGAGATGGGGTTTCACTGTATTGGGAGGCTGGTATTGAACTTCTGACCTTGTGATCCACCTGCCTCAGCCTCCCAAAGTGCTGGGATTACAGGTGTGAGCCACTGTGCCCCGCCTTTCTATGGTAATCTTATCAGAAAATAAATATGTACACTTAGCAAGGTAAAAGGAATAGAAATTCTACAGCCAGGCATGGTGGCACATGCATGTAACCCCCGGCACTTTGGGAGGCTGAGGTGGGTGGATCATGAGGTCAAGAGTTTGAGACAAGCCTGACCAATATGGTGAAACCCCCTCTGTACTAAAATACAAAAATCAGCCATGTGTTGTGACAGACACCTGTAATCCCAGCTACTCAGGAGGCTGAGGCAGGACAATTGCTTGAACCAGGGTGGCAGAGGTCGCAGTGCACTGAGATCATGCCATTTCACTCCATCCTGGGGGACAGAGACTCCATCTTAAAAATATATATATATATATAACAATTCTTCCATTTATAAATATCCCGTTAGGTGCAGACATCAGAAGTCACAACAACATAAAGTGGCCTAAATAAAGCCCAAGGTTTTGGACACATCTATATATTATACCAACCATATGATGCATAATTCAACTATTTATCCAGTTCCTAGTCTAGACTAAAAATTTCTGGATTATAGGAACCATGACTGCTTCATGTATTTTTATAATGGCCATAAGAAATGGAAGCAACTAGTTTATCTGTTTGGGTCTCCAGATCCCCTCCTTGTTTATCATCCAAGTACCAGGAAACTGGAGAAACTCTCATCTGGGTACCAACCAAAGACACTGCTTGTATGATGGAATGAACAAACACAGGACGACTCATTTCTCTTACACTGAGACAGAAGCAGAATTAGCCACTCTTGTCAGCCTAACACAATTCTGCTCTGGACATCCTCAAATGTCTCAAAGACACCTAGATGATTATTTATTTATTTATTTATTTTTGAGACAGAGTCTCGCTCTGTTGCCCAGGCTGGCTACACGCGCCCGCCACCATGCCCGGCTAATTTTTTTTTTTTTTTTTTTTTTTGTAGTTTTAGTAGAGACGGCGTTTCACCGTGTTAGCCAGGATGGTCTCGATCTCCTGACTTCCTGATATGCTCGCCTCGGCCTCCCAAAGTGCTGGGATTACAGGTGTGAGCCACCGTGCCCAGCCGTTTCTCCTTTTTGTCATTAAAAAAAAATCAGCTGAATTTGTCTTCAGTGGTTGAAATAAAATATATCCTTTTTTTTTTTTTTTAAATAATGGAGTCTCACTCTGCCTCCCAGGCTGGAGTGCAGTGGCGTGATCTCAGCTTACTGCAACCTCCGCCTCCCAGGTACAAGTAATTCTACTGCCTCAGCCTCCAGAATAGCTAGGATTACAGGAGACCAAAACCATAACCAGCTTTTTGTTTTCTGGGTTTTTTCTGAGACAGAGTTTCGCTCTTGTTGCCCAGGCTGGAGTGCAATGGTGTAATCTCAGGTCACCACACCCTCCACCTCCCAGGTTCAAACAATTCTCCTGCCTCAGTCTCCTGAGTACCTGGGATTACAGGTATGCACCACCATGCTTGGCTAATTTTTTTTTTTTTTTTTTTTTAGTAGAGATGGGGCTTCTCCATGTTGGCCAGGCTGGTCTCGAACTCCTGACCTCAGCCTCCCAATAATTTTTGTACTTTTAATAGATACAGGGCTTCACCATGTTGACCAGGCTGGTCTCAAACTTCTGTCATCAGATGATCTGCCTGCCTCGGCCTCTCAAAGTGCTGAGATTACAGGCGTGAGCCACCAACCTGACTTAAAATTAAACATTTTTAAATTAAACTTTACTTAAGAGTATCTCCCTCCCTCAAGCTCTTAAACTTTGAGCTACCCTCAGTCTGAGTCAACATACAAAACCATGTAATGTCCCCCCTAAGAACAAGCTGATTACAGGGTAAGGCATCCTCTAATCTAAAATCTGATTTTCAACCCTCCATTTGCCATTCCCTTCCCAACTCGTTTCTAGGCTTGTTTGCTCCTTTCTGGGAAAGAAAGCTCTTTTATGCCTACATCTTTGCAAGCCATAAAGATCTTATAGTTATTTGGTGTTTCCTCCTGTTGCAATATGTTTTTGGAATTCTTTTTTTTTTTTTTTTTACATAAATCTAATGTTTTTATTTTACAAAGTTTAGAAATAGTCTCAAAACAATAACAACTTCATCATCAGTAAGACCTTCCCAGTTTCCTTTCATATGAACCTTAACTGTATCTGCCTGTGGGACCCCAGCTTTCTAGGGCTCTGTAGCTTCTCTCGGGATAAAGGCTTCTTCTAAGGCTGGGTGAGCAGGCTGGGACATCTGCATGGGCGGCTCCTCAGAAAGAAGTAACTGGGACTTTAATAACTTCCTGTTGCAGGCTTAATATTAGCCTTAGCTTGGAGTCACTAGGTTCAAGTTTTAATTTCCATGTCAGAGTTATTCACTTGGTTTTCAAAACTAAGTGTTTGAAAAATCCAGTGAAATTACTCACAGTGTTTACATAAGAAAAAGAAATTTTAAGGTGCGTACATTCTTATTTATTATTATTATTTTTTTTTGCGATGGAATCTCACTCTGTCACCCAGACTGGAATGTAGTGGCTGGATCTCGGGTCACTCGGCAACCCCCACCTCCTGGGTTCAAGCTATTCTTCTGCCTCAGTCTCCCAAAGAGCTGGGACTACAGGCATGCTCCACCACAACCAACTAATTTTTGTATTTTTAGCAGAGACAGGGTTTCACTATCTTGGGCAGGCTGGTCTCGAACTCCTGACCTCAAGTAGTCAACCAGCATTGGCCTCACAAAGTGCTGGAATTACAGGCATGAGCCACTGCACCTGGCTAAGGTGCTTGCATTTTTATGCCTCCACAAGAAGAACAAATATATCTACTTCTTTCAGACAATATATGTATTATTTTATTATTTATGTTAAAAAATAATGTAGTAAAAAATTAGTCATATGGGAACACTTCTAGAAGTTACCATGTTTCATCACATACAATTTAGCATTAAACTCAGAAATCAAGACAACAGGATATAGAATGGAGATATTCACTGTCACAAATTTACCCTGCAAAAAGAGGAACTGATGTTTTGATGAATCTGTATAATTCACCAATTATCTACCACATTTTCCTATGAAAATATATTCATTGTCCACAGCCAAAATGGAAGAGAGATTTTCCCTATTTTTTTCCGTGGTAGCTAGCATTATAAAGCTAAGGCTTAGAATTCTGTTTGAAATCACTAAGACATAAAAAACACACCTGAGAAAATTCCTAAACTCACTCTTGGAAAGAAAAATGTAAATGAGAGTTACTAACAAATGGAATATATGATTAAATATTAATTTTTTGAAACTCATCTCTTTTATTTTCTTTGTAAATATTTCCTTACCTTTTAAGCCCTACTAATACAATGCAGATTACAGTTAATAAAAGTGATGCAGGTGGGTGCCTTGGCTCACTTTAATGCCAGCACTTTGGGAAGGCAAGGCAGGCAGATCAATCAAAATTAAAAGTTTGAGCAGGGCGTGGTGGTTCATGCCTGTAATCCCAACACTTTGGGAGGCCTAGGTGGGCGGATCACCTGAGTTGAGAGTTCGACATCAGCCTGACCAACATGGAGAAATCCCATCTCTACTGAAAATACAAAAATTAGGCGGACGTGGTGGCACATGCCCAAGGCTGAGGCAGGAGAATCGCTTGAACCTGGGAGGCAGAGGTTGCAGTGAGCCAAGATCACTCCATCGCACTCCAGCCTGGGCAACAAGAGCAAAACTCTACCTCAAAAAAAAAAAAAAAGACTAAAAGTTTGGGACCAGCCTGGTCCATCTCTACTAAAAATACAAAAACTAGCCAAATACAGTAGTGCACACTTGTAGTCCTAGCTACTTGGGAGGCTGAGGCATGAGAATCACTTGAACCCAGGAAGCAGAGGTTGCAGTGTGTTGAGATCAAGCCACTGCATTCCAGCCTGTGCAAGAGAGAGAGATTGTTTCAAAAAAAAAAAGAAAGAAAAGAAAGGCCGGGCGCGGTGGCTCAAGCCTGTAATCCCAGCACTTTGGGAGGCCGAGATGGGCGGATCACGAGGTCAGGAGATCAAGACCATCCTGGCTAACACGGTGAAACCCCGTCTCTACTAAAAAATACAAAAAACTAGCTGGGTGAGGTGGTGGGCGCCTGTAGTCCCAGCTACTCAGGAGGTTGAGGCAGGAGAACGGCGTAAACCCGGGAGGCGGAGCTTGCAGTGAGCTGAGATCCAGTCACTGCACTCCAGCCCAGGCGACAGAGCAAGACTCCACCTCAAAAAAAAAAAAAAAAAGAAAGAAAGAAAGATAAATCTATATGAACAAATAAATCGGTGTTGATAAGGTGAATTCTACAGGTTGTATCAGGATTTTGGAGATTTCTGGGGATGAGCAAGGCCCCAGAGTTTCCTCCTGTGACATTTTCCCTGAAGTTGCTCATTCTATTATTCAATTTGAAAATGGATAAAAATGTTTTTTCCTGTTCCAATATTTAAGAAATTCAAAACAAAAAGGCCTATGTATGCATGATTCTCAGTCAGTGGTGCCCGGCTAAGGAAGGGCAAAGAATCTCACATCCACAGAAGTATGATGCTCTGTCAGATAAAGATGTCTCCCTGTGCCAGAGCCACATATTTCACACATGATCAGAGGCTTTCACAGGCAAGCATTGCCCTGCAGCCCTACCGCAGACTTAACCCTGAGAATCCGACTTAAACACGGATGAACACGCGCGCAAGGGTTCTGATCTACATGAATCCTCTCTTAATGGTTCCTTCCAGGGATCTGGGATCTTTCCCAAAGTCATCTGCCACACACAGATAGACTCAAAAATGTGGACAAAAGCTTTGATCCTCACTGGCACACCTGCCCTGTCCTATCAGCTTCTCTAGAAGTACGCTGCTCTAATTGCTCCTGAGAGAGCCCATCTTAAGGTATCTCTCTGTGCCAACATAATTGATTTCATAAAGTGGGAAGACAATAGGCAAGAGTCAAGCTATGCTGGGGGCTCTCTAAGATCCCTTACCTGTGTCTCTACTTTACAAACATATTGACTAATACAGCTTCATCTCTAAGTGGTAGGAAAAGGGAAGGAGGAGCCCCAGTTCACAGAAGAAGGAGAAAATGTAATCAATGCTGCCTAGCGTCCAGCTTCAGCTTACCCATGGGGGACTGAGTCTCTTCTGAAAAAAGCAATGGTTCTCCATAGTACTAGTCTGTTCTCATGCTACTAATAAAGAGATACCCAAGACTGGGTAATTTATAAAGGAAGGAAGTTTAATTGACTCACAGTTCCACATGGCTGGAGTTCGGCGGTCGGTTCAACATCATGGAGGAAGGAAAGGAGAGGCAAAGACACATCTTACATTGTGGCAGGCAAGAGAGCATGTGCAGGCGAACTGCCCTCTGTAAAACCATCAGATCTCGTGACACATATTCACTATCACGAGAACAGCTTGGGAAAGACGCACCCCTGTGATTCGATTACCTCCCACCAGGTCCCTCTCACAACACATGGGAGTTCTGGGAGCTACAATTCAAGATGAGATGTGGGTGGGGACACAGCCAAACCATATCATTCATCACCTGAAGGAACTGTGGTCTCAGACAGCTGGGCATTGAGAGTGCGTGCTGCCCCCTAGAATTCCACACCTACATCACAGAGAGATAGAATAGTCTCAAAGGATTGTTAAGGGTAATGTGGGGAGTCAAAAGGAGGAGATGAATTCACAGCCTCTGCCTTACTTTCTGGTCTAACAAATACTACTCCTGTCCTGGCCCAACAGGATTCCCATACTCTTTTCTGGGTTGCATGAGGAGTAATTCAGAAAGACAAAAACTAATTAATGCCCCTCTATTCCCCACAGCTTCTGAGGTTTAAGTTGTGCATTCCTTGGGTTTCAGGGTGTTGTTCTCCCTCTACCTCCACAGAATCAGTGTGTCCCATTCCAATACCTATGATTTCACCTGTATTCTTGTCCCCTCCTACTTTCTCCTAGACATTTTATGTAGTAGAGCCAGGTGAAACACAGACAAGCATATTTACATAAAACTTAACCAGAACTAAGTTGGAGTTCCATAAGCCCCATCGGGCTAGGATGGCACTCAGGCTGGCCTAAGATTGTGGTTATGGAAAAGAATGTCACATTTTGCCCAGGAATGATCAGTGTGGAATCCCAAATTTGGGAAATGGATCCTTAGAGTCCCCAACTATTTCATCCCTCTCTTGGAGGCAATCAGGAAGAGATAATCCCCTTTTGGAGAAAACCATGTCTAATTAACAGATGGTCTAACCAGCATGTGTGGAAAACGAGGTAAAATCAGACAGTTGACCCATTTTAGTACATTTTGTAATAAATGCCACAAAGTCAGAGTTCAAGTGGTCTCAAAAGCCTAAAAGGTAACATAGATTAGTTTCAAGGAACACATGGTGTCGCTGAGTGTTCCAACTTCCCAGAGGGTGAGAACCATGGCAACTCTGAGCAGGCTGGGAAACGATCCCGGACCCTTGAAGTTCTGTGAGAAATCAAACTTCCGGCATTTTGGAAGTCAGGAAGCCAGCACGCTGGGGGATGCGGTACCACAATTAGTTGGTGAGACAAGCTGCCTTGGCTACGTTCACTCCAATCAGGTAGGAGAGGTTAAAGAACAGCCAGGCTCCTCCTCCTCATGGCGGAAGTGCTCTGAAGGTATAGAGGCGCGAGACCGGTAGCTGAAATTTCTTAATCAATGCCGGCCAGTGATCGCAGGGCTGCAGGACTACAATCCCAGCGTGCACAGGGATCCGGGACTGCGCGCTTCACTGGAGGAAGGTACAGAGCGGGGCGCGCCTCGCTGAACTTTCTGGGAGATGTAGTCTCATAGCAACTCCCAGCCCTTTGGCTAGAAGGCTACAGGACTACAATCCCAGCCTGTACCAGGCTCGGGAGCGGTTCGCAGCCCACAGAAAGGGGCAGGGCGGTGCGCGCAGCGCCTCCTATGCTGGGAGTTGTAGTGTCTTCACCGTTCTTAGCCAGTGGGTAGGTTGCTTCAGAACTACAATCCCAGTATGCATCGGGGCGGTGCGTAGTCCTGGAGGGAGGGGCAGAGCGCTGTGGACTTACTGGTGTCCAAAGTATTGCTGGCAACCAATTCCATGCCGCCCCCTTGCCAGGGAGAGTGACTACAGCTCGGGACGTGAAGGGTAGGTCTGGGCTGGGCATTGAGGAGGGTATTAAGCTAGGAAGTATACTTTACCTTTGTCCAAATCGGGCGGTTCGGCCTCCCCTCATTGGCCCTGTGCAGCTGGGTTTCCTCTCTCACCTGCACCCAAGTCTCTTTCCAGAGCATTGCATCGTCTCCAGCCCAGGAAGCTGCCTTCTTTCCTAAACTGGTATGGAAACTGTCCTGATGTCTGAGACAATGTCCGTTGTGCCTCAGCCCTCTGCCTTCTCTAGTCAGAGCGCGAGCTCAGCTGCTTTTGAGAGAAATCTGCCACCTGGCCCACCTGCGCACAACTTCAGAACTTTGTAGCGGGTCACAAGGGCTGCGTCTTCCGGGAAATGTCAAGGGCACTGGCGCCTTTTTCGCAAATGTGAAAGTTGAGAAATCAAGAAGGTTAATTACTGGGTTGCCCAGGATCTGCTAAGAGCAAAGGAGGAAACCCCATTTCCCAGGCATGTGTCTTGTGAGCCATTTTTTATCAACCCTCTTAAGTGGACAAGCTCCAAAACACAACTTGAAGCTGATGATGATTTAGGCCATTTACGCTTGAACTAATTGGCCTCATCTCAAGTCAGTGTCTCAGAGACACAGGTGGGACCTGATCCCTTAGGAACAGACAGCATTCCAGATTTGTGGGAGCAACTTTTGTGATGTGGGGCGCCGGGGGGTCATTTGAAACTGGTCAGGTTGCTGGGCGTGGTGGCTCACGCCTGTAATCCCAGCACTTTGGGAGGCCGAGGCAGGCGGATCACGAGGTCAGGAGATCGAGACAATCCTGGCTAACACGGTGAAAACCCATCTCTACCAAAAATAGGAAAAATTAGCCGGGCATGGTGGTGGGCACCTCCCAGGTACTCGGGAGGCTGAGGCAGGAGAATGGCTGAGCCAGGGAGGCCGAGCTTGCAGTGAGGCGAGATCGCACCACTGCACTCCAGCCTGGGTGACAGAGCCTCTGTCTCAAAACAAAAAACAAAAAACAAACAAACAAAAAAAAAACTGTCAGGTTTCACATCTGTGCTTTGGATGGAAAGCCCATCACTCACAGCAGTCAGGGATGTTCCTTAACTCACTGGGGCTCAGCTTGAATTTTTCTATCTAGATAGTGTAAACATCTAGGAGCACTTCTGCTTCCATGTAACCTCTTAATTGATGTCCCTAAAATTCTATTGTCTTAGGGACAATTTCTTTCGCTTCCATAGGGCACCAGCTTTCATGCTGTTATATGTAATATGTAAAAACCTGGATTTTTTTTTTTTTTTTTTTTTTTTTTTGAGACGGAGTCTTGCTGTGTCTCCCAGGTTGGAGTGCAGTGGCGCGATCTCGGCTCACTGCAAGCTCCACCTCCCGGGTTCACGCCATTCTCCTGCCTCAGCCTCCCAAGTAGCTGGGACTACAGGCGCCCGCCACCACGCCCAGCTAGTTTTTTGTATTTTTAGTAGAGACGGGGTTTCACCATGTTAGCCAGGATAGTCTCGATATCCTGACCTCGTGATCCACCCGCCTCGGCCTCCCAAAGTGCTGGGATTACAGGTTTGAGCCACCGCGCCCGGCCAAAAAACCTGGATGTTAATCTCCAAGACATTGTTCACATCACACATTCCAGTATGTTTCATTTGTGACTTCTGAATGTAGGACAATATCAAAGAACTGAAAACTTGTTGATAAAAATTGGACCCTATGACTGTAGTTAGTGAATAATTTACCCCTTAGGGTTAATTACACCTGAGTTCATCAGCACCTGTGTAAAGAAAAGAAAAAAGAAAAATGTGACCTTGGCTGGTCACTGTGACTCAACACCTGTAATCCCAGCACTTTGGGAGGCCGAGGTGGGTAGATCACCTGAGGTCAGGAGTTTGAGTGTAGCCTGGCCAACATGGTGAAACCCCATCTCTACTACAAATTCAAAAATTAGCTGGGGGTGGTGGCGGGAGCTATAATCCCAGCTACTTGGAAGGCTGAGGCAGGAGAATTGCTTGAACCTGAGGGATGGAGGTTGCAGTGAGCCAAGATCATGCCACTTCACTCCACCCTGGGCAACATGCCTTGTATTGTAACAGACAGCTTCTCCCTTCCTGCATAATTAGCCCAATTCAATTTTAAGTAGCCAATCAGGTCAGTTAGATTGTGCAGTAGGACTCCAGGTAATGGGGAGAGGACACAGCCACAGGATCTGCTGCATTAGGGATAAAAACTCCTGCCCTACCTTGCTTGGTGTGCTCTTGCGACCACACCAGGTGCAAGTGGCACCCTTCTGCAGAAGTAAATTGCCTTGCTGAGAAAGCTTTCTGCCAGAGTGCTTATTCTTTGTGGCACCAAGCATTTATTTCCAACGATCTTGGGGGCTCGTCTGGGATTCACTTTCTCCTCTGGGAGAGGAGTCATCTCTGATGAGATGTGTCCCACTGCCTTGTTGCCATGGCCTCAGAGGCAGGGGTACTGGGACTTCCCCTGGAGTGATAAATAAACATGGACTGTCAGCAATGTGGGCGGAAGAATCGTTACACACCACGGTGACCAGGTAACTCTGTGCACAGACCAAGGTAAGAAACTTCACAGGCGTTATAAAGTATTTCCTTGGTGGTCAGGATATCTTGGAGGTTGAAAGTGCATGAATGAGATTCAAGGACATTGAATGCGGAGTGAGGGAGTCCAATCTGCAGTTCCATGGTCACCTCATATGGCTTATGGCGGCCCTCCTGTAAGGGAGTCCAGGTCGGGAGCTTATACTGAAGCCGCCAATGCTGAGATGTACCTAAATTCCCTCTGGGGAAGTGGCCAGAGAGAAGGAAGCAAAATGAGAAGAGTGGAAGAGACCTCCAATAGGTGGGGTTAAGCCTTTCAGGAGAGGGAAGGCAAGAAATCTCTAATGTAATGAGTTCAGCCTCACCCCAGACTTCCAAGGTAAGAAAGGCAAGAAATCTCTAGTACGACAGATTGAGCCTGACCAGTACCCAAAATGGGAAATACCCCAAGTAGGATAGGTAGTAAAAAGGATAAAACTAACAGCAATGATATTCCCCTTGATAGTCCCCTAGGTTTCATGTTAAAGTATTGGAAAGATAATTAAAGGACATAGGGGAAAGAAACAAATGATAAAATGTTGCTGTTTTATTTGGACCCAAGAACCCATCCTCAAACCTTAGTCTTCTGGCCAAAGTTTGGGTCAAATGAGGATGTGATATGTTGGCTTTTAATTCAATATGTGAATGATAAAAGTCCAGTCACTCAAGAAGAGCTGTACTATACTCTTTGTTGGAGACAAGGACCTGTCCTCCTTTGTCCTTTAAAGACAACCGGGGAAAACCCTGATCTAGCACCTCTGAAAGTTACTTCCAATACCTAAAGACTCCAATGCATGGGATACCCTAGACCATCTTCCTCTGCTCAGTACCCCCCAATCCCTCTCCTCAGGGACCTCCTGGGGCTCCCTTTACCCCTGAAACAGAAAGTTCTTCCAAGGAGCAGGTGATATCAGATGGAGGGAAACAAACAGAGGAGTGGGCTGCTTCTGAATCCTCTAAATTTACCAAGAGCTCTTGATGGGATTTGAGAGAAAAAATACAAAGCCCCTGACCCCCCTATTCTTCCTCAAAGCTGCCCCAGACCCGGCTCCAAATCCCCTCCTCCTTACAAGCCTGATTCTCGGGAATTGTCATCCCATGAACCTGCTCCTTACCAGCCTAAGTACCATTCCCTAAAAGGACTCCAATGTGAGGTAGAACAATGTAAAAAGGATATTCAGAATTTCCCTTTTCCTCTTGCCTCTAAGGAGTCAGCCCCAACTCTCTTCCCCTTAAGGGAGGTATCACAAGGAGGGGGGCCATTGGCTTCATGAATGCTCCCTTAACTAGCTCAGAAGTTCAAAATTTAAAACAAGAACTCAAGCCACTGTTAGATGACACTTAAGGAGTGGCAGATCAAATTGGAAAATTGTTAGGACCTCAGTTGTACACTTGGGCTGAGTTAATGTCCATCCTGGACATCCTCTCTTCAGGGGAAGAAAGGAGCGTGATCCATAGGGCTGCTATGATAGTCTGGGAACATGAACATCCTCTTGGTCAAAACGTTCCAGCTGCGGACCAAAAATTCCCCACCCAAGACCCCCAGTGGGATAATAACAATGCAGCTCACTGGGAAAATATGCAAGACCTCAGGGAAATTATAATAAATTCGGGAGTCAGTACCCCTCCAAAAAATGAAATCTTTCCCGAGCATTCAACATTCAACAAGGGAAGGATGAAGGGCCTATGGAATTCGTAGATAGACTGAAAGAGTAATGAGAATATATGCAGATTTAGATTTAGAAGACCCACTAGGGCACAAAATGCTAAAGCTTCATTTTGTCACCAATGGTTGGCCAGATATCTCAAAAATATTACAAAAGATAGAGAATTGGAAAGACCATCCTATGAGTGATCTTCTTAGAGAAGCTCAGAGAGTATATGTGAGGAGGGATGAAGAGAAGCAAAACCAGAAGGCAAAAATGATGTTACCCACCTTCGAGCAGGGGGCTCCAAACCCACACACTTCTAAACAAAGCTTCCAGGGGGCCAAAACCTGTGAAGGATCCAAGTCTTCATCTGTCACACCCTATAAAGGGCATAGGGAAGCAAAACCAAAGAATCCTAGAGTAGGAAAAGAGGAAGGACAGGATAAGTGTTTTAAATGTGGTAGAGAAGGTCACTTCAAGAGGGAATGTTCTGACTGGGAGAAGGAAAAGAAATTATTCCACTCATGACTTTTGAGGAAGAATGGGGGTTCAGGGGCTATGACTTTTTTTCTCTCGAATCCCACCAAAAGCTCTTGGTAAATTTAGAGGTAGGGCAAAAATATGAGCTCATAACCTTTTTAGTAGATTCAGAAGCAGCCCACTCCTCTGTTTGTTCCCCTCCATCTGATACCACCTGCTCCTTGGAAGAACTTTCTGTTTCAGGGGTAAAGGGAGAAGGATTTAAAGCCAAAATCCTAGAGGAAGCAGAAGTCAGATACAAAAACCAATCAACTCATATTTTTATTAATCCCTTACCTGAGTCAGGAATTAATCAATTAGGAAGGGACTTAATGCTAAACTAGTTATAGGCTTACATGTTGGCACAGAGGGATTCCTCACCTCATTAAACCTACTTATCACCGTGGATGAAAAATACATTCATCCTGATGTCTGGTCAAGAGAAAGAAATTGGGGAAGACTTCAAGTCCCTTCGATACACATAAAGTTTAAAACCCCTGGGAAAATAGTAAGAAGAAAGCACTATCCCATTCCCCTAGCAGGCAGAATAGGCTTGAAGCCCATAATTGAAGGTCTCATTCAGGATGGACTCTTTGAACCCTGTATGTCCCCTTATAACACCCCAGTACTGGCCAGGCGCGGTGGCTCAAGCCTGTAATCCCAGCGCTTTGGGAGGCCGAGACGGGCGGATCACGAGGTCAGGAGATCAAGACCATCCTGGCTAACCCGGTGAAACCCCGTCTCTAGTAAAAAATACAAAAAAAAAAATAGCCAGGCGAGGTGGCGAGCGTCTGTAGTCCCAGCTACTCGGGAGGCTGAGGCAGGAGAATGGCGTAAACCCGGGAGGCGGAGCTTGCAGTGAGCTGAGATCCGGCCACTGCACTCCAGCCTGGGTGACAGAGCGAGACTCCGTCTCAAAAAAAAAAAAAAAAAAAAAAACACCCCAGTACTGCCTGTAAAGAAATCAGATGGGTCATATCAACTAGTACCTGACCTCAGAGCTATCAGCCAAATAGTCCAAACTACTCATCCCATTGTCCTAATCGTTGCATCATCCTCAGCAAAATCCCATGTGACCATCAATGGTTTACAGTAATAGACTTAAAAGACACCTTCTGGTCATGCCCCTTGGCTGAAAACAGCCAGGACATAATTGCTTTCGAATGGGAAGATCCTCATTCTGGATGGAAGCAATAGTACCCATGGACAGTTTTGTCCCAAGAGTTCACAGATTCCCCTAACCTCTTTGGCCAAATTTTAGAACAGGTTCTAGAATGGATTTCTACCCCCAAACACATATGTTTGCTCTATTATGTAAATGATCTTCTTATGACTGGTGAGGCTGTAGAACAAGTGACTGATTTTTCCATCCATGTCCTTAACTGTTTGCAAGGAGGAGGGTTATGAGTTTCAAAGGGAAAGCTTCAATTTGTAGATCCAGAAGCGAAGTACTTGGGATACTTAATAAGTAAAGGCAAATGAAGGATAGGGCCTGAACAAGTTGAAGGAATCGTGTCATTGCCTTTGCCTAAGAAAATTTCTAGGATTAGTTGGGTATTGTTGCTTATGAATTGACTTATACACCCTAACGATAAAGACTTTCTACCTAAAGCTTACCCAAGAAAAGCCTAACCTTCTGCAGAATTCTGAAGAAATACACCAGGTTGAAGAACTTAAACATCAACTTGTAACTTGCCCTGTTCTAGCCTTACTTTCCCTAGAGAAAGTATTTCACTTTGTCGTTAATGTGAACGAGGGGGTAGCTCTAGGAGCACTTACCCAGGAACAATGGGGGTATCGGCAACCTGTAGCCTTCCTATCAAAAGTTTTAGATCCACTAACCTTTGGGTGGCCCGAATGTGTTCAATACATTGCAGCTACCACCCTGTTAACTGAAGAAAGTAGGAAGTAACCTTTGGAGGAAACTTAATTGTGAGCACACCCCATCAAGTTACAACTATCTAGAACCAAAAAGCAGGGAGATGGCTCACCGACTCAAGAATTTTTAAGTATCTAGCTATCTTATTAAAAAGAGATGACTTAACATTAACCACTGACAATTCACTTAACCCAGCAGGTTTCCCAACAGGGAACCCAAATCAAAAAGGGCCAGAACATAAGTGTTTAGATCTAATTAATTCTCACACACAAGTCAGGCCTGATTTAAGGCCCCTTTCAAAACGGGACAAGACCTAATCCTAGATGGCTCTTCTCGAGTGATTGAAGGAAAAAGGCATAACGGACATTCAGTAATTGATGGTGAAGCTCTTGCAGAGACAGAGTCAGGAAGATTGCCTAATAATTGGTCCGCTCAAACATGTGAATTGTTTGCACTAAATCAAGCCGTAAAGCACTTGCAAAATCCAGAAGGGACAATTTATGCTGATTCCAAATATGCCTTTGTAGTAGCTCATACCTTTAGGAAAATTTCAGACTGAACAAGGTCTTATTAATAGTAAAGGCCAAGACCTGGTCCACAAAGATATAATCACTAAAGTATTAGATAATCTTCAGCTGCCAGAAGAAATCGCTATTGTCCATGTTCCAGGACACCAAAAAAAACCTCCTTTGAAAGCTGAGAGAATACCCTTGCAGATCAAATAGGCAAACAGGCTGCTGTTTCTTCTCAAATGCCTGTTTTTCTCTTAACCCCTTGCCTTCCTCCCCCAACTGCAGTTCCTATCTTTTCTTCTGCTGAAAAGGAGAAATTAATAAAAATAGGGGCCAAAGAAAATTTATGCGTGGTGATGCATGCCCGTAATCCCAGCTACTGGTGAGGCTGAGGTGGGAGAATCGCTTGAGCCTTGGAAGTGGAGGTTGCAGTGAGCCAAGATCATGCCATTGCACTCCAGCCTGGGCAACAGAGCAAGACTCCATCTCAAAAAAAAAAAAAAGACCCCTTCTTTAACCTCAAAGACAAAAACAAGGACCCTTGTCCTGATGGAAGTTCTAATGAAGAAGAATAAGCATTGTCAAATGTAGGCGTGTGCCTTTGGACTTGGGCTGGTTTATCTCTGGCCATATATACAACATAGAGTAGGGGTCAACCTTGACATGACAGTTAATGACTCCCATGGCCTTAGTGCATTGACATCTTACAGAAATCAACAACAAAGTCCAGTGCTTTCTTCTTTTATGTTAAATGCAGCAGAGTGGATGTCAGAGCATACCTCTATTTGTGTACTATTCTGGATATAGTTTATAAGGCAAATAAGTTTATATATGTATGAAAGTTTCTTTCTATATTACTATTAGTACCAATATGTATCAGTACTTCCATATTCATTCTACATCTTTATAAATATAAATAAAAATATTGATATATTGGTGTATATGTACACACATAGGTAAATAGATTTTTTTTTTTTTTTTTTTTTTTTTTTTTTTTGAGATGGAGTTTCACTCTTGTTGCCCAGGCTGGAGTGCAATGGTGCAATTTGGGTCAGTGTAACCTCCGCCTCCTGGGTTCAAGCACTTCTCCTGCCTCAGCCTCCCAAGTAGCTGGGATCACAGGTCTGTGCAACCATACCTGACTAATTTTCATATTTTCAGTAGAGACAGGGTTTCTCCATATTGGTCAGGCTGGTCTTGAACTCCCCACCTCAGGTGATCCACCCACCTTGGCCTCCCAAATTGCTGGGATTACAGGCATGAGCCACTGCACCTGGCCAGGTAAATAGATTTTTTTAAACTTACATACAGGATGAGTCTGTCTATGTAAATATGTATACAAGAAATATTCCCCAAAAGACTATTTTCAATCACTTGGCATATACACATTATGCAGATATGTAATTACTTCCAATCTCTTTTACTCAATAGCATCTCAGAATGAAACATATTTGTACAATATTGTTTGTATAAACAAAAAAACCCTCACCTTCAGTAGCATAGGCCTCAGAAATAAGCTGACAGCAAAGCCACATTATACCTGCTGTTCAGGTGTGCATTTCAGCATCCTGCATTCCTTCTCAGTGTATGTATGTGCTCTTCACATCCACTAGTTTGGGCTTGTTTTGTTAAATCTGTAGTCACTACTTAGATAATTGGCTGATTGAATCTACCTAGGCTAAGAAAATTGGCTGATTGGAATCGCCTTGGGCTAATCTAATTGGCTAATTCAATTCACCTATGGTGATATAAGTGCCTAATTGGTATCACTTGGGCTAATTTAATTGGCTGATTGGAATCACTTGGGCTGAGCTAACTGGCTGACTAGAATCACATGGACTGAGTTCATTGATTTCTGTGTCTTGAGGCGAATGAGTAAGGTAATGACCTCTTACATACTTTTCTTTGGGGCCTTTTTTTCAATACATACTCACAAATGGACATTAATTAGACATGTGTATAAGCCTTTGTGTTTGTATATGTTTCTGTATATACATGTCTTATATGTTTCTAAATCTACAGAATAAAGTGCCTGGCCAGGTGTGGTGGCTCACGCCTGTAATTCCCAACACTTTGGAAGGCAGAGGTAGGTGGATCATGTGAGGTCAGGAGTTCGAGACCAACATATTTGTGCTACACATGCTCACAGGCACGTAGTATACCCTATATCCTCGTACTTTAATCAGGATATCTGTGCTGCACGTGCTTACGGTCATGTCCCAGCTCACAGCCTATGCCCCTTCCTTATTTGGGAATATTATTACTTTTCTAAGTCTTTTCATAAGGAACTTCCTCTTTTCCTTTGTTCTCCATTGCTTTTACCTGTTTAGAAAAGTTTTAAGTTGTTAGCCAATCAGGTTCAGTTTAAATTGTGAGGTCTGGCTCCAGGCAATGGAGACAAGTAGCAGGGACAAGCTGCTTAAGGGATAAAAATTACTTCCCTCCTTTATTCAGCTGTGCTCTTGCCATTATCCCATCTGCAAGGAGCACCCTTGTGCAGAATGTAAATTTGCCTTGCTGAGAAAACTTGTCTGAATCCTGATTTTTCCTTGTGGTACTGAGGAACAAGCATTCTATTTCTGAATAAACATTTTACTTATAACAAAATGGTGGCCCGTATGGGGAGCCATTCTCCTCCAGGGGGATCTCCAGTCCTCTCTCATGAGGAGGCACCCCACTGCCTCCTTGCAGGAGCCTCAGGGGTAAGGAATAAAGATCTACTCAGTGTGACAAATAAACCCGACTCTCAGCAATGCAGGAAGAAACCAGCCAGTGACCTGGAGTAAAGGAGCCTCATATACCACGTGGACCAGGCAACCTCATGCATGAACCAAGGAAGGAAATGCCAGAGGAGCCGGTAAAGTATTTCCTTGGTGGTCAGGACTAAGAAAAGAAAAGCAGTGGGGTGGTGAAGCATTCCTTGGTTAGGACATACCAAGGAAAGAGGAGCCACAGGGGCAGTAAGGCATTCCTTAGTTAGGAGTAAGGGAAGAAAAGCCACTGGGGAGTGATGAAGTATTCCTTAGTGGGGATGTCTTAGAGGTTACAAAAAGGTGAAAAATTCCTATTAGGGGGAGACTGAACCTCACACACTCCTCTGGCAGTAGGAAAAATAGTCAGAACTTCCCTTTCCCCTCTTCTCAGCAGAAGAAAGAAGCTAAGCTCCACTCCTACTGGCCGCTCCCTAGGGTCAGGAGAAGGAGACAGGAGAACAGCAGTGTATGTGGCTGGCAGAGGCAGGGAAAGACCAGCAGAGAGGAAAGAGAAACTGAGAAAAGTCAGAGAGAAAGAGAGAGCAGCAAGCACAGCTCCACATTGTTGCGGATCGCTGGCACCCAGCAGAGTGGCGGCTGGAACGCTCGCCTTGCACCTGGCCATGCAGCCAGAGCCACTCAGGCCACCGGCCACCAAGCTCCAAACCTTCCATGCCACTTGGGCATGTCTTGCCACCCTCGGAGGACGGCAGGCCATGGACACCTGTAAGTTGGAGGTGAGCAGAAGAGTGTGAGTGCGTCAGGGCCAGGAGCCTGTGCCACCCAGCCAGGCAGCCAGTTGCACGGGAGGGGGAGGTGGGTGGGGGGGTGGCGTGTGGATCGCTCTCCCCAGCCTGGCTCTGCATAGAAGAAGAGCGCAGGGACTGGCGCTGGGAAGAGAGCAGAGGAGCAGAAGCTCCATGACTCGTGCAACTTGCGGCGGGCATCTGCCGAGTCTCTTGGCCTGTGGCGCCCCAGGGCCTGGACTGCAGCCACGTGGATCCCACCCAGCCCAAGAGGCTACGTGGGGAGAGAAGCAAGAGGGGATGACAGAGAGAGAAAGACAAAGTGCAAATGAGAGAGAGAAACAGAGAGGAAGAAAGAGTGAGAGAGAGACTGGAAGAGACAGAGATCAGAGAAAGACACAGAGGGTGAGACCAGGGAGAGAAATACTGTAAAAGGAAGTCAGAAAGTTGAGGCATGTCAAAGATTGTCTGTGAAAGTCATAAAAAAATTATTTAAAAAGAATGTATACAGGAAATATTGTATAATTTAAAAGTAATTAGCCCTTCTGAATATAAAACTATTAAAGGAACAGTTTATATGCAAGGTATGTAAGGAAATTAACATATACTTTTAGTAAAAGGATAAGAAAGGTGCTAAAGAAAATTCAGAAGGAAAAATGAATAATACTAAAGCAATGAGAAATGTTATCCAAATCCCTTATAAAAGAAATCTTGTTCCAACTGCATCAAGGAACCCAGGCCAGCCCAAAATTAATGCCAACAAATTTCCACCTCCAGCGGCTCCTAGAGAGGCCGCGGCATGAGCCGGCAGGGGGACCTAGCTGTGGACAGACACTTCCTGTGCTGGGGAGGGCGCTGGGCAACCACTGGACAGCGCAAACCAGCCAGAGGCCAGGGACCAGATGGTGGGGGCTCAGGCAGGAGCAACCTCCAGGGACAACTGGGCGAGTTCCAGAGCCCCTCATTCCCAAGGCGGGGATGCACAGGAGTGGTGAGGGCCACAGTGAGTCTGAAACATTGAGAGGGTGCGAGGCCGCCATGTCTCCTGGGTGGCTCTAAGCGAGTGGGGACCGCAAGCCACCCAGGTGCGGAGGCAAGAGACCTAAGGTACAAGCTGTTCCAGTATAACAAAGAAGATACTTAAAATAAGAATAGTTATGTTAGACATAGAATATAGATATGATTATATATGAATATTACTAATCATTAGTTTATAGCATTACTCTGTATTCCAATATTATAATAATCTTTGTTCTACTGTTGTAACCTAGGAAGAAGAGTGTGAGCCCTCTGTCATGCCCGGACAGGGCCACTAGAGGGCTCCTTGGTCTAGCGGTAACGCCAGTGCCTGGGAAGGCACCCATTACTTAGCCGAGCGGGAGAGGGAGTCTCCCTTTCCCCCCGCGGGGAGTTAGAGAAGAGTCTGCGCCACTGCCTCTTGTGGAAGGCCTGACATCAGTCAGGCCGGCCCGCAGCCATCCGGAGACGTAACCATCTCCCTGTGATGCTGTGCTTCAGGGGTCACGCTCCTGGTCTGCTTTCATGTTCCGCCCTGTACACCTGGCTCCGCCTTCTAGATAGCAGTAGCAGAATTAGTGAAAGCACTAAAGTCTTTGAAATGCAGGGAAGAAATAATGATGTAAGCTGTTCTCTCTCTCTCTCTCCCCACCTCGGCTACCGTACAGGGAAGGGCCCCCTGTCCGGTGGACACGTGACTCGCGTGACCTTACCTATCACTGGAGATGGCTCACACTCCTTACCCTGTCCCCTTGCCTTGTATCCAATAAATAACAGGGCAGCCAGGCATTCGGGGCCACTACTGGTCTCCGCGACTTGGTGGTAGTGGTCTCCCGGGTCCAGCTGTCTTTTCTTCTATCTTTGTCTTGTGTCTTTATTTACAAGATCTCTTGTCTCCGCACATGAAAAGAAAAATCCACAGGCCCTGTAGGGCTGGACCCTATAGTGAGGATCTTCCACGTTCCCTTTTCTCAGAACTAAAAGTCTTTTAGCACAGGCACCACCCCTAGAGTGTCCAGCACACCAACATCAGCCTGGAGACCACGTCCTCATCAAAGGATAGAAAAAAGGAAAACTTGAGACAGCCTAGGAAGGCCCCTACCTCATGCTGCTACCCACCGAGACTGCCGTTTGCACGGCAGAAAAAGGATGGACACATCACACCCAATTCAAAAAAGCATCATCATGTTCAAAATCATGGGCCATTGTTCCAAGTGAAGCCCTACCATATTAAAGCTAAGAAAAACTTTATCTACCTTATCTTCCTTTAATTACTCCCCATCTTTTTTTTCCAACTTTTTTTTATTATTATGCTTTAAGTTCTAGGGTACATGTGCAGAATATGCAGTTTTGTTACAGGTATACACGTGCCATAGTGGTTTGCTGCATCCATCAACCCGTCACCTACATTAGGTATTTCTCCTAATGCTCTCCCTCCCCTAGTCCCCCACCCCTCGACAGGCCCCAGTGTGTGATGTTCCCCACCCTGTGTCCATGTGTTCTCATTGTACAACTCTCATTTATGAGTAAGAACATGTGGTGTTTGGTTTTCTGTTCTTGTGTTGGTTTACTGAGAATGATGGTTTCCAGCTTCATCCATGTCTCTGCAAAGGACATGAACTCATCCTTTTTTATGGATGCATAGTATTCCACAGTGTATGTATGCCACATTTTCTTTATCCAGTCTATCATTGATGGACATTTGGGTTGGTTCTAAGTCTTTGATATTGTGAATAGTGCTGCAATAAAAATATGTGTGCATGGGCTGGGTGCGGTGGCTCATGCCTGTAATCCCAGCACTTTGGGCGGCCAAGGCAGGTGGATCACGAAGTCAGGAGATCAAGACCATCTTGGCTAACATGGTTAAACTCCATCTCTACTAAAAATACAAAAATTAGCTGGGTGTGGTGGTGGGCACCTGTAGTGCCAGCTACTGGGAGGCTGAGGAAGGAGAATGGCGTGAACCTGGGATGTGGAGCTTGCAGTGAGCTGAGACCATGCCACTGCACTCCAGCCTGGGCATCAGAGCGAGACTCCATATCAAAAAAAAAAAAAAAGGTGTGCATGTGTCTTTATAGTCAAATGATTTATAATCCTTTGGGTATATATCCAGTAATGGGATTACTGGGTCAAATGGTATTTCTAGTTCTAGATCCTTGAGGAATTGTCACACTGTCTTCCACAATGGTTGAACTAATTTACACACCCACCAACAGTGTAAAAGCATTCCTATTTCTCCACATCCTCTCCAGCATCTGTTTCCTGATTTTTTAATGACTGCCATTCTCACTGGTGTGAGATGGTAACTCATTGTGGTTTTGATTTGCATTTTCTCTAATGACCAGTGATGATGAGCATTTTTTCATGTGTTTGTTGGCCACATAAATGTCTTCTTTTGAGAAGTGTCTGTTCATATTCTTTGCCCACTTTTTGATGGGGTTGTTCGTTTTTTCCTTGTAAATTTGTTTAAGTTCTTTGTAGATTCTGGATATTAACCCTTTGTCAGAAGAATAGATGCAAAAATTTTCTCCTATTCTGTAGGTTTCCTGTTCACTCTGATGATAGTTTCTTCTGCTCTGCAGAAGCTCTTTAGTTTAATGAGATCCCATTTGTCAATTTTGGCTTTTGTTGTGTTGCTTTTGGTGTTTTAGACATGAAGTCTTTGCACATGCCTATGTCCTGAATGGTATTGCCTAGGTTTTTTCCTAGGGTTTTTATGGTCTTAGGTCTTACATTTAAGTCTTTAATCCATCTTGAGTTAATTTTTGTATAAAGTGTAAGGAAGGGGTCCAGTTTCAGTTTTCTGTATATGGCTAGTCAGTTTTCCCAACGCCATTTATTAAATAGGGAGTCCTTTCCACATTGGTTGTTTGTGTCAGGTTTGTCAAAGATCAGATGGTTGTAGTTGTGTGGTGTTATTTCTGAGACCTCTGTTCTGTTCCATTGGTCTACATATCTGTTTCGGTACCAGTACCATGCTGTTTTGATTACTGTAGACTTTTAGTATAGTTTGAAGTCAGGTAGCATGATGCCTCCAGCTTTGTTCTTTTTGATTAGGATTGTCTTGGCTATGTGGGCTCTTTCCTGGTTCCATAGGAAGTTTAAAGTAGTTTTTCCAATTCTGTGAAGAAAGTCATTGGTAACTTGATGGTGATAGCATTAAATCTATAAATTACTTTGGGTGGCATGGCCATTTTCATGATATTGATTCTTCCTGTCCATGAGCATGGAATGTTTTTCAATTGTTTGTGTCCTGTCTTATTTTCTTGAGCAGTGGTTTGTAGTTCTTCTTTTTTTTTTTTTTTTTTTGAGACGGAGTCTCGCTCTGTCGCCCAGGCTGGAGTGCAGTGGCGCAATCTCGGCTCACTGCAAGCTCCGCCTCCTGGGTTCACGCCATTCTCCTACCTCAGCCTCCTGAGTAGCTGGGACTACAGGCGCCCGCCACTGCGCCCGGCTAATTTTTTTTTTCTATTTTTTAGTAGAGACGGGGTTTCACCATGGTCTCGATCTCCTGACCTTGTGATCCACCCGCCTCGGCCTCCCAAAGTGCTGGGATTACAGGCGTGAGCCACCGCGCCCGGCCTGTAGTTCTTCTTGAAGAGGTCCTTCACATCCCTTGTAAGGTGTATTCCTAAGTATTTTATTCCCTTTGTAGCAGTTGTGAATGGGAGTTCACTCATGATTTGGCTGTCTTTGTTGTTATTGGTATATAGGAATGCTTGTGATTTTTGCACATTGATTTTGTATCTTGAGACTTTGCTGAAGTTGCTTATCAGCTTAAGGAGATTTTGGGCTGAGACGATGGGGTTTTCTAAATATACAGTCATGAAATAGAGACAATTTGACTTCTTCTTTTCCTAATTGAATACCCTTTATTTCTTTCTCTTGCCTGATTGTCCTGGTCAGAACTTCCAATACTATGTTGAATAGGAGTGGTGAGAGAGGGCATCCTTGTCTTGTGCCGGTTTTCAAAGGAAATGCTTCCAGTTTTTGCTTATTTAGTATGATATTGGCTGTGCATTTGTCATAAATAGTTCTTATTATTTTGAGATACATTCCATCAATATATAGTTTATTGAGAGTTGTTTTTTTTTTTTTTTTTTTGAGACAGAGTCTGGCTCTGTCGCCCAGGCTGGAGCGCAGTGGCCAGATCTCAGCTCACTGCAAGCTCTGCCTCCCAGGTTTACGCCATTCTCCTGCCTCAGCCTCCCAAGTAATTGGGACTACAGGCGCCCGCCACCTCGCCCGGCTAGTTTTTTGTATTTTTTAGTAGAGACGGGGTTTCACCATGTTAGCCAGGATGATCTCGATCTCCTGACCTTGTGATCCGCCCATCTCGGCCTCCCAAAGTGCTGGGATTACAGGCTTGAGCCACCGCACCCGGCCTTATTGATAGCTTTTAGCAGGAAAGGGTGTTGAATTTTGTCAAAGGCCTTTTCTGCATCTGTTGAGAATATCATGTGGTTTTTGTCATTGGTTCTGCTTATGTGATGAATTACATTTATTGATTTGTATATGTTGAACCAGCCTTGCATCCGAGGGATCAAGCCGACTTGATCTTGCTGGATAAACTTTTTGATGTGCTGCTGGATTCGCTTTGCCAGTATTTTATTGAGGATTTTTGCATCGATGTTCATCAGGGATATTGGCCTGAAATTTTGTGGGTTTTTTTGTTGTGTCTCTGCCAGGTTTTGGTATCAGGATGATGCTGGCCTCATAAAATGAGTTAGGGAGGATTCCCTCTTTTTCTATTGTTTGGAATAGTTTAATAAGAAATGGTACCAACTCCTCTTTGTACCTCTGGTAAAATTCGACTGTGAATCCGTCTGGTCCTGGACTTTTTTTGGTTGGTAGGCTATTAATTACTGCCTCAATTTTTGAACTTGTTATTGGTCTATTCAGGGATTTGACTTCTTCTTGGTTTAGTCTTGGGAGAGTGTCTGTGTCCAGGAATTTATCCATTTCTTCTAGATTTTCTAGTTTATTTGCATAGAGGTGTTTATAGTATTCTCTGATGGTGGTTTGTATTTCTGTGGAATCAGTGGTGATATCCCCTTTATCATTTTTTATTGTGTCTATTTGATTCTTCTCTCTTTTCTTCTTTATTAGTCTGGCTAGCAGTTTATGTATTTCATTTATCTTTTCAAAAAAACCAGCTCCTGGATTCACTGATTTTTTGAAGAGCTTTACGTGTCTCTATCTCCTTCAGTTCTGCTCTGATCTTAGTTATTTCTTGTCTTCTGCTAGCTTTTGAATTTGTTTCCTCTTGCTTCTCTAGTTCTTTTAATTTTGATGTTGGGTTGTGATTTTAGATCTTTCCTGCTTTCTCTTGTGGATATTTAGTGCTGTAAATTTTCCTCTACACACTGCTTTAAATGTGCCCCAGAGGTTCTGGTACGTTGCGTCTTTGTTCTCACTGGTTTCAAAGAACATCTTTATTTCTGCCTTCATTTCGTTATGTACCCAGTAGTCTTCCAGGGGCAGGTTGTTCAGTTTCCATGTAGTTGTGCGGTTTTGAATGAGCTTCTTTTTTTTTTTTTTTTTTTTTTTTTTTTTTTTTTTGAGACGGAGTCTTGCTCTGTCACCCAGGCTGGAGTGCAGTGGCCGGATCTCAGCTCGCTGCAAGCTCCACCTCCCAGGTTTACGCCATTCTCCTGCCTCAGCCTCCCGAGTAGCTGGGACTACAGGCGCCCGCCATGTCGCCCGGCTAGTTTTTTGTATTTTTTGGTAGAGACGGGGTTTCACCGTGTTAGCCAGGAGGGTCTCGATCTCCTGACCTCGTGATCCACCCGTCTCGGCCTCCCAAAGTGCTGGGATTACAGGCTTGAGCCACCGCGCCCGGCCTTGAATGAGCTTCTTAATCTTGAGCTCTAATTTGATTGCACTGTGATCTGAGAGACTGTTATGATTTCCATTCTTTCCCATTTGCTGAGCAGTGTTTTACTTCCAATTATGTGGTCAATTTTAGAATAAGTGTGATGTGGTGCTGAGAAGAATGTGTATTCTGTTGATTTAGGGTGGAGAGTTCTGTAGATGTCTTTTAGATCCACTTGATCCAGAGCTGAGTTCAAATCCTGAATATCCTTGTTAATTTTCTGTTTCATTGTTCTGTGTAATATTGACAGTGGGGTGTTAAAGTCTCCCACGGTTATTGTGTAGGAGTCTAAGTCTCTTTGTAGGTCTCTAAGAACTTGCTTTATGAATCTGGGTGCTCCTGTATTGGGTCCATATATACTTAGGATTATTAGCTCTTCTTGATGCCTCAATCCCGTTACCATTATGTAATGCCCTTCTTTGTCTCTTTTAATCTTTGTTGGTTTAAAGTCTGTTTTATCAGAGATTAGGGTTGCACTCCTGCTTTTTTTTTTTTCACTTTCCATTTGCTTGGTAAGTATTCCTCCATCCCTTTATTTTGAGCCTATGTGTGTTTTTGCATGTGAAAAGAATCTCCTTAATACAGCACACTGATGGGTCTTGACTCTTTATCTAATTTGTCAGTCTGTATCTTTTAATTGGGGTATTTAGCCCATTTACCTTTAAGGTTAATATTGTTATGTGTAAATTTGATTCTGTCATTATGATGCTAGCTGGTTATTTTGCCCATTAGTTGATGCAGTTTCTTCATAGTGTTGATGTTCTTTACAATTTGGTATGTTTTTGCAGTGGCTGGTACCAGTTGTTCCTTTCCATGTTTAGTGCTTCCTTCAGGATCTCTTTTAAGGCAGGCCTGGTGGTGAAAAAATCTCTCAGAATTTGCTTGTCTGTAAAGTATTTTATTTCTCCTTCTCTTATGAAACTTAGTTTGACTGGATACGAAATTCTGGGTTGAAAATTCTTTAAGAATCTTGAATATTGGACCCCATTCTCTTCTAGCTTGTAAGGTTTCTACAGAGAGATCCACTGTTAGTCTGTCGGGCTTCCCTCTTTCTCTCTGGCTGCCCTTAACAATGTTTCCTTCATTTCAACCTTGGCAAATCTGATGATTATGTGTCTTGGGGTTGCTCTTCTTGAGGAGTATCTTTGTGGTGTTCTCTGTATTTCCTGAATTTCAATGTTGGCCTGTCTTGCTAGGTTTGGGAAATTCTTCTGGATAGTCTCCTGAAGAGTGTTTTCCAACTTACCTCCATTGTCTCCATTACTTTCAGGTACCAGTCAAACATAGATATGGCCTTTTGACATAGTCCCATATTTCTTGGAGGCCTTATTCATTCCTTTCTATTCTTTTTTCTCTAATCTCTTCTTGCTTTATTTCATTAAGTTTATCTTCAATCCCTGATATCCTTTCTTCTGCTTGATCAATTCAGCTATTGATACTTGTATATGCTTCACAAAGTTCTTGTGCTGTATTTTTCAGCTCCATTAGGTCATTTATGTTCTTCTCTAAATTTGTTATTCTAGTAAGGAATTTGTCTAGCTTTTTTTCAAGGTTCCATCCAGTTTTGTTCCCTTGCTGAAGAGGAGTTGTGATCCTTTGGAGGAGAAAAGATGCTGTGGTTTTTGGAATTTTTAGCCTTTTTCCGCTGGTTTCTCCCCATCTTTGTGGATTTATCTACCTTTGGTCTTTGATGTTGGTGACCTTCGGATGGGGTCTCTGAGTGGAAGTGCTATTCCTTTCTGTTTGTTAGTTTTCCTTCTAACAGGCCGGTCTGCTGCAGGTCTGCTGGAATTCGCTGGAGGTCAACTCCAGACCTCGTTTGCCCGGGTATCACCAGCGGAGCCTGCAGAAGAGCAAATTTTGCTGCCTGTTCTTTCCTCTGGAAGCTTAGTCCCAGAGGGGCACCTGCCAGATGCCAGCCAGAGCTCTCCTGTATGAGGTGTCTGTCGGCCCCTATTGGGAGGTTTCTCCCAGTAAGGATACATGTGGGTCAGAGACCACATGTATTAATTTCAACCATAATAAAGTGCTGGGATTACAGATGTGAGCCACTGAGCCTGGCCACATAATCCTGTTTCTATGTAAAGTGTAAAAAAAATAAACTCATAGAAGCAGAGAGTACAATCATGGAAAAATAAATCCCCTCTGGGTTTTTTGTCTGGTTAAGAGACATTCTTCATAATCATTCAGGAATTCTATTTTCTTTCATCTTCTGCATCCTCCTGTTCTTCAGCCAATGGATGAAAAAAGATACAGAGAAGACACATTTGCCTTTTATCCACTTCACTTCTCCTCACTATTAGTCAATGTAAGTACGGCTAAGAATAGCAGTTTTCTGGCAGGACAGCCACTTCGCAGCAATAAATAACACACTGAAAAAAAAAAAACAAGTATAAGCATATGCATCAATAATGCTTGTGGTAAAATAAAGATTTATTTTGTTGATTTGTATTGAGCTCCTGTAATATTTGATCAAAAGCTAACAAATACACAGCAGAAAAGGAATATTATTTTAAGTAAGAATATTGTGAATGGGTGTTTTGTCAATATAAGTAAAAATATGACCTCACACTAATAGTCTCACCTATAGTTGTACAACATCAAATGCTATTTTTTATTTAAAATTATATTTCCTATAAGTATTCAATTTATATTACCCTCCTTTGCCATTTCAATGCCTTCTCCACTCTGTATCAGTGGAAAACAGGCCAGCAGGTCCCAGGAAAGTAAGTGGTGCTATTACTACTTTAAGAGTGATCATGAAGAGCACTTGTTTGGGTGTTTCTCACATGTCAAACACTCTTATTTGGCTTAAAGTACTGGTTCTCTGTGTTTTTCTAAGTTTACCGTAATATAAAATTCTTAGCTAAGCAGGCTTTATCTTATTCAAATATGTTTTACGAGATTTCATTGACATTTAAGTGTCTGAATTATCTGGAATACTGAAATTTTCCATGAACCCAAATTGAGTACTCTAGATAATCTTTTTCTAAAAGCTTTTCCAAGGCAGAGTATGATTTATGACATTATCATATGGAAGAAGTGTATTAATGTTTTCAGTAATCACTCTGAACACAGCATTTTCTGTCCCCACTATGCACCCTGAGTCCACTCAGGGGAAACTGGTATCTCTGTGCAGAGGCAGAAGAAAATGCTGAGTGGAGGTGCACCACACTGCACATCAGTGCTTTCCACATGCACCTATTAGGGTCTCCAATTAATTGGGCTGTTATTTGCATGGCTAGGAACTTTATACATTTAGTCATACTATATTTTAGCAACTAATGGCATCTGTTACCCATTAATTTTATGCATTTGCTTTTTTTGTTGTTTTTTTGTTTGTTTGTTTGTTTGTTTGTTTTTTGAGATGGAGTCTTGCTCTGTCGCCCAGGCTGGGGTGCAGTGGCCGGATCTCAGCTCACTGCAAGCTCCGCCTCCCGGGTTTACGCCATTCTCCTACCTCAGCCTCCCAAGTAGGTAGCTGGGACTACAGGCGCCGCCACCTCGCCTGGCTAGTTTTTTGCACTTTTTTTTTAGTAGAGACGGGGTTTCACCGTGTTAGCCAGGATGGTCTCGATCTCCTGACCTTGTGATCCGCCCGTCTCGGCCTCCCAAAGTGCTGGGATTACAGGCTTGAGCCACCGCGCCCAGCCTGCATTTGCTTTTTTGAAAAACAAATCTTTTGTTAATTTTACTCTAAATTAAGACTAAATTTACAATCTTCAATTTTTCACTGTTAAGACAAATCGGAGAAGAGCAATGTGTCTGTATAGCATGCATGTTTCTGCCTGTCAAAATGTTTCTTTCATTGCCTTGGAAACCCTGGGAAGCCCCCTGGAAAATACTCCCTTAGAATACTTTAGCCAGGATTTTAGATTTCAAAAGGTCAAGTGAGCAAAACCGAAATCTTGTCTTTGTTTCTTTTGTTAATCATCTGGCCATTTCTAAAAGCATGGTAATTATGCCAAGCCATTGAAAAGATGTGGTTTTGATTAATTTTATTTCATTTCAAATGTTTTCTCTGTTAATTTCTTCATGTTAATCTAAAAGAAACTGCCTACATAACTATGTATTCAAGAAATATTCATATTAAGATGTTCATAGTTTATTACAGTATAGTAGAATCATCTATAATTAGAAGTTAATTATTTATAAATTTATTCTCTTTAAGGTTTTTCAAATGTGAAAAAAAATTAGGTATGCCTTTTGAAATCAGTTCAATTCTAGGACATTACCCACTGGGCTTCATGGTATTTCTGTAATGAATAGTGTAAACCTGGGTCACCAGAATGGTGCAGACATGCTGATTGAATTAGAATGAGTTCAGCCTTGTTGGTAGACTATCGGTATCCCAGAGGCTAATCAATCACTACAGCTTGCTAAATATTGTTCCATAATGCCAGTGAGCACTTTTACCCAGGCTACCCTTTTCCTCCCATTAATGTGGCCCTGTTGTGGTCTCCTGTTTCTCTTAGCTATCCCAGATGAGAGATGATTATTTCTTGCATAAATGAGATTCCCTTTTTTTTCCCTCTGCCATAGGATCCTCTTATTCTCCCTGCTGGAAGCAATGTGCAGGAGGCAGGAATGATGACAATATACAAACATGTTTCCTGCCATGTGGCCACTATAAGCAGCTTACAGTATGTTCTGCCTAGAAATCACTTATACTTTCAGGCCAGCAGAGGTGTTTTTCTATGTGTCTCTTTCTCTTAAAAGCACCTCTAATTAAGTTTGGCACAATCAGGATAATCTCTATTTTGATAAACACAAAGTCAGCTCATGAGTGACCTAATTTTGTGAGTGATTTCCCACCACACACTTTTTTTTACACTCAATAGGAATATATTACACAGCAGGTGTGCAACAGACTGGGAATCCAAGGTATTATCTTAGAATGTTGCCTACCCACCTGAATACACTTTTAAAATAGTCTTTCTCCTGCTATTGTTATCAACATAAACAATGATATCATCTGCAAATAATAATTAACTACTTTAGGCTCCATTCCAAGATAGCTGAATAGGAACAGCTCCGGTCTGCAGCTCCCAGCATGATCAACGCAGAAGACATGTGATTTCTGCATTTCCAACTGAGCTTCCACTGGTGGTACCCAGGAAAACAGGGTCTGGAGTGGACCTCCAGCAAATTCCAACAGACCTGCAGCTGAGGGACCTGACTGTTAGAAGGAAAACTAACAAACAGAAAGGAATAGCATCAACATCAACACAAAGGACATCTACACCCAAACCCCATCTGTAGGTCACGAACATCAAAGACCAAAGGTAGATAAAACCACAAAGATGGGGACAAACCAGAGTAGAAAAGCTGAAAATTCTAAAAACTAGAGCACCTCTTCCCCTCCAAAGGATCGCAGCTCCTCACCAGAAACAGAACAAAGCTGGATGGAGAATGACTTTGATGAGTTGACAGAAGTAGGGGCCTCAGAAGGTTGGAAATAACAAATTTCTCTGAGCTAAAGGAGCATGTTCTAACCCATTGCAAGGAAGCTAAAAACCTTGAAAAGCGGTTAGATGAACGGCTAAGTAGAATGAACAGTGTAGAGAAGACCTTAAATGACCTGATGTGGCTGAAAACCATGGCATGAGAACTACGTGACACATGGAGAAGTTTCAATAGCTGATTTGATCAAGTAGAAGAAAGGGTATCAGTGATTGAAGATCAAATGAATGACATAAAGTGAGAAGACAAGGTTAGAGAAAAAAGAGTAAAAAGAAATGAATGAGCTACCAAGAAATTTGGGACTATGTGAAAACACCAAATCTACGTCTGATTGGTGTATCTGAAAGTGATGGGGAGAATGGAACCAAGTTGGAAAACACTCTTCAGGATATTATCCAGGAGAATTTACCCAACCTAGCAAGGCAGGCCAACATTCAAATTCAGGAAATACAGAGAAGACTACAAAGATATTCTTTGAGAAGAGCAACCCCAAGACAGATAATTGTCAGATTCACCAAGGTTGAAATGAAGGAAAAAATGTTAAGGGCAGCCAGAGAGAAAGGTCAGGTTACCCACAAAGGGAAGCCCATCAGACTAACAGTGGATCTCTTGGCAGAAATTCTACAAGCCAGGAGAGAGTGGGGGCCAATATTCAACATTCTTAAAGAGAAGAATTTCCAACCCAGAATTTTATATCCAGCCAAACTAAGCTTCATAAGTGAAGGAGAAATAAAATCCTTTACAGACAAGCAAATGCTGAGAGATTTTGTCACCACCAGGCCTGCTTTACAAGAGCTTCTGAAGGAAGCACTAAACCAGCAAAGGAACAACGGGTACCAGCCACTGCAAAAACATGCCAAATGGTAAAGATCATCAATGTTGTGAAGGAATTGCATCAATTAGTGTGCAAAATAACCTGCTAACATCATAAGGATAGGATCAAATTCACACATAACAATATTAACCTTAAACGTAAATGGGCTAAATGCCCCAATTAAAAGACACAGACTGGCAAATTGGATAAAGAGTCAAGACCCATCAGTGTGCTGTATTCAGGAGACCCATCTCATGTGCAGAGACATGCATAGGCTCAAAATAAAGGGATTAAACCAACAAAATCAAAAGAGACAAAGAAGGCCATAACATAAGGGTAAAGGGATCAATTCAACAAGAAGAGCTAACTATCCTAAATATAAATGCATCCAATACAGGAGCACCCAGATTCATAAAGCAAGTCCTTAGAGACCTACAAAGAGAATTAGACTCCCACACAATAATAATCAGAGATTTTAACACCCCACTGTCGATACTAGACAGATCAATGAGCCAGAAGGTTAAGAAGGATATCTAGAACTTGAACTCAGCTCTGCACCAAGTGGACCTAATAGACATCTACAGAACTCTCCACCCTTTCAAATCAACAGAATATACATTCTTCTCAGCACCACATCACACTTATTCTAAAATTGACCACATAATTGGAAGTAAAGCACTCCTCAGTAAATATAAAAGAACAGAAATCACAACAAACTGTGTCTCTCAGACCACAGTGCAATCAAATTAGAACTCAGGATTAAGAAACTCACTCGAAACTGCAGAACTACATGGAAACTGAACAACCTGCTCCTGAATGAGTACTGGGTAAATAACGAATTGAAGGCAGAAATAAAGACGTTCCTTGAAACCAATGAGAACAAAGACAAAACATACCAGAATCTCTAGGACACATTTAAAGCAGTGTGTAGAAGTAAATTTATAGCACTAAATGCCCACAAGAGAAAGCAGGAAAGATCTAAAATCAACACCCTAACATCACAATTAAGAGAACTAGAGAAGCAAGAGTAAACAAATTTAAAAGCTAGCAGAAGGCAAGAAATAACTAAGATCAGAGAAGAACTGAAAGAGATAGAGACACAAAAATCTGTCAAAAAATCAATGAATTCATGAGTTGGTTTTTGAAAAGATCAACAATATCGAAAGATCACTAACATGACTAATAAAGAAGAATCAAATAGATGCAATAAAAAATGACAAAGGATATCACCACCAATCCCACAGAAATACAAACTACCATCAGAGAATACTATAAACACCTCTATGCAAATAAACGAGAAAATCTAGAAGAAATGGATAAATTCCTGGACACATACACCCTCCCAAGACTAAACCAGGAAAAAGTTTAATCTCTGAAGAGATCAGTAACAGGCTCTGAAATTGAGGCAATAATTTTTTGTTGTTGTTTGTTTTTTTGAGATGGAGTTTCACTCTGTCTCCCAGGCTGGAGTGCAGTTGTGTGATCTCGGCTCACAGCAACCTCTGCCTCCCAGGTTCAAGTGATTCTCCTGCCTCAGCCTCCCAAGTAGCTGGGATTACAGGTGCATGCCACCACGCCCAGCTAATTTCTTGTATTTTTAGTAGAGATGGGGTTTCACCATATTAGCCGGGATGGTCTCAATTTCCTGAGCTCATTATCTGCCTGCCTTGACCTCCCAAAGTGCTGAGATTACAGGCATGAGCCACCGTGCTTGGCCAAGGCAATAACTAATAGCCTATCAACCAAAAAAGTCCAGGACCAGACAGATTCACAGCTGAATTCTACCAGAGGTACAAAGAGGAGCTGGTACCATTCCTTCAGAAACTATTCCAATCAATAGAAAAACAGGGAGTCCTCCCTAACTCATTTTATGAGGCCACCATCATCCTGATACCAAAGCCTGGCAGAGACACTAAAAAAAAAAAGAGAGAGATAGAATTTTAGAGCAATATCCCTGATGAACATCAATGCAAAAATCCTCAATTTTTTTTTTTGGATAAAAAAAAAAAAACAGAATCCAGCAGCACGTCAAAAAGCTCATCTACCATGATCAAGTCAGATTCATCCCTGGGATGCAAGGCTGGTTCAACATATGCAAATCAATAAACGTAATCCATCACATAAACATAAACAGAACCAACAACAAAAACCACATGATTATGTCAATAGATGCTGAAAAGACCTTCAACAAAATTCAACAGCCCTTCTTGCTAAAAACTCTCAATAAACTAGGTATTGATGGAATGTATCTGAAAATAATAAGAGCTATTTATAATAATCTCACAATATCATATTGAATGGGCAAAAACTAGAAGCATTCACTTTGAAAACCGGCACAAGACAAGGATGCCCTCTCTCACCACTCCTATTCAACATACTGTTGGAAGTTCTGGCCAGGGTAATCAGGTAAGAGAAAGAAATAAAGGGTATTCAATCAGGAAAAGAGGAAGTCAAATTGTCCCTGTTTGCATATGACATGATTGTATACTTAGAAAACCGCATCATCTCAGCCCAAAATCTCCTTAAGCTGATAACCAACTTCAGCAAAGTCTCAGGATACAAAATGAATGTGCAAAAATCACAAGCATTCCTATACACCAATAACAGGCAGAGAGCCAAATCATGAGTGAACTCCTATTCACAATTGGTAGAAAGAGAATAAAATACCTAGGAATCCAACATACAAAGGATGTGAAGGACCTCTTCAAGGAGAACTACAAACCACTGCTCAACGAAATAAAAGAGGACATAAATAAATGGAAGAACATTCCATGCTCATGTATAGGAAGAATCAATATTGTGAAAATGGCCATACTGCCCAAGGTAATTTATAGATTAAATGTCATCCCCATCAAGCTACCAATGGCTTTCTTCACAGAATTGGAAAAAACTAATTTAAAGTTCATATGGAACTAAAAAAGAGCTCGTATGCCCAAGACAATCCTAAGCAAAAAGAACAAAGCTAGAAGCATTACACTACCTGACTTCAAACTATACTACAAGGCTACAGTAACCAAAAAAGCAGGGTACTGGTAGCAAAACAGACATGGAGACCAATGGAACAGAACAGAGTCCTCAGAAATAACACATCTACAACCATCTGATCTTTGACAAACTTGACAAAAACAAGAAATACGGAAAGGATTCCCTGTTTAATAAATAGTGCTGGGAAAACTGGCTAGCCCTATGTAGAAAGCTAAAATTGGACCCCTTCCTTACACCTTATACAAAAATTAACTCAAGATGGATTAAAGACTTAAGTGTTAGACCTAAAACCATAAAAACCCTAGAAGAAAACCTACGCAATACCATTCAGGACATAGGCATGGGAAAGGACTTCATGACTAAAACACCAAAAGCAATAGCAACAAAAGCCAAAATAGACAAATGACATCTAATTAAAATAAATCTTGCTACTATAAAGACACATGCACACTATGTTTATTGTGGCACTATTCACAATAGCAGAGACCTGGAACCAACCCAAATGTCCATCAATGATAGACTGGATTAAGAAAATGTGGCACGGCCGGGCGCGGTGGCTCAAGCCTGTAATCCCAGCACTTTGGGAGGCCGAGACGGGCGGATCACGAGGTCAGGAGATCGAGACCATCGTGGCTAACACGGTGAAACCCCGTCTCTACTAAAAAAAAATACAAGCTGGGCGAGGTGGCGGGCGCCTGTAGTCCCAGCTACTCGGGAGTCTGAGGCAGGAGAATGGCGTAAACCCGGGAGGCGGAGCTTGCAGTGAGCCGAGATCCGACCACTGCACTCCAGCCTGGGCGACAGAGCGAGACTCCGTCTCAAAAAAAAAAAAAAAAAGAAAAAAAAAAAAGAAAATGTGGCACATATACACCATGGAATACTATGCAACCATAAAAAAGGATGAGTTCATATCCTCTGCATGGACATGGATGAAGCTGGAAACCATCCTTCTCAGCAAACTACCACAAGGACAGAAAACCAAATACCGCATGTTCTCATTCATATGTGGGAACTGAACACTTGGCACTTGGACACAGGGTGGGGAACATCACACACTGGGGCCTGTCAGGGGGTGGGGGGCTGAGGGAGTGATAGCATTAGGAGAAATACCTAATGTAAATGAGTTGATGCGTGCAGCAAACCAACATGGCACATGTATACTTATGTATCAAACCTGCTCTTTGTGCACATGTACCCTAGAATTTAAAGTACAATAATAATAAAATAATCACAAGTAACAGACTAAAAAATAATTAACTACTTTCCAGTTTTATTCATTATAAATATTAACTAACATCTTTTTCCTGGCTTAAATTATTTTTTGTACCGTTTTATACATTCACACACACATAGAAAAATAAAAACATATCCAATTATTCAATTTTAGTTGTTTTTATTAATATAAACGTTAAAAATGATTTTTTTTTCCGTTTGAAAAGGGCTTTTATTGTTGTACTCAAGAGTGTTATTTCTGGAGACAAAGTTGCCTGTGCTTTAATAGGCATTTTCTGGGAAGAAACCGAATCATAAGCCATAAAATTTTACATTAATAAATTCAAGAGGCCGGGCGCGGTGGCTCAAGCCTGTAATCCCAGCACTTTGGGAGGCCGAGACGGGCGGATCACGAGGTCAGGAGATCAAGACCACCCTGGCTAACCCGGTGAAACCCCGTCTCTACTAAAAAATACAAAAAAAATCTAGCCGGGCGAGGTGGCGGGCGCCTGTAGTCCCAGCTACTCGGGAGTCTTGAGGCAGGAGAATGGCGTGAACCCGGGAGGCGGAGCTTGCAATGAGCTGAGATCCGGCCACTGCACTCCAGCCTGGGCGACAGAGCCAGACTCCGTCTCAAAATAAATAAATAAATAAATAAATAAATAAATAAATAAATAAATAAATTCAAGAAAAAGTATAGATTTGCTTTCAGCATTTTTGAGATGTTTAGTTTTCTTTTTTTTTTTTTCTTTTTTTTTTTTTTTTTGAGGCGGAGTTTCGCTCTGTCGCCCAGGCTGGAGTGCAGTGGCCGGATCTCGGCTCACTGCAAGCTCCGCCTCCCGGGTTCACGCCATTCTCCTGCCTCAGCCTCCCGAGTAGCTGGGACTACAGGCGCCCGCCACCTCGCCCGGCTAGATTTTTGTATTTTTTAGTAGAGACGGGGTTTCACCTTGTTAGCCAGGATGGTCTCGATCTCCTGACCTCGTGATCCGCCCGTCTCGGCCTCCCAAAGTGCTGGGATTACAGGCTTGAGCCACCGCGCCCGGCCCAAGATGTTTAGTTTTCTATTAGTCATGCTATTAAAATAATTTTTGTTTGAATAATTGCTTTTCTGATAATATGTACAAACACACGTCATAATTTTCTTCCACCTAAGGTTTATCTTCAGAGTAATTTGTGTATAGTTAACTCTATGTAAATTAACACTAAAAGTCTGTATGTTTGCAGGCAGAGAGACCACATGTTCAAAGAAAACTATATAACAAATATTTATTAATTTTTCAGGACTCAGAAATGTAAGAATTTTTTTATATTTTTCTCTTTTTTTGAGATGGAGTCTCTCTCTGTCACCCAGGCTAGAGCGTAGTGGCGTGATCTCAGCTCACTGCAACCTTCCCTCCGGGGTTCAAGCGATTCTCCTGCCTCAGCCTCCAGGCGTGCACGATCATGTCCAGTTAATTTTTGTATTTTTAATAGAGATGGGGTTTCACCATGTTCGCCAGGCTGATGTTCAGCTGTTGACCTCAGGCAATCCACCTGCTTCACTAAATTATGCACTAAAAGTGTATAATTACACTGTTTGTAATACAAATGATAAACGCTAGAGGTGATGGATATCTTATTTACCCTAATGAAATTTCTACATATTGTATGCCTGAATCAAAATATGCCATACAAGGCATAAATATATACACATACTATATACCCACAAATACTAATAATAAATTTCAATAAGAAAAAAATAGGGAGGGTGTACTGGCTCATGCCTGTAATCTCAGCACTTTGGGAGGCCAAGGTGGGTGAATCACTTGAGGTCAGGAGTACGTGACCATCCTGGCCAACATGGTGAAACTCATCTCTACTAAAAATACAAAAATTAGCCAGGCATGGTGGCGTACACCTGTAATCCAAGTACTCCCAGGTTCAAGCAATTCTTCCTCAGGCTCCTGAATAACTGGGATTACAGGCATGCGCCACCATGCCCAGCTAATTTTTGTATTTTTAGTAGAGATGGGGTTTCTCCATGTTGGTCAGGCTGGTCTCGATCTCCTGACCTCAAGTGATTCAACCTGCCTCAGCCTCCCAAAGTGCTAGGATTACAAGCATGAGCCACTACGCCCAGCCCATACAACTTTATATTTAAAAAACCATAAACATTATATTAAAATCTGTCTAAACTAATAAATACACCTGGCCATATTTTAATAATTTTAACTGTAATTAATAATTTTTCTCTCTCACATAATGTAGAAAAGCATTACTCTGAAACCCCACTTTATTTTTTATCTTTGTTTATTAATTGATTCATTACGATTTTTGGAAAAAAAGTTTTAAGATGTTCTGCATACATGTTAACGTAGGTTAGGCCATTCAAAAGACATTCAAAGCATCAACATTAAGTCATAGGCTAGAATCATACAAATAAGAACATGAACCCCCACCTTATACATTACTTAATATAACTACAAAGAGCCTCTCCACATATGTTTTCATGATGCATCTTACATTTTAATGTCCTTACTCTTTTATAGAAAAGGTCATACATAATGCCCAACTAATAAAAAACAATAATATCTCTAATGCAGCATCAATCGATATATGCTTTCACATGTGAATACAATAGGAATAAAATCACAGCATAAAGCAATGTGAAAGCTGTATTACATCATTATTCACTTTTCAAAAAAATTTTTCAAGGAAACAAGTATACTTTCAATGTAATTACAGTGCTTCAAAAATCCATTTTTAAAAGTTATGTAGAAATAATTTATCTAACAGCTGTAGCTGTGGATTAGTTTTTATACTCAAAATTCTGATTTAGTGTAATGTCTGAAGTGTCAGAGCCTTAATTATTCTATGGAAAATTCTCTGATATTTACATAGAATCAATTTTGAATTAAATAGTTTTTCATATTTGCTGCATCTGCAAAAATATATTTTAGTATAGACCCTCTGGTGTTTTCTAAGCTGTAGTTTTTGGGGAAAAAAAAAGTCTTTCCAAATTCATTACATTTGCAGGACTATTCTCAATATAAATTTCCTTGATTCCCTCAAACAAAGCTTGAGCAACTGCTTCAGGGTTTTCCTCTACTACAAAATGTGGGCAATAAGATCTGTGACACAAGTAAAGGCACTACTACCCCCTTTATATTCATAATGGCTGTCTTCAGAATAAATATTCTTCTTCACTTTAAAGGCTTCTATTTTCTGAAACATTTTTTTGACAGTAATTGCACTTAATGCTTTATTAAATATGAACCTTCTTCTGTTGAGTACGATGTAAGTAGGCATTAACGGTTTTTCCATATTCTTTGTACAATTTTTCTCAAGGATAAGAGCTTTCCTGTGAAATATGGTGTAAGCACTAATAAAATATTTTGCCACATTCTTCACACTTACAGGAGTTTTGGAAGTATGAATTATATTACCTACAATCACGTGTTGACAACCATATAAATGCTTTGTCAGGTTTTATACATTTCTAGGGTCTCACACTAGTATAATTTATTTTTACGTATAGGGAATTTGGAGGTGTTGGTAAAAGCACTGTCGCATCTTTCAGGTTTGTAGGGTTCCTCTTCAGCATGAATTATCGCCATGTCTCTTAAGAATTAAGAACTTGCGCCAGGCGCGGTGGCTCACGCCTGTAATCCCAGCACTTTGGGAGGCCGAGATGGGCGGATCACGAGGTCAGGAGATCAAGACCATCCTGGCTAACAAGGTGAAACCCCGTCTCTACTAAAAATACAAAAAAAAAAAAAAAAAATAGCCGGGCGTAGTGGCGGGCGCCTGTAGTCCCAGCTACTTGGGAGACTGAGGCAGGAGAATGGCATGAACCCGGGAGGCGGAGCCTGCAGTGAGCCGAGATCGTGCCACTGCACTCCAGCTTGGGCGACTGAGCAAGCAAGACTCTGTCTCAAAAAAAAAAGAAGAAGAAGAAAAAAAAAAAAGAATTAAGAACTTGTAGCCAGGCATGGTGACTCACGCCTGTAACCCCAGCACTTTGGAAGGCCAAGGCAGGTGGATTAGCTGAGGTCAGGAATTCTAGAGCAGCCTGGCCAACATTGCGAAACCCCATCTCTACCAAAAATACAAAAAATTAGCCAGGCCTGGTGTTGGGCACCTGTAATCCCAGCTACTTGTGAGGCTGAGGAAGAAGAATGGCTTAAACCCAGGAGGCAAAAGTTGCAGCGAGCCGAGATCATGCCATTGCACTCCAGCCTCGGTGACAAGAGTGAAACTCCATCTCAAAATTTAAAAAAAGGAATTGAGAAATTGTTATAGGCTTTGCCACATTCTTCACACTTGTAGGGTTTCTGTTTGGTATGAATTATGTGTAATAAGGGTTGAGAACTTCCTTAAAAAGCTTTGTCACATTCTTTGTAGGGTTTATGTTCGATATAAACTTTCATATTTAGTCAGAGTCGAGGACTGGTTAAAGGCTTTCTCACATTCAACACATTCATAGGGTTTCCCTCCAGTATAAATTATCGTATGCTAATTAAAAGTGGAGGAACATTTAAAAGATTTGTCACATTCTTCACTATGTAGGGTTTTCGTTCAATATGAATTTTCTTATGTTTATTAAGGTCTGAGGACCAATTAAAAGCTTTGCCACATTCTTCACATTTGTAAGGTTTCTCTCCAGTATGAATTCTCTTATGTGTAGTTAGAGTTGAGGATGCAGTAAAGGATTTACCACATTCTTCACATTTGTAGGGTTTCTCTCCAGTATGAATTCTTTTATGTTTAGAGAGGATTGAGGGCCAAGTAAAGGTTTTGCCACATTCATCGCATTTGTAGGGTTTCTCTCCAGTATGAGTTTTCTCATGTGAAAAAAGGGTTGTGGAATGGTTAAAGGCTTTGCCACATTCTCTACATCTGTAGGGTTTCTCTCCAGTATGAAGTATCTTATGTGTAGTAAGGTGTGAGGACAGGTGAAAGGCTTTGCCACAATCTTCACATTTGTAGGGTTTCTCTCCTGTATGAATTCTCTTATGTATAGTAAGGTTAGAGCAGTGCTTAAAGGATTTGCCACATTCTTCACATTTGTAGGGTTTCCCTCTAGTATGAATTTTCTTATGTGTAGTAACGTGTGACGGGTGCTTAAAGGCTTTGCCACATTCTTCACATTTGTAAGGTTTCTCTCCAGTATGAACTATCTTATGTGTAGTAAGGTCTGTGGATCGGTTGAAGGCTTTGCCACATTCTTCACATTTGTAGGGTTTCTCTCCACTATGAATTTTCTTATGTGTAGTAAGGTTTGAGGACTGCTTAAAGGCTTTGCCACATTCTTCACATTTGTAGGGTTTCTCTCCGGTGTGAATTCTCTTATGTGTAGTAAGGTTTGCAGATTGGTTAAAAGCTTTGCCACATTCTTCACATCTGTAGGGTTTCTCTCCAGTATGAATTTTCTCATGTGTAGTAAGGGTTGAGGACCGGTTAAAAGCTTTGCCACATATTATACATTTGAAAAGATTTATTCCAGTATGTCTTATCTTATATGTGTTTGAATTTGAAAACTTAGGAAAGACTTTTCCATATTTATCACATTGAAATATTTTTTTCTGGGTAGTTGTCAAACATTGGTTAAGTCCATTATAACCTCCTTTGTGCACCTTATGCTCACCCATGCTTTTACAGCCTTTTTTTAACTGTAAATTGTCATGTCTGCATTTTTCATATCTTCTCAGTATCACTTTTTGGAAAGACTCTTGTATGCTCTTCTCTGGCCAAAGGTCTTGGGCAAAATGAGAACTCACAACTAAAAGAAACAACAAAAACACATTACTTCAATTGCTAGACTCAGATAAATATACTTTACAAATCTAACCTATAAAATTATACAAACTACATAAGCAAGATGACACAGCAAAATACCACCAACTCTAATTTCTTCCTGGACATATAAATGTAATAAAAACATGCTAACAAAAATAAAATTGTAAAACATTTATAAATGAGTTAAGTATGTGAAGGGCCCCAGGTGAGCAGAATGCAAATAGCCACATCGAAGAAAAAGAAAGCTCTGTTAGTTACACCCAACACAGCTCTTCCTGCTGCCCAGTATAACATTGTGCTTTTAAAAGTAAATTGCTGGTTGGGCATGGTGACTCACACCTGTAATCACAGCACTTTGGGAGGCTGAGATGGGTGGATCATGAGGTCAGGAGTTCAAAACCAGTGTGGTCAAGATGATGAAACCTTGTCTTTACTAAAAATACAAAAAACTAGCAGGCATGGCAGCGGGCACCTTTAATTCCAGCTACTCAGTAGGCTGTGGGAGAGAATGGCTTCAACCAGGGAGGCAAAGATTGCAGTGAGCCAAGATTGCACCACTGCACTCCAGCCTGGCGATACAGCGAGACTCCATCTCAAAAAAAAGAAAGTAAATTGTTGGCCAGGCAAGATGGCTCATGCCTGTAACCCCAGAACTTTGGTAAGGCAAGGCAGGTGGATCACCTGAGGTCAGGAGATTGAGATCAGCCTGACCAACATGGTGAAACCCCATGTCAACTAAAAATACAGAAAATTAGCCAGGCATGGTAACAAGTACCTGTAATCCTAGCTACCTGAAGGCTGAAGCAGGAGAATTGCTTCAACTGTGGAGGCAGAGATTGTAGTGAGCTAAGATTATGCCCCTGCACTCCAGCCTATAAGAGAGTGAGACTCTGTCTCTCACACACACACACAAATGTAAATTGCCAACTCCTGGTTTCTTTTTTTAAAATAAGAAAAATATTGGCACATACATCTTTATTTCTGGTTTCTATGAACTTTTTTAGACACCAGATGTCTCCCATAACATAAAATGCTGAAAGAAATAGTGATATACGTTAGAATGACAGTTTGAGTCGCTGTGTCTAAAGGTAAATGTTACAGAAGCAGAGAAACTTCAGTAACCCAAACAGGGAATGGCTGTAACAAGTGATTACTGATTATTAAGAAGAAATATGAATAAGCCGATTTAACTAAACAATAAACACATTTTGGATAAGACACATCCTAAAAACATGTTTGAGAAATTCCCAGAATCTCTAGCCAAGACAATTGATTTCAGACGACACAAGGACAAACCTATATTATAAAGATTGGAACAGGTAGCTTTTTGTTAATATCTGAATCTCAATCAAAGATTACAATGTATACAAAATATTCGGGCAACACGGCCCATCAAAAAAGTTATACAATTTTCAAAAGCGACTATAAAAAGTGTATAAAGTAATTTTTAAAATACAGAATAAATTGAACGGGCCAGGCTTTGAGGCTCATTCCTGTGATTCTAACACATTGGGAAGCCAAGGTGGGAAAATCACATGAGGTCAGGAGTTTGAGACCAGCCTAGCCAACATGATGAAACCCTGTGACTACTAAAAATACAGAAATTAGCTGGGTGTGGTGGCATGTGCCTGTATTCCCAGCTACTTAAGAAACTGACACACAAGAATTGCTTGAACCCAAGACGGGAAGGTTGCAGTGAGTGAAGATTGTGCCACTGCTGGCCAGGCTGGGCAACAGAGCAAGACTGTATCCAAAAAAAAAAAAAAAAAAGGACAGGAACAGTGGCTCAGGTCTGTAATCCCAGCACTTTTGGGAGGCTGGAGTGGGTAGATCATTTGGGGTCAGGAGTTCAAGATCAGCTTGGCCAACAGAGTGAAAGCCTGTCTCTACTAAAAATACAAAAATCAGCCAAGTGCGGCAGCATACACCTGTAATCCCAGCTACTGGGAGGCTGAGGCAGGAGAGTCACTTGAACCTGGGAGGGGGAGATTGCAGTGAACCAGGATCATGCCACTGCACTCCAGCCTGAGCAACAGACTGAGACACTGTCTCAGAAAATAAATAAATAAATTGGATCTTTTAGAGGTTTTATGTAATCCCCTAGATACCACCAAGAAAATATCTGTCTAGATACACAAAAGAAAATAAGAAAAATAATTGAAAGCATATCAATACAAAAATTAAAAAAAAAAACCACACAAGATAGAAAGAGAAAAACAAAGATAAAATAATCAAATGAAACAATAAATAAAATAACATTGGCTAGGCGCAGTCGCTCACACCTGTAATCCCAGCCATCCCAGCGAGGCCAAGGTGGGTGATTCACTGGAGGTCAGGAGTTCAAGACCAGCCTGGCCAAGATGGCATAACTCCATCTCTACTAAAAATACCAAAAATTAGCCAGGCGTGGTGGTGGGTGCCTGTAATCCCAGCTACTCAGGAGGCTGAGACAGGAGAATTACTTGAACCCTGGAGGCAGAGGTTGCAGTGAGCCAAGATTGTGCCATTTCACTCCAGCCTGAGTGACAGAGCAAGACTCTGTCTCAAAATAAATAAATAAATAAATAAATAAATAAATAAATAAATAACAGTAAGGTTTTCTCTTTCAGAAAACTATATATATATATACACACACACACACAAATTATCTTTCCAGTCAAGAAACATACTTTCAATAAAAAGGTTTATTAAAAAATTTTATCAGCCTGACCAACGTGCTGAAACCCCATCTCTACTGAAAATACAAAAATTAGCCAGGAGTGGTGGTGCATGCCTGTAATCCCAGCTACTCAGGAGGCTGAGGCATGAGAATCACTTTAACCACTGCACTGCAGCCTGAGTGACAGAGCGAGACTTCGTCTAAAAAAAAAAAAAAAAAAAAAAAATTAAAAATCAAGACCCAACTTACTTTTCTACAAGAGTCACCGGAGATCTAATGACAAAGACTGAAAGTGACAAGATGGAAGTAGAAATTTCATGTAAATATTAACCAAATGACAGCAGAAGAGGTCAAAATAATATTACACAAGCTACATCTTAAGTCAAAAACTGTCATATTTTATAAAATGTACTTTAAGTCAAAACTTCAAAAAGACAAAGGACATTAAACAATATATAGATCACCTGAGGTCAGGCATTCAAGACCAGCCTGGCCATCACGGTGAAACCCCGTCACTACTAAAAATACAAAAAAATCAGCCGGGTGTGGTAGCAGGTGCCTTTAATCCCAGCTACTCAGAAGGCTGAAACAGGAAAATCGCTTGAACTCGGGAAGCATAGGTTGCAGTGAGCTGAGATCACACCATTGCACTTCAGCCTGAGCAACAAGAGTGAAAATCTGTCACAAAAGAAAATAAATACATAAATAAAATTATATATATATATAAAATAGAATGCCTGAGTGGTTTTTTAAAAAGCATTCCGTATGCTGCCTACAAGAGACTCATTTTAGCCTTGAGTCAAATAGGCTGAAAATAAAAGAATGAAAATAAATGTACATTCCATGAGAATAGTAACCACAATTGAGTGATGTGGTCATAATTATATTAGACATAATATGCCTTAAGTGACATACACTGATATTATAGTAAAGTGAGTTGATTTAGCAGGAATCTATAACTGTAATATTTATCTATCTATATATATGTGTGTATATAACATCAGGGCTCCAAAATATATAAAGCAACTATTGACAAAAGTGAAGCAAGAGGCCGGGCGCAGTGGCTCAAGTCTGTAATCCCAGCACTTTGGGAGGCCGAGACAGGTGGGTCACAAGGTCAGGAGATCGAGACCAGCCTGGCTAACACAGTGAAACCCGTCTCTACTAAAAAAAAAAATACAAAAAACTAGCCGGGCGAGGTGGCGGGCGCCTGTAGTCCCAGCTACTTGGGAGGCTGAGGCAGGAGAATGGCCTAGACCCGGGAGGCGGAGCTTGCAGTGAGCTGAGATCCGGCCACTGCACTCCAGCCTGGGTGACAGAGCGAGACTCCGTCTCAAAAAAAAAAAAAAGTGAAGCAAGACATACATGGCAACATAATAATTGCAGACATCAAGACCCAGTTTGCAATAATAAATGTAAAATTCAGACAAAAAATAAGAAAGAGAAAACTTAGATAACATTATATACTATATTAATTATTTTGCACATAGAGGAATACTTGAGAGTGCATAATTTTTAAAGAAAAAAGATTTATTTGGCTCACAGTTTGTCAGACTGTATAAGAAGTGTGTGCCAGCATCTGCTTCTGGTGAGGATTTCAGGAAGCTTAAAATCATGGTGGAAGGTAAAGAGTAACTGGACATACTATATGGTAAGAGACAGAGCAAGTGTGAGGTGAAGGACCCAGGTTCATTTTGGGAGACCAAGGTAAGAAGATCCCTTGGGGCCAAAAGTTTGAGACCAGCCTGGGCAACATAGTGAGATCCTAACACTACAAAAAAGCAAACAATTAGCCAGACATAGTAGTGCATGTCTGTAGTCCTAGCTACTCAGGAAACTGACGTGAAAGGATCACTTGAGCCCAGCAGGCTGAGGCTACAGTGAGCCAAAATTATGCTATTGCATTCCAGCCTGGGTGATGGTAAGATCTTGTCTCAAAACAACAACAACAAAACAATTTAAAAAGACTAAAATTATACACTGTTTTCTTTTTTGGGGGGTGGGTGATTAAATGAGCCTTTATAAGAACGTTGTAGCAGTTGTGTTTGAAGGCGGCTGCCCTACAAAAAAAAAAAAATTTAATTTAATTTAAAACCCTAATTGCATGAGCAGGAAAACCAGGGCTGAAGCTCAACTGGGGCCGGTGGAACCCAGTCTCTAAAGGGAGTTACAAAAAAAAAAAAAAAAAAAAAAAAAAGTCTGAGAGCAAATCCTGACAGCAACCCCTAGGTTTAAGGACAGGTTTTAAAGTAGACCCAAACGGAAAACCTGAAGTCTGTGCGCAGCGGCTCGCCGCACACCTGGACGGCGCCTCCCGACCTCCACACACCTGTGCACGTTCACCTGCTAGGAACAAGGCCAGGGTGGCTTAAGATTGCGTCCATCGAAATGAATAGAAAAAAGGAAAGAATTTAATAAAATAAACCACAACAGAAAAACCCCGCAACAGTCCCCACTCCAGCTTCCTGCTCGGGGCTGCTGCCGACCGGATCCTCTCCTCCTCCCTTCACGGGCAGCTTCTGGCCTTCATGGGCAGCTTCTAGAATCCCTGCTTCTCTGGCTGGGTGTGTTCCTCAGTTTGTTCTTCTGTTAAGTCTGGGAGGTCCGGGGGCGGGGGTCTCCAGAACAAGCAGCAGTGGAGGCGTTCAGCCAGAGCGAGGGCTGCCTCTGTCATCCTGCATTTGTCCATCAGTTACCCGGGCGGGCCGGCCGTCCCTGCCAGGGGCTGTGGCACCATAAGCCGCCCACCCTCCAGGGCACAGGGCCAGCGGGACGGCGCAGCGCACAACAAAGACCCCAGAGTCTGCACGGTTTACTTTTAACTCCATCATTATGAGGTGATTTAAAAAAAAAAAAAAAAAAAATCTTTCACCTTACAGATCGCCATGGGAAGGCAGTCAAAGATTGGGAGCCTAAGACGTGGAAAAGCAAAAACAAAACGAAACGCCCTGCTCAGTTCAGAAGCCCCGGGCGCTGGCCTTGCCCATGCGCGTCACAGTGTCCAGGGTGAGCCGCCCGTGTGCCGGCAGGGGCCGAACAAGGGGGCCGGGAGCGGAACCAGCCCCCAAGGTCCACTTTTCTGCTGGTGTCGGGCAAACTAAAGGCAAAGAGAGAAAGGAAGAAAGCCCACGGGAAAGGTTCCCCAGCGATGATCCTTGTCCGCCTATGAGGTGGCACCAGCCCCCCAACCCTGATGAAACTTTGCAGCCAAGAATTGAGGTCTCGCCTCTGCAGCACGGCCGGTGCTTGCTCTTGGGACGGCCACGGTGTCTTCCCAAGCCAGCGGAGGGTGGTGCAGTGGGTCCTTCTAGACTGGGGGCCAGGTGGGGAAGGAGGGAGCCCGTCTTCCACGGGGCCTGGCTCACACTATTTCCACGTGGCTGTCTGGGGGATGGAGCGGGGTGGGATCATGTCCAGGAGGTACTCTCGCTGGCGGTCCACAGCCGAGGAGCTCTTGTGCACCACCACGCTTGGGCTGACAAACACAAGGGTCCCGCCTGTGCATCTTCTTCCAGTTGGAGGTGCTGCTGCCCTTGACAGGTTCATTCGGAATGTCTGCCGATCCTGCTGACCAGGGCTGTGGCCAAGGCTGAGTTCTGCAGTTTGGGTGACTGACTGAACGTGTGCAGGACACCTCGGGACGTCATGGTCGAACCCTGGGACAGCAGGCTAGAGGCCTGTAGCACAGCCCCGTTACTCTAGTCGCAGGCCTCTCCTGAGCGGAATGCCAACCTACGCCGGAGTTGTATGACCTGCTTCAGCGTGGGGTGTGGGGCGGCGGCGGTCTCGGCCTTAGCCTGTGCAGCAGAGGCTGCGCCCTGCTGCAGGAGCTGCTGCTCAATCTCCTGCTGCTGCTACAGCGCCTTCAGGAAGGCGGCCTTCAGCCAGCTGGTGTGCTCCACCTTGAGCGCCTTCTTCTGGTTGGTCCTCATGCAGTTCTCACACGTGATGGCGCCGCTCTTCTCCTCCCGCCAGCGGCACATGAAGTCCATCTTGCAGTGTGCACACATGTAGGGCTCCCGGGACAGCACAGTGGCGGCCAACATCCTGGCCGCTTGTGTCTCCAGTAGGTTCTGCACCACCTCCTCCAGGCTGACCAGGTAGATGAACTCACTGTTGGGGGCGCTGGGCAGAAAGTTCATCTCCGGGGCTGGGCGCTCGGGTGGGGGGAATCTCGAGTAGCGTCTTCTCCAGCTGTTTGCGCAGCGCCACCTTGGCGGCTGCCTGTCGGCTTGCTGAAGACTCGGTGGAGGTGACCACAGAGGCCACGCTAGTGAGGGTGGAGTTGGCCTGAGCGTAGGAGGCTGTCCTCCCCTTCAGTGATGCTGGGGTGGGCTGTGGGATGTTGATGAGCAGGCTGGTGTTGAGAACACTGGCAATGCGGATGAGGCCCTGCTGGACGATCCTCTGTCCCTGAATCTGCACACTGGGCACCGATGCCCGGGGGGCCAGGAGGGGCGGTGGGCCTGTGCTGGAATGTTGCATAATGCTATGGATTTGCTGGGGCCCCCTGACCAGCGGGGTCATGACGACCTGCGAGTTCTCCTGCGGCCCCAGCTTCAAGGACACCTGCTGCCCACCTCGGACCAGGGGTGGGGGTATGACACTGCCAGACATCCGAGCTGAAGAGATCTGGGGTGACGGCTTGCCAGCAGGAATGTTCTGAGTGCTCCGAACAAGCGGCGGAGGGGTGGTCACGGCGCTCCAGACAGAACCTGCGGGCTTCTGGGCGGTGGCTTCCTTTCGTATTTGACTCCTCCGCAACTTTTTCAACAAAACGAGTTTTGCTGCTTCTAACCTCAACTCTTCTTTCAGCTGCTTGAATATCCTTTCTCGTTCTTTCGGGTTGCTTTTCATGACAGCCTCGGCGCTAGTCTCCTTCAAGGCCACCGTGATCAGCCCATTCTCTCTCGGGCTGGAGGGCTGCTCGTTGTGGGAGAGTACAATCATGTCGGGTAAGGGGGGGTCTTCTCTCAGATTTCATGTCACTGTGTGAGGAGGGCATGTCCACGGGTCCATCGCCCACCAGACCTTCGTCTCTGCCCATGGCCACCGTCGTGGCCCCTGTTGCCCTCAGCAATCCTTGGGCTGGACCCGCCCCCGGCTCAGGTGTCACCCTTATGTCTCTGTCAGTGTTTAAATCTGAAGCCAACAATCCTCTCTCCATTTTTATTTTCTTGCTCTCCACGTCGTCCTCTGTTGGGTCCAGTTCAAGCGCTCGTTTCTGACTCCGTTTTTGGCATGCTTCTTCGGTCATTCTGAACTGGCTTCGCGGTATGGGGTGCTGGTCCTACCAGTTGGTCATGGCCACAGTGACGTCAAAAGGCTACCTACTTGAGACGACGTGCTGACCAACCAGGCCGTGGGTCGGCCAGGCCCTGGGCAGCGCGCGGGTTAGTGGGGCTGCGGGTCCGGGGTCGCCCGTGGGGCCGGGTGGCATTGGGGCCGGGGGCGCTGGGCCACGCGTGCTTGTTACGCCTGTGGGGCCGCCCAGGTCCGCCACGCTCGCTCATCTGTGCTCGCTCAGCCTGTCTGCTGGCCCGCCAGCGCCACTGGCCAGATAATACGCCCCGGGGCCGCACACATGGAGCTGGGCGCCGGTGTCACCGCCCGGGACATGCGCACCAGGTCAGTGCGCTCAGCCCGCGGTCCCCAAAACACTGGGGTGCTCTTACAGGCGATGCCACCCGCCTGCGCCCAGCTGGGCGGGGCCTTACACTGTGCTTTCTAACAAAAACTGAATGAAACTAGGAATTAAAAGCAAAAGTCAGATGGCAAATTCAAAAAGATGTGAATATAAAACACACTCTTCAACATATTCTTGCTCAGGGGTCAAAAAATTTCATTGTTCAAATTTGTCAATACAACCAACGGTTAAAAGCTATAGTATCAACACTGATAAAATAAAGTTGGATTATTTCCTTTAATGATACAAAAATGTATTTTAAATAAAATACTTAGACAAAATGAACTAACAAATCTTTTAGAAAAAATACCAAGAAAAGCCAGGCGCGCTGGCTCACGCCTGTAATCCCAGCACTTTGGGAGGCCGAGGTGGGCGAATCATGAGGTCAGGAAATCGAGACCATCCTGGCTCACACGGTGAAACCCTGTCTCTACTAAAAATACAAAAAAATTAGCCGGGCGTGGTGGCAGGCGCCTGTAGTCCCAGCTACTCGGGAGGCTGAGGCAGGAGAATGGCGTGAACCCGGGAGGCGGAGCTTGCAGTGAGCAGAGATTGCGCCAGCGCACTCCAGCCTGGGTGACAGAGCAAGACTCTGTCTCAAAAAAAAGAAAAGAGGGCCGGGCGCGGTGGCTCAAGCCTGTAATCCCAGCACTTTGGGAGGCCGAGACGGGTGGATCACAAGGTCAGGAGATCGAGACCATCCTGGCTAACCCGGTGAAATCCCGTCTCTACTAAAAAATACAAAAAACTAGCCGGGCGAGGTTGCTGGCGCCTGTAGTCCCAGCTACTCGGGAGGCTGAGGCAGGAGAATGGCGTAAACCCGGGAGGCGGAGCTTGCAGTGAGCTGAGATCTGGCCACTGCACTCCAGCCTGGGCGACAGAGCGAGACTCCGTCTCAAAAAAAAAAAAAGAAAAAAAAGAAAAGAAAAAATACAAAAAAAAAGACATGACATTGGTCTTGGCACCATTTTCTTAGATACAACATTAAATGTATGAGCAACAAATAAAATAACAGGAAAGTTTACACTATACTTCAAAATTTCTGAAAGAAATAATTTCAAGAGTGACAACGTCCCTTAGAAAGTGGCTGAAAACATTTGCATATTACTTGTTAGAGGAGTTAGTATTCAAAATATATAAATGACTCTTTAAACAGTAAAGTTGAATAACTTGATTTAGAAATGGACAAACAAAACTTTTCTAAAAAAAACACACAAATGGAAAAACGCACTTGAAATGACACACAGAATTACTAATTTGTAGAGAAATGAAAAAAAGAAACATGATAACATACAAAATCACCTCACACCCATTAGAATGGCCACTATAATTTTTTTTTAATACACCAAATCTGTTGATGATGCAATAAAAATGAAACCCACGTTGACTGCTGGTGGAAAATAACTTTGCAGCCATTATTTTAAAATGTTATAAATGTTCCTCATTTATAAATCTATATCCAAAATACATAACACAGGCCAGGCACAGTGGCTCAAGCCTGTAATCATAGCACATTGGGAGACCGAGGTGGGCAGATCAAATGAGGTCAGAAGTTCAAAATCAGCCTGGCCAACATGGTGAAACACTGTGTCTACTAAAAATGCAAAAACTAGATGGGCGATGTCATGTGCACGTAATCCCAGGAACTTGGGAGGCTGAGGTAGGAGAATCGCTTGAACTCAAAAGGCAGAGGTTGCAGTGAGCCGAGATCACATGACTACACTCCAGCCTGGGTGACAGCATGAGACTCGATCTCAAAAAAATAAAAATAAAAATAACAAACAACAAAAGAAACAAAATATGTAAGACAGGACCTGGAAGACACATTTGAAAATCCATGTTTATTTTACCAGTATGCACAAAAGTCAAAAGGCTGAAGCAACCCAGATGTCTCTTGATTTATAAACATACCAAAAAATGTAACATATACATATGATGGAATATTATTCCACTTTAAAAAGAACAATCTTGTCACATTTTAAGATGAACATTGAAAATATGTCACCTGAATTAAACCAGTAACAAAATTATGGATACTGTATGATTCCACTTACATAAGGTATCTTTATTTTATTTATTTATTTATTTATTTTGAGATGGAGTTTCACTCTTGTTGACCAGACTGGAGTGCAATGGCACAATCTTGGCTCACCACAACCTCCACCTCCCAGGTTCAAGTGATTCTCCTGTCTCAGCCTCCCAAGGAGCTGGGATTATAGGCATGTGCCACTATGCCCGGCTAATATTTTTGTATTTTTGGTACAGACAGGGTTTCTCCATGTTGGTCAGGCTGGTCTCAAACTCCTGATCTCAGGTGATCCGACTGCTTCGGCCTCCCAAAGTGCCAGGATTACAGGCATAAGCCACCGCGCCCAGCTATATGAGGTAGCACAAGTAGTCAAAAATCATAAAAACAGAAAGTTGAAGGTTTGTCTGTCAAGGGCTGGGGAGAGGGTAAAATGAGCAGTTGTTACTTAATGGAATTAAGTTTTAGTTTTATAAGATGTAAAGTTTCTAGAAGTCTTTTGCATAACAATGTGAATATACTTAACATGCCTGAAATGAACAACATTTTTTTGAGACAGGATCTTACTCTGCAGTGTAGTGGCACAAATTTGACTCCCTCTCAATCTCCCAAGTACGCGGGACCACGGCTACATACCACCATGCTTGGCTATTATTAATTTGTTTTATAGAGAGGGGTCTCCATATGTTCCCCAGGCTGCTCTCAAACTTTTGGGCTCCAAGGATCCTCCTGCCTCGGCATCGCAAAATCCTGGGATTACAGATAAGAGCCACAACCACGCCTGGCCCTGAAATGTACACTTCAATAGATTTAAGACAGTAAATTTTATGTTATGTGTTTTTAAAACAACTTTGTAAAGAAAAACTGAAACAAATACAGAATTATAAATCCTGTTGAAAATTACCTTCAAATCACAAAAGTGTTTTTCTCATAAAAGGAAGTATATATTCATCATTAAACACATGGAAAAAATAAAACTATCTCAATGACTGCTCACTTAAAACTACCATCGAAAATCAGCTAAGAAAGAATATAAGAGAAGCCACAACTAAAATTGGTGTCATATTTATAAACACACATACATATGTAATCTGATTGTAATAAACATGCATAATTTATTTTATTTATTTATTTATTTATTTTGAGACAGAGTCTCGCACTGTTGCCCAGGCCAGAGTGCAATGGTGTGATCTTGGCTCACTGCAACCTCTGCCTCCTGAGTTCAAGTGATTCTCCTGCCTCAGCCTCCCAAGTAGCTGGGATTATAGGCACCCACCACCACACCTGGCTAATTTTTTTGTATTTTTAGTAGAGATGGGGTTTCACTATGTTGGCCAGGCTAGTCTCAAACTCCTGACCTCATGATCCACCTGCCTCAGCCTCTCAAAGTGTTGGGATTACAGGCGTGAGCCACTGGGCCCAGCAATTTATCTCTTAATTAAACCTCAACTTGACTTAAATGTACAAACAGAATTGCAAATTTTCTAAAATTATAATATAAAAGTAAAACCAAGACACAATAAACTGATGTTAAGAAACCTACACTAAGGCCAGGCACAGTGACGCACTCCTGTAATCCCAGCTCCTTGCAAAGCTGAGACATGAGAATTGCTTGAACCTGAAAGGATATTCAGTCTGTCCAAAAATAAAATGGGAATCACAACTACCCAAGCCCCTGTACCAAGCCAACTAAAGGTGGGCCCTAGAGCAGACCCAGCAGTCTTGTGACCAAGCTACAACCCCTTTTCACTAAAAATTCACAGCGTATCTCATCACCCTAAGGGCCCAATAAAAGAAGTTCTTTACCTTCTAAAATCAGTTTATGAAAACTTGAAGAGGTGTTTGCTCCATCAAATTTAGACACCAGTACAAAACTATATTGTGCCCATTGTCGATGCTTCTTTTTTTTTTTTTTTTTTTTTTTAATTGAGACGGAGTTTCGCTCTTGTTGCCCAGGCTGGAATGCAATGGTGTGATGTCAGCTCACTGCAACCTCTGCCTCCCAGATTCAAGTGATTCTCCTGTCTCAGCCTCCCAAGGAGCTGGGGTTACAGGTGCACGTCACCACACCTGGCTAATTTTTGTATTTTTAGTAGACACGGGGTTTCATCATATTGTTCAGGCTTGTCTCGAACTCCTGACCTCAGGTGATCCACCTGCCTTGGCCTCTCAACGTGCCTGGATTACAGGTGTGAGCCAGGGAGCCCAGCCAATGCTTCTATTTTAATGTAGTACTGGAAGTATGTGGCAGAAGAATTAGTCAAAGAAATTTAAAAAAACCATTGAAATTGAAAAAAAAAAAAGTAAAAAGTTGCTGTTTGTAGATCATACAATCATATATTTAAAAAACCATAAATGGCACATTAAACCCTATCTAATAAATACAGTCAGTAAATTAGCAAAATATAAAATTAACATACAAGTATATGTATGGTTTCAAACACCTTTTTTTTTTTTTTTTTTTTTTTTTGAGAAGGAGTCTAGCTCTTTTGTCCAGCCTGAAGTGCAATGGTGTGATCTCAGCTCACTGCAACCTCTGCCTTCCAGGTTCAAGCGATTCTCCTGTCTCAGCCTCACGAGTTGCTGGGATTACAGGCATGCACCACCATGCCCAGTTAATTGTTTTATTTTTAATAGAGACAGGGTTTCTCTATGTTGGTCAGGCTAGTCTCAAACTCCCGACCTCAGGTGATCAGCACGCTTCAGTCTCCCAAAGTGCTGGGATTACAGGTGTGTTCTAGTACTTTGGGAGACCGCCCCCGGCTATGGTTCAATACACTTAAACTGCGCCCAGCTACAGTTTCATACACTTAAACTATCTGATAAAATAGAGAAAAAAATCTTATTTACTATAGCCTTAAATAATACATTTCTGAGAAAAAAATTAACCAAGGATGTAAAAACCCCTTACAATTTAAAAAAAAAAAATCAATGAAAAAAGGGAAGATCAAAATAAATTTTAAAAAATTTTATGTCTTTGGATTGAAAGAACAAATATTAATAAAGTGCCATATTATCCAAAGTGATCTATAGATTCAACACACTTCCTATCAAAATTGCAGTAGTGTTTTTTTCACAGTAATGGAAAATTCAATTGTAAAATTTACATGAAATTAAAATAAACGTTGACTAGCCAAAGCAATCTTGAGGAAAAGGAACAAAGCAGAAGAATATCATACTTATAATTTCAAACTATATTTGAAGACTTTATAGTAATAAAAACAGAATGGACTGTGCAGAAAAATAAACAACAAAAAAAATGCAACAGAAACTACTACTCTCACGCATTTCCGACCTGATGTAAAAAGAGGACTTAAAAAAAATAGTTTTAGTTTCTCAATATTATGCAGATATTTGTGTGTCCCCAAAACAATGGAAAAGCAGACAGATTGTGAAGTCTCTTTCTTCTTCTTTATTTATTTATTTTTTTTTGTGAGATGGAGTCTTGCTCTGTTGCCCAGGCTAGAGTGCAATGGCATGATCTCAGCTCACGGCAATGGCATGATCTCAGCTCACGACAACCTCCACCTCCCAGGTTCAAGTGATTCTCCTGACTCAGCCTCCCAAGTAGCTGGGATTACAGGCACCCGCCACCACGCCCAGCTAATTTTTGCATTTTTAGTAGAGATGGAGTATCACTATGTTGGTCAGGCTAAGCGCAAACTTCTGACCTCATCTGATCCACCTGCCTTCACCTCCAAATGTTCTGGGAGTACAGGCATAAGCTACCACACCCAGCCCACGCAGTCTCTTACATGCCATGAAGAGGACTTTGGCTTTCACTGTGTACTTGAAGGAAGCTCACCAAAGGAGAAGTCGAATTCTTAGAGAATTTAAAAGCATAAGATAGAAGATGCCCTTTTGTGGGAGCAAAATTAAAATACAGCTGCCCAGGAACTACTTCCTTTGGAACACAGCTTCCCGAATCACATTTTAAAGACTGGCTTTCTCTTTGACATTGGGACGTCTTATCTGTGTCATCTGTGGTATTCATTTTCACTCGCACCTACCTGGGGGTTTGGCAATCATCTCATGTCTCTCCATAGGTTTTTTTCCTTGCTCCAGACAGGTAACCAGGTCTGGCTTAGAGACAACAATACCTGTTTTATTAAGAATAAATAACATGAATCTTGCTCAGATTCTCCAATTACAAGCTAGTAATGTGCTCAGCAGAGATGTCACAAAACATTCAAGTAAATTAACACCAAAATAATAATTTATAACAGAAATTTCTAAATATTTAGAAAATAATTTCAATTTATAGGTTTCTTAATTTTACTATCTGGTACTACTGAATCAAAAATTGGTGGTGGCAATTAGATTTTCAGGTGGGGGCAACAATATTTTATGCCACTAAATTTCTGGAATTACCACTAATTTAGAGTGAAGAATACAGCTCAACTCAGGAATGTGAAAAGTTTGGATTAAGATTAAACATGTTGAAGAAATTATTTTCTAAATAAACAAATTCGGAAGATTTTCTGGAAAAAGGGGATCTGAAACTCTTTTATGCAAAGAATAAATTACTAAAACACATTCTACAAAAAAGAGAAATAAAATCTTTAGGGTATATTATTAATTAGGTACTCAAGTTATCCTCACCAAGGAAGACCAGGTTTCTGTAGTTCTCTAACATCACATCCCTATATAAATTCCGCTGTGCAGTGTCCAGGCAATGCCACTCCTCCAGAGAGAATTCTATGGCCACATCTCTAAATTGCAATGGTCCCTGAAAAACACACACACACACATATTTACTAAATAGCCATGAGTGGAATTTTTAATTTGACTTAAGGTGAAATGAGAGAGTAAAGAGAACTGGTTCTGACTCATAGGACTGCCTAAAATTATCCAATAAAATATTTTTAAACACAAAAATATTCTCTAATGTATTCTCTAACTCTCAGAAAAAAGAGCAGCACAAGATCTACAACATCAGTTTATATATGATATTTTTCTAGATAATAGAGTATAAAATTAAGGCCATGAACATGTACATTTTTGAGTGCTATATTTGCACCATATGGAATGAGCTGTGAATATTTTTCAGATGCAAAAGACATCTTCAGTTAGAAGGTACCTCTCAAATTTTAATATACACAATAAGCTGAAAACTGTTGTGCAGGGTTTTTTTTTTTAATTCCAGAAGATCTGGCATAAAGTCTGACTTTTTGAATTTCTAAAGAGCTCATCTCTAATGCAAATGTTTTTGGCCCAAGAACGGTATTTTGTCAAACATCCAGTAAATGGAAGAGCCTGTGTTTTTCCCAGTTTTTCTGGCCTGTAAACAAAGATAAGAACCTTCATTTTCCAAAGAAAAGTATGTAGCAAAAAAAAGAAAAAAGGACAGCTGCCAGATTAAATGTGATGCTTTATGCACATCAGCTGCATAAAAATACTTAATAATGAAGAGAAAAATAATTAACTCTATAGTAAAAAAATCTATCAGAGAGCCATGTCACCAAGTGAATCATTAACCATTAACTGCACTAGGACAAATTTTTATGATGTGCTAATGCACATCACAGCATCATGGCTGAAATATTCCTCCCAAAGAAAGTAAATAAAATTCTGAATTTAGGCCGGGCGCGGTGGCTCAAGCCTGTAATCCCAGCACTTTGGGAGGCCAAGGCGGGCGGATCACGAAGTCAGGAGATCAAGACCATCCTGGCTAACACAGTGAAACCCTGTCTCTACTAAAAAATACAAAAAACTAGCCGGGCGAGGTGGCAGGCGCCTGTAGTCCCAGCTACTTGGGAGGCTGAGACAGGAGAATGGCATAAACCCGGGAGACGGAGCTTGCAGTGAGGTGAGATCTGGCCACTGCACTCCAGCCTGGGTGACAGAGCGAGACTCCGTCTCAAAAAAAAAAACAAAAACAAAAATTCTGAATTTAACCATAAAGAAACATGTTTTATGCTAACTTCAAAATACAGATAACTCCTATGTTCTATAATTTTTAGTAGAAATTTTAAGTAGGCTTCATTTAGCACCCTAGAGAGCAGGTATCTTAATTTTTTTTCCCAGAACTTTCTGGTTAATAACTGCCATCCCATTTAAATAAGCTTTTCCTTAATCCTGTTCGGCATAGAGCTAATGGAACACATAGATGGAGCCTCAACATTACGTTTTCCATCTTTACTAGGGACCACAGTTTCCCCCAATAGAAATCTTGAGTATCCACATCTTTCCATGTTCAACAGCCACAAAGGGAGCACTTTTAATATTGCAGATCATAAATTATTGCTGAGAATCCTGCATGGCATATAAGAAGCTATGATGTAGCGAATGTAGAGGAGGCTCTAAGGTATAGAAAATAAATATTTTACAGAGACCCTTGACTATCATAAGAATTTTAAGAAGTATTTAAACCAAACTCATTAGAAAAAAAAACCAAAAGTAGAGAAATAAATGTTTGTAAATACTAAATGCATAGCATTCGAGGAGGCAGAGTGAATACAGGTCTTGATCTGAGACAGAAAAGCCACTTTTTTTCTTTCTCCTGCTTCTCTGGAATTCCTTCTCAGATGACATTCTCTGGACAAATTATACCTGTATCTTGAGAGTATGTCCTTAAAAGTGTCAGCACCACCTGCTTACCTGGTAGCATGACATCAAATGGCAGGAAAAAAAAAAAAGGAGAAGTCCACCCATTTCTGTCCTTTAAAACAGAAGAGATTCAGGAACAATAAGCTGCTTCATGAAGATAAAAATATAAGTTTCTCCTTTCCTGTCCTCAGGTGCCCTCCCCTGCCAGAGACACCAGCAATTTCTGCTACAGTAATGGAAATATGCACCACACTGACCGCTCCCTACTAAACCCAAACAGAACAGGCCCTGTGACCACCCTTTAGTGCAAAGGTGGAACTTAACTCTCATGAATGAGAGCATTGCCTCTAAAGTTTTAATGAGCTTATAAATCACTTGGTAATTTTGACCCCACTTTATGGAATGTGATTCTGCAAGTTTGAAAAGGGTCCATGAATGGGTGTTTTAAGCAAGTTTCCTGTCAATGCTGATGTTGCTCCCCCTTGGCTCATTATTAGCATTAGTTAGAGAAGCAGGCACAGCACAGGGTCCCTTACACTCAGCATTCTTGTTACAACCAAATACTTCTGGTACAAATAAAGACAACCCGTCTCCATCCTAAAGTTTTATATTCTTTGCTGGCTCTTTAAAGTTTACAGAAGAAACAGAAAGCAGCAATGTCTGAATAAATCTGTATTTAAAAAAGAACATGTACACATGTACTAATGCGATGTTTATTAAGCAGGTACTATGTGCTCGAGAGTATGATACAGAGAACTGTACTGGGCATAACAAATTATATGATTTAATTCTCATAACACCCTGGGAGCTGGTACTAAGGGTTTAATAATTTCCAAGATTTAGATAAAGGGCCCAGCATTTTTATTTCTTCTTCTGTTTCTCTGTCACCAACTTTTTAAAAAAATTGTATGGAATAAAATCTAAATATAGACAGATTTCAAGCTATAGAAAGAAAGAGTTTAATGTAGTTTAGAGAAAATTTTATTCTGTTTATATTTACTTCTTTTTTTGTCACTTGTGGAGCAACTACTGGATCTTCAGAAATAGAAAACAAGTTGCTAAATAGAATGTCTCTGTGAGTACTGGATTCATGGAAAATTTAAAAATTAACACCCTCTAATACATACTTCGTTTTTCTGATTTATCTGCTTTTGAGTTTCAGTAAATTCTAAGCACCAGCTCTAGAAAGGCAGCAGGATTCAACAGCCAAAACTCTGATCTCTTCTAATCATTTCTGTGAGGCAAGACTCCAGCGTAGAGTCAGACCTAAATAAGGCCTCTAAAAAGGGTGAATCTTAACAGGTCTGCGATCGGGTAAGAACCCTATGTGGAATTCAGTTCTCTATGCCACTAGGGTACTTCCAGTTTTGTTTTTTCTAACCTTATCTAAAAGAAACTTGAATCCCAGAGTTTCTGTAATTTTTATTTTTTCTAGCCACCGCCCTGTCAACTTTATACTATATACTACTATGGAATTTAAACAAATTCCCAAAGTTTTCTAGGGTAATTTTTATTTTCTTTTTTTGGAGACAGAGTCTTGCTCTGTCGCCCAGGCTGGAATGCCCTGGCATGATCTCGGCTCACTGCAACCTCCGCCTCCCGGGTTCAAGCTGTTCTTTTGACTCATCATCCCGAGTAGCTGAAACTACAGGCGCGTGCCACCATGCCTAGCTAATTTTTGTATTTTTAGTAGACACAGGGTTTCACTGTAATGGCCAGGCTGGTTTGGAATGCCTGACCTTGTGATCCGCCTGCTTCAGCCTCCCAAAGTGCTGAAATTACAGGTGTGAGGCACTTCATCAGGCCTTTCTAGGGTAATTTTATTCGAAAATAAATATGTGACTGGGCACAGTGGCTCACACCTGTAATCCCAGCACTTTGGGAGGCCAAGGCGGGCAGACCCCCTCAGGTTAGGAGTTAAAGACCAGCCTGGCCATCATGTTGAAACTCTGTCTCTACTAAAAATACAAAAAATTAGCCAGGTGTGGTGGTGGGCGCCTGTTAATCCCAGACACTATAGAGGCTGAGGCAGAAATATCGCTTGAACCCGGGAGGCAGAACTTTCAGTTAGCTGAGCTCGCACCATTCCACTCCATCTTGGGCAACAGAGCGAGACTCCATCTCAAAAAACAAAAATTAATTATAATAACAATTCTTCTGTTCATGAATATCCCTACAGGTGTAAACATCAGAAGTCACAGCAATATAAAAAAAGTGGCCTAAACGAAGCCCAAGATTTTGGACACATCTATTTATTGTACCAACCATACGATGCATAATGCCATTATTTATCCAGTGGCTAAGCTACACTAAAAGTTTCTGGATTGTAGGAACCATGACTGCTTCATTTCTTTTTTTACGATTATATGAAATGTAAGGAAGTACGTTATCTATTTAGGTCTCCAGATCTCATCCTTGTTTACCATTCAAGCACCGGAAACTGGAGAAACTCTCATCTGGGTACCAACCAAAGACACCTCTTGTATGAGGGGATGAACAAACACAGGATGACTCATTTATCTTACACTGAGACAGAAGCACAATTAACCACACTTCTCAGCCTGACACAATTCTGCTCTGGACATCCTCAAATACCTCAAAGACATCTAGTTCATTGTGAGAGAATTCCCAGTGACCCTGGATTGATGGCCCAATGATAAGCCAGGCTGGAGAGACTCAGGCTGACTCTAAATAAAAAATAGAACTGCACTGGTGGAGCTCCAGAACCTGGATCACCCGTTCTGATTTGCTAGCTCTTGGGTAAGAGAAAGAACAAAAATACTCTGCTCCAGTATCACATTTTACAGGTAAATGTAGTTGCGGTCATGGCTCTGGATACTTTGTGGCCTTGATCTCTCACTCCTAAGATGCTTATTTACACTTACAGATTCTGCCATCATTTCCTCCTGGGGCCTCTCACATAACTGTAGCAGGTCAATGAACAAGATGTGAAAAATCTCACAGAGCCACACTCCCAAATGGGGGCTGTAAGATGTCTATGTTGACATCTCACAATGCAGAAAATGTCTTTTGTTTGTTTTCTGTATATTCTCAATCAAAAGTCCAGCCCTTTTTTTGTAAATCCCAGGCAGAGGCCAGACCTTATCTGCAGATTCTAGGTAGGATCCACCTGGCTCTGCATCTTCTGGTATTACAGCAAGTGGAGTACAATCAAAGGAGAGATCTCCTCATAGAGGCTGCTCTAGCACATTCTAAATGATAAGTCTCCATGAAAGAAAAAAAAGCTGATACAACATGAATATAAGTAGACAGTTTATTTGTATCGAGCTTAAGGATTATAACCTGGGAGCAAAGATTCAAGTTGCCTGGAATCTTTGATTAGTAACAGTTACAAGAGGATTGATAAAGACAAGAAAACAGGGACACAGTGGGGTGATACAAAGTTGTCAGAAATTTTTATTTATTTACAGAAATAACACTGATTATATATATTTACCTATGTATCATTATGGTTTAGGCTATGGGATATAGTGTCCAATGTGGCACTGTTAGCTTAATTTATAGCTACTTGTAACAATAGTGAACATTCAAGAGATGAATACATAGTTCAAAGGGGGAGAAAGACATAACCGCACTTTCTTTTTAACATCTGAGTTTGATAACCAAAAGAACTTGCATTTGTCAGATAAAAGTTTTTTATTTCCCAAATCTCAAAAACTTAGATTCAAAATGTGGAGCTGCAGATGTAGGACCTGAATGGCTGCAGTAGCAGCAGGTGTTACCTGCACATCTGTAAGCATTTTAGCAAGAAGAGAAAGGGGAAAGTGGAGATTCTCATGTCTATATGTCTACTTAATGCACACATGTTACTCTGATTTGGTCTGTGAGCTCCATGGTCTCTGAATCAGTTTCAGGTCTGAAGATACAAGAGTCATTATGAGAGAGAGAAAACAATTGATCACAGCCCAGTGAAGTTCATAGATACGTAGTCTAGCCTCTCTTGAAGTGACTGTAGAAGACTATAGATGCCAAATAGGAAGAGACACAATTTTTTCTGCCTATTTGGGGGACAGCATGCACTTTGCTGCACAACTGTGAGTTGACTGGAAGCCTGAGAGGGAAAGTCCCCTCTAGAGTAAATTCTGGTTGGCACTTTATGTGTTTGTATCATGTCTGGTAATTCTAGACAGTGTTTGCAAACAATAATTAAAAGAAAAATTTTATCTAGCCCCAGAAAATCTTCACAATAAGACAAAAGGAAGAAAACGTTTTTATTGGCCGGGCGCAGTGGCTCAAGCCTGTAATCCCAGCACTTTGGGAGGCCGAGATGGGCGGATCACGAGGTCAGGAGATCGAGACCATCCTGGCTAACACGGTGAAACCCCCGTCTGTACTAAAAATACAAAAAAACTAGCCGGGCACGGTGGCGGGCGCCTGTAGTCCCAGCTACTCGGGAGGCTGAGGCAGGAGAATGGCGTGAACCCGGGAGGCGGAGCTTGCAGTGAGCTGAGATCTGGCCACTGCACTCCAGCCTGGGTGACAGAGCAAGACTCCGTCTCAAAAAAAAAAAAAAAAAGAAAAGAAAACGTTTTTATTACACAATTAAATGTGAATGTGACATGCATCATTGTCAATCTGCTTAAGAGGCTGCAAAGACAGAAAGATGATCACCACAATTAGTCCACAAGTAGAAGAGTTTCCAGCACCATGTCATACATAGTGCTAGAAATTCACCTGGAGATTGAAGAGGTCATCTGTGTATGCTAATTGCTTATATTCAATGACAAATAAACTTTTCCCATCTTCATAACAGGATGTATTTAGCAGCTTGAAGCCAGGTGCCTGCTGAAGGCAGGATTTCACTCTGCTAGCATTCTATCTTTTTGGCTATTTACATTTTAGAGCAGTGGCTCAGTGCTCCCTGGCACTGGGCTACGACACTCCTGCTTGCATTCTCCTGGTTGCTAGTGTCCTCTCTTGACCTCTACCAGCTGCCACTGAGACACAGATCAGAGCACAGTTCACAGTTTATGTGAACCCCATTTGCCAAAGCAGAACTCTAGTGTCCCATCACAGAGTGAGGCCTGAGCTGCAGGAGGAGAGCCTGCAGGCCTCGTGGGTAGAATTGCACCTTCACAATCATGAGAATGTGAGCAGTGTTTCAGCCACAGTTTCTACTTGTAATGGTGACATGAAGAAAACACTGCTGAATTTCCAGCATGAGCCCAGATAGAAATAGCTCCAAAAGTTCTCACGGTGACAGCCCACCTCATTCAGACACCATGGGATGCTAATAGGGCTTCTGAAACAGACACCCAAAGTATTGGAGAGAAAAACAGATCTCCACCTGGGCAAGATTATTTTCAGAGAAAAATGTTAAAAAGATCTTTAAAAAAAAGCTCAGGTTAAGATTCATCAAATGAGCCAGAAAATGTTCCCCTAAAAGCAATTTCTCTATAAACACCCAAAGTGCACAGGTACTCTCAGCATGAGAAACATGAGCATTATGAAGAAAGGGGGCAGAGTTTCAGAAGAATTTTATAAAGTTTTTTTCCATCTCTGCTGCTCTCTCATCTCCTAGCCATTGAATGGGGGTTCTACATTGAAATACATCTGACAACTTCAAACAACACTTAAAGATGAAGAAATAGAATCTGTGTTCATATAGTAGAATATATTACAACTTGCAAAATAGCTAACTGAAGAGCTATTATGGTTTTTGGTGGCCATATCACCTGTCTTTATTTTTCCTGTAATAGCAGCATTCCAATTTAGTGAAATAAAAGATAATAAAATTGTGTTTACTCATAATTATTCCTGTAAAGTAATAAACATGTCAGACTAATATCTACTCTAACAATTTGGTAGTAAATTTTCTTTGGATATTAGATATAAATATCTAAGTATGAATAATTTTAATGAACTAGACATAATATATGTAGCTTTTGTTTTGTTTTGTATTGTTTTGTTTTGTTTTTGGAGACACAGTCTCATTCCGTTACCCAGGCTGGAGTGAAATGGTGCGATCTCAGCTCACTGCAACCTCCGCCTCCCAGGAACAAGTGATTCTCCTGCCTCGGCCTGCCAAGTAGCTGGGATTACAGGCGCATGCCACCATACCCAGCTAATTTTTTTATTTTTAGTAGAGATGGGGTTACACCATGTCGGCCAGGCTGGTGTCGAACTCCTGACCTCAGGTAATTAACCTGCCTCAGCCTCTCATCTCAAAGTGCTGGAACTACAGGCGTGAGCCATTGCACCTGTCAATGTATGTAGCATTTTTAAAAACTGCAACTATACTTCAGTTAAAACACTTTATATTTCAAAAGTATAAATAACAATATTAAAATAACCATTTAAGTGAACCATTCAAAGTAAGCATTGTGGCTTTATATTCATACTATTGTAGAAAATACTGTTTTTGGGTCACGCCAGCAATACCAGCACTTTGGGAGGCAGAGGTGGGTGGATCACCTGAGGTCAGGAGTTTGAGACCAGTCTGACCAACATGGCGAAATCCTGCCTCTACTAAAAATACAAAAAAGTAGCTGGGCATAGTGGTGCACGCCTGTAACCCCAGTCACTCAGGAGGCTGAGGCAGGAGAATTACTTGAACCCAGAAGGCAGTGATTGCAGTGAGCCGAGATTACACCACTGCACTCCAGCCTGGGCAATAGAGTGAGACTCTGTTTTTTTTTTTTTTTTAAAAAAAAAAAAAAAAGGCCAGGCATAGCGGCTCATGTCTGTAAACAAAATGAGCTGGGCCTGGTGGCGCATCCCTGTAATCCCAGCCACTTGGGAGGCTGAGATAGGAAAATTGCTTGGACCTGGGAGGCAGTTTGCCTGAGCCAAGATCACACCATTGCACTCCATCCTGGACAACAAGAGTAAAACTCCACCTCAAAAAAAAAAAAAAAAAAAGTGTAATGTATATTGCCTACAAACCCTATACATAACTATGCTAATTGTTCTGAAGTAATAAACAGAAAGCAAGATACAACTACAGACTCCACTGTTTATGCACTGAACTGTTCTTGCTTGTGCAGTATAAGTACTTCAGCCTGCAAATATCAGATAATTACCTTGGATAATCAGGTTTCTGTCAAAGAAACTTAGTATCTTTTAGTTTTTATCATTCTGTAGTGCTAAATTTAATCCTATCTTTGTGCTAAGCTTCTGTGTTCTCTTAAAATGGACTTTTATCTAAATAAATCTGTGTCTAATTTAAAGGACTAAAAATGAAAAACATAAACTTCAGAAACAAAAACAAAGCAATAATTCTGAAGTACTACATAAAGATAATCTGGACCTGAAAAAATGACTAAAGGTTTATTTAAATGTTAATATGATTTACATATATTTCAAAAAAGCAGAGAAAAATCTACATATAACCTAAATTCCTTAAGAAAAGAAAGAATATCAAAATATTTTTGAAGCTTTTTATTATTTATTATACTTTAATTTCTGGAGTACATGTGCATAACGTACAGGTTTATTACATGGGTATACATGCGCCATGGAGGTTTGCAGCACCCATCAACCCATCATTTACAGTAGGCATTTCTCCTAATGCTGTCCCTTCCCTCGCCCCCCAACCCCCTTTTTGGAACTTTTTAAAGAGTTTTTGTACTCTTGGACATCAGAATTTTGCACACTGTATGTACTTGAAAAAATGTTTATGGGGGAAAAAGCAGAAGAGAGAAAGATGTTCTAAAAAATCCATGAGTGCACAAGACCAGTGCAACAGACTAGAGAGCCCAGAAATAATGCCACCCTCTTACTATCATCAGATTTTTGGCAAAGCTGACAAGAGAAATGTGGGAGGATTTCTCCATTTAATAAATGGTGCTGGAATAACTCGCTAGCACTATGTAGAAGACTGAAACTGGACCCCTTCATTACACCATATACAAAAATCAACTCAAGATAAAGACTTAAATGAAAAACTTGAAATTGTAAGAAACCTTGCAAGATAACCTAGGAAATACCAGTCTAGACATAGAAACTGGCAAAAACTTCATAATGAAGCTACCAAAAGCAATTGTAACGAAAGCAAAAATTGACAAATGGGACCTATTTAAACTAAAGAGTTTCTTCACAGCAAAGGAAACTATCAACAGAGTAAACAGACAACCTACAGAATAATAAAAAAAAAATCTGCAAACTTTGCCTCTGACAAAGATCTAATATCCAGAATTTATTAAGAACTTAGACAAGTTTACAAGAAAAAAAAAAACTCATTAAAAAGTAGGCCAAAAAAACATGAACAGATGCTTTTCAAAATAACATATACATGTGGCTAGCAAGCATATGGGAAAAAAATGCTCATCACTAATGATTAGAGAAATTAAAAGAGAAACCACAATGAGATACCACCTCACATCAGTCAGAATGGCTATTTTTAAAAAGTCAAAAAATAACAGATGCTGGCAAGGTTGCAGAGAAAAGGGAATGCTTATACTCTACCTCGTAATTGGGTATATACCCAAAGAAATATAAATTATTGTAGTATAAAGATACATTCATATGTATGTTCATTGCAGCACTATTCACAATAGCAAAGACATGGACAGGCCCTATCAATGGGAGACTGGATAAAGAAAATATGCTTTGGTCAGATGCGGTGGCTCATGCCTGTAATCCCAGCACTTTGGGAGGATGAGGCAGGTGGCTTGCCTGATCTTAGAAGTTTAAGACCAACCTGGGCAACATGGCAAAATCCCCTCTCCACAGAAAATACAAGGAGAAAAATTGGCCAGGCATGGTAACGCAGGCGTGTAGATCCAGCTACTTGAAAGGATGAGGTAGGAAAGAATTGCTTGAGCCTGGGAGGTTCAGGCTAAATAGGGCCATATCACATGACAGCACTCTAGCCTGGGCAATAAGTGACACCCTGTCTCCAAAAATAAAATAAAATAAAATAAAATAAAATAAAATAAAATAAAAGATTTAGTAAAAACAAAATATGGTACATAAACATCATGGAATAGTCTGTGGCCATTAAAAAATAAATGATCATGTCCTTTGCAATAACATCAATAAAGCTGCAGACCATTATTTCAGAAAACTAATGCAGAAACAGAAAACCAAATGCATATTATTTACAAGTAAGAGTTAAATAATATGAATACACAAACACAAAAAGGGGAACAACAGACACTAAGGCCTAGTTGAGGGTGGACAGTGGGAGGACCAAGAGGATCAGAGAACATACCTCTTTGATGCTATGCTTAGTATCTGAGTGACAAAATAATCTGCACACCAAACCCCCATGACATAATATTTGCTGTATAACAAACCCACGTGTGTAGCCTGAACCAAAAATAAAAGCTAGAAGAAAAAGAAAATCTCTGGGTGGGAGACAGTGCAATGTAGGTGAAAGGACTGATCTCTGCTACAGATAGTGACCCAGGTATAGCTGTACTCTGATTTATTTCTGTGTGCATACAGACAGATGAGATTATGAACAGGTGGTCCAAATCCTAGGCTGGTGGAGAAAAATGGTTGCTGCTGCAGATTCAGTGTCTGGGGGTGGGGAAATACCAGGAGAATTGTAGACACTGTGGGTTCTTGGCAAGAAACACCAGGATCAAAAATGCCGTGGTGAAGTTCCTGAGGGTGGTGCCTAGTCCTGGGAGGAGTGTGGACATGTCAATGTCTAGTGTGTGTGTTTGTGAGTGGGTGGGAATCCTGTGGTGGCAGCTGCAGGAAAAGTGGGTCTGTCATCAGAGCTCCTTTCCTCTAAGTTTGCAGTCTTCTGTCACCCTGGGAGAAAAATTAGAATCACAGGACAATGGGCAGTGTGATAGCCTATGTACAGAGGCTCCCTTTCCCAGACACCCAGAGTTTTATTCCAGGCTAGGCCTCAGTGGTACATTTTTTCTGGCACCAAATCTGTAGTTTGCTGAACATCAAACAATTCTCCAACAACAACGCTTGTCTAACATTTGAATTCTGACACCACCCAGAGTCAGCACAGACCCTGATTCAGGGCTGGGTCCCACAACATTGTCCTCACTGCAGATGCCAGTCACAAACCCCATGGGCCCATTTATGCTTCTGAGCTACTATTTAAAAACTGGGAACTCCCATAACCTCCCTGAAGTTCAGTAATTTGGTAGAGCTACTCACAGAACTCAGCAAAACACTGTGGTTATGTTTACTGGCTTCATCTATAAGATACAGACCAGGAAAAGCCAAATGGAAGAAATGCATAGAACAAAGAAAAGAGATGGGGAAAGATAAAACACATAGATAATACTGAAAAACATTTATGATTAATAAAATTCTCCAAGTTTTGTGTACTCCAGGAACAGTTTATGGAAAGAAACACCCTTCCCATTATAACTTAGATGGTGCTGTCTTTTCTTACCTATCACACAGCCAGACACACACTCTGCACATTTTCTCCTTTTTCCCATTAAAAAAAAAAAAAAAAAAAAAATCAGCTGAATTTGTCTTCAGTGGTTAAAATAAAATCTTTTTCTTTTTTTTTCATTTTAGCCAGAGTCTCGCTCTGTTGCCCAGGCTGGAGTGCAGTGGTGCAATCTCAGCTTACTGCAACCTCCACCTCCTGGGTTCAAGCAATTCTCCTGCCTCAGTCTCCTAAGTAGCTAGGATTACAGGTGCCCACCACCATGCCAGGCTAATTTTTGTTATTTTGGGGTTTTTTTTGAGACGGAGTTTTGCTCTTGTTGCCAAGGCTGAAGTGCAATGACACAAAATTGGCTCACTGCAACCTCTGCCTCCCAGGTTCAAACAATTCTCCTGTCTCACCGTCCCATAGCTGGGATTACAGGCATGCACTACCACGCCTGGCTAATTTTTTGGATTTTAAGTAGAGACAGAGTTTCTCCATGTTGGTGAGGCTAGTCTTGAACTCCCAACCTCAGGTGATTCGCCCACCTCATCCTCCCAATACTTTTTGTATTTTTAGTACAGACAGACTTTGACCATGTTGGCCAAGCTGGTCTCGAGCTCCTGACCTCGGGTGATCTGCCTGCTTCGGCCTCTCAAAATGTTGGGATTACAGGCGTGAACCACCGCGCCCAGCTTAAAATAAAATATTTCTTAATCAAACTTTACTTATCTCCCTCCCTTAGGCTCCTGACCCTCAGTCTGAGTCAACATACAACAGCATTTTATGTCCCTCCTAAGAACATGCTGATTTCAGGGTAAGGCCTTCTCTTTTCTATAATTTGACTTTTTCACCCTCTCATTCCCCTCCCACCTCCTTTCTAATCTTATTTGCTTCTCCCTAGGAAAGAAAGCCCTTTTCTGCATACCATATGGTTTTTGCAAGCCATAAAGATCTTATAATTAGGCCAGTCGTGGTCTAATTATAACCTAGGAGTCACCAGGTTCAAGCTTTAATTTCCATGTCAGAGTTATTCACTTGGAAAAATGGCTTGCAAAAATTAAGTGTTTGAAAAACCCAGTGAAATTACTCATTCACAGTGTTTACATAAAGGAAGGAAATTTTAAGGTGCTTTTTTTTTTTTTTTTTTTTTTTGAGATGGAGTCTTCCTCTATCTCCCAGGCTGCAGTGCTATGGCATGATCTCAGCTCACTGCAACCTCCACCTCCCCAGTTCAAGCGATTCTCCTGCCTCAGCCTCCCAAGTAGCTAGGACTACTGGCATGTGCCACCAAACCGGGCTAATTTTTGTATTTTTAGTAGAGATGGGGTTTCACCATGTTGGGCAGGCTGGTCTCAAACTCCTGACCTCAACTGATCCAGCCGCTTCAGCTCCCCAAAGTGCTGGGATTATAGGCGTGAGCCATTGCACCTAAGGTGCTTGCATTTTATACTTTCATAAGAAAAGCAAATATATCTACTTCTTTATTTCTATCAAAAAATAATGTAATTAAAAATTAGTCATATGGGAACACTTGTAGAAGGTACCACATTTCGGCCGGGCGTGGTGGCTTACGCCTGTAATCCCAGCACTTTGGGAGGCTGACTCAGGCAGATCACCTGAGGTCAGGAGCTCGAGACCAGTGTGGGCAACATGGTGAAACCCTGTCTATACTAAAAATACAAAAAGTAGCCAGGTGTGGGGGCATGCACCTGTAATACCAGCTATTTGGGAGGCAGAGGCAGGACAATGGCTTGAACCCAGGAGGCAGAGGTTGCAGTGAGTCAAGATTGCACCATTGCCCTCCATCGTGGGTGACAGAGCAAGAGTCCATTAAAAAAAAAAAAAAAAGGGTACCACATTTCATCACATATAATTTAGCATTAAACTCAGAAATCAAGACAACAGGATATAGAACCGAGATATTCACTGTCACAAATTTACCCTGCAAAAGGAGAAACTGATATTTTGATGAATCTATGTAACTCATCAATTATCTACCACATTTTCCTGTGGAAACCTATTTCTTGTCTACAGTCAAAATGGAAGAGAGATTTTCCCTATTTCTTTCCTTGGTATCTAGCATTCTTAAAGCTAAGGCTTGGAATTCTGTTTGAAGTCACTCAGCCATAAAAAATACACCTGAGAAAATTCCTAAACTCACTCTGAGAAATAAAAAGGTAAATGAGAATTATTAACAAATGGAATATGTGATTAGATATTTATTTTTTGAAACTCATCTCTTTGATGTTCTTTATAAATATTTTCTTACTTTTCAAGCCCTAATAATAAAATGCAAATTACACTTAAAAACTGATGTCAGCTGGGTGCAGTGGCTCACACCTGTAATCCCAGCATTTTGGGAGGCCAAGGCCAGCAGATCACTTAGACCAGAAGTTGGAGACCAGTCTAGTCCATCTCTACTAACAATACAAAAACTAGTCGGGTGCAGTGGTGCGCACCTGTAGTCCTAGCTACTCGGGAGGCTGAGGCATGAGAATCACTTGAACCCAGGAGGTGGAGGCTGTAGTGAGCTGGGATCAAGCCACTGCATTCCAGCCTGTGCAACACAGCGAGACTGTCTCAAAAAAAAAAAAAAACATAAAATAAAAATAGTGAGGTCAAAATAAGGTTTAGCTGTGGCTCTCCCAATACTTGCAGGTCACACGGCCACAGAGGCTGGGTCTCTATAAGCACAGGACACAAAACACAGAAGATAAACCTGGAGCTCCCGCTGCAGCGAGAAACAAAGGCCCCCAGACAGCATTCTGTTCTCTCCAGCTGCGTACCTGATTGGACGGATTGAAATCTTTTCAAGGTACAGATCCAATCACCCACCCCATCCTGCTCCGTTACATGCTGAATAACCACCCTCCCAGGAGACACTGCGCTATGCCCCAGTGAGTGCACCAGGTGCATTTTACTTTGTAAGTTTTTACGCCATCTCACTGGGGTCAATTTTTTTGTCTTTTGGAGTGTTTTTCCACGAACTTTTCACTATTATTTTTTTTCACTATTTTTCTGTCCCCGCCAAGAGAATCCAGGGGGCAGAAATTATTTGTTTTTCCCTCAATACCAGCATCTGATTGGCTGACCAGCAATGTATCTCCAAGAAATTGAGCTAAGTTAGGTGAAGACAATCTTCATGTCTCAAGGTGTTAGCTTAAAAAAAAAAAAAAGGGCACCGGGAGATGCCTTTCAGCCTCAAGGCTGCTCCCTTGAGAGGCTACACTCCATACTTAAGGTGGTCCTATAGGAGAAAATGACCAAAGAGCTAATAGTCACTAGACACTCTAGCAGACATAGCCATGGTGGGTATCTTGGTTTATCCCCAGAAAGTACTAAAACAGCCTAAGTGGAGTGGCAAGATCTCGGCTCACTGCAACCTCCACCTCACGGGTTCAAGCGATTCTCCTACCCTAGCCTCTTGAGTAGCTGGGACTACAGGCGCGTGCCACCATGCCCAGTTAAGTACTTGTATTTTTACTAGAGATGAGATTACACTGTGTTATCCAAGGTGGTCTCCATCTTCTAACCTCGTGATCCGCCCACCTCAGCCTCCCAAAGTGCTGGGATTACAGGCGTGAGCCACTGTGCCCGGCTTCAAAAGGGAAATCTTGACCCAAAAACATTCTGGTAAGTTCTCTGGAAAAATAAAAGAAAAAGAGGCACAGATATTTTTTACAATACAGCATCAGGGGATTAGTCTGTGCCCTCTTCACATTGGAAATATTTACTAACAGAAAATCTTTTCAGTATTGTTAGGCAATGCTTTTTAAAAAAATGATTAATTGAGGAACATGGAGTACACTTGAGGCCCTGCTTGGGACACATGTGAAAAATGCCAGGGACAATCAGTCCCCTGTGGGGTGTGAAAATAACTAAGTGGCAAGCAATTAGACTGAGGAGGCTCTAGTCCCCAGATTCCTACTTCTAAAACAAAAATCTAAACTCACGTGCATTTTTTGGTAAATTACTACATTACGGGAAAAAATTTCAGGCTTAAACAACTATAAACTGCCAATTAAACTCTGATTACATAACCAGGAAATTTCCACCTTGATTGTACAAATTAAGGAACTACGTAACTATACCTAACCAATTATTGAATTTGTTTTCTTCATCATGCATTTTGTTTTGTTTTTTGTCTAAGACGGAGTCTCTGTTGCCCAGGCCGGAGTGCAGTGGCGCCATCTCGGCTCACTGCAACCTCCACCTCCCAGGTTCAAGCCATTCTCCTGCTTCAGCCTTGCCAGTAGCTGGGATTACAGGCGCGTTGTCGCCACGACCGGCTGATTTTTGTATATTAGTAGAGACAGGGTTTCACCATGTTGGTCAGGCTGGTCTTGAACTCCTGACCTCGTGATCCTCCTGCCTCAGCCTCCCAAAGTGCTGGGAAGGCCAGCCACTGCACCCGGCCATCAGGCATTTTATAAATGTCTTTTCTTCAAGCCTCTCCATGGACCACAAACTACAAACTATAGCTGGGTGCTCTACAATTCTTGAATCACTCTTTGACTAAATTATTTCATATTTTTGCAGTGACTCTCACACTTTTTTTTTTTCAGACATAAATGCTCTGTCGCCCAGGCTGGAGGGCAGTGGCGCGATGTGAGCTCACTGCAACCTCCGCCTCCCAGGTTCAAGCGATTCTATCACCTCTGCCTTTCGAGTAGCTGGGACGACAGACATTCGCCATCACACCCAGCTAATTTTTGTACTTTTAGTAGAGATGGGGTTTCCCCATTTTGGCCACGCTGGTCTTCAACTCCTGACCTCACGTGATCCACCCGCCTCGACCTCCGGAAGGGCTGTGCTTACAGGCGTGAGCTACCGCGCCCGGCCCCATCAATTTTTAATAGGAGAAAAGAGAAACTGTGAACCCTGACATACATAATAGACTCCTCTTCAAAGGCCTTTCTTGTTCCTTGTTCTTAGGACCAACTTTTTTGTACCTCCTTGTACCTAGACACCCGCTCTGTAAGCAACCCAAACCGCCAGTTCCAATATGCGACCCGCACCCCTTCCTTATTTGGAAAGTAGCCAATCGGGTCAGCCTAGATTGTGAGGTCAGACCCCGGCCACCGGGAGAAAGACGCAAAGACAATAACGGCGTTAGGGTTAAAAACCCCTTTCTAACTAGGAGGCCGAGGCGGGCGGATCAACTGAGTTCGGGAGTTCAAAACCAGCCTGACCAACATGGTGAAACCCCATCTCTACTAAAAATACAAAATGAGCCGGGCGTGGTGACGCATGCCTGTAACCCCAGCAACTCGGGAGGCTGAGGCAGGAGAATCACTTGAACCCAGGAGACAGAGGTTGCAGTGAGCCGAGATCGCGCCCCATTGCACTTCAGCCTGGGCAACAAGAGCAAATCTCCGTCTCAAAAAAAAAACCCAAAAAACAAAAAAACCTTCCTTTCTTCGGTGTGCTCTTGCGATCGAGATAGACGCGAGCAGCACCCTTCTTCAGAAGTAAATATGCCTTCTTGTGAAATTTTCTAAGTGCTGGGTGGTTTTTTGTTTTGTTTTGTAGCACCGAGCGCTTGTTTCTAACAACCCCACGGACCAAAACTCTTCCCATTCATGAACCCGCACCCCGAGTCAGGATTCTCCCCTGACGACCCTCCCGTGTCCTTGCACGATCTGGGAGAGAGGCGGTGCTGCGGGTGCAGAGCTGCTGAAAGAGGGCTCCAGGCCAGGGCACAGTCACTGTGCAGGGAAGAGACAGGGCCCCGGCTGTTACCGCAGCCGCCATCTTATGGCTGAAGGAGACTGAGGCCGAGCTGGGCAGGGAGAACTCAGGCGGCAGATTGTGGAGCTGACTGTGAGGAGGCAGAGTCCCGCCAGAGCCACTTGCCACCAGTTTCAACCAGCCCCTCCCCTCTCTCGGGAGGTTGGACCCGGCACTCACCATTTCTAGGCTTCCAGAGGGTCCCGGGGTTTAGCTGTGGCTCTCCCAATACTTGCAGGTCACACGGCCACAGAGGGTGGGTCTCTATAAGCACAGGACACACAACACACAAGATAAACCTGGAGCTCTCGCTGCAGCGAGAAACAAAGGCCCCCATAAACCATTCTGTTCGTTCCAGCTGCGTACCTGATTGGACGGTTTCCAGCCCAGCGTCCCTGATTGGATAATGCCTAAGGCCCCGCCCCCTCAGTCGCTGAGCGACAGAAGATGTGATCACATAATGGGCTGAGTGAAGAAAGAGCGGCAACCTAGGCTGCAGCCTTTTCTTTCTTTCGTTGTTTCTTTTACCCCGAGACGGAGTTTAGCTCTTGTTGCCCAGGCTAGAGTGCAATGGCACGATGTTGGCTCACCGCAACCTCCACCTCCCGGGTTCAAGCAATTCTCCTGCCTCAGCCTCCCATGTAGCTGGGATTACAGGCATGCGCCACCACGTCCGTCTAATTTTTTGTACTTTTAGTAGAGACGGGGTTTCTCCATGTTGGTCGGGCTAGTCTTGAGCTCCCGATCTCGGGTGATCCGCCCGCCTCGGCCTCCCAAAGGGCTGGGATTACAGGCGTGAGCCACCGAGACCGGCCTAGCTCCTGCCTTTTCAAACAGGGCTTCCTCCCTGAGCTGAGCATCCCATACCAGAGCATGGGAAAATTCTATCTCGTATTCTCTCTCTTTTTGAATGTATTCAAAAGGTGAACAGAAGTACTTTGCTGTCATATTAATAATACATGAAATGTTTGTTCAAGAGAAAATCAACTTTTACTTTGGTAATAGTGTATTATCAATACTAAAGCTAATTTTAATAAGACCTTGTAAAGACGGGTGTGGTGACTCAGGCCTGTAAACCCAGTACTTTGGGAGGCTGAGGCGGGCAGATCACTGGGTCAGGAGATCGAGACCATCCTGGCTAACACCGTCAAACCCTGTCTCTACTAAAAATACAAAAAATTAGACGGGCGTGGTGGCATGCACCTGTGGTCCCAGCTACTCAGGAGGCTGAGGCAGGAGAATCCCTTGAATCCGGGAGGCAGAGGTTGCCGTGAGCCGAGATCGCACCACTGCACTCAAGCCTGGGTGACAAAGTGAGACTGCGTCTCCAAAAATGAATAAATAAAACCTTGTAAATAAACAAAATTTGTCATTTTTGACCTCTCGAGATTTACATATATAATTTGTAATCTCCTGTAATTTTTAAACTATGTTTTATTTATATCTATATTCTTTTTATTTTTTCAATTTGAAACAACCTTTAAGTAATTTCAAACCGTTATAGGAAATAGAAAGAAATTATTTAGGGACAGGTGTGTTGGCTTACGCCTGTAATCCCAGCACTTTGGGAGGCCAAAGTGGGCAGACTACTTGAGGTCAGGAGTTAAAGACCAGCCTGGCCAACACGGTGAAACCCCATCTCTACTAAAAATACAAAAAATTAGCCGGATGTGCTGGTGCACACCTGTAGTCCCAGCTACAATGGAGGCTGAGGCAGGAGAATCGCTTGAACCCAGGAGGCGGAGGTTGTATGGTAGTGCACGTCTACAGTCCTAGCTACTCAGGAAACTGATGTGAAAGGATCACTTGAGCCCAGGAGGCTGAGGCTACAGTGAGCCAAATTATGCTACTGCACTCCAGCCTGGGTGATGGTAAGATCTTGTCTCAAAACAACAACAAATCATTTTAAAAGGCTAAACTTATACACTGTGTGTTTTCTAACAAAAACTGAATAAAACTAGGAATTAAAAGCAAAAGTCAAACTGGTAAATTCAAAAATATGTGAATATAAAATACACTCTTCATCATATTCTTGCTCAAGGGTAAAAAATTTCATTGTTCAAAGATGCCAATACAACCAACAGTTAAACCCAATAAACCCAGTACTTTGGGAGGCTGAGGCGGGCAGATCACTGGGTCCAGAGATTGAGACCATCTAACTCCTGAGACCAGCTAACACTGTCAAACACTGTCTCTACTAAAAATACAGTTAAAAGCTACAGTATCAATGCTGATAAAATAAAGTTGCATTATTTCCTTTAATGATACAAAAACATATTTTAAATAAAATACAAAGACATAAAAAAACTAACAAATTGTTTAGGAAAAATACAAGAAAAAGGCATGACATTGGTCTTGGCATTATTTTCTTAGATATGACATTAAATGCATGAGCAACAAATAAAAGTTTAACTACACGAGATTTCAAAATTTCTGCACATCAAAAAAAATTCAAGAGTGACAACATCCCTTAGAAAATGGGTGAAAACATTTGTATATTACATGTTAAAGGAGTTAATATTCAAAATATATAAACAACTCTTTAAACAGTAAAGTTGAATCAACTCAATTTAGAAATGGATAAAGTTTTCATCCAAAAAACACAAATGGGAAATGCATTTGAAAGGACACACAAAATTACTAATTTGTAGAGAAAGAAAAAAAACACAATGACAAACCGAATAACCTAATGCCCATTATAATGGCCACTGCAAATTTTTTTAAAAACAAGAAATCTGGACTGGCCCGGTGGCTCATGCCTGTAATCACAGCACTTTGGGAGGCCGAGGTGGGTGGATCACGAGGTCAGGAGATCAAAACCATCCTGGCTAACAGGGTGAAACCCCGTCTGTACCAAAAATACAAAAAATTAGCCGGGCGTGGTGGCGGCAGCCTGTAGTCCCAGCTACTCAGGAGGCTGAGGCAGAAGAATGGCCTGAACCCAGGAGGCAGAGCTTGCAGTGAGCTGAGAGCGCACCACTGCACTCCAGCCTGGGGGACAGAGTGAGATTCTGTCTCAAAATAAAAATTTAAAAACAAAGGAATCTCGTTCATGCAAGCAATAATCACCTCTCATCTGGGATAGCTTAAGAGAAACAGGAGACCACAACAGGACCACAATAATGGGAGGAAAAGGGTAACCTGGGTAAAAGTGCTCTCTGGCATTATGGAACAGTATTTAGTAAGCTGTAGTGAATGATCAGTCTTTGGGATACTGATAGTCTACCAACAAGGCTGAACTCATTCTAATTCAATCAGCATGTCTACACCATTCTGGTGACACAGTTTTACACTATTCATTACAGAAATGCCATGAAGACCAGTGGGTAATGTCCTAGAATGGAACTTAATTTAAAAAAACATATCTAATTGTTTTTACATTTGAAAAACCTTAAAAATAATGAATTTATAAATAACTTCTAATTATAGAGGATTCTACTATACTGTAATACAAGATTAAACTGTAAACACCCATGCATTCTTGAATGCATGGTTATGTAGAAAGTTTCTTTTAGATTAACATGATAAATGTAACAATTAGAAAAAACATTTGAAATGGGATAAAATGAATCAAAATCACAACTTTTCAATGGCTTGGCGTAATTGCCATGCCTTTGGAAATGGCCAGATGATTAACAAGAAACAAAGAAAAGATTTTGGCTTTGCTCAATCATTGTTTTTGACCTTTTGTTTGTTTGTTTGTTTGTAGACAGAGTCTCACTCTGTCACCCAGGCTGGAGTGCAGTGGTGTGATCTCGGCTGACTGCAAGCTCTGCCTCCAGGTTCACGCCATTCTCCTGCCTCAGCCTCCCAGGCAGCTGGGACCATGGGAGCTCGCCACCATGACCGGCTAATTTTTTGGGGTTTTTTTTGTTTTTTTTTTTATTTTTTTTTTTTTTTGAGGCAGAGTCTCGCTCTGTCGCCCAGGCTGGAGTGCAGTGGCTGGATCTCAGCTCACTGCAAGCTCCGCCTCCCAGGTTCACGCCATTCTCCTGCCTCAGCCTCCCAAGTAGCTGGGACTACAGGCGCCCGCCACCTCGCCCGGCTAGTTTTTTGTATTTTTTAGTAGAGACGGGGTTTCACTGTGTTAGCCAGGATGGTCTCGATCTCCTGACCTCGTGATGCGCCCGTCTCGGCCTCCCAAAGTGCTGGGATTACAGGCTTGAGCCACCGCGCCCGGCCTCATCTTTTTTTTTTGTATTTTTAGTAGAGACAGGGTTTCACCGTGTTAGCCAGGATGGTCTCTATCTCTTGACCTCATGATCCTCCTGCCTTGGCCCCCCAAAGTGCTGGGATTACAGGCGTGAGCCACCACACCCAGTACAGATTTCTTGTTCAGCTTCCTTGTTCCTTGTTCTCTATTTTCAGGCCTAACTTCCTCATTCTTTGTACCTCTCCTTGCCCCCTTGTAATGGTAAATAACCTTTCCATCAGCCCTAATCTGTAATTCACATCTATCTTCTCATTTACCCGCTCTGCAATTGTCCTTTCTGCTGAAACTATCCTTCAGGCCTTTACTGTGCCCTAACATGACAGAACATGCCTTGTACTATAACAGACAGCCTCTTCCTTCCCTCCTAATTAGCCCTATTCAATTTTAAGCAGTAGCCAATTGGGTCAGCTTAGAATGTGCGGTCTGACTCCAGCCAATGGGGAAAAGACACAGCTACAGGAGCTACTGTGTTAGGAATAAAAACCCCTGTCCTACCTTGCTCAGTGTGCTCTTGCGACCATGCTAGGTGTAAGCAGTGCCCTTCTGCAGAAGAAAAATTGCCTTGCTGAGAAAGCTTTCTGCTGGAGTACCGATTCTTCTTTGCGACACCAAGTATTTATTTCCACCAATCTTGGGGGCTCATCTGGGATTCCCTTTCTCCTCCAGAGAGAGGTCCCCGATCATCTCTTATGAGGAAATGCGTCCTGCTGCCTTGTTGCCATGGCCTCAGGGGCAAGGGGATCAAGACTTCCACTGGAGTGATGAATAAACCCCGACTCTTAGCAATTCAGGCAGAAGGATCCTCACACACCATGATGACCATGTAACTCTGCGCACAGACCAAGGTAATAAACATCACAGCCAGATGTGGTGGCTCATGCCTATAATCCCAACACTTTGGGAGGCCAAGGCAGGCAGATCATGAGGTCAGGAGTTCAAGACTAGCCTGGCCAACATGGTGAAACCCCACGTCTACTAGAAAATTAGCTGGGCGTGGTGGCGTGTGCCTGTAATCCCAGCTACTTGGGAGGCTGAGGCAGGAGAATTTCTTGAACTGGGATGCAGGAGGTGGAGGTTGCAGTGAGCCAACATCACGTTACTGCACTCCAGCCTGGGTTACAGAGCAAGACTCCATCAGAAATGAAGGATATTAACAGTCATAACTTGTATTTTAAAATTAAAATTCTTCTAGAAATAAGGAAGGAAAGGAAGAAAGAAATATACAAACAAATGAAAGACAGCCTGGTCAACATGTGAAACCCTGCCTCTACTAAAATACAACAATTAGCCTGGTGCAGTGGTACACACCTGTAATCTCAGCTACTCGGGAGGCTGAGGCATGAGAATTTCTTGAACCTGGGAGGCAAAGGTTGCAGTGAGCTAAGATAGTGCCACTATACTCCAGCTTGGGTGACAGAATGAGACTCCATCTCAACAAAACAAAATAAAGACACAACAAGACAAAAAAACACAAATAGAAGGAAGGAAGTGGATTACTCACAATAGCTAAGGTATGGAATCAACCTCAGTGTCCATCAATAGGTGAATGGAGAAAGAAGATGTGGTATATGTACACAATGAACTGCTTTTCAGCCCCTAAAAATAAGAAAGTCTTGTTATTTGCAAGAACATTAATGAACCTGAAAGATATTATGCTAAGTAAAATAACCCAGCACAGAAAAAAATTTAAAAAGATAATCGTTTTTTTGTTTTGTTTTGTTTTTTTGAGATGGAATTTCACTCCTGTTGACCAGGCTGGAGTGCAGTGGCATCATCTCGGCTCACTGCAACCTCCGCTCCAGAGTTCAAGTGATTCTCCTGCCTCAGCCTTCCCAGTACCTGGGATTATAGGCATGTGCCACCACACCCCACTAATTTTTATATTTTTAGTGGAGACAAGGTTTAGCCATGTTGGCCAGGCTGGTCTCGAACTCCTGACCTCAAGTGATCCACCCACCTCAGCCTCTCAAAGTGCTGGGATTACAAGCGTGAGCCACCATACTTGGCCCACATAATCTGATTTCTATGTAAAGTGTAAAAAAATTTAAACTCATAGAAGCAGAGAGTACAATAATGAAAAAAAAAGTCCCCTATGAGGTTTTTTTGTCTGATTAAGAGAGCTTCTTCATGATCTTTCAGGAATTATATTTTCTTTCATCGTCTGCATCCTCCTGTTCTTCAGTCAATGGATGAAAAAAGATACAGAGAAGACACGTTTGCTTTTTATCCACTTCACTTCCACCAACTATTAGTCATTGTGGGTACAGCTGAGGATAGCAGTTTTCTGGAAGGACAGCCACTTCTCAGCAATAAACAATAAACTGGAAAAAAAAGTATAAATCTTTCACAAAAAGCTAATAGATTTTAAGAAAAACAAGCATATGCGTCAATAATGCTTGTGGTCAAATAAAGATTCATTTTGTTGATTTCTATTGGGCTCTCATAATGTTTGATCAAAAGCTAGCAAATATACAGCAGAAAAGAAATCTTATTCTGGCTGGGCGTGGTGGCTCACACCTGTAATCCCAGCACTTTAGGAGGCCAGGGTGGGTGGATCACAAGGTCAGGAGTTCGAGGCCAGCCTGGCCAACATGGCAAAACCCTGTCTCTACTAAAAACACAAAAATTAGCCAGGCATGGTGGTGGGCACCTGTAATCCCAGCTACTCAGGAGGCTGAGGCAGGAGAATCGCTTGAACCCAGGAGGCAGAGGTTGCAGTGAGCTGAGATCATGCCACTGCACACCAGCCTGGGCAACAAGAGCAAGACTCCATCTAAAAAAAAACAAAATTATTCTAAATAAAGAATATCGTGAATTGTTATTTTGTCAATATAAGTAAAAATATGACCTCACACTAATAGTTTCACCTATAGTTGTACAACATCAAATGCTATGTTTTATTTAACATTTTATTTCATATAAGTATTTAATTTATATCACTCTCCTTTGCTATTTTAATGGCTTCTCCACTTTATATCAGTGGAAAACAGGTCAGCAAGTCCCAGGAAAGCATGTGGTGCTATTGCTACTTTAACAACGATCATGAAGAGCACTTGTTTGGGTGCTACTCATGTGTCAAACACTATTATTTGGCTTGAAGCCCTGGTTTTCTATTTTTTTCTAAATTTATGGGTAATATAAAATTATTAGCTAAGAAGACTTTATCCTATTCAAATACGTTTTATGGGATTTCATTGACATTTAAGTGCCTGAATTTTCTGGAATATTGAAATTTTCCATGAACCCAAATTGAGTACTATAGATAATCTTTTACTGAAAGCTTTTCTGAGGCAGAGTAAGATTTATAACATTTTATTATGATATGGAAGAAGTGTATTAACCATGTTTTCAGTAATCACTCTGAACACAGCATTCTCAGTTCCCAGTATGCACCCTGAGTCACCCAGGGGAAATTGGTATCTGTAAAGAGGCAGAAGAAAATGCTGAGAAAATACTGCACAGCAATGCTTTCCACATGCACCTATTTGGGTCTTCATTTAATTGGGCTGTTATTTGCATGGCTAGATATTTACTGAATTTAGTCATACTATTTTTTAGCAGCTAATGGCATCTGTTACCCATTAATTTTATACATTTGCTTTTTTCAAAAACAAATCTTTTGTTAATTTATTCTAAATTGAGACGACATTTATAATCTTCAGTGTTAAATATATAATTATATAAATATACATTATTATATATAATAATATATTATAATTAATGTCTCTTTTTCCCTTCTCTTTTTTTCTTCTTGAGACAGAGTCTTGCTCTGTCACCCAGGCTTGAGTGCAGTGGTGCAAACTTGGATCACTGCAACCTCCGCCTCCCAGGTGCAAGTGATTCTCTTGCCTCAGTGACCTGAGTACAGGTGTGGGATTACAGGTGTGCACCACCAACCCCAGCTAATTTTTGTTTTCTTTTTTTTTTTTTTTTTTTTTTTTTTTTGAGACGGAGTCTCGCTCTGTCACCCAGGCTGGAGTGCAGTGGCCGGATCTCAGCTCACTGCAAGCTCCGCCTCCCGGGTTTATGCCATTCTCCTGCCTCAGCCTCCCGAGTAGCTGGGACTACAGGCGCCCGCCACCTTGCCCAGCTAGTTTTTTGTATTTTTTAGTAGAGACGGGGTTTCACCATGGTAGCCAGGATGGTCTCGATCTCCTGACCTCGTGATCCGCCCGTCTCAGCCTCCCAAAGTGCTGGGATTACAGGCTTGAGCCACCGCGCCCGGCTAATTTTTGTTTTCTTAGTAGAGGCAGGCATTCACCATGTTGGCCAGGCTGGTCTCAAACTTCTGGCCTCAAGTGATCCACCTCCCTTGGCCTCCCAAAGTGCTGGGATTACAGGCGTGAGCCACAGTGCCCAGCCTCTGTCTCTTGTTATGAGGATAGTCATACTGGATTATGGCCTTACTCTCATTACCTTATTTAACTTTAATTGCCTCTTAGAAAGCTCTATTTCCACACCCAGTCCCAATGAGGGTTGGGACTTCAATAGGAACAACTCCATACACATAAAATTTAACAGCTTAGATGAAGTGATTTAATCCTTCAAAACATAAACTACCACAATTATCCAATTAAAAAACTGATATTTTTGAATTGCCCTACACTAGAAACTGAAATAATATATATATATATTTTTTTCTTTGAGACTGAGTCTCACTCTGTTGCCCAGGCTGCAGTGCAGTGGCGCTATCTCATCTAACTGCAAACTCCACCTCCCGGGTTCATGCCATTCTCCTGCCTCAGCCTCCCAAGCAGCTGGGACCACGGGCGCCTGCCACCATGCCCAGCTAATTTTTTGAATTTTTAGTATAGACGGGGTTTCACTGCGTTAGCCAGGATGGTCTCGATCTACTGACCTCATGATCCACCTGCCTCGGTCTCCCAAAGTGCTGGGATTATAGGCATGAGCCACCACGCCCAGCCTGAAATAATAATTTTTAAATTAAAAATAAATAAATAAATTCAGACTCGAATAGTTTTACTGAGTTTTCCAGTATTTAAAAAGGAATTAACACCATTTCTACTCAATATTGTTCAGAAAATATAAGAGGAAGGAACACTTACAAATATATTTTAGGAACCTAGTATTACCCTCAAACAGGATCAGAGAAAGGCAATACAAGGCCTTTCTCTTGTGCGGTGGATCATGCCTGTAATCCCAGCACTTTGGGAGGCCAAGGCAGATGAATCACTTGGGGTCAGGAGTTCTAGACCAGCCTGGTCAACATAGTGGAAACCTATCTTTATGAAAAATGCAAAAATTTGCCAGGTGTGGTGGCTCATGCCTGTAATTCCAGCACTTTGGTAGGCCGAGGTAGGCGGATCACCTGAGTTCAGGAGTTCAAGACCAGCCTGGCCAACATGGTAAAACCCCATCTCTACAAAAATACAAAAATTAGCTGGTTATGATGGTGGGTGCCTGTAATCCCAGTTACTCGGGAGGCTGAGGCAGGAAAATTGCTTGAACCTAGCAGGCATGGGTTGCAGTGAGCCAAGATCGCCCAGTGAGCCAAGATCGCCCAGTTTGGGTGACAGAGCAATACTCCGTATCAAAAAAAAAAAAAAAAAAAAAAAAAAATACAAAACTTTGCCAAGAGTGGTGGTGGGTGCCTGTAATCCCAGCTGAGGTGGGAGAATCATTTGAACTCAGGAGGGGGAGGTTGCAGTGAGCCAAGATCACACCACTGTACTCCAGCCTGGGTGACAGGAGGAGATCTGTCTGGAAAAAAAAAAAAAAAAATCACTAATATTTAAATGTGCCTGCAACTGCATGTTCACATTATTAATAAAATAGCATCAGACATCAAAATAAGCAAAAAGAATAACGTCCATGAGCCCGAAGACAAGATTTCCAGCTTCATAAATGACCCAGCAGCATCAGAATTAGAAGATTTCTAAGTAACTATAATTCTTCCCAGCTCCACTGGAGAGGATGAACATGGGGGCTCCAGCAAGATAAGTACAGGGCCAGTGGACAGTGACTGGTCTAGTGAGAACAGAATCCCAAAGATCCTGGGAAATACAGTTACACAACAAGCTTCCAGGAAACAACTGGAACAAACCAGGCAACCCCGCAGATACTACCAGGAATGGATAAGCAGAAGAGTCAGAGCCACAAAATCTAAGCAAAAGACACCAAAGCACAAGAAGCACCCAGCCCTGTGAACACCAGCTGTGGCTACATCAGGACCAATCTTTTCAGACAGCTGCTGTGGACTGATGACAGCAGCCACACGCCAAACAGCGAGTGCATCTGAACACAAGTCCCAAGACTCTCTTCTCTATTAATCCTCATTTTGAGAGGATGGATATGGTTACATTACAACATCCCCAAGCAACACTTGTAGGCGAGGGTAATCAGACACCTTCACCTAAAGAGGGCACAGAAAGGAGTAGGATGAAAACAGATGGATAGGGAAGGGATGTGTGCACTGGATCACACAGACTTTCCCCACAGGCACTATTTAAAACAAAAGAAGAGCCCTAGAAATGTGCTGTGGTCTCCCTATACTTCCTCATCTTGCCACGTGCATAGGTGCCACATGGTTTGGTTTTGTTTTGTACTTTGAGAAGGAGTTTCACCCTTTCACCCAGGCTGGAGTGAAGTGGAGCGATCTCGGCTCACTGCAACCTCCGCCCCCCGGATTCAAGCGATTCTCCTGCCTCAGCCTGGCGAGTAGCTGAGATTATCGCTCCCGCCACCACACCCGGCTAATTTTTGTATTTTCAGTAGAGACGGGGTTTCTCCATGTTGGCCAGGCTGGTCTCAAACTCCTGACTACCACAATTACTCAATTAAAAAACTGGTGTTTTTGAATTGCCCTACACTAGAAAGAAACTGAAGTAATAATAATTTTTAAATTAAAAATAAATAAGTAAGTACATTCAGACCCAAATAGTTTTACTGAGTTTTCCAGTGTTTAAAAAGGAATTAACACTATTTCTACTCAATGTTGTTCAGAAAATATAAGAGGAAGGAACACTTCCCAATATATTTTAGGAACCTAGTATTACCCTCAAACAGAATCAGAGAAAGGCAATACAAGGCCTTTCTCTTGTGCGGTGGATCACGCCTGTAATCCCAGCACTTTGGGAGGCCAAGGCAGATGAATCACACTTGAGGTCAGGAGTTCTAGACCAAGTGATCCACCTGCCTCGGCCTTTCAGACTGTGTACTGTGGCGCTTTGTCTAGTTGAGTGCTGCTGTAAGTGATCTAGGGCAAGCAAGCTCAGCATTACCTGTGAATGAAGCCAATCAATGAACCCCTTTCAAACCTGCAGAATCAGCCGAGTATAGTGGCTCATGCCAGTCATCCTAGCACTTTGGGAAGCCGAGGCAGGCGGATCACCTGAGGTCAGGAGTTCAAGATCAGCCTGACTAATATTGTGAAATCCCATCTCTACTAAAAATACAAAAATTAGCCAGCTGGGTGTGGAAGCGGATGCTGTAAACCAGGAGGCAGAGGTTGGAGTGAGATTGCACCACTGCACTCCAGCCTGGGTGACAGAGAAAGACTATGTCTCAAAACAAATAAACAAACAAAAAACAAAAACAAAAAAACAAAAACAAAACACCCGTAGAATCAAATTAGAGTGGGGCCTGGAATACCAGATGATTTCTCTACACATTAAAGTTTAAGTGGCAATTCTTAGCTCAGTGGATCTCTGCTCATCACATTCTAGTTAGGATTAAATGCCCAATTTGGCCAGGTGTGGTGGCCCAAACCTGTAATCCCAGCACTTTGGGAGACCAGGGCAGGTGGATCACTAAGGTCAGGAGTTCAAGACCAGCCTGGCCAAGATGGTGAAACTCCATCTTTACTAAAAATTCAAAAATTTGGCTGGGTGCGGTGGCTCATACCTGTAATCCCAGAATTTTGGGAGGCTGAGGCAGGTAAATCATGAGGTCAGGAGATCAATACCATCCTGGCCAAAATAGTGAAACCCTGTATCTACTAAAAATACAAAAAAAAAAAAAAAAAAAAAAAATTAGCCAGGTGTGGTGGCAGGCGCCTGTAATCCCACCTACTCGGGAGGCTAAGCTAGAGAATTGCTTGAACCCGGGAGGCAGAGGTTGCTGTGAGCCAATGTTGCACCACTGCACTCCTGCCTGGCTATGGAGAATCTCAAAAAAAAAAAAAAAAAAAAGGAAAGAAAACAAATGTGGCCAGACACCATGTACTATTATATTTGCTTTCAGTATCACAATCTGTCTTCTAAAAAGAGAACTAGACTTTCTTCCTATTACTATAAAGACCCTACTTTAGATTGGGTGTGGTGGCTCACACCTGTAATCCTAGCACTTTGGGAGGCCGAGGTGGGTGGATCACCTGAGGTAAGGAGTTCGAGACCAGCCTGGCCAGCGTGGTGAAACCCTGTCTCTACGAAAACACAAAAATTAGCTTGGCATGATGGCAGGTGCCTGTAATTCCAGCTACTGGGGAGGCTGAGGTAGGAGAATTGCTTGAACCCAGGAGGTGGAGGTTGCAGTGAGCCAAGATTATACCATTGCACTCCAGCCTGGACAACAGAGTGAGACTCTGTCTCGCTCTTGTGTCTTTGCATATAGTTTTGTTTTTTGCTTTTTGTTTTTTGAGACAGTCTCACTCTGTCACCCAGGCCAGAGTGCAGTGGTATGATCATGGTTCACTGAAACCTTCACCTCCCAGGTTCGAGCAGTTCTTGTGCCTCAGCCTTCCTAATAGCTGAGGTTGCAGGTGTGCACCACCATGCCCAGCTAATGTTTGTATTTTTAGTAGACACGGGGTTTCACCATGTTGATGTGACTGGTCTTGAACTCCTGGCCTCAAGGGATTGACCTGCCTCCGCCTACCAAAGTGCTGGAATTAACAGGCATGAGCCACCGCACCTGGCTGTATATGTTTATCTATCTACACATCTTATGTCTGTATCTAAATCTACAGAAAAAAGCATCTGAAAACACCCAGAAATTCACTTTCAGTATAGCAGTCTATCTTCAAGTCAGATACCTCGTGTTTAATTTTCTTACCCAAAATGTCACTACTTGAGCAAACAAAACAATAAGATCAATAAGATAAGATTCTATTTCTGCCAGGTACGTAATTACTCACACCTGTAATCCCAGCACTTTGTGAGGCCAAGGTGGGCAGATCACCTGAGGTCAGTAGCTCCAGACCAGCCTGACCAACATGGAGAAACCTTGACTCTACTAAAAATACAAAATTAACTGGGCATGGTTGCATGTGCCTGTAATCCCAGCTACTCAGGAGGCTGAGGCAGGAGAATCATTTGAACCCAGGAGGCAGAGTTTGCAGTGAGCCAAGATCATGCCGTTGCACTCCAGCCAGGGCAACAAGAATGAAACTCTGTCTCAAAAAAAAAAGAAAAAAAAAGATTCTATTTCTATGTCATGTGTTTGAAAATAAAAGCTCTAAAATTGAGGGAAGCTTTAAAAATAATTATTTCTCATTTGCAAATTTGTGTTAAGGCCTTCAAGCGGAGGCTAGTTTGTCCATGTTTTCATGTTCACCAGAATAAAAAAGGCCATTTTTGACTTGGCAATAAATGACTCTCATGGCCTTAATGCATTTTTGCTAACAAATGTGAGCAACAAAAACCAATTCTTTCTCTGAAAACATTAAATGCAGCAAGATGCAGTTCAGAGCATACCTCCATTTGTGTACTCTTATGGATAAAATTTAAAGGGCAAATAAGATTTTTGCATTTATTGACATTTTTCTTTACATCGCTGTAAGTAGAAAAACACCTGTATATCCTTTGACCTCCTGTATCTTTATTCTGTATGCATATGGAAAAAATGATAGCTACATCTGTATGTAGATATACATAGGTAGATAAATAAATGTATACATATAGAATGATATGACTTTGCCTATGTAGATATTTATGTATACAAAAGACATTAATCAACAAACATTTTAAATTTCCCAGCCTACACTGAGGATACAGATATATACTTACTCTCACCTATATGGATCCATACCATCTCAGAATGGAACACAGCCATACAATGTTATGTTTAAACATCAACAAAGCTTCACGTTTAGGTGCATGGCCTGGGAAGTAAGTTTTTGGTAAAGCCACGTAAGACTCCAGTTTCAGCTTAGCATTTCAGGGCCCTGTTTCCTTTCTCACTGTATGCCTATGTGATTCACATTTGCCATTTGGGTCCTGCTCGGATGCCTTCACTTTCCCAGTTTAGCTAATTGACTTATATCCATCTAATCTAAGAGACTCATTAAACTCATCTGGGCTGCAGAAGTTCAGAAGGAAAATGACCTCTGACCTACTTATTCTGAGGCTTCTCCACAGGACATATGCAATAAGGGAAACTATGTTGACATACCTATGTTACCCATTTTCCATGTATATGTTTATCTAGCCACCTATCATACACATATATATATATATGTATAAAAAGACTGCGAGGCTGGGCTTGGTGGTTAGTGGCTCAGGCCTCTAATCCCAGCACTTTGGGAGACCAAGGCGGGTTTATCACCTGAGGTTGGGAGTTCGAGACCAAGCCTGGCCAACATGGTGGAAACCCCATCTCTACTAAAAATACAAAACAAGTAGCTGGCATGATGGCAGGCACCTGTAATTCTAGCTACTCGGGAGGCTGAGGCTGGAGAATTGCTTGAACCGCGGAGGTGGAGGTTGTGGTGAGCCGAGATCGTGCCATTGCACTCCAGCCTGGGCAACAGGAGCAAAACTTCATCTCAAAAGAAAAAAAAAAAAAAAGATTGCCAAATAACAGTAGGCCAGAGATGATTTTTTTTATTTTCCATTCAGGCCAGGTAAATCCAATCAGCAATTACCTCAGTGGAGATTTATAAAATTCAAGCCACACACTATATCACATTTTGCTAAATGTGAAAATGTCCTCATCACTGGGCACCAAAGTGTTTTAAATTCAGAGTCTAATCAAAACAGCTTGTGGGGTTCTGTCCATCCAGCTAGGACCCTTCAGACATGCCAATGGGCCTAACTTTTTTCACAAGGAGCTCTGGCCTAGCCAATAAGAACCCCCTTTGGTGCTTCAATGCAGTGTCACTATCACCTGTTTGAAATGCAGCCAGGTAATATGTACCATTATATTTGCTTTTAGTATCACAGTCTATCTTCTAATAAGAAACCTAGGCTTTTGGCCAGGTGTGGTGGCTCATGTCGGTAATCCCAGCACTTTGAGAGGCTGAGGTGGGTGGATCACTTGAGGTCAGGAGTTTGAGACCAGCCTGGCAAACATGGTGAAACCCCATTGCTACTAAAACTATAAAAATTAGCTGGCCAGGCATGGTGGCTCACACCTGTAATCCCAGCACTTTGGGAGGCCGAGATGGGTGGATCACGAGGTCAAGAGATCGAGACCATCCTGGCTAACATGGTGAAACCCCGTCTCTACCAAATATACAAAAAAATTAGCTGAGCGTAGTGGCGGGCACCTGTAGTCCCAGCAGGAGGCTGAGGCAGGAGAATGGCGTGAACCCGGGAGGCGGAGCTTGCAGTGAGCCGAGATCATGCCACCGCACTCCAGCCTGGGCAACTGAGCAAGACTCCATCTCAAAAAAAAAAAAAAAAATTAGCTGGGCATGGTGGGGCATGCCTGGAATCCCAGATACTGGAAAGGCTGAGGCAGGAGAATCACTTGAACCTGGGAGGTGGAGGTTACAGTGAGCCAATATGGTACCATTGCACTCCAGCCTGGGTGACAAGAGGGAAACTCCATCTCAGAAAAAAAAAAAAGGCGGGGGGGCTAATATTTGATTTCCAGAGTTCACCCATCTCCAGCAAGGACAGGATGATGAAGGGTGACATGCATATGTCTCTGCAAGAACAGAGGAGATCATATTAACAGGAAGCCATGCACCTCTCAGGGACCCCACTACCATCCTGCAGCCCAGCCACACTGGGTTAGAAACCACAGATGCAACCCACAACCTCATTCTACCAACTGAGAACAGAGCCAGGGAAGAGAAAATGCTGTCCTGGAACATGAGAAATAAAAGGAAGATGCTGATCCATTCCAAGATAGCCAAATAGGAACAGCTCTGGTCTGTAGCTCCCAGTGTGATCAATGCAGAAGACAGGTGATTTCTGCATTTCCAACTGAGGTACCTGGTTCATCTCACTGGGACTGGTAGGACAGTGGGTGCAACCCACAGAGGGTGAGCCAAAGCAGGATGGGTTGTCGCCTCACCCAGGAAGTACAAGGCGTCAGGGGATTTCCCTTTCCTAGCTAAGGGAAGCCATGATAGACTGTACCTGGAAAAACAGGACACTCCCACCCAAATACTGTGCTTTTCCCATGGTCTTAGCAACCAGCAGACCAGGAGATTCTCTCCCATGCCTGGCTTGGTGGGTCCCACACCCACAGAGCCTTGCTCACTGCTAGTGCAGCAGACTGAGATTGACCTGAGAGGCAGCAGCCTGGTGGGGGGAGGGGTGTCCGCCATTGCTGAGGCTTGAGTAGGTAAACAAAGCAGCCCAAAGTGGGAGGAGCCCACCACAGCTCAGCAAGGCCTACTGCCTCGATAGTCTCCACCTCTGTGGGCAGGGTATACCTGAACAAAAGGTAGCAGAAACTTCTGCAGACTTAAATGTCCCTGTCTGACAGCTTTGAAGAGAGCAGTGGGAGACCAGCATGGCATCTGAGCCTGAGAATGGACAGACTGCCTCCTCAAGTGGATCCCTGACCCCTGTGTAGTCTAACCAGGAAACACATCCCAGTAGGAGCTGACAGACACCTCATACAGGTGGGTGCCCCTCTGGGATGAAGCTTCCTGAGGAAGGATTAGGCAGCAATATTTGCTGTTCTGCAATATTTGCTGTTCTGCAGTATCCGCTGGTGATACCCAGGCAAAGAGGGTCTGGAGTGGACCTCCAGAAAACTCCAACAGACCTGCAGCTGAGGGACCTGACTGTTAGAAGGAAAACTAACAGAAAAGAACAGCATCAACATCAACAAAAAGGACATCCACATCAAAACCCCATCTGTAGGTCACCAACATCAAAGACCAAAGGCAGATAAAACCACAAAGATGGGGAGAAACCAGAGTAGAAAAGCTGAAAATTCTAAAAGCCAGAGCACCTCTTCTCCTCCAAAGGATTGCAGCTCCTCGCCAGCAATGGAACAAAGCTGGAAAGAGAATGACTTTGATGAGTTGACAGAAGTAGGCTTCAGAAGGTTGGTAATAACAAAATTCTTCAAGCTAAAGGAGCATGTTCTAACCCATCACAAGGAAGCTAAACACCTTTAAAAAAGTTAGACGAATGACTGACTAGAATAAACAGTGTAGAGAAGACCTTAAATGACCTGATGGAGCTGAAAACCATGGCATGAGAAGTTGATGACACATGCACAAGCTTCAGTAGCCAATTCAATCAAGTAGAAGAAAGGATATCAGTGATTGAAGATCAAATTAATGAAATAAAGCAAGAAGACAAATTTAGACAAAAAAGAGTAAAAAGAAATGAACAAAGCCTGCAAGAAATATGGGACTATGTGAAAAGACTAAATCTACGTTTGATTGGTGTACCTGAAAGTGGTGGGGAGAATGGAACCAAGTTGGAAAACACTCTTCAGGATATTATCCAGGAGAATATCCCCAACCTAGCAAAGCAAGCCAGTTCAAATTCAGGAAATACAGAGAACACCACAAAGATACTCCTCGAGAAGAGCAAACACAAGACATATAATTGTCAGATTCACCAAGGTTAAAGTGAAGGAAAAAATGTTAAGGGTAGCCAGAGAGAAACGTCAGGTTACCCACAAAGGGAAGCCCATCAGACTAACAGCAGATCTCTCAATAGAAACCTCACAAGCCAGAAGAGACTGGGGGCCAATACTAAACATCCTTAAAGAAAAGAATTTTCAACCCAGAATTTCATATCCAGTCAAACTAAGCTTCATAAATAAAGGAGAAATAAAATCCTTTACAGACAAGCAAATGCTGAGAGATTTCTTCACCACCAGGCTGCTTTACAAAAGCTCCTGAAGGAAGCACTAAACGTGCAAAGGAACAACCAGTACCAGTCACTGCAAAAAAAAAAACAAAAACAAAAAAAAACACATGCCAAATCATGAAGATCATCAATGCTATGAAGGAATTGCATCAATTAACGGACAAAATAACCAACTAACATGATAATGACAGGATCAAATTCACACATAACATATTACCTTTAAATGTAAATGGGCTAAATGCTCCAATTGAAAGACACAGACTGGCAAATTGGATAAAGAGTCAAGACCCATCAGTGTGCTGTATTCAGGAGACCCATCTCACGTGCAGAGACACACATAGGCTCAAAATAAAGGGATGGAGGAAGATCTACCAAGCAAATGGAAAGCAAACAAAAGCAGGGATTGCAATCCTACTCTCTGATAAAACAGACTTTAAACCAACAAAAATCAAAAGAGACAAAGAAGGCCATTACAAAGGGATCAATTCAACAAGAAGAGCTAACTATCCTAAATATATATGCACCCAGTACAGGAACATTCAGATTCATAAAGCAAGCCCTTAGAGACCTACGAAGAGACTTAGACTCCCACACAATAATAATGGGAGACTTTAACACCCCACTGTCAATATTAGACAGATCAATGAGACACAAGGTTAACAAGGATATCCAGGACTGGAACTCAACTCTGCACCAACTGGACCTAATAGACATCTACAGAACTCTCCATCCCAAATCAACAGACTATACATTCTCCTCAGCACCACATCACACTTATTCTAAAATTTACCACATAACTGGAAGTAAAGCACTCCTCAGCAAATGTAAAAGAACAGAAACCACAACAAACTGTCTCTCAGACCACAGAGCAATCAAATTAGAATTCAGGATTAAGAGACCAGGCACGGTGGCTCATGCCTGTAATCCCAATACTTTGGGAGGCCGAGGCGGGCAGATCACGAGGTCAGGAGATCAAGACCATCCTGGCTAACATGGTGAAACTGAGTCTCTACTAAAAAAAATACAAAAAATTAGCCAGGCATGGTGGCAGGCACCTGTAGTCCCAGCTACTTGGGAGGCTAAGGCAGGAGAATGGCATGAACCCGGGAGGTGGAGCTTGCAGTAAGCCGAAATCGCACCACTGCACTCCAGCTGGGGGACAGAGAGAGATTCCATTTAAAAAAAAAAAAAAAATTCATGATTAAGAAATTCATTCAAAACCACAAAACTACATGGAAACTGAACAACCTGCTCCTGAATGACTATTGGGTAAATAACGAAATGAAGGCACAATAAAGATGTTTTTTGAAACCAATGAGAACAGAGACACAATGTACCAGAATCTCTGGGACACATTTAAAGCAGTGTGTAGAGGGAAATTTATAGCACTAAATGCCCACGAGAGAAAGCAGGAAAGATATAAAATTGACACCCTAACATCACAACTAAAAGAACTAGAGAAGCAAGAGCAAACAAATCCAAAACCTAGTAGAAAGCAAGAAATAACTAAAATCGGAGCATAACTGAAGGAGATAGAGACGCAAAAAACCCTTCAAAAAATCAATGAATTCAGGAGCTGGTTTTTTGGAAAAGATCAACAAAATTGATAGACTGCTAGCAAGACTAATAAAGAAGAAAAGAGAGAAGAATCAAATAGACACAATAAAAATGATAAAGGGGACATCACCACTGATCCCACAGAAATACAAACTGCCATCAGAGAATACTATAAACACCTCTATGCAAATAAACTAGAAAATCTAGAAGAAATGGATAAATTCCTGGACACATACACCTTCCGAAGACTAAACCAGGAAGAAGTTGAATCTCTGAATAGGCCAATAACAGGCTCTGAAATTAAGGCAATAATTAATAGCCTACCAACCAAAAAAAGTCCAGGACCAGATGGACAACCAAAAAAAGTCCAGGACCAGATGGATTCACAGCCAAATTCCACCAGAGGTACAAAGAGGAGCTGGTACCATTCCTTCTGAAATCATTCCAATCAATAGAAAAAGAGGGAATCCTCCCTAACTCATTTTATGAGGCCAGCATCAACCTGATACCAAAACCTGGCAGAGACACAACAAAAAAAAGAGAATTTTAGACCAATATCCCTGATGAACATCAATGTGAAAATCCTCAATAAAATACTGGCAAACCGAATCCAGCAGCACATCAAAAAGCTTATCCACCACAATCAAGTTGGCTTCATCCCTGGGATGCAAGGTTGGTTCAACATACGTAAATCAATAAATGTAATCCATCACATAAACAGAACCAATGACATAAACCACATGATTATCTCAATAGATGCAGAAAAGGCCTTCAACAAAGTAAACACCCCTTCATGCTAAAAACTTTCAATAAACTAGGTGTTGATGGAATGAATCTCAAAATAATAAGAGCTATTTATGACAAACCCACAGCCAACATCATACTGAATGGACAAAACCAGGAAGCATTCCCTTTGAAAACCACCACAAGACAAGGATGCCCTCTCTCACCCCTCCTATTCAACATACTGTTGGAAGTTCCGACCAGGGCAATCAGGCAAGGAAATAAATAAAAGGTATTCAATTAGGAAAAGAGGAAGTCAAATTGTCCCTGTTTGCAGATGATATGATTGTATATTTAGAAAACCCCATCGTCTCAGCCCAAAATCTCCTTAAGCTGATAAGCAACTTCAGCAAAGTCTCAGGATAGAAAATCAATGTGCAAAAATCACAAGCATTCCTATACACCAATAACAGAGAAACAGAGAACCAAATCATGAGTGAACTCCCATTCACAATTGCTACAAAGAGAATAAAATACCTGGGAATCCAATGTACAAGGGATGTGAAGGACCTCTTCAAGGAACTACAAATCACTGCTCAACGAAATTAAAGAGGACACAAACAAATGAAAGAATATTCCATGCTCATGGATAGGAAAAATCAATATCACAAAAAAGGTAATTTATAGACTCAATGACATCCCCATCAAGCTACCAGTGACTTTCTTCACAGAATTGAAAAAAACTATCTTAAAGTTCATATGGAACCAAAAAGAGCCCATATAGCAAAGACAATCCTAAGCAAAAAGAACAAAGCTAGAGGCATCACACTACCTGACTTCAAACTATGCTACAAGGCTACAGTAACCAAAATAGCATGGTACTGGTATCAAAACAGAGATATACACCAATGGAACAGAACAGAGGCCTCAGAAATAACACCACACATCTACAACCATCTGATCTTTGACACACTTGACAAAAACAAGAAATGGGGAAAGTATTCCCTACTTAATAAATGGTGCTGGGAAAACTGGCTAGCCATATGTAGAAAGCTGAAACTGGATCCTTTCCTTACACCTTATAGAAAAATTAATTCAAGATGGATTAAAGACTTAAATGTTAGACCTAAAACCATAAAAACCCTAGAAGAAAACCTAGGCAATACCATTCAGGACATAGGCATGAGCAAGGACTTCATGACTAAAACACCAAAAGCAATAGCAACAAAAGCCAAAATAGACAAATGGGATCTCATTAAACTAAAGAGCTTCTGCACAGCAAAAGAAACTACTGTCAGAGTGAACAGGCAACCTACAGAATGGGAGAAAATTTTTGCAATCTACTCACCTGACAAAGAGCTAATACCCAGAATCTACAAGGAACTTAAACAAATTTACAAGAAAAAAACAACCCCATCAAAAAGTAGGCAAAGAATATGAACAGACACTTCTCAAAAGAAGACATTTATGCAGCTAACAGATACATGAAAAAATGCTCATCATCACTGGTAATCAGAGAAATGCAAATTAAAACCACAATGAAATACCATTTCACACCAGTTAGAATGGCAATCATTAAAAAGTCAGGAAGCAATAGATGCTGGAGAGGCTGTGGAGAAATAGGAACGCTTTGACACTGTTGGTGGGAGTGTAAATTAGTTCAACCATTGTGGAAGACTGTGGTGATTCCTCAAGGATCTACAGCTAGAAATACCATTTGACCCAGCCATCCCATTACTGCGTATATACCCAAAGGATTATAAAGCATACTAATATAAAGACACATGCACATGTATGTTTATTGCGGCACTATTCACAATAGCAGAGACTGGAGTGAACCTAAATGTCCATCAATGATAGACTGGATTAAGAAAATGTAGCACATATACACCATGGAATACTATGCAGCCATAAAAAAGGATGAGTTTATGTCCTTTGCAGGGACTTGGATGAAGCTTGAAACCATCATTCTTAGCAAACTATCACAAGGACAGAAAACCGAACACCACATGTTCTCACTCACAGTTGGGAATTGAACAATGAGAACACTTGGACAGGGTGGGGAACATCACACACCAGGGCCTGTCGTGGGGTGGGGGCAGGGGGAGTGATAGCATTAGAAGAAATACCTAATGTAAATGGCAAGTTGATGGGTGCAGCAAACCAACTTGGCACATGTATACCTATGTAACAAACCTGCAAGTTGTGCACATGTACCCTAGAACTTAAAGTATAAAAAAAAAAAAGGTGACTTGAAACATGAGTAGAAGGTAAAATATTGCATAGAGAAACTAAATTACTGTAAGTATATAAAGAAAATTAGTACTTGTGAGTGCAAAAATATCAAATAAAATTATGTCAGGGAGGTGAAAGATCTCTGCAACGAGAATCACAAAACACTGCTGAAAGAAATCAGAGAAACCAGCCAGGCGCGGTGGCTCACTCCTGTAATCCGAGCACTTTGGGAAGCCGATGCAGGAAGATCACCTGAGGTCAGGAGTTCAAGACCAGCCTGACCAACACAGAGAAAATCCGTCTCTACTAAAAACAAAAAAAATTAGCCGGCCGTGTTGGCGCATGCCTATAATCCCAGCTACTTGGGAGGCTAAGGTAGGAGAATTGCTTGAACCTGGGAGGCTGAAGTTGTGGTGAGCCGAGATTGTGCCATTGCACTCCAGCCTGGGCAACAACAGTGAGACTCCATCAAGGAAGGAAGGAAGGAAGGAAGGGAGGGAGGAAGGGAGGGAGGGAGGGAGGGAAAGAAATCAGAGAAAGCACAAAGTAATGGAAAAGCATTCCATGTTCATGAATAAAAAGAATCATTGTTAAAATGGCTATACTGTTCCAAAACAATTTACAGATTCAATGCTATTCCTATCAAACTACCAATAATATTCTCCCCCAAACTTATTCTAAAATTTACGTAAAATCAACAAAGTCTAAATAGCCAAAATAATCTTAAGCTAAAAGAACAAAGCTGGAGGCATTCACACTTCCCAACTTCAAACTACACTACAAGTCTGCAGTAATCAAAATAACATGGTACTGGTAAGAAATCAAACACATAGACCAATGGACCGGGTTAGAGAACCCAGATATAAAGCCACCCACTTATAACTATCTGATCTTTGACAAAGTTGACAATAACAAGCAAGGGGAAAGAACTTCTTATTCAATAAATGGTGCTGAGATAATGGACTAGCCACATGCAGAAGTTTGAAACTGGACCTCTATCTCTCGCTACATACAAAATCAACCTAACATTGATTAGAGACTTAAATATAAAATCTAAAACTGTAAAATCTCTAGAAGAAAACCTAGGGAATACCATTGTGGAAATAGGTCTTGGCAAAGATTTCATGATAAGGACTCCCAAAGCAACTGCAACAAATACAGAAATTGACAAGCAGGACATAACTAAACCTAAGAGCTTCTACACAGTGAAAGAAACCATCAATAGAGTAAACAGACAACCTGCAGAATGAGAGAAAATATTTGCAAACTATACATCTGAAAAAGGTCTAATATCCAGAATCTATAAACCTAAACAAATCAACAATATAAACAACTCCATTAAAGAATGAGCAAAGGGGCTGGGTGTGGTGACTCATGCCTGTAATACCAGGACTTTGGGAGGCCAAGGTGGCTGGATCACAAGGTCAGGAGTCCAAGACCAGCCTGGTCAAGACAGTGAAACCCTGTCTCTACTAAAAATACAAAAAAAAAAAAAAAAAACAAACATACATACATACATATATATATACACACACACACACACATATATATATATAGGGGCTTGGTAGTGGGAGCCTGTAATTCCAGCTAAGCGGGAGGCAAAGGCAGAGAATTGCTTGAATCCGGGAAGCGGAAGTTGCAGTGAGTGGAGATCACGCCATTGCACTCCAGCCTGGGCAACAGAGTGAGACTCTGTCTCAGAAAACAACAACAACAACAACAAAAAACAAAGAATGAGCAAAGGACATAAACAGACACTTCTCAAAAGAAGACATACACACAACCAAAAAGCATAGTAGAAAAATGGTCGACATCACTAACTATTAGAGAAATGCAAATAAAAACCACAACGTGATACTGTCTCAATCCAGTCAGAATGTCTATTATCAAAAAATCAGAAAACAACAAATATTGCTCTGGTTGCAGAGCAAAGAGAGTGTAAGTTAGTTCAGTTACTGTGGAAAGATCAGAACAAAGATTTCTAAAATAACTTAAAACCATTTGACCCAGCCATCCTAACACCAGGTATATGCCCAAGGGGTATAAATCATTCTATTATAAAGACACATGCACACGTATGTTCACTGTAGCACTTTTGACAATAGCAAAGATATGTTATCAATGTAGGTGCCCATCAACAGTGGACTGAATTAGAAAAATGTGGTACATATACACCATGGAAAGAAGTCAGTCATAAAACAGAATAAAATTATGTCCTTTGTGACAACATGGATACAGCTGGAGGCCATTATTATAAGCAAATTAATGCAGGAACAGAAAGCAAAATACGCATGTTCTCACTTATAAATGGAAGCTAAACGGCTGGGTGCATTGACTCAGGCCTGTAATCTCAGCACTTTGGGAGGCCGAGGCAAGTGGATCACGAGGTCAGGAGATCAAGACCATCCTGGCTAACACAGTGAAACCCCATCTCTACTAAAAATACAAAAAATTAGCCGGGCATGGTGGTGGATGCCTGTAGTCCCAGCTACTCAGGAGGCTGAGGCAGGAGAATGGCGTAAACCTGGGAGGCAGAGCTTGCAGTGAGCTGGGATCGTGCCATTGGACTCCAACCTGGGCAACAGAGCGAGACTCTGTCTAAAAAAACAAAATAATAATATTAAATAAATAAATAAATGGAAATTAAACATTGAGTACACATGAACTCAAAGAGGGAAACAATAAACACCAGGGTCTACTTGAGAGTAGAGGGTGTGAGGAGGGTGAGAGTCAAAAACCTACCTATTTACCAGGCACAGTGGCTCACGCCTATAATCCCAGCACTTTGGGAGGCTGAGGCAGGCAGATCACCTGAGGTCAGGAGTTTGAGACCAGTATGGACACCATGGTGAAACCTTGTCTCTACTCAAACTACAAAAATTAGCTGGGCGTGGTAGCCTGCACCTGTAATCCCAGCTACTCGGGAGGCTGTGACAGCAGAATCACTTGAACCTGGGAGGCAGAGGTTGTAGTGAGCTGAGATTGTGCCGCTGCACTCCAGCCTAGGCAACAAGAGCGAAACTCGGTCTCAAAAAAAAAAAAAAAGAAAAGAAAAAAGAAAGAAAGAAAAGCAAAGCAAAGAAAAGAAAAATCTACCTATCAAGTACCATGCTCACTATCTGGCTGATGAAATAATGTGTACACCAAACCCCAGTGACATGCAATTTACCCATTTCACAAACCTGCACATGCACCCTTGAACCTAAAATAGAAGTTGGAAGAAAAAGTCACAAATAAAATAAGATTCAGAAACTGAGTAGATAAAACAACGATTTTCAGAAGGGCTTTTTTGCCCTTCTAAAATATAGATGTTAATGGATGTTCTGGATCTTCAGCCTCATCTTGGACCATAAAGAATGGAAAACGAATGTCAGGGGTGATGGAGCAGAAACATCCCTAAAGGCTTCCCGAAGCTTCCATGCTGGCCCAGGTATGCCTAACACCTGAGTTTTTATGTGAAAAAAATATAGCTTATGTATTTTAAGTCAGTTTAGATAGATCTCTATTATTCATAGCTGAATAAAGTAAAATGACCTGTTGAACTCGAAAAAAAAAAATAGAGATACGTTGACAAATTTGCTCCAGTTACAATTTACCAATAACAATTACAGCTCTTTGCCAGGTGTGGTGGCTCCAGCCTGTAACCCCAGCACTTTGGGAAGCCAAAGTGGGCGGATCACCTGAGGTCAGGAGAAAGAAAGAGGCCCACATGGTGGGAGCAGAAAATGCTGAATCTGATATAGGAAGGACAGACAGTAAAGTCAGTGTGTCTTTCTGGATTCTGTGCTTCCTTAAGGTGTTCCTCTGCTAAAAAGCACATTTTCTATTAATCTTCAAATTCCTGAGCCAAACTATTCTTTAATATTTAATAGAAAAGTGTGATTATATAAAAAGCTTCAGTAGAATATGTGAAAGGTTACAGTGCAAAAAATTGCCTTGAAATTAAATATTGATATAAACATAAATGGGGCAAATTTGTGCAGTTTAATGCAAACTAACATGCAAATGTTGATTTATTTATTTTAGGAATAAATGTTAGCATTTATCTTCACAGAGTTAGAGATTCTAAACTGCACAATATTTATAGAAGAAACAGAGCCATTTATCAGTTATTCTCACAAAAAACACCAACTTTATATATTTGAGAGATAAATTCTTTTTATTAAATAGTTGATAAACTGATGCTATCCAGACTGTTCAAGAGTTTTAATGTAGTCAATCTTCCCAGTATTTACATGTGAGTGTTCATAAGAGGGATATGAGAACTTTGCTTGGATAGAGCCATACACAATATTACAGACATACAGAATTTATAAACATAATGTAAAAATTTTAAATATTAGAAGCCATCGTGTCAGCATACTGAAACATAATTATATTATATTCCAGTGTACTTTATGCCAGAAATGCAAGTGAGAGTTAGCATTTGGAAATCCACTAATGAATTAGTCAAATAATTGAAACCAATAAGAATGTCATGCTTTCACATTCATAGATATTAAAAAAGACATTACCAGAATTCTACAGAAAATTTTTTTTGTGTGTATATATATATATATATATATACACACACACTTTTTTTTTTTTTTTGAGATGGAGTCTTACTCTGTTGCCTAGGCTGGAGTGCAGTGGCGTGACCTCGGCTACAACCACCACCTCCCAGGTTCGAGCAATTCTTCTGCCTCAGCCCCCCAAGTAGCTGGGACTACAGGCACATGCCATCACGCTCACCTAATTTTTGTATTTTCAGTAGAGACAGGGTTTCACCATATTGACCAGGCTGGTTTCGAACTCCTGATCTCGTGTTCTGCCCGCCTCAGCCTCCCAAAGTGCTGGAATTACAGGCATTAGCCACCGTGCCCAGCCTAGAAAATTATATTTTTAAAAATTAGTAAGGATTTAGCATAAAATACTTCTGAAAAACAAGAATAACAGATTTGTACAAATAAAAATAGTGGCAGTACATGTTTGGGAAGGAAGATGCGACAGTACTGGGTCAATGATTTTTTTTTTTTCTTTCTTTCTTTCTTTTTTTTTTTTGAGACAGAGTCTGGCTCTGTCGCCCAGGCTAGAGTGCAGTGGTACGACCTCAGCTCACTGCAAGCTCCGCCTCCCGGGTTCAGCCATTCTCCTGCCTCAGTCTCCCAAGTAGCTGGGACTACAGGCACTCACCACCACGCCTGGCTAATTATTTGTATTTTTAGTAGAGACGGGGTTTCACCATGTTAGCCAGGACAGTCTCGATCTCCTGACCTCGTGATCCCCCTGCCTCGGCCTCCCAAAGTGCTGGGATTACAGGCGTGAGCCACTGCACCCGGCTACTTTTGTATTTTTTTTAGTGGAGACAGGGTTTTATGATGTTAGCCGGGATGGTCTCAATCTCCTGACCTCCTGATCCACCCGTCTCGGCCTCCCAAAGTGTGGGGATTACAGGCTTGAGCCACCGCGCCCGGCGGCTTGTAGGTTTTTAAATTTTACTACCTGGTGCGACTGAATCAAAAATTGGTGGTGGCAATTAGATTTTCAAGTGGGGACAACAATATTTTATGCCACTAAATTTCTGGAATTACCACTAATTTAGAGTGAAGAACGCAGCTCAACTCAGGCATGTGGGCAGTTTGGATTAAGATTAAACATCTTGGCCGGACACGGTGGCTCACACCTGTAATCCCAGCACTCTGGGAGGCTGCAGACGAATCACGACGTCAGAAGATCGAGACCATCCTGGTTAACACAGTGAAATCCCGTCTCTACTAAAACTACAAAAAATAGCCGGGCGTGGTGGCGGGCGCAGTGGCAGGTGCCTGTAGTCCCAGCTACTCGGGAGGCTGAGGCAGGAGAATGGCCTGAACCCGGGAGGCGGAGCTTGCAGTGAGCAGAGATCGCACCACTGCACTCCAGCCTGGGCTACAGAGCGAGACTCTGCCTCAAAAAAAAAAAAAAAAAGATTAAACATCTTGGCCCAGCGCAGTGGCTCACACATATAATCCCAGCACTTTGGGAGGCCGAGGCGAGTGGATCACGAGGTAAGGAGATTGAGACCATCCTGGACAACACGATGAAACACTGTCTCTACTAAAAATACAAAAAAAAAAAAAAAAAAAAAAAAAAAAATTAGCCAGGCGTGGCGGCATACGCCTGTAGTCCCAGCTACTGGGGGGGCTGAGGCAGGAGAATAGTGTGAACCTGGGAGGGGGAGGTTGCAGTGAGCCAAGATGGTGCCACTACACACCAGCCTGGGTGACAAAGCGAGACTCTGTCTCATTAAAAAAAAAAAAAAAAAAAAAGATTAAACATCTTGAAGAAATTATTTTCTAAATGAACAAATTCTGAAGATTTTCTGGAAAAGGGGAAACTCTTTTATGCAAAGAATAAATTACTAAAAAACATTTCACAAAAAGGAAAAATAAAACCTTTAGGGTATATTATGAATTATGTATTCAAGTTATCCTCACCAAGGAAGACCAGGTTTCTGTAATTCTCTAACATCACATCCCTAAATAAATTCCGCTGTGCAGTGTCCAGGCAATGCCACTCCTCCAGAGAGAATTCTATGGCCACATTTCTAAATTGCAATGGTCCCTGAAAAACACACATACACACACATTTTTACCAAGTGGCCATGGGCGGGATTTTTAATTTGACTTAAGGTGAAATTAGAGAGTAAAGACAATAGGTTCTGACTTACAGGACTGACTAAAATTATCCAATAAAATAATTTCGAACACAGAAATATTCTCTAATATATTCTCTAACTGAGAAGAAAGAGCAGCATAAGATCCACAACATCAGTTTATTTATAATATTTTTCTAGATAATAAAGTATAAATTTAAGGGCATGAACACGAACATGTACATTTTTGAGTGCTATATTAACAATATATGGAATGAGTTGTGAATGTTTTTCAGATGAATAAAACATATTGAGTTAGAAGGCATCTCTCAAATTTTAACATGTACAATAAGCTGAAGACCTTGTTGTGCAGGTTTTTTTCTTTTTTCTCAGAAGATCTGGCATAAAGTTTGTTTTTTGAAATTTCTAACAAGCTCACCAATAATGTCAATGTTTTTGTCCCTAAAATGATATTTAGTCAAACATGCAGTAAGGGCAAGAGCCTGTGTTTTTCCCAGTTTTCCTGGCCTGTAAACAAAGATAAGAGCCTTCATTTTCCAAAGATAAATATATAGAAAAAAATAAGAAAAAAAGGACAGCTGCCAGATTAAATGTGATGGTTTGCACATCAGCTGCATAAAGATACTTAATAACAAAGAGAAAAATAATTAACTCTATAGTGAAAAAAATCTGTCAGAGAGCTAGTCCACCAAATGAATCATTAATCATTAACTGCAATAGGACAAATTTTCATGATGTGCTAATGCACACAGAAAAATACAACATCACTGTTGAAATATTCTTCCCAAAGAAAGTAAATAAAATCTGAATTTAACCATAAAGAAACACATGTTATGGAAACTTCAAAGTACAGAAAACTCCTATGTTCTATAATTTTTTTTTTTTTTTTTTGAGATGGAGTCTCACCCTGTTGCTCAGGCTGGAGTGCATGATCTCTGCTCACTGCAAGCTCCGCCGTCCGGGTTCACGCCATTCTCCTGCCTCAGCCTCCCGAGTAGCTGGGACTACAGGCGACCGCCACCACACCCAGCTAATTTTTTGTATTTTTAGTAGAGACGGGGTTTCACTGTGTTAGCCCGGATGGTCTCGATATCCTGACCTTGTGATCCACCCACCTCAGCCTCCCAAAGTGCTGGGATTACAGGCGTGAGCCACCGTGTGTGTCCATGTTCTATAATTTTTAGCAGTAATTTTAAGTAGGCTTCATTTAGCACACTAGAGAGCAGATATCTCCTAATAATTTTTTTCAGAACTTTCTGGGTAATAAATGTCATCCCATTTAAATAAGCATTTTCTTAATCCTGTTCCGCATGGAGCTAATGAAACACACAGATGGAGCCTCAACATTACATGTTTTCGACCAAGCGCGGTGGCTCATGCCTGTAATTCCAGCACTTTTGGAGGCTGAGGTAGGCGGATCACCTGAGGTCGGGAGTTTGAGACCAGCCTGACCAACAAGGAGAAACTCCATCTCTACTAAAAAGACAAAACTAGCCGGGAGTGGTGGCACATGCCTGTGATCCTGGCCACTTGGGAGGCTGAGGCAGGAGAATCACTTGAACCCCAGAGGCCAAGGTTGTGGTGAGCCGAGATCGTGCCATTGTACTCCAGCCTGGGCAATGAGAGTGAAACTCCATCTCAAAAATAAATAAATAAATAAAATTACATGTTTTCCATCTTTACTAAGGACCAGAGTTTTCCCGAATAGAAATCTTGAATATCCACATCTTTCCATGTTCAACAGCCACAAAGGGAAAATTTTGAATATTGCATGTTGGAAACAATTCCTCAGAGTTGCAGAGAAAATGAGCACTCAAACAGAGAATGTTTCAGCAAGACAAATTTACTTCTATGAAAGGGTGCATCTCGCAGATAGAGCAATGGCACGAGCACACTTGGACAAGAAAAAGGAAGGGGGTCTTATCCCTAACACCACTAGTCCCTATGACTGCTGTGTCTTTCCCCTATTGGCCAGGGTTGGACCGCACAGTCTAAGCTCATTCCGATTGACTATTTAAAAGACAGCAACAGTCGGAGCCTGCGAGGTGAGTAAAAATGGTTACAAGCCAGGTGACTAGCGGAGACCCAGGACAGAGCAGGTGACTAAGGATAACTAAGGACTCTAAAAATGTGAGTAAGAAGTGGTTGTTTACTGAAACTAGGGGCAAGGAGACATAAAGATCGAGGAAGTTAAACTTTAAAATAGAGAACAAAGAACAGGGAGGCTGAATATAACTGACTTTTTGGTTCCCTGAAGAAGGTGTCGGAACTCATTGTACTTAATGATTTTTCCCTCTTGGATTTTAAAGGAAGTTAACAAGCTGAAACATTTGAAGAGAAATTTACTGTATCCTACATTGCTGATAAAAAATTCTTTCTGAAAATTCTACATGGCATATAAGAAGCTATGACATAGGGAATAAACAGAAGGCTCTGGGATATAGGAAAGAAATATTTTTCAGAGACCCTTGACTATCATAAGAATTTTAACAAGTAGTTAAACCAAACTCATTAGGGAGGAAAAACACAAGTAGAGAAGTAAAGGTTTGTGAGTACTAAACGCATGGCAGTCCAGGAGGATGAGTAGACACAGCTCTGCATCCAAGACACGTTTACCTGAAGAAAAGCCATTTTTTTTTTTTTTTTTTTTTTGAGACGGAGTCTCGCTCTGTCGCCCAGGCTGGAGTGCAGTGGCCGGATCTCAGTTCACTGCAAGCTCCGCCTCCCGGGTTTACGCCATTCTCCTGCCTCAGCCTCCCAAGTAGCTGGGACTACAGGCGCCCACCACCTCGCCCAGCTAGTTTTTTGTATTTTTTAGTAGAGACGGGGTTTCACCGTGTTAGCCAGGATGGTCTCGATCTCCTGACCTCGTGATCCGCCCGTCTCGTCCTCCCAAAGTGCTGGGATTACAGGCTTGAGCCACCGCGCCCGGCCATTTTTTTTCCTTCTCCTCTTTCTCTGGAATTCCTTCTCAGATGAGATTCTCTAGACAAATTACACCTGCATCTGGAGAATGTGACTTTAAAGGTGTCACTACCACATGTTTACTTGCTAGCATGACATCAACTGGCAGAAAAAGACAGAAAAAGTCCACCCACTTCTGTCCTTAAAACACAAGAGATTAAGGAACAATGAGCTGCTCCATCTTTTCATGTCTTCAGGTGCTCTTTCCTGCCACAGACACCAGTAATTTCTGCTACAGTAATGGAAATATGTGCCACACTGACCTGTCCCTACCAAACCCAAACAGAACCCGCCCTGTGACCACCCTTCAGTGCAAAGGTGGAACTTAACTCTCATGAATGTATTTTGAAGCCTTCGTACCTGATTCTGACCTCACCTTAGAGTCACATGAGGCCCTTCATTAAAACAACACGGATGCTTCCACCCACAACAGGAAACAGGAGCTGTGGGGAGGACACAAGAGATTTCTGCAAATTGGCCATGTGATCCTAATGAGAAGCCTGGGCTGATAACCACCAAGATAAGCACTGCCTCTCAAGCTTTAATGAGCTTATAAATCGCTTGGTAATTTTGGCCCCACTTTATGTAATATGATTTTGCAGGTTTGAAAAGGGTCCATGAATGGGTGTTTTAAACAAGTTTCCTGTCAATGCTGATGTTGCCCCCCCATGGCTCATTATTAGCATTAGTTAGAGACGCAGGCACAGCACAGGGTCCCTTACACTCAGGACTCTTGTCACAACCAAAAACTTCTGGTACAAATAAGAACAACCCATCTCCATCCTAAACTTTTATATTCTTCGCTGGCTCTTTTAAGTTTACGGAGGAAACAGAAGGCAGCAATGTCTCAATAAGTCTGTATTTAAAAAAGAACATGTACACATGTACTAATGCAATGTTTATTAAGCAGGTACTATGTGCTTGAGAGTATGATACAGAGCACTGTACTGGGCATAACAAATTATGTGATTTAATTCTCATAACACCCTGGGAGCTGGTACTAAGGGTTTAATAATTTCCAAGATTTAGATAAAGGGCCCAGCATTTTTATTTCTTCTTCTGTTTCTCTGTCATCAACCTTTTAAAAAAATTGTATGGAATAAAAGCTAAATATAGACAGATTTCAAGCTATAGAAAGAAAGAGTTTAATGTAGTTTAGAGAAAATTTTATTCTGTTTATATTTACTTCTTTTTTTGTCACTTGGGGAGCAACTACTGGATCTTCAGATATAGAAAACAAGTTGCTAAATAGAATGGGTCTGCCCACCTTGGCCTCCCTTAAGGACATAACTAGCTTATGCCCAGGACTCAAAGCACGTCCTGGAATGCACTTACTGATAAGATATTGAGGCAAGCTGCACCAGCAGCTCCTGGGGAAGCGCTTGGTGGATGGCACCCAAAGCCCCTGCATTTATCTCTTTGTGATAGTTTAAGCCCCTGCACCTGGAACTGTTTATTTTTTGTAACTGCTTTGGTAACCAATTAATTTTTTAACTTTTTGCCAGTTCTGCTTCTATAAAAATTACTTCAACTAAACTCCCCCCTCCCCTATTTAGACCACGGTGTAAAAACAAAACTAGGGACTGGGCACAGTGGGTCAAGCCTGTAATCCCAGCACTTTGGGAGGCCGAGGTGGGCGGATCACCTGAGGTCTGGAGTTTGAGACTAGCCTGAACAACATGGAGAAACCCCATCTCCACAAAAAATACAAAATTAGCCGGGCATGGTGACACATGCCTGTAAATCCCAGCTGCTCGGGAGGCTGAGCCAGTAGAATTGCTTGAACCTGGGAGGCAGAGGTTGCAGTGAGCCGAGATCATGCCATTGCACTCCAGCCTGGGCAACAAGAGCAAAACAACAACAATAACAACAACAACAACCACAAAAAGCAAAAACAAAACAAACAAAAACCAAAACTAGCCCCTTCCCAAGGCCGAGAGAATTTCGAGCATTAGCCGTCTCTCAGTCACCGGCTAATAAAGGACTTCTGAATTCATCTCAAAAGTGCATCATTTCTCTCTAACTCGCTCGGTTACAACAGTACCAGCAGCAGGGAAGAATACTGTGATAGGGTAACTCCACTAGGGAGTCCAGCGCATTTGTAACCAACGTTGTTTGTAAGCATCTCGATTACTGGGGAGAGGAATATTATCCCAGATGGTGAATGGAATTAATGGCCACCCCCAAGTGCATCTCCCCATCCAATGTGGGTGCAGGTATCACCATGTATAGGATCTGCATACCCAGAAGGTCCCCCAGGGGACAGCAATGGAGCTACTGTAATCATAGTGTACTAATGTGTTATTAAAATAGGAAAGAGATTGTGGTTCACTGGGGGCAATGTTGTTGATTTGGAGTATGCGTTGACAATTGTCTGGAGAAACCCCAGAGTAACATTAGAGGAGCCATTTAAGGCCTCCAGACAAAGTGGGGGCTGTATGGAATCCGGCCACCAGCACAGCAGGTTTTCAATACATACCATTCCAGGAATATTGGGCAGGATACCAAGGCTTTTGATGGAAGGTGAGGGTGGAGTTCATCTTTTGTCTGACTTGGCAAACATAGATTGCTTAGTGTGATGAAAGGAAGTCCAGGCCAGGGGCGGTGGCTCACGCCTGTAATCCCTCCCTTTGGGAGGCCGAGGCATGCGGATCACGAGGTCAGCAGATTGAGACCATCCTGGCTAACATAGTGAAACCCCGTCTCTACTAAAAAATACAAAAAATTAGCCGGGCATAGTGGTGAGTGCCTGTAGTCCCAGCTACTCGGGAGGCTGAGGCAGGAGAATGGCATGAACCCGGGAGGCGTAGCTTGCAGTGAGCGGAGATTGTGCCATTGTACTCCAGCCTGGGCAACAGAGCGAGACTGTCTCAAAACAAAACAACAAAACAAAACAAATACAAAAAAAAACACAAAAACAAAGGAAGTCCAGGTTGATTGCAAGTGTTGTTGTTGCGGCCACATTGGTAACGACATAGCCATTCAGAAATGTTGTCAAGGAAGATTCTCCAAAGTAGCCCAATCCTGGTGGCCTCTGGCAACTCGACGTATAGCCAGCATTGATTGTGGTTGGCTTCTGTTGCAGCAGTGGCTACCCCATTGATGAATTTATTCTTGGCTTCAGACACAAAGAGACAGGTGCTGACCATTAGCAGGTAGGTTATTCCCTGTAATGACAAAAACAGAGGGGAACATCATATTGTTTTTAATCTTTAGGAAATTGTATTATGCTTTCATTTTCTGCTCCCATAGCTACAAGGTCACCAGCCTTAGGGTCAGGATCTGATGAATGCTGTACCCATATTATAGCTCCAGGATTGAAGCTACCTGTACCAGTGGATCTGAATCCCCCACTTCTGAATGTAGTTTCTGTTGGGGCAGAGATTTCCTCAGGGGTTAATTGTTGACAGGGTACTACTAACAATTGAGCAACCTGCATCTGCAGTTTTATAGGAAAAGAATCTGGAGTGGTATTGTATAAAATGACCTTTGACTCTCCCTGGTAATTGCTATTAATTATACCACCATACACTATAATGCCTGTCATTGCAAGGCTTGAACACTTTGTAATCCATTCATCCGCATTCAAGTTTGCAGATATGGTGGAAATTTTGGCCTGTTGACTTTCCTGCTGAATAAATAGTCTGTTTAGAGAAAGCAGAGATGCATGAGCATCAATATGGAAAACAGGGCCACGTGCGGTGGCTCACACCTATAATCCCAGTACTTTGGGAGATCGAGGTGGGTGGATCACGAGGTCAGATCAAGACCATCCCGGCCAACATGGTGAAACCCCATCTTTACTAAAAATACAAAAAATTAGCTGGGCATGGCGGCATGTGCCTGTAATCCTAGCTACTCGGGAGGCTGAGGCAGCAGAATCACTTGAACCTGGGAGGTGGAGGTTGCAGTGAGCCTAGATTGTGCCACTACACTCCAGCCTGGTGACAGAGCTGTCAAAAAAAAAAAAAAAGAAAAAGAAAAAAAGAAAAACAGTGATAATGGTAGTGTGCGCCAGGATTCAGATATCTTCCCAGTATTGTTTTATCCAAACCTCTTTATTCCCAATTAACCATTCGTTTCATTGTCACTGGGGCATCCAGGTAGTAAGACCATTTGCTACTGACCAAGAGTTGGTCTACAAGGGACAAATCCCTCTGGCTTCCTCCTGAAGAGCTCAGAGGATGGCTACTCGTTCAGTTAACTGGCTGCTCCACCTTTTCCTCCACCAGAAATCCTTTTTTTTTTTTTTTTTTTTGAGACAGAGTCTTGGTCTGTCGCCAAGGCTGGAGTACAGTGGTGTGATCTCGGCTCCTTGCAACCTCTGCCTCCTGGGAGTCCAGTGATTCTCCTGCCTCAGACCCTTGAGTAGCTGGAATTACAGGTGCATGCCACTACACCCGGCAAATTTTTGTATGTTTAGTAGAGATGGGGTTTCACCATGTTGGTCAGGCTGGCCTCAAACACCTGAACTCATAATCTGCCCACCTCGGCCTCCCAAAGTGCTGGGACTACAGGCGTGAGCCACGGCGCCTCACTAGAAATGCTTATTTTTTTATTCTAATTTTTTTTTTTTTTTTTTTGAGACAGTCTTGCTTTGTTACCCAGGCTAGAATGTAGTGGTGTGATCTTGACTCACTGCAACCTCTGCCTCCAGATTCAAGCAATTCTCCTGTCTCAGCCTCCGGAGTAGCTGGGACTACAGTCATACGCCACGACGACTGGCTAATTGTTGTATTTTTAGTAGCGACAGGGTTGGTCAGGCTGGTCTCGAACTCCTTGTGGGGAAAAGAAAGAGAGATCAGGCTGTTACTGTGTCTATATAGAAAGAAGTAGACATAAGAGACTCCATTTTGTTCTGTATTTGAGATATGTTAATCTGTGACCCTACCCCCAACCTTGTCCTTGCAAGAGACATGTGCTGCGGTGACTCAAGGTTTAATGGATTTTGGGCTGTGCAGGATGTGTCTTTGTTAAACAAGTGCCTGAAGGCAGCTTGCTGGTTAAAAGTCATCACCATTCTCTTAATTTCAACTACCCAGGGACACGTACACGGCCAAAGGTCCCAGGGACCTCTGCCTAGGAAAGCTAGGGATTGTCCAAGGTTTCTCCCCATGTGATAGACTGAAACAATGCTGCTAAAAGGTTTATGGAGATGTTTGCATATGCATCTCAAGGCACAGCATTGTCCTTTAAACTTATTCATGTCACAGAGGTTTTTGTTCATATGTCTTACTGTCGATTTCCTCCCTACAATGATCCTATTGTCCTGCCACTCCCTTGTCTTTAAGATGGTAAAGATAATTATCAATAAATACTAAGGGAACTCAGAGACTGGTGCCGGCGTGGGTCCTCTGTAAGCTGAGCGCCGGTCCCCTGGGCCCCCGCTTTTCTTTCTCTATACTTTGTCTCTGTGTCTTATTTCTTTTCTCAAGTCTCTCGTTCCACTTAACGAGAAACACCCACAGGTGTGGAGGGGCAGGCCACCCCTTCATCTGGTGCCCAACGTGGGGCTTTTCTCTAAGGTGAAGGTACGCTGGAGCGTGGTCATTGAGGACAAGTCGACGAGAGACTCCCGAGTACGTCTACAGTCAGCCTTGCCGTAAGCTTGTGCGCTCGGAAGAACCTAGGGTAACAATGGGGCAAACTAAAAGTAAATATGCCTCTTATCACAGCTTTATTAAAATTCTCTTAAAAAGAGGGGGAGTTAAAGTCTCTACAAAAAATCTAATTACGCTATTTCAAACAATAGAGCAGTTTTGTCCATGGTTTCTGGAACAGGGAACTTTAGATCTAAAAGACTGGGAAAAAATTGGTAAAGAATTAAAACAAGCAAGTAGGGACGGTAAAATCATTCCGTTTACAGTATGGAATGATTGGGTCATTATTAAAGTAGCTTTAGAACCGTTTCAAACAGAAGAAGATAGCGTTCCAATTTCTGATGTCCCTAAAAGCTGTGCAGTAGATTGTGAAAAAGAGGTAGGGATAGAATCCTGGAAAGAAAAAAAGTTCACACTGTGAATGTGTATCAGAGCCGGTAATGGCTCAGTCAACGCAAAATGTTGACAATAATCAATTACAGGAGGTAATATATCCTGAAACGTTAAAATTAGAAGAAAAAGATCCAGAATTAGCAGAGCCATCAGAGTCTAAACCACGATGACCAACTCCTCTTCCAGCAGCTCAGATATCTGTAACTTTACAACCTCAAATGCAGGTTAAACAAGTACTAACTCCAAAAGAAGATCAAATAGGAAAAGATAGAGTCTCTGTCATGGCAATGCCAATCCACATACAGTGTCCACAATATCAGCCGGTAGAAAATAAGACCCAGCCGCCAGTAGCCTATCAATACTGGCCGCCAGCTGAACTGCAGTATCGGCAGCCCCCAGAAAATCCGTATGGACAGCCAGGAACATTTCCATTGCCACAGGGCAGGGCACCATATCCTCAGCCACCCACCATGAGACTTAATCCTACAGCACCGCCTAGTACACAGGGTAGTGCGTTACATAAAATTATTGATGAGGCAAGAAAACAAGGATATATTGAGGCATGGCAATTCCCAGTAATATTAGAAGCAAGACCACCTGGAGAAGGGGACCAAGAGGGAGAGCTTCCCGTAGCTGAAGCCAGATATAAGCCTTTTTCTATAAAAATGCTAAAAGAAATGAAAGAGGGAGTAAAACAGTATGGACCCAACTCTCCTTACATGAGAACATTATTAGATTCCATTGCTCATGGACATAGACTCATTCCTTATGATTGGGAGATTCTGGCAAAATCCTCACTCTCACTCTCTCAATTTTTACAATTTAAGACTTGGTGGATTGATGAGGCACAAGTACAGGTCCGAAAAAATAGGACTGCCAATCCTCCAATTAACATAGATGCAGATCAACTATTAGGAATAGGTCAAAATTGGAGCACTGTTGACCAACAAGTAATAATGCCAAATGAGGCCATTGAGCAAATCAGGGCTATCTGCCTTTAGGGCCTGGGAGAAAATCCAAGACCCAGGAACCGCCTGCCCCTCCTTTAATACAATAAGACAAGGCTCTAAAGAGCCCTACCCTGATTTTGTAGCAAGACTTCAAGATGCTGCTCAAAAGTCAATTGCCGATGAAAATGCCCGTAAGGTCATGTTATGCCCAGACCGTTTATTCCCCGAAGAAGACCACCAGAGTCCAGAGTCAAAGCTAAGCAGCAAGGATCTTTATTACAGGTTCGAACCTGGAACTCTCACTCGCTCGTGAAACGAGACGGGCAGGAGAGCTCCCCCACTGAGCTCCGAACAGTGTTATATAGTCTAAGAAAAGTGGGCATAGAATTATTATACAAATCAGATGTATGATTGGCTAGTGTTTGAACAAGGCGATTTGGCTAACTATGATTGGTTCCCGCCATTTCTGATATTTCGGTTCAACCCTTGAGGCGGGAGAGCAGTTTTACACAAAGGCAGTTAATTATATTGCGTCAGGTTGCACAACCGGTTTATGGCAGCATGGGTGTATCTTACTTAAACACGTCTTGTGACCCGGCCTCAGAAAGAAAAACAGGTACTTACAGAACTTACGAAATCTCTGGTACGTGCAGAGATTAGAGAGCAGAACAAAAGGGTTTAGCAATAGGGTGTAGCGGGGGAGCGGGTACACATTTTTGTGTGTTTGTGTCCTTTCAGTCATAGTGGAGTTGATGGCATATGAAAACGCCAATCCAGCCGGGCGCGGTGGCTCAAGCCTGTAATCCCAGCACTTTGGGAGGCAGAGACGGGTGGATCACGAGGTCAGGAGATCGAGACCATCCTGGCTAACACGGTGAAACCCCGTCTCTACTAAAAAATACAAAAAACTAGCCGGGCGAGGTGGCGGGTGCCTGTAGTCCCAGCTACTCGGGAGTCTGAGGCAGGAGAATGGCGTGAACCCGGGAGGCGGAGCTTGCAGTGAGCCGAGATCTGGCCACTGCACTCCAGCCTGGGCGACAGAGCGAGACTCCGTCTCAAAAAAAAAAAAAAAAAAAAAAAAGGAAAACGCCAATCCTGATTGTCAATCAGCCATTAAGCCATTAAAAGGAAGGGTTCCCGTAGGATCAGATGTAATCTCAGAGTACGTTAAAGCCTGCGATGGAATTGGAGGAGCTATACATAAAGCTATGCTTATGGCTCAAGCAATCACAGGAGTAGCTTTAGGAGGACAAGTTAGAACATTTGGGGGAAGATGTTCTAACTTGATGGACATGGGCCCAAGGAACACAAAAGGACTGGGCCCAAGGAACACAGTCCTTGGGTGGGCCCAAGGAACACAAAAAGGTCAAGTGGTTTTAGTAATTGCCTATTGTTTTTCAACAACTAATGTATAGGAATAGATTGAAATAGAGATTTCTCCAATACAGCGCTGGATGAAAGCCTCAAGCAGCTCACACAACCTGTTCCGGGACTTGGTGACCATTGTTTGTGTCCACGTTCAATTGACTTCAAATTTAATATTTAACTTTTCCTCCACACCAGACTATGGAGGATTCACCACCAGACCGGGAAGCAACAGGCTGGGCTCCAGAGTCGGACACCCATCCATGCACAGACAAGGAGAGGTCTCATGAAGCTTCCGCGCAATCTGGGACCCTACCTCTTTTTGTAACGAGTTCTTTGGCATGAGGCCCAGTCATGAGGACCCTTCACGAATGGGCTCAAGGAACACAAAAAGGTCAATTTTTTTTTTTTTTTTTTTTTTTTTTGCAATTGTCTATTGTTTTTCAATAACCAATGTATTGGAATAGATTGAAATAGAGATTTCTCCAAAACAGCACAGGATAAACGCCTCAAGGGGCACACATAACTTGTTCCAGGACTTGGTGACCATTGTTTGTGTCCAGGTTCAATTAAGTTCAAATTTAATATTTAAGTTTTCCTCCACAAATTCCCCTGTCTTGATGAATTGGCTCTGTCTAGGCAAAGGGCAAGGTGAACCCCTTGGGCCGTTACACAACCTCCACCTCCTGGGTTCAAAAGATTCTCCTGCCTCAGCCTCCAGAGCAGCAGGGACTACAGGTGTGCACCACCACACCCTGCTAATTTTTTGTATTTTTAATAGAGATGGGGTTTCACCATGTTGGCCAGGCTAGTCTTGAACTCCTGACCTCAAGTGATCTGCCCACCTTGGCCTCCCAAAGTGTTGGGATTACAGGCTTGAGCCACTGCACCTGGCCCTAAATGATTTCTTTCTACTTCCTATAGCAGTTTGAAAGTAAAGGTTGTTTCAAATGGAAAAATTAAAAGAATGTGGATAAAAATAAAATATAAAAAGTTAAGAAAAATTACAAGAAATTACAAAATATATATGTAAATCTGAAGTGTTCAAAAATGACAAATTTGATTTATTTGTAAAGTTTTATTAAAATTAGCTTTACACTGTTACCAAAGTAAAAGTTGATTTTCTCTTGAACAAAAATTTTATGTATTATTAATACGACAGCAGAATACTTCTGTTCACCTTTTGAATACATTCAAAAAGAGAGAGAGTAAAAAAGAGAATTTTCCCATGCTCTGGGGTGGGTCTGGCTCAGCTCAGGGAGGAAGTCCTGTTTGAAAAGGCGGCAGCTGGCCGGGTGCGGCGGCTCACGTTTGTAAACCGAGCACTTTGGGAGGCCGAGGCAGGCGGATAACTTGAGGAGAGGAGTTTGAGACCAGCCTGGCCAATATGGTGAAACCCCGTCTCTATTAAAACTAGAAAAAAAATTAGCCGGGCATGGTAGGGGGCGTCTGTAATCTCAGATACGCGAGAGGCTGAGGCAGGAGAATTCGCTCAACCCAGGAGGTGGAGGTTGCATTAAGTCAAGATCACGCCATTGCAATCCAGCCTGGGAAACAAGAGTGCAACTCCGTCTCAAAAAAATAAGAAAATAAAAGAAAAAAAAGAAAAGGCTGCAGGCTTACACTGTTACTCTTCACTCAGTCCAGCATCTGATCACGTCTTCTGTCACTTAGGACCTGAGGGGGCGGGGCCTTAAGCATTATCCAATCAGGGACGCTGGGCTGCAAATCGTCCAGTCAGGTAGGCAGCTGGAGCGAACAGGACTGCTTCCGGCTTCCGGCCTTGGCGTGCCCATTGTCTCTCCGCCGTCAGAGCTCCAGGTGTCGTCTTGCTCTGTGGCATCTGCTCCTAGAGGCCCAGCCTCGGTGGCCCTGTGACCTGCAGGTATTGGGAGAGCCACCGCTAAGACGCTGGGACCCCCTGGAAGCCTAGAAATGGTGAGTACCGGTTCGACATCCCGAGAGACGGGGAGGGACTGGTTGGAACTGGGGAGGAAGTGGCTGTGGCAGAATTTAGGCCTCCCGGCAGTTAGCTCCGCAGTCTGCGCTCCCAAGTTCTGGTTGCCCAGTTCCGCCTGAGCCATAAGATGGCGGCTGCGTTGACAGCGGGGCCCCGGGCCGTCCTATCTTTTCCTTGCTCAGTGACTGTGCCCTGGCCTGGAGCCCTCTCCGGGCAGCTCTGCACCAACAGGTCTTTCCCAGATTGTTTAGGGACCACGGGAGGGTCGTCAGGGGAGAATCCTGACTCGGGGTACGGGTTCATGAATGGGAAGAGCTTTGGTTCGTGGGGTTCACAGTTTCTCTTTTCTCCTATTAAAAATTTATGGGGCCGGGAGTGGTGGGTCACGCCTGTGATCCCAGCACGTTGGGAGGCCGAGGCGGGTGGATCAGTTGAGGTAAGGAGTTCAAGACAAGCATGGCCAAAATGGGGAAACCCCATGTCTACTAAAAATACAAAAGTTAGCTGGGTGTTATGGCAAACGCCTGTAGTCCCAGCTACTTTGGAGACAGAGGTGAGAAAATCGGTTGAACCCAGGAGGCGGAGGTTGCCATGAGCTGAGATCGCGCCGCTGCACTCCAGCCTGGGCGACAGAGCTAGTTTCTGCCTTTAAAAAAAAAAAAAAAAAAAAAAAAAGCGAGGAGTCATCGCAAAAATATCAAATAATTTAATCAAAGAGTGATTCAAGAATTGTAGAACACCCAGCTACAGTTTGTGGTTTGTGGTCCATGGGAGGGGCTTGAAGGAAAGACATTTATAAGGTGCATGATGAAGAAAACCAAATTCAATAATTGGTTAGGTATACTTACGTAGTTTTTATTTTTTTATGTTTATTATTTATTTATTTATTTTTTGAATCTCGCTCTGTCGCCCAGGTTTGAGTGCAGTCGCTGGATCTCAGTTTACTGCAAGCTCCGCCTCCTGGGTTCACGCCATTCTCCAGCCTCAGCCTCCCAAGTAGCTGGGACTACAGGCGCCTGCCACCGCCAGGCTAATTTTTTGTATTTTTAGTTGAGACGTGTTTCACCGTGTTAGCCAGGATGGTCTCGATCTCCTAACCTCGTGAGCCACCCGCCTCGGCCTCCCAAAGTGCAGGGATTACAGGTGTGACCCACCGTGCCCAGCCTAGTTAGGTAGTTTTTAAATTTGTACAATCGAGGTGGAAATTTCTTGGTTATGTAATCAGAGTTTAACTGGCAGTTTATAGTTCCTTAAGTCTGAATTTTTTTTCCCCTAATGTAGTAATTTACCAAAAAATGCACTTGAGTTTTGATTTTTTTTCTTAGAGGTAGGAATCTGGGTACTAGAGCTTCCTCATTCTAATTGCCTGCCACTTAATTATTTTCACACCCCACAGGGGACTGATTTTCCCTGGCATTTTTCACATGTGTCCCAAGGAGGGCCTCAAGTGTACCTCATGTTCCTCAATTAATTTTTTTTTTTTTTTTTTTTTTTTGAGACGGAGTCTTGCTCTGTCGCCATGCTGGAGTGCAGTGGGGCGATCTCCCTGCAACCTCTGCCTCTTGGGTTCAAGCAATTCCTCTGCCTCAGCCTCCTGAGTAGCTGGGAGTATAGGCGTGTGCCACCACGCCCAGATAATTTTTGTATTTTTAGAAAAGATAGGGTTTCACTTTGTTTGTCAGGATGGTCTTGACCTCGTGATCCGCCCGTCTCAGCCTCCCAAAGTGCTGGGATTACAGGCGTGAGCCACCACGCCTGGCCAAAAGTCATTTTTTAAAAAGCATTGCATAACGCTATTGAAAATATGTTTTTTTGTTTGTAAATATTTCCCATGAGAAGAAAGCAAAGAATAATTCCCTGATACTGTATTGTAAAAACTATCTGTGCCTCTTTGTCTTTTATTTTTCCAGAGAACTTACCGAACGTTTTTGGGTCAAGATTACCCTCTGGAAACTTAATAGGATGATGCGTCCTCAGCCAACCTTCAGTGGTCCTGGGTTTTAGTACTTTCTGGGGATAAACCAAGATACCCACCATGGCTATGTCTGCTAGAGTGTCTAGTGAATATTAGCTCTTGGGTCATTTTATGCCGTAGGACCACCTGAAGTATGGAGTGTAGCCTCTGAAGGGAGCAGGTGGCAGCCTTGGGGTTGAAAGACAGATCCTGGTGCACTTTTTTTTTTTTTTTTTTTTTTTTTTTGAAAAGCTAACCCCTTGCGACAGGAAGATTGTCTTCACTCAGCCTAGCTTCCATTTCTTGGAGACAACATTGCTGGTCAGCCAATCAGATGCTGGTATTGAGGGGAAAACAAATAATTTCTGCCCCCTGGATTCTCTTGCTTGGGCAGCAGAAAAGTAGTGAAAAATTTGTGAAAAAACACTTCAAAAGACAAAAAAACTGACCCTAGTGAGATGGCGTAAAAACTTAAGAAAGTAAAATGCACATGGGGCACTCACTGGGGCATAGTGCAGTGTCTCCTGGGAGGGTAGTTATTGAACATGTAACTGAACAGGATGGGGTGAGTGATAGGATCTGTACCTTGAAAAGATTTGTTCACTTATTTTAACCTCAGGTGTTTTTGTTGTTGGTTTTGTTTTGAAATAGCCTCTGTTGCACAGGCTGGAATGCGGTGGCTCCATCTCAGCTCTCTGCAACCTCTGGCTCCTGGGTTCAAGTGATCCTCATGCCTCGGCCTCCCGAGTAGCTAGGACTACAGGTGCCCACCACTGCACCCGTCTAGTTTTTGTGTTTTTAGTAGAGGTGGACCGGCCGATTTCAAACGCTTCTGATCTTAAGCGATCCACCTGGTTTGGCTTCCCAAAGTGCTGGGATTACAGGCGTGAGCCACTGCACCCAGCTGCATCAATTTTTTAACTGCGATTTGCATTTTATTAGTAGGGCTTGAAAGGTAACAAAATATTTACAAAGGACATAAAAGAGATGAGTTTCAAAAAATTAGTATTTAATTATATATTTGTTAATAATTCTCATTTATCTTTTTCTTTCCCAGAGTGAGTTTAGGAATTTTCTCAGGTGTGTTTTTTATAGCTGAGTGATTTCAAACAGAATTCTAAGCCGTAGCTTTAAGCATGCTAGCTACCAAAGGAAAAAAGTAGGGAAAATCTCTCTTCCATTTTGGCTGTAGACAATGAAAATGTTTCCACAGGAAAATCTGGTAGATAATTGATGAGTTATATAGATTCGTCAAAACATCAGTACCTCCTTTTGCTGGGTAAATTTGTGACAGTGAATATCTCAGTTCTATATCCTGTTGTCTTGATTTCTGAGTTTAATGCTAAATTATATGTGATGAAACGTGGTACTTCTAGAAGTGTTCCCATATGACTAATTTTTTACTGCATTATTTTTAATATAATAAAATATAAATAATAATATATTGTCTGAAAGAAGTGGATATATTTGCTTTTCTTATGGAGGTATAAAATGCAAGCACCTTAGCCAGGTGCAGTGGCTCATGCCTGTAATCCCAGCACTTTGGGAGGCGGAGGGGGGTTGATCACTTGAGGTCAGGAGTTTGAGACCAGCCTGCTCAACATGGTGAAACCCTGTCTCCACTAAAAATGCAAAAATTAGCCAGGTGTGGTGGCATATGCCTGTAATCCCAGCTACTCCGGAGGCTGAGGCAGGAAAATTGCTTTAACCTGGGAAGTGAAGAGTGTGGTGAGCCAACATCACGCCATTGTACTACAGCCTGGGCAACAGGAACGAAACTCCATCTCAAAAAAACCACCAAGAAAAACAAAAATTTAGCCGGATGTGGTGGTAGGCACCTGTAATCCCAGCGACTCGGGAAGCTGAGGGAGGAGAATTGCTTGAACCTGGGAGGCAGCGGTTGCAGTGAGCCAGGATAGCGCCACTGTACTCCAGCCTAGGCGACAGAGTGAGAATCCAGCTCGAAAAAAAAAAAAAAAGCTAAGAAAAGAAATATTTCATTATGACCACTGAAAACAAATTCAGCTGATTTTTTTAATGAGAAAAAAATGTGCAGAGTGTGTGTCTGGCTGTGTGATAGGTAAGAAAAGAGAGCACCATCTAACTCATAATGGGAAGGGTGTTTCTTTCCATAAACTGTTCCTGGAGCACATAAAGGATGGAGAATTTTATTAATGACAAATATTTTCCAGGATTATCTATGTGTTTCATCTTTCCCCATCTCTTTTCTTTGTTTATGCATTTCTTCCATTTGACTTTTCCATGGCTGCATCTTATATATTAAACCAGAAAAGATAACTACAGTGTTTTGATGAGTTCTGTGAGTAGCTTACTGTACCAAATTATTGAACTTCAGGGAGGTTATGGGAGTCCCCCAGGTTTTACACAGTAGCTCAGAAGCATAGATGGGCCCTTGGGGTTTGTGACTGGCATCTGCCATGAGGACAATGTTGTGGGACGGAGCCCTGAATCAGTGTCTGTGCTGACTGTGGGTGGTGTCAGAATTCAAATGTGAGACAATAAGTTAGTGTTGGAGAATTGTTTGATGTTCAGCAAACTCTACAGATGTGGTGCCAGAAAAAAGATATAATGGAGGCCTGACCTGGAATAAAACTTTGGGAGATTGGGAATGGGAGGCTATGCTCTATTGTATGCAGGTTGTCACACTGCCCATTGTCCTGTGATTCCAGGTCTTCTCTCCGGGTGACAGATGATTGAAAATGTAGAGGAAAGGAGCTCTGATGACAAACTCCCTTTTCCCATAGCTGCCACCACGGGATTCCCACCCACTCACAAACACACACACCAGACATTGACGTGTCCGCACCCCTGCCAAGACTCGGCACCACCCTCAGGAACCTCACAATGGCATTTTTGATCCTAATGTTTCTTGCCAAGAATCCACAAGTCTCTGCAAGTCTCCTAGCATATTCCCACTCACAGACACTGAATCTGCAGCAGCAACCTGTTTTCTCCACTATCCTAGCATTTTGGACCAGCTGTTCATAATCTCGCCTGCCTGCATGCACACAGAAATCAGAGTACAGCCCCGCTGGGACCACTGTCTGTACCAAAAATCAGTCCTTTCACCTACATTGCACTTTCTTCCACCCAGGGATTTTTTTTTTTCTTTTAGCTTTTATTTTTGGTTTGGGGTACACGTGTGTTTGTTACACAGCTAAGATTATGTCATGGGGGTTTGGTGTGCAGATTTTGTCACTGAGATACTACCCATAGTACCAAACAGGTCTGTTTTCTGATCCTCTTAGTCCTCTCACCCTCCACCCTCTACTAGGCCTCAGTGTCTGTTGTTCTCCTCTTTGTGTTCATGTGTTGTTATTTAGCTCTTACTTATAAATAACAACATGCATTTGGTTTTCTGTTTCTGCATTATTATTATTTTGAGATGGAGTTTTGCTCTTGTTGCCCAGGCTGGAGTGCAATGGTGCGATCTTGGCTCACCACAACCTCCGCCTCCCAGGTTCAAGCAATTCTCCTGCCTCAGCCTCCTGAGTAGCTGGGATTACAGGCGTGTGCCACCACCCCTGGCTAATTTTGTATTTTTAGTAGAGACAGGGTTTCTCCATGTTGGTCAGGCTGATCTCAAACTCCACACCTCAGGTGATCCATCCCCCTTGGCCTCCAAAGTGCTGGGATTATAGGCATGAGCCATCACACCCAGCCTCTGCATTTGTTTTCTAAGAATAATGGTCTCCAGCTTCATCAGTGTTATTGCAAAGGACATGATCTTTTTTTTTTAATGGTCACAGAGTACTCCATGATGTACCATATTTTGTTTTTACTAAATCTTTTATTTTATTTTATTTTTGGAGACAGGGTCTCACTTATTGCCCAGGCTAGAGTGCTGTGGTGTATATTGGCTTACTTTAGCCTCAACTTCCCAGGCTCAAGCAATTCTCTCCTACCTCATCCTCCCAAGTAACTGGGACTACACGCAGGCATTACCACACCTGGCCAATTTTTCTGTTTGTATTTTCTGTGGTGACAAGATTTTGCCATGTTGTCCAGGCTGGTCTCAAACTTCTAAGCTCAGGCAGTGTACTTGCCTCGTCCTCCCAAAGTGCTGGGATTACAGGCATGAGCCACCGCATCTGACCATACCATATTTTCTTTATCCAGTCTACCACTGATAGGCATTTATGGCCTGTGCATGTCTTTGTTATGTGAATAGTGCTGCAATGAACATGCATGTGGATGTGTCTTTATAATATAATTTATATTTTGGGGGGTATATACCCAATTATGAGGTTCCTGGGTCAAATGATAATTGTTTCTAGTTCTGTGAAGAATTGCCACACTGCTTTTTACAGTTGTTAAACTAATTTACACTCCCAACAGCAGAGTATAAGCATTCCCTTTTCTCTGCAACCTTGCCAGCATCTGTTATTTTTTGACTTTTTAAAAATAGCCATTCTGACTGGTGTAATGTGAGATCTCATTGTGGTTTCTCTCTTAATTTCTCTAATGATTAGTGATGAGCAGTTTTTTTTCATATGCTTGTTAGCCACATGTATATCTTCTTTTGAAAAGTATCTCTTCATGTTTTTTGCCTACTTTTTAATGAGGTTTTTTTCTTGTAAACTTTTTAAAGTTTCTAATAAATTTGAAAGACCTCTGTCAGAGGCAAAGTTTGCAAATATTTTCTTTTCTTCTGTAGGTTGTCTGTTTACTCTGTTGATAGTTTATTTGCTGTGAAGAAGCTCTTTAGTTTAAATAGGTCCATTTGTCAATTTTTGCTTTTGTTGCAATTGCTTTTGGTAGCTTCCTCATGAAGTCTTTGCCAGTTTCTGTGTCAAGAATGGTATCTTTTAGGTTATCTTGCAGGACTTCTTGTAATTTTAAGTTTTACACTTAAGTCTTTATCTTGATTTTTGTATATGGTGTAATAAAGGGGTCCAGTTTCTGTCTTCTGCATAGTGCTAGATAGTTATTCCAGCACCATTTATTAAATAGAGAATTCTTCCCACATTCTTATTGTCAGATTTGTCAAAAATCTGATGGTTATAGAGAGTGTCTATTTTGGGCTCTCTATTCTGTTGCATTGGTCTTGTGCACTCATTCATTTTTTATAACATCTTTCTTCTGCTTTTTCTCCCATAAACATTCTTTCAAGTGCATACAGTGTGCAAAATTCAGATGTCCAAGGGTTCAAAAACTCTTTAAAAAGTTCCAAAAATTTTTTTGCTATTCTCTCTTAAGGGATTTAGATTATATGTAAATATTTTTCTCTGCTTTTTTTGGAAATATATGTAAATCATATTAACAGCTAAATAAACCTTTTGTCATTTTTTCTGACTCCAGATTATCTTTAGCTAGTACTTCAGATTTTTTGCTTTCTTTTTGCTTCTGAAAAGTTTATTTTTTGCATTTTTAGTCCTTAAAAGTATACACAGATTTGTTTAGATAAAAGCTTATTTTAAGAGCACACAGAAGCTTAGCACAAAGATAAAATTAAATTTAGCAATACATAATGATAAAGACTAAAAGATACTAAGTTCCTTTGACAGAAACTTGATTATCCAAGGAAATTATCCAATATTTGCAGGCTAAAGTACTTATACTGCAAAAGCAAGAACAGTTCAGTGTATAAACTGAACAGTGGAGTCTGTAGTTGTACCTTGCGTTCTATTTACTACTTCAGAACAATTAGCATAGTTATGTGTAGTGTTTGTAGACAACCTGCATTCATATAAATTAAACAGTATTTTCACTTTTTTTGAGACAGAGTCTCTCTCTGTTGCCCAGGCTGGAGTGCAGCAATATGATCTCGGCTCACTGCAACCGCTGCCTCCCGAGTTCAAGCAATTCTCCTGCCTCAGAATCCCGAGTGACTGGGATTACAAGCGTGCACCATCATGCCTGGGTAAGTTTTTGTATTTTTTAGTAGCAATGGGGTCTCACCATGTTGCCCACCTTGATCTTGAACTCCTGGCCTCAGGTGATCTACCCACCTCAGCCTCCCAAAGTGCTGGGATTATAGGGGTGAGCCATAAACGGTATTTTCTACAATAGTATGAATATAAAGCCACAATAATTACTTTGAATGAATCACTTAAATGGTTATTTTAATATTGTTATTTAAAGCATTTTAACTGAAGTATAGTTGCAATTTTTAAAAATGCTACGTACATTATGACTAGTTCATTAAAATTATTGATAATTATTTATATCTAATATCCAAAGAAAATTTACCAAATTGTTGTAGTAGATATTAGTCTGACATGTTTATTACTTTATTCAATAGGGATAATTATGAGTAAACACAATGTTAGTATCTTTTATTTCACTAAATTGGAATTCTGCTATTATAGGACAAATAAAGACAGGTGATGTGGCCACCCAAACACCACCAACATAGCTCTTCAGTTAGCTATGTTGCAAGCTCTAATATATTCCATTATACGAACACAGTCAGATTCTATTCATCAAAAAGTGTTGTTGGAAGTTGTCAGATGTATTTAAATATAGAACCCCCATTCAATGGCTAGGAGATGAGAGAGCAGCAGAGATGGAAAAGAAACTTTATAAAAATTCTTCTGAAAATCTTCCCCCTTTCTTCATAATGCTCATGTTTTTCATGCTGAGAGTAGCTGTGTACTTTGGGTGTTTAGAGAGAAATTGCTTTTAGGGGAATATTTTCTGGCTGACTTGATCAATCTCATATCTAATCTGAGCTTTTTCTTAACATCTCTCCTTTAATTGTACTCCACTTGCTGTAACACCAAAGGATACAGAACCAAGTTGCTCCTACCTAGAATCTGCAGATAAGGTCTGACCTTTGCCTGGGATTTACAAAAAAAGGGTCAGACGTTGGATAGAGAATGTACAGACAACTAACAAAAGGCATTTTCTGCATTGTGAGATGTCAACATAGACATCTTATAGCCCCCATTTGGGAGTGTGGCTATTTGAGATTTTTCACATCTTCTTCATTGACCTGCTACAGTTATGTGAGAGGCTCCAGGAGGAAATAGAATCTGATGGCAGAATCTGTAGAAGTATCCAGGGCCATGACCACAACCGCAACTAAATTTACCTGTAAAATGTGATACTGGAGTAGAGTATTTTTGTTATTTCTCTTACCCAAGAGCTAGTAAATCAGAACGGGTGATCCAGGTTCTGGAGTTCCACCAGGGCTGTTCCATTTTCTATTTAGAATCAGTCTGAGTCTCTCCAGCCTGGCTTATCATTGGGCCATTGGCCTAGGGTCACTGGGAATTCCCTCAAAATCACCTAGGTGTCTTTGAGGCATTTTTGAGGCATTTGAGATGTCCCGTACAGAATTATGTCAGGCTGACAAGAGTGGTTAATTCTGCTTCTGTCTCAGTGTAAGAGAAATGAGTCATCTGTGTTTGTTCATCCCCTCATACGAGAGGTGTCTTTGGTTGATACCTAGATGAGAGTTTCTCCAATTTCCTGGTACTTGGATGATAAACAAGGACGAGATCTGGAGACCCAAATAGATAAACTAGTAGCTTCCATTTCATATGACCATTAAACAAAAACATAAAGCAGTCATGGTTCCTACAATCCAGAAACTTTTAGTCTAGACTAGCAACTGGATAAATAATTGAATTGTGCATCATATGGTTGGTACAATAAATACATGTGTCCAAAATCTTGGGCTTTATTTAGGCCACTTTCTTTATATCATTGTGACTTCTGAGGTCTACATCTGAGGGCATATTTATGAACAGAAGAACTGTTACTATAATTTCTTTTCTTTTTATTTTTGAGCGGGAGTACAGTAGTGTGATCTCAGCTCACTGCAACCTCTGCCACCCTGGTTCAAGTGATCCTACTGCCTCTGCCTCCTGAGTAGCTGGGATTACAGGTGCCTGCCATCAGATCTGGCTAATTTTTGTATTTTTAGTAGAGATGGGGTTTCACCATCTTGGTCAGGCTGGTCTTGAACTCCAGGCTGGTCTTGGTCAGGCTGGTCTTGATCTCGCGATCCACCTGCCTTGGCCTCCCAAAGTGCTGGGATTATGTGCGTTAGCCACCACACCCAGCAGTAGAATTTCTATTTATTTTTCCTTGTTAAGTATACGTATTTATTTTCTAATAAAATTGCTCTAGAAGGGCCGAGCATGGTGGCTCATGCCTGTAATCCCAGCACATGAGAAGCCGAGGCAGGCGAATCATGAGGTCAGGAGTTTGAGACCAGCCTGGCCAATATGGTGAAACGCCATCTCTACTAATAATACAAAAATTAGGCATGGTGGCACGCACCTGTAGTTCTAGCTAACTGGGAGGCTGAGGCAGAAGAATCACTGGAACCTGGGAGGCAGAAGTTGCAGTGAGCTGAGATCGCACCAGTGTACTCCAGCCTAGACGACAGAGTGAGACTGCATCTCAAAACAAAACAAAAAACAAAATTACCCTAGAAGACCTGAAGGGATTTGTTTAAATTGTATATTAGTATATAGTATAAAGTTGACAGGGCAGTGGCTAGAAAAGATTAAAATTGCAGAAGCTCTGGATTTAAGTTTCTTTTAGGTAAGCTTAGAAAAAACAAAACTGGAAGTACCCCAGTGGCATAGAGAACAGAATTCTATATAGAGTCCTCACCTTGCCCCAGACCTGTTCAGATTCACTTTTTTTTTTTTTTTTTTTTTTGAGATGGAGTGTGTCGCCCAGGCTGGAGTGCAGTGGAGCGATCTCGGCTCACTGCAATCTCTGCCTCCTGGATTCACGCCATTCTCCTGCCTCAGCCTCCCGAGTAGCTGGGACTACAGGCGTCCACCACCACGCCCAGCTAATTTTTTTGTATTTTTAGTAGAGATGGGGTTTCACCCTGTTAGCCAGGATGGTCTCGATCTCCTGACCTCGTGATCTGCCTGCCTTGGCCTCCCAAAGTGCTGGGATTATAGGCGTGAGCCACCGTGACCAGCCGCAGAGACACCCTTTTTGGAGACTTTATTGAGTTCTGACCCTACCTTGGAGTCTTGCCTCACAGAACTGATGAAAAGAGATCAAAGTTTTGGCTAATGAATCCTAGTAAGTTTCTAGAGCTAGTGCTCACAATTTCCTGAAACCCAAAAGCAAATAAATGGGAAAAATAAAGTATGTATTTTAAAGTCTTAGTTTTTAACTGTTGTATTTAAACCAGTGCTTGCAGAGACACTCAAATTAGCAACTTGTTTTCTATTCCTGAAGATCCAGTAGTTGTTCCATAAGTCACAAAAAAGTAAATATGAATAGAATAAAATTTTCTCTATACTACATTAAACTCTTCCTTCTATATCTCTTTCATCTGTCTATATTTGGCTTTTATTCTACACAATTTAAAAAAAAAAATTTGATGACCGAGAAATAGAAGAAGAAATAAAAACGCTGGGACCTTTATCTAAATCCTGGAAATTATGAAACCCTTAGTACTAGCTCCCAGGGTGTTATGAGAATTAAATCACATAATGTGTTATGCCCAGCACAGTGCTCTGTATCATACCCTTGAGCACATAGTGCCTGTTTAATAAACATTGCATTAGTACATGTGTACACATGTTGCTTTTTAAATACAGATTTGTTCAGACATTGCTGCCTTCTGTTTTGTCTGTAAACTTTAAATAGCCAGCAAAGAATATAAAACTTTAGGATGGAGATGGGTTGTCCTTATTTGTACCAGAAGTATTTGGTTGTGACAAGGGGGCTAAAGTGAGGCCAAAATTACCAAGTGATTTATAAACTCGTTAAAACCTGAGAAGCAATGCTTAGCTTAGTGGTTATCAACCCAGGCTTCTCCTTAGGATCACATGGTCAATTTGCAGAAACCTCTTGTGCCCTCCCCACAGCCTCTGTTTATTGTTGTGGGTGGAAGCATCCATGTTGTTTTAATGAAGGGCCTCATATGGGCCAGAATCAGGTATGAGGATTTCAAAATACATTCATGAGAGTTAAGTTCCACCTTTGTACTATAGGGTGGTCACGGGGCCTGTTCTATTTGGGTTTGATAGGGACAGGTCAGTGTGGCACATATTTGCATTACTGTAACAGAAATTACTGGTGTCTGTGGCAGGGGAGGGCACCTGAGGACAGGAAAGGAGAAACATGTTTTTATCTTCATGGAGCAGCTCATGGTGCCTGAATCTCTTCTGTTTTAAAGGACAGAAATGGGTTGACTTTTTCTTTTTCTGCCAGTTGATGTCATCCTAGCAGGTAAACATGTAATACTGACACCTTTAAAGGCATATTGTTAAGATGCAGGTGTAATTTATCCAGAGAGTCTCATCTGAGAATGACTTCCAGAGGAGGAGGAAGAAAAAAAAGGCTTTTCTTCAGGTAAATGTGTGTCAGATGAAGAGCTGTGTCCACTCTGCCTCCTGGACTGCCATGCATTTAGTACTCACACACCTTTACTTCTCTACTTGTGTTTTTTCTCCCTAATGAGTTTGGTTTAACTACTTGTTAAAATTCTTTTGATAGTCAAGGGTCTCTGAAAAATATTTCTTTCCTATATCTCAGAGCCTTCTCTTTATTTGCTGCATCATAGCTTCTTATATGCCATGCAGGATTCTCAGCAATAATTTATGATCTGCAATATTAAAAATGTGTCCTTTGTGGCGGGTGAACATGGAAGGATGTGGATACTCAAGATTTCTATTGGGGAAAAACTCTGGTCCTTAGTAAAGATGTAGAACATGTAATGTTGAGGCTCCATCTGTGTGTTGCATTAGCTCTATGCAGAACGGGATTAAGAAAATGCGTATTAAAATTGGATGGCATTTATTACCAAGAAAGTTTTGAAAACAATTATTAGGAGATACCTGCTCTCTAGGGTGCTAAGTGAAAGTCTCCATAAAACTGATGTTTCTTTTTTTTTTTTTTTTTTTTTTTGAGACGGAGTCTCGCTCTGTAGCCCAGGCTGGAGTGCAATGGCCAGATCTCAGCTCACTGCAAGCTCCGCCTCCCGGGTTCACGCCATTCTCCGGCCTCAGCCTCCCGAGTAGCTGGGACTACAGGCGCCCACCACCTCGCCCATTCTTTCTTTTTCCTTTTTTTTTTTTGCTTTTGAGACGGAGTCTCACTCTGTCACCCAGGCAGGGGTATAGTGGCGTGATCTCGGCTCACTGCAAACTTCGCCTCCCAGGGTCAAGCAATTCTCCTGCCTTAGCCTTCTGAGTAGCTGGGATTACAGGTGCCTGCCACCACACCCAGCTAATTTTTGTATTTTTAGTAGAGACAGGGTTTCACCCTGTCAGGCTGGTCTCGAACTGATGAACTCGTGATCCGCCCACCTTGTGCCTCCCAAAGTGTTGGGATTACAAGTGTGAGCCATCGCACCCGGCCTAAAACTAATGTTTCTTTATGGTTAAATTCAGACTATAATTTTCTTTTTTGGGGGGAATATTTCAACAGTGATGCTGTGTTCTTCTGTGAGCATTAGCACAACATAAAAATCTGTCCTAGTGCAGTTAATGGTTAATGATTCACTTGGTTAAGCAGCTGTTTGACAGATTTTTTTTGACTATAGAGTTATTTTTCTCTTTATTATTAAGTATCTTTAGGCAGCTGATGTGCATAAACCATCATATTTAATCTGGCAGCTGTCCTTATTTTTTCCCTACATATTTTTCTTTGATAAATTGAGGGCTCTTTGTTTATAGGCTAGAAAATATGGGGAAAACACAGGCTCTTCCACTTAGTAAATGTTTGAAAAAATATCCCTCTTGGGCCAAAAACATTCACATTACTGGTGTGTTAGAAATTCAAAAAATTGGCCGGCCACGGTGGCTCATGCCTGTAATCCCAGCACTTTGGGAGGCTGAAGCAGCGGATCACCTGAGGTCGGGGGTTCAAGAGCAGCCTAACCAACATGGAGAAACCCCATCTCTACTAAAAATACAAAACAAAAAATTAGCCAGGCGTGGTGGTCCATGACTGTAATCCCAGCTACTCGGGAGGTTCAGGCAGGAGAATTGCTGGAACCCGGGAGATGGAGTCTGGTGAGCTAAGATGGCGCCATTGCACTCCAGCCTGGGCAACAAGAGTGAAACTCCATCTATAAATAAATCTATAAATAAATACGTAAATAAGATCTGGGGGAAAAAAAAAAAACCCTGCATAACAAGGTCTTCAGCTTATTGTACATATTAAAATTTGAGAGGTGCCCTCTAACTCAGCATTTCTGTCTGAAAAATATTCACAACTCATTCTGTATGATGTAAATATAGCACTCAAAAATGTCATGTTCGTGTTCATGGCCTTAATTTTATACTTTAGAAAAATATATGAACTGATGTGGATCTTGTGCTGCTCTTTTTTCTCAGAGTTAGAGAATACCTTAGAGAATATTTCTGTGTTGAAAACATTTTATTGGATAATTCTAGTCCTGTAAGTCAGAACTACTTCTCTTTACTCTCTCATTTCACCTTAAGTCAAATTAAAAATTCCGCCCATGGCCACTTGGTAAAAATATGTGTGTGTGTGTTTTTCAGGGACCATTACAATTTAGAGATGTGGCCATAGAATTCTCTCTGGAGGAGTGGCATTGCCTGGACACTGCACAGCGGAATTTATATAGGGATGTGATGTTAGAGAACTACAGAAACCTGGTCTTCCTTGGTGAGGATAACTTGAGTACCTAATTAATAATATACCCTAAAGGTTTTATTTCTCTTTTTTGTAGAATGTTTTTTAGTAATTTATTCTTTGCATACAAGAGTTTCAGATACCCTTTTTCCAGAAAAATCTTCAGAGTTTGTTCATTTAGAAAAGAATTTTTTCAAGATGTTTAATCTTAATCCAAACTTTCCACATTCCTGAGTTGAGCTTTATTCTTCACTCCAAATTAGTGGTAATTCCAAAAATTTAGTGGCATAAAATATTGTTGCCCCTACCTGAAAATCTAATTGCCACCACCAATTTTTGATTTTAGTAGTACCAGGTAGTAAAATTAAGAAACCTACAAATTGAAAGTATTTTCTAAATATTTAGAAATTTCTGTTATAGGCCAGGCGTGGTGGCTCACGCCTATAATCCCAGCACTTTGGGAGGCTGGGCAGGTGGATCACCTGAGGTCAGGAGTTCGAGACCAGCCTGACCAACATGGTGAAACCCTGCCTGTACTAAAAATGCAAAATTAGCTGGGCATGGTGGCGCATGCCTGTAATCCCAGCTACTCGGGAGGCTGAGGCAGGAGAACCACTTGAACCCAGGAGGTGGAGGTTGTGGTGAGCCAAGATCGAGCCATTGCACTCCAGCCTAGGCAACAAGAGTGAAACTCCATCTTAAAAAAAAAAAAAAAAAAAGAAATTTCTGTTATAACTTAGTATTTTAGTATTAATTTACTAGAATATTTTATCACATCCTCTCTGCTGAGCACATTACTAGCTTGTAATTGGAGACTATGAGCAAGATTCATGTTATTTATTCTTAATAAAACAGGTATTGTTGTCTCTAAACCAGACCTGATCACCTGTCTGGAGCAAGGAAAAAAACCTTTAACTATGAAGAGACATGAGATGATTGCCAAACCCCCAGGTAGGTGTGAGTGAAAATGAATACAACAGACGACACAGATAAGAGGTCCCAAGGTCAAAGAGAAAGCCAGTCCTTAAAATGTTATATGGGAAGCTGTGTTCCCAAGGAAATAGTTCCTGGGCAGCTTTTTTTTTAAATTTTGCTCTTACAAAGAGGCATCTGTCTTATGTTTTTAAATTCTCTAGGGATTCTACTTTTCTTTCAGTGAGCTTCCTTCAAGTTCACAGTGAGAGCCAAAGTCCTCTTCATGACAGATAAGAAACTGCACAATCTGGCTGCTTTTCCATTGTTTTGGGGACACACAAGTATCTGCATGATTCTGAGAAACTAAGACCTTTTTTTTTTTTTTTTTTTTTTGAGACGGAGTCTCACTCGGCCGCCCAGGCTGGAGTGCAGTGGCCGGATCTCAGCTCACTGCAAGCTCCGCCTCCCGGGTTTATGCCATTCTCCTGCCTCAGCCTCCCCAGTAGCTGGGACTACAGGCGCCCACCACTTCGCCCGGCTAGGTTTTTGTATTTTTTAGTAGAGACGGGGTTTCACTGTGTTAGCCAGGATGGTCTTGATCTCCTGACCTCGTGATCCGCCCATCTCGGCCTCCCAAAGTGCTGGGATTACAGGCTTGAGCCACCGCGCCCGGCCCACGAAACTAAGACCTTTTTAAGTTCTCTTTTTGCATCAGGTCTTAAATGTGTGTGGAAGTATTAGCTTCTGTTCCACTTTTTTGTCCATTTTTGTTTTTACTACTATATAGTCTTAAAATACATAGCTTGAAATTTTAAGCATGATATCCTGCTTTGTTCTTTTTCCTCATGATTGCTTTGGCTATTCAAAGTTTATTATAGTTTCATGTAAATTTTAGAATTGTATTTTCCATTACTGTGAAAAAAATACCCCTGCAATTTTAATAGGAAGTTTATTGAATCTATAGATTACTTTGGATAATATGGCACTTCAATAATATTTAATCTTTCAATCCATAGACATAAACTATTTTAAAATTTACTTGGATCTTCTCTGATTTTTTTTTTGTATTAACTCCTTGATTTTTTCTTCAGAAATTTATTATTTAATGCTATAGTAAATAAGATTTTTTCTTTATCAGATAGTTAAACTCTATGAAACCATAGATATACTTTTATGTTAATATTTTGTTAATTTAATTAGTGTATTTATTAGTTTAGATAGGTTTTAATGTACTATGTGTGTTTTTGTTTTTGTTTTTATATTATACTTTAAGTTCTAGGGTGCCATGTGCACAACATGCAGGTTTGTTACATAGGTATACATGTGCCATATTGGTTTGCTGCACCCATTAACTCATCATTTATGTTAGGTATTTCCCCTAATGCTATCCGTCCCACAACCCGCCACCCTACGACAGGCCGGGCCCAGTGTGTGGTGTTCCCCGCCTGTGTCCAAGTGTTCTCATTGTTCAGTTCCCACCTATGAGTGAGAACATGCGGTGTTTGGTTTTTCTGTCCTTGTGATAGTTTGCTCCGAATGATGGTTTCCAGCTTCATCCATGTCACTGCAAAGGACATGAACTCATCCTTTTTTATGGCTGTATAGTATTCCATGGTGTATATGTGCCACATTTTCTTAATCCAGTCTGTCATTGATGGACATTTGGGTTGGTTCCAAGTCTTTGCTATTGTGAATAGTGCCGCCATAAACATATGTGTGCATGTGTCTTTATAGTAGCATGACTTATAATCCTTTGGGTATATACCCAGTAATGGGATGGCTGGGTCAAATGGTATTTCTAGTTCTAGATCCTTGAGGAATCGCCACACTGTCTTCCACAATGGTTGAACTAGTTTACACTGCCACCAACAGTGTAAAAGCGTTCCTGTTTCTTCACATCCTCTCCAGCATCTGTCGTTTCCTGACTTTTTAATGATTGCCATTCTAACTGGTGTGAGATGGTATCTCATTGTGATTTTGATTTGCATTTCTCTGATGACCAGTGATGATGAACATTTTTTCATGTGTCTGTTGGCTGCATAAATGTCTTCTTTTGAGAAGTGTCTGTTCATATTCTTTGCCCACTTTTTGATGGTTTTTTTTTTTTCTTGTAAATTTGTTTAAGTTATTTGTAGATTCTGGATATTAGCCCTTTGTCAGATGGGTAGATGGCAAAAATTTTCTCCCATTCTGTAGGTTGCCTGTTCACTCTGATGGTGGTTTCTTTTGCTGTGCAGAAGCTCTTTAGTTTAATTAGATCTCATTTGTCTATTTTGGCTTTTGTTGCCATTGCTTTTGGTGTTGTAGTCATGAAGTCCTTGCCCATGCCTATGTCCTGAATAGATAAAATTGACAAAATTGACCGTATAGTTGGTAAACCATTCCTCAGCCAATGTAAAAGTACTCTGTATGGTTTTTTAAACATAAGATTGTATGATCTACCAACAGCATTTTACGTATTTTTCTGTTTCAGTGGATTTTTAAATTTATTTGACTAATTATTCTGCCACATCCAGTGCTAGATTAAAATAGAAGCATTGACAATGGGCACAATATAGTTTTGTATTGGTGTCTGAATTTGATGGAGAAAAACACCTCTTCAGGTTTTCCTAAACTGATTTTTTAGAAGGTAAAAAATCTTATTTTATTGGGCCCTTAACGTGATGAGATGCCCTCTGAATTTGTAGTGAAGAGGGATTGTAGCTTGGTCACAAGGCTGCTGGGTCTGCACTATTAGTTGGCTTGTTATGGGGGCTTGGGTAGTTGTAATTCCCATTTTATTTTTGGACAGACTGAATACCCTTCAGGACTTTGCTCTGTAGGGCAGACACTAGGGCATGTTTTTGCAGTCGGGTCTGCATATGGTGGGCCTTGTATCAGGATGTGGATGAGTATGGCTTTCAGTGAGTACCAGAGAATATTTCCTCAGGTAACTGTGTGGGTTTCTATATAGGCAGAACTGGCCATAAACTGTGGCTCAGGTAACTGAAACTGAGTCACTGAACTGTTTCAGGGACCACAGTAAAGGCCAAGGTCTGCAGGCCTGCCTACATGGCTGTAAATGGGTACCTTCCTCCAGGTCTCTGGAATGGCAGGACCTCTGCCAGACTGTGGCTGGGAGGAGTTTCGCATAGTTTCAGACTAAGTTCAGAATTCTCAGTCAGACCAAGTTGAGTGAACCCTATCTTGGTCTGTAGCCAAGAACAGGGGTCCTGTAGTTTCCCACCTGAATGAGGGGCTGCCTTCTGAATAGAACACTTCTCAATCTTAAGCTTTAACAGCGTTTCAGAACTCCCTCTCTGGATCTCAAATCTTACAGGCACTTATTTTGGAGATGGGGTCTTGCTACATAACGCAGACTGGTCTCAACATCCTGGCCTGAAGCATTTCTCCAACCTTAATGTATCATGGAGCTGTCATTACAGGTGTAAGCTGGTAATGCCTGTAACCATGCATTAGCCTGGTTCTCTCATAAAGGCATTCTGGTCAGGGATGGCTGACCTTTTTTTTGCTGTAAAGGGATATGAAAATAGGGGACTTTTAATCTTTTCATCTTGGTGAGGTCACTGTCCCTATACATTTTTACTTTCTGTTTTCTGTTTCAAATTTGTCTGTAATTTTAGATTCAGATGTTTAGGACTATACGCTAGAATTTGCATGGTCGGAAGTAAATTAGATAATTAGTAGACACTCCATATTTACTAAAATAGTTACTTATAAATTTAAGTTTGCTGCAGGCAAAAAGGAATTACAGAATTTTCATCTACTTTCTTCAGCTTATATCTAAATAATAACATAGTTTATTTCCTAATATTTGTTTTACATATCAGAGGGTCTAACCCCACTCTGCAAAATATATATATTTTTCTTTATTTAACAATGTAAGTCTATTCTTTTCTTCTAAAGTTGATTACAGCAGTTTCATTTTGTGTAAGAATATTTAAAACATAAAAAGTAACACTAGTTTCTTTTAAATCATTATTTATTAAAAGTTTCTAATTAGAATCTTCTGTGTATAATGATACTGCAGATTATCTGAAATTGTACTGCCACACAGTGCATGCCAGTGACTCAAAATACCTGCATTTAATGAGTACACCTGTAGACTTTTTTTTTTTTTTTTGAGATAGAGTCATGCTCTGTCACCCAGGCTGGAGTGCAGTGGTGCGTGTGATTTTGGCTCACCTCAACCTCCACCTCCTGGCTTCAAGCATTTCTCATGCCTCAGCCTCCCAAGTAGCTGCAATTACAGGCATGTGCCACCATGCCCGGCTAATTTTTGTATTTTTTGTAGAGATGGGGTTTCACCATGTTGGTCAGGCTGGTTTTAAACTCCTGACCTCAGGTGATCTGCCCGCCTCGGCCTCCCATAGTGCTGAGATTACAGATGTGAGCCACTGCACCTGGCCTAACAATGTTTTTTTTAAATGATACATCAATGTTGCATACCAGATTTTATGAGTGAACATTTCTCTTATTATTGTTTTGAAGTTCCATGTTACTGTGTTTTTTCAGAGTAGGTTTTTTTTTTTTTTAAGACAGAGTCTCACTCTGTCAACCAGGCTGGAGTGCGATCTCAGCTCACTGCAACCTCCACCTCCCAGGTTCAAGCGATTCTTCTGCCACAGCCTCCCGAGTAGCTGGGACTACAGGCGTATGCCACCATACCCGACTAATTTTTGTATTTTTAGTCGAGATGGGGCTTCACCATGTTGGCCATGCTGATCTCAAACTCTTGGCCTCAGGTGATCTACCCGCCTCAGCCTCCCAAAGTGCTACGATTACAGGCTCGAGCCTCCGTCCCCATCCTTTTTTTTTTTTTGAGATGGATTCTCGTACTGTCACCCAGGCTGGAGTTCTATGGCATGATTTTGGCTCACTGCAACCTCCACCTCCTGGATTCAAGCGATTCTCCTGCCTCAGACTTGTGAGTACTGCTGGAACTACAGGTGTGCCATGCCCTGCTAATTTTTGCATTTTTAGTAGAGATGAGGTTTCACCATGTTTGTTTGTCAGGCTGATCTCGAACTCCTGACCTGAAGCAGTCCACCCACCTTGGCCTCCCAAAGTGCTGGGATTACGGGTGTGAGCCACCACACCCAGCCATTTTTTGTTTTTTTGGTTTTTTTTGAAGGGAGTTTTGCTCTTGTTGCCCAGGCTGGAGTACAGTGGCATAATCTTAGCTTACTGCAACCTCCACCTTCCGGTTTCAAGTGATTCTCCTGCCTCAGTCCCCTGAGTAGCTGGGAGTACAGGCACGTGCCACCATACCCAGCTCATTTTGTATTTTTAGTAGAGATGTTACCATGTTGGTCAGGCTGGTCTCAAACTCTTGACATCAGGTGATCCGCCTGCCTCTGCCTCCCAAAGTGTTGGGATTCCAGGTGTGAGCCACCACTCCTGGCCTGAAACAGTTTTTTAATCCTATCTAGGTGAGTAGTCATAAAAATTCTCCTAATTTCAACATCTATTTATTTATGAATCTGTATTATTTTGTGTGGGAGAAACACATAACAAAATGTTTTATCTGTCAAAAACACATAACAAAATTTATAATAAAATATTTCTAGGCCGGGCGCAGTGGCTCATACCTGTAATCCCAGCACTTTGGGAGGCCAAGGCAGGCGGATCATGAGGTCAGGAGATCGAGACTATCCTGACCAACATGGGGAAACCCTGTCTCTACTGAAATACAAAAAAACCGGGCATGGTGGCGCATGCCTGTAGTCCCAGCTACTCAGGAGGGTGAGGCAGGGGAATTGCTTGAACCCCGGAGGCAGAGGTTGCAGTGAACCGAGATCTTGCCACTGTACTCCAGCCTCAGAGACAGAGTGAGACTCCATCTCAAAAAATAATAATAATAATAATAAGTAGTATATATATGTATACTGTTTAGTCATATTATGTTGACATTGTTATGCATCATATCACTAGAATATTTTTATCTTGCAGAGCTAAATCTCAATATACATTAAACAACTACCAATTCTTCCCATTTGATAGCACTTTTAAAGCACCACTTTTTCCGGTTTCTAAGACTGTAACTGCTTTATACATCTCATACAATCTGTCTTTTGGTGGCTGGCTCATTTTACTTTGCATAATGTCATCAATATTTCTCATAATAGTTATTAGAGTATTTTCTGCTTTTTGAAAATTGAGTGATATGCCAGTATTTTTATATCTACTGATTTGGTGACAGAAATTTGCATTGCTTTTATCTGTTGGCTTTCAGTAGCAGTGCTGCTATAATTATGTGAAAGATGATATATGTGCTGCATTCTGTTTTGTTAGTCTACTTTTTCACCTTTATACTCATACCAAATTGTTTTAATTCTGTAGCTTTTTGATGTGTTTTGAAATCAAATTGTAATGCCTCCAACTTTTTTTTTTTTTTTTTTGGAAGATTGTTGGGTACTTTATTGCCTCTTTAGACTCCATATTCTTTTGGATTTGCTGTTTTTATTTCTTCAAAAATGCAATGAGAAATTTGAAAAAATTGCATTAAATCTATAGATTAAATTGAGCGGTATAGACATCCACATAATATTATTTCCTTTTTGATTGTTTTTGAAATGGAGTTAAATTAACCCGCCTCAACCTCCTAAACGAGTGAGCCACGGCATCCAGCCCAGTTATTTGAACAAGTGCATGCTCAAGAGTGTGTTGAATCATTTCTTTACATTCGTAAATTTATCAATTATTTATATTATTGTTTTATACTCTAATTCCATTTTTGTCATAGAATGTAACTATGAAATTTCAGTTTTAAAAATGTGTTAAGACTTTGTTTTTGACCTAACAGGTGGTCTATAAAAAGGAATGTTGTATGAGCTATTGAGAAGGCTGTGTATCCTGATATTGTTGAGGAGTATTTTCTATACCTTCAATAGAAATAATTGTTTTTTTACTGCCTTCTAGTCTTCTGTTCCCTTACTAATATACTGTCTTGTTTTATTATTATTACAGAAAGTGGGGTATTGAAATATCCTACTATAATTATATTGCTCGCTCTCTCTGTTTATTCAGCTTTGTTAGTATTTGCTTCATATATTTGAAACCCCAGTTTGAAACACACACACAAAAAAATACACACATGGATAAACAAATTTGTCACAGCCCAGCGCGGTAGCTCACGCCTGTAATCCCAGCACTTTGGGAGGCCGAGGCAGGCAGATCACAAGGTCAGGAGATCAAGACCATCCTGACTGACACGGTGAAACTCCATCTGTACTAAAAAATACAAAAAATTAGCCGGGCGTGGTGGCAGGTGCCTGTAGTCCCAGCTACTTGGGAGGCTGAGGCAGGAGAACAGCATGAACCCAGGAGGCAGAGTTTGCAGTGAGCCAAGATCATGCCACTGCACTCCAGCCTGGGTGACAGAGCGAGACTCCATCTCAAAAAAAAAAAAAAAAAAAAAAGTCATAGGTTCCCAGTGATTTAATCTATATATTGTTTAATGTCCTTCTTTGTCTTTTGAAGTTTTGACTTAAAGTACATTTTATAAAATATGACAGTTTTTGACTTAACATGTAGCTTGTGTAATATTATTTTGACCTCTTGTGCTCTCATTTTGTTAATATTTACATGAAATTTCTACTTCTGTCTTGCCACTTTCAGTCTTTTCTTGTCATTAGATCTCAAGTGACTCTTGTAAAAAGGCAAGTTGAATCTTGATTTTTAAAGTTTTTTAATGAACTTCTTTATTAAAAGTATGTCTCTCGATTGGAAAGATAATTATATATATTTAAATAGTTTTCTGAAAGAGAAAAACTGTTAATAAAATAATTGTTTTGATTCTTGTATCTTTGTGTCTCATTTTCTCTTTTTTAAACTTTTTTGATTTTTGTATTGACATGCTTTGAGTTTTTTTCTTGCTTTCTTTTGTGTATCTATACGGATATTTTCTTAGTACCTTGGGGGATTACCTAAAACCTCTAAAGGATCCAACAATATATTTTAATGTGGTAAAAAATTAACTTCGGTTGCATACAAAAATTCCTCATTATTACATCTGCCTTCAACTTTGTTATTGATTTTACTAATTATATCTTTATGTTGTCTATTCATTAACAGATGTTAATAATTTCTATACTTTTATCTTTTAAATTTTAGAGAATTAAAAATGTTTTCTGTACCATTATGATAATGTTAAGAAATTCCATTTTTATATATGTGCATATCTTTTCCAGAAATTTACATATTTTCATATGATTATGTGTTGTTTTCTTGCATTATGTTATTTTCTGTGGAAAAAAACTCCTTTCAGCATCCTTGATATGTAGGGCATATGCAGTGCCAATATGCTTTCTCAGGATTTGGTTATTTTGGAAGGACTTCTTTTTATTTGGTGGTACAATTTTGCTGATGGTACTATTCCCACTTAACAGCTTTTTTAAAATTATTATAACTTTAATAACAATATCAGTTTCCTTTTGACCTGCAAACATTTTTTTGATAAATTTATTGATTATCTCATAAGACTATGCTTATAAATGGCCATCATTTTTATCTTGCAGCTCCCAAAATTCTTTTCTGATCTGTGATTTTTGAAATTTTGTTTATATATGTGTTTGTTATAAATATATGTTTAGGTGTATCCTAGTTTGTTCACCTTTTCAGCTTTTTCATATTTACACCATTTTTTCTTACTTTTAAGAAATTTTTCACTTAGTTTTTGTATTTTTTACTTCCACAATTTTTGTTTTCTATTTTAATATTTTTTGGTGTTATTCTCATTTTTCTGATCTTCAGTAATTGTGTTCCTATTTCACTTCGTGAATATTGTTCAATTTATTTTATTTCATTTATTTTATTTTTCCTGAGACAGAGTCTCGCCCAGGAGTGCAGAGCTGTGATCTCAGCTCACTGCAACCTCTGCCTCCCAGGCTCAAGAGATTCTCCTGCCTCAGCTGCCCGAGTAGCTGGGATTACATACGCCTGCCAGCACGCCTAGCTAATTTTTTATATTTTTAGTAGAGACAGGGTTTCACCACATTGGCCAGGCTGATCTTGAACTCCTGACCTCAAATGATCTGCGTACCTCTGCCTCTCAAAGTGCTGGGATTACAGGTGTGAGCCACCGTGCCTGGCCTTTTTTATTTTTGAGACAGAGTCTTTCTATGTTGCCCAGGCTGGCAGTGGCACAATCTCTGCTCACTGCTTCCCTTCCTGGGTTCAAACAATTCTCGTTTGTCAGCCTCCCAAGTAACTGGGATTACAGGCAAATGCCAAGACCACCAATCCTGGCCTGTTCAATTTATTTGGAATTTTAAAAATTATACACTTTTTATTGTTGTGTTTGAAAATTTTATAATTTTTTTGATGGGGCCATGTCGCCCTAATATTTTGTATACATTGTAATCTTTGACATTTGGACATTAACAAAAAGCTACCTGTTAACGATCTTTATAATGTAACTCTGTCCTGGCATAGTCTGAAATCAATTGTCTCGGCTAGAGATTCTGAGAATTTCTCAAACATGTTTTTAAGATGTGTCTTGTTTAAAATTTTGTGTTGTTAAATCGGCTTATTCATATTTCTTCTTAATAATCAGTAATCACTTGCTTCACCCATTCCGTGTCTGGGATACAGCAGTTTCTTTGCTTCTGTAACATTTACCTTTAGACTCAAAGTGTCATTCCAACGTATATTACCATTTCATGTCGTGGGAGACATTAACCAGTATCTAAAAAAGCCCCTAGAAGCCAGAAATAAAGATGTATGTGCCAATATTTTTCTTGTTTCTTAAAAAAGGAACCAGGAGTTGGCAATTTACATTTTTGTGTGCATGTGTGAGACAGAGTCTTACTCTGTTTCCTAGGCTAGAGTACAATGTCATGATCTTGGCTCACTACAATCTCTGCCTCCAGTTCAAGCAATTCTCCTCCCTCAGCCTCCAAAGAAACTGGATTACAGGTACCTGTTACCATGCCTGGCTAATTTTTTGTATTTTTGTAGAGATGGGGTTTCACCATCTTGGCCAGGCTAGTCTTGAACTGTTGACCTCATGATCCACCTGCCTCGGGCCTCCCGAAGTGCTGGCATCACATATGTGAGCTACTGTGTCCAGCCCACAATTTACTTTTAAAGGCACAATGTTATACTGGAGAGCAGGAAGAGCTGTGTTGGGTATAAGTAATAGACTTTTCCTTTTCTTCCATGTGGCTCTTTGCATTGTGGGGTCCTTCACACACTTAACTCATTTATAAATTTTTTACAAATGTATTTTGGTCAGTATGTTTTTGTTACACTTATATGTCCAGGAAGAAATTACAGCTTGTGGTATTTTGCTATGTCATCTTGCTTACGTAGTTTGTATAATTTTATAGATTAGATTTGTAAAGTATATTTATCTGAGTCTAGCAATTGAAGTAATGTGTTTTTATTTTTTTCTTTCGGTTATATGTTCTCATTTTGCCCAAGACGTTTGGTCAGAGCAGAGCATAAAAGATTCTTTCCAAAAAGTGATACTAAGAAGATATGAAAAATGTGGACATGACAATTTACAGTTAAAAAAAGGCTGTGAAAGTGTAGATGAGTGTCCAGTACACAAAAGAGGTTATAATGGACTTAAACAATGTTTGACAACTACCCAGAGAAAAATATTTCATTGTGATGAATATGTGAAATTCTTGCCTAAATTTTCAAATTCAAACAGACATAAGATAAGGATAAGAGATACTGGAAAAAAACCTTTTAAATGTATAGAATATGGGAAAGCTTTTAACCAGTCTTCAACCCGTACTACATATAAGAAAATTGATACTGGAGAGAAACGCTACAAATGTGAAGAATGTGGTAAAGCCTATAAGCAGTCCTCGCACCTTACTACACATAAGAAAATTCATACTGGAGAGAAACCCTACAAATGTGAAGAATGTGGCAAAGCCTATAAGCAGTCCTGTAACCTTACTACACATAAGATAATTCATACTGGAGAGAAACCCTACAGATGTAGAGAATGTGGCAAAGCTTTTAACCACCCCGCAACCCTTTTTTCACATAAGAAAATTCATACTGGAGAGAAACCATACAAGTGTGATAAATGTGGCAAAGCCTTTATTTCATCCTCAACCCTTACTAAACATGAGATAATTCATACTGGGGAGAAACCCTACAAATGTGAGGAATGTGGCAAAGCTTTTAACCGTTCCTCAAACCTTACTAAACATAAGAGAATTCATACTGGAGATGTACCCTACAAATGTGATGAATGTGGCAAAACCTTTACTTGGTACTCAAGCCTCTATAAACATAAGAGAGCTCATACTGGAGAGAAACCCTACAAGTGTGAAGAATGTGGCAAAGCCTTTACTGCATTCTCAACTCTAACTGAACATAAGATAATTCATACTGGAGAGAAACCTTACAAATGTGAAGAATGTGGCAAAGCTTTTAACTGGTCCTCAGCCCTTAATAAACATAAGAAAATTCATATTAGACAGAAACCCTACATAGCAAAGAATGTGGAATATTAGGAATATAAGGGTTGAATGTTCCTCAACCCGTAATAAGCATAAGATTATTCATACTGGAGAGAAACCCGATGAATGTGGGAAAGCCTTTAACCAGCCCTCGACTCTATGAGAATTTATATGGAACATAAACCTTACAAATATAAAGAATGTGACAAAGCTTTTTATTACATATAATTTATACTGGACAGAAACCCTACAAGTTTGAGTTTCACTCTTGTCACCCAGGCTGGAGTGCAATGGCACGATCTCGGCTCATGGCAACTTCTGCCTCCTGGGTTCAAGCCATTCTCCTGCCTCAGCCTGCCGAGTAGCTGGGATTACAGGTGCCCAGCACCACGCCCAGCTCATGTTTGTATTTTCAGTAGAGATGGGGTTTTGCCATGTTTGCCAGACTGGTCTCGAACTCCTGACCTCAGGTGGTCCACCCACCTCGGCCTCCTAAAGTGCTGGGATTACAGGCATGAGCCACCATGCCAGGCCACAAGTTCTCAAGTCTTAAGAGATGCAGTGATAATTCATGCTGAAGAGGAACTCTACAAACCTGAAAGATGCGACAGTGCTTACCGCCTCCAACTTTTGTATACAGAAAAATAAATTAGTGTGAAACCTTAGAAATGTATGAAATGTGAGAATTAATGCTACCAAAACTCCTAGAAGTGTGAAGAATATGGCAAAACTTTTAATGAGTGTTTACACTTTATTTCACAGGAAAGCTTTTATCCTTGAGAAAAATTGTACAGATGTAAAGAATATTGAAAAGCCATTAATGCCTACTCACATCTTATTCAACAGAAGAAGGTTCACAGTTAAAAGCATTAAAAGTGCAATTACTGTCAAAAAATCTTTCAGAAAATATAAGCCTTTAAAGAAGAATATTCTGAAATCATCCATTAGAAATATAAAGGGGGTTGTAGTACCTTTACTTGTATCACAGATCTTATTGTACACATTTGTACTAGAGGAAAACCCTGAAGCAGTTGCTCCAGCTTTGTTCAACATCATGGAATTTATACTGGAGAAGAGTCCTGCAAATATAATGAATTTGTAAAGACTTTTTTTTCAAAATCTATAGCTTAGAAAACACAGAGTTTACACTAAAATATTTTTGCAGATGCAGTAAATATGAAAAAATATTTAATTCAAAATTGATTCTATGTAAATATCAAATAATTTACACTAGAATAACTAAGGCACTGACACTTCAGACATTACACTAAATCAGTGTTGAGTATAAAAACGAATCCACAACTAAAACTGTTTTTGTATATAACTCTAAAAGGAGATTTTCTGAAGCATTGTAATTACATTGAAAGTATACTTGTTTCCTCAAAAAAATTTTTTGAAAAGTGAATAATGATGTAATACAGCTTTCAAATTTCTTTATGCTGTTATTTTATTCCTATTGTATTCACATGTGAAAGCATGTGATTATTGCTGCATTAGAGATACTACAGATTCTTTTTTTATTGGGTATTATGACTTTTTCTATAGAAGAGTAAGGACATTAAAATGTAAGGTGCCTGATGAAAATGTCAGTGGAGAGGCTCTTTGTAGTTAACTTATATTAAGTAATGTATAAGGTGGGGGTTCCTATTTGTATAATCCTAGCCTATGACTTAATGTTGATGCTTTGCTTTGTCTTTTGGATGGCCTAACCTACATTAACATGTTGGCAGACCATTTTAAAACTTTTTTTCAAAAATTATAATGAATTACTTTATTAATAAAGATAATAAGGTGGGGGTTCAGAGTAATAGTTTTCTACATTATAGTGAGAAAAATTATAGTTAAAATTATTAAATGAGAATATTTTATTAATTGTACTTTTATGTAATAGAATGCAGTACATATAAAAATTGTTGGATTATGTGTGAACTTTTTTTTTTGCCATGTTAAGACTATTGTGTGTTTAATGAAGCAATATTATGCCACTAACTTCAACCTATCCCACCTTAATCAAGGGTGTACTTAAAAGATGGTAACAATATACTATTTGGTGCATAGTGGAATAACATCTCCAGTCATCACTTTGCCAGTGGCTTTCAACTGCAAATGAGTTGAAGAATATTGTTCCCATAGTTTAAATTTTTATTTTTTCTTATTGAAATTTATTATTAATATTTGTGGGTATATAGTATGTGTATATATTTATGCCTTATATGGCATATTTTGATTCAGGCATACAATATGTAGTAATTACATTAGGGTAAATAAGGTATCCATCACCTCTAGCATTTATCCTTTGAATTACAATGTAATTATACATTTTTAATTATTTTAAAATGTACAAATTGTTATTGACTACAGGTTTATTTTTATGGTCATAATAAAAATTATACAGAAAAATAAAATACGGCCAGGTGCGGTGGCTCACGCCTGTAATCCCAGCACTTTGGGAGGCCAAGGCAGGTGGATTGCCTGAGGTCAGGAGTTCAAGACCAGCCTGGCCAACATGGTGAAACCCCGTCTTGAGGCAGCGCTTTCATATTCCACTCTGCCAGTCCAGCTGAGGATCCGAGCCGCTTACAGGCTCCAAGGTGAGTTCTGTAAACAGTTGCAACTTGGCTCTGATCAGATAGTGAGGTTCGCATTTATTCAGTAAGACTAATTAACAAAAGTTGTGCGTAAACACCACTAGAGGGTAAAGATTAAAGGCCAGTTTCCCAGGCCTAAAGCAAACACCATTTGCAGGTATTAAGCTTCTGCCAAACCCCGAGTAGGAGGCAGTAAAGTACCCGTGGCAGCACAAACTTAGTCTTAAGCCCACATAACTAACAGATTAGTAAAATAAACTTCCCACATTCCTTTGTACTTGCACCCTAACCTTTCTGGCTCCTGCATCCTGGCTGCCTTCAGCCAAGCAATCTGAAGCTATACAAACTTAGACCTTTAAGACAGCTTTTGACTATTACTCTATTTTTAATATTTTTCCCACCAGCCTGATTGAACCCCAACACTCATCTCTGCTAAAAATAAGAAAATTAGCCAGACATGGTGGCACACACCTGGAGGCTGAGGCAGGAGAGAATCACTTGAACCCCAGAGGTGGAGGGTGCAGTGAGCTGCTACCATGCTGCTGCACTCCAACCTGGGCAAGACAGCGAGACTATTTCCAAAAAAAAAAAAAAAAACTATAAATAGAATCCATACATTTCTGAGTCCTGAAAACTTATTAATAAATTTTTATTATATAGTTTTATTTGAACATCTGGTCTGCCTGCAAACATATAGACCTTTTTTTTTTTTTTTTTTTTTTGAGATGGAGTCTTGCTCTGTCCCGAGGCTGGAGTGCAGTGGCGTGATCTCAGCTCCTGGGATCAAGTGATTCTCCGAACTCAGCCTCCTTAGTAGCTGGGACGCCACCATGCTCAGCTAATTTTTATATTTTTAGTAGAGACGGGCTTTCACTATGTTGGCAAGGATGGTCTCGATCTCTTGACCTCGTGATCCGCCCACCTCGGCTTCCCAAAGTGCCGGGATTACTTAAATAAAATTTTTAAAAATAGCATTTCATTACAACTATAGGTGAGACTATTAGTGTGAGGTCATATTTTTACTTATATTGACAAAATAACTATTCTATATATTGGATATTGACTTATATTGACAAAATAACCATAACAATATTCTGACTTAGAATAATATTCCTTTTCTGCTGTATATTTGCAAGCTTTTGATCAGATATTATGGGAGCTCAATAGAAATCAACAAGATGAATCTTTACCACAAGAATTACTGATGCATATACTTATTTTACTTAAAATCCATTAGCTTTTTATGACAGATGGGTACTTTATTTTCAGTGTGTTGTTTATTACTGAGAAGTGGCTGTCCTACCAGAAAACTGCTATTCTCAGCTGTATCCACATTGACTAATATTGAGTGGAAGTGAAGGGGATAAAAGCAAATGTGTTTTCTCTGTATCTTTTTTCATCCATTGGCTGAAAAACAGGAGGATGCAGAATATGGAAGAAAATATAATACCTGAAAGATCTTGAAGAAGCTCTCTTAATCAGACAAAAAACCCCATAGGGAATTTTTTTTTTTTTTCATTATTGCACTCTGCTTCTATGAGTTTAAATTGTTTTTACATTTTACATAGAAAGAAACCTAGGCTTTTGGCCAGGCATGGTAGCTTAAGCCTGTAATTCAGCACTTTGAGAGGCCGAGGCAGGTGGATCACCTGAGGTCAGGAGTTGGAGATCAGCCTTACCAACAAGGAGAAACCCCATGTCTACTAAAAATACAAAATTACCTGGGCGTGGTGGTGCGTGCCTGTAATCCCAGCTACTCGGGAGGCTGAGGCAGGAGAATTGCTTGAACCCGGGAGACTGAGACATGAGAATCACTTGAACCTGCGAGGCGGAGGTTGCTGTGAGCCGAGACTGTGCCACTGCACTCCAGCTTGGGCGACAGAACAAGACTCCATCTCAAACAAAAAAAACACAAATGAAAGGGAAGGAAGTGAATTACTGACAATAGCTAAGGTATGGAATCAACCTGAGTGTCCATCAATAGGTGAATGGAGAAAGAAAACATGGTATATGTATACAATGAAATGCTATTCAGCCCTTAAAAATAATAAAGTCTTGTTATTTGCAACAATGTGAATCTGAAAGGTATTATGCTAAGTAAAATAACCCAGCACAGGAAAAAAAAAAAACAAAAAAACATAATCTTTTTTTTTTTTTTTTTTGAGATGGAATTTCACTCCTGTTGCCCAGGCTGAAGTGCAGTGGCATCATCTCAGCTCACTGCAACCTCCGCCTCCCGGGTTTAAGCAATTCTGCCTCAGCCTCCCTAGTACCTGGGATTACAGGCACACGCCACCATGCCCAGCTAATTTTAATATTTTTAGTAGAGATGGCGTTTCACCATGTTGGCCAGGGTGGTCTCGAACTCCTGACCTCAAGTGATCCACCCACCTCAGCGCCTCAAAGTGCTGGGATTACAGGCGTGAGCCACCAAACCCAGCCAGAAGCCTAGGTTTCTTATTAGAAGATAGACTGTGATACTGAAAGCAAATACAATGGGTAGACATTTTAAATTCCCCAGCCTACACTGAGGATGTAGATATAAACTTACTCTCATTCTGAGATGGTATGGGCAGATAGATAAACACACACATAGGCCGGGCACAGTGGCTCATGCCTGTAATCCCAGCACTTTGGGAGGCCGAGGCGGGTGGATCACGAGGTCAGGAGATAGAGACCATCCTGGCTAACACAGTGAAACCCCGTCGCTACTAAAAATACTAAAAAATTAGCCGAGCGTTGTGGCGGGAGCCTGTAGTCCCAGCTACTCAGGAGGCTGAGGCAGGAAAATGGTGTGAACCCGGGAGGTGGAGCTTGTAGTGAGCCAAGATCTCGCCACTGCACTCCAACCTGGGCGACAGAGTGAGACTCCATCTCAAGATAAAATAAAATAATAAAAACACATACATAAAGAATTATATGAGTTTGCCTATGTAGCTATTTATGTATACAAAAGATATTAATCAACATTTTAAATTTCCCAGCCTACACTGAGGATGCAGATATAAACTTACTCTTACCTGTATGGATTCATACCATCTCAGAATGGAACACAGCCATACAATGTTATGTTTAAACATCAACAAAGCTTCACTTATAGCAGCACTCAACTAGACAAAGTGCCACAGCACACAGTTCCTTAAACCCATACTCTTAACACAAATGCTTTTGGTCCAAAATAAAAACTACCAATCACTATCCTAAACATGGCATTCCCTGCTGGTCCTTAAAAACTTTACAGAGGCTGAAGAAGGTAGCTCATGTCTGAGTAAGTCTGCATTTAGAAAACGTGCACATGCATTAATGCGATGTTTATGGAGCATGCGCTATGTGGTCAGAAGCACGCTACAGAGCACTGTGCTGGAAACATGACATAATGTGAATTTATCCTCATAACACCCTGGGAGGTGGGTACTAACTGTCCCATAATTCCCTGGATTTACAGGAAAAGCCCAGCATTTACATTTCTTCTTGTTCTCAATGATTTTTTTTTTTTTTTTTTTTTTTAATGCACGGAATAGGCCAGGCATGGTGGCTCATGCCTGTAATTCCAGCGCTTTGGGAGGCCAAGGCAGATGGATCACCTGAGGTCAGGAGTTCAGGCAAATCAGGGGACCTGTGAAAGGCAACTGAGCAGGGATCCATGGGAAAGACACCCTCAGAGGCACAAGATTCTCCCATTACCTTTCAGCTTTGCTGATGCTTCAGTTAAAGTCTCCTGGGAAATGTCTGCAGTAGGTTCTTCCTCTGTAGTTCTTCTTACCTTGCCTGCAAAACAAACTATCTTTAGTGTCTGCATGGGTTTCCACTTCCTGTCCCCACCTGAGGAATGGAAAGCAAGGGCACAGTCCTTGCTCAGGTTTTGGAGTGAAAGGAGCATGAAGGTCATGTGAGCTTTGCTGAGGCTTCTCCTGCCCTCATGTCAGATACATCTGCTAACTCCAAGCAGCCCAACACAGCGTCCTCCTTTTTTTTTGTGATGGGGTTTCGCACTTGTTGCCCAGGCTGGAGTGCAATGGCACAATCTCAGCTCACTGTAACCTCCACCTCCCAGGTTCAAGTGATTGTTCTGCCTCAGTCTCTTGAGTAACTGAGATTACAGTCATGCGCCACTAAGGGAGGAGACCACCCCTCATATTGCCTTATGCCCAATTTCTGCCTCCAAAGAAAGAAGAAGTAAAAACTAAAAGGCAGAAATGAAATCCACAGGCAGACAGCCCGGCACCACACCCTGGGCCTGGTAGTTAAAGATCAACCCATGACCTAATCGGTTATGTTATCTATAGATTACAGACATTGTATAGAAAAGCACTGTGAAAATCTCTGTCCTGTTCTGTTCTGTACTAATTACTGGTGCATGCAGCCCTGTCACATACCCCCTGCTTGCTCAATCGATCATGACCCTCTCACGCAGACTCCCTTAGAGGTGTAAGCCCTTAAGAGGAACAGGAATTGCTCACTCAGGGAGCTCGGTTTTTGAGACGTGAGTCTTACCAATGCTCCTGGCCGAATAAAGTCTTTCCTTCTTTAACTTGGTGTCTGAGGGGTTTTGTCTGTGATTTGTCCTACTACATTTCTTGGTTCCCTGACCGGGAAGTGAGGTGATTAACAGACAGTTGAGGCAGCCCCTTAGGCGGCTTCGGCCTGCCCTGTGGAGCATCCCTGTGGGAGACTCTGGCCAGCTTGAGTGACGCGGATCCTGACAGCACTCTAAGGTAGGCAATTTCCCCAATGGAACACCTTGCCAGAGCAGGATGGCAGGCCCTTGCAGAGGATCAACATAGTGGCTGAACACCAGGAAGGAACTGGCACTTGAAATCTGGACATCTGAAACTTGGGAAGACTAGTCTTTGGAACTTGCCCACTCCATTTGAGTGGAAGTGTGGCCTGATCACCCACGGCGTGCCTGTACTGGCACTTTGGTTTTTGTTTTTGACTTGACTTGGATTGCTTGATACTTTGGTTTTGGTTTTGAACTTGCTTGGATTTCTGGATACTCTGATTTTGGTATTGATTCTGGTTTGGTGTAAACTGTAAAAGTGTGTGTGTGCCCTTTTTACCCATTCTTTGTTTTGTGGTGTGCGGGTGGTGTGAGCATGGTGTTATGTCTCGAAGAAGCATGGGTCAGGCACAAAGTAAGCCCACCCCAGTATGAACTATGTTGAAAATTTTCAAGAAAGGATTTAAGGGAGATTACGGTGTTGTTATGATACCAGGAAAACTTAGAACTTTTGTGTGAAATAGACTGGCCAGCATTAGAGGTGGGTTGGCCATCAGAAGGAAGCCTGGACAGGTCCCTTGTTTCAAAGGTATGGCACAAGGTAACCTGTAAGCCAGGGCACCCAGATCAGTTTCTGTACATAGACACTTGGTTACAGCAGGTTTTAGACCCTCACCCCATAGTGGTGGAGAGAACAGCAGCTTAAGCAGCTGGCACAGGCAAGGAAAGACCAGCAGAGAGAGAAAGAGGAAGAGACAGAGAAACGAAGAGACAGAGAGACAAAGAGGGAGTCAAAGAAAGAGAGAAAGAGAGAGACAGAGGCAAAGAAAAGTCAAAGAGAAAAAGAGACAGAAAATCAAAGAGAGAAAGAAAGAAATATACAAGTAGTTAAGAAACAAAACAAAAAGGCCGGGCATGGTGGCTCACGCCTGTAATCCCAGCACTTTGGGAGACTGAGGCAGGCAGATCACAAGGTCAGGAGTTCGAGACCAGCCTGATCAACATGGTGAACCTATCTCTACTAAAAATACAAAAATTAGCCAGGCGTGGTGGCACATGCCTGTAATCCCAGCTACTCGGGAGGCGGAGGCAGGAGAATTGCATGAACCCAGGAGGTGGAGGTTGCAGTGAGCCAAGATCACGCCACTGCATTCCAGCCTGGGAGACAGAGCAAGACTCCGTCTCAAAAAAAAAAAAAAAGAAAGAAAGAAAAAAAACAGTGTACCCTATTCCTTTAAAAGCCAGGGTACATTTAAAACTTATAATTGATAATTGAAGGTATTCTCCATAACCCTGTAACACTCCAATACCACTTTGTTGTCAGTGTAAACAAGGGTGTATTCCAAAAGCACTGAGACCACTGATAACCCGTAGCCTTCCTATCAAAAATCCTTAACCCAGTAACCCCCAGATGGCCCAGATGCACTCAATCTGTAGCAGCAACTGCTTTGCTAACAGAAGAAAGTAAAAAAATAACTTTTAGAGAAAATATCATTGTGAGCACACCTCACCAGTTCAGAAGTATCCTAAGGGGGAAAAAAAAAAAAAGTGTGATTTAACATTAACCACTGAAAATTCCCTTAACCCAGTTTTCCTAACAGGGCATCTAAATCTTAATTACCATACAAAGGTCCAACCAGACCTAGGAGGAACTCCCTTCAGGACAGGAGGATGAATGGTTCCTCCCAGGTAATTGAAGGAAAAAAAAAAAAAAAAGCCATCTATACGTTTCTAAATTAATTTGGACAAAACAAGGTCTTATTAATAGCAAAGGATAATTAAAATCCCAAACTTACAAGGTTTTCAACAAAAGTAAAGTTTGCTAAAAGTTAACAGTGTAACATGTATTATAGTAACTTCTAATCTTGTGGCCTTAGACAGTCTAGCACACAGGTATAAACGAAGTTCACTTTGGAAAAGAATGGTTATCTTCGAAAAAAAGGGAAAAAAGGGGGGGCAGAATTTATGTAAAAAGAGTATTATATGGTAAATTCTTGTCCTGAAATAAATTAACTGGTTGTTTAAAGAAAGAAATGTTTGTAATAAGTCAGAAAGTTGAGGAATGTCAAAGAATTGTCTGCGAAAGTTGTGAAAGAGCAAAATGTTATAAAAAAAGAATTTATTCAAGAAATGTTGTATAATTTAAAAGTAATTGGCCGGGCGCGGTGGCTCACGCCTGTAATCCCAGCACTTTGGGAGGCTGAGGCAGGCGGATCACGAGGTTAGGAGATTGAGACCATCCTGGCTAACACAGTGAAACCCGCCTCTACCAAAAAAAAAAAATACAAAAAATTAGCCGAGTGTGGTGCGGGCACCTGTAGTCCCAGCTACTCGGGAGGCTGAGGAAGGAGAATGACATGAACCCAGGAGGCAGAGCTTGCAGTGAGCCAAGATCGCGCCATTGCGCTGGAGCCTGGGTGACAGAGAGAGACTCTGTCTCAAAAAAATAAATAAATAAATAAACAAACAAATAAATAAATATAAAAGTAACTAGGCCTCCTGAATGTAAAACTATTGAAAAAAACAGTTTATATGCAAGGTGTATAAGGAAAGTAAAATATACCTTTGGTAAAAGGATTATAAGGAGGCATAAGAATGTAAATTTTTACCTACATTAAAAGGTTAAGCCAGGCGCAGTGGCTCAAGCCTGTAATCCTAGCACTTTGGGAGGCTGAGATGGGCAGATCACGAGGTCAGGAGATCGAGACCATACTGGCTAACATGGTGAAACCCCGTCTCTACTAAAAATACAAAAAATCAGCCGGGCATGGTGGTGGGCGCCTGTAGTCCCAGCTACACAGGAGGCTGAGGCAGGAGAATGGCGTAAACCCGGGAGGCAGAGCTTGCAGTGAGCTGAGATCTGGCCACTGCACTCCAGCCCGGGCAACAGAGCAAGACTCCATCTCAAAAAAAAAAAAAAAAAATTATTGTTTTGAAGGTTTAAGCAAGTTTTAAAATGTTAATTGTAAAGAAAATTCTGTGTGTAAACATATTAAAGTCAAAGGGATATCATCCAGTTTTTCTGTGAACTGGACACTAAAGTAAAAACACAACGGGTTTTTCTTAAAGCACTAATCTACCCTTTAACAAAAATTATAAAAGATTAAAAAGAGTCTATAAAAATCTCACCTTATGGTCCAACATTAAAAATTGGATAAATATGTCTACAAGGTTTTATTAAAATTAAGTTTAACATTAATAACACACTAATATAAAGGTGAAATTTAGCTTATCTGGTATGAAAATCATACAAGAAGCATTATTAGGCCGGGCGCGGTGGCTCAAGCCTGTAATCCCAGCACTTTGGGAGGCCGAGACGGGCGGATCACGAGGTCAGGAGATCGAGACCATCCTGGCAACATGGTGAAACCCCGTCTCTACTTAAAAAAAAATACAAAAAACTAGCTGGGCGAGGTGGCGGGCGCCTGTAGTCCCAGCTACTCGGAGGCTGAGGCAGGAGAATGGCGTAAACCCGGGAGGCGGAGCTTGCAGTGAGCTGAGATCCGGCCACTGCACTCCAACCCGGGCGACAGAGCAAGACTCTGTCTCAAAAAAAAAAAAAAAAAAAAAAAAAAAGAAGCATTATTAAATATAAAATGGTGTTCGGCTTTCTTTGGTCTAAAAACTAATAAAAATAGGTGCTAAAAGAAATTTCTCAGTAGAAAGGCACCAAGGACTATAAAGTCCACTGCTGATGTCCCCACATTAAAACAAGAGGTCATTTTCTTAGAAATTGTATACTTGGTTTATCTTCCACTTTCCTTTCCCTCAAAACTAAAAGTCTTTTAGCACATGTACCACCACTAGAATTTCCAGCAAACCAGCACCAGCCTAAAGATCACATTTTCATCAAAAGATGAAAAGAAAGGAAACTCGAGCCAGCCTAGGAAGGACCCTACTTTGTGTTGCTAACCACCAAGACTGCTGTTTGTACAGCGGAAAAAGGATGGACTCATCACAACCGAGTCAAGAAAGCGCCACCCCCTCCAGAGTCGTGGGCCATAGTCCCAGGGGAAAACCCTACCAAACTAAAGCTAAGAAAACTTTTAACTCTTTCATCCATTCTATTGCTCTTTCTTCTTTCCTCACTCTATTGCTGACCATCTAGTTATTAACATAACCAAGTCAATTTTGTCTCAAACTACTGCATTTAATGCTTGCCTTGTTATACCCTGTGGGGACTTGCCAAGTCAAAGACAGTTCTCTACTTCAGAAAAGTACCTCCATCCCTGCTGACTCTCCTCAGACTGGGCATTAGTAAATTAGGACCATTTAATCTGGGGAAATTTTGATAAAGACTCCAGTGTCAACCAGGAATCTTGCTCCCCAATGTAGAGCTTTTATGCTGTAGTTGGTCCAACATTCTGTGGACCACTAAAGAGCAAGGACGGACTGCCCCAACCAGTTGTTGTAATTTCCTAAAATCATATATTAATTTTACTAGAGGATCACAGAAGTTAAAGACTTAAAACAAACTTTGGCAATTAAAACAGGATACCAAGATGCAAATGCCTGGTTGGAATGGATCGAATGTTGCATCCACATGTTAAACAAAAGCAATTGTTTTGCTTGTGCATATGGCAGGCCAGAGGCCCAGATTGTCCCCTTTTTACTAAGGTGGTCCTCCAGTCGACCAGGCATGTGCTGCATGGTAGCTCTTTTTCAGGATTCTACAGCCTGGAGTAATAAGTTGTGCCAAGCTCTCTCTGCTATATCCCGAAGTCCGGCACCCTATGGGTCAGCCTCCGAGGGCCATCCAGCCTCCATCTCCCAACACTAAGTTCACTTCGTGTTTTTCACAACAGGGAGGATACTTAGCGTTCCTTGGAGACCTGAAGGGATGCAGTGAGCTTCAGAATTTTCAAGAGCTTATCAATCAGTCAGCCCTTGTTCACCCCCATGCAGATGTGTGGTGGTATTGCAGTAGACCTTTACTGGGCACTCTGCCGAATAACTGGAGTGGCACTTGTACTTTAGTCCAATTGGCTATCCCTTTCACCCTGGCATTTCATAAACCAGAGGGAGGAAAAAAAAGATGTCATAAAGCAAGAGAAGCCCCTTATGGGTCTTTCGACTCTCATGTCTATTTAGACGCAATTGGAGTCCCACAGGGAATACCAGATCAATTTAAAGCTTGAAATCAAATAACTGCAGGATTTGAGTCAATATTTTGGTGGGTGACAGTTAATAAAAATGTAAATTGGATAAACTACATCTATTACAACCAACAGCCATGAGCTTTTCATGAGTTAAAAGAAAAACTCATGTCAGCCCCAGCCCTGGGGCCACCTGACCTGACAAAACCCTTCACACCCTATGTGCCAGAAACAGAAAAAATGGCAGTTGCAGTTTTAACCAAGATTGTGGGGCCCTGGCCAAGGCCAGTGGCCTATCTCTCAAAACAACTAGATGGGGTTTCCAAAGGCTGGCCCCCATGTCTAAGGGCCCTGGCAGCAACGGCCCTGTTAGCACAAGAAGCAGATAAACTAACCCCTGGGCAAAACCTGAATATAAAGGCCCCCCCATGCTGTGGTGACTTTGATGAATACCACAGGACATCATTGGCTAACAAATGCTAGATTAACCAAGTGCCAAAGCTTGCTATGTGAAAATCCCCACATAACCATTGAAGTTTGCAACACCCTAAACCCCGCCACCTTGCTTCCGGTATCAGAGAGCCCAGTTAAACATAACTGTGTAGAGGTATTGGACTCAGTTTATTCTAGTGGGCCCAACCTCTAAGACAATCCTTGAACATCAGTAGACTGTGAGCTGTAGTGGGCAGGAGCAGCTTCGCCAACCCCTGCAAAGTGACTCTGAAGAAGATGACAAGCCCTGATCCAGTCACACCCAGAAGCTGACTGGTCCATGCATGGCCGAAGCATGAGGAAACTCATTGTGGGACTCATTTTCCTTAAAATTTGGACTTGTACAGTAAGGACTTCAACTGACCTTCCTCAGACTGATGACTGTTTCCAGTGTATACATCAAGTCACTGAGATAGGACAAAAAGTTGCTACAGCCCTATTATTTTATGGTTATTATAAGTGTACCAGGACTCTAAAAAGAACTTGTTGTGTAATGCTATACTATACAAGGTATATAGCCCAGGGAATGACCAGCCTGATGTGTGTTATGACCCATCTGAGCCTCCCATGACTACAATTTTTAAAATAAGATTAAGGACTGAGGACCGGTGGGGACTCATGAATGATATGAATAAAGTCTTAGCCAAAACAAAAAAAGGCGGGGGGGTCCCCAAACAAGTCACCTTGAAGTTTGCTGCCTGTGCTGTCATTAATAGTAACAAGTTAGGAATAGGATATGGTTCTCTTAATTAGGAAAGAGGCATATGGCAGAAAATAAGTACATCTGTCATGAATTAGGACTGTGTGAAAATGAATGTGGATACTGGACATGTATCATTTAGGCTACTTGGGTAAAAAATAAAAAGGATCCTGTCCACCTTCAGAAAGGGAAAAGTGGCCCTTTCTGTACCAGTGGTCAGTGTAACCCCTTAGAACTAGTAATAACCAAACCCCTTGATCCTCACTGGAAAAAAGGGGGGCGTGTAACCCTAGGAATTGATGGGGCTGGACTTGATCCTTGATTAAATATCATGGTTTGAAGAGAAGTTTATAAACGCTCTCCTGAGTCAGTATTTCAAACCTTCTATGATGAACTGAATGTGCCAGTACCAGAAATTCCAGGAAAAACAAGAAATTTGTTTTTCCAATTAGCTGAGCATGTAGCCCAGTCTCTCAGTGTCACTTCATGTTATGTATGTGCAGGAACTGTAATGGGAGATCAATGGCCATGGGAAGCCCGAGAATTAGTACCTACAGACCCAGTTCCTGATGAATTCCTGGCTCAAAAGAATCACCCTGATAACTTCTGGGTCCTAAAAGCCTCAATCATTAGACAATACTGTATAGCAAGAGCGGGGAAGGACTTCACCCTTCCTGTGAGAAGACTCAGTTGCCTTGGGCAAAAACTGTATAATAGTACTACAAAAACAGTCACCTAGTGGAGTTAAAACCACACTAAGAAAAATCCATTTAGTAAATTCACAAAGTTGCAAACTGTGAGGACCCACCCAGAGTTCCACCGGGACTGGACAGCCCCCAATGGATTATACTGGATATGTGGGCATAGAGCTTACACCAAATTACCCGGCCAGTGGGCAAGTAGTTGTGTTACTGGCACTATTAAACCATCTTTCTTCCTACTGCCATAAAGACAGGCAAACTCCTGGCCTTCCCTGTCTATGCTTCCCGCGAAAAGAGAAGCACAGCTATAGGAAATTAGAAAGATGATAAATGTCCCCCTGAGAGAATCATACAATATCATGGGCCTGTACTTGGGCACAAGATGGCTCGCAGGGATACCGTATCCCCATTTACGTGCTCAACCGAATCATACAGTTACAAGCTGTCTTAGAAATAATCACTAATAAGACCAGCAGAGCCCTGACTATTCTGGACCAGCAAGAAACTCAGATGAGAAATGATATCTATTAAAATAGATTGGCTCTCGACTACTTGCTAGCAACTGAAGGAGGGGTCTGTAGGAAATATAACCTTACTAATTGCTGTCTACATATAGTTGATCAAGGGCAAGTAGTTGAAGACACAGAGTTATGACAAAACTGGCACATGTGCCCATGCAAGTGTAGCATGGATTTGGTCCTGGGGCCATGTTTAAAAACTGGTTCCCGGAGCTAAGAGGATTTAAAACTCTTATAATAAGAGTCATAATAGTAATAGGAACCTGCTTACTGCTCCCTTGTTTGCTACCTGTACTTCTTCGAATGATAAAATGCTTCATCACTACCTTAGTTCACCAAAATGCTTTAGCACAAGGGTACTATATAAATCACTGTCAATCTGTCTTTCAAGAAGACATGGGTAGTGAAAATGAAAGAGAACTCCCACTAATGAGTGAAGTTCTCAAAAGCGGGGAATAAGGGAGGAGACCACCCCTCATATTGTCTTATGCCCAATTTCTGCCTCCAAAGAAAGAAGAAGTCAAAACTAAAAGGCAGAAATGAAATCCACAGGCAGACAGCCCGGTGCCACACCCTGGACCTGGTAGTTAAAGATCAACCCCTGACCTAATTGGTTTATGTTATCTATAGATTACAGACATTGTATAGAAAAGCACTGTGAAAATCCCTGTCCTGTTCTGTTCCATACTAATTACCAGTGCTTGTAGCCCTCAGTCACGTACCCACTGCTTGCTCAATAAATCACGACTCTCTCACGCAGACCCCCTTAGAATTGTAAGCCCTTAAGGGGGACACGAATTGCTCACTCCGGGAGTTCAGTTTTTGAGATGTGAGTCTTGCCAATGCTCCTGGCCCAATAAAGCCCTTCCTTCTTTAAATTGGTGTCTGAGGGGTTTTGTCTCTGGCTCATCCTGCTACACCACCACACCCGGCTAATTTTTGTGTTTTTTGGTAGAGGCGGGGTTTATCCACATTGGTCAGGCTGGTCTCTAACTCCCGACCTCAGGTGATCCACCCACCTCAGCCTCCCAAAGTGCTGGGATTACAGGCGTAAGCCACCGCGCCCAGCCATAGTTTCTTAATGTACAATCAAGATCCACTTTAATATGGCTCTATTGCTATTGGGCCTGCCATATGCAATTTCAAGATATTCTCCTACACCTGCCCACAATGATCCTCCAGGATTAAAATGAGCTCCTGAGTGAGAAACTCTGGAGTATACTGAGCTTTTTGTGTATTTTTGTTGAGTTTCTCTATCCATGCTTGGAGAGGGCTGTGGACATGGGGAGTTCCAATGTCCAAGGATTCCGATGTTCAAGGGTGGTTTTCACCCTCCAGATGTCTCAACTTTGCCTTTGGTCTTCCTGTCAGTCCTGTTAAGGGGTTATGAAATCTGGAGTTGCTGGAGCATCCTCAGTTCCAGGTTCTACTTTTCCTTCTTATGGGTTCGAAGGTCTGTGAAATAGGCCCCACCCCAGCATGTCACCGTGTCTGGTTCTGGCCAGGTGTCCTACGACTTGATAGTTCTTGCACATTCTCCATGAGTTGAGGAGGAGGGAGGTGTGTGAGTCAGCATGAATCACAGGCAGTTTTCAAAAGTTAATGTTGGAACAGTATTTTGGATTTGGGTATTGGTTTTTGGTTTTGGTTTTTTTGAGTTGGAGTTTCGTTCTTGTTGCCCAGGCCGGAGTGCAATGGGGCGGTCTCGGCTCACTACAACCTCTGCCTCAGGGGTTCACGTGATTCTCCTGCCTCAGCCTCCTGAGTAGCTGGGATTACAGGCACCCGCCACCATGCTCAGCTAATTTTTTTGTATTTTTAGTAGAGATGGGGGTTTCACCATGTTGGCCAGGCTAGTCTCGAACTCCTGACCTCAGGTGACCTACCTGCCTCGGCCTCCCAAGGTGCCAGGATTACAGGCATGAGCCACCATGCCCGGCTAAACTTAACTTGAATTATTTCTCGTAGCTGCCTATTTTAAAGAAAAACAGAAAGGAAGCTAAACCAATCAGAAGTAGCCAACAACCTTATATAACTAGGGACTTTTCAACAAGATAAACAAAAAACCAAGAAGAAACAAGTTTGTAACTACCATTAATCAAATAATTTGTTTCTACATTTTTCCAATAAATAGTTGCCTCTTACACTGTCAATGAAACCTAAACCTCTTTTAGACTGGTGTCCTATAATTAATCAATTGTTCTTACTCAAATAAACTCTTTACAATTTTATTGTGTCTCAGATTACTTTTTAGCAGAATAAAATAAACCATCTAGGAATCCATATAACAAAAAGGTTTACAGAATATGAGGAAAGACACACGACGTTCATGAAATACATGAATGTAGACATAAGCAAATAGAAAAATTACATGTTCTTAGACAGAAAATATACTATCAATATAAATTGTCCTTAAGGTAGTTCATACGTTAAATTTTGTTCTAATATAGATACCATTAAATATTGGAGGTAGGCATTTTACTATAAAGTAGTATATAAGCCAGGTGTGGTGGCTCACACCTGTAATCCCAGCATTTTAGGAGGCTGAGGTGGGTGAATCACCTGAGGTCAGGAGTTTGAGACCCAGCTGGCCAACATGGTGAAACCCGTCTCTATGAAAATACAAAAATTAGCCAGATGTGACAGCAGGTGCCTGTAATCCCAGCTACTCAGGAGGCTGAGGCAGGAGAACTGCTTGAACCTGGGAGGTAGAGGCTGCAGTAAGCCAAGATGGTGCCACTGCACTCCAGCCTGGCGACAGAGCAAGACTCTGTCTCAAAAATACATACATACATACATACATACATACATAAAATAAAACAGCATATAGATGAAAAGACAAGAAGAGCCAAGAAAACTCTGGGGAAACAAAAAATAATACAGATAATATTGGCCAGCCCTGTGAAAAATCTTGATTAAAAAAGCTAAGGCCGGGCGCGGTGGCTCAAGCCTGTAATCCCAGCACTTTGGGAGGCCGAGACGGGCGGATCACGAGGTCAGGAGATCGAGACCATCCTGGCTAACACAGTGAAACCCCGTCTCTACTAAAAATTACAAAAAAAACTAGCCGGGCGAGGTGGCGGGTGCCTGTAGTCCCAGCTACTCGGGAGGCTGAGGCAGGAGAATGGCGTGAACCCAGGAGGCAGAGCTTGCAGTGAGCCGAGATCTGGCCACTGCACTCCAGCCTGGGTGACAGAGCAAGACTCCGTCTCAAAAAAAAAAAAAAAAAAAAAAAGCTAACAGATCAGCTGGGCATGGTGGCTCACGCCTGTAATCCCAGGACTTTGGGAGGCCTAGGTGGGTGGATCACGAGGTCAGGAGATCGAGACCATCCTGGCTAATATGGTGAAACCCTGTCTCTACTAAAAATACCAAAAAAATTAGCAGGGCATGGTGGCAGGCACCTGTAGTCCCAGCTACTTGGGAGACTGAGGCAGAAGAATGACGTGAACCTAGGAGGCAGAGCTTGCAGTGAGCTGAGATTGCGCCACTGCACTCCTGCCTGGGTGACGGAGCTAGACTCTGTCTAAAAATAAATAAATAAATAAATAAATAAATAAATAAATAAATAAAAGCTAATAGATCACTGGAACTAAAAATTCAGAAATAGACTAAAGTACCTAAGAAAGTGTCTTAGTCCATCCAGGCTGCTGTAACAAAATACCTTAGGCTGGGTAATGTAAAAACAACAGAAATTTATTGCTCACAATTCTGGAGGCTGGAAAGTGCTAGATCAAGGCACCAACAAATTTGGTGTTTGGTGACAGCCCTGATCCTCATAGATGATACCTTCTTGGTGTGTCCTCACATGGTGAAAGACAAGGACACTCCCTTCAACCTCATTCAAAGGGGCACTTATTCCATTTAGGAAGACGGCGCTCTCTTGGCTTAGTCACTTCCCTGAAGGTTGCATGCCTAATACTATCTACATATGAATTTGGAGGGGGACACAAATATTTAGACCACAGCAAAAATTTAATAAGCAGGAAAAGCTATGTGGAGGATGGCATCATTAATACTTTTACATGTGAAAAATTGATGTTCCTATCACAAAGGAAAGAAATGACTTACTCTTCATGTTCTTCATGATATAGAACAAAATAAAGGTCCAATGAAAGATAAATCTATACCAAAAAACGAATCAGTGTTGATAAGATGAATTCTACAAGTTGTATCAGGATTTCTGAGGTTTCTGGGAATGGGCAAGGCCCCAGAATTTCCTCCTGTGACATTCTCCCTGAAGAAGCTCATGCTCTTATTCAAAGTGGATAAAGGCCAGGCGTGGTGGCTCACGCCTATAATCTCAACACTTTGGGAGGCCAAGGCGGGTGGATCACGAGGTCAGGAGTTCAAGATCAGCCTGGACAACACTGTGAAACCCCATCTCTACAAAAAACACAAAAATTAGCTAGGCATAGTGATACGCATCTGTAATCCCAGCTACTCGGGAGGCTGAGGCAGGAGAATTGCTTCAATCTGGGAAGGGGAGGTTGTAGTGAGCTGAGATCGCACCACTGGACTCCAGCCTCGGAGACAAACTAAGACTTCGTCTCAAAAAAAAAAAAAAAGAAAGTGGATAAAGATGTTTTTTCCTGGCCGGGCGTGGTGGCTCAAGCCTGTAATCCCAGCACTTTGGGAGGCCGAGACGGGCGGATCACAAGGTCAGGAGATCGAGACCAGCCTGGCTAACACAGTGAAACCCTGTCTCTACTAAAAAAATACAAAAAACTAGCTGGGCAAGGTGGCGGGCGCCTGTAGTCCCAGCTACTCGGGAGGCTGAGGCAGGAGAATGGCGTAGACCCGGGAGGTGGAGCTTGCAGTGAGCTGACATCTGGCCACTGCACTCCAGCCTGGGTGACAGAGCAAGACTCCATCTCAAAAAAAAAAAAAAATGTTTTTTCCTGTTCTAATATTTAAGAAACTCAAAATAAACAGGCCTATGTATGCATGATTCTCAAACAATCAGTCAGCGGTGCTCTGCCAAGGAAGAGCAAAGAGTCTCACATCCACAGAAGTACGATGTTCTTTCAGATAAAGATGTCTCCCTGTGCCAGAGCCACATATTTCACACATGATCAGAGGCTTTCACAGGCAAGCATTGCCCTGCAGCCCTCCCACAGACTTAACCCTGAGAATCTGACTTAGAAGGTCACTGATGAACACACGCCCTAGTGTTCTGATCTACATGAATCCTCTCTTAATGGTACCTTCCAGGGATCTGGGATCTTTCCTGAATTCATCTGCCACACACAGATAGACTCAAAAATTTAGACAGAAGCTTTGATCCTCACTGGCACATCTGCCCTGTCCTATCAGCTTCTCTAGAAGTACACTGCTCTAATTACTCCTGAGTGACCCCACCTAAGGGTATCTCTCTTTGCCAACATAATTGATTTCATAAACTGGGAAAAGAAATAGGCAAGAGTCTAGCTATGCTGGGGCTGTCTAAGATTCCCTTACCTATGTCTCTAATTTACCCAAATATTGACCAAAAAGATTAATGGTGGTAGGAAAATGGAAGGAGGAGCCCCAGTTCACAGAAGGAGAAAATGTAATCAATGCTGCATAGCACGCAGCTTAAGCTTACCCATGGGGACTGAGTCTCTTCAGAAGAAAAGCCATGGTTCTCCATTGTATTAGTCTGTTCTCATGCTGCTAATAAAGACATATCCAAGACAGGGTAATTTATAAAGGAAAGAGGTTTAATTGACTAACAATTCCACATGTGACCTATAGGTCAGGGCAGTGGGGTTCACAATCATGGAGGAAGGCGAGGAAGAGCAAAGTCACGTCTTACAAGGTGGCAGGCAAGAGAGCATGTGCAGGGGAACTGCCCTTTATAAAACCATCAGGTCTTGTGAGACATAATCACTATCACGAGAACAGCATGGGAAAGACTCACCCCCATGATTCAATTACCTCCCACTAGGTCCCTCCAACAACACATGGGAATTATGGGAGCTACAATTCAAGATGAGATTTGGGTGGGGACACAGCCAAACCATATCATTCATCATCTGAAGAAACCGTGGTCTCAGACAGCTGGGCATTGAGAGTGCATTCTGCCCCCTAGAATTCCACACCTACATCACAGAGAGAACAGTCTCAAAGGATTCTTAAGGTTAATATGGGGAGCCAAAAGGAGAAGATGAATTCACAGCCTCTGCCTTACCTTCTGGTCTAACACTACTCTTGTCCCGGCCCAACAGGATTCCCACACTCTTTTCTGGGTTGCACCAGAGGTAATTCAGAAACACAAAAAGTTATTAATGCACCTCCATTCCCACAGCTTCTGAGGTCTAAGTTGTTCATTCCCTGGGTTTTAGGTTGTTGTTCTCCCTCTACCTCCACAGAATCAGTGTGTCCCATTCCAATACCTATGATTTCACCTGTATTCTTGTCACCTCCTACTTTCTCCTAGACATTTTATCTAACAGAGCCAGGCGAAACAGAGACAAGGATATTTACATAAAACTTAACCAGAACTAAGTTGGAGTTCCATAACCCCCACTGGGCTGGGATGGCACTCAGGCTGGCCTAAGATTGTGGTTACGGAACAGAAAGACACATTTTGCCCAGGAATGATCAGTGTGGAATCCCAAATTTGGGAAATAGATCCTTAGAGCGCCCAATCATTTCATCCTTCTCTTGGAGGTAATCAAGAAGAGATAATCCCCTTTTGGAGAAAACCATGTCTAATCAACAGATGACCTAACCAACATGTGTGGAAAAGGAGGTAAAATCAGACAGTTGACCCATTTTAGTAGATTTGGTAATAAACGCCACAAAGTCAGAGTTCAAGCGGTCTCAAAACCCTAAAAGGTGACACAGATTAGTTTCAAGGGACACAAGGTGTCACTGGGTGTGACAACCTCCCAGAGGGTGAGAACCATGGCAACTTTGGGCAGGCTGGGAAACGATCCCGGAGTCCTGCAGTTCTGTGAGAAATCAAACTTACCGCAACTTTGGAAATCAGGAAGCCAGCACGTTGTGGGATACGGGATCACAATTACTTGGGGAGAGAAGCTGCCCTGGTAGCTTGCCCTCTCCCATCAGGCAGGAGAGGTTAAAGAACAGGCAGGCTCCCCCTCCGCATGGCAGAACTGCTGTGAAGGCATGGAGGAGCGAGGCTGAGGTTGGGGGCCTTCGCCTACCATGCCGTGAGCTGAAATTTTTTGTTACCAGCCAGTGATCACAGGGCTGCAGGACTACAATCCCAGCGTGCACAGGGATCAGGGACTGTGCGCATCACTGGAGGAAGGGGCGGAGCTGCGCGCGCTTCGCTGAGCTTGCTGGGAGATGTAATCTCATGGCCACTCCCAGCCCTTCGGCCACAAGGCTGCAGGACTACAATCCCAGCTGTACCAGGCTCAGGGGTGGTTCGCAGCCCTAGAGGAAGGGGCCGGGCGGTGCGCGCCGCGCCTTGTATTCTGGGAATTATAGTCTCTTCATTGCTCTAGGCCCATGGGTAGGTAGCTTCAGAACTACAATCCCAGTATGCATCGGGACGGTGCGTAGCCCTGGAGGGAGGGGCAGAGCGGTGTGGATTTACCGGTGTGGAAGGCACTGCTGGCCGCCGATTCCACGCCGCCTTCTTGCCAGGGAGAGTGAATACAGCTAGGGACGTGAAAGGCAGGTCTGGGCTGGGCATTGAGGAGGGTATTAAGCTAGGAAATATACCTTACCTTTGTCTAAATCGGGCGGATCGTCCTCCCGTCATTGGCCCTGTGCAGCTCGGATTCCTCTCACCCGCACCCAGGGGTCTTCCCAGAGCATGGCGTCGTCTCCAGCCCGGGGAGCTGCCTTCTTTCCTAAACTGCTATGGAAACTGTCCTGATATCTAAGACAATGTACGTTGTGCCGCAGCCCTGTACCTTCTCTAGCTAGAGCGCAAGCTCAGCTGCTTTTGAGAAAAATCTGCCACCTGGCCCACTTGTGCACAACTTCAGAGCTTTGTCGGGGGTGACAAGGGCCGTGGCTTCCGGGAAATATCCCGCGCACTGGCGCCTTTTTCGCGAATGTGAAAGTTGAGACATCAAGAAGCTTAATTATTGGGTTGCCCAGGATCTGCCAAGAGCAAAGGAGAAAACCCCATTTCCCAGGCATGTGTCTTGTGAGCCATTTTTTGTCAACCCTCTCAAGTGGACAAGCTCCAAAACACAACATGAAACTGATGATGATTTAGGCAATTTACGTTTGAAATCATTGGCCTCATCTCAAGTCAGTGTCTCAGAGACACAGGTCGGACCTGATCCCTCAGGAACAGATAGCGTTTCAGCTTTGTGGGATTGACTTTTGAGATGTGGAGCACTGGGGGGTCATTTGAAACCCATCAGGTTTCACATCTCTGCTTTGGATGGAAAGCCCATCACCCACAGCTGTCAGGGATGTTCCTTAACTCACTGGGACTCATCTGTTGAATTTTTCTGTCTAGATAATGGAAACATCTAGGAGCACTTCTGCTTCCATGTAACCTCTTAATAATTGATGTCCCTAAAATTCTATGTTCTCAGGGACAGTTCCTTTGGTTTCCAGATGGACCAGCTTTCATGTTGTTATATCTAGTATGTAAAAACCTGGATGTTAATCTCCAAGACATTGTTCACGTCACACATTCCAGTATGTTTCATTTGTGATGTCTGAATGTAGGTTTTCAAAGAACTGAAAACCTGGCCATAAAAATTGGACCCTATTACTGTGCTTAGTGAATAATTTACCCCTTAGAGTTAATTACACCTGAGTTCATCAGCACCTGTGTAAAGAAAGAAAAAAAACTGTGGCATCTGCCAGGCATGGTGGCTCACGCCTGTAATCCCAGCACTTTGGGAGACTGAGACGGGTGGATCACCTGAAGTCAGGAGTTTGAGACTAGGAGTTTGAGACCAGGCCAACATGGCGAAACACCATCTCTACTAAAATACAAAAATTAGCCAGGCGTGGTGGCAGGCACTGTAATCCCACCTATTCTGGAGACTGAGGCAGGAGAATCGCTTGAACCCAGGGGATGGAGGTTGCAGTCAGTCTAGATCAAGCCACTTCATTCCAGCGTGGGCAAAAGAGCGAAACTCCATCTCAAAAAACAAAACAAAACCATGTGGCGCCTATGCACGTGGCAAGATGAGGAAGTATAGGGAGACCACAGCACATTTCTAGGGCTCTCCTTTTGTTTTAAATAGTGCCTGTGGGGAAAGTCCATGTGATCCAGGGCACACATCCCTTCCCTATTCCTGTTTTCATCCTACTCCTTTCTGTGCCCTCTTTAGGTGAGGGTGTCTGATTACCCTCACCCACAAGTGTTGCTTGGGGATGTTGTAATGTAACCATATCCATCCTCTCAAAACGAGGATTAATAGAGAAGAGAGTCTTGGGACTTGTGTTCAGATGCACTCGCTGTTTGGCGTGTGGCTGCTGTCATCAGTCCACAGCAGCTTTCTGAAAAGATTGGTCCTGATGTAGCCACAGCTGGTGTTCACAGGGCTGGGTGCTTCTTGTGCTTTGGTGTCTTTTGCTTAGATATTGTGGCTCTGACCCTCTTCTGCTTATCCATTCCTAGCAGTATCTGCAGGGTTGCCTGGTTTGTTCCAGTTGTTTCCTGAAAGCTTGTTGTGTAACTATTTCCCAAGGTCTTTGGGATTCTACGCTCACTAGACCAGTCACTGTCCACTGGCCCTGTACTTATCTTGCTGGAGCCCCCGTGTTCATCCTCTCCAGTGGAGCAAAGAATTCTAGTTACTTAGAAATCTTCTAATTCTGATGCTGCTGGGCCATTTATGAAGCTGGGAATCTTGTCTTTGGGTTCATGGATGTTATTCTTTTTGCATATTTCGATATCTGATGCTATTTTACTGATAATGGTGAACATGCAGCAACAGGCACATTTAAATATTAGTGAATTTTTTTTTTTTTTTTTGAGACAGAGTTGCGCCCTGTTGCCCAGACTGGAGTACAGTGGCGCAACCTTGGCTCACTGCAACCTCTGCTTCCTGGGTTCAAGCGATTCTCCTCCCTCAGCCTCCCAAGTAGCTAGGATTACAAGCACCCACCACCACATCCAGCAAAGGTTTATATCTTTAATAAAGACAGGATTTTGCCATGTTGACCAGACTGGTCTAGAACTCCTGACCTCAAATGATTCATCTGTCTTGGCCTCTCAAAGTGCTGGATTACAGGCATTGAGCCACCGCACCTGAACTTGTATTGCCTTTCTCTGATTCTGTTTGAGGCTAGTACTAGGTTCCTAAAATATATTGGGAAATGTTCCTTCCTCTTCTACTTTCTGAACAATATTGAGTAGAAATGGTGTTAATTCTTTTTTAAACACTGGACTCAGAAAACCATTCAGGCTTGAATTTATTTTTTTTTTTAGTTTTAAAATTATGATTTCAGGTTGGGTGCAGTGGCTCATGCCTGTAATCCCAGCACTTTGGGAGGCTGAGGTGGGTGGATCACCTGAGGTCAGGAGTTCGAGACCAGCCTGGCCAACATGGTAAAACCCCATCTCCACTAAAAATACAAAACTTAGCCGGGCGTGGTGACAGGCGCCTGTAATCCCAGCTACTTGGGAGGCTGAGGCAGGAGAATCACTTGAACCTGGGAGGCAGAGGTTGCAGAGAGCCAAGATCACGCCATTGTACTCCAGCCTGGGGTACAAGAACAAGACTTTGTCTCAAAAATAAATAAATAATAAAATTATGATTTCAGTTTCTTTCTAGTGTAGGGCAATTCAAAAATATCAGTTTTTTAATTGGGCAATTGTGGTAATTTATGTTTTGAGCAGCTAAATCATTTCATCTAACCTGTTAAATTTTATGTGTGTAGAGTTATTCATATTGAAGTCTCAACCCTCATTGGGACTGGGTGTGGAGAAGGAGTTTTTTTGTTTGTTTGTTTGTTTGCAACCACACCCGGCAAATTGTTTGTATTTTTAGTAGAGGTGGAGTTTCACCGTGTTCACCAGGATGGTCTCGATCTCCTGACCTTGTGATCTGCCCGCCTTGGACCCCCAAAGTGCTGGGATTACAGGCGAGAGGGAGATTTTTAAGAGGTAATTAAGGTTAAATGAGGTCATGAGAGTGAGGCCATAATTCAGTATGACTATCATCATGATAAGAAGAGATAAAGGCCAGGTACTATGGCTCATGCCTGCAACTGCAGCACTTTGGGAGGCCAAGGCAGTTGGATCACTTGAGGCCAGGAGTTGGAGACCAGCCTGGCCAACATGGCGAAACTCTGGCTCTACTAAAAATAAAACATTAGCTGGGCGTGGTGGCACACACCTGTAATACCAAACCTGTACTCATGTCACTGAGGCAAGAGAATCTCTTGAACCCAGGAGGCAGAGGTTGCAGTGAGCTGAGATCGTGCCACTGCACTCCAGCCTGGGCCATAGAGCGAGACCCTGTCTCAAAAGACCAACAAATAAAATAAAGGAGAAGGGACAGAGAAACACTAGAATGGGCCGCTTAGAAGAAAAAAGCCATGTGAGGACACAGAGGAAGGTGGCCATATGCAGAGGGCTCAGGAGAAACCAACTGTCCTGAGACCTTGACCTTAGACTTCCAGCCTCCAGAACTGTGAGATTATTTCTTTTAACTCACCCAGACTCTGGTATTTTCTTATGGCAGCCCTAGAAAACTAATAACTTTATTATACTTTTTATGTCTGCAGAGTCTGTAATGATATCCCTTGTTTCTCTTTTTTTTTTTTTTTTTTGAGATGGAGTCTTGTTCTGTCACCAGACTGGAGTGCAGTGGCCTGACCTTGGCTCACTGTAATCTCTGCCTCCTGGATTCAAGCAATTCTCCTGCCTCAGCCTCCCGAGTAGCTGGGACTACAAGCGCCCACCACCACGCCCGGCTAATTTTTACTTTTTGTATTTTTAGTAGAGATGGAGTTTCACCATATTGGCCAGGCTGGTCTCGAACTCCTGACCTTGTGATCCGCCTGACTTGGCCTCCCAAAGTGCTGGGATTACAGGCATGAGCCACCGCGCCTGGCCAATATCCCTTGTTTCATTCCTGACATGGTAATTTGTGTCTTGTCCTTTCCCCGACTTAGTCAGTCTTGCTTGAGGTTTATCTATTTAATTGATCTTTTTTTAAAAATCAGCTGTCTGTTTTATTGATTTTTCTCTATTACTTTTTGAGTCTCAACTTTATTTCTCTTCCTATCTTTATTATTTCCTTCTTAATACTTCCTTTGTTTGGGTTTAGTTTATTAAGTTGGACCTTTTTCTAGGTTATTGATGTGGAAAATTAGATTATTTGGAGACTTAATTTTTGTTTTGTTTTTTGTTGTTGTTGTTGTTTTGGGATGGAATCTTGTTCTGTCGCCCAGGATGGAGTGCAGTGGCACGATCTGGGCTCACTGCAACCTCCGCCTCCTGGGTTCACGCCATTCTCCTGCCTCAGCCTCCCGAGTAGCTGGGACTACAGGCGCCCGCCACCACGCCCATTTAATTTTCTTTCTTTTTTTTTTTTTTTTTTGTATTTTTAGTAGAGACGGGGTTTCACCGTGTTAGCCAGGATGGTCTCAATCTCCTGGCCTCGTGATCCGCCTACCTTGGCTTCCCAAAGTGCTGGGATTACAGGTGTGAGCCACCGTGCCCGACCAGTTTTTTGTAATATATGAGTTTAGTGCCATCAGTTTCTTCAGTACACTGCTTTTGTTGTGTCTTATAAATTTTGATCCATTGTCTTTTCATCATCTTTGTGGTCAATGTATTTTTTGTTTTCCTAGAAACTTCCCGTTCAAGCTTGCAAGAGTTGGAGATGTTTGCATTCTCTTCACATTATTGATTTCTGGTCTGACTCCATTATGATCAGAGAACACACTCCGTGTAATCTGATTTTTAAAATTTTTTGAAGTTTGTTTCATGGCCTAGGAGATGGTCTGTCTTACTTTATATCCCATGAGCCCTTGAAGAGAATGCATATGCTGCTGCTGTTGATTAAATTGCTCTACAAATGTCAACCAGCTCCTGTTGATGAGTAATGGTATTGAATTGTTGTCTTTTTTTTAGATTTGCTGCTGAAATTTTCTCTATTGTTTAGAGAAAAATGTCAATATCAACCAGGCGCGATGGCTCACATATGTAATCTTAGCACTTTGGGAAGCCGAGGCGGGCGGATTACCCGAGGTCGGGAGTTCAAGACCAGCCTGACCAACATGGAGAAACCCTGTCTGTACTAAAAATACAAAATTAGCTGGGCATAGTGGCGCATGCCTGTAATCCCAACTACTTGGGAGGCTGAGGCAGGAGAATTGCTTGAACCCCGGAGGCGGAGGTTGCAGTGAGCAGAGGTCGTGCCATTGCACTCCAGCCTGGGTAACAGAGCGAGACTCCATCTCAAAAAAAAAAAAAAAAAAAGAGAGAGAGAGAAAAATGTCAGTATCTCCAACGATAGTTGTGAATTTGTCTTATTGTCTATTTCTCCTCTCAGTTTCTTCCAGTTTTTGTTTCACATTCTTCATGTCTGTTGATTTGTGCCTACACATTTAGGACTGCTAGGTCTTCTGGGTGGATTAAGCTTTTTATCATTATGTAATTTCTCTCCATGTCTCAATTTTTTTCTCTGAAATCTACTTTATCTGATATAATTGTAACTACTGATGCTTTCCTTAATTACTTGTATCTTTTTCCAGCTGCTTATACTTTATTTATTCATTTATTTTAAATTTATTTTGGATATGGAGTCTCACTCTGTCGCCAAGCTGGAGTACAGTGGCGTGATCTCAGCTCACTGCAACCTCTGCCTCCCGAGTTCAAGCGATTCTCCTGCCTCAGCCTCCCAAGTAGCTGGGATTACAGGCGCCTGCCACCACGCCTGGCTAATTTTTGTATTTTTAGTAGAGCCAGGGTTTCAGTATGTTGGCCAGGCTGGTCTTGAACGCCTAACCTCAAGTGATTCGCCCACCTCAGCCTCCCAAAGTGCTGGGATTACAGGCGTGAGCCACAATGCCCAGCCCAGCTTCTTACACTTTAAATCTACCTTTTTATATTGGAAGTGAGTTTCTTCTAAAGATAATATGCATGGTCATATTTATTAATCAGTGTGGTTAGGCTGAGAATGGTGGCTCACGCCTGTAATCCCAGTACTTTGGGAGGCCAAGGCGGGCGGACCACGAGGTCAAGAGATCGAGACCAGCCTGGTTAACACGGTGAAACCCCGTCTCTACTAAAAATACAAAAAAATTAGCCGGGTGCAGTGGCGGGCGCCTGTAGTGCCAGCTACTCGGGAGGCTGAGGCAGGAAAATGGCGTGAACCCAGGAGGCAGAGTTTGCAGTGAGCCCAGATCGTGCCACTGCACTCCAGCCTGGGCGACAGAGCGAGACTCCATCTCAGAAAAAAAAAATTTAAAAAAAAAATCAATGTTGTCAATCTTTGTCTCTAATTGATTATTTTATTTTATTTATTTATTTTTGACTGGTGGCAGTAGAATTTATTCGAGTGTGCCTTAATACAGGTGCTGGGGCTTGCCGGTGGTGCTCTTGATTTATAAGGCTCAAATATTCTGCCAGTTTTTCTTGAGCAGTGACACCGGGAAATTTACAGCCAGGTGAATGTTACACACATTGTCTGTGTGTAACATCGTCCGTCATCTTCACGTGGCCAACAGCCACAGCCAGTCATAGCACCTTCTTCACTTGGGTCTTGATTGTGAACTTCACCTTATCCACTTTGCCCAGCATGTTTTTGTTATGTGTCAGTGGAGACCTCCTTGGTTAATTTAGAACATTTAACACTTAAGGTAATTTTGTTAAGACTACCCTGACACATTGTTTTCTGTTTGTTCTCTCTGTTTTGTTCCTCTGTGTGATTTTTACTTTCTTCATGTAGATAATTTGAACATGTTTTAAAATTCCATTTAAGTTATTTATAGTGTTTTAGTATAGCTTTTTAAGTATTAGATCAACATATTACATTATATTCAGAAATTATCCTAGTTAACAATGCTTCACTTGTTCCTTTATATTCACATACAGTTTATAAAACACAAAAGTGAAAGAAAGCCTATTGTATCTACCCTCATTTTATCCTAGCATAGAAGGCACATTGGATAAAACTTTTGTTTGATAAGGTGTCTTTCCTGATCTTTTTGGCTGAAGACAGGAGTCTGTTATTGGGTTTTTTTGTTTTTTGTTTTTTGGGTTTTCTTGAGACAGTGTCTCTCTGTCATCAACAATAGAGTGCAGTGGCATAATCACAGCTCACTGCAGCCTCAACCTCCCCAGGCTCAAGCCATCCTCCCATCTCAGCCTCCCGAGTTGCTGGGACTATAGGTGTGCACCACCACACCCAGCTAATTTTTTGTAGAGGTGGGATTTCACCTCTACAAAAAATGATGCCCAGGCTGGTCTTGACCTCCTGAACTCAAGTGATCCACCCGCCTCGGCCTCCCAGAGTGTTGGGATTACAGATGTGAGCCACTGCACCTGGCTGAGAAATATCTAGTTAGAGCTTTTGCCCATTTTAAAATTAGATTCTTTTTGTTTGTTTATTTGTTTGTTTTTTGCAATTAAGTCATTTGAGTTCTTTGTATATTCTGGTTATTAATCCCTTGTTGGGTGGATATTTTGAAAATACATTCTGCTATTCTCTAGGTTTTCTCTTTACCTTGTTAATTTTTTTTCTATGCAAAAGCATTTTAGGTTGATATAACCCCATTTGTTTTTGTTTTCGTTGCCTGAGCTTTTACAATTTTACTAAAAAAAACAACACTGTCCAGACCAGACCAATTTGTTCATTTTGTGTAACTGAAACTTTGTATCCCCCCAAACCCCGTTTTTCTTTCAGCTCAGCTCCTGGAAAACACCATTCTGCTCTCTGCCTCTACATGTTTGATTACTTCGTATTTCACATGTATGTGAGATCATGATATATTTGTCTTTGTGTGTCTGGCTTCTTTCAATCATGCCTTAATGTGTACCTTAGTATCCTTCAGGTACATTCGTGTTGTCACAAATGAAAAGATTTACTGGTGGGGCGCGGTGGCTCATGCCTGTAATCCCAGCACTCTGGGAGGCCGAGGCGGACCGATCACCTGAGGTTGGGAGATCGAGACCATCCTGGCTAACACAGTGAAACCCCATCTCTACTAAAAATACAAAAGATTAGCCAGGCATGGTGGCAAGCGCCTGTAGTCCCAGCTACTTGGGAGGCTAAGGCAGGAGAATCGCTTGAACCTGGGAGGTGGAGGTTGCAGCAAGCAGAGATCATGCCACTGCACTCCAGCCTGGGCAACAGAGAGAGACTCAATCTCAAAAAAAAAAAAAAGAAAAGATGTATTCCCTTTTTAAGGCTAAATAATACTCAATTGCATCATGTATATACTACATTTACTTGACACATTCATGTATCCATTATGGACATTTAGGTGGCTTCCATATCTTGGCTATTGTGAATAATGCTATAATAGACACAGAACTAGATAGCTCTTCAAGATCCAAATTATATTCCCTTTGGGTATATCCCCAGAATTGAGTTTAATGAATCAAATTGTAATTATTATTATTATTTTTTTTTGGGACAAAGTCTCGCTCTGTTGCCCAGGTTGGAGTGCAGAGGTGCAATCTCGACTCACTGCAAGCTCCGCCTCTTGGTTCACGCCATTCTCCTTCCTCAGCCTCCCAAGTAGCTGGGACTACAGGCAGCCACCACCACGCCCAACTAATTTTTTGTATTTTTTTTTAGTAGAGACAGGGGTTTCACCATGTTAGCCAGGATGGTCTCGATCTCCTGACCTCATGATCCGCCCGCCTCGGCCTCCCAAAGTGCTGGGATTACAGGCATGAGCCACTGCACCTGGCCTTGTTGCTGCCAATTTTAATTCCTGCCAGCTGTGTACAAAAGTTCCAGTGTCTTCGTAAGTTTAGCACGCTTGTTTGTTTTTAATATACCTGTCCTCACAAGAGTGAGGTGATGTCTTATTGTGACTTAAATTTGCATTTGACTGACATTTAGTGACATGGAGCATTTTTTAAATATACTTGTGGCCATTCTTATATCTTCTTTGGAGAAATGTTTATTTAGGTCATTACTCATTTTTAAATCATGTTATTTGGGGTTTGCTATTAAGTTGTGGGAATTCCTTGTATTTTTGGATATACCTTTATGAGATATATTATTGGCAACTATTTTTTTCTCATTCCTTAAGTCGTCTTTTCATTTGTGGATTATGTCCTTTGTTCAGAAGTTTTTCTATTTGAGGTAGTCCCACTTGTCTGTCCTGATTTTGTTGCCTGTTTTTTTTGTCTTAATGTTTTGTTTTTTTGAGACAGGGTCTCACTCTGTTGCCCAGGCTAGAGTGCAGTGATGCAATTTCGGCTCACTGCAACCTCCACCTCCCAGGTTCAAGTAATTCTCCTACCTCAGCCTCCTGAGTAGCTGGAACTACAGGAGCGCACCACCACACCCAGCTAATTTTAAAAATATTTTTAGTAGAGACGGGGTTTCGCCATGTTGGCCAGGCTGGTCTCCAACTCCTGATCTCAGGTGATCCGCCTGCCTCAGCCCCCCAAAATGCTGGGATTAAAGGTGTGAGCCACCACACCCAGCCTGTTGCCTGTTCTTTTGAAGTCTGATTTAAAAACAAAAGCCTCAGGCCGGGCGCGGTGGCTCAAGCCTGTAATCCCAGCACTTTGGGAGGCCGAGACGGGCGGATCACGAGGTCAGAAGATCGAGACCATCCTGGCTAACACGGTGAAACCCCGTCTCTACTAAAACTACAAAAAAACTAGCCGGGCGAGGTGGCGGGCGCCTGTAGTCCCAGCTACTCGGGAGGCTGAGGCAGGAGAATGGCATGAACTCGGGAGGCGGAGCTTGCAGTGAGCTGAGATCAGGCCACTGCACTCCAGCCTGGGCGACAGAGCGAGACTCCGTCTCAAAAAAAAAAAAAAAAAAAACAAAAGCCTCGCAATGTCCAAAGTTCTGAAAATTTTTCCATATTTTTTCTAGCCATTTTATGTGTTCAGGTCCTATGTTTAAATATTTAATCCATTTAAGTTGATTTTTGAATGTGGTATGAAGTAAGAGTCCACATTTATTCTTTTGCATATGGAGATCCAATTTTTCCAGCACTATTTACTTAAAAGACTCTCATTTCTCTGTTGTGTATTTTTGGCACCCTCGTTGAAGATCAGTTGATTGTATGTATATATTAGATTTATTTTGGGACTCTCCATTCTGTTCCATTGTTCTTTATGTGTGTTTTTATGCCAGTACTATCTTGTTTTGATTGCATTGCTTTTTAATGTTTTGAAATCAGGGAGTCTAGTATTTTCAGCTTTTTTCATCTTGCTCAATATTGCTTTTGACTATTTAGGGTCTCTTTTGGTTCCGAGTAAATCTGTAATCATTTTTTTCTAATTTAATAATAAATGCCATTGGGGTTTGGATAGGGCTTACATTTAATTTTTATATCACTTTGAGAAGCATGGACTTTTATTTTATGTTATTATTTTATTTTATTTTGAGACAGAGTCTTGCTGTATCACCCAGGCTGAAGTACAACGGCACAATCATGGCTCACTGCAGCCTCAACCTCCTGGTTCTAAAGCAGTCCTCTGACCTCAGCCTCCAAGTAGCTAGGATCACAGGCATGCACCACTATGCCTAGCTAATTTTGGTATTTTCTGTAGAGACAAGGTTTCACCAAGTTGCCCAGGCTGGTCTTGAACTCCTGAGCTCAAGCAATCCACCTGCCTTGGCCTCCCAAACTGCTGGGATTATAAGCATGAGCCACCCTGCCTGGCCATCATGGACATTTTAACGATATAAAATTTTCCGGCCGGGCGCGGTGGCTCAAGCCTGTAATCCCAGCACTTTGGGAGGCCGAGACGGGCGGATCACGAGGTCAGGAGATCGAGACCATCGTGGCTAACACGGTGAAACCCCGTCTCTACTAAAAATACAAAAAACTAGCCGGGCGAGGTGGCGGGCGCCTGTAGTCCCAGCTACTCGGGAGGCTGAGGCAGGAGAATGGCGTAAACCCGGGAGGCGGAGCTTGCAGTGAGCTGAGATCCGGCCACTGCAGTCCAGCCCGGGATACAGAGCAAGACTCCGTCTCAAAAAAAAAAAAAAAAAAAAAAAAAATTTTCCAGTGTATTTTCTGTGGCCCAGTAACAGGCCAAAAGCTGTTTCAAAAAAAAAAAACAAAGAAAAGAAAAGAAAGAAAAGAAAGGAAAAGAAGAAAAGACAAGAAAGAAGAAAGGAAGGAAGGGAGGGAGGGAGGGAGGGGAGGGGAGAAGAGAGGAGGGGAGAAGGGAAAAGAAAAGAAAAGAAAAAGAGCAATTAATCTACATAGGATGGTATGACTTTCCTCCAAAACCTTTCCTGTGATTAACACAGAGGCTTTCCAGAAGCTCCAAAGATCATCTCTATCTGCCATCAACAATTTCAGCACCTTTGATTCTATTGGAACACACGACCCAAGTGACATGAAAGCCTGGATCTGATGTAGAATATTCTTTTCTTCTGAGTAAAGGAAAGCTAGCAACTCTTTGGGTCACAGGGTAAATGGGCCAGAATAACTTACCAAATGAGAAATATGTTACCTTCAAAACCAAAAGGCCCACGAGAGTTGTGCCTCTTGTTTGGTTGTAATAGAAGCCAAATATAACAACTTACTCTTCTCCTTACAAGGGATATGTTGGCATGTCCCAAACCACTGGGACCCTATAAATCTCACAGAGATAGAAGGCTTCTGAAATTTTTTTTTTTTTTTTTTTTTGAGACGGAGTCTTGCTCTGTCGCCCAGGCTGGAGTGCAGTGGCCAGATCTCGGCTCACTGCAAGCTCCGCCTCCCGGGTTCACGCCATTCTCCTGCCTCAGCCTCCCGAGTAGCTGGGACTACAGGCACCCGCCACCTCGCCCGGCTAGTTTTTTTGTAATTTTTAGTAGAGACGGGGTTTCACCGTGTTAGCCAGGATGGTCTCGATCTCCTGACCTCGTGATCCGCCCGTCTCGGCCTCCCAAAGTGCTGGGATTACAGGCTTGAGCCACCGCGCCCGGCCGGCTTCTGAAATTTTGTTGGATTAATGTCCTTACATCATGACATAAATTTCATACCAATAAGTCTAGAGTGTGCTTCTCATACTAATAAGTCTAGTGAGTTTCTTGCTCACTATATTCAATAAGCATAATACCATCAATGTAAAGAACCAGTGTGATAGTTTGTGGAAGGAAAAGGTGACCAAGATCCCAGCAAACTAAGCTACAACATAAGGCTGAAGAGTTGATACATCGCTATTATTGACTGAACTGTGTTCCTCTAAAATTTATATGTTGAAGCCCTAACCCTCAATGTGGCTAATTGGAGATAGGCCTTTACGGAGGGAATTAAGATTCCCTCTTAAATGACAGCCAGGCGCAGTGGCTCACGCCTGTAATCTCAGCACTTTGGGAGGCTGATGCAGGTGGATTGCCTGAGGTCAGGAGTTTGAGACCAACCTGGCCAATATAGTGAAACCCCGTCTCTGCAAAAAATACGAAAAATTAGCCAGGCGTGGTGGCGGGCGCCTGTAATCCCAGCCACTAGGGAGGCTGCGGCAGGAGAATCGCTTGAACCCAGGAGGCGGAGCTTGCAGTGAGCCAAGATTGCACCATTGCACTCCAGCCTGGGCAACAAAAGTGAAACTCAGTCTCAAAAAAAAAAAAAAAAAAAAAAAAAGGGTCATTATAAGAAGAGAAAGAGACATTAGAGATCTCCCTTACCACAAAAGCACAGAGGAAAGTCCATGGAAGGACATAGAGAAGGTGGCCACTTACAACCCAAGGAGAGAGATCTCACCAGACGCCAGTTCTGATGATCTTGATTATAACTTCTACCTTCTGCAACAGTGAGAATAAAATATATTGATTAAGTCACTCAGTTGGTATGCTGTTACAGAAGCCTGAGCCAATTACTAGTGTGTGAGGTAGGACAGTGAAGGTGTGTTTCGGTCTTTGCCACCTGAAAGCAAACTGCTTCTGGTGGTAACAATGATAGAGGAAAAAAAGTGTTAGGCGGATGAATAGCTGTACACTAGGTACCAGGGATGTGTATATTTGCTCAAGTATAAAACAACGTCTGGTACAACAGCTGCAATGGGAGTCTCCATATGATTTAAGCTTGCGTTTATCCAGTATAATTATCCAAGATCTCTTATATTTGTTCAGTGACTTATATAGGATGAAATGAGAGCCATGACCCTTGAATCTTTCTTTTTTTTTTTTTTTTTTTGAGATGGAGTCTCACTCAGGCTGGAGTGCAGTGGCACGGTCTCAGCTCACTGCAACCTCTGCCTCCTGGGTTCAAGTGATTCACCTGCCTCAGCCTCCCGAGTAGCTGGGATTACAGGTGCGTGCCACCACACCTGACTAACTTTTTTAGTATTTTTAGTAGAGATGGGGTTTCACCATGTGGGTCTCGAACTCCTAACCTCGTGATCCGCCTGCCTCGGCTTCCCAAAGTCCTGGGATTACAGGCATGAGCCACCTCTCCCAGCCTAACCTTGGATCTTTCAAAACCTTCCTGGTGGCATCAGTCTCTGAAATCCCTGTACAAATGTATTGTTGCTTTTGGTTTACTTTTTCCTAGGAATAGGCAGTTCTGATGACTTCATCTTGACCTTTTTTTTTTTTTTTTCACCATAATAGCTCTCGCTCCACTGGTCCACTGGTCAGGAAACCAGTTTGGGATTCTACCAGTTGCTGAGTATGGCTAATCTAATTATGTACTCCAGAACGGGGGAGATAACTAAAGGGTGGTTTGAGAAACCCACCAGGCCAACTGGGAATTAGAATTGATTCAAAACTCCTTTGATTTACTGACCTCCATAAGCTCCTACTCTGGTTAATGCACTGCAATGTCATTTCAGTTCTCCTGGAATCAATTCAGAAACTTTATTCAGTAATTCCTCAAAGGTCTGATTATTTCTTTTTTCCCAGTGCAAAGGTTCTCTGGTAAAAGGCCATAGTTTTCTTTGGGGAAAAGAGGGGGGGGAAATTAACAGTATACATTTGTAATAGTATACTAGAGTTCTTCCTCATGGGGAACCAGCATCTCATTGATTCAAGGAGTTCTGGGTCTGTAAACTAATTCGAGACTGGAAATTAATTGAGAAGCCAAGCCGGGTGCGGTGGCTCACACCTGTAATCCCAGCACTTTGGGAGGCCGAGGCGGGTGGATCATGAGGACAGGAGTTCGAGACCACCAGCCTGACCAACATGATGAAACCCAGTCTCTACTAAAAAAATACAAAAATTAGCCTGCGTGGTGGTACACGTCTGGAATCCCAGCTACTCGAGAGGCCGAGGCAGGAGAACTGCTTGAACCCAGGAGGTGGAGGTTGCAGTGAGCCAAAGTCACGCCACTGTACTCCAGCCTGGGTAACACAGTGAGACTCCATTTCAAAAAAAAAAATCGAGAAGCATAAATCTTTGGTTTTGTTTTTTGTTTCATAATTCAGGTTTGACTTTGACTTGAACTTATACAGATCAAGTAAGAACTTAGTAGTCTTCCTATCTATTCTAATTCTTTTTTTTTTTTTTTTTTTTTTTGAGACGGAGTGTCACTCCTGTTGCCCAGGCTGGAGTGTAATGGTGTGATCTTGGCTCAGCGCAATCTCAGCTCACTGCAACCTTCGCAGTGAGTTCAAGAGATTCTCCTGCCTCAGCCTCCCTAGTAGCTGGGATTACAGGCATGCGCCACCACACCCAGATAATTTTGTATTTTTAGTAGAGACGGGGTTTCTCCATGTTGGTCAGGCTGGTCTCAAACTCCCGACCTCAGGTGATCCACCTGCCTCAGCCTCCCAAAGTGCTGGGATTACAGGCATGAGCCACTGCACCATCTATTCTAATTCTAGGAAGCCCATGAGTCAAACTGTTCTTATTGCTTGCTTTGACTCTGCAGTCTATTAAATAACTATTCCCACCATTTTTTTCACAGCTGCATTTCAGTGCTGCCACTTAAATCCTGCAGTCCCGAGATCCAGTTATAACCAATGCATTTAGATTTTTCATTTTGGTGGCAACAATCTTCACTCTAAGTTCTGTCTTACAGAGAAGTGTGTGGATCAAGCTCTTCAGAGATACTGGGACTCCTCTCACAAATGTATGTCTCACAGTTATAATGAATGGTGTCTCCTGGATCCTCCTCAGTTGAGTATGTTTTAAATGAAAAAGATACTTTATCATTCAAATCTTTCAAAGCTTTTGAATCACTTTGTAGCAAACCAAAGGAGATCCAGCATTTCTTTCTTTTCTTTTCTTTCTTTTTTTTGAGACGGAGTTTCACTCTTGTTGCCCATGCTGGAGTGCAATGGTGCGATCTCAGCTCACTGAAACCTCTGCCTCCCAGGTTCAAGAGATTCTCCTGCCTCAGCCCCCTGAGTAGCTGGGAATTACAGGCATGCGCCACTATGCCCAGCTAATTTTCTATTTTTAGTAGAGAAAGTGTTTCTCTATGTTGGCCAGGCTGGTCTCGAACTCCCAACCTCAGGTGATCCTCCTACCTCGGCCTCCCAAAGTGTTGGGATTACAGGCGTGAGCCACCACACCTGGCCCTCATTTTAACTTTTTAATATCCAATGTTTTCTGAATGAATACACCCACTTTAAAAGTAGGCATCCTGCAAGCCTGGGAATTTAATTTTTGTTGTAATTCATCCAGTTACAGGATGAGATGCTGTGATTATTTTCAGCATTTGAGCCCTGAAACTATAGGAGATAAGGATCTTCTTCAGGGCTCCATATAAATTTTTAGGATATTAATGCAGTACTTGTATTAAAAACTTTGAATCCTTGACTTAATCCTTTTCTAGCTAATTTTGTATTTTTAATAGAGACGGAGTTTCTCCATGTTGGTCAGGCCGGTCTCAAACTCCCGACCTCAGGTGATCCACCTGCTTCGGCCTCCCAAAGTGCTGGGATTACAGGCGTGAGCCACCCGGCCTAAGATCCAGCATTTCTAACTCAGTTACTACTGACCACATTTTGGCTTATGTTTTGGTCAATGAAGCAAACTAGGAGAACTTTTTTTGATTCCTCAAGCTGCAACATTAAATGTAGAATCTGCTTAGAAGGCCCACGTTGATAAATCTTACCTGATTCAACTTTGTATTCCAGCATTGGCCTATACTGTTTTTTTTGGATGGAATTTCTCTCTTGTTGCCCAGGCTGGAGTGCAGTAGTGAGATCTCGGCTCACCACAACCTCCACCTCCCGGGTTCAAGCCATTCTCCTGCCTCATCCTCCCGAGTAGCTGAGATTACAGGCAGGCACCACTACGTCCAGCTAATTTTGTATTTTTAATAGAGAAGGGGTTTCTCCATGTTGGCCAGGCTGGTCTCAAACTCCCGACCTCAGGTGATCCGCCCACCTCGGCCTCCCAAAATGCTGGGATTACAGGCGTGAGCCACCGCGCCCGGTCCTCATTCTAACTTTTTAATATCCAATGTTTTCCGAATGAATATACCCACTTTAAAAGTAGGCATCGTGCAAGCCTGGAAATTTAATTTTTGTTGTAATTCATCCAGTTACGGGATGAGATGCTGTGACTTATTTTTGGCATTTTGAGCCCTGAAGCTGCAGGAGATAAGGATCTTCTTTAGGGCTCCATATAAATGTTTAGGATATTAATGCAGTACTTGTATTAAAAACTTTGAATCCCTGACTTAATCCTTTTCTTTACCCAGTTTATCCAGCAACATCAGAAGCAAATATCAAATCTCATTATACTCATTAGTCTGACAAAAAGGTTTGGAAGTATTGTATACAAAATCACCCAGATACTTGCACCTGTTAAGTGTTTGATTAGCAGTATCTAATGGTGATATCTTGTGTATTTCTACTACCAGATTACGTGAAAAACTATTCATGTACATTTTACTATTAAAAATAAAATCGAGGCTGGGCACGGTGGCCCACACCTGTAATCCCAGCACTTTGGGAGGCTGAGGCGGGCAGATCAACTGAGGTCGGGAGTTTGAGACCAACCTGACCAACATGGTGAAACCCCGTCTCTACTAAAAAGACAAAAATTAGCCAGGTGTGGTGGCACACGCCTGTAGTCCCAACTACTCAGGAGGCTAAAGCAGAATAATTGCTTGAACCCAGGAGGCAGAGGTTACAGTGAGCTATGATGGCACCGCTGCACTGCAGCCTGGGTGACAGAGCAAGACCGTGTCTCAAAAAAAAATTATTTAGTTTCTTTATTTGATTAAAAGATTAACATAGAAAAAATATGTAATCACTTTAGTATATCCTTAAATAAAATATGTAATGATTAAGAATACCAAATAGGATAATAGAAACTTCTGGCTGGGCGTGGTGGCACATGACTGCAGTTCCAGCTACTCAGGAGGCTGAGGTGAGAGAATCGCTTGAGCCCAGGAGTTTGAGGCTGCAGTGAGCTATGATTTCACCTGTGACTAGCCACTGCACTCCAGCCTGAGAAACATCAGACATCATGTTTCAAAAGGAAGGAAGGATGGATGGAAGGAAGGAAGGAAGGAAGGAAGGAAGGAAGGAAGGAAGGAAGGAAGGAAGGAAGGAAGGAAGGAAATAAAATTCATATTAAGCAAAGATATTTGTGCAAACATCATAATCAACAGCAAACATCAGAAGCGTTTCAATGAAGAAAAGTCTAAGACAAGGGCCAGCCAGGCCTCTCCCATTTATCACTCTGAGGGATGCCTGAGCCTGGACCAGAAGAGAGAAGAGGAGGAAACAGGAAAAAATGTAAGTCAAAGAATTTGAACTGCAATTATCTACAGAGGCAATGAGTGCAAATAGAAAAGCAGGGGAATCGATTTCAAATTTCAGAACAAAAACTGTTTAACAATATTCAGGAAATTGAACAAATACACGTTGTACATACGATAAATCTTGAATCTTTCGTATTAATAATAAACACATAGTAACAATAACAAAGAGAGAATCAGCCTCTGTCCACATTAGCAAACTGCCATGAAATCGATTAGAAGACATTCCCAGGCCTGTGTGAAACCATAAAACTTTACTGAAAACCACAAAAAGACACCTTGAGGCTGGGCGTGGTGGCTTACACATGTAATCCCAACACTTTGGGAGGCCAAGGTGGGCAGATCATGAGGTCAAGAGATCCAGACCATCCTGGCCAACATGGTGAAACCCCGTCTCTAATAAAAATACAAAAATTAGCTGGGCGTGGTGGTGCACGCCTGTAGTCGCAACTACTCAGGAGACTGAGGCAGGAGAATCGCTTGAACCTGGGAGGCAGAGATTGCAGTGAGCCATGATCACCACTGCACTCCAGCCTGGGCGACAGAGTAACACTCCATCTCAAAAAAAAAAAAAAGAAAAAAGACACATCGAAGACTAACAAACCAAATCCTTACATTGGAAGAAGTAGGGAAATAAAGATATTAAAGATCCGCCGGGCACGGTGGCTCAAGCCTGTAATCCCAGCACTTTGGGAGGCCAAGACGGGCGGATCACGAGGTCAGGAGATCGAGACCATCCTGGCTAACATGGTGAAACCCCGTCTCTACTAAAAAAAAATACAAAAAACTAGCCGGGCGAGGTGGCGGGCGCCTGTAATCCCAGCTACTTGGGAGGCTGAGGCAGGAGAATGGCGTAAACCCGGGAGGCAGAGCTTGCAGTGAGCTGAGATCCGGCCACTGCACTCCAGCCTGGGCGACAGAGCGAGACTCCATCACAAAAAAATAAATAGATAAATAAAAAATAAAAACATAAAAAATAAAAATGTGTAGCACTTCCTCCCCACACTTCCTCCTGCTCCAGCCATGTAAGATGTGCCTGCTACCCTTTTGCCTTCCACCATGATTGAAAGTTTCCTAAGGCCTCTCCGTCGTGCTTCCTGTACAGCCTTTAGAACCGTGAGTCAATTAAACCTCTTTTCTTTATAAATTTCCCAGTCTCAGGTTTTTTTTATGGCAATGCAAGAACACACTAATACAGGTGAGTTATTGGGACCACATCAGTGGAACCTATTCAGTGGAGTCATGTGGGACCTGGTCATGTGGGACCTGGTCAGCAGGGCCTGGTGAATCGGTCCTTGTGAGTGGGTGTCTGGTCGGTGCTGACATGGTCAGCAGCAGCCTGGTCAATAGCACCTGGTCAGTGGGGGCGTGCTCAATGGGGACACAATCATTGGAGACCTAGTCAGAGGAAGCCTGGTGAGCAGGCACCTGGTCAGTGAGGACCTGGTCTGAGGGGGCCTGGTCAGAGGGTACTGGTCAGAGGGCCTGGTCACTTGGGACTACATCAGTGTGTCCTGGTCAGCATGAGCCTGGTCAGCTGAAATCTGGTCAGTGGGGGCCTGGTGAGTGTGACCTGGTTATTGGGGTCCTGGTCAGTGGAAGCCTGGTCATTGAGCCCTAGTCAGTGGATATCTGGCAGTGGGGGCCCAGTCAGTGGGGGTCTGTTCAGTAGGGACCTGGTCAGTGGGGACCTGACTACTGGGGTCCTGGGTAGTGGGGCCTAGCCAGTTAAGGTCTGGTAATTAAGAACCTGGTCAGTGGGAACCTCATCAGTCAGTGGAGAGACCTGGTCAGTGGGGAGCTTGGCAGTGGGGTCTGGATCTGGGGGGCTATCAGTGGGGCCTGGCTAGTGGGGCCTACTCAGTGGAGGTCTGGTCAGTGGGGTCCTGGTAAGTTGAGGCTTCATCAGTTGGGGCCTGGTCAATGGGGACCTGGTGAGTGAGGGACTTGTCAGTGGGGCCTAGTCAGTGAAACGTGGCCACTGGGGGCATAATCAACTGTGATCTTGTCAGTGGGGACCTGGTCTTTGGAGTCCTCATTAGTGGGGCCTGGTCAGTAAAGGTCTGTTCAGTAAGGACCTGGTCAGTCAGAACCTTGTCATTTGAGGCCCAGTCAGTGGAGACCTTGACAGAGGGGGCCTTGTCCGTTGGGCCCACTCAGTGGGGGCCTGGCAGTGGAAGCCTCATCCGTGGGTCCTGGACAGTGAGGCCTGGTCACTGACGGTCTGGTTGGGGGTTTTGTCAGTATGGCCCAGTCAGTGGTAGCCTAGGAGTGGAGGCCTCATCAGGGGGTCCTGGCTAGTGGAGTCTAGTCAGTGGTGGTCTCGGGTCCTGGTAAGTTGAGGCCTCATCAACTGAGGCCTGGTCAGTGGGGCCTGATCACTGGGGTCCTGGCTAGTGGGTCCTGGTCGGTAAAGTTGTGGGTCATTGGGGTCCTGGTTAATGGGGCCTAATCCGTAAAGGTCTGGTTATTAAAGACCTGGCCAGTCAGAACCTCATCAGTTAAGGACCTGGTCAGTTGGGACCTCATCAGTTAAGGACTTGGGCAGGTGGAACCTTGTCAGTTAAGGACATGGTCAGTTAGGACCTCATCAGTGAAGGAAGTGGTCAGTTGGAATCTCGTCAGTTGGGCCCCAGTCAGCCTGGCAGTGGAAGCCTCATCCATGGGTTCTGGATAGTGAGGCCTGGTCACTGGAGGCCTGGCCGTGGAACCTGGTCAGTGAGGGTCTGGTCACTGGGGTCATGGGGAGTGGGGCCTGGTCAGTAAAGGCCTGGTCATTAAGGACCTGGTCAATCAGAACCTTATCAGATAGGGCCCAGTCAGTGGAGTCCTGGTCAGTGAGACCTGGCTAATGGGGCCTTATAAGTTGGGTCCCAGTCAGTGGGGACCTGGTCAGCTGGAGGCTTGTCAGTGGGACCAGGTTGGTGGGGCCTAGTCAGTGAAACCTGGACACTGGGGACATGATCAACTGGGATCTTGTCAGTGGGCACCTGTTTAGTGGGATCCTGGTTAATGGGGGCTGGTCAGTAAAGGTCTGGTCACTAAGGACCTGGTCAGTTGGAACCTCATCAGTTAAGGACCTGGTCACTTAGGGCCTCGTCAGTTGGGCCCAGTCAGTGGGGGGCTGGCAGTGGAAGCTTCATGAGTGTGTCGTGGATAGTGAGGCCTGGTCACTTGAGGCCTGACAGTGAGACCTAGTCAGTGAGAGTCTGGTCACTGGATACTGAGCTGTGGGGCCTGTTCAGTAAAGTCAGGTCAGTAAAAACATGGTCAGTTGGAACCTTGTCAGTTGGGCCCAGTCGGTGGAGGTCTCTCTGGTCAGTGGGTTCTTGGTAAGTTGGGGCCTCATCTCCTGAGGCCTGGTCAGTGTGGACCTGGTCAGTGGAAGCCTAGGCAGTGGGGGCCTTATCAGTTGGGACAGTCAGTAGGGGTCTGGTGACTTGGGACCTGATTAGTGGGGGCCTGGTCACTGGGGTCCTGGGTCTAAATGACCTAGTCTGGTCATTAAGGACCTGGTCAGTCAGAATCTCATCAGTTGAAGCCCATTGAGTGAGGGCCTTGTCTGTGGGTCTTGGTTATTGGGGCCTAGTCTGTAGAGGTCTGGTTAGTGGGGTCCTGGTAACTCAGGGTCATCTATGGGGACCTGGTGGGTGGGGACCTGGCCAGTGGGACCTGGTAGTCAACGAGAGTTTTGTCCCTTAAACCTAATAACCAGGGCCTGGTCCGCTGTGACATAGTCATTGTGGCTTAGTCAAAGGGGACCTGACAGTGGGGACCTTGTCAGCAGTGCCTGCTCAGTGGTGGACCTGGTCATTGGGGCCTAGTCCTTTTGGGCCTGGTCAGTGGAAACATGATCAGTGGGGACCTTGGTCATGGATGATCTGGTTAGGACTGACCTAGTCAGCAAACACCTTTCAGCAGGTTCTTATCAGCAGAAACCTGGTCGGAGAGGGCCTGGCCAGTGGGGCCTAGTTCTTAGAGTCTGGCAGTGGGACATAGTCGGTGAAAACCTGGCCGGAATATCCGGTCAGTGGGACTTGGATGTGAGGGCCTAGTCAGTGTGGGGGATAGACATTGGGGGCCTGTTCAAGTGTGGGCCTGTTCAGTCAGGAGGGACGTGACCCAAGGGGACATGATCCCTAGAAGCCTGGGTAGTGGAGGCATGACCAGCAAAGACATTATCAGTCAAAGTCTCATTCATGAGGCCTAGTTAGTGGAGTCTGGGCAGTGAGGGCCTTTTCACAAAGACCTAGTCAGTGGGGCCTTGTGCCCGGTCAGTATGAACCTAGTTTCCAGGAGCTTGGTTAGTAAGTAGTCAGGGGGGACCTGGTCAGTGCAGCTCTGGCCACTGGCTGACTGATCACTGGACCCAATCAATGGGGGCCTGGCTTGGCTAGTGGGGGGAGCAGCTGCCAGTGGGGCCTGGTCAGTAACAACCTGGTCAGCCGGGGCCTAGTCAGGGGGAGTCCAGCCAGTAAGGCCTGGTGAGTGGGGCCTCGTCAGGGGGTACTCTTCAGTGGGGTCCTGGTTATCAGGGCCCATTCAGTGAAGGCCAGGTCATGGCAGAGGCCCCAGTCCATGGGGCCCTGGTCAGCAGGGGCCTGGTCAGTTGGACACAGTCATCCCAGGACTGGTCCTCAGGGGCTACTCTGACTTCACAGGCTCCCCTGACCGTGCCAGTCCCCCAGCCTATAGCCAATGGTGTCCTTTATATCTCTCCCAGCACAGGCCCAGGATGTGGGGATGCCCGATGCTGGGAGGAGGCACACACAGCAGGAAGGAGAGAAGGAAGGAACTTCCATAGTATGGACGCCTACGAAGTTACAACACGTGGTTCCATCGCCATGTTCTCTGTTTATTTCCCACATAATTCTCTATTCTAAACTGGCCTCAGTTGAGCACAAAACCGTCCTTGTACTACCACAGATAGTTGGCCATGGCTCTTTGATAGAAGTTTTTATTCTGCTGTAGAAATTATCCTTGAACTGGAAAAAGTCCCCAACCCAACATCCAGCCACTCAACACTCTCATCTTTATAAAGAGCTGCTTCCAAATTCTAGATCGATTTTTGGAAAAAAAAATATTTTTCTCTGGTAAAAAGTGCTGCATCTGTGATCTCAAATCTGTCCCTCTAATTGGATGGAGATGGTGAATTTCAGCCAAAGTGGCCAAAGAACTCGTGTCCCACGCTCCTGAACGCCATCAGCCCCCGCACCTCCATCATTCCTCCTCCTCCAAGTCTCCTGCTCCCCGTGACTTTGGTAAGAGCTCCTCTGTGAACATGGAGGACGTCTGGAAATTTGATGCGTTGCCACTTGGACGGCAGTAACAGGTCCGAGACAGAATCCAGGTCCTACCTGGGCCAGTCTGGGAAGAGCTTGACGATGGCATCGTAGGCACCTCCGGTGAAGGTGATGGGCTGCTTCAGCCCCACCCAGAAGCCCTGCTGGGCCCACTCCAAAGCCTGGCTGAGGCTGCGGGAGGGCTGGCCCCCTGCTGATGTTCCTTCTCAAAGCCCCTCACCTGCTTGTCGTGAACTCCATGCCCTGTGGCTAAGCAGCAGCACTGTCGTCCACCTTCTTGAGAAAGCATATGGAGCTGTCAATCATGCTCTCCACCTCCTGCAGGTCGAGGGTGGTGGTGGTGGAGTGCTCAGGGTCAGGAACGAGCTGGCACCCACCATGTCACCTTTCTTGCACCACCCACCTCCCATGACCAGGACACATATCCAGTGTTCATCTTCGATACCCACATCCACTTCCCCAAGTGATGCCCACCTTCTCGCTGATCTGCTCTGCTTGGATCGGAGGCAGTTTTCTTATTTTCTTTCCTCAAGAGGTGCCGTGCCATACAGAAGGCCTTCCTCTTGCCTCGTTTCCAGGCCTTCTTTCGGTGCTGCTGGGGCACATCAGGAAGTGCTGGAGGACGTGGCACTGCCAGCACTGGGCAGCCAGCCGTGTGGCTCATCCCACAGATCAGGCTCTTCCTGTGCTTAGAAGTCCTCCTGGAAGCAACCTGTGGCCCACTTCTCAGGTGCGTGGGGCACAGAGATGGCCAGGAATGTCACCAGACACGCATTCAGTCAGTCCAAGTGCTTGTTGCGCCGTGCACTGGGACCTGCCTGTGCATGGTCACCAGCTTACAAGAGAGGATGCTATTCATGCCCTTGAACTTGTTCTACTGAGTGGTGTCGCCGGTAGTGCACTGGAAGGAGTAGGGGTTCTCCTGCCACTTGAGGCCATAGAGTCACAGAGCCATGCACAGCTTGTCCCCGTCCTTCACAGAGCCCAACACCTTGCCAAGCACAAGGCCTCCCTGCCTGACTTGACAGGTGGGGAAGCAGTTGAGACTGTGCCTCATGGTGGCCAAGCTGTTACCACCACAGGAGCCCAGGGAGCCACTGAGCACCAGGTGTGAACTGCCACTAGGCGCATCCACCATCGTGGAACTGCCATCCCACTTGTCCTGGGCATCATCACTGCCCTGACTGTCCTGGTTGCCACGAAAGAGCTGCTGAGGCCACGGCTGCTGAGCACCCCTGCCGTCTGCAGCCTGCACCGGCTGCTGGAAGGTATTCAGTGGTGACATGCTGCAGCTGTAGCACTGGCTAGAAAGTGTCAAGAAGGGGTCTCAAGGAGGTGGGCAGGATACCGGGCATGGCCTCAAAGCTTCCCAGCAGCATGTTGGCAGTGTGGCCGAGATACTGGGGCCACCATCACCTGCCAGTCCCAGCTTGGAGTCATGGATCACCTGCACTGCACAGACGAGGCTGGGAAGAGGCCACAGTCACTATAGCCATGGACGCCCTCGAGCAGCCCTTGATGTCCTGCTCCCGCACAGGCTTAGAACCTCATGTTCCTGCAGCAAGTTCTTGCCGGGATTCTCTGACCTGAAATGGTACAACAACCGGGTGAGGTGTGCCATGTCCCCTGCGTGGTCATGTGTGCTGCAACTAAAGGCCCATGGCACCCCTGGTGCCCTCCCCTACCAACCAGGGCTGGAGTTGAGGCCGGGCCCCTCTGGACCTAGGACGTGTGCCCCAGGAGGGGACTCTGTCCAACAAGCCAAATCAGAGGCCACAAGGCATGCTCCTGGCTGGCCAGGGCTGTTCACCCCTCCCTCTGGCGGCCTGAAAGGGACCAGCTTCCCTGTTGAGAAGGACTTCATAAGGCCCAGGAGCCACCTGGGGTTGCAGAGCAACTGGCTGGGAGCTGCCCTGGTTCCTTCCACGCCGTGCTAGTCATTGCCCACCAAGAGGGTTCTGATGCAAGTGCCCCCATGCAAGGGACTTAACCTCTGGACCTGCCTCTCTGTTCTCACGGGGCCCAGCAGGGCCTGGTGTTGTAGCCAAGACGGGGTTGCAGGGCTGGGCCCCATTAATGGTCCTGGGGCTGGGTAGGGTGGATGTGGAAGGGACAGAGCATAGCATCCCTGTTCAAAATTTTACAATGGGAACCACGGGCCTCTGACAGCCAAGTCTCTAGGCAGCTTCCGGAGGGAGTTCAGAAAATGTATGGGTCCGTTCTGAACCCTCAGGATCCCCAGAGAGCAACCTGCTGCCCTGAGTTTTCTGGAAGCTCCTTCGTGCCCCTGGGCCTCAGTCTTGGAGACTGACAGCCAGGCCGGGGTGGGAGAGGACCAGGGTTGCATTCCGGGGTAGGGGGCTGGCTGCACGGGCCTGTAAAGCTAAGCTGGTAGGCAGGGGTGGGCCAGCCTGTCTCCCTTGCAGAGGGGCGTAATGCTCACGGAGGCCTGGGTGCCAAGGACCCCCGATCGGGTTTGGCTGAAAAAATAGCAGACGTGAATGGTCAGCTTCTCTACCAAGTCCATTAAGTCCCCACAAAGCTGGGCCCCACGGACCTGGGTCTCTGGTGTCCTCAGCATCCCTGTGTGGCTTCTTGAGTCTGACTCTGAGGACACCCCAGGAGGCTGCTGATCACAGAATAAGGGGTGTATGGATCCTTCAGGGCGCAGGGAGTTATTGGGGCACCTCATGTCACTCCTGGGGCAGTGGCTTAGGATTCGGGCTGGCTCCAGACTTCCTCCTTCACCTCTTCATCCCAGGGCTGTGTGGCCTGGGTAGCAGCCCTGATTCAGAACCAGGTGGGAGAGGCCTTGGCTGTCACTTAGCCCCCTTGCCACCTCACATGAGACACTGTCTCCACAGTGGGTGAGATGGTCCCAGGCATGGGGCCCCCTTTGCCCTGCGGGACCGTTCACTCCATGCCTGGACTAGACCATTCTCACACCTGGCTGAACTCTTGGATCTGGCTCTGGCCAGGGCTCCTACCCGTGTCCTCTCCACGAATCCTCTGGGTCAGTGACACTGATTCTCTTGTTCCCCTGGCTCAAGGCTTATTGCCCTGACATCCTTGGAGGGGTGCTCTGGAGCAAGCGGCCCCTGCTCCTGGCATCTGTTGATGTTGGGATGGTGGTTCAGGGAGCTCGCACAGAGGGGAAAGGATGTAAAAACCATAGGAGGCGTTGAGGGGTCTTTCCCCAGCCCCCGCCTGTCTGAGCAGCATGTCCATTACATAGGCGCTCAGCACTTGCCCAGAAGCTGCTTAGTGTAGAGGAGGAAAAGGCAGAAAAAGAGGTGCAGAAGGAAGGGCCAGGCAGTAGGGCTGGTGGGGCCGGGGCCCTCTCCACTACTGAACGCTCCAGAGGGTGACTCGGGAGGGGACCTGGTGCTGGAGCCCACCAGGGGGTGGCAGGTTCCAGCACTGGCTCATCAGTTCCCCCACAAAGGCCTCAAAGTGCCTGAGCACGGTGGCATCCTCCAGGACCCATGCCTGGGAGAACTGGTCCTGAAAGAACTCCCTCCCACAGGCTGGACTGGGACAGGTTCATGGTCACTCATGGGACAGGGAGGGCATCAGGCCAGGAGGTGTTCCTGGGAGGGGTTGGTGCCTACACCCTGTTTCCAACACTGCCACCTCCCACTGGGCAGCATTGGGTCGTTCTGTGGCCACCCCTGGGGTCCAGCTGTGCACAGGAGGCCACGGCCGGGGGGACGCCCAGGCAGGGAGGTGCCCAGCACACTCCTACCTTTCGCATGGATCATTCATTTCAAGGGTGGGCTTGGGGTCTGGGAGAACTCGCTCTGCCCTGCCCAGCCCTACAGGCCAGGCCTGGTCATCCCTGGCCATCCCTTCTGACCAGAGCATAGGGTCATGGGGACAGCTGTCTGTCCCGTGAGCTCCCCAGGAAACCTCAGGCACAGGGGTACTTGCTTCTGTGAACCTTGAAGGCTGTGGGTGCCATTGCCATTATTGCATGCTTCATCTTCAGGCTGAACCCCAAGGGGATCTGTGGGGACAGCAGGTGTGAAAGGACCTGGCCCTTCCAGGCTGGAAGCTGGTGGCCCAAGCAGGGCCCACTGTAGTTTCAGTCCCCTGGAGTGCCAAGGACCCCTCCCCATGGAATGAGCTGCCACTGTGAGGCTGGGTCAGAAGAGGTCTTGCAGCTCCTCATGGAGGGCACTCATCTCAGCAGGGATGTGGCTCCTGGAACGAGGGGCTCCCCAGGGCCTTGGACTTCCCTGGGCTCTCCCAAGTGGAGACCTGGCCCGTTCTGCCCTGGCCTTTGCTGTGGGATGCCCCTTCTCGAGCGTCGCCTACCTTGTGTGCCCTATGGGGACCCGCCTGTGCCTCCTGCTGGATGGGGGTGAGCCAGGTCCTCCTGGGGGAGCTGGACCTCTGGGCTGGGGGAGCCAGGCAGTGCAGGGCAGGAGGGTCCCTGGGCTGGGGGCTTCCAGTGCTTCATTACCCCCATTTAAAGCACCAGAGAAGCCAGTGTAAACATGGAATTCTGGCTGGGCGCGGTGGTTCAAGCCTGTAATCCCAGCACTTTGGGAGGCCGAGACGGGTGAATCACGAGGTCAGGAGATCGAGACCATCCTGGCTAACATGGTGAAACCCCATCTCTACTAAAAAATACAAAAAACTAGCCGGGCGTGGTGGCAGCGCCTGTAGTCCCAGCTACTCGGGAGGCTGAGGCAGGAGAATGGCATAAACCCGGGAGGCGGAGCTTGCAGTGAGCTGAGATCTGGCCATTGCACCCCAGCCTGGGCGACAGAGCGAGACTCCGTCTCAAAAAAAAAAAAAAAAGAAAAAAAAAGAAAAAAAAAAAAAAACATGGAATTCTGGGCACGCAGCTCATCCTTGTCCTGATGGGAGGAGCAGAGGTGCTCAGAGCCCCTTGGGCCGCCCCCAAAACATCCCTATTTCAGGCCCCTCTGCAGCCATTCCCTAAGGGGCAGAACACTGGGCAGCCCCAGGGCGCCCCGCCACACCTGCCCCCCGCATGGACTTTCGGTGGACATGCTTCCCTTAGCCTAGTTCAGCCAGAGCACAGCCCCCATCCCAGAGCCTCTGCCTGCTCCAGAGCAGAAAAAGGAAACCCAACTACAATCCCATGGAGACCTCCACATCCCAGGTCTGGCCCCTGCTGGGACTCGACCTCTCAGCCCCCATGAGGAGGAGCCAGAACCTCCCTCTCCCCCCGATCCCCAAGCCTCTGGGGAAGAGCCAAGGGGACCGTCTCCTCACCAAGTCCTCATGAGCTTCGGGGATGATGTGCGTAACACGTGTCCCGGCTGGGCTTAGAGTCTCTGGGGCCTGGCACAATTTGAACTGTAGAATCCTGAGAGCCCGCACCTTTTCACAAAATCAAAGCCTGCTCCCTAGATGTGGAGCGGTCAGCTGGAAGAGCTAGGCACTGGCAGGGGTCCTCAAACCCCCAGACCTCCCACCCTCCCATTTGGCCACTCCAGCATGCAGCCTTGACCCAGGAGAGGAGGGGCAGGAACGTCCCCTGGATCCTGGCAGGAGGAGCTGCCCAATGCAGCCCTGAGCTGAGGTATCAGGAGGAGAGGCCTGCCATGGAGGCCGAGAGGGAGGAACGTGGCAGGCAGGGGCCAGCAGGGTGAGTGGGGTGGGTGCTGGGGGTGCATTACCGTCTTCTGGAAGTTCGTGGGGTCAGGCCGGGGGACATGCGATGAGGAAGCATTACTGTCTGGGTTTCATCTGCCTGTCCGAGGGTGGCGAGGGCAGCTAGGAGCACAGTCAGCCACCAGGAGGCAGGAGGACCCTCAGGGAGGTGAGCGTTGCCTGCGCAGTCGAGGCTGGAAGACTGAGGCTCCAGGATACAGAAGGCAGCCACAGGGAAGCTGCAATGCCCTCTGCTGATGGGGATGAGAGGCGTCTAAGTCAGGGTGTGGGGGTCCCTATCCAGTCCCAGGCTCCTACGTGACCCACAGCAGGCAACATCCCAGAGGCTCCAAATGAGCTGGGGACACAAGGCAGGCACCTTGCCTGGAAGCTGGGATCACCTAGCCAGGGTGACCGTCCCCAGGCCTGGCTGCGTGAGTCCCTGGGGGCAGCTGTCCACCTACCCTGCAGGGAGTGGCTCTCACTGGCCAGCAACTGAGCCTGCACTCAGAAGGTGTCTTTTCCGGGCAGATAGAGGAGAGTGGCAGCAATGCAGCTCATGACCCTACAGTAGCCCAACTCCTGCAAGAGCCAGAGTCACCATGGAAGGATGTCACCTGGGAGGGCTGAGGTCACCCGAGAGTACTGACGTCATTGGGGAGGCTTGCCACAGGCCCTGGGGAATTTGGGGTGCAGCCTCTTCACCCCTCTCCTGACACTGGGTGTCAGGACTGAGCGGGTCATGCATGTCTCAGTTGACAAGGAGTCCAAAGAGACCCCTATAGCGAGCGTCCAAGCCCATGTGGCCCAAGAGGACATAGGAGAGGACCATGGATGTCCCTCCCGTTCAGATGCCAGACCAGGAAGGCCACCGTGCCAGGCTTGGGACAGCATCTGTGAGCTAGGCTGGCCAACAGGGCGGGCTGGGGGCCTGCTGCATACAGGGTCCTGGGAAGACCCAGGGGCTGCCTGCCAGGTACGAGAGGGAGGCTGGGTCCAGACCCTGTGTGTGCGGCACATGGAGCCAGCTCAGTGGCTGTCCCTCCAGGAGTGATCTGGAAACTGGGGACACACGGGGAGCAGGCACTTTGAGAACCCCCTCCCTGTCTGCTGCGCTCCAGTGGGGTTCGGGCAGAGGGGACATCGGATCCCTGCCAGTTTTCCAGTGAAGAAACAGCTTCCGCGGGAACCACTCTCATTTCGTGACAAGAGCCACATCCGTGGGGCACTGTGGCAATTTATCAAAAATGCCTCCTGGGAGGACCATTCTGGGACACTGACCAGCTCCTGGGCCTTGGGGCAAGCCCAGGAAGAAGGCGTCATTTCTTGTTCTGAGATTGGGGGTCAGGCTCAGGTCAGACCAGGAATCCGTGCCTGAGCCCCCTCCATCTCAGCATGACCCCTCTGAGACCCTCCCACCCAGCCTTGCTTGAATGTTCAAGCCAGCAGCGAGCTTGAGTCCTACCCGCTGCGTCTTGGTAGGTATCAGATACTGAATTTTAAAGAAGTGATGACACCCCGACCCAAGATACCCATGCCTGTGGGTATGGGAATGTGACCCGGGAATATTGTTGCCCGGGAATACTCACGGGGTTAGATGCAGAATACGCCACCAGGACAAGAAAGAAGTGCTGCAGCCTAGGAAAGAGAGAAAAGAGGGTTTGGGTTCACACGGATGCTATTTTGTTCTCTCTGTCGTGTTTCAACGAGGAATCCAATTCCATGTCCAGATGATGTGCAGAATAAGCAGTGAGCTCTTCAGGGTCACTGAGTTTCATGAAATGTTTTGGTAACAGCGGATTTTACTATTCCCGTGTTGAAGGTTGTCTTGGTAGCCTTCAACTGTGGGTGACGGTGAATCAAGCCGTGGACGTGGCATGCAGGCTTTACGTGGCCATCAGTTTTCAAATCAGTGGGGTCAGTCTCTGAGACTCTTCTGGGACATGTGGCGCGAGGTCCACTGAGTTTCGTGAAGAGCCGTCCAATGGGTTTCCAAAGGGGCTGTGCCCTATCACATTCCCACCTGGCAGGGACGAGGGTCCCCGGGGCCCCACATCCTTCCGGCATTTGGTGTCGTCAGTGTTGCTTGGGAAGGTTCCCGAGCCCCTCATCCTGCCACCCTCCCATGGGTCACCGCACTTTCCACCATTTCTCATGATTTTGTTCATTGCTCTCTGTCTCCTTGGGAGCCACTTGGGCTGTGGCCCCACATATCCCAGCCAGGCCCAGGGCTTGGAGCCAGGAAGGCACTCGGTTCATGGTGCTAGCTTCCCCCTGGGCCTGGAGAGCTTTTGGTGGCTCTGCCACCCCTCCTGGGTGACCCCTGCCTCTCCTCTGGTGAAGCTCCCATCCCTCTGGTTCACCCCACCTCCCCAGGGAATCTCCAGCCCCGCAAGCCTCACTGTATTGTGGCTGGAACATCATGTGATTTCTTAGTGTACGGCTGACATCCAGGTTGATCTGGTGGAAGTTCCCAGGGGGACCTCTTTCCCTTCATCTTCATGACCTCCAGGGCAGGGGCAAGAAGAGGAAGCAGCCTCCGAACAGACAGTAGACTCGCTGCCCCACACGGCAGTCATCCACAGGCAGTCCTTAAGGAAGGAAGGAAGGAAGGAAGGAAGGAAGGGTTTCCTTCTGCAGAAAGCTCCTCCTCTGGCTTGGTTCCTTACAATCCAACTAGTCCTGGAGCTTAGCTCACCTTTGGTGCTGGTGTCACCGTCTCTGCCCAGGATGTTCATCTGACCACGCCCCCTCCACCTTCAACCCAGGCTCCGCGTTCCCTCCAGCTGGAGGCTTGGGCTCCTGTCACAGCCTGGCCTGTTTGTCCTGCTCTGGCTGACTTCGGAAGGGTTATACCTCATATTTCCAGCAGTTCTCGGCCTTCACCTTCTGGATGTCCAGGAAGTGTGACCACACTTGGCCCCACGCCTCTGGAGAATTCCTTTATACACTCTGTCAATCAACTTGGGACAGAACACTCTGGAGAAACAGGCTCTGGGGCAGCCCCAGGGAGGATCAGAGCCTGAGGATTCTGGAAGTCTCCAGCCTTTGACTTGTTGGTTTTTCAGGAGAGGTGCAGTCTACCTAGGACCAGACCTCCCTCCCACGATTCAGAATTATGAATTCTGATCTTGACCTATTCCTTCCTTCGGCTTGCCAGGGAGTGTCCCTATCCCTGAGATAGTGCAGGCCCATGCCCTGGCATCACACTGTCTCCAGCAAGCTGAGGTTTGCAGGGACAAACAGGAGAGCTGGTGACCAGACCTGCTGTCCCGAGTGAGGACAGTGTGTCACCCACCCTCTGAGAGGCAGGCAGTGCCAGGACCCAGCCATGGGAGCCCGTCCCCCTGACTCTGTAGAAAGCGGTCATGGGGCCCTCCCTCCCCATGTCATCTCCTTGCCACTCCTGTATCCCTGCCCGTCTTGAAGCATCTTGAGTCATTTCTCTGTGTCTCTCATCTCCCGACGTCTTTGCTGTCAACTATGATGACAAGAAGTTAGCGGAGCTGCCAAGGCTTCCTGGAGCAGCCTTTGGACGCTGTATCCTGGGCTCCGAGGCCCTGACAGGACTGAACCACAAAAAGAACCAGGAAAGGGCAGGCTCCAGGGACTGAGACCTTCTGACTGAACAGGCATCCGTGACCTGGCCTCATGACCTGGGACATGCCATCCTCAGGCCACAGACACCGGACTTTGGTCAAGTACCAGCCTCCAGGTGGGCTCCTAGTGCAAGCAGGCAGCAACCCCCGAGCTGTGACTGCAGTTCTCAATTTGGAGTTTGGTCAAACCACCATGGGGACAGAGTCTTGCGGTCGGGTCCAGCACGAACTGCCGCCCCTCCTAGGGACAGCCTGTCTTTCCCACTCACCACTGCCGGTGCACGTGGGCTGCTGACCACCCGCCCAGTCCTCCTGTCCCTGGACCAGCCTCTCAGGCAGCAGGTCTTACCTTTGCCTCCAGGGCACTGATGGATGGCAGCTTCGTCTCACCGTAAGGCAACCCAGGCAGAGCCGAAGACCTGCGCTGGGCTGGGAGCTGTCCTTCTTCTCCCCTAGTGGTCCTAGGAAAGGACCAACCTTGTCTCTCCCCGCCACACCCCTGGCCTCAGCCCAGGAGACACACAGGGAAGGTAGGAAGAGAGTCTCCCTGTGGGCTGATGCCTGTGAAGGGACAGGAACTGGGAGAAGAGGGGTGTGTGGTGGGCAGGGACCACTAGGGTCCTGTAGAGCATGGGCTTGGACTACACAGCGGGGCTGCCCCTCCTGGGCTGGAGGCAGTGCTCTCTGCAGGAACTGAGAATGTCCAGGCCTAAGAAAGGATGTGTACGGCCCAGGGTGGGTGACCGGGTCCCAACAGCAGTCCCCGAGAGAGTGATCACATTACCAGGCCGGGATCCCGAGATCTGCCCAGTGCACTGAGGGTGCACCTGGGGCCTGTCCCACCTGATGTCCCCAAGTGCCCCACAGGGTCTGATCTCCCAGCCTCCATCTACCTCCCCTGGGGGGTGGGGGCTTGCTTTGAGTTGTCTGCACCTTTCTGAATGGAACTAATGTACTTCTTACATATATTGACTGATGTCTCATGTCTCCTTAAAATGTATAAAAGCAAGCTGTGGGCCGGGCATGGTGGCTCACACCTGTAATCCCAGCACTCTGGGAGGCCGAGGCAGGCGGATCATGAGGTCAGGAGATCAAGACCATCTTAGCTAACACAGTGAAACCCCATCTCTACTAAAAAATACAAAAAATTAGCCTGGTGTGGTGGCGGGTGCTTGTAGTCCCAGCTACCCAGGAGGCTGAGGCAGGAGAATGACGTGAACCCGGGAGGCGGAGCTTGCAGTGAGCCGAGATCACGCCACTGCACTCCAGCCTGGGTGACAGAGCAAGACTCCGTCTCAAAAAAAAAAAAAAAAAAAAATTATTTGATTATCTGGGCGTGGTGGCAGGCGCCTGTAATCCCAGCTTCTCAGGAGGCTGAGGCAGGAGTATTACTTGGACCTGGGAGGCAGAGGTTGCAGTGAGCTGATATTGTACCACTGTACTCCAGCCTAGATGACGGTGCGAGACTCCGTCTCAAAAAAAAAAAAAAAACCAAGGTGTGTCCCGACAACCTTAGGCACATGTCGTCAGGACTTCCTGAGACTGTCACGGGCACATCCTCAACCTTGGCAAAATAAACCTTCTAAATTAACTGAGACCTGTTGCAGATTTTCTGGGTTCACCCCTCAAAGGGTAAAGAGTCATGCAAATTAAGACAAGTGGCACTGGTTCCCTGACCAGGAATCGAACCTGGGCTGAAGTCATAAAAGCCCATATTAGTCCCTGTACCACAGGGGGGAGTGTAAATTCAATAGGAATCCAAAGCAGGCAGCACAAGCATTTAAAGGACTTTAACAGGGGAGGAGTTGCTACGCTAGAAAGGAGGTTGGCATGAGTTGGGGAGATGTGTCCTGCCTCAGTGAGGCCTTTCTAAAAACAAAACCCGGCCGGGTGCGGTGGCTCAAGCCTGTAATCCCAGCACTTTGGGAGGCCGAGATGGGCGGATCACAAGGTCAGGAGATCGAGACCATCCTGGCTAACACGGTAAAACCCCGTCTCTACTAAAAAATACAAAAAAAACTAGCTGGGAGTGGTGGCGGGCACCTGTAGTCCCAGCTACTCGGGAGGCTGAGGCAGGAGAATGGCGTGAACCCGGGAGGCGGAGCTTGCAGTGAGCCGAGATCCGACCACTGCACTCCAGCCTGGGTGACAGAGCGAGACTCCGTCTCGAAAAAAAATAATAACAAATAAAAAATAAAAACAAAACCCATCCCTGGGGTGAGATTGGTGGTAAGGGTGGGAACAAAGGACTCACTGCGGAATCCCGAGGTGATCGGTGACTTTGTAGCTGTCAATATCCTCAGGCCCCATGTCTGCAGGAGCCTCCGCTCAGTGTCCCTGTGACCCAGAGGGGATTCAGGGTGAGGGGACAGAGGTGAGGGGTGTGGAGGCACGAAGTTCCCAGCAGCTGGTCCTGGCCCTGCATCCGAAGGGAGCCCAGGACACTCCAACCAGGACACAGCTGGAGACGGGCGGCCCCACCTCCCTCGAGGGAACAGCCCGACTCGGACCTGCTCACATTTGTCAATGATGTCCCTGCTCCTGCACGGGCAGGGCAGCTGTAATCCTCTTCCACGTTCATCCTGTGAGACAACATTGTCCAAAGGCCACGCTGCACCCGGGTGCTTCAGAGAACACCCAAACTGCTTCCACCCAACTCTGACACACCGCTGGCCAGGTGAACCCCATGCCACCACCACTCCAGGTGAAAAGGGGCCAGACCTAGGGTCCCCATGCCTGCTGGGATCTCTGGAGTCCCTGCCCCAGCCAGAGGTGGGCTTCTTCCTGAGGATTGGAGAACGGGGGACCTAAACACAGAGGCCTATTGTGCCCAAATGCCCTGAATCAGGCACACACGGGAGGAACGGTGTCCATTTGCCAAGGGTGAGGGGCCCGTGGTGCGCTATTTCAGACACGCAGGCAGACTGGGGTCAGGGACCAGAGAGCTCCGTATGCTCAGCCTCCCAGGGTCACGCAGGGACCATGAAGATGCCCAGATTCTTACAGGGAACAAGACACCTCGTGACTGCTCCATTTCACCCCCATCTCCACTCCCTCTGGCCAGCGAAGCCACTTCAAGAATAACACCAACCAAACGGGAGGGTGCTTGGTTTGGGGTCAACGCAGCCTCTCGGCTCATGAAGATGTCTCAGGTAGAGAGACAGTGGATCCCAACTTCTGAGCTGTCAACAGAGGAAGGAGCCTCGTGTTCTGGGGTCACTGAGAAAGAACTCTGAGGACTTGGTCCTGGAGAACCCCAGAGGGTCCCTTCCCACGAACATTCAGAACAAAGAAAGGGCGAGGTCCATAGAGGAACAGACAGAGAAAGGGCCTCGTGGGGAAGAGCCCTAGTGCCCAGTGAAGGGGAGCAACGATCATCAGCCTCCAGCCAACCCTCCAGGGCACCTTCATTATCCACAACTGCCCGAGGACAGAGGGCTCCCACCCCACTCCCAGACAAAAGACCCCGTATGTCCAGTGGGTCCCACAGCGACCCCCACTGACTGCACCTGAAGTCTGGGTTGATGAGATCTTCTCTTGCAGGGACCCACCTTAGGGCACAGACCTGGATGGAAGACCACCCTCCACCCCCACCCACAGGGGCTCTTCCAAAGCCAGGCTCTGTCCTATTGCTGTCAAAACTTTTGGAAAGACTTGGGATCTAGGGCATAAGGGGCACCGCGTAAGGCAGTGAGTCCCACACAGCACAGGGCAGGGGTGAGACCATGGCCTAGGGTCACGTCTGGGTCCCTGGACCAGTGACCACCCCTATAACTTAAAGACGTCTCACCTGTCGAATGGCTACGCTTGGGGACAGCACCCACCCCCTGGAGTCACCACGAGGATGAACAAGACAACCGTGTACATGGTCAACACAGAACAAGCGCTGGTGAGTACCCAGGAATGACCCTCTTTGGCAGCTGCTCAGAGACCAGCATCACCCACCAGGTAGTGACTGTCCCCAAGTCAGCAGGGAAGGAAGAGAGCAGGTCAGGCTCTCGAGTCAGATCTGGCAACTGTTCTGAGATGTGCCTCTCGCCTAGAAAAGAGCCCTACATGTACAACACACAGACACTGACGTGTCTCTGACTGCTCCATGACACAGAGGCAGGCGGGTAGGTGTTTGGCATGGTAATATTTTGGGGTCACAGCACCCACAAAGGTCCCAGAGTCAGCGTCCTTCGCCCCCTGAACTGTCCACCTGAGTCTGTGTGATGTGTCTGTGCATGTGAGCATCACGTGTGGGTGAACACATGTGTGAGTGCGTGTGTCACTTCTCAGGCCAGGCCTGGCTGCCCCACTCACGTGCACACCCACGTCCTCATCACTGTCACCCCAGGGCCCATGGTCAGCATCAGAGCATCCATGGGTGCTGCTCAGTCTCTGCTTCTCCACATGGGTCCGTCCTGGGGATGTAGACAGCGTGGGGGCAGAGGACAGAGAGCTGGTCCCTCCCTTGGGGGACTCAGGTAGTATGTAAAGTGCTAGGCTGAGGGACAGGACTGGATTCAACTCACCTTCTCACCTCCTCCTCCCAGTAGACCTCCGGGGGGCTGTGACTCAGGGATGGAGGCAAGGAGGCATCAGGGACAAACTGCCTACCTTAGGTCACCCAGCAGCCAACTGACCAGACCCCACTGACCCAGTCCCCGCTGACCAGGTACCACTGGCAAGTTCCCCAATGACAAGGCCCCCACTGAACCAGGCCTTGGATGACCAAGTCCCTGTTAACCAATCCTCCCTGACCAGCTTCCTTTTTTTTTTTTTTGGACATCTTTTTTTAACTTTTTTTTTTTTCTTTTTTTTTGAGACAGGGTGTCACTCTGTCGCCCAGGCTGGAGTGCAGTGGCACGATCTTGGCTTACTGCAGAGTTGACCTCCTGGGCTCAAACGATTCTCCCACCACAGCCTCCTAAGTAGCTGGGACTATAGGTGCACACCACCACACCCGGCTACTTTTTGTATTTTTAGTAGAGGTGGGTTTCGCTATGTTGCCAAGACTGGTCTAGAACTCCTGAGCTCAAGCGATCCTCCCGCTTGGGCCTCCCAAAGTACTGGGATTACAGAGATGAGTCACCACTCCCAGCCCCTGACCAGGTTCCTAATGACAAGGCCCCCGCTGATCAGACCCCTGACACACAGTGCCCAAAGTCCTCTACCAGTGCCCCCTGACTCAGCCCACAGACCCTCTTCCTGTGGCTGCACCCGCAGGCCAGTCCCTGGGGGTCTTCTTAGGACAGGGCTCCTCATCCAGGACAGTCAGCCTCAGGCTCCAGGTGTCCCCACAAGACTCTCTGGGTCCGTCTCCAAGGGGACAGTGAGGGGTCCTGGCACCAGCTGGACATGTCACCCGGCCCTGTTCCTGAGCCTTGGAGCCAGAGGAACAGAGGGATGTTTGTCAGACCAGGCTCCCCCTTCTGCTGGGCCTCCCAGGGCCCTTCCAGCAGAGCCTGGATCTAGAAACACAGTAGAGGCAACGTGGTAGCCAGCCCAGGACCCCCCAGGCTGGGCTGAGGACCACATACAGAGACTCTCCCCAGGCAGCCAGGAGACCCTTTGCTAGTTTCACCACACCTGAGCAGATGGGCAGCTGTTCTTCCCACTGGGGCCTAGTGAAGGTCCACGCAGGGAGGGAGCTTTCCACCCCTGCTTCTAAGAAAAATGGCTGGTTCCAGGGGTGGAGCAGAGAAAATACAAGATAAGCTTGAAACATCTTATGTTCATCATCTTATGTTAGGCCAGAAAGTAGGGAAGTGCTAAAAGGAAACCAGTGACAAATCAAAAACACATTAAGTCAGGTTGACATGACTACCACATCAGGGGGCATTTGAGCAGCAAAATAACATGCTTTCCTTCCCTTCTCCCCTCTTCGTTAGTTTTGTTTTGTTTTAGTTCTTTATTCACGTTGAAGGAATGAATAAATAAGAAAGCCATCATTTGGGGCCAGGTGAAGTGGCTCATGCCTGTAATCCCAGAACTTTGGGAGGCAGAGGTGGGGGATCACTTGAGGCCAGGAGTTTGAGACCAGCCCGAGCAACATAGTAAGACCCCATCTCTACAAAAATGAAAAAATTAGCCAGGCGTGGGAGCACAGGCCTGTGGCCCCAGCTACTCAGGAGGCTGAGGTGGGAGGACTGCTTGAGGCGAGGTTGCAATGAGCTACGATCACACGGCTGTGCTCCAGCCCGGGTGACAGAGGGAGACCCCCTCTCATAAAAAAGAAACAACAAAACAAAAAAAAGAGTGAAAGAGGAAAGAAGAATTGGACGAAGTGGGGAGATTATCTCACACTTTAAAAGGGTAAAACCACTACTGGGCATTTGGCTGAGAATATAAAATGAAGTAGAGACAAGATAAATTATACAGATCACATAATTGATATAATAAACAAATTTATTAAACTCTGTCTTTTCCTTATGTGTTATTAGCATAACTATTATGATAGTTTGACCTGAATTAAAATACAGAGTAGATAGGCATGGCCATGGTGATACAAACAGGCTTATTTTTAGTTGAGAAGAAAGGCAATTCAGCCGGGTGCGGTGGCTCACGCCTGTAATCCCAACACTTTGGGAGGCCGAAGCAGGTGGACTATCTGAGGTCAGGGGTTCAAGACCAGCCTGGCCCCTGGCCAACATAGTGAAACCCCATCTCTACTAAAAATACAAAAATTAGCTAGGCATGGTGATGCGTGGCTGTAATCCCAGCTATTAGGGAGGCTGAGGCACGAGAATCACTTGAACTGGGGAGGTGGAGGTTGCAGTGAGCCGAGATCGCAGCACTGCACTCCAGCCTGGGCGACAGAGTGAGACTCCGTCTCAAAAAAAACAAGAAAGGCAACTCAATATTCTGCTGAGACACAATGTTCCATCACATAAAAAGTTAAAGGCTTAGGAATATTATTTTAGCTTTGAGGTATCTGGATTACCACATTTAGACAGAGTTCCTAAATTGGCCAGGCATGGTGGCCTGTATCCCAGCACGTTGGGAGGCCAAGGCACGTGGATCACTTGAGGCCAGGAGTTCAAGACCAGCTTGGGCAACATGGTGAAACCCCATCTCTACTAAAAATACAAAAATTAGCCAGACGTGGCGGTGCATGCCTGTAATCCCAGCTACTGGGGAGGCTGAGGCAGGAGAATTGCTTGAACTCAAGGTTGCAGTGAGCCGAGATTGCACCACTGCACTCCCGCCTGGGCAACAGAGCAAGATACTGCCTAAAAAAAAAAAAAAAAAAAAAAAAAAAAAAAGCTTTATTTAAAAAATTTTTAAAGAGTTCCTAAATCGGCCAGGCACGATGGCTCATGCCTGTAATCCCAGCACTTTGGGAGGCCTTGGCGGGAGGATCACTTGAGGTCAGGAGTTCGAGACCAACCTGGCCAACATAGGGAAACCCCGTCTCTACTAAAAATACAAAAATAAGCCAGGCATGGTGGTGCATGCCTGTGATCCCAGCTACTGGGAAGCTGAGGCAGCAGAATCGCTTAAACGTGGGAGGTGGAGGTTGCAGTGAGCCAAGATCATGCCACTGTACTCCAGCCTAGACAACAAAGTGAAACTCTGTCTAAAAAAAGAGAGAGAGAGAGAGAGAGAGAGAGAGAGAGAGAGATAAATTGGTGAGGAGGGCATGACCAGCAGTTCAGTAATGGCAGAGAAAAAAACAGACAGGGAAAAGGGCTAAAGTTGGAGAGCTAACCTTACCTCACTCTACGAGCTGGCTAACCTCACTCTAAGTCTCAGCTCAGGCGTGATCTCAGAGCGTGACCCTGTCTCAAAAAATAACAAAAATAAATAAAATATCAATGCCTAGTATAGGATGAATATTTGTGTGTGTGTGTGAGACAGGGTCTTGATCTGTTACCCAGGCTGGAGTGCAGTGGCACAATCATGGCTCACTGTAGCCTCAACCTCCCAGCCTCAAGTGATCCTCCTGCCTCCGCCTCCTGCGTATCTGGGACTACAGGTGTGTGCCACCACACTCAACTGATTTTTTTATTTTTTTGTAGAGACAGGGTCTCAGAATGTTGGCCTGGGCTGGTCTCAAATTCCTGACCTCAAGCGATCCTCCTGCCTCAGCTTCCCAAAGTACTGGGATTACAAACGTGAACCACCATGCCCAGCAAAATTGATAACTTTTGTGTTTCAAAGGACACCATCAAAAAAGTGAGAACACCTTTTGGGATCCTTGTGCACTGTTGGTGGGAATGAAAAATGCTATGGCTGCTAGGAAAAAAGAGTATGGCCATTCCTTACATAAATAATAAATACGAAGTAATCATATGATCCAGGAAGTCCGCTTCTGAGCATACCTTAAAAAACTGAAAGCAGACCGGACGCGGTGGCTCAAGCCTGTAATCCCAGCACTTTGGGAGGGCGAGACGGGCGGCTCACGAGGTCAGGAGATCGAGACCATCCTGGCTAACATGGTGAAACCCCGTCTCTACTAAAAAATACAAAAAACTAGCCGGGCAAGGTGGTGGGCGCCTGTAGGCCCAGCTACTCGGGAGGCTGAGGCAGGAGAATGGCGTAAACCCGGGAGGCAGAGCTTGCAGTGAGCTGAGATCCAGCCACTGCGCTCCAGCCTGGGCGACAGAGCGAGACACCGTCTCAAAAAAAAAAAAAAAAAAAAAAAACTGAAAGCAGCAACTCACATATTTTTTCATCCATGTTCACAGGCATATGATTTACCACAGCCAAAGGTGGAAGCAACCTAAGTGTCCATGAAAGGATAAATAAGGCCGGGGGAGGTGGCTCATGCCTGTAACCCCAGTGCTTTGGGGGACCTAGGTGGGCAGATCTCTTGACCCTAGGAGTTTGAGACCAGCCTGGGCAACATGGTGAAACCCCACCTCTGCTAAAATTACAAAAATTAGCTGGGCATAGTAGCACACGCCTGTAACCCCAGCTACTCAGGAGGCTGAGCCGTGAGGATCGCTTGAACCCAGGAGGTGGAGTGCAGTAAGCCGAGATCTTGCCATTGCACTCCAGTGAAACCACAGAGCAAGACTCTCTCAAAAATAAATAAATAAATAAATAAATAAATAAATAAATAAATAAATGGATAAATAGATCCAGAAATGTGATATCTACGTACAATAGGATATAATTCGGCATTAAAAAGAAATAAATTGGGGACGTGTGCAGTGGCTCATGCTCCCAGCACTTTGAGAAGCCAAAGAGGGCGGATCACCTGAGGTCAGGAGTTCCAGACCAGCCTGGCCAACATGGTGAAACTCCATCTCTACTAAAATACAAAAATTAGCCGGAGTAGTGGTGGGCACCTGTAATTCCAGCTACTCAGAAAGCTGAGGTAGGAGAATCGCTTGAACCTGGGAGGCAGAGGTTGCCGTGGCTGAGCACCACTGCACTCCAGCCTGGGCAACAAGAGCGAAACTCCATCTCCAAAGAAAAAAAAAAGTAAATTGGCCAGTGGCAGTGGCTCACACCTGTAATCCCAGCACTTTCAGAGGTTGAGGCAGGAGGATCGCTTGAACCTAGGAGTTCGAGACCAGCCTGGGCAACGTAAGGAGACGCACATCTCTACAAAAAATAAAAAAATTAAAACAATTAATTAGCCAGGCTTGGTGGTGCATGCCTGTGGTCCCAGATACTTAGGAGGCTCAGGTTGGAGGCTTGCTTGAGTCCAGGAGTTGAAGACTGCAGTGAGCAATGATCACGCCACTGCACTTCAGCCTGGGCCACAGAGCAAAAGCCTGTCCTTTAAGAAAAAAAGAAGAGGTAAATTCTAACACATACTACAAGGTGAAGCTCGAGGACATTATGCTAAGTGAAATAAACACGTCAGAAAAGGACAAATACTTTATGATGCCATTTACATGAGATACCCCCAGTCAAATTTACGAATTCAGACAGTAGAATGGAGGTTGCAAAAGGCCTTGAGGGAAGGAGTGCACAGGGAGTTGTGCAACGAGACAGGTATCAGGGTTGCAAGATGAAAACAATTCTGGAAAGTGGGTTCACAATCTAAATGTATTTTTTTTTTTTTTTTTTTTGAGACGGAGTCTCGCTCTGTTGCCCAGCCTGGAGTGCAGTGGCGCCATCTCGGCTCACTGCAAGCTCCGCCTCCCGGGTTCACGCCATTCTCCTGCCTCAGCCTCCCGAGTAGCTGGGCCTACAGGCGCCTGCCACCTCGCCTGGCTAGTTTTTTGTGTGTTTTTTTTAGTAGAGATGGGGTTTCACCGTGTTCGCCAGGATGGTCTCGATCTTCTGACCTCGTGATCCGCCCATCTCGGCCTCCCAAAGTGCTGGGATTACAGGCTTGAGCCACCGCGCCCGGCCTTCTAAATGTATTTTAACAGTACTGAAGAGAACACTTAAAATGGATGGGAGGCAAAGAATACATTCGGCTTAAATGCAAACGTCCTGGCAGGGACAAACCGGACTGAAGCCAGGCCAGTTCAACCACGCCCCTTCCTGCTCCCTTGTCACTCAGTGACAAAGAGGCGGGGCCATTGGATCTGTCCAATCAGGACCTCAGCTGAAAAGATGTGGGGGGGGCGGCCATGGTGCGCATGCGCAGTGCAGACGTCGCCATTCCTGGCCCATGGCAAGATTGCTTTTCACCTGCCTCTGAGGGCGAAGGTGGCTCTGGCGCATCCTTTCTCGCGCCGTGACCTGCAGCTACTGACAGATCCATAGGGAGGACTTCCCGAACTCTGGGAAATGGTGAGTGTGCGGGGCCAGTGTCCGAGGGGAGGTTTCTGGTTAGAACCGTCTGTGGCCGAGGCCGGGGACCTCCTTGCAGTCAACTCTGGGGTCTGCAGACCCGGGGGCCACCACGGGCGCAGTTAGGTCCTCGGTCCTCTCCGTGGGGGCTGGACCGGCAGCCGGGAGCCCCAGCGTCCTATCCCATCCCCGCGGGGCGACCTCGGCCCCCGGCCCTGGAGCCCCTCTGTGGGCAGCTCCGCACCCCGCATCTCCCCGGATTGTTCGGTGACTGCGGGAGGGTCCTGGGGAGATCCCATCTCGGTCTGTGGGGTTTGTGCGTTTAAGAATCCACTTGGCTGGAAACCTTACGAAGAATCCACGGGTGCGTTTCCTCACTTGTGATAACCGAAGCCTGGGGAGGTCCTTGCTGCCGGGGTCAGGAGGACAAGAGGAGCTCCCAGAGGTTCCTGTGACTGCTCAACGCCCCTGCTGTCATCACCAGGGACTGACCCCCCTCTAGTGCTCCCAGCACTCAAGTCTGGGGGTGTTTTTGACCTTCTGAATGTGGGCTTTCTTTTCGAACTGCGAGGACGGGGACTCCTTCATAACTGATCAGAAAGTTTGTGTTTCTTGCCTTTGGACTTCTTGATCAAACATTAATTCTAGCCACCCTTCATTCTAGTTTCCTTTCGCTCTGGGTAATTTTGTTCCCTTGCGTGAATGTGTGCGATTTTTAGTTTCTTTGGTTTCTGGATGAAATTTATCGTGAGTTTGTTCAGGTTTTTAAAATTGTCTTGTTTGTGTTTCTTTATCTGCGTGGTTTCTACCCAAGAGATTTCTCCTATGTTGCAGTGCCATGATGATGGAAAATCTCTGTATGTCATTTCTTCCATATAAGTGGTAGGCTTTTTTTGTTTTGTTTTGTTTTTTGAGACGGAGTCCCGCTCTGTCGCCCAGGCTGGAGTGCAGTGGCGCGATCTCGGCTCACTGCAAGCTCCGCCTCCTGGGTTCACGCCATTCTCTTGCCTCATCCTCCCGAGTAGCTGGGACTACAGGCGCCCACCACCACTCCTGGCTAATTTTTTGTATTTTTAGTAGAGACGGGATTTCACCGTGTTAGCCAGGATGGTCTCAATCTCCTGGCCTTGTGATCCGCCCGTCTCAGCCTCCCAAAGTGTTGGGATTACAGGCGTGAGCCGCCGCGCCCAGCTAAGTGGTAAGCTTTGAGGTGTTTGTGAGAGTGATGTTTATGACATACACCACTTTGATACATTCCGATTGTAAGTGTACGTTGTGATTTTTCTTTCCTCTTGTGGTTATAATAGGTCAGTGTGTTTTTCTCTGAGCAATTATCCAGTGGAAGATTCCTAAGTCTAGAGTCACTGTGGGAATTTTTTTTTCTTTTCTTTTTTTTTTTTTTAAGATGGAGTCTCACTCTGTCGCCCAGGCTGGAGTGCAATGGCGTGATCACGGCTCACTGCAACCTCTGCCTCCCTGGTTCAAGCAATTCTCCTGCTTCAGCCTCCCGAATAGCTGGGATTACAGGCGCCTGCCACCATGCTCGGCTAATTGTTGTATTTTTTAGCAGAGATGGGGTTTCACCATGTTGGCCAGGCTGGTCTTGAACTCCTGACCTCAGGTGATCTCCGTGTCTCAGCCTCCCAAAGTGCTGGGATTACAGGCATGGGCCACTGTGACTGGCTGATTGTGGGCATTTTTTTTGATGCTGATATGTCAGTAATCTAGTTTGGGTACCATATCCTAAAAGGTGTAATATATAGTTTTTCAGAATTGGAATACTAGTTATTATTGTATAAAATAATCATCAATAGGTAATGGTTTTCCTAAGGTGGTTATTTGTAGATCATATCTTATATCTGTCTGTGTACTTGGGTCAAAAGCTAGTAATGAGTCTCCTCGTCTTAATTCAAGTAGGCTTAATATACATTACCTTGAATCTTCACATCCTGATGGTTTGGATGTATCCAGTTGAGCTATAGCTGCCTTATGATCTGCCAGTGTTTTGTAAATAGTTTTCCTGATTGTATTGGGTTTCTTATGTTATTCCAAGTCTGAGTTAGTAAAATACTTCGCTTAGTACATTGGGTTTGCAGTCTTTCCCCATCAAGTTTCCTAATATAAATAGATTGGTTTTTAAGATGCCTACCTTGTACTCAATATTGTAATTAAACACCTTTTGAATTTATATGCGTCATCATTGATTGTATTTCATTAAGTATCTGTGAGATAGAGGAGAGTATGGAAGTGGTAATTGACATGTGGGAAAGTTTGTATTTAAAATCAAACCCTGCTCTTAAGAAATAAAACTGCGGGCTGGGCATGGTAGGTCACACCTGTAATCCCAGCACTCTAAGAGGCTGAGGCAGACAGATCACCTGAGGTCAGGAGTTCAAGACCACCCTGACCAACATAGCAAAATCCGTCTCTACTAAAAATACAAAAAAAAAAATTAGCTGGGCGTAGTGGCACACACCTGTAATCTCAGCTGCTTGGGAGTTTGAGGCAGGAGAATTGGAATTGCTTGAACCCAGGAGGCGGAGGTTGCAGTGAGCCGAGATAACACCACTGCACTCCACTCTTGAGACTCTGTCTCAAAAAAAAAAAATTAAATAAATAAATAAAGGTAGTTTGCATATATTGTAGCCAAGTTTGCCATCCAGTGTGAATTTAGCATGTGTTATGTCAAATTCTGAGTGGTGCTGTGTCTGTTCAGTTTGATTTGTAAAGCTTGTTGGTCTAGGTATGTGTAGCCATTTTAGTAAATTATATTGAAAAATGGGTGAGAGTAAGGTTTTTCACCTGTAGGATGATGAAATATAGCTCTAATATATGTTAAGGTGGAAGCATACTAATGTTGGTTGTCCCTTAAAATATATGTCTCATTGGGTGGTGTTGACTCTGTACATTTTTTTTTGTAAGTTTCTCAGTTGTGGTGTTTAATTGGTACCCTTGAAAACAAGTATATTGGCTGGACGCGGTGGCTCAAGTCTGTAATCCCAGCACTTTGGGAGGCCGAGACGGGCGGATCACAAGGTCAGGAGATCAAGACCATCCTGGCTAACAGGTGAAACCCTGTCTCTAAAAACTAGCCAGGCGAGATGGCGGGTGCCTGTAGTCCTCTGCCTCGGGAGGCTGAGGCAGGAGAATGGCGTGAACCCGGGAGGCGGAGCTTGCAGTGAGCTGAGATCCGGCCACTGCACTCCAGCCTGGGTGACAGAGCGAGACTCCGTCTCAAAAAAAAAAACCAAAAAAAAAAAAAAAACAAACAAAAAAAGAAAACAAGTATATTTAGGACAACTCTGTCTACATAATCTTCTGTTGTTTTAGGATGTGTTTCAGAAGTCGTGTGTGTAGGCCAGGTGTGGTGCTCATACCTGTTATCCCAGCACTTTGAGAAACCGAGGCGATGAATCACCTGAGTCAGGAGTTCGAGACCAGCGTGGCCAACATGGCGAAACTCTGTCTCTACTGAAAATACAAAAAATTAGCTGGATGTGGTGGCAGGTGCCTGTAATTCCAGCTACTTGGGAGGCTGAGGCAGGAGAATTGCTTGAACCCAGGAGGTGGAGGTTGCAGCAAGCCAAGATTGCACCATTGCACTCCAGCCCGGATGACAGAGCAAGACTCTGTCTCTTAAAAAAAAAAAAAAAAAAAAAAAAAAAAAAATTTGTGTGTGTAAAGTGATCAGGATCAGTTAAGATTATTGGGTGGGCCGGGTGCAATGGCTCACACCTGTAATCCCAGCACTTTGGGAGGCTGAGGCGGTTGAATTACGAGGTCAGGAGTTCCAGACCAGCCTGGCCAATATGGTAAAACCCTGTCTCTACTAAAAAATACAAAAATTAGCTGGGTGTGGTGTCGGTTGCCTGTAATCCTAGCTACTCAGGAGGCTGAGGCAGGAGAATCGCTTGAACCCAGGAGGCGGAGGTTGCGGCAAGCCAAGATCGCGCCACTGTACTCCAGCCTGGGCGCCAGAGCAAGACTCCATCTCGTGGGGTGATACAAAAGATTACTGGGTATAATCTTTGTTTCAGTCTAATTCTAGTAGTGAGGATTTTTTTAGTTCTGTCAAAGAATTGTGGTTCTGTCAAATAAGTTTGACTTTTGGCATGATTATAGTAAGGTTGGGGAAGGCAAAATTTCCCAAAAGTGGAAAGTTAGAGAATCATTTTAGTATGTCTTATCCTCTTCTATTATATATTACAGTCCAATGGGTATCCCAGTGGCATTGATATTTTTTCCTGTGGAGGTCTGAAAGTTGTGTATATGTAATATGAATGGTTGGTGTGATAGCTGTGTCTGGTGTTGTACCATCTTTTAGATCTGCTTTGTAATCATAATCTTTACTTCTTTCAAGTCTGGGTTGGTACGAGAATTCATACCAAGTATCAACAAATGACTTGTAGGAGTATATATCATATTTAAGCTTGTCATGTTAGTTCTTCTAGTATACTTTTTTTTTGTTTGTTTTTTTGAGATGGAGTTTTGCTTTTTCACAGTCTGGAGTGCAGTGGCTTGATTTTGGCTCACTGCAACCTCTGCCTTCCAGTTTCAAGCAATTCTCCTGCCTCAGCCTCCTGAGCAGCTGGGATTACAGGTGCTTGCCACCACGCCCAGCTCATTTTTGTATTTTTAGTAGAGTTGGGATTTCACCGTGTTGGCCAGGCTGGTCTCAAACTCCTGACCTTGTGATCCGCCCACTACAGCCTTTCAAAGTGCTGGAATTACTGGCAAGAGCCACCATGCCCGGCCTCAGTATATGGTTTGACTGTGGTACTTGGATTGGTGTTTGGTCTGACAGATTGCTTTTATCTAATGATCTGTTTTGTTTTGTTTCTGTTTGTTTGTTTGATTGTTTGTTTTTGAGACGCAGTCTGACTCTGTTGCCCAGGCTGGAGTGCAGTGGCGCGATCTCGGCTCACTGCAACCTCCACCTCCTGGGTTCAAGCGATTCTCCTGCCTTAGCCTCCCAAGTAGCTGGGATTATAGGCATGAGCCACCATGCTGGCTAATTTTTGTATTTTTAGTAGAGACAGAGTTTCACCATGATGACCAGGCTGGGTAATGGTCTATTTTGATTGGCATGTCTGCTTCTGTGGCATTTTTCTATGTATTATGGGTGCTGTCCATTGGTTTGAGATGTTATTGAATGCTGGATTGTAGCTACATACATTGGCTGAGTTGCATTTATGTGGTCTTCTAAGGGGTATTTGGGAATACATGCCAAGCATCTATAAAAATGCATTGATTGGATGTGTGTGTAGAAACTCTTTAGGCATTCATTTCAAATGGTCTGAGACTGCATATTATTAGTCCCTGATTTTTCTAGCAGTTGTTCAAAAAATAATATGTTTTCATCAAGTACATGTTGTGGAGTGTGTTCTGGTAATCCTGTGATTTTAGGTATGAGTTGGTATTGGATATCTATGTATTCGAGGCTCAGAAATTTTTATGGTGGCTTTAGAAGGAGTGGTAGGAACAGAAGTAGTAGTAGTAGTTGTTGTTGTATCTGTTACATCCCTTTTATATTCTAAAATATTTTAGGCTGCATGCATTGCCTCACACCTATAATCCCAGCACTTTGGGAGGTTGAGGTGGGAGGATGGCTTGAGACCAGCAACATAGGGAGACCCCATCGCTACTAAAAAAAAAATAATAATAACTATTTTAGTCTATTTGTGTCAATCCTATGTTTTATATTAATTATTGGATATGTAATATGTATCTGATTAAACATAACACTGTAACAACTAAGAGATAACAGTACTCGGCCTTGAAGTTCCAAGATTAGGCTGAATAGGAACAGCTCCCAGCGTGAGCAACACAGAAGATGGGTGATTTCTGCATTTCCAATTGAGGTACTGGGTTCATCTCACTGGGGTTTGTTAGACAGTGAGTGCCGCCCACAGAGCAGGGCGAGGCATCGCCTCACCCGGGAAGCACAAGGGGTCGGGGTATTCCCTTTCCTAACCAAGGGAAGCCGTGACAGACGGTATCTGGAAAATCAGGACTCTCCCCTCCTATCCACTTTTCCAACAGTCTTAGCAAATGGCACACCAGGAGATTATATCCTGTGCCTGGCTCAGAGGGTCCCATGCCCAGAGAACCTCGCTCATTGCTAGCACAGCAGTCTGAGATGGAACTGCAAGGCGGCAGCGAGGCTGGTGGAGGGGCGTCCACCATTGCTGAGGCTTGAGTAGGTAAACAAAGTGACTGGGAAGCTCGAACTGGGTGGAGCCCACTGCAGCTCAAGGAGGCCTGCCTGCCTCTGTAGACTCCACCTCTGGGGGCAGGGCATAGCTGAACAAAAGGCAGCAGAAACTTCTGCAGACTTAAACGTCCCTATCTGACAGCTTTGAAGAGAGTAGTGGTTCTCTCAGCACAGAGTTTCAGATCTGAGAACAGACAGAGTGCCTCCTCAAGTGGGTCCCTGACCCCCGAGTAGCCTAACTGGGAGACACCTCCCAGTAGGGACAGACTGACAGGTGTCCCTCTGAGATGAAGCTTCCAGAGGAAGGATCAGGCAACAACATTTGCCATTCTTCAATATTTGCTGTTCTGCAGCTTCTGCTGGTGATACGCAGGCAAACAGCGTCTGGAGTGGACCTCCAGCAAACTCCAACAGACCTGCACCTGAGGATCCTGACTGTTAGAAGGAAAACTAACAAACAGAAAGGACATCCACACCAAAACCCCATCTGTACGTCACCATCATCAAAGACCAAAGGTAGATAAAACCACGAAGATGGGGAGAAACCAGAGCAGAAAAGCTGAAAATTCTAAAAATCAGAGCACCTCTTCTTCTCCAAAGGAATGCAGCTCCTCACCAGCAATGGAACAAAGCTGGATGGAGAATGACTTTGACAAGTTGAGAGAAGAAGGCTTCAGACGATCAGTAATAACAAAATTCTCTGAGCTAAAGGAGGATGTTCAAACCCATTGCAAAGAAGCTAAAAACCTTGAAAAAAGATTAGACAAATGGCTAACTAGAATAAACAGTGTAGAGAAGACCTTAAATGACCTGATGGAGCTAAAAACCATGGCATGAGAACCACGTGATGCATGTACAAGCTTCAGTAGCTGATTTGATCAAGTGGAAGAAAGCATATCAGTGATTGAAGATCAAATGAATGAAATGAAGTGAGAAGAGAAGTTCAGAGAAAAAAGAGTAAAAAGAAATGAACAAAGCCTCCAAGAAATATGGGACTATGTTAAAAGACCAAATCTACGTTTGATTGGTGTACCTGAAAGTGACAGGGAGAATGGAACCAAGTTGGAAAATACTCTTCAGGATATTATCCAGGAGAACTTCCCCAACCTAGCAAGGCAGGCCAACATTAAAATTCAGGAAATACGAGAACGCCACAAAGATACTCCTCAAGAAGAGCAACTCCAAGACACATAACTGTCAGATTCACCAAAGTTAAAATGAAGGAAAAAATGTTAAGGGCAGCCAGAGAGAAAGGTCAGGTTACCCATAAAGGGAAGCTCATCAGACTAACAGCAGATCTCTTGGCAGAAACTCCCCTAGCCAGAAGAGAATGGGGGCCAATATTCAACATTCTTAAAAAAAATAGAATTTTCAACCCAGAATTTCATATCCAGCCAAACTAAGCTTCATAAGTGAAGGAGAAATAAAATCCTTTACAGACAAACAAATGCTAAGAGATTTTATCACCACCAGGCCTGCCTTACAAGAGCTCTTGAAGGAAGCACTAAAGGAAGCACTAAACATGGAAAGGAACAAACGGTACCAGTCACTGCAAAAACATGCCAAATTGTAAAGACCATTCATGCTAGGAAGAAACTGCATCAACTAACAAGCAAAATAACCAGCTAACATCATAATGACAGGATCGAATTCACACATAACAATATTAACCTTAAATGTAAATGGGCTAAATGCTCCAATTAAAAGACACAGACTGGCAAATTGGCTAAAGAGTCAAGACCCATCAGTGTGCTGTATTCAGGAGACCCATCTCACATGCAGACACACACATAGGCTCAAAATAAAGGGATGGAGGGAGATCTACCAAGCAAATGGAAAGCAAACAAAAGCAGGGGTTGCAATCCTAATCTCTGATAAAACAGACTTTAAACCAACAAAGATCAAAAGAGACAAGGCCATTACATAATGGTAAAGGGATCAATTCAACAAGAAGAGTTAACTATCCTAAATATATATGCACCCAGGCCGGGCGCGGTGGCTCAAGCCTGTAATCCCAGCACTTTGGGAGGCCGAGACGGGCGGATCACAAGGTCAGGAGATCGAGACCATCCTGGCTAACATGGTGAAACCCCGTCTCTACTAAAAAACACAAAAAAAAACAACTAGCCAGGCGAGGTGGCGGGCGCCTGTAGTCCCAGCTACTCGGGAGGCTGAGGTAGGAGAATGGCGTAAACCCGGGAGGTGGAGCTTGCAGTGAGCTGAGATCCGGCCACTGCACTCCAGCCTGGGTGACAGAGCAAGACTCCGTCTCAAAAAAAAAAAAAAAAAAAAAAAAAAATATATATATATATATATATATATATATATATATATATATATATATGCACCCAATACAGGAACACCCAGATTCATAAAGCAAGCCCTTAGAGACCTACAAAGAGACTTAGACTCCCAGACAATAATAATGGGAGACTTTAACACCCCACTGTCAACATTAGACAGATCAACAAGACAGAAAGTTAAGAAGGATATCCAGGAATTGAACTCAGCTCTGCACCAAGCAGACCTAATAGACATCTACAGAACTCTCCACCCCAAATCAACAGAATATACATTCTTCTCAGCACCACATCGCACTTACTCCAAACTTGAACACATAATTGGAAGTAAAGCACTCCTCAGCAAATGTAAAAGAACAGAAATTATAACAAACTGTCTCTCAGACCACAGTGCAATCAAACTAGAACTCAGGATTAAGAAACTCACTCAAAACCATTCAACTGCATGGAAACTGAACAACCTGCTCCTGAATGACTACTGGGTACATAATGAAATGAAGGAAGAAATAAAGATGTTCTTTGAAACCAATGAGAACAAAGACACAACATACTAGAATCTCTGGGACACATTTAAAGCACTGTGTAAAGGAAAATTTATAGCACTAAATGCCCACAAGAGAAAGCAGGAAAGATCTAAAATTGACACCCTAACATCACAACTAAAAGAACTAGAGAAGCAACAGCAAACACATTCAAAAGCTAGCAGAAGGCAAGAAATAACTAAGATCAGAGCAGAACTGAAGGAGATAGAAACACAAAAAAACCCTTCAAAAAATCCATGAATCTAGGAACTGGTTTTTTGAAAAGATCAACAAAATTGATAGACCGCTAGCAAGACTAATAAAGAAGAAAAGAGAGAAGAATCAAATAGACACAATAAAAAATGATAAAGGGGATATCACCACCAATCCCACAGAAATACAAACTACCATCAGAGAATACTGTAAACACCTCTACACAAATAAACTAGAAAATCTAGAAGAAATGGATAAATTCCTGGACACATACACCCTCCCAAGACTAAACCAGGAAGAAGTTGAATCCCTGAATAGACCAATAACAGGCTCTGAAATTGAGGCAATAATTAATAGCCTACCAACCAAAAAAAGTCCAGGACCAGACAGATTCACAGCCGAATTCTACCAGAGGTGCAAAGAAAGAGAATTTTAGACCAATATCCCTGATGAACATTGATGCAAAAATCCTTAATAAAATACTGGCAAACTGAATCAAGCAGCACATCAAAAAGCTTATCTACCACGATCAAGTTGGCTTCATCCCTGGGATGCAAGGCTGGTTCAACATATGCAAATCAATAAATGTAATCCATCGCATAAACAGAACCAAAGATAAAAACCACATGATTATCTCAATAGATGCAGAAAAGTCCTTCGACAAAGTTCAACAGTGCTTCATGCTAAAAACTCAATAAACTAGATATTGATGGGACATATCTCAAAATAATAAGAGCTATTTATGACAAACCCACAGCCAATATCATACTGAATGGGCAAAAACTGGAAGCATTCCCTTTGAAAACTGGCACAAGACAGGGATGCCCGCTCTCACCACTCCTATTCAACACAGTGTTGGAAGTTCTGGCCAGGGCATTCAGGCAGGAGAATCAAATAAAGGGTATTCAGTTAGGAAAAGAGGAAGTCAAATTGTCCCTATTTGCAGATGACATGATTGTATATTTAGAAAACCCCATCGTCTCAACCCAGAATCTCCTTAAGCTGATAAGCAACCTCAGCAAAGTGTCAAGATACAAAATCAATGTGCAAAAATCACAAGCATTCGGCCGGGCACGGTAGCTCAAGCCTGTAATCCCAGCACTTTGGGAGGCCGAGATGGGCGGATCACAAGGTCAGGAGATCGAGACCATCCTGGCTAACCCAGTGAAACCCCGTCTCTACTAAAAAATACAAAAAACTAGCCAGGCGAGGTGGCGGGCACCTGTAGTCCCAGCTACTTGGGAGGCTGAGGCAGGAGAATGGCGTGAACCCGGGAGGCGGAGCTTGCAGTGAGCTGAGATTGCGCCACCGCACTCCAGCCTGGGCGAAAGAGTGAGATTCCGTCTCAAAAAAAAAAAAAAAAAAAAAAAAAATCACAAGCGTTCCTTTACACCAATAACAGACAAACAGCCAAATTGTGAGTGAACTCCCATTCACAATTGCTACAAAGAGAATAAAATACCTACGAATCCAACTTACAAGGGATGTGAAGGACCTCTTCAAGGAGAACTACAAACCACTGCTCAACGAAATTAAAGAGGACACAAACAAATGGAAGAACATTCCATGTTCATGGATAGGAAGAATCAATATCGCGAAAGTGGTCATACTGCCCAAGGTAATTTATAGATTCAATGCCATCCCCATCAAGCTACCAATGACTTTCTTCACAGAATTGGAAAAACTGCTTTAAAGTTCATATGGAACCAAAAAAGCCCACATTGCCAAGACAATCCTAAGCCAAAAGAACAAAGCTGGAGGCATCATGCTACCTGACTTCAAACTATACTACAAGGCTACAGTAACCAAAACAGCATGGTACTGGTACCAAAACAGAGATATAGACCAATGGATCAGAACGGAGCCCCCAGAAATAATACCACACATCTACCACCATCTGATCTTTGAAAAACCTGACAAAAATAAGAAATGGGGAAAGGATTCCCTATTTAATAAATGGTGCTGGGAAAACTGGCTAACCATATGTAGAAAGTGGAAACTGGATCCTTTCCTTACACCTTATTCAAAAATTAATTCAAGATGGATTAAAGACTTAAATGTTAGACCTAAAACCATAAAAACCCTAGAAGAAAACCTAGGCAATACCATTCAGGACATAGGCATACGCAAGGACTTCATGTCTAAAACACCAAAAGCAACAGCGACAAAAGCCAAAATTGACAAATGGGATCTAATTAAACTAAAGAGCTTCTGCACAGCAAAAGAAACTACCATCAGAGTGAACAGGCAACCTACAGAATGGGAGAAAATTTTTACAATCTACCCATCTGACAAAGGGCTAATATCCAGAATCTACAAAGAACTTTAACAAATTTACAAGAAAAAATCAAACAACCCCATCAAAAAGTGGGCAAAGGATATAAACAGACACTTCTCAAAAGAAGACATTTATGCAGCCAACAGACACATGAAAAAATGTTCACCATCACTGGCCATCAGAGAAATGCAAATCAAAACCACAATGAGATACCATCTCACACCAGTTAAAAGGGCGATCATTAAAAAGTCACAAAACAACAGGTGCTGGAGAGGATGTGGAGAAATAGGAACATTTTTACACTGTTGGTGGGACTGTAAACTAGTTCAACCACTGTGGAAGACAGTATGGCAATTCCTCAAGGATCTGGAACTAGAAATACCATTTGACCCAGCCATCCCATTACTGGGGATATACCCAAAGGATTTTAAATCATGCTGCTATAACATGCACATGTATGTTTATTGCAGCACTATTCACAATAGCAAAGACTTGGAACCAACCCAAATGTCCATCAATGACAGACTGGATTAAGAAAATGTGGCACATATACACCATGGAATACTGTGCAGCCATAAAAAAGGATGAGTTCATGTCCTTTGTAGTGACATGGATGAAGCTGGAAACCATCATTCTGAGCAAACTATCGTAAGGACAGAAAACCAAACTCCACATGTTCTCACTCATAGGTGGGAACTGAACAATGAGAACACTTGGACATAGGGTGGGGAACATCACACACCAGGGCCTGTCGTGGGGTGGAGGGAGGCGGCAGGGATAGCATTAGGAAATATACCTAATGTAAATGACGAATTAACGGGTGCAGCACACCAACATGGTACATGTATACATATGTAACAAACCTGCACGTTGTGCACATGTACCCTAGAACTTAAAGTATAATAATAAAAAAAAATAACAGTGCTCAATGGGTAAGTTTCATCCTAAACTCTTCCTTAAGCAGCATAGCAGAGAGTTGTTACTAGCAGCAGTATGTATCAAGCGAAATACATGTTTTCTCCTCTCTCATTAAGCAGTTACGCAATACAACTTATATAACAGGTTAGTAGCCAAGCCAGACCACTGCAGCCCTTGGAGTCTGCAGGTTCACCTAAGCCTCCAGTGGTTCCTAATGCTGCATTTAGTTCACAAATGTAAGGAATAGAAACCTGGCTGTGGCACCTAGGTTCTACCAGGTCTGGTCTGACATCCATTCTGAGCCTGATCGGCCAGTCTGCTTCAACTAAGTTAATCAAGTAAATCTGATGCAATGGTTCCAAAGTCTCTAGGTGGCAAAGACAAGTCTCAAGATGAAAAGGAAAGTGAATAAGGTGAGGCATAGGAGAACTTAGAGAGGCTAAAGGTGATCTTGGAAAAACTAAGTCTCCATGCTGAGAGTACACTGTTGCTGTCAGTCTGCAAATTATTAATCAGATACTGTGCTTGGCAAGCAGATGGTGCAATTTGTCATTTGTCTGCAGTGGTGTGTATGCTTGTGTTACCCTGGTTTATCTGGTTGGAATTTAAGTAATAACAAGACAGTAAAGTCACTCTGATGACTAGTAGAGGTGAATGAGAAAGGCAGTAAGACCAGCCGAGAAGCTACACAAATTTGTAGCCAGGTTGTTCTTTTTTTTTTTTTGAGATTGAGTCTTGCTCTGTTGCCTAGGCTAGAGTGCAAGGGCTCACTGCAGCCTCTGCTCATTGCAGCCTCCGCCTCCTGGGTTCAAGCGATTCTCCTGCCTCAGCCTCCCTGATAGCTGGGATTACAGGTGCCTGCCACCGTACCCGGCTAATTTTTGTATTTTTTAGTAGAGACAGGGTTTCACCATTTTGGTCAGGCTGGTCTTGAACTCCTGACCTTAGGTGATCCACCCACCTCAGCCTCCCAAAGTGCTAGGATTACAGGCATGAGCCACTATACCCAGCCCAGGTTGTTGTTCTTAAGCAAGTAAACTTGTTATTCCAGTGATGGCTACAGGTGATGTTGAAGTTAAAAATACTAGGTAAGTGGCAAGTAAAACTGGATTGAAGTGCACCTTCAATTATTCTTATGGAAACACTGATGCAATCAGTGACTTGAAGAAAACAGTGTAGTGCCACTGTTGTAGAAGGTGTAACAAATCTAGGTCTAGTGAAAATTTGGAGAAAAGTTGGAGATTTTGCATAATTCTAAGTCTCCTCTTTTTCCTGTAGTCAGTAAGTATATCTATATCCATGGGCCAGGATGTCCTGCTGGGAGATAGTGTTGTCATTTAGTCAAATGCTCACCTTGTAAGGTATAATCTTTGTATCATTGTCTTCCTTATCCTTTGTGACTGTTAAGATTGGTTGATTAAAGTAAGAGTAGAAGGGCCGGGTGCGGTGGCTCATGCCTATAATCCCAGCCCTTTGGGAGGTCAAGGTGGGCAGATCACTTGAGGCCAGGAGTTTGACACTCACCTGGCCAACATGGCAAAACCCCATCTCTACTGAAAATACAAAAAATTAGGCCGGGCGCGGTGGCTCAAGCCTGTAATCCCAGCACTTTGGGAGGCCGAGACGGGCGGATCACGAGGTCAGGAGATCAAGACCATCCTGGCTAACCCGGTGAAACCCCGTCTCTACTAAAAAATACAAAAATCTAGCCGGGCGAGGTGGCGGGTGCCTGTAGTCCCAGCTACTCGGGAGGCTGAGGCAGGAGAATGGCGTCAACCCGGGAGGCGGAGCTTGCAGTGAGCTGAGATCCGGCCACTGCACTCCAGCCTGGGCGACAGAGCGAAACTCCGCCTCAAAAAAAAAAAAAAAAAAAAAAAAGAATTTCTATGTCTCTGCTTAAATTGTGTATTTTTTCTTTCATATTGTTCAACATTTCCTTGAGAACCCTTACTATATTAATCATATTTGGTTTAAATTTCTTATCTGACAATTCCATCATCTCTTCTATACCTAATCTGGTTCTGGCGCTTGACCTCTGTCTTCTAATTCTGTTCTTAAAACCTTCTCGTATTTCGTATATTTTTTGTTGAAAACTGGACAAGATGTACTGGGAAAAAGAAACCGAGGTAAATAGGCCTTGAGTGTGAGTTCTAGGTTTATCCTACTGGGTTTTGTCTCTGTTTACTGTTTTCAGTAGCTGTAGATGTCAGAGGTTAAAATTTCCTTTGGTGTCCTTGCTTTTCTCTCTCCTGTCATCTTTGGGGTTCTCTAGACACTTGCTAAATAAAGTCTGAAACATGCAGAAGGAAACTGCAATATTCTTTCATTGCAGCCACCCGTTTTTAAACAGAAACCCTAATGACAATACTGGTAAGCTGTAGGTGGAAGGGAAACATGTTATAGTCCTATGATTTGATCTCAGTCTTTTAGTGAGCCTGTGCCCCTGAGCTGCAATGTTTTGTGATATGATATGATTAGTCTTTGTATGTGATTCCTAGCACAGAGCTCCTAAATCCCTTGAATTTCACAAGTGAGAAGGGTGAAAGGATCCTCCTTATTTGCAAAGTAGCACTCTTAGGAGATCCTAGATGACTTTAGAATTAAGATTGGTGACCAGAAAGACCCACCCTTGAACTTTCAGCCCTAGCCCCCAGCCTCACAAAAGAAAAGAGGAGCTGGAGATTGAATTAATCATTAGTGTGTCATGATTTAATCAATTATATCTATCTGATGGGACCTTCATAAATATTGGGGCTCTGAGAACTTCCATGTTGGTGAACATATTGAGGTGCCGTGAGGATGGCACACCCAGGGAATGCATGGAAACTTCCCACCTCCTCCCCATACCGACCAATGGGCCTCTTCCACTTGGCTGTTCGTGAGTTGTATGTTTTGTAATTAAACCGGTGATGCTAAGGAAGTCACTCTCCTGACTTCTGAGGGAGGCCCTAGTGAATTATTGAACTATAAAGGGTGTTGTGAGAACTCCAGATTTGTAGTTGGCATATAGAAGCATGGGTGGCCTGGGCACCCCACTGTGTGACTTGCATCTGACATGGGGGCAGTCTTATGGGACTGAGTCCTTAACCTATGGAGTCTGACTAATTCTGGGTACTTAAAATTGAATTATATTTTAGGGCACAGTCGATGTCAGAGAGTTGGAGAATGGTGTTGGAAAAGACACCTTGTATTGGTGTTGGGAAGACAAAAAACGGTTCACTTTCACACATGCTTCTGTGTCCCTGCCCCCAGGTCACATAGGCTTTGGCAAAATCCTAGTAGGTTAGGCTTTTGTTGAAATGGATTTTTTTGAGAACAGGCCTTCTTAAGAAAAACATGATGATCTGGGAATATTATAAAATTGTTACTTTTCCTATTTGTCTCTCAAATTTTAGAGAGAAAACTTTGCCTTATGACTCTCAATTCTTTTTTTCTTTTTTTCTTTTTTTTTTTTTTTTGAGACGGAGTCTCGCTCTGTCACCCAGGCTGGAGTGCGGTGGCCGGATCTCAGCTCACTGCAAGCTCCGCCTCCCGGGTTTACGCCATTCTCCTACCTCAGCCTCCCGAGTAGCTGGGACTACAGGCGCCCGCCATGTCGCCCGGCTAGTTTTTTGTATTTTTTAGTAGAGACGGGGTTTCACCGTGTTAGCCAGGATGGTCTCGATCTCCTGACCTCGTGATCCACCCGTCTCGGCCTCCCAAAGTGCTGGGATTACAGGCTTGAGCCACCGCGCCCGGCCGACTCTCAATTCTTTAATGGATCTAAGAAGAGTAATTGATTTGATATTTGTTTATTTTTTACTTGCGCGACTGGGAATGACAATTTCTATGTTCCTTACTTGTAAGACCCGAAATTGGAAGTCTCTGACTTCATTTTTTTGTGATGTTTGATGGATGATCACTTTAAAATCTCATTCTTGCCAGGCATGGGGACTCATGCCTATAATCCCAGCACTTTGGGAAGCGGAGGCAGGCAGATCGCTTGAGCCCAGGAGTTCAAGACCAACCTGGCCAACATTGTGAAACCCTGTCTCTACTAAAAACACAAAAATTAGACGGGTGTGGTGGTGCACACCTGTAATCCCAGCTACTCAGGAGGCTGAGGCACAAGAATCGCTTGAACCCAGGAGGCGAAGGTTGCAGTGAGCTGAGATCACGCTACAGCACTCCAACCTGGGCAACAGCGAAACTCGGTCTCAAAAAAAAATGAAATAAAATAAAATCTCATTCCTCCTTTTCCACTATATACCCCACATCCAGATATGATAGGAAGAAAGCCTGGGTCACCCTCATTTGGTGCTGGTGAGACATCCAATCCACATTAGCCCCTGCCTGTATGCATGAACTCCCACACTAGCCCACTCCCTAACCTCAGTGAAAACCCCCAGCCAGCCTACCCGTTCTTCCCAAGATCGCAAGTATACACGTAATAAACCTTCTCCTGGTGTAGGGATTTTGTAGGGGTCTAAGTTGCCATACGTTCCTCCTCAGGCCTGAGCTCTAACTTCCCAGTAACCTGCTAGATCCATGAAATATGAGAGAGACAAAAGGAAGAACTGAGCCTGTGATAAATATTACACAAACAAGTTGAAATTAATACTTCTGCAAAGGAATATTTTCATTCAGCCAGCTAGATTTGAGTACTCATAGTAGAACAGAAATTAAAAGAAATTTTAAAGATGTGTAAGCAAAACCTCAGTTGTATGTAAGAAAAACCAGTTCCCCCTGAGGAAGAGAAAGAGCTGAAGTCCTTTAAAAATTGACTGCCTGTTTTTCTGTGGCTAGTGAGCCTTATCTCTCCCTTTCCCAGGCATTGTGAAGACTCTGTTTCTCTAGCTGTGCAGCTGCAAGGTCACTAAACAGATAATCTCAAGTCGTAAAACATGTTGTTCTTTGAAAAGTAAGAAATAATGTAATGCGTGTCTTAATTGAATAACTGTCTTTGTTTCTCACTTCTGTCCCCCTGCACAAATCTTCCCCCACCCCACGAAATACTGAAAAGGTAGCTTGACTCTTTGTTCGAGGCTCAGTCCTTTAGATGTTAATCCAACTGGGTCAGTGCACCTAAGTAATTAAATAATTCCTCCTCAACGTGTCAATCTCTCTGATTCCTTAATAATCCCACTGCAGTAGTGGCCCGGGGTCCTTCAGGACTTGGCCAGCAGCTCCTCATGACAATTTAGCTTTCCACAGGCCTCCTGGCCTCTTGTTTGTTGATGGGAATAAAAGAAAAGCCTACCGTTCTTGAAGGTGTATTTATTTATTAAAACCTTATCCAGATTGATTCCATGTTTAATGAAATGCTAAGTAAGATGCTTCATAAGGTAGGAAATGAGTTTCTCACAAGGGATTAGAGGTCTTAAAATTTGTTTCATTTGTATAGCATTTCTCTTACTTTTCCAGTGTGAGCTTGAGTCCACCTTTAGAGAACAATAAAGTTCCAAATAATCACAGTAAAAATATAGAAGTAATTGATCAGGCACAGTGGCTCACGCCTGTAATCCTAGCACTTTGGGAGGCCGGAGGGTGGAGTTGCCTGCGCTCAGGAGTTCGAGACCAGCCTGGGCAACATGGCAAAACCCTGTCTCTACTAAAAATACAAAAAATTAGCTGGGTGTGGTGGCACACCTGTAGTCCCAGCTACTCAGGAGGCTGAGGCACAAGAATCATTTGACCTCCAGAGGCGGAGGTTGCAGTGAGCCAAGATCAGACCACTGAACTCCAGCCTGGGCAATAAAGCAAGACTCTGTTTCAAAAAAAGAAAAAGAAAAAAGAAAAAAATAGAAGTAATTTATGTGTGTTCATGATCGCATGAATTTTATGAGGAAGTCAGTGTGGACAGTTGTAGTTCTGACAGCCGAGTCATACACCAAATGTTTAGAGAACACAGAATTGTATGGGAACTTCTTATAAATCGAGTATAGATCCCCAGTACCACCAGTCTTACCCATCCTCCTGTAAACATATGTGGAATGTTTCAGAACTCAGTCTCCTTTGAGGATGTGGCTGTGAACTTCACCCTGGAGGAGTGGGCTTTGCTGGATTCTTCACAGAAAAAGCTCTACGAAGATGTGATGCAGGAGACCTTCAAAAACCTGGTCTGTCTAGGTAAGGATATCAACATTTCTCTCCTCAGTTAAATATAGAACACAGAACAAGTGTTTCTTGCAGCTGTGTTCCAAGATTTGAAATGTGGAAAGGGAATCTTTCAATGATTGAATCAGACAGAGTCACAGCTAATCATGAAACTAGACTGTAATGATTTTCTGTAATTTGTAATAATTTATAATGGTGTTTCTGGGTGTGCATTTTAGGAAAAAAGTGGGAAGACCAGGACATTGAAGATGACCACAGAAACCAGGGGAGAAATCGAAGGTGAGTTGCATCCACAGAAGAATAGCGGCCCGTGGGGGAATTTCAGAAGAAAGCAGGCAAAACAATTAAGCACAGCTTCAAATTTAGTTATTCCTAGAAAACTTTCACTGAAAATGTTTTCTTAAAAACATCATAGATGTTCAGGATGTGAAAAATAAATCACGTTGAAATAGCATTTAGAAAATTCTTCTATAAATATGATTCTTTTGGCCAGGCACAGTAGTTCATGCAGGTAATCCCAGCGGTTTGGGAGGCTGAGGTAGGAGGATCACTTGAGGCCAGAAATTCAAGACCAGCCTGGGTAACATAACAAGACCTCATCTGGAGAAAAAAAAAAAAAAAAAAGGCTGGGCGTGGTGGCTCACACCTGTATTCCCAGCACTTTGGGAGGCCAAGGGGGCGGATTACGAGGTCAGGAGATCGAGACCATCCTGACTAACATAGTGAAACCCCATCTCTACTAAAAATACAAAAAAAAAAAAAAAAATTAGCCGGGCATGGTGGCAGGCACCTGTAGTCCCAGCTGCTCAGGAGGCTGAGGTAGGAGAATGGCGTGAACCTGGGAGGCGGAGATTGCAGTAAGCTGAGATCGCGCCACTGCACTCCAGCCTGGGCGAGAGAGCGAGATTCCATCTCAAAAAAAAAGGCCTGGCACGGTGGCTCATACCTGTAATCCTAGCACTTTGGGAGGCCAAGGCGGGCGGATTACCAGAGGTCAGGATTTCAAGACCAGCCTGGCCAACATGGCAAAACCCCATCTCCAGTAAAAATACAAAAATTAGCCGGCTGTGGTAGTGTGCTCCTATAATCCCAGCTACTCAGGAGGCTGAGGCAGGAAAATCGCTGGAACCCGGGAGGCAGAGGCTGCAGTGAGCCTAGATCACACCACTGCGCTCCAGCCTGAGTGACAGAGCAAGACTCTGTCTCAAAAAAAAAAAAAAAAAAAAGAAAAAAAAGCATTAGCCAGGCATGCTAGCACGCATCTACAGCGCATCTATAGTCCCAGCTGCTCAGGAGGCTGAGATGGGAGGATTGGTTGAGCCCAGGAATTCAAGGCTTCAGTGAGCTGTGATCGTGCCACTGCACTCCAGCCTGGGTGAGAGAATGAGACTCCATCTCTTATTTAAACAAAACAAACAAAAAAATTGACTGTTTTGATCATAACTATGGTTGAGTCTTCTTCCAGAGCATTGAATATATTAACTTTCAAACAATTCAGACAGTGCAGATACACTTCCTCCGAAAATGGTTAAAATGTAATTCTCATACCTACTAATAAATACAAAATAATTTAAAAGCCACTAATAATGTACTGCTCATTTTTTACAGAGGTCATATGGTTGAGAGACTCTGTGAAAGTAGAAAAGGTAGCAAATGCGGAGAAACCACAAGCCAGATGCCAAATGTTAATATCAACAAGGAAACTTTAACTGGAGCAAAACCACATGAATGCAGCTTTTGTGGGAAAGACTTCATGCGTCATTCATCCCTTAATAGGCACATGAGATCTCACATTGGACAGAAACCAAATGAGTATCAGGAATATGAAAAGCAACCATGTAAACGTAAAGCGGTTGGGAAAACCTTCAGTTATCGCCACTGTGTTCGCAAGCGTGAAAGAACTCACACTGGAGGGAAGCCCTATGAATGCAAACAATGTGGGAAAGCCTTTATATATTACCAGCCTTTTCAAAGACATGAAAGGATTCATGCTGGAGAGAAACCCTATGAATGTAAGCAATGTGGAAAAACCTTTATATATTACCAGTCTTTTCAAAAACATGCTCACACTGGAAAGAAACCCTATGAATGTAAACAGTGTGGGAAAGCCTTTATATGTTACCAATCTTTTCAAAGACATGAAAGGACTCACACTGGAGAGAAACCCTATGAATGTAAGGAATGTGGTAAGGCCTTCAGTTGTCCCACATACTTTCGAACTCATGAAAGAACCCATACTGGAGAAAAACCCTACAAGTGTAAAGAATGTGGTAAAGCTTTCAGTTTTCTCAGTTCTTTTCGAAGGCATAAAAGGACTCACAGTGGAGAAAAACCCTATGAATGTAAAGAATGTGGAAAAGCCTTCTTTTATTCTGCAAGCTTTCAAGCACATGTAATAACACACACTGGGGCTCGACCTTATAAATGTAAAGAATGTGGGAAAGCCTTCAACTCTTCTAATTCCTGTCGAGTGCATGAAAGAACTCATATTGGAGAAAAACCGTATGAATGTAAATGGTGTGGCAAATCATTCAGTTGGTCCATTTCTCTTCGAATGCATGAAAGAACTCATACTGGAGAGAAACCCTATGAATGTAAACAGTGTCATAAAACCTTCAGTTTTTCAAGCTCCCTTCGAGAACACGAAACAACTCACACTGGAGAGAAACCCTATGAATGTAAACAATGTGGGAAAGCCTTCCGTTTTTCAAGTTCCCTTCAAAGACATGAAAGGACTCACAGTGCAGAGAAACCCTATGAATGTAAACAGTGTGGGAAAGCCTTCAGGTGTTCAAGTTATTTTCGAATTCATGAAAGGTTGCACACTGGAGAGAAACCCTATGAATGTAAACAGTGTGGAAAAGTTTTCATTCGTTCCAGTTCCTTTCGACTGCATGAAAGGACACACACTGGAGAGAAACCCTATGAATGTAAACTATGTGGGAAAGCCTTCAGTTTTTCAAGTTCCCTTCGAGAACATGAAAAAATTCACACTGGGAATAAACCGTTTGAATGTAAGCGGTGTGGTAAGGCCTTCCTTCGTTCCAGTCAAATTCGATTGCATGAAAGGACTCACACTGGAGAGAAACCGTATCAGTGTAAACAATGTGGAAAAGCCTTCATTTCTTCCAGTAAATTTCGAATGCATGAGAGAACTCACACAGGAGAGAAACCCTATCGATGTAAACAATGTGGGAAAGCCTTCAGATTTTCAAGTTCTGTTCGAATTCATGAAAGGTCTCACACTGGAGAGAAACCTTATGAATGCAAACAATGTGGAAAAGCCTTCATTTCTTCCAGTCACTTTCGACTGCATGAAAGGACTCATATGGGAGAGAAAGCCTAAGAATATAAGCAACATTCTGAAGCCTTCAGTTTTTCCGCTCCTTCTGAATACACAAAAGAGTTCATACTGGACAAAAGCTGTGTGAATACAAACATTGTTTTAAAGCCCTGGATTGTTCCAGTTTCTTTTGAACACATGAAAGAATTCCCACTGGTGAGAAACCGTATGAATGTAAACATTGTGATTAATCCTTCAGTTGACCTAATTCATTTCAAAGACAGGACTCCTGCTGCAGTGAAATCTGTTTTTTTTTTTTTTTTTTTTTTTTTTAAAAAAAAAAGGCCAAGCTTGGTGGCTCATGCCTGTAGTCCCAGCACTTTGGGAGGCCAAGGCAGGCAGATCATTTGAGGTCAGAAGTTTGACACCAGCTTGGTCAACATGGTGAAACCCTATGTCTACTAAAAATTACAAAAAAATTAGCCAGGCATGGTAGCGCATACCTCTAATCCCTGCTGCTCAGGAGGCTAAGGCAGGAGAAATTGCTTGAAAATAGAGGCAGAGGTTGCAAGGAGCTGAGATCACGCCACTGCAGCCCAGCTTGGGCAACAGAATGAGACACTGTCTCAAGAAAAAAAAAAGTGGGAAAATCTTCAACTGTCCTCTGGAGTGTGAATATATGAAAAGACTCAGTAGGGTAAAAGTCTATAAATGTAAGAAATTTGGGAAAGCCTTCACACAGCCTTTTGAGCACACATGAGAATGTATACTGGAGAGAAACCCTATATATATTAAGAATGTGGGAAATTCTTCATCCTAGTTCTTTTGTTGTTGATGATAGAAAAATATTTTCATTTAATAAAGATTGTCAGGTTATATTTAATGAGAAAGAAAGTATCATGTAAACAGCCCAGTAATAAAATTTTATGATCTTATAAATTATTTTATTTTTCTTTAAAATTGGAACATATTATGCTTTCCAAAGGACATATTGATTTAGATGTGACTCATTCTTCAGTGGATTCTACAGAAGAAATCATATGAGAGCTAATTTCCAATTCAGCAACAGCATTTTTTACTTCTGCAGTTATTTTTTTCTATCCAATCTGGCTGAGTCTTGGTTGAGTAGTTCATGCTGCTATTTGAAGTCCCTGGGT